>NC_083684.1:38622500-40004500 GCF_033118175.1 Dama dama | reverse complement strand
TGTCAGCCACAGGAACTGCAGGAAAAAGGCTGGGTTGACCACTGGGACCCCTGGTGGCCCGGGGTGGAGCAGCTCGGGGGAACACAAGTGTATGCCCACCCCCATGCCCTCCTCACGCTGCTCGGGCAGGCTCTCGGGGGTCGGCAGGCCTACTCCCTCCTCCACGTCCCCATACTGCAGCACTTTGTGGTTGGGGGACAGGCAGCAGAACCACAGCTTGTCTGTGGGTGGAAAAGGGGAGGGGGAGCAATGAGAGGGCCTCCCCAACCCCTCCCAGCCACCCTCCAGCCCCACCACCGCCCACACAGTGACCCTGGCGCCGCCGGCTGCTGATCTTGTGGAAGAGGGTCCCCTCGCAGAGGCGGAGCAGACGCTGCTGGCGGATCAGGCCCAGGAGCTCCGGCTTCAGCTTCTCCCGAAGCTCCCTGGGTGCAGGGGAGGGGGCTCGCTGAGCTGACGGCCAGGCCTGGGCGAGGCAGCAGGGCAGGTGGGGACCAGGCCTGGGACCCACCCCCATGACTCACAGAATCGGAGGGGCCAGCGTGCCTTCCTGGTGCAGCCGCTCCGTCTGCCGCAGCCGCAGCACCTCCCCGTAGGTGAGTGCGTTCACCTTTGTTCGGAAGAGCTCCAGAGAGCTGGGCTTCAAGGCCAGCGTGCGGGCCAGCTGCTCCCGCACCACTTGCATGACCTGGGGCCATCCCAAGCTGAGCTCAGGGCTTGAGTTCCAGGCCCCTACCCCAGAACCACCTCTGCCCTGGCCCAGGTCTCCCCACTGCTGCCCTCCGCACCTTGTCGAAGTCCTCCTGAGTGGCCCGCATCTCCTTCCAGGTCTTATTCAGCAGCTGGATGCTCACACAGAAGAGCTCATGGAAGCTCTGGTCTTGGCCAAAGAACATGGGTGAAAAGTCTTGGGCTGTTTCGGAACCTGGAGTGGGGGGGCAGGAGGGGCTCAGGGAGATAGTGTGTGCTGCCCCTGGCCCTCTCTGCCCTTCCGTCCCCTGTTCCTGAACACGCTGTGCCCAGCGCCACTCACAGGGCTCCCCGACGTGGAGCAGATCACACAGCAGCACGGTCAGCTGGATGCTGCTCCGCGCAAAGGGGCACTCATGCTTGTCCTCACGGCTGCTGTTCTCTAGCACAAACTGAGGAGGCGGGAGCACAGGATGGGCTGGGGAGTCATGACTAAGCCCCAGGAGGCCCCGCCTAGGCGCCCTGTACCCCCTTCATCCATACCCCACCCCGCCCCACCACTGACCCGGCTGTAGGCACTGGGTGCCTGTCTGGAGAAGTAGAGCATGTTGTCCAGGGCCAGCAGGCCAGGGGGCACGCGCTCCAAGTCCTGTGCAGGGTTGCTGTTCTGGGGGGAAGGGGAGAGGCAGCTGAGGAAGGTCCCAGCCCTCTGGAGCAGTAGCAGTAGCCCTGGGTGGAGGCAGGGGGCAGGGGGCTGGGTAGGGGTCACTCACAGAGAAGCCCAGTTTGCGGAACTCGCGGGCACACAGGGAACGGCGACGGTCAGCGCTCAGCCCGGTGCCCACGGACTCCCCCTCCGGCTCAAAGGCAGCTTGGCGCAGGGCCTGCAGCTGCTCCCGCTGTTCCTGGGGTCATTGTTGGGAGTGGTGGCAAAGTTGAAAATTCAAGGCCAAACTCGGGCCAGCCCCAGCCTTCTGCACGCTCAAGGCACCTACCTGACTGTAGGGGTCCAGTGGTGTCCGCATGCGTGGCTCCAGCAGCCCCAGCATCAGGGCCTGCAGTACGTACAGGTGGTGAGCCATCTCGTCGCCCAATGGCGCTGCACTGTGGATGATGTTCTGAAGGACAGCCCGTACACGGCTGTGAGTGTGGGCTTGCAGGGAGAGGAGTGGGGAGGGGTCTGCCAGGTCTGGTCCTTCCTACCTTGTAGATGAACTGGCGAAGGTTTCTCTGCCACAGGTAGTCGAGCATGTGCTGGTGGGTGGGAAGGGGGCTTGAGTGATTCAGCTCACCACAAGCGCCCATCTTTTTGGCCCACTGCTTAGCACAGCACCCACCAGCTCCTGCCCACCCCATCCAGTCACTGGATGGATGCCCACCTTACGTTCTGCAGGGGTGGCCCCCTGTAGCAAAGCTGTCAGCAGTGCCATGGCCTTGGTTTGCAGCTGCTGGTTCATCCTGGGTCAAAAAGAGGGCTCAGCCGGCCATCCAGGGCCCAATCCTGCTGTCCTCCCTGGTCCCCCACCTTCAGACACTTACACCTGCAGGTGCACCAGCAGCCTGTCTAGTGGCACCTCGCTCTTGACCAGCTGGCCCAGGGTAGGGCTGCTCAAGGTCACATTCTCCAGCAAGCCCAGGGCCAAGGGCTGCACAGAGGCATCCATCAGGTTCATGTTCACGTAGCACACCACCTTTGGCGGAGCAGAGGTTGTCACCACCTCATCACTGTGGAAGGCCAGGCCCTGACACCTCTCCACCACCCCCACCTGTTTCCCCGAGAAAAGCCCACCCACCTTCCTAACAAAGGGGATGCTGAGTGTCTCCCAGGACACCACGCCGTGCTCCATAAGCTCCAAGAAGGCCCTCAGTGCGAGGGCCAGCACCTCTCCTAGGCTGGAGGGACATGGGGGGCTGAGCAGAGCCAGACCAGGATCCGCGGTCCCACTGTGTCCCCCGCCCACCACAGCCCTGGGCTCACTCGTCCCCATCCTCAATGATGGTGCCCAGTCTCTGAAGCCCATCACGGCTGATGACCTCCCGGGCGAAGGTCAGGTCCGGGGCCAGCAGGAGGAGGTGCCGCAGGGCTTCCCGGCGCCCTTCAGGACTTTCGCTCTGCAGCCCCCGCAACAGCCGCTCCGCCTCGCGGTCCTGGCGGGGTGGGAGCAAGGGCAGAGCACAGGTGAGGAGGTAAGGAGAGAGAACTGGGGTGTGGGGACGCGGGTGTCCACTAAGTGGGGCACTTCTGGGCTGGAGCTGGGACTGGGCCCCCAGTCTCCGGGTGCAAAAAAGAGGCGCAGCAGAGGGGCAGGGAAGGAGGGCGGGGTCGGAGGGGCATTACTGGGGCCGTGCTGAGGCACAGGATGCTGCCATTTTTGATCTCCATGCGGTTCTGGAAAAGATGGCAGAGAACGGAAAGAAGTCAAGAAGGGCCCTGAGGACTGGCTAGTTGAGGCTGTCAAGAAGGGAGGATTTGGGAGTCAGTAAAAGATCAGGTTGCAGACAGTGGGACGATGACTGCGAGTCGAAGCCAGAGTTAGAAGGGATCACAGGGTGGAATGTGGGGCGGAGGGGAGGGGACTCACGTTCTCGGTGATGTATCTCCGGTGCCCATCCGCAAACTGCAGGGCATAGCGCTCAGAGTGAGGCAAGCTCCACCTGCAGGCAGCAGAGGCTCCGTGAGGCGAGCAGGGGGCGCCCTCTCCCTCCTGCCCCGCCCCATCCCCTACTCCTCGCGCCCCGCGCGGACCCGCACTCACGCGTCGCACACCTCCTTCAGTACAGCAGCCAGGGGTTTTGCCTACAAGTGGAAGAGTCAACTCACGGGATGGGAGTGGGAAGAGGTTGCGGAGATGCCTGGGGAGGGACGGGGTGGGCTATTCGAGGGGAAGGGGGCGACCCGGAGGTAGGTGGTGGGGTGGATGGAGGCCAGCCAGGCCTGGTGACCTGGTCCAGCTGGATGAGCTGCGGGATGGCGTCACGCATCTGGACGGCGATCTTCACCACATTCCGCGGGGGCGCCATGGTCTAGCCGTGGGGGCCTTATACTTTCCAGATGTGCCACCTCCGCTGAGAGCACACCTGGCCTGGGGCCCCTGAGAACGAAGGCGTTCCTCAGTCCGAGGCTTGGCTCCCGTGGCTCAGGCTCCCACTCGCGACAAGGTGCCGCGGCCTTCCCTAGGGAGCCGGATCCAAGGCCAGTTCCGGGTTGGAGTCCGGAGGATAGGAGAGCGCCTGCCCCGCCCCGCCCCACCAAGGAGGCCCCGCCCCGCCCCAAGGTGCGGCAGGTGGGGGTGCGGAGGGCGGGCTGTCAGCACAGCCACACCTCCTTTTCCAAGAGTTGACCCGCCCAGTTCCACCACCAACCCAGCACAATCCCAGGGAAGGGCCCTGAAAGAATCAGATCAAAGATAGCCTTAGGCACGATCTTTATTTACTTGGATACTGTACAAATATTACAATTTCCTTTTGTTGCAAAAAGTATAAAAATAATCTTTATATAGGAATCCATCCGTTACTGCAAATCTTTCTAAATCTCTGCAAATGGCTCTAAATGAGGGTAAATGAATAAAGAGGGGGGCTATGGGGCAGAGGGAGGCTGGGCCAATCCTTAGGGACTCAGCAGCCCAGATTCTTAGCTAGAAATCTCCATTCCTTCCTGTTAGCACCCCCATGTCAACAGGTCCTCAGGGCCAAGGGCCCAGCAGAAGAGGGGGCACATGAGAAGTCCAGGAGGAGGTGTGTGATCAGGCACGGGGAGACGTTAAGGAGGCCAGGGGTGGTGCTGGCATGTGCCCATCCCCACCCCAGACTTCCTCCTGGAAGGGGGAAGGCCTGGCAGGTACAGGGCAATGGGAATGGACAAGTGGCCCTGTGAGGGTGATGGAGGGTCCTTGGTTCTGTGCCACTGGGTGGCAGCTGAACCTGAACTCTGGGAGGGCTCGAGGAGGATACCAGGTAGGGTAAGGCCCCCCAAAAGGAGAGGCAAACACTTTGGCTCCATGGTGGAGGGGGCTATGCTCCTTTCCCCGGCTCTCCCAGCACAGAACAGGTGGACTTGCAGGAGCAGGACTTGGGGCCAGAACTGTGCAGTGAGGGAAGGCTGGGGAAGCCAGAAGTCTGTGGCTCTTAAGCTGTGGGGGAGTGGGGATAGGTCCCCAGGCAGCCCCCAGGTCAGACAGTCTGTGTCCCAGTCACAAAGGGCATGCTCCTGTCAGTCAGAGGTTGAGAACAGGCACATCAAAGAGGTCACAGACACCTTCACTCTCGTCCAGGTTGTAGATGTAATCATGGTCTCCAGGGGGCGGAGAAAGGCGGAGGAGGGGTGCAAACACTGCAGAGAACAACAAGCTGAGGCCCCACCCACGGCCACCCAAACTCTACCCACATACACTTCACCCCCCACCTTGCTGGGCCACCTACCTTCTGAGGACATCAGCTCCTCCAAGAGCTCTGAACTCATGCATTCTGGGAACAGAGGGAGAGCTCAGTTACATCCTGGCTCCCCCCTCTCCACCCACCAAAGTTCATGAAGGGGACCACTGAGCCACCCACCAGGAACTCTGACCCTTTGCCCAGATAACAGGCACAACCATAAGGTCCTCAGAAGGGCAAGAAAACAGCTCTAAGACCCAATGAGCTGTGCCCCTTACCCCAGCCCCAGGGAGGAACACAGCCCTACCTCGAGTGGGATCAAAGATTTCTGACAGCTCTTTGGGGAGCTCCAAAACTGAAAGACAAGAAAACCATGATCAAGGGCACAGAGGTCCATTGCAGTTCCACTCTAGCCCTTGCTTCTCCAGATCCTATGCCACCCACCCAGGGGGTGCCATACAGCTGAGATGTAGGCCCCACACCAGGCCAAGCTGGCACTGTCAGCAGAGGTGGTGGCAGTGATCCTGAGTGTTAGGATACATGAGGCCATCCATGGGGAACATCTGGGAGAGAATTCATGTAGCTGATATGGGGTGGGGAGCAGGAGGAGAGAGCTTGAGTGACACCAGGGTGTCAGCTCTGAATTACTCTGTGCCAAAGGCCCACTGTTATTGGTACGGTGCTTCTAACTCAGCAGTTCAGCAGAAGGACAACACACTCCCCTTTCATCTCTAGGTTCAGAGCGCATACCCTGTCTGATGGAGGATGCCCTGCGTGATGAAAGGATGTTCTGTCCATCCCTGCCCTAGCTAAGCACCTACTTGTGCCAAGCTGAGACCACACCCCAGGCCAAGTCACTTGGCAGAGAAGGAGGCACTCTTAAATAGGGAATAGTGCTACAGGGTGACGACGCTGCTACAAAGGTCTAACCAGGACACACGTGGGAAACAGGGAAGAAGTGTTGGAGCCTGGTCAGCAGGTATTTCATATGCCAGGTTTAGGGGCTCTGGTTTTATCCAGTGTACCTTAGGGAGCTGTTACAAGAATTTTTGTAAATAGAGAAAAGCCAGTCAGGGTATTTCAGAATCAGTCAGGGTAAAGACGACAATGTTGAAGAACTTAGGACAGAGGTGGTGGCAGTGATCCTGAGTGTTAGGATACATGAGGCCATCCATGGGGAACATCTGGGAGAGAATTCATTTAGCTGATATGGGGTGGGGAGCAGGAGAAGGAGAGAGCTTGAGTGACACCAGGGTGTCAGCTCTGGGTGACTAGGGCCAATGGTCGGGTACGCACAGACGTGGAAAAACAAGTTTCAGTTGAGGAGATATAGAAATGAAGTGCCCATTGGATGTGTAGAAGGCACATGGACACAAGAGGTAAGGTTCAGGCAAAAGACCTAGGAAAGACGAAGGGTGGGATTCACCTACCCAGAACTGGGGCCCTCCACAAGTGTGCCATGGGCCAGAGATGGGGGAAGCCAGATGTAAAAAAATGCCAAGGAGAGGTGAGAAGGAGAAATCAATTAACAGAGAAGAGCCAAAAGCTGACATTATGGATGCGAAAGAGGGAACAGAGCATCAACACAAAGCAAGAGAGGACCAGAGCAAATCACTGAGAAACCCGCTGAAGCTGGCTGGGCAGGGCTGGGTGATCGATCAAGAGCAACACTAGTATGGAATGGGGTGGAGGAGCTAGAGCTGGGGTCCTGACTGCTGCAACCTGAAGCTTGACCAGGGGACCAGAATATGGAATAGAATGGAGATGACTTTTTCAAGGAGTTTAAACACAGAGTAGGGAAGGAGAGAGAGGGGGACACAGGGGATGAAGTGTCATTTAATGAAAGACTTAGCAGTGCTTGAGGGCCGAGAGAATGAGTCCTGGAAAAAGCAAACACTCAAGTCACAGGATGACGAGGAGACAGCAGACAGATGACACTGTCTCTCCTAAGACACTGCCCCACTTTGGGGCCTGAGGGCCATACCACAGCCCATTCCCTAGGAGAGCGCTCATGCCTTCCTGAGACCTGAGTCCAAGGGGTGGCAGGCAAGGCTTGAGGGAGGACCAGGAAAGGGGGCAAAGGGGCACCAGCACCAAGCCAGAGGCCAGGCTCCTCGCCTTGGCTGGCAGAGCTCTAGCTGATGGCAGGGGGCTGGCCAGTTCTGACAGAGGAGATAGGAGAGTTCGGTTCCAGGCCTGATTCTATTGAACTAGGTCTTTCTGAGGCTAGGTTCTCCCTGCCCCCAAGGGTACAAGTACTCACCACCTGTGGGGTCTGCCTTGATGGGCTCAAAGGAGGTAGAAGGGTTGGGTCCAGATGAACTGCTGTTGCTGCTGCTGCTGCTGCTATCCAACAGGGCAGAGGACTGCAGTGGCCGGGTGTCCAGAGCTGCCAGGCCCAGCGGGAGGGAGCTGAGTTCACCACTGTCCTTGCTCTCGGTTCCATGGCCTCCACTCGCTGCAACCACATCCCCCAAACCTGGTCACTCAGGGACAGGAAGCAGGATATTGAAGCTGGCCATGCTAGAATCCACAGCCAGGATGACTACAGCCCTGGTTCCTCGGCCCAAGGAGACTTAGGCATGCTCACCACTCTCAGAAAGGTAATGTGAAAATTAGTCACTGAAGGAGATGGGGCATGAAGCCCATGGGAGGGAAACTCGTGGATATGACTGCTGCAACCACACTTCAAGAGGGGTGCCAGGGCAAGTGAGACACAGGCAGACCTGGTAGAAAACTGCCACCACTAATGCCCCTTCACACAGTCAGAATGTCCCTGTTAAAAAGGGCTCACTGGCTGCACCAGCAGAGAGAGGCCAGTGGGGTGAGGGTGGGTGGGTAAGATAACCCCTACAGGGTCTCTCCAACTCTGAGTATTTCATCTCGTCACACAGAAATGTCGCTTCTTGGGCCCCTGAAGTCCCTCATTACCACATACCCCTTGTGCCTCACCTGGGATCTCAGCTGCTGGACCAGCCACCCCCTGGGCCTCGGTGCTACTGGGGACAGGGTTGGGGGTGGTCGCCTGGGGACTACTCGGGCGTGAGGCATCCTGGGGCTGGGCCAGGGCAGGCTTGGGCAGAAGCGGAGGGGTAGAGACAGCAGGCGGGCTCTGGAGCAGGTCTTCGGGTGGTGGCACAGGCACCGCCACGGGCGGTGAGCTCCATGCCTCCTTGTTCACCAGAAGCACCTCAATGGGGCCGCTTACGCTCTTCAGGTGAATCTGGTACTTCTTCTGCCCATTGAGGCCCTGGAGGTAGGGGTGGAGGACAGGTGGAACTGGAAGCAGGTTTGGCTCCTGCCTGACCCTGGGCCAGGGCCAGTGTCCTCTCCCACCCTGGGCTGCCCATTCTCCTAGATAACTTCAAACCCTAGGCCTCCCCTTACCTGCCCCACCCGGGACTTATCGGGCTCCACAGCCAGCACCCGCCCTCAATCCACCCCACCCGGCTGGGCTGAGCACCCACCTCTGGGATGGGCACCTCCAGGCTGGTGCCCGATGGGGCCCGGATGGCAAGGAGGGTATCTCCTAGGATGACAAAGAGGATGGATCAAGGCCCATGGGCTCAATTTGAACTGGGAATGGGGTGCCTATCCCTCAGAGCAAGGAAGGAGGTCATAGTCCCAGAGGGGCCAGACAGTAGGCTTCACACACTCCCTATCGAGGCTGGGGGAGAGAACTAAAGCTTTTCTCCTCCTAAGAACCCAGAGGTCAGTAACCAGAAAATCTGGGTTCAGACACGTGGAGCAAAAGATTAGTGGCCATGGGCACCTCACTCGATTGATGGGGCTGCTCCCTAGGCAAAGATATTCTGGCTAAGGCCAACAGCTCTTCCCCAGAACCAGCCTGGGAAATGCCAAGATGGACAAGGAAGAGTTCCTGTACCTACGGTGCAACTAAACTACAGGTTGGAAGTGGGCACCACTGCCCCCTGCACACAAGCATACACGAACAGGCACACACACTTTCTCTCCGCGTATGCTTCTGTCACACCTGAGAAGCCAAACCTAGGGGCAATGCAGGTGGGGGCTGACCCAGGGACCCAGTCCAGGCTTCCTGTACCCTCTCAGCATGATTAGCCTCCACAGGGTCCCAGAGACCCTCAAATCCAGGACTTACCCTGTCTGGTTCTTCTTTGAGTAGGCCCCAGGAACCCTCTTAAGAGATGGAAATCTCTCAAGCACCAAGTCCACTGCTCAGGGCTGTCGCTCAGCCCAGTCCCACCCCCATCTCCCCCTACCCAGGCTCTGCTCACCAGCAAAGCATCTGCAGATGTCCTCATGAGTCACGTAGGCCAAGGTGTGGGGGTTAAGGAGAACGGCTGATGCCCTGCCTATGGTGACAGATGACTGACCATAGCGAAGACCCAGCTTTGCAGCAAAGGTCTGACATACATGCTCACAAAGAAAAGCCCTGAGGCCTGGGGTCTACATGGGGGAGGGATCACAGGCCAAGACTGTGGGGGGAAAGGCTCTGAGGAGGGAACACGAGGCTGAAACCTGGCCAGGAGCTGGAGGACCATCCTCCCAAGCAGGACAGGGACTAGGGGGCCACAGAGCAAACCCAGCTGGACTAGAGGGCCCATCGCCCACTCCCCGGGAGCCAGGACCGCCGACAGGAGGATATCAGCTGTTCTGCACGTCCTCTGTGACGTTCCGGATGCTCTGCTGCACCCACACCTTGTGCTGGTCTAGTTCTTGCTCCCGCTGCTGCAGCTCCTCGATCTCTGCCTTGAGCTCAATTAGCTTGTCCGCAATCTCCCGGGTGTTGCAGCCAGGCCCCACACCCCTAAGTCCAGGAAGGAGAGCTGAGAGGGGCTGCCTGGCACTCTGGGTCCCACGGCCCCTGTCCTCTCTGCCACCCTCCCCCCTCCCCCCTGACACTTCTGGGCAGTAGATCCCATTGCCCTCCCCGGTGCCCCCACTCACTTCCACTGGATGCTATTCTTGGATTTTTTCTCGATCAGCCCGATACCTTCCAGCACGTTAGTAATGTCATATATCCGCCGCTTCTGGCGCACAGCTAGGGTGTCAGCTGCCTGGCAGGGAAAAGAGAATGGAGAATGCTCAGTCCCACTCTTGGTGGGGACTCGGTCTGGAGCAATCTGAAAAGGGGGGTGGCCTGAATTCTAGCCCTCCTCCCCAGGCACTACAGCAGCTCAGGACTGTGGGGTGGGAAGAGGCCTGACGAAGCCTGAGCTGATGTTCCGATTCTCTTCTCCCCACACCTGCTGGGGAGGGCCACGAGGACTAGCACCCGCAGCCCCAAGCCTGGCACAAAGCTGACATCCGATGAATAGCCTCAGCCGAATGAATGAAACAGCTCCCAGCCTCCCGCTTGTGAGAAGCACATGTATGGCGGCCTGCTCTGAGGGCTCAGCTGGGCCGCCCCGGGGGTTCCCTCTACCGGCTCAGGCCTGATCCACCATACCCCCTGTCGCCCCTTAGCCCGGGCCGCACCAGCTTGAGGTCAAGCACGCCGTCCTTGGCTTCCTGCAGAAGCGACACGAACTTGGTAGTGAGAAGTCCCAAGCTTTTCTCGTGCCGGCTTGGGGTGCCTGGGGGCGGCGGCGCCTGTGGCCCAGCCTCCGCCATCGCGCCCGCCCGCCGCCTCCCCTCAGCCAGGCCAGGCCAGGCCGGCGCCGCCGCCACTTCCGCTTCCGTTCCTGGCTTCCCGGCCGCCGGCGCCAGCCTCGCTACTTCCGCTTCCGCTTCGTTCCCTCCCAGGGAGTCCATCACAATTCCTCTCAGCGGACATGGCCGAAAAACCTCAGGGACCATCGACAAATGTCCAACCGCCGAAGAGGACGAAAATAACCCCAGGATCCCGGAAGACAGGTGTGGTCGAGGAAGCATGTGGCGGAAGTCGTTGGGTGGCCCCAGGAATAGTAAGGAGGAATCACTGGAACCTTCCTGGCTGGCAAACCTGCCCCAACTCCACTAACTGTGCCCTAACCCTCATCTCAGGAGAGGAGACCCTGCTGCCTGATGAACCCAATGTGTTTTCCCAAACCTGCTCCTAAAGACTGCCCCACTGTCTTGGGATCACCTACCCTATTCCTGTTCTTCACTTCCTGCCAAACAGCAAGCACTAACTACATCTAGCTTATCCACCTGTCTGCATCCCCACTCTCTTCCCCTGATCCCAGCCTCACCTTTCTCTGTCTCCACACTACAGTGCTCAGAGGCCATGGGATTAAAACCACTTTTCAACCAATGTAAACATATTTACCTATGTGTCAATATTTGTAAAGCCCTTAGAGCAGTTTCTGGCATGTGGAAGGATTATGTGTTTGCTAGCATCATTTTGTTATTTTTAACATTGTCATTTATTGTGGTTTATTTTAGGTCAGGTTCTTTGGAAAGCAGTCTTTGAGAAAGAGATGTGCTGGCAGGAAGTTTACTGAGAAGCCACACTTGTAAGGAAGTAAGACAGGCCAAACAGGGCAGAGAGGAGAATTAAACTGTGAGAAGGTTAAAATGGAGGACTCTGTCCTTCTAGGAGCACTGAAAGTGGGGTACCCCTTCCAAGGCCTATCTGGCCTTTATATCCTAACACTGACCAAGAGACTCAGATCTGAGACCTCATTAGCCTACATTTAAGGCAGCTAGGGGAATGAGTGTCTTTGTCTTGAAGGGTGGATTTGGATGGTAGCCAGTGTCCACTGCATTATTACTACCTACTAGTCAGTTCCATTGGAGGAGGGCATGGCAACCCACTCCAGTATTCTTGTCTAGAGAATCCCACGGACAGAGGAGCCTGGCAGGCTACAGTCCATAGAGTCGCACAGAGACACGACTGAAGCAACTAAGCAGGAGCAGCAGCCCCTTCCATGGCTCCTTTTATCTCCAAGACAAACAAGCTTTCATAGCCCTTCCATCCCTCTCTGCCATCTCCTGCCACACACTCTCTTCACAATAGCCTATGGTCTCTTGCTCCTCTGCAGAGGCACACCTGCCTCTAAGGGCCTGTCAACACAGTTTTCACACTGTGATGTCTGCATCCATATCAGCACACCTTCCTCTCCACCCACGTTGGGGCCATCTAGTTCCCGTCTGTGCCCTGAACATAGGAGGTCCTGCCTAGGCTGCTCCAGACTCATTGATCACAGGGAGGACACCCCCCCTTCCCCCAAGGAAGTGGCGCCCAGCCCTCCCCACTGTGTCCCACGGTGCAGATGCTCTTTCCTGTTGGGAATAAAGTACTAGAGACTCAGCTTCCTTCCTTTCTGCATGTGGCCTTGGAGAGGGCGGGGCCTGGAGGGAGGAGGGGGCTCCTGAGCAGGGAGGTGGATCAGAGGCTTCCTTGGGGTGAGGAATTCTGCTGTGGCAGGCGAGGTGTGGGCCTCGTGAGCCAGTGGAGGGAGTATCCAACTCTGCTGAGACAGCCGGGGGAGAGGGCCATCCTCAAGGCCAAGGCTCTTTGTGGAGGAGGGAGCACTGGACGCCTGGTCAAGCCTGGTGAGCTCCATATCACACTGTCCTCTGCAGCTCAGAGCAGGAGTGGTGCCCAGCAGAGGCCCCTGTCTACCCTGCCTCACTTACATCTGGGGGGCAAAACCGGGAAACCTCGTCGACAAAGGCATCTCAGGTGCCTCCCCATCTCTCCCACCTCCCTCATTTCCTGAGGGAGCCGGAACCTTCTCCTTCTCAGAGGGGCCTAGATGAACACAGTAGCTCAGAGGAGCGCCCACTCTGCCTGCTCTAACCTGGACCTTTGCCCTCATTCCTACCTCCGCTCCAGCTCCTCCAGCCATGGACTCGGCAGCCAGGGACAAAACGCAGCCCTCACTCCCCACTGGTATGAGTCCTTCTGGGTGGGCTGAGAGAGGGATGGTGGCAAGAAAGATGGGGATGGTGGGTTGGGGTCTGCCTGGAGCTCTGTAGGGCGGGGAGAGGAGTGGACCGCCCTGGGGGACAGGCTGAGGGGTAGGAAGAGGAGCAGACTCGGCAGCCACTTCCTGCAGGCCTAGCCCAATTGACGCAGCTGCCCAGGTTCTTCCTGCCCAGGGCCGGAGTGGCCGGAGCAGGAGCGGGCGGAGCAGCTGGCCCGGGGTGCAGCACTCAAGTGGGCCTCAGGCATCTTCTACCGGCCAGAGCAGCTGGCCAGGCTGGGCCAGTACCGGAGCCGTGAGGTGCAGCGGACCTGTTCTCTGGAAGCACGCATCAAGGTGGGCATCGGGCAGGAGGTACGAGTGCTGGGGGTGAGCTGCAGGGCTGGCAAGGCCTCACTGCCTGCCTCCCTCCCACAGTCAGTGGTGCAGTCATACCTGGAGGGTGTGAAGACCGGGGTGTGGCAGCTGGCCCAGGCCCTTGAGGCCGTGCGGGGAACCCGCGAGGCCCTGGGCCAGGCCCGTGGGCTGCTCCTGGATATGGCTGAGGCTGCGCAGACCCTAGAACCCCTGCGGGAGCAGGTTGTACAACACAAACAACTGCAGGCCTTGTCTCAGCTGCTGCCCCGGCTTCGAGCTGGTGAGTGTGCCTGGCCCTCGGCCTCAGCCCTCTGCCAGCCAGTGACAAGCACCGTCGCTGATCAAGGGGCTGGAATGCCAGTGGGAAATTGCATGGAGGGACACATCGGGGACCTCCCAGGGAGTAAATGGGCTTTCATGACATATGAAGTAGGATGCCTGTTAGTTCATTCTGGGGTTCCCAGGCGTGTGAGGGCTTCCCTGGTAGCTTAGCTGGTAGAGAATTCACTTGGAATGCAGAAGTCCACGGTTTTAGTCCTGGGTCGGAAAGATCCCCTGGAAAAGGGATAGGCTACCCACTCCAGTACCCTTGGGCTTCCCAGGTGGCTCAGTAGTAAAGAATCCACCTGCAACGAGGGAGACCTGAGTTCAGTCCCTGGATTGGTAAGATCCCCTGGAGGAGGGCATGGCAACCCACTTCAGTATTCTTGCCTGGAGCATCCCATTGGACAGAGGAGCCTGGTGGGCTACAGTCCATGGGGTCGAAAAGAGTTGGACATGACTGAGCGACTAAACACAGCACAAGAATGGGATGTCTGAGTCAGGACTGACACCTGTGGCTCTGCCCCACTTGGCTGTGATATACTGAACTAGTTCCCTAACAGGGTGGACGAATAGCCACTGGCACGACCCCCTCCCCCAAGTTCCTCCCTTCCTCCTGTTTCATCAGCTCAAGGGTTTACACCCTAACCACCATGTAGGCCCTTCCCTGGGTCTTTTCTGACTGCCCAGTGCTCTACTGTACTGACTATTAAATCTTTTACACAACACCCCAGCCCCAGGGCATCAAAATCCACTGCTGTACCTACTGCACAGGTGGAAAGGTTTAGACTCAAGGCTGTCTCTTCTCTCTGATTAGTGCCAGCTGCAGTGGCCCACACACAGACCCTGATTGATGCCCAGCGGTTCTTGGAGGCCTATGTGAGCCTTCGGGAACTGGAGCAGCTGCAAGAAGAGACGTGCGCACATCTTGGGGGCCTGGAGTTGCCAGTCTTCGAGGGACTGGGCCCTCTGGCTGAGGCTCTGGGCCAGGCTGTGGAGGCGGCTGCAGGGGCTGCAGGGCAGCTGGCCCGGGAGGACCCAGCCTTGCTGGTGGCTGCCGTGCGTGTGGCCGAGGTGGATGCTGGGCGCACCACCTCCCTGGAGCAAGCTCCACGGGACTGGCGACAGCGCTGTCTGCATGCACTACAGCAGGGCTTGGAGCGGATCCATTTCGGGACATCTCTGCAGCCTGGGCCTGGGGCTCTAGCAGAGTGGCTGGAGGCTCTGCGGGTGGCTCTTCCAGCCGAGTTGGCCATGGCTGAGGCTCTGGTAGCACCCTGCTGCCCACCACACTACAAAGTTGTCCAGTTGTGGGCCCACACCCTGCATGGTGGCCTGCGGCGCTGCCTGCAGCAACTCCTGGAAGGGCCTGAGCTGGAAGCTGCCGACACCTTCACCCTACTGCACTGGGCGCTGCATGTCTACCAGGGGTCAGTCTCTGGGGCAGTAGGGCGTGGGGGCATCAAAGCCTGGGGGCTCTGTGTAACGCTGGGCCACCCACCTCCAGGCCAGAGATGATGGGGAGCCTGGAGCTGGGGCCTGAGGCTGACGTGTCTGATCTGGAGCCCCTCCTGACCCTGGAAAACATCGAGCAGTTGGAGACAACATTTGTGGCCAAAGTCCAGGTGAGTAGTTGGAGCCCAGGTTCAGAGCAGTTCTGCCGCCACCTGTGGGCCTGTATCTGTGGAGTCGCGCATCTACCTGTCTCTAGCAGTGTCAGTGCCCTGCTACATCCTGCTACACCTTGCCCCCTTTCCCCAGGCAAATGTAGCCCAGTGGCTGCAGAAGGCACTGGATGGGGAGGTAGTCGAGTGGGGCCGAGAGCAGGAACCTGACACAGACCTGTCTGGCTTCTACCACTCACCATTGCCAGCCATCGTGCTGCAGGTGGGTGAAAAGTGGCGAGGCCTGGGGGCAGCCCTCACAGGGAAAGGGAAGGAGGGCAGGACCAGGACTCCACTAATGGCTGTCCATCCCTACCTGTAGATCCTGGAAGAGAACATTCGTGTGACCAGAATGGTCAGCGTGTCACTGCAGCGGCGGGTGCATGGCATGGCACTGTCAGAACTGAGTGCCTTCCTGAGGAGGTCTGACTCACTCCCAACTCCTGGCCCTGCTCCCGGGCAACCCTAAGGGGGTCTGAGTGATCAGACACACCCATGGGAAAGGACTCCTTCAAAACAGGGCCTTGGTATCTGGGAGGTGGGGCCAGAGTACTAAGGACTGGGGTTGCACAGAGTGACAGCAGGTACCGGAGCCACCTCTGCTCTTTGCAGCTTCAGCGATGCTCTGATCCGATTCTCCCGAGACCATCTCAAGGGGGACGCAGTGGTCCCACATTACGTGCCCTACCTACTGGCTACCCTCAACCACCAGTTAGCACTCAGGTACCAGGATATGCCCACAGAACCCCACCTTCACTAACCCCTGACTGAACATCTATTCAGTACGGATCTAGCCTACACTTGGCCTTTAGAAATTTTAGACTCACGTAACCCTGGGGTTCCAATCCTACTTCTCCTAATTACTAGCTGTGTGACCTTGGGCCAGTTATCTAATCTCTCCGAATTTTGCTTCTGTTGTTAATAGTATATGGGTAATAATGGACCTTCTGAGACTCATGTGAGATTGCAGATATAAAGTACCTACCACAGTGTACCTGGCACAGAGTGTCAATTATTCATTCATTCAACAAATATTTATCAAGGCCCTATTCTGTGCCAGGTAACGTCTAGCGTTACCGCTGTGAATATAACAAAAATATTCCCTTCCTCTTGGGTCTTATGTTCTCTGGGGTATGGGCAAGAGAGGACCAAACAAGTTAATGATGATTTTGACTCCCTCCTGACTGGGATTAACTCTCTCCTCTTACCGAAACAAACTGAAAGACATAACTTGGTCAAAATCATACCGCGAATTAGAGGCAGGTCCAGGTGGCATGTGTGCCTTCTAGCTCGCTGACCCCACCACTTCAGCCTCAGCTCAGGGTCTACACTTTTCAGAAGTGCAGGGAGCCGCCCTTCTTGCCCCCCTCGGGCGACACACTTGTGCCACTAGGTGGCGCCCGAGTGGCGAGACAACAGAGGGCCTGTCGGGCCTTGGCCTTGGTCCTGAAGCCGTCCTTTTGGTCGGTCCAGCTCCTCCGTATCCGTCCTGCAGCCCGAATGGGTGGTTCCGGGGGTCTTGGCCCCGGTGGAGGCAGAGCTGGACAAGTTGCAGAAGAGGATCTGTCGCCTGGTGTTGGAGGCTTTGCTGGCGGAGCTACAGGTGAGGCTTCATGGGGAGGTGGGGTTGGGAGGAGGAGATACAGCGTATACATGGGGGCCTCTGCCGGGGAATGCTGGGTCTGAATCGTCCCTCCAGCCGTGTCTCTGAACTCCGCTCCCAGCCCCTATTCGCGGCTCTGCCCTCGCGCCGCTGGCTCTCAAGCCCAGAGCTGCTGGATGACGTGTGCGAGCGGACGGCGCGATTCTGCCAGAACTTTCGGCACGTGCGGAATCCCGCGGTCCAGGTGCATCTGCGGGGAAAGGCTGGGGCGGGGGGAGGTCAAAGCGCCCATGGGAAAAACATCCTGGACCCATTTGATCGCGATCCCCACAGCTGTTGCTGGCCGAGGCGGAGCGTACGGTGGTGCTGCAGTACTTACATGCGCTGATGCAAGGCCGCCTAGTCTGCCGCGGTGCTGACGAGAGGACCCAGGCGGCCGAGCGCCTGCAGCACGATGCGGCCCAGCTTCAGGAGCTTTTCCTCGGTTTGGTGAGAATTCGCTGGGTGAGCGGATGGGCGGGAGTCTTAGTGATTCGATAGGGATCGAGGGCTGGAGAAAGACCAACCCCTGTGTGCTCAGGGCCTGGAGGAGAGCGTTCAGTGTGCGCCAGTGCTGCTTGCATTGAGGGAACTGCTGAACCTCCGCGACCCCACGCTACTTGGCCTCGAGGTGGCAGGCTTGCGGCAACAGTTTCCCGACGTGAGGTGCGAAGACGGGTCGGGAAGGGAGGAGACCCAGGAGGGTCTGGGCGGGGTTAACGCACCCGTAACTCCACAGCGAGGATCACGTCTCCGCCCTCCTGGACCTGCGCGGGGACGTGTCCCGAGAGCAGCGCCTGGCCGCACTCAGCTCTCTGCGGGCAGGCCCGCAGCCCTCGCCCCCAGCTGGTCGCCGAGCACTTTTCAGCCTTGTGCCAACACCTGCACCCTCGCTGGCCTCCTGCTTCCCCTCAGGGTCCTGTGCCTGATCCCTGACTGCCCGCAGAATAAAGTCACGTCCCCGTACGGCTGAATTGTACGTGTTGGCGAAGGGTGGATGAAATAAAAGTGCCCACGAAGGGCAGGGGGTCCAAGTTCAGTGACACACCTAAGGTATCCTGGTTCCAGTTCTGATATATGGCTGCGCCCCACCTATCCCGGTACCAGACCTGTATGTGGGCTGCTTTCCCAAGTACCCGGGCTTACACAGTGTGCGGACTACATCTTTACGTATGCGCACATCCGCAGAGAGCTAGCGTCTACGCCAGGAGTCAGTCAACTGAGGCAGAGGGGGCGGGCTTAAGACAACACCCCACCCAGGGGCGTGACCCGATGGCGGACACCGCCCCCCCTGCTCTGCCTGGCCCCAACCCCAAGCCGTGTCCTCGGGCTCTTGCGGCAGCAGAGATTGACGCGAATCCGCGCTCCTTCGTCTGAGCGTGCGCGCGCCCGAGTCCGTGCGTCACCAGCGTCGGCTCCCGCGGGCTGGGCAGCCGGCGGCCTGTGTTGCGGAGCGGGAACAGCGGCGGCGAGAAGAGGATTGAACAGGTGGGGGCGCGGCACGCGGATGTAATCCCCCCACCCCTACGAGGCCGAAAAGGCGTTCGACCGGACCCCTCCTCATCTGCCTGGGAACCCCGCTCCATTGTCCACTGGCCCCGCCCTCCATTGGGCACGCCCTTTGCCCCAGGCCCCGCCACTTATTGGCTGTAGGTCACGCCCCTCCTCGATCTCCTAGTACCCATTGGCTCCTCTTCAACGTTATCTTCTCTCGGAGTTTCTTATTGGAGCAGACCACACCCTCTTGTATATCACCAGACTCCGCCTTCAGTCTGGGCTCCTCCCACAACCATCTTTCATTCATTCTGCATCTAGTGCTGGGTACTTTGGTCATGGGGTGAATGAGACCCGTCCCTGCCCTCAGGGAGTTCAGGGGATGATGTGGGGGAACACGGACCTGGGCTTCAACAATGACAGCCTAGGGTGGTAAAGAAGCCGCTTGGGCACTGGGAACCTCTAAGACGCTGGGAAGGCTTCCCGGAGGAGGTGAGGCCTAAACCGAGTCCTGAAGAATGGTTAGGAGTTTGTTACAGGGAGACGTTGGGAGGGCATTCTTGGCAAAAGGACCTGAGACATGAAAGAAACAGGTATATCCTGGTAATTCCAAAGAGGTAGGTCAAATGAAAGAAGGGGAGATAAAGAGGATTGGTACAAGTAAGAGGCTTGGAGAGCAGTGAGGAATCCAGAAAAGTGTATGGTTAGTTGAGGGGAAGGAAGCCTGAGTCCCAAAATCATCCAGCAGCTTGTCACTAGGCAGAATGCTGGGAGGAGGGGAGGGGGATCAGAACTAGCTGGGGAAGCCAAGTGCAGGGAAGGAATGATTCCAGTTCTGAGAAGGACAAGGGCTCTCAGTTTCATTCCTTTACTGAACAACTGTTCTGGGGACACAGCTGTGAACACTCAGAAGGAGAAAACATGATAATCACATATACTGTACTTCAGATGGTGATGACTGCATTGGAGGACAATATTGTGGGGAAGGCAAGGTTCTGGTGGAGAGGGTTTAGAGGAGGTTTACTGTCTTATAGAGGGTGTGTTGGGAAGGCTTTTCTAACAAGATATTTGTACAGACACCTGAGGAAAGTGAGAGTGATCCCTGCGGTTATATGAGGGGAAAGCATTCCAGACAGGGACATTTTCAGTTTGAGCTGTCTGTTATACATTCAAGTAAACATGTTGAATTGAGAACTGATAACACAGTTTGAGGGGCTTCCCTGTGGTTCAGATGGTAAAGAATCTGCCTGCAATGCAAGAGACCTGGGTCGGGAAGATCCCTGGTGAACGGAATGGCAACCCACTTTGTATCCAGTATTCTTGCCTGGAGAATTCCATGGACATAGGAGCCTGGTGGGCTGCAGTTCATAGGGTTGCAGAGTCGGATATGGCTGAGCAACTTACACACACAGAACACTAGTCTGAAGTTTATGGAAGAAGTTTGGGCTGACATAATTAAAACCATGAGAGTGGATGAGATCACCCAGGGAGACAGCATAAATGGAGAAGAAAAGTTTCCAAGTCCTGGACATTAGATTTTTTTTTTTCAGGGGAGGGGCGGGTAAGGAAGGATTTATTACTTGTAGCAAGTTAGGAGAACAGCAGGGATCTTTCCCAAAGCAGTGTCTCCACATTATGGTGTTAAGAGGTCAGAAAGATAGAGATGACCAGCAAGGAAGACAAGAACAAGCAGCTACTGAGGTGGGAGAACTATGTCCCAGTGTATTTGGGAACCAAGTGGAAGATGTGGCCAAGCTGAGATGAAGTCATTAACTTTGTCAAGTTCTACTGATCAACATGAAGATCACTGGTGACCTTGGTCAGGTCAGTTTTGATAGAGAGCAGTGGCCAGAAGCCCCTACTTGAAGTGAAATTTAAGACAGAACAGGAAAGAAGGAGCTAGATAGAGACTGAGTGTAGATGACTTGGAGTGTTGTGTTACCCTGAGAAGCAGCTGGAGGGAGATGCAGTGAAGCTAGAAAACTATGGAGTCAAGTGAGGGTTTTGTTTTTTTAAGATGGAGAAATAACAGCATGTGTTTATACTGACGGGAAGAATCCGGCAGAATGGAAGAGACTGATGATGTAGGAGATGTAGGAAAAAGGAGAGATACTGGAATTATGTCCCTGAGCAGACAGGAGAGTTCGGAGGATGGAGCCTTTTGGTCAGTCTTTGGGGAGAGACTGGGTTGGACTGAGCCCTGGTACAGAGTTGGTGTAACTGTCCTGACACTGTCCTTGGATGACCACTAGGAAGATGGCTCCAATAGGAGACACCCAGGGATTGGCTTGGATTGGCTGAACTTTCCCTCTGCTTACAAAAAGCTGTTTCTAATTTAGATTTGAACAGATGGCCCAGAGGAGAGAGAGAGCATTCCAGGTGGAGGGACTAGCATAAGCAAGGGGCAGGCAGGCCCAATGGGCTGGAGGAGGTGGATGGAGCCGGGTGGGAGGGCGGAGTGAGACTGAGAAAATGCCAGAGGTAGAAGGCAGGTAGGAGGTAGTGAGACCCCCTCACCTGTCATCCTGGCAGCTGAGGCTACATTGTACCAAATTCCCAGTCTGGGTGGGCACAGGGATTAGAATCATGAGTTGGGGGTTTAGGCCTTACCCTCAGAAGCTCGTGGGCTAAGGGGATTTGAGGAACCACCATCTAAGTGGGTGTATGAGACTTCCTCCTGCTTTCCCCCAGTCCAGGGAATGGACTAACTAGGGTGGAGGTGAGGGGGCACGGGCTGGCCCTCAGGCCACACCCACTCATTACTGGCCTCCATATCCTTCCTGTGTCTCCAGAAGTCAACGGTGTGGGGAGCTGGAGTGACCCGTCTGGATGTGCCCTCCAGGACAGAATGGTGCTGGACTCAGGTGCTCAGGTGTATGAGCAGGCACCCCCCAGCCCACCAGCCAGCCCCTCCTCCTTGGCCCATAGGCCGGGGCCCTCAGACCGAGATGGGACAGCGTTGTTCCCCTGGCCTCAGTCCCTGGCCCTGCCCCTGGCTCTGTCCGTCCCCTCAGCCCTGCAGCCCCAGGCGGAGAGGCAGCCCTTCTCAGAGCTGCACTTGGGCCGCCGTGGACACATGCGGCGCAGTGAGAGCACCTACACCGTGAACAGTACTGGCCGGCGGGGGGGCAGCACCCAGGGTCGGGCCCCGCCTGGACGGGGACGGGACCCAGGTGGGGGCACCCTGCGGCCCGCGGCCTCCCTGCCTCACATCGCTAAAGCGCGGAAGGAGGTGGGCCGCGGCGTCAGCAAGAGCCCCTGCATGTTGGTGGCTCTGCGGCCAACCAACATGGACCGCGAGCGGGACAAGTTCTTCCAGTCCCATTACACCTACAACCCACAGTTCGAGTACCAGGAACCCATGCCCACGGCTGTGCTGGAGAAATACTGTGAGGCCTCTGGACAGTTCATTCATCAGGTCAGTGCAGACTGCCCGCCTCACCCCAGCCCGGACCACCTGAGCGGTTCGGCCTGACCTGCTGCTGCGGCCCTCTGTGCAGGCAGTTGGCATCATCGAGGCCGTCCTGGAGAAGTTTGGGACCTATGAACACTTCGAGGCTGCGACGGGGGGCCAGCTGCTGACGAAGTGCCAGATCTGGTCCATTGTGCGCAGATACATGCAGAAGGAGGGCTGCGTCGGGGAGGTGAGCTCATGCTGCCAGCGATGCCCGTTTTCCACCCACTCCCAACCAGACTACCAAGCGGGCAGTGCCAGGCCCAGCTCAATTCTGGTGGAGCTAGTGACCTCAGGCCAGCCCTGTTCCCTCCCCTGCCCCAGTCAGGTGGGAGCTGGCTCCAAGCGGAGGTGGGGCAGGGTGGGTGTCGTGGCAAGTGTCCGGCCTGGCTCCCCTGCAGCATCAGCAGGTCCACCTGCCCACTGGCCCCCAGGGTTGGTGGCCATGACACGCGTCTCTGCCACCCGCAGGTAGTGGTGCAGCTGAGTGAGGACCTGCTGTCCCAGGCAGTGATGATGGTGGAGAACAGCCGGCCAACGTTGGCCATCAACCTGACTGGAGCCCGCCAGTATTGGTTGGAGGGCATGCTGCGGCACGAGATAGGTCAGGGTGTGGTAGGTGGGTGGGCTGGGATGAGAAGGGGCTGGGATGTGGGGTGGGGGGTGGGCAGTGAGGGGCCCCAGTAACTCCACCCCCTCTCATTCTTCCCCTTCCCTTCACCAGCAGCCACCTTCTCCCTCTGGCTCACAGAGGTAGCCCAGAACATGCCAGCCCATTCTTTGGACTCACCCTCATTTCCTGTTCCTTCTGGGTATCTTTTTCTCCCTCACCTTCCTCTCTGATTTCCCTTGTCCGTGGGGCAAGATTGCTGAGGCCTGGACAGGCCAGAGGGAGAACCCTAAGGGCCCCACTAGTCTAGCCAACAATACAGACCTTCCACGGTGGGTGCAAGTTCAGATTCTGGGAAGGGAACTGGCTGAAGACACAGCTGGATTTAGGAGGGGACTGGCCAGGCTGGAAAGGCAGGCATAGGACACTAATTACTATTCTTCCATGTCTGTCACTCCTCGTCAAGAATCACATTGCTCTGGGCAAAAGGTAGTTTTTGCTGGAGATGCCAGCATGAGATGGGCATGCAAGGGTGTGGGGCTGGGGTGGTGTGTGAGTTACTCGCCTCTCTAGGGGGCTGGCGGGGGGAGCAGTGTGAGTTTGGGAGAGTTGTATGTGTGTAGTCCTGGATGGGTGGGGGAAGATTTATGTGTGTGAGCCTCTGGATCCTTGGGTGTGAGTTCACCTGAAGAGGGTCTTGATGATGCCTTAGGTTGGGTGAGTATGGGTGTGGGGTGGAGAGGCTTGTGTGAGAGCCTGATTCTAGGGGCATAAAGCTATGTGAGTCACCGGCTAGAGGTCCAGCCGGACAGGGCCAGGCAGGAAGACCCCCTGGATGCCCAGCCCAGCCTCTTCTTTGCCCTCTCTGCAGGTACCCACTACCTTCGGGGCGTGAACAACGCGCGGCAGCCGTGGCACAGCGCCGAGGGCCGGCAGCAGTACGGGCTGCGGCCAGCGAACCCCACGGAGGAGGGTCTGGCCAGCCTGCACAGCGTGCTGTTCCGCAAGCAGCCGTTCCTGTGGCGCGCGGCGCTGCTCTACTATACGATACATCGTGCCGCGCGCATGTCCTTTCGCCAGCTCTTCCAGGACCTGGCGCGCTACGTGCAGGACGCCGACGTGCGCTGGGAGTACTGCGTGCGCGCCAAGCGCGGCCAGACTGACACCTCGCTGCCGGGTGGGCTCCAGTCCTGTGGGGCTGGCGGGGGAGTGCCTCGATCTGGGGCGGGAGGGTGAGGGTGGGGCTTTGGACCTAGGGCTCACGGCCCTCCTGTGCCCACAGGCTGCTTCAGCAAGGACCAGGTATACCTGGATGGCATCGTGCGCATTCTGCGACATCGCCAGACCATCGACTTCCCGCTGCTGACCTCGCTGGGCAAGGTGAGGGGCCACGGGGCCTTCAGAGGCCCCAGCCAGCTCTCCCCCTTATTGCTGTATTCTCTGAGCCTCTGGTTGGAGCTCAACTGAGGACTGGGTGCCAGGCCTCTCATGGGGGGAGTGTGGGTGGAGTGAGCACAGGAGATGACGTGACAGTCTGGCAGCCAGTATAGGTGCTTTTTCCAGCCCACAGGTGTGTGTGTAGACATTGCAAAGGAAGTGAGCATTCCAGGCCAGGAGAGCTGTCAGGAAGGCCTGCGGAAGCAGGCTGGAGAAATAGCCAGGGATCAAGCCCTTGGCACTGGGTATTTGTGCCAGGCTGAGGAAGTTGAACTTCATCCAAAGCAGTGGGGAATCCAAGGAGCTTCAAGCAAAGGGTGGCACAGATGTTGGCTTTAGAAGGCTCTATATGTCATATGGGAGGAGAGGTCTAGGGAAGGGAGTGCAAGGGGAAGAGGAGGAGGCCTTTCTCATCTTTTCTGCAGCATTGATGGTGGTCTGGCACAACCCCACAGTGGCCATGCAGTTGGAGAAGAAGGGGCAAGCTGGAGAGATCTTCAGAGTGGCCACTCTGAGTGGGAGGGTGACATGTTCTAAGTCCCCACCCTAGAATCTGACCTGGGGCTGTGAGAAGGGTCGGGCTGCATAAGCTGGCACCCAGGAAGGCTGGATATGAGGCGTCTAAGGTGCCTGGTATCCAGGGAAAGATGTTCAGAAGGCAGTTGGATACCCAGATTTGGAGATGAAAAGGGGAAGCTGAACTGGAGACAGGAGTAGGGTTGTAGCACGTAGATGTTAGAAGAAGGTGTTGAGAGAAAGAGCAAACACCCAGGATGGAGCCACGGGGTACAGAACGCTGGGAGTGAATCAGAAGGGGAGTGGGAGGAGCTCTGGGAGCAAAGGGCTATGGGCCATTGTAAGAGAGCTGGGACCAGCTGCCTGAAAACCAGGGGACCCTGCACTGAGGCCCAGCTTTCTCCCTGCAGGTCTCCTATGAGGATGTGGATCACCTCCGGCCCCACGGGGTGCTGGACAACACCCGGGTGCCCCACTTCATGCAGGACTTAGCACGCTACCGGCAGCAGCTGGAACACATCATGACCACCAACCGGCTGGATGAGGCAGAGCTGGGCCGCCTGCTGCCTGACTGATACTGGTTGAGGGCTTCAGATCAGCCCCCAGAATATGAAGCTGGCTGCTCTGTGCTTCCACGGCCTGGGTGTTTCTTGGGGCCTGGGGAGGGCAGAAGCATTTCAGGAGGGAGGGACGGCAACAGCAGAGTTTGTACTAGCCTCCCTGGACCCCAAGGGCCAACAGCAGCATGTCAGGCAAACTAAGTCTGCCTTCCTGTCTCCAGCTGTCTGTTGAGCCAAGGAAGAGCCTGACGGAGGGAGGGAAGCTGAGCATGAATGGGCATGGGGGGGTGGTTTGGGAGTAGAAACTTGTTCTTGCATGAGATGGCTTTGGTTGTCTGCGTACTCCAGTCTTTTCGTCCCCCACCTGGCCCCTTGGTGCTCCTTCAGCTTTCATGCTGTCTACCTCTCACTGGGTCCTGGTGGGGATCTCCCTTCTCCTGGGGTGACTGCCTGAGCCTGCTGTCCTGGCTTTCACACAGACTCAAGGAGCAGGGATCCTGGTAGTAGAGACCCAGCTGGGCTGGGGTGTGCTTTCCAGCATTTTGCCTCTCCCATTGTCATTGTATGTATTCCCTATTTATGTGCTGTATGTCCTGGGCTTCTGAAAGTTCGGTGGAGGGAACAGGGCTCCTCTGGAAGGCACTGACTGTTCCTAGCTCCACCCATACACCCCACCCCCCACCCTCCCTCACACATACACAGGCCTTGTGAGTCAAGCCGTGAGCTCACCTGGCCTTGCCCTCAACCCCTGCACTGGCCTCTGCTGTCCCTGTCTTTGCCCACACCCTCGCAGCTGGTCTCTGGCAGGGGTTGGCATAGGCTGGCAGCATCCACAATCAAGCCTGAGGGGCAGGCCCCCGGTGATTCCAAGTTCTGAGCCCCTCCTCAACCAGGAGAGGTGCCAAGATGATTGTTGCTTCTAGTTTCTCACACAGCTGAGTCTGAGGTTGACCCGGCCCCGCTCCCACCCTTGGCCTTACTTTTCCCATTTGAAAACTTGGAAACGCAGCTGGAAAGTCCTTATTCCTTTAGTCATTAAATATGTATAGAGCGCCTTCTGTGTACCAGTTAACTGGTCAGAATCCTCACTGAGCTCCCAGTCCTGAGAGAAGCCAATTAAAACAATTACAATGAAGTGTGTCGGCTGCATCTACTCACGATCACTTCCTCTTTCTCTTAATCTCCCTTCCCAAGGCTGTGAGTCTAGCTTTCTCTAAGTGGAGAGAAGTACTCCTTTCCTGGCCCTTTGTGCCAGCCAGTGCTAGGGGCTTTCATGGGGTGGGGCTGGTGATGACACATGTTCCCAAATGGTTCATGAAGATAAAAGGGCCACGGAGTAGGGTCCAAGGATCTGGCCCTTGTCCCACTGAGGACCTGGGTCTGGGGTCTACAGGGGTACAGCTTGTACTGTTGAGGACAGAAATGGGCTGAGGACTGTGCCATGGACACAGGGCTGCCCAAGTCTTTGGGACTTAGAGTCACACATCCACACCCTCGTTCCGGGGCAAAGAGCCACAATCAAGAGTCCAGGCTGACCCTCCAGAATTTATTCACTTTCAGTGGTACTGGGCCAGATGGAACCTTGGTGGCATCTGATGCCACCATGGCAGGATCCCAGATCCCATCCTGTTACGACGAAGAGTGGCCTGTAGGCGCTATGGCTTTCAGGAATCTAGAAATGATGGAAGGGGTGTGGTCATTCAGGTGGAGCCACCCCCCACCCCCACCCCGCAACCTCCCAGGCCACGCCCTCCCGCCAGGTTTGGGCAGCCTCACACCTTCAGACTCGTCTCCAGCCTCGAAGTCAGGCTCCGGCTCCGGCTCGGGCTCTGGTTCTGCCTCCGGCTCCGGTTCCGCCTCTGGCTCCGGTTCCGGATCCATTTGGGTTTCCAACTCAGGTTCAGCCCCTTCAGAGGTCTCGGCTTCCAGCTCTGGCTCAGTTTCCTCGAGGGTTCCGGATTGTGCTGCCTCGGAGTCCTCAGGACCCCGGGCCTCGTCGGATTCTGGAGCTCTGGGCAGCCAGGGGCACGTGGTCCCTGAGTCAGCAGCTCTGGGAGTCCAGTGGCCTGGGCATGGAGGGTCATAGCTTCGTTCCCGGTAGCCTGCGGCGGAGGTGGGAGTGCCTCAGGCTCAGTTTATCCTCTGTGGTTTCCTCTGCACACGTGCGACTCTTTGGGGAAGACCAAAGAGCGATGCCCCCCACGCCACGCCCCCTCCTCTGACCTAGGCCCCGCCTCCCCCGCCTGCTCTCACCGGTCCCCACGTGCTGCCAGTCCCAGGCGGGGTCGGGCGCCCGCACAGTTCTCTGGGCGCAGCTCAGCAGCTCCTGGCAGGCAGCCTCGCCCTTGCTCTGCACTAGCAGCAACAGGCGGCGCACCCTGCGTTCGGCGTCAGGCAGCGCGTCTAGCGCCTCGTACTCGGGCCCGGTGAGCACGCCCCGTGCCAGCAGCGCATCCAGCAGCAGCCCCGAGTCCGCCTGCAGCGTCTCTACCAGGCGTTTCCGCTCGCGGTCGATCGTCTCTGATGGCCTCTCCTGGGTGTTGCCCATGGTAGGGGCTGCATGGGAGGTGGGGGGCGAGAGGTAGTGGGGGCCGGAGCTCCCCTGCTTTTGACCTGTCTCCCGGGGCCCCAGTGAACATCCGTGGCTGGGGTCTAAGTTCACCTGGATCTCTGCTGCGGCCCGCCAGCCCCGCAGCACAGCACAGGACCGATCCTGCCTCCCTGGCCTTTTCTGCCTTATCTCTGCTTCGGGCTTCACCTTCGGTCCCTAAATGTTGGCTGTGGCGCTCCTCTCCTCCCCTAGCTACCCCAGGACCATCATCTACTCTGACTGCTCTCCCCAAGCAGGTCCTTCCTCCTGAGCCCCTGCCACCTGTAGATCCCGCGATGGATTCAGACCTAGTTAATCCAACCTAACTTCTCTTTCCCAACCTGCTTCCCCAACTTGCAGCTGGTCCTGATAACCCACACCCAGCTTGCAATCAAGTCCTTTTCAGTCTCTCTGCTGAATACTTCTGTCAACTTCACCACTGAGTCTAGTCTTTCATTTCCAGCCTAGACCCTGCAAAGTTTCATATCTCCCGTCCAGGATCCCAAAGTGCTGAGAGTCTTCCCGCTCCTCTCACCTACCTGAGGAAGTCCAAACCCCTTAACCTGAACCTGAGGTCCATCCTTCCAGGACAGGCCCCTGCCTCTGCACCCCCTCACCAATACCACCACCATGTTGGAACCCCAATGTGGTCTCCTGGCCTCTCCTGGTTTCCTGAGTCCTCTTGAGTCTTAGCTCTGACTGAGATCTTCTGACATCACCTGAGACCAAACTGTCTCCCTGCTGCTCTGGGAATGATTTACAGCCATCATCTTGAAGTATCCAGGACCCAACTCATAAAAGCTACCAGGAAATGTCAAACTTTCACTGTTTTCCTCCGTGGATCCTCCCATTTTGAGAGGCTGTCACCACCCCAACAGCAGGTGTTGGGCAGAAATTAATCTGCTTTGTTCACTTATCAACAACTAAGGACAATGGCCCATCTCCTCTTGGGTCGCCTGACCGAGGCAGCAAGGTCCCTGGCATTAAGGGGCGATTAGCTCAGGCCCTGGACCACTCCCTCTCTCAGTCCATCTCCCTTGGCCTTAGCTTTGTCCAAGGGTTTCATCCTCTCTTTGGGGTCCCTCCTTTACCTCCTTACCTGGCTCTAGGAATGGGAGAGAGGATTTGGTCTTAACCCCCATCTCTCTCACTGCCTGGTGTCATGCTATGCCTCTCTGGTCATTGCACCCCTCCTGGCCATACTGAGGTGTCAGCCCTTCCCTCAAGCCATGAGCAGAGACCCTTTGCCCTTCCCTCTCCCTTCATGTCCCATTTGTGACAAATGCTGCTCCTGCACTGACATCTCAGTAAGAATCAGCATCTCCCTCCACCCCCCATCTCCTGTAACAGCCTCTCCCAGCACCTCTCACTCCTGTCCCATCACCCTATGGAACAGTGACTTTGACAACTCTCTAGGGTAGGATTATTGTGCCCATTTTACAGATGAGGAGACAGGTTCAGAGAGACCAAGTGGCAGAACTAGAGTCTGACTTGCTCCAGCCTGACTACAAGGTATCTGGCCAAGCAAAATGTCAACCATAACTACCTGTCCCCCAACCCTCGTGAGACCACCAGAGAGAATCCAGACTATCTGTTCACCCCACATAGCAGGCTTTCCCCCACTTCCCTCAACCATTCAGTACCCGCACTTCCTAAACTTTGTAGACACTGTTCCCTGGGCCTGGAATCCCTTTTCTCCCTCCAAGCGGTGGACCCATCCTCCAAGACTCAAATGTCCCCTTTTACCCCAATGCCCGAGTGTCCCAGAGGCAGATTGGTTACTTCTCCTCTGTATCCCAGTGAACATCATACACCCTCACTAGGCTGACATCACTGGACTGTGTACCATGGATCCTCTGCCCTCTTACTTGCGGTTTCCAAAACCTGTTCCCCCAGTCAAGAGTGCAGGAAGGGAGGGAAGACAGAACCCACTGTGGACAGGTGCAGAGAGGGAGGGGACATATTAGGTTGGCCCCTCCTTTTTTCTCCCTCCTCCCCAAATTATTTTCATGTTAGCTTCCTCCTCTAGTTACCCCAAGTCCTGCCTTTTGTCCTGTCTGGAGAGCAGAGACCCCAGCTAGTCTAGATCCTCTGAGATTTAATGCTCAGAGTATTGAAGTTATGTCCTTCAATGATCACAGCCCAGATTCTTCCCAGAGGACCAGGCAGCTCCAGTTAGCACGCGTGGTCGGGGGTCTCTGCCGCCCTCCCCACCTCACTTCCTGCGCGCGTTCTTTCGCTAAGGAGCGAAGGGGGTGGGTCAACGTGGAAAACTTCGCGCACCTGCGAATTCTTAACATCCATCCCTCCACCCAGCCCCAGAGATAAGAGTCCTGCGGAGGGGAGGGGAGGGGCGGGGCTCACAGACCTTCGCGCACGGCTGCTGGTGGTAATCGGGCGCGGATTTGGCCCAAATTCAGTTTCTCTTCCCTCCCCCAGCCGGGGCGGGGGGAGGGGTTCGGTGGGGCTCCCGATCCCTGCGCTCCTGGCGGCCCCACTCACGGGTCGAGCCTCGGCGGGGCAGGAGATGACGAGGCAGAAAGGGCCGGGCGGGGTGGGGATGGGAGCAGCAGCTGCGGCGGGGGCGGGGGCGGGGCAGCCAGGGCTGCCGGGAACCGGGAGGGGGTGGGGAAAGGGGGCCGTTCTCGGGACGCGGGGAGGCCGGCTGCAGAGGTCGAGTACCGCCTGGCCGCGTATACGCAGTCCGCTTTCCCTCATCACCCTGGGCGCGCCGGAGGAGTCAGGGTGGGGATCGTTAAGCCCGGGGACCCAAGTACCCCAGCAATTCCCAGGCGTTTTACACCCATTCTCTCTGCCCGCACAGAGAAGGCTAAGAGGAGGAGACCAGCTTACTCAAGATCACAGAGCGGGTGCACTGCGGTGCTGGGTGTGACCCCTAAAAGCCCCCGATTCCCGGAGGTCGCAGTGGCCGTGCGCCAGCCCTGGATTCGCACCCGCAGGATGGGGCCTAAGCATGAGAGCTCGGCCTTGGAGGCACCTCCCCTCTCCAAGGGTTCCTCGATTAACATTAAAGCCCTGGGATCTGGACGTTTCTATGAAGGCAAAGGCGCCCCCCACCCATGACTTCTGTGCTCCCTGGTCGGTAGAGGAAAGAGATCAGAAACACAGAAAAAAACCGCGGTTTTATGCAGGACTCGGGGAATGGAGAGGGGCTGCCAAGTAAGTGCGGCTTCACTCAGCGTCCACCAGGGGGCTCAAGGAAGCCGAGCAGGGCGTGCTCCTGCCGGCCAGACCCGCAGCAGGGCTGGCTTCGGAGTGGAGGGGGTCTCAGGGCGAGGGGTTGTCTCCCGCGCCCAGGTAGGAGGCCCGGCTCTCAGGGCTGCTGTAAATGGTTAAAGCTCCGGGCAGGCTGAGGGCTGGGCCTCCCAAAGCCGCTGGGATGTCCAGCAGGAGTGGTGCCCCGAGGGTGGAGTCCTTTCCTAGGAGAAGTGGGGCTGTACTCAGCAGGGAGAGACGGTCATCTCCTTTCTTCGGGGAAGGAGAGCTTCACTCGCCTTGCCCTCTGGTCAATTGAGATGAAACATCCACTCTCAACCTCCCCCCTCTCCCAGCCTGACTCCAGGGATTTCCCTCCCAAACATCGACTGCCCAGCCCACCCAATCTTGATAGCTCAGGCCCCTCAGCGTCTCCCCCTGGTCCCTGAGTCACCACAATTATTACCTGGGCCTGGAGAATTTAACCCCTTAACCGCCAGCTCGGTCTCACCCTTCTCTGGAACCAAGGGCTGCAACTGCAGAAGAGAACCCCAGGAAGCAGCTGGTGAAGGGAGCTGGGGCTTTGGCTGAGGGAGAACAGTGGTGGACTAAAGGGCTTGGCTGAGCAACCCTCAACACCCACCGCTGCCGCCCTCCCACCCCCATCTTACCAGGGACAGCTCCATGTCTAAGTCCATCAGAGTCCATTCCCGCCCTTGGAGGCTGGGGCCCAGCACCTGGGGGAAGCTCTGGGTCAACGGTGTCCTCCCCATGGTGCCCAGACAGCTGGAGCCCACCGAGCCCTGTGCCCCTGCCTCACGGAGCGTGTACTCACATCCAGCGGCCCTGCGGGCTCCACACTTTCAGGGGGGGCCCGAAGCAGCATTGGAGGCAGCAGACTCTCTGGACTCCGGCCTCCCCTCTCCAGGTCCAGAGGGCCCCTGTGCACAGAGAACTGCTGTTGGCCACTCCCTGCATTAGGTTTCCAAGGAACCTGGATACCTCAGAATCTAAATCTGACAATATCTAGAAAGTGTTTGAAGAGGACCTCCCAACCCCCACACACAGAAGGGCACAGAGAAAGTGCCTTCTGCCTCCTACCTTTGGTCTGAGGTTTGGGTTGTGTGCCTGCCCCCACCCAGGCAGTTATCAATACCAGTGGGTCTTAAGCTGTCACGTACTTTACCATCTTGACAATCGCCCCAGTGGTGGCATTTAAAATGCAGACTCCTCAGCCCTGCCACTGAGGCGTTTCCACTTGCCAGGGCCCTCTGAAGCTGGTGCTCCTTAGAGCAACTCTGAGAAATCAGGTCAGACCATGGCTGCCTTCTCAGCCACCCTGGGGCAGACAAGGCTGGGAAGTTTCAGGACTAGCTAGTGCGGGTCTAGCTGCAAAAATGGCCCACGGGGTTTATAATCACAAATGGGCTTTCTGCTCACCTGTCGGGAACCTCCCTGGGGCCTCTTGGTTCAGACTGTTGGGCATTCCTGGGCCCCTCAGGGCTGAAGCTCCCTTTCCCCTCCAGGATGGCCTGCACCACAGCCACAGGCAGCGGTGGGGGTGCTGTCACGCAGAAGTCACACTCGTTTGGGGCCAGGGCCAGCCCGGCCTCGCCTTCCCCCCCTGGGCTGGCTGGCTCTTCTTTGAGCAGTGCCAGGCCCTTCTCCCTGCACCAGAGAAAAGCTTCAACCAGACCCTGGCGCTGACCTCTCCCCCTATCCCCACAGCCATCTGGGCTGCCAGGCCCGCCCCCCCACAGCTCCCCAGAAGGCAGCCCCTCTCCCTCTTACCTCCTGCCACCACTGGAGGGGGAAAGCCTGGTTCCTTCAGGGGATGGAGAGTCTTCCGGGAGGTCGGAGATGATGGGGCCCCTGGCCCTGTGAGGGCTGCTGAGGCCCAGCGTGGTCTCCGGGAGGGGCTGCAAGTAGAAGACGGGTTGAGCCCTTTATCTCAAGTCATAGGGTGAGCCAGAGCCCGACTGGACCACATGGGCCAGACCTAAGGGGGAAGGCTTGAGGGGGGAGGCTTGACCCATGCTGGGTCTGGTGGGAGGGAGGTTAGGCTCCATCTTCTCTTCCTTTTTTTTTTTTTTTTTCATCTCTTCTTTTTGGGGAATGGGGAAAGGGTACAGGCTCTCTATGGAGGGAAGAGAGGAGAATCAAAAACCTACCGACTGGATAAAGTAGGGGTCCTGCAGGAGGGCACCAGGTAAGGAGCAGGCGTTGAATTTGGCTGGCGTTGGGCACCCCTCATCCAGCATCAGGGACCTGTGCAAGGTGGCCAGGGGCAAGGCAGGGGGCTGGGCAGATTCATCTCCCAGGTCCCTCAGCCTGCACCACCGCCCTCCCACAGGCCCCAGCAGCCACGTCAGCAGAGCTGAGGCCTGTTGCCAGGGCATCAGTCACATGCTGGAGGCAGAAGGGGCTCCCCCCCCCCCCCAGAGATGGGGGCCCTTTGGGGGCAGAGGGGAGGGAGGAAGCCTGGTTTGGGCCCCAGACCCTCTGCTCTTGGGATGCTCTGGAGTGAGGGGAAGGGGATCATAGGGTGGAAATACAGGATTAAAGCCCTGGAAGTGAGGGGTCTGAGAGTTGGGGTTTTGTGGTAGAATTAGGGGTGGGTGAAGCCCTGGAATGGGGCTTTAGGGGAGATGGCCATGGGGTGAGGAAGACTGTAGTGCAGGGGGAAAGACAGGTGAAGGGGTTTCTGAAGGAGAAGGAGTCCTGCCTGGGGCTCTGGCAGGGAAGTCCTGCAGGGAGTAGGGGCGTCTCTGGGGTTCTCACTCACAGCTTCCTCTTAGCTCCTGCGCTGCCAGACCCAGCCTGAAGTGGCCCAAAGAGGCACTGGATCAGCTGAAAAGGAAACAAAGGGTTAACTCATACTTGGGGTCTTGCCCCTCACTCTAACAAGACACTTCCAGGGGGCTTCCAGGACTGGCCGTTGGGGGGGCGGTACATTCAGGAGTGGGGTGGGGGAAGAGGAACACCTTGCCGATGACCCGATGCTGCTGACCGTGGCTCTGCCGCAGCGTGACCACCTCCCTCCATAGGATCTCGTTCTGCCTGGGGAAAAGGCGCGGGAGGGTGCTGAGGCATCTGAGAGTTCGCCGGGTCACTACCGCCCACCCCCAGAATGGCAGGCCCGCGCCCGCGTCCACTCAGATGATCGTCCATTCATAGTCAAGAGACTGCCACAGCTCGGCCCACTGGTCTTGGAGGAGGTGCCCAGAACCGTCTAGAAGCCAGTGTCCTAGCGCCCAGAGCCCCCCTTCTCCCTCCCCATCCTCCTCCGCCCCCTCCCCCGCACTGCCTGAGTTCCCGCAGCCGCGCCTCGGTGCTCTCCTGCATTCCCCGAAAAGCCTGCACCTCGCCCAGCAGCCGGCCCAGGTCCTCGGGGCGCCAGCGGCCGTCGTCGCCGCGCAGCGCAGGCACCTGCAGGAGGGAGGCTCCCTCAAGTAAGGGTCTCACGAAATAGCTGTCCCACCTCCACCCGGGTTCGCTGGTCACTGCTGGCCGCCCCTAACCTTGCGGCGCACGCGTTCCAGCAGTTGCTCTCGGCCGCGTACGAAGCTCGGGTGCTGGAACTCGACGTGATCCCGTTCCGGTCTCAGCAGGCCACCCTGCTCGATGCTCACCACCTTCCGAAAACCGTCTAGGGAGCGGGGCGCGGGGGCGTAAGTTGCTGAGTCCCCGCGATCCAAGTCATCCACGCTCGCTTCCCACTCGGCCCTAGGGACTCACACATATTGAGTTGCCGTACGAAGCTCGCCATGTTGCTGTGCTTGAAGTATTGGGGCAGCACCTCCTTGGCGAAGCGGCTCTGGTCGCTCACGAGGAAGCTGGTCCCGCTCTGAGGAGAGCACCGCCCGCCCACTCACGGTGCGGGCGGAGACCAGACGACACGGTGAGCGGTGCCCGCCCACGGCCAAGCCAGCGGGCTGGCGCGCGCACACACAAACTCGCACTCACTCTGGAGACTGTCATTCATGGGGACGTGGGACGAGGCCGGGCCGGAACCAGCTCTGAGGCCTAACCCGGGGCCACCACAATGAACCTCTACCCCAGCCCACCCAGACTCCCTACTCGGTTCTCTAGGAGGAGGTGCAGAGGCCAGACTTGGGTTCCAGACCCGGATGGCTCCCAGACCCGCGTTGTGACTCTGATTTAGAATCAGACGCAGCCCTTCCCTTCTCCTGGTCTCCGTTTTCCCATCTGTCTGATGGGATAGGGTGGGAACTAGAAGACCTCGAAGATCCTTCGGGTGCTGGGTCTCCTTCAGAAGGCTCCTACCCTTTCCTCTGCCCGAAGGAAGTCGCCTCACCTCCATCTCCAATACCACACCCCCCGCCCAAGCCGTCGCCTACCCTAGACGGCTGAATCAAGGGACCCACAACCCCGTCCCAGGCAGGGGTTGATGAGCATGGACGTTCACTGACGTGGAGGAATCCCGGGGACCACTGAGGAAGTCGAGGGGCCCCAGCCCTCACCGGGCTCCAGCGGATCAGGTGGTCGGTGCCCGGGTCGCCCACCAGTGCCCATAGCTTGCCGAGGAAGGCAGGCACTGGGCTGGGGCCCGGCTCCGTGGGCAGCGCGGCCGGCGCTTCCTGCATGGCGCAGTCTCGGCACCGCTAAGCGCTCGGGCCCGGCCACCGCGGGCTTGTCAAAGCCGCGGAAAGTGCTGCGTTTGCCGCCCGCCCCGCCCTACTCCGCCTCCCGGCGCCGGGTCAGGCGGGGGCCACGTGCGAACTGGCGGGGCGGGGCTCTGGCCGCGGCCGCAACACCGGCGGACCGAAAGGGCAGTATGGGATCGGATGTGCGTGGGGGCAGGGTGCAGGAGGGAGGGAGACCTGAGTTCGAGTCGCACACTTCTCAGGCCCGCTGTTTGCTCCTGTGTTCTTCGGGAGATATCAAGCGTACACAGCCTGATGTATGCTGGGAAAGCGATGGAATGGGCACAGCCAAGCCTCGGGTAGAGGGGCAGATAGGAGCGGGCGAGGGTGGGGAGGAGAAGCTGACACCCTCCCGCGGAACCTGGGACGCTGTCATTCCGAAGATTCCAGGACCCCGACCCTGACCGCTGCAGCTGCACCGGTAGAAATGGACCTTGAGGTCTCAAACCCTCCCTACCCCTCTTCCAGCCTCTGTCAGTTCAGAGCAGACCCGGCCTTTCACAGGACTCAGAGATAATGCTTGATTTATTCCACACTCACCCCAGAGGCACTAACACACACACCCCTGAGGCACGACTTGAACCTGTGCCCTCCCTCCCCCCACGCCAGGGCCGCCGAGCTGGCGACACGTTTGCAGAGGACTGGGGTTGGAGGAGGGTGACCCCTGTACTACGGGGACAGTGGGTGTCTGCAGATGTTGAAAGCAACGAGTGGGCTCAGGGCGCCCTGGACCGGTAACGATGCCACTTTATAGGCTCTAATCCTCGCGAGGGACAAGAGGTAAGAGTCCCAAAGGAGAGGGCTAGCAGCTGGCCCGCCCCTGGGCAAACCCACGCAGCATTTCAGAGGACACACGTCCGCAGGGAGCGGAAAGAGCGTTTGTCCCATCACGCCACAAGCGTGGGCCGCCAGGGATGGGGCTCCCGCGTTAGCTTGAGCGTGTAACTGCGCAGGCGCGGGCAGCGCGCGCGGAAGGCGTGCAGCACGGAAGGTCGCACCACGCAGAAGCAGTGTACCTCGCGCAGGCCCGCGCAGCGCGCTGCCAGCTCCTCCAGTGCGGCGTCCAGCTCTGCCGAGGCGGCGGCGCGCACCTCAAGCGCGCGCAAGGTTGCAGCGTAGTGGCGCGCCGCGAAGCGCACTGGGCCTACGGTGTCCCCAGAGAGGCTGAGGCGCAGCGCAGCCACGGGTACGGCTGGCTGCAGGACGCGCGTCACGCTCTCTGCAGGCAGCACCGGCTCTAGCTCCAGCTCTACCTCCAGTCCCGGGTGGCGGCGGCTCAACGCGGCCCAGGTTTCATCAGGCAGGGGGGGCGCGCGTGCGTCTTCCGGACACGCGCACCGCAGGGCGAGGAGCTCGAAAGGCGCGCGCTCTGGCGCCGCCAGTGCCTCGAGCGCGGTGCGCGACAGGCTGGCCAGGTGCAGGCCAAGGGCGCGCAGGAAGGGGCAGCCCTGTAGCAGCTCGAGCACGGAGCCTGGCCCTACGCTGCCCACCAGCGTTCTGTTATCCAGGAAAAGGCTGCGGAGCTCCGGACAACCGTGTGCCACCTGCAGCACCAGCGCGTCGTCCAGTGAGAAGGGCAGGCGCCGCAGGTCGAGGTGGCGCAGCGCGCGGGCCGCCCCACAGAGGGCGTGCACCGCGTCCAGGACGTCGCGGCCGGCGTCGAAGAGCGGCTTTTCTCCACGGCACTCCAGGCACAGGCCTCGAAGCCCGGGGTTACGGCCCGTCAGTGCAGTCAGTAACTCCGTGGCCGCCCGGCGACTCGACTTCCTCGACGGCTCAAATTCCAGCCATAGATTCTGAACGTGGTCCAGGCAAGCGGACAGATACGGCGGCAGCATGCCTTCCAGCTCACAGTCGCAACTTGGGGGTAGAGTGGTGGAGAAAAGGCATTGGCCGGCCAAGTCCCTGCGACCTGGCGAGAGGTCTCTAACCCACCCTTCTCTCTGGGTTCCGGTTACCATCCCACTTCTGCCCCCTGCCCACAAACCTCCCTGTTCCTCCCGTGCCTGGTCTCTCCTACGTATGCTAGGAGGGAACCCTATCCCTTCCTTCAGATGCATCTGCCGCCAGTTGAAACCGTGCCAGAGAGAGGCAAGGTATTTTAGAAAGTGGGCTTTCTCATGGGTCTTTCCGGAGGCGGGGCAGGGCCAAGCCTCTGGGCTGCCGCATTCACATTCTGCCTGTCACTTCTCAGTTGAGTGAGGAAGTAATTAAATCTCTCTGCCTCAATTTTTTATCTGTGCGATGGAGATAATAATACTACCCGTCCATCACATAAAGTGTTTGTGAGAATTAGAAAGACTGGTACACGTAAGGCCCTTAGAACAATGATTGGTACACAGTAGGTGGCCAATGTTAGAAATGACGCTTTTTAATATGGGGGAGAGTCACAGTATCTCCCCAACCTCTGACTCTACCAAGACTGGGAGAAGGTGGGAGGGGGAAGAGACTGCTCACCTGATGCTCGTGTCGTGCCACACAGCGCTGCAGGTGGCAGCGGCAGCCCAAGCTCTGCAGACCCTCGCTGCAGCAGCGCGGTCGGTCAGGGGCAGGTGGCGGAAGATGAGCGCCAGCACCTCCTCTGGCAGCTGTTCTCCAGGCTCGGCCATGGCCAGGTGGGGCCCCCCCTGCAGGAAGGCCACAGTGTTGAGGGGAATAGCTGGAGCCTATGTGTAGAAATGCTTGGGGCCCAGGATCCGCTATGTAAATTTGCAGAGCCCAGTGCAAAGTGAAAATGTGTGTCTCTCTGTTTAAAATATTATCGAGGATTTCAAGACCGTGACAGCAGAGCATTTAACCAAGCTATTAAATCAAGCCTGGGGCTCGGTACACAGATCTCAGACCCATGAAGTCTGCCTGAGATGCCGAGCATTTCTGATTCTTCCTTTAAACTACGTTCTCACTTGTTGAACAAATTCACATTTTATAATACTGTATTAGAAGGAACTCAACCGCGACCCGTGCACCAGGTTGATAAAGCCAAAATACCCGGATTTGGGACGATGCTGTCAGATCTTTCTCCTAGTCACCAACGCCTTCTCTGAGGAAGTTGGAGGGCCACTGCCCAGGCCCTGACTCCAGACCACCACGTCTTCCCCAACCCCTCGCCCCCGTCTCCCTCTACCGCACCATCACGGCGGCCAGAGAACCCGGACTAGTCTCACAGAGTCACTGAACTGCTTGCCTCCCAACTTAGACCCTAAATACTTAGGGAACGACGGAGCCCAAACACCAAGGGCCGTTGAAATGGCTTCTCAAAGGACGCTGGGCACCAAAATCACCCGGACTTTTGTTCACACTACAGATTTCATGGCCCCATCTACTAAATCAAGCTCTCCTCAAACAGTAGGGCCCAGGAATATGAATTTCAACAAGCGCAGATGTATACCACAGGTCCCAAGTTGAGAAACCCGGTCTTAGCTCCACTCGTCACTAGAGAGTGACGGCAGGGTTAATAGGGAGGGAACATTAAGGAAAACTTTTAATTGGCAGGGACCAGGAGCCAATCAGGAAGCAGAGGTGCGGGTGGGGCGTAGCTGAATCCGCAAGGAGAAGGGAGGCTCCTTCCTCCACTTCACTGGGGGAGACAATTTGGGTTCTTCCAATGAGAGGCCAGCGAGGCGGAGAAAATCTTGGGGTTGTGGGGGCCTGAGGGACCCTGGGTTCAAATTCCGATCCTGAACCCCGAGCAGCCCAGGCACCCGTTGGGCGGTTTAGGCTCAACTGGAATTCCGCAGACCCACATCAGAGCGCGGCCTTTGTTGGAGACTGTGCGTCCTTTTTGAAGTTGCCAATTTTAGTTAAAGGTGCTTAAAGGTTTTCGTACACAACGTTTGACGCCACTGGCCAGTTTTCTATTTTCCCATATTTTCTAGGCTAACGGTCCCTGCTGGAATTTGTGTCTCGAGTACCCGGGAGTTTCTGATACCCTCCGCCACGCTTGAACTTGGCACCCAGTTCAGAGTGTCAGGTAGAATCAGAGATCTTGGATCTTCGAGCTCGACCACCCAGAAGGGGACGTCCCCTCGTTGCTCCGTCCGTTACCCGCTGGAGGAAAAGGATCGGCTCTCACCCTGGGGCCCTCCGGCCTCGTAAGAACCTCAAGTCCTCGAAGTCCCTTGCCGCGGGCAGTTCCGCCTGCTGTTTGACCTCAGGCGCCAGTGTCTTACCTGTGCAGCGGATCGGGGGCAGCAGAGGACGGTGGCGGGAAGGAACCGCGGGGAGCCCCGGGGCGGGACGCCGGGACGGACGGGGCGGCTCGGACTGGGGCGCCGCCCCTGCGCTCCGCGCACACCCGGAAGCAGCGCGAGTCCAGTGGAAGCCGGCGGGCGTGGGAATCCAGGCCGGGCCAAGGCGGCCAGGTTAGTGCAGAGGGTGGGTGGGCTTTCCGTTGCGGGCAGGAGCCAGGGGATCCTGGCTCAGGAGCACGGGCGCGGTGCGGTTGTCACCCGCGGCTGCCGGGGTCAGGTGGTGGTGGTCGTGGTGGTGGCCTATTGAGCTGTTTCCGTGGGAGGCTGGAGAGAGGGTACCGACGTTGGCCCCTGCCTTGTCCCAACTAGGGGCTTTCAAGGGGCGGCAGGGCCCTGTGGATGAGAGGACGGGGTGGGGCTGGTTCTGAACAGACATTCGAGTAGAAACCCCTTGCCGGTCAGAGCCAGTAGCAAGCGCGAAACTCCAGCAGGAGGGTGGGCTAATGGGAGGCCGGGGAGCTCCTCTTTAGAGCTCGTGAGAGGCTTTGCTTGAGTAGATGCTGGGACTCGCAGCTTTTCAGGCCTTGAGAGGCCACGCCCGCAGGTCGTCACCGCCTAGCCGGCCAGAAGTGGGGCTACTCAGGACTGTTATTGTTGTTCAGTGGCTAAGTTGTGTCCAACTCTTTGCGACCCCATGGACTGTGTAGCACGCCAGGCTTCCCTGTCCTTCACCATCTCTCAGAGTTTGCTCAAACTTATGTCCATTGAGTCAGTGATGCCATCGAACCATCTCATCCTCTGTCAGTGTTAATGGAGCGCTGCGCCGGCTGGCTACCGATGGCAGGGGCATATTTTCCTGAGTCGGTACCCACGTGTCCCTTACAGTCTCAGCCCAGCTAAGGGTTCCCAGGACCCCGGCGGGCCCCGCTGATGGAGAGGCGGACCCCAGGTGGGTGGGGCGCGGGACTTCCCGAGGAGGGGTTTCTGTGAAGGGACAGAGAGCTTCCAAGGGGGCTTAGCGAGCCAAGGCCCGCCCCTCTTCCCGCCCCACCCCTGCCACTTCTCCACAGTTACCAGGCTGTTCGCCTTCTCCCGTTCCAGTCCTAGACAGTATGACAGATTCCCCCCTCCTCTTGGTTTGCAGTGTCCTGCAGGCAGGCCAGCTGGGTAGAGGACTGTCTGGCCCTGCCCTTACCCACCCACCCTCCAGTCAGGGGGCTAGGAAGATGTCAAAGGGGAAATGTTTTGGGGCCAGGTTCCCACTTCTCCACTCTGGGCCAATACCCCAGGGCTTCCCACTTGTCTCCCTACTGCTCTTGGTCCCAGTTGTCACCCACCCCGTTTTTGTTTTGTTTTGCTTTTTAAGAAAAACAAAGATGCCTTTTTAATACAAAATAAATGTCTCTATTTCACATAAAGTATAATATTTAAATAAAATGAAAATAAAAACCACCCCAATATCCCCCTTCCCCAAGAGAAATAAACAATACCAATTTCTTGTTAATTTCTATTGTTTTTGGATAAACACACAAGTATTAGTAAGTTTTCTTACTAATGATGGGGGGAGCTGGTCAAAAGGTATGTTCCCTGTGCTCAAACTCAGGGTAGGGTTATCAGGTATTATTCTTCCTGCCAGGTCTGGGTGAAGGTGGAGGGTGCCATTTCTCTTTTCCTTTATTATTACTATTTTTTAAATTTGCCAGCTGCACCGCACAGCTTGAGGGATCTTAGTTCCCTGACCAGGGATTGAGTCCAGGCCCTGGCAGTGAAAGCACCCCCAGGGAATTCCCTTGAACCCATTTTTCTAGGAAAAGGGTATAATGTTGCCTCAGGTAATGAAGGAAGAGGCAGGGCAGTTCTCCACCTGTTGCTCATGGTGCTGTAGCTGGGAGGCCACTGACAGGCCAGTGCCATGGCTGACTGAGAATTTTGCTCCTTGATCTAGAGCTAGGATTTTGTCAAAGATAGATTAGAGGAGATGCTAATGCCAAGGGCCCTGACTGTGTTTGGACAGAGAAGGAGCCTGTAACAGAACAACTTGAATGGCGTCAGACAACAGACTATCTCCAAGGACTTGAGACTAAAAAGGAAGGATTTAGTTCACATAACAGAAAAGTCCGAGAGGCAGCTAGAGCCGGGGACATGGTGTGGTCGGGGGTGCACTTCTTCATCTCTTGGCCCTGCAGCTTTCTGTGCCAGTTTCATTCTTGGTCAGACTGAGAATGGCAAAGGAGACCTACCCTTCCTTCTAGCTCAGCTTCAACATAGGAAAGGGAAGCTTGTTCCTCTTTCCTGTTGCTTTAGTTGCTAAGTTGTGTCTGCCTCTTTTGAGTCCATAGACTGTAGCCACCAGGCTCCTCTGTCCATGGAATTCTCCAGGCATGAATACTGGAGTGGGTTGCCATTTCCTTCTCCAGGGTATCTTCCCAACTCAGGGATTGAACCCAAGTCTCCTGCATTGAAGGCAGACTCTTTACTGACTGAGCGAACAGGGAAGCCCAAATTGCAGGTTGATTCTGATAGGTCCAATATGAATCCTGTGCCCAACTCAGAACAAACCATTTCAGGAAGGTGAATGGAAGGTGCAGATTGGCTAGGCTGGATGTCAGGAGTGAGATTAGCCCTTCCAACAGGCCTGTGGATTGAGTAAAGGGAAGAGGGAAGTCCCCAGAGGTTAGTCAAGACTGGGGGAGAGAATCTGGGCAGGCGCAAACTACAGGTGTCCTTTGAAGTGAAGCCAGGAGGTACAGCAGGAATGCCAGCGAAGAAACCTAGTTGGGGGGGGGGGGGGCTGTGGAACCCCTGCAGGGATCCTCAAATTTGAACTGAGGGCATACCAGGACATGAGTCTGGTTGTGCTGTGGGGTGTGGGTGCCATCCAGGAGGGTGTCTCCAGTCAGCTTTGAAAAGAGAGACACCCTCCCCTGAGGAGGGGGCAGAACTTTGGTTTTACTGCAACATTGTCCCTCTCCTCATCCCTGTGACCTGGGGCTCTTTCTCAGAGAAGGCAGTGGAGGGACAGTCCTGACTACAACTCTTAGCTGAGCTGGGGCCAGAAGCACAAGAAGCTGCCTAGGGGATTATGAACTTACCTTCACAAGTGTGCCAGCTGAGTGGGGACAGCTGGGTGACGTGGGACTGGACAGCTGTCTCCAGGGCTGGGCCGGGGGTGATCTGAATGCCTATCTCTGTCCCCAGGAGGCAAGATGGCGGCTGGGCCAAATGGGCTTGAGGAGTGGGTGGGCAGCGCATACCTGTTTGTGGAGTCCTCGCTGGACAAAGTGGTCTTGTCCGATGCCTACGCTCACCAGCAGCAGAAAGTGGCAATGTACAGGGCTCTCCGGACTGCCCTGGCAGGTGTGTGGCTGGGCAGGCACTTGGGGAAGAAAGGGGGGCCTGGGGCCTTTTGTAGGCAGGGCCAGAGACTAAGATCCCCACCTCTTCAACTCTGTGGGCTTGTGTTTAATCACCGCTTTGAAGAAAAGATTCCTTGGGGATGACAGGAGAAGGATGCCTGGTTATGTTAGGGTCTTTCTTCTCTGGTACACATAAGTGCCCTTGGGTATAGACTTGTGTCTCTGTGTCTGTGTATAGTCTACCTCTGTGTGCACTAATATCCCCCTACTCCATGCCCCCCCCACCACTGCCCAGATCAGGCCGCTTGCTCACTGCTTTCTACTAATTTTACCACCCTCTCTCTTCTTTTCCTGTCTCACTGCAGCACTCCTTGCCCAAGATCCTTCCCCAGTACCTCCCTTTCCAGCCTACTTTTCCCACCTCAGGGTTGAGGCCACAGGAGGTTGAAGCTGGTTGGGGGATCTGGCCCCAGCCTCAGAACAGCGAGAGCCCCTCTCCTTGGGAGGAGGGCAGCAGTACTAGGAGGCGGAAGACCTGAAACCTCCCGCCTACTGCATGGCCAGCTGCCTGCCCAGAGGTCTTGGCTGCCCAGGGCAAACGCCCCTTTCTACGCTGCAAAGTCTCTTCCACGTCCCTTTTGCCCACCCTCATTTGAGGCTTCAGGGATGTGGCGAGAGTGGCACCCACTCCGTCTCAGGGTGATCCCTGTGATAGGTCCTGGCCTTTATTCTGGCTTGTTGCTGTTTACCTCCCCATTCTGCTTCCCAGCCGGGAGTTCTGAGGTATACCCGCGCCCCTAGGTGTCTGGGGGTGGGGAAGGCGTCTCATCTCGGGCTTCATTCCTTCTCCGGCCTCATGGAGCATGGCCCCGCATGGGGACCGCATGGTGCCTGACTGCCCGCCTCCGCAGAGAGTGGCGGGAGCCCCGACGTGCTGCAGATGCTCAAGATCCACCGCAGTGACCCGCAGTTGATCGTGCAACTGCGTTTCAGCGGGCGCCAGACGTGCGGCCGCTTCCTCCGCGCCTACCGCGAGGGGGCGCTGCGAGCCACGCTGCAAGGGTACCTGGCTCGGGCACTGGCCCTGAACGCGGTGCCGCTGCAACTGGAACTGCGTGCTGGCGCCGAGCAGCTGGATGCCGTGTTGACCGACGAGGAGCGCTGTTTGAACTGCATATGCGCGCAGAAGGTGCGGCCGGGCTGGGGCCAGGGTCGGGTGGGGCGGGAATTCGCTAAGGAGACCCCCACCGACACCACACTCTCCTCTCTAGCCTGACCGGCTCCGGGATGAGGAACTCACCGAGTTGGAGGATGCGCTCAGGAATCTGACATGCGGCTCGGCGGCGGGCCAAGGGGGCGACGTGCAAGGCACTCCAGCCCCCTCGCAGTCTCTGGCACCTTCTCCGCCAGAGGAGAAACCGCCACCCCCGCCGCCTGGCCAGACTTTTTTCTTCCAGGGTCAGCCCATAGGTGAGACTCCCGGAGAAAGGGAGAGGCAGGATCCTCAGGAGGATGAAGCTTGGGGAGGGGCGAGGTCTGGGCGGGGTAGTCAAGGCGGGAATGGAAGGGTATCCCAAGCTCACTCCCTCCCCGCTCTCTCTGCAGTGAACCGGCCGTTGAACCTGCAGGATCAACAGAAGTTCGCCCGCTCCGTGGGCCTCAAGTGGCGCAAGGTGGGGCGCTCTCTGCAGCGCAGCTGCCGCGCGCTGCGGGACCCGGCGTTGGACTCACTGGCCTATGAATACGAGCGCGAAGGGCTATACGAGCAGGCCTTTCAGCTGCTGCGGCGCTTCGTGCAGGCCGAGGGCCGCCGTGCCACGCTGCAGCGCCTGGTGGAGGCACTCGAAGAGAACGAGCTCACCAGCCTGGCGGAGGACTTGCTGGGCCTGGCGAACCCTGACGGCGGCCTGGCCTAGGCAGAGTACCAGAGAAAGGGGAGGTCGGTCAGTTGCCCAGTCAGGGTTTGGAGCATCTGGATGACCGTAGGGTCCCTCCTGCTGCTACTGCTGACCTCTTGTCCACCACGCGACTCTGAGACCACACTTAGCAACCCCACTTAGCTGAGTTGCTGGAGCTGCTGCGCAGAGATGATGGCGGCCCTCTCCAGGAGTCAGACAAGCACCCACCGTGTCTGCTGGGGTGCCAATGGGCAGTTGTGTTCTAGATACTAGGATAGAGACAGAGTGAATGGGTCTCTGTCCTAGTATCTAGAACAGACCTGCTGCAAGGTCTGCTTCACCTTCTCCCACCCTAGAAGAAGGACTTTCAGCCAGACTTTACCTCTTCATTCATTATTATTCATTAAGGACCTGCTGTATCCTAGGTATCATCCTGGGTGCTGCAAATACTGTGGTGAACAAAACACACGAATCTTGTCTGTCGTCAGTTTACAATCAGTGTGGGACTCTGAATATAAAGTAATAAAATACTACCCATTTTTTGGATGTGAAAAATACAAGGTGTTGTGGGAACAAATGAGCAGGGGCCTAACCCAGGTTAGGAGTTAGGCTTCCTTGGGGAGAGATGAGTGTGAATATTGGGGGGGGGGGCGGTGGAATGAGAGAAGGGCAGTATTCTGGACATGGCCAGCCTCAGGTGAAGTCTTGAGGAAGGTGGGAGGGAGGGATGTTAGAACAGAAGGTTTACAGTGGCTGGATCTAGGAGTGGGTGGATTTGCAGAGACCCATTGGAGAGTGGGGGAGGCAGAGAGTATGGGGTCTGGTAAACCATTTTACAAGAGTTTGGATTTTATCCGGAGGCGAGTGAGAGGCCTTTAAAGGGGTTTGACAGTTCAGGCTGGGAGTGAGGATTCAGAGGGAGAGAGAGTACAGTCCCCAGGCTGAGGCAGTTGGCAGCAGAGATGGAGGAAAAAGATGAACACCAAGAGCTGTTTAGGACAAAGGACAACAGGCCTGGTGACACTGAAAGAGGAGAGAGGGGGGAGAGGACTCCAGAGTTTCTGATTTTGCCAGTTAGATGGGAGGAGAGATCTGGGGCCCTGAGGAAAGTGAAGCGCTTGCTCTGTTTTGGACTAGCTGGGTGTGATGTTCCTGTCGAACACCCAGAGTTCAAGGATAGCTAGAGCTATAGTTTTGAGTTCCAGAGAGGGTCAAGGCTAAGGACTCCAAAACGTACAGGTGGGTGTGGGTGGGACAGCCCAGGGGGAGTTCCTGAAGGACACCAACTGGAAAAAAGAACAACCCAAAGAGGAAGGAGGAAAACAAGATTTGGAAGCCAGAGGAATGGCTCTCCCTGCTGTGATGGAGGCTGAGAATTTGTGAAGGCCGAGGAGTGTCCACTGGAGTCAGGGAAAAGGTTACTAGGTGGAGGCTGTTTCTGGGACATAGTGGGGACAGCCTGATACCAGACCACGGGAGGGATGGGATGGAAGCAGTAGAGAAAGCCACACATAGGAGAGGACTCCTGAAAAGTCTGTGAGCAGGAGAGTGAGTCTCAGGATGGAGGGTTTATTTTGGAAGGGAGAACATTGGTGGGAAGAAGTCAGAAGGAGCAGTCATAGGCATGGGGTAAGAGGATGGCACTGGGTAGCAGTGCTGGTTCCCTAGTCTGCCCTCAGAAACTCCGGGGTTGGGGGGGTGGTGAGGTGGGGTTGTCTACTCCAGGCCCCACTTGCATGGGCTGGGACCTGGAGGCTCTGAGTTCCAGGGAGAGAGAGGTGGCAGCATAGGTGGGCAAGGCCTGGCCTCTCAGTCTTCACCTCTCTGCCCCACTGGGTTCCGATCAAACCCTTTGCACACTGACCTACTTCGGGAGTTCCCCAAGCTGAACCAATCCCTGCCAGCCTGTCTGGCCTGCAGTGGGCCCAGGCGTGGTGATTTCCTCCTGCAGGAGGCTATGCTGGCCTGGGCCACTAGGGACTAGAGGACTCAGAACTGCCTCTGCGAAGAAAGATTGAAGTGCTCATCTGTGAAGTTACAGCAGACAAGGTTGGCCCCCTCTCCTGAATCCCTGTGGATGAGTAGGCAGAGGGGCAAGGGAGGACAGAGGAAAGAGTCCTGGATGGAATTCCAGAAGTCCTGGGCAGTGCTCTTACCTCATGTCTGTCTGATCCTGGGCGAGTCACCTGACTCCCTGAGAAGGAGTATCCCCATATGGGCATCACCCATGACAGCTGCTGCCAGGGCTGTGAGAACTCAGCAAGCAGTCCTCTTGGTCCTTGTGTGTGTGCTGTGTCTGCTGGCGGGCCTGGCAGAACCAGGAGAAAGGGGGCTCCACGTACCTGGGGAACCAGGGCTTCTGGTACGCATAAAAGAGGCACTTCCAAGGATGGCCTGGGAGGGGCCGGGGGATGCCAAGCCCGCCTGCGCTGGGGCTCCTGCCAGCCCAGGCCCTTCCGGCTCCGGAGAGGCAAGGGTGGGGAAACTAACCAAAAAGGCTAGTGCTTCTTCCTGTCCCCTGGAAAGGCAGAATTGGGGAGTTTAAGTCAGAACGAAGACCAAAACTCACCTCTCTGAGCCTTCCGGAGAGAGAGCTGACCGTGAGGATCTCTTTCAGAGATTAGTCTCCACTTGGAGACAGCGTTCCCGCGGCGCCAGGGCGGAGCTGAGCTCCAGATGTCCGGGCGCACACAGCTGTAGGGTCACGTGGCAGCGGCCCTGGTCCCCCTTCCTGCCAACGTTGCATTTGGCCCAGGCCCCGTCCATGGCCGCCCTTGGGACCCTGCGCTGAGCCCCGGAGGCCCTGGCATCCGGGGCCGCGCCACTCCCAAGGGCCGAAGGTGTGTCAGGATCCCAAGGACCGCCGTGGTGGGTAGGGATGGGTGGAAGGGATTCGGCCTCAGCGCGGGAAGGGGGTGGGGCCGAGGCTCCGCGTCCCTGGGCCCCGGCTCTGGGGCACCGTCCTGGGCCGGAGCTGAGAGGGTGGCAGCCGGCTAACAGGAGGAACCTCTTGTCCTTTCAGGGTGTCCATCCCAGTGGGGGGAGTTGGGGTCCAAAACAGAAGGACCCCGGAGGGGGGTGAACGACCAGTAGCCGGAGACCCCTGGCCTGTGGCCTCCCGCGGCCTCCCCTCCGGGAGCGCGGGGTGGGAGCCCCCGCCGGCTGTTAGCTTCCACGTCGCGAGCCCCTGACTGAGTCTCTCCGCAGGAGGCGCGAGCGCCGGCCAGGCTGACATGAGGCGGAGGCTGCGCCTACGCCGAGAAGCGTTGCTCACGCTGCTCCTCGGCGCCACCCTCGGCCTCCTGCTCTACGCGCAGCACGAAGGCACGGCCCCGACGACGAGCTCGCCGCGAGCACAAGAGAGGGCGGCGCCGGGGCCCACTCCAGGGCTCCGTGTATTTCAGGCCCCGGACACGGGTGCAGCCCCTCCGGCCTACGAAGGGGATACGCCAGAGCCGCCCACGCCCACGGGACCCTTTGACTTTGGCCGCTATCTGCGCGCCAAAGATCAGCGGCGCTTCCCTCTCCTCATTAATCAGCCGCACAAGTGCCAAGGAAATGGCGCGTTCCCCCGCGGACCCGACCTGCTCATCGCCGTCAAGTCGGTGGCGGCGGACTTCGAGCGGCGCCAAGCCGTGCGCCAGACGTGGGGTGCTGAGGGGCGCGTGCAGGGGGCGCTAGTGCGCAGGGTATTCTTGCTGGGCATACCCAGGGGCACAGGCACAGTGGGGGGTGAGGCGGAGGAGGGCACTCAAACGCACTGGAGCGCCCTGCTGCGTGCCGAGAGCCGCGCGTACGCGGACATCCTGCTCTGGGCCTTCGACGACACTTTCTTCAACCTAACGCTCAAGGAGATCCACTTTCTGGCCTGGGCTTCCGCCTACTGCCCCGACGTGCGCTTCGTTTTTAAAGGCGACGCCGACGTGTTCGTGCACGTGGGAAACCTGCTGGAGTTCCTGGCGCCGAGGGATCCGGCGCAGGACCTGCTTGCAGGTGACGTGATCGTGCAGGCGCGGCCAATCCGCGTGCGGGCCAGCAAATACTACATCCCCGAGGCTGTGTACGGCTTGCCAGCCTACCCGGCCTACGCAGGCGGCGGCGGCTTCGTGCTCTCGGGGGCCACACTGCGCCGCCTGGCCGGTGCCTGCGCGCAGGTTGAGCTTTTCCCCATCGACGACGTCTTTCTGGGCATGTGTCTACAGCGCCTGCACCTCACGCCTGAGCCTCATCCTGCTTTCCGCACTTTTGGCATCCCTCGACCTTCAGCCGCACCGCACCTCCACACCTTCGATCCCTGTTTTTACCGTGAGCTGGTTGTAGTGCACGGGCTCTCGGCTGCAGACATCTGGCTTATGTGGCACCTGCTACACGGGCCGAACGGGCCAGCCTGTGCGCGTCCATGGCCTGTTCCTGCTGGCCCTTTCCAGTGGGGCCCTTAGCCTCCTGTCACAGCTCTAAGACCCCCTCATTCAGACCCAGGATATAAGTGGGAGGTAGCTTGAAAGGTAGATTTCCCAGGCGGGTATGTGGTTCTTCCCCAGAAAGGGGTCTCCAGGTGTCTGCCTTCAGAAGGCCCAGGCAATGAAGACTGAGCTTGGCTCCTACTGACCCTCTCTACTGGGCGGTGATCTGGAACCAATCTAATGGTGGCACAGATAGCCAGGGCTGAGGCGGTGGAGAACCAGGCTCTTTGCCAAGCGGGTGAACATGCTTGGTCCTCCTAGCAGGGATGTGTGAGTGTATGTATGGGGGGAGGGGTGGCGGCAGAGACTCATGCAGTCTGACCATGCTCCTTAGTTTAGAACCCCTAGAGTGATGCCAACAAATGGAGGTCTTTCTCAAGGCTGGACCCCACAGGGAGGGGTAAGGGCCTGGCCTCAGTCCTCATGGAACTGGCAGCCATTCTGCCACAACTCAATCTGAAAGTAGGTGTTTTGCTTCCTATCTGCCCCTCCAGTTTGCAAATTGGAGCCTTAGCTCTGTCTAGGTCTTTAGATCTGCTTTCCTGGCTCAGCCCCTCCTGAGCCCTGGACTAGGTGGAACCCCTGGGATGGAGGCACACAGGAACTCGGCACACCGTCCTACCTGAGGTCTCCCCCCACCTCCAGCTACCCACGGGAGAGCCTGCACCCATGCAGCTATGCACCTATGCAACCCACTGGAGTCTGTGCTGCCCCCTTCGGAGGAGCCAAGGAACCTCTTCTGAGATGATGCCAGCTGGAAAATTCCCCACCTTCTTCAACCACCCCCTTTCTCAAAAACAAACAAACAAAAAACACACCAATGCCTCCAGGCTTATTTTAGTACAAACATCCCAGCAACAGCACATGGGGAGCTGTTGCTGAGGGCATAGGTCTTTATTGGAGGAGGGGTAGGGTAGGGCATGAGGAAGATTCCCCCATTCTAGGAGGATGGGGAGAGTCCTGGCTGCCCCACAGTGGGATGTGTGGGGGTCTCTGGCCAGGCCACCGTCCACACAGGAAGACACCAGTCACGAAGTCATGGGAACGTCACACAGGAGCCCGGGGCTGGTCCCCCGCACATTCATTGTTAAACTATACAGGATGAGGCTGTACATGAATTAATTACAAAAGAGTCCTATTTACAAAAATCTGTACACACATTTGAAAAACCTCACAAAATTGTCATCTATGTATCACAAGTTGCTAGACCAAAATATTAAAAATGGGATAAAATTATACATTTCTCTTCTCAATTCTTTTCAAAAGGATTAATATTTTTAAAGCACATATGCTTCTTTCCTTAGCAAGTCCCACAAAGAGGGAGCAGCCCAGCCCTCCACGAGTCCCAGAGGCCTTGAGCCGTGTGAAAGGGCCCGGCCAGGGGACACTGCCCAGAGTCAGGGCAGGAGAGCCAAGCCCACAGTGCAGAACAGAATGCTGAAACACACAAAAAAGGAGGAAGATGTCTTTGGCTAAAACTTTGGCATTAAATAAAAGAGGCAAACAGAATGGAAACATGCAGCCCCACCAGCCACGTTGGGGCAGAGCAGGGGGACAGGCGACCTTGAAGGCTTGCTCCAAGATGAGTGCAGCCAGGCCTGGGCACGTACCTTGATGGTAGAAAGCTGTGTTTCAACCACTTGGGTGTGCCTACTGGGTCTGGCAGGGAGCGCATGCAAGAAAGAAACAGGGAAGGGCAGGTGGGCCACCTTGGCCACAGCCAGCTCATCAAGTAACTAAAGTGGATGTAGTGCAAAAGTCGCAACCAAGTACGATGGACATGCTACCTGCTTGCCTAAAAGGTCACGTGGCAATTTTGGGCCAAAGGCAGGACCGTGTCCTTGTCTGGGTGCCTGTGTTCTCAGCCATAGAAAAGTCCCAAGTTTTCCCAATGTGTGGGACAGGGAGACAGAACCCTGTCTCCTCACATGTTAGTTGAGAGCTCCCGGCTCCAGGTATCAAGGCTCAGAGTTGTGCTTCTCTTTGCAGTCTGTGTCCCCTGTTGGCACCAGCAGGCTGAGAATGGACTGAGGAATATCTGGGCCTCTCACCCCATGGCAGAGTGCCCAGCCTGAGTCCCACCTCAAAACACCACAACAGCCCTTCCACACTGGCAAGATGTCCAAGAAAACCCATGGGGTGGCCCACTGAACAGAATGCAATGCACAGTTCCACAGGGCAGAGGGGCAAGGGTCATGACGTTCCTAGGGGAGTTCCGCAGTTCTCAGGTGGGCACCAGGTCTGGGGGGGCCATAGAGGGTCACCGAGGCAATGTGGTTGTTCTGCATGACCTGGCGTAAGAAGAGGACAGTGAGTTGACGGGGAGGAGTCGAAGGGATGTAAGCACAGCAAAACTCCCACAAAACCCCGAGTGGGATCAGTCCTGGGCTGTGGCAGAAGAGAAGGCACTTGAGGCAGCACCTGTGTGTGCAACACACTTGCACATGGGGCTGGAATGACTCCTCAACACTCCCCAGCTCGTGCTAGGGGTCATCTCTGCCCGTGTCTACCTGTTCCTCCAGGACACATAAACTTTACCATACCCATCTGTCCAGCCCTTCCGGAACTGCTAGGGGTCTGCTGAAGGTATAACCAGATGGGAAAGGAGGGGCAGCCCATTCTTCTCCCAGCCAGTGGGGCCTCAAGAGCCACTCGCCCCACCGCACATTCATTCATGTGGCATTTAAAGACCATCCCCCAACGCCCCCGGACAGAGCCCCGCTTGCCCTGCAGTTCCCTTTGCTATTGTACTCATGTTTTCAAATATAAATGTGGGCTCCCCATTTCCCCTCATCTTGTTGGATGAGCCCGCCCAGTAGGGCCTTCAGGCCCTCCCCAGTCTCTCCCTCATCACTTGCCTGTCCTTGCCATGATCACCAGCCACTCAACCCCCAGGGCTTACCTCAAAGATCATCCGCTGAAGACCAAAGCAGAACGTGGAGCCAAAAGGGTTGGTATTGTTTGGGGACGAGGACCTGAGGCCGGGGAAGCCAGAATTAGAGGGGCAGACAGAGACCTAGGCCAGGTGGGGCTTCCAGTTCCTTCTGGGGTAGGGGCTGTTAGCCAGTGGTCCCTCAGGGCTCCGAGTGTGTTTCCCACATGGGCTCTTGAGGGCCAAGGCACAGTGATGGATCTCACTCAGGCACCAAATCCGTGCAGCCCCGCTGGCACAGAAGGGTATTATGCAACTGGACTGGGGTGTACAGTCAGCAGGGAGACGGCGCCTCAGACAGCAGGGCAGCCAGGTGCTGGGCTGTGAGCCAAAGCAGGCAGCAGGTGTGATGCGGACAGCCAGCCAAACTGCCTCCCTCTCTGAGTAACTGGAGGTGAAAGGTCCCTATACCTGGAGGTAGGAGGGAGAGGGGGGAGCTATCCCAGGGGCAGCCCCTCCGGTTGCAAGTAAATATGCAGAACTGTTGGTCGAGTTGTAACTCACAAGGCTTGGGCAGGAAGTGTGTGGCAACATCAGAAATTCCTGCTGGTTTTAAGCCGTACCCACCGCTAGGGTTCCCGGTCCTTCTGGGCGGTGAGGAGCTGGGTGGGGCGATCAGAAAGCAACCCCCCACTCACCTGTGCAGGACCACAGGCTTCTCCACAGGGTGTCCCAGGAGCTCCTGGATGTTGTCCCACTACAAGAGGGATAAGGGTGACAGGGGATTAGCAGGGACCCGACCCCACTGTGACCAACGGCTGGCCCAAAGGACGCAGGCACCAGACTGCTGGTAGGCTCATGGCCTTCCCATTTTCAGACTGTGTCAGGTGGGAAAAACAGGAGCTCACCTTGCTGTAGGTTGTGCATGTTTCTGTCTGACCCTCTGTGTTTTCTGAAAAGAGAACACGGCGTGGTTGGTAGCTGGCCTGGCCTGGATTCAGTTCCATATCTGCTCAGGTAGATGGCTCAGCCCACCTGCGACCCCAGCCCTCGCCACCCTAAACACTAGGATTGAAGTTTGGGAACCGCCAATCCCACAGGCACAGGATAAGACCTTAAGGGCTTCCAGGAGACTACGGACCAAGAACCACGTGGCCCCCAGAACCAAGAGCCCAACCCAGAGGAGCTGAGGCTCTGGGCAGAAGCAGGTGGGCAAAGAGTCCACACATCCAACCACTGCCACCCTCTCTGCTTGGATTATCATCTCTTCGACGCATGGGAGACTGATTCTAAAACCCTTTCCTTACCCTGAGGACACTGACCACTCACCTCTCTTTACGGTTAGGGGGATCTTGAACTCACAGCGGTGATAACTAGAGAGAGAAGGGAGATGGGTAAAGGTGGGACCTGTTGGGAGACCTGACCACCTCCACATCTCAACTCCGCACCCCAGGAAAAACAGGATCAAGCACACCTGCTCAAAGCCCTGGAGAGGTCAGATTTGGTCCCTAGAGTCAAACCAGAAAGGGCACAGCCAGGGGGCTCTGAAGACCCTATCACCTCGGATAAGAGGCCAAGCTTTCTGAATCCATTTCTCTATTTGTAAAATGGGTATAAATGGAGAGATAGAAGGTAATGGACACTATACCAGGAAGAGAAAACACTCAGGAAATCGTTTACTTTTCAGGAATTAGCAAACATCCAAGGCCACAAGCTCTCTTTCCGGGAGGGGCAGGTGTGGGTATACTCACATATTAAAATTATAATGTCCAGGGTAATTGGTATGTAGGACAAACTTCTTCACTTTGTGTGTATTCGCATCAAAGAGAATGTCCTGGGATAGAAAACAAGGGTGCTCAAGTGGGTAAAGTTACTGAGGCGGGCAGGGGGCTTTCGAGGGCATGTCCTTATCAAAGACACCCACTACACAATGGGGATGCCCTTGGGGAACAGCTCTGACCCAAACAACAACCAAGGGGACAGCTGAGACCTAGCGCAATGGGACGACACACACATCCAACCATCTCAGGCCTCCTCATTCCAAACCTTGTACCAGTAGGCCCCACAGGGACACAGGGCTACAGTTCCCACTGTTTGGGAACTCAAACATGGTCAGGGATAGCTTCCCTGACACAAAGCACCAGATTAAAAAATGTAACTGAGCACAGATTTTGCCTTAAAAGCTAATGACAAGATTCAGGACCCCCTTGACTGTCAAGGGGCTCAAGGCACCTGGTTGTTCTGAAAGCCAGGACCTGCCAGATCCTTCTGGCTTCCAGAGGCCAGCACAGTTAAAGCTGCGAGTGTACACACAGGCCTGCCCAGCACACTGCACACTTGCAGGGAAATCAAACACTTCTCTAAGGAATCACAGCTTACCACTCCGAGAGTGAAGTAGTTAAAAAAGTAGTCATTGCACTTGGATGGAACTTGCTTATGAGGAGAAGGAGAATGAATCTTCATCTGTTGGGGAAAAAATAACAATGAATTAAAATCCAATCCATTAATACAGTTCTTGGATGAAATGAGTCTACAAGTTGTGTTTCTTGTGTGACGGTCATCTGTTAGGTAAACAAGAGTGTGGGAGTCCCCGATGCTGGTGCTAAACAACCCAGATAGCTTTGGTTGACTGCAGACTGGGCCCTGGTCTCCAAGGAAAGGCAGGACAATCTGACCAACAGGGGTCAGAAGAGAGCTTTCAATTTACTTCATCAGTTTTTTACTTTTTTTCCATTAGCTTTAATAGAACAGGTTCTCTGGGAAAACAGCAGTTTATATTTATTCACTATTAAGTTTAAGTTGATTAAATAAAAAGAGAGAGATCGCCTATTCACTTTATAAACACATTTCCCCTACCTTATCTTCTGACTTGTAGAAGACCTTATGTGGAGAGCCAAGCATGCTAAGAACATCTTGACAAGAATCACCAAAATACACTGAGCGTTCAAATACCCGCATCTTGGCATCTGCTAGCAGGCCAGGTCCACAACCTGCAGAGAACAAGTAGAGGTGGTCAGGTTCCCAGTCAGGGCCTGGAACCCTGCAGCCCAGGGTCTGGAGCCCTGGAGAGGCCAGTGGCTGCATGCTGCATTATCAGGTTTGGCTGAGGGGCAAGACCGCATGTAAGGAGAAACACCAGGTCACCAGGACTTGAGATACTACAGGAGATCACTATCTACTCAAAACAATGCCAGAGGCTCACTCAATCCCACAAAAGTAACACGGAGCTCTGGAGATGTCACTCACTGACTCACCAAATATTTAGTCATTGACACCCTGGGCTAGGACACTCTGCTAGATGCTGAGGGAACAACGGTGAGAAAAACAGGTGCAGTCTCTGCCTACGTTGGCGCTCATGGTATAAAGATTCTAATCAGACCATCACACAACTGCCATACAACAAACAGCAGCACAGGTGCTATGGAAATACACAAATAGGTGCCATGATCTCCTGCCCCTTTCCAGTTCCCAACAAGATAGAGGATTTACGATAAGAAGTACTTCTCAATGGTAACCTCCAACCTGAGACTGGACCGGAAGGTCACTCTATAAGACAGCCAAGAGCTAAGCACCCACTAACTTACTCCCTAACTCTACAAACACTAACACTCAAAAAGAGACAAACCAGGAAAGTGGGTGAAAACAGAAAACCTGATTTGCCAAAGGTTTCTTCTTTGGGAACAATCTTTAAACTCTGAGTTTGTCTAATACATTTAAAAAATGATTCTGGTTAAATACCCACCCCCTCCCCACACACAAAGTGGTTGTGGAATAGCAATGAACATACCAACAGTAAAATTTACCTCACTCTGTGGATGGGAAGACAGAGTGTTTTGCCCAAAATTATAAAAGGAAGCTAAGAATCTGAGGAGGAATAATTTCTGGTACCATGATAATCACCACTATCACCTTACTCTGAATAGGGCTTTACAACTGACAAAGCTCTTTCTTGTACAATAAAAGCTGTTCCAAATCCCAGTCCACACACACACACACACACACACACACACACACACACACACACACAAAGCTATGTGTAAATCAGGGGAAAGAAGCATAGTTCACATTAAGTTCTGTGTATAAATCCTGCACTTAGGTAAGCCTGGGTGACCTATGGAAACCACTGAAAGTCCTGTCAAGCTAGATGGTGTGCCCAAAGTCTGCAAGTACCAGATCCTTGTGAATGCCCACACAGGGCTGTGAGGGAGGCACCCTTCACAGGTGAGTCTCCTCTCTTGTCTTACTCTATCTGAAGTCTCCTCAAGTAAAGGTACCCTTAATTTCTCAAGGAGACTATTTTAGTTTCTGATTCCCTTGAGTGAGTCCTCCTATACATTACTGTGGCGATCAAGACAGTTGAATGGCATCACTGTAGCCACACTCCACAGGAACTCTCAATGAGTACTGGGTGGGATAATAACTCAGTGAGGTCTTGACTTAAGGTGTTTTGTAGGCAGTATGATGTGACTGCTGGGACCGTCCTGTCAGGGTGGTGGTCAGAACTGGCTGAGACCCCCTACTCTCAACAGGCTCCTCTTGCTGTCACCTGGTATCTTACACTACCCTTGACTACCCCACTGCTTCAAGCAGCAAGCCTCCTGAGAAGACCTCATCTTCTTTTTTGAGACGCCACATCTCAATTCTTTCAAAAACTACAGCACAAGCACAATGCTCCTTTCAGTAGCTGGTGTTCTGCCGTGGCTAGAAAACCACATTTTAAGAAATTTCTAACCTGGAGGCTTTGAATTGTCTAATTGTTCAGGGGAGTGAGTTTACAATTTATTTGCCAGATTCTTAGCAGTTGAGAACTGATGCCCCAGAGACTGAGGGAAGACCCCCAGCTTACAAACAAAGGCTGGCTAGACTATGAGCTCCATGAAGGCACAGGTCCCTTCATGGAGCTCACAGTCCCCAGGTCATCTTTACGGAGGCAAACTCCACGATCTCTGTACCCCTAAGCATAATTCAAAGTTCGAAGGAGCTGAGACTGTCCACACAAGAAAATCACAGGATGAGGTGTGGATTTTAGAGAGACTGGCTACTGAAGACAGAAATTCTTTTTGTTTGCAATCAGCAAAACTGAGCAGGGTATGGCCAAATCACAATTCAACAAGTCCCTCTTGCCAGTCTACTCTGAGAAATGAGCACAAAGGGTGGAAAATGAGAGAACATGCAACACTGAGCCTATAAAATACACCTCTAAGACCCGGGTACCACTGCAAAACCACCTAAGTACACAGAGGCTGAGGTACATGTCGAGGGAAGCAGTTTTACTGTCATTTATAAGGGCTGCTCAAAATAAAACTATGTCTTATTCCTTCACAAACGAATGAAAATTTCTAACCATAAACGTCGGCACCATTTGTTTTCTATCAACTATCCCTAAGGACGTGGGATTTTAGACCATCTTGACAAGGCTATAATGGAGAACCCACCACCCCAAAGCCAGTAACTGACCTGCGGCAAGGAGGCGGAGTCGTAAACCTGAGGGTCCAGTTCCATCCCGGAGAACATCCACACTCTCAGCATACACGTTGCCCAGGAAACAGCTCAAGGGCATCGTGGGAGCCCTGGAGGCAGGCACAGAGTGAGCAGAGACTTTGTCCTCCCTCCCAGGGAGCCCATGACCGTAGCATGAAGCCTGTGCTCCCCCACACATACTTGGTATCCTGTAGGCTGTTCCCACTGTAGATATACATTCGTTTCACAGTTGCTCCGTGGGGTATCTGAAGAGAAGCCAGGCCATGGGCAAAATTGGGCTGCAAACACAGGATAAATGTTTTACTAAAAGCACACTGCAGGCCCTGGCATTTTCCCAATACTCATGGTCTTAGAGAACTGGCCAGGTCACAAAAGTAGGGAATTTAGAAAAGGAATATCTCAGTTTCAGACACAACTGTACTACTGGTACTGCCTTATTTGGTACACATTTTCTGTATCCATTTTCTCACTGGGTATTGTTACCTGCAGTGTGGAATGGTTTCCGCAGAAACTTTGAAATTTGCTTGTTTTATTTATCAAGGTATTAAAAAAAAAAAAAGAACTGGCCAAGTGAAAGCACAGTCTGATCTGTCTCCAGGTCAATAAATTCACTCAACCATGCAAGTTCATCTTTAATTTTACTGTTTTCCTTTCCTTCATCAGGGAGAAAATGCAGAAATGCCTTCTTTAATAAAATGTAAAACTTACAAAAAACTATCATTTCATAACACTAAGGATGCCACTGTCAAAGGATGAATTCTCTCAAATTCTAGGCCATTGAGAAAAACTGCAGTGTTTGGACTTTTACAGCACACGACACGGATTTCCCTCTGAAGAGCGAGCTCGACCTCACTTCAGTTGGAAGCGCCCTCCTCCTGGGAACGCCAGTCTGGGTTTTGTTCTGTCAACTTCACCCACTGTACACCCAAGGGGCCTCTGAAGACCTCAGAGATTAAGGGAACCAAAGGAAGGGTACCTATCCAGCCTCCTCCAATGGTACTGTCTTCTGCCCCCTATCATCCGGGCACTGGGCAATAAATATCAGGGAAAGAAAAAGGCTAACCTCATATTTGGGAGCCTCGGTCCAGGAATCTAGCTGAAAAGAGAAAGACAATCCTCTGAAGTTGAGGTGGAAGAGCTGCTCAGCAGAGTTGTACACTGTGGGAGTGGGGAGAAGAAAATGACAAGGTTGAATGGCATCTGAAGCTGTGAACACAAACCAGCCTGACAGGGAGTAATGACTGGCAACACTTTCATTGTGTCTCATTTCTGAACTGACTTACTAGGCTGAAAACAATGGGAGAGAGCTTTCCTTCACACTCAAGTACCAGCCCCCAAATCTGATAGGAGCTTTGAGGTCGGGGCTGGCATGGCACCACTTGCCAGATTTATTACTATTGGCTGCTACAGATGACCAGAAGAATCAGATGGACTGGGCATACCTCCAGGATGGGTTGCACCGAAAGACTGGTCGATCTGCTCAATGGTGGGAGCTATGGCTTGAGAATTGAAATGCACGCCACTGAAAAACAAAGATGCTTTTTAATACCAGGCTTGTAGGATGTACTCACAGGTCATTAGAGATGGTGGCTGGAAGAGTTATTCTTAAAATACATGGGGGGTTGAGTCTATAATTATATCAAAATAAAGGTTTAACTATAGAACTTTTAAATAAGAGACAATTAATGAGGTCAGAAATAGTCAACTCTCCTGAGGCTGATTCAAAGGTTTAGCCTTCTAGGACCTCCCAAGACATCTATGGTGACCAGGCCCAGTTCGGAAGGACGTAAATCCAGCCTCAGCCCCATAGCATTTGTACTTGGATAAGGAATAATCATAGAAATAGTCATTGTTAATGTGTTTTCCCAGAATGCCTATGAGTAGTTTGTCTTGAAAAGGAACTTTCTTAAAAAGGGGATGAACATTTTAAATGTAGGATACAGCCAAGCAAGGCAGCTTGTTTTCCTAACAAGCAGAAGAACCAGCACTCATCAATTGGGTGAATGGGTAAGTGGATGGGGAGGAATGATCCCAAGCAAAGGAAAAATACCTGGGAGGGGGTGGGCTTGGGAGCAAAGAGGAGCATGTGATTTCAAATGATGAGCACGAAGATAAGTCATTTCTAACTTTAAGGAGAGTGCTTAAAGGTTAAGGATATTTTTTTTTTTAAATGAGTATCACTATGGAACACCTCTGCATTTTAAAAATTTTATTAAGTATAGTTGATTTACAATATTGTGTTAATTTCTGCTGTACAGTGAAGTGATTCAATTATATATATATATATATATATATATATGTATATATATATATTCTTTTTCACCTTCTTTCCATTATGGTTTATTACAGGATATTGAAAATAGTTTCTCAAGCTATACAGTAGGATCTTGCTGTTTATCTAGTCTGTATATAATAGTCAGCATCTAGAGCACCTCTGTTTTTAACCAGGCACTGTGCTGTATGCTTTATCAGCATTATCTCATGTAGTTTTCCTAACTCAGCAGCCAGATTTATGCTTTCACTTCTCTGATGAAAAAACAAGCTCAAAGAGGTTAAGTGACTTGCCCAATTTCGCAGAGTAATGAAATGAAGAAGCCATAACTCAAACCCAGGGCAGCCTGACTCTTGACCCCTTGCTTACCCACCAGTGACTCTTAAGAGGGTAAAGAGAAGCCAAACCATGAGGTACGGAAGGCCCCAACAAGACTAAAAGATAACCAGAATCTGCAGGGGTCAGTGCTATTATGCATCTGGTTTATCCACTTCTCTACTGGCAGATACTGCTTGAAACAACCCAGGAACAGTTCCCTTTGATATCCTTGAAAAGGGAAGCTTGTTAAGGAAGCTTACTGAACAGAATATTCTAGATGCCAGCACAGCAACTTACCATATGGGGGCTGAAATATTTGTGCACCATACAGGCTATTCCCATTTTCATTCTAAAAAGCAGATTTTGCCCCCACCCCTGCCCCCGCCAACAGTGATCCTTTCAGCATTCTCTTTAGCATAGGCCTCAGAATCAGCTATATCTGGTTTGTCCCACCTTTGTTGGTCATGAAAACATAAAAAGGTGCCAAAAGAAGCTGTGCAGGGAAGGGCAGCTATGACCCAGGGGACAGTCACAGACTGAGGTCCTGCTTTGTGGTGGGATTAAGGAAACTGACCCAAATGGGAAGTGTTTCATTCACAGTGTGTTCTGAATGACCTTTCCTTCTCTTCCCCAGGAAATGGAGTAGACTTGGAGGCTGCCTGAGGGAATCATGGCACCCAGCTCTAATCCCAGAACTGTTGAGGATAGAAATAAGCCCATATGTGCCAAGCCTAGGACACAAACCAGGAGAAAACTTACCAATATTTTAACTTTACTTTAGTCAAGTCATATACTTCAATCACCTAAAAACAAAAAGCAAATGTTTAAGATCTATTAGAGCTCTGCAGTTGAAAAAGGTTAATTAGAAGACATTTATAGAGCAGTAAGGAAAAAAAAAAATCACTAGCTGAAATTCTCCGGAAGCACTACACATTTTGTTTTTATTTTTAAATCTGGAACCCATACCGTATACACATGGCATAAAGTCACCTTCCCCCTCTCTCTAGAGGCTGGTTCAACAGATGTCTATGGATGCTCTGGGTCAAGTTTTTGTATCTAGTCTACAGCTGGATCATACATAAGACTGCACATACCATGCGACAGGACAGTGAAACCCTCCACAAAAACAAATTCAAGCAGCTTGTGAAGGTTGTAACCTGTAAGGGGAATACTGAGCCCCTTTTCTTTCATGCTATACTTTATTGCATTATAAAAACCCAAATCAAGTCACTTTCAAAAACAGTTTCAAAATATTGTGGTTTACCAAAAAAAGAAAAAAAAGACAGGGGGGTCTATCTTATTAGAAAACAAGTCATTTTATTAGCCTAGGTCCAGTGTGACAATACTGTTATGTCCCTAATGAAGAGAATCTGGTCCAACCTGGAGAACCTCAGGACCCTTGTGAAGTTTCTAAGGGTTCAGTCTGATGAAATGCCAAGAACTCAGGGAGGAGACAAAGGAAAAGGCATTGAACATCCAGCCACTAGTGATGCCAAGTAATCTGCATCTGAAGTCTTTGATGTCCATGGCATCAAAGGCTAGACGTCTAGCCAGTAGCATAGCTGACTGAGGATGGGCGAACCATCTGCTTTCCCCAGCTGGGAGATTTGGCCTCCACTGCAGAAGCACAAGCAGAGCTGGTTCAATCTGTTTGCCCTGACAACCAGGGCTTCATTCTGGGAAGGACTGTGGACACTGGGTGATGGGGCACCTGGCACTGTCACAGGAACAGAGACATAACAGGCAGTTCACTTGTGGTCAGACCTGTCCCTGGCTTGGAAAACTACAAGTTGGGCGCTTCTTAACTATAAAGTGCAGCTATTCTGATCCTACATGCTGCTAAGAATCACTGCCTCTCGTAGGCTGTTGGAGCATTTCCATCTACGCTCTCCTACACTACCAGTATAGGCCATTCACTGGTCCCACTGAGTTAGGCTCCTTTTAGTCTGGCTCATTAGTGTGCACAGAAGGGTACACAACACATGTCAGGGAGTCTGCCTGGGATGAAGCCAGCTAAGGGTAATATGAAGCTCAGAAACATGAAAAGACGTGCTGAGGGAGGTCGTGCAAGGGCAGGGGAATAGTTGTGATTCATGATAGTATCTTCAGAAAGCTGGGGCATGGCAGTATATTATGCTAAACGGGTGTGCCATTTTACTGAGGCCAGGGTTCCAGGCTGCCAGAAGCCTCGACCCTCAGCCAGAACCTCTGCTTGTGCAGCAGGGGTAGCACTCTGCCCCTCTGATTGCTACCACTATGGCTGACCAATGATCCCCAAGGGCGGCCCATCACTCAGCCTGTGGGCCTCCAGAGTATTCTTCCTGTGACACTGTGGCACTTGTGATGTGAAGGACCCCACGATGGTCAGCACTCTGGGTCCCTTGCCAGAACCAACAAGCAGATTTTCGCCCACAGACAGTTGCTGGACCATAGGGACAGGTAGCTGGGGAAATCTGAAAGCCATGGTTTTCTACCCTCTGAGCTGGAAAAGACCTTGATTTCCCCAGAGGAGAAGTTATGGCAGCAGACAAGATCAGAAAGGAAAAGACAGGTGGCTGTATAGATTGTGACTTAGGAAGCTTCATTCCACAGGGCTCTCTCACAGGCAGGGAGTGAGATGGGGGAACTGCAGGGGACGGCAGTGGGGAGAGGCGACTTCTGAAGCCCTTGTATGGTGGGGCAGACAGGTCAGGTCAGACCTGGTGCCCATCAACGGTACCTGAGGGACTGCTTCCTCAGCTTCCATATTCTCAGGCAGGGCTCCAGCCCTCCCTTCATAGGGACTCACAGAGGGAGAGAGACGGTTCTACTCTATCTCTTTTCCCACTCAACAGTACTTTGAATTCCTTGCATTTCTGCATAGTATGCTCACACACTTTTATTCCATTTATTTCCCACATTCATCAACAGAACCTAAGCCATTTCTATTCCTAGCAGCAGCCAGTCGCTATGCTCTGGTAATACAGAGTTAAAAGCCTGGTGTCAGGTAGACTGCTTATCTTCTGTCCCCCTGTTGTCTCACTAGTAAGCCGTACCACTTATGGGCTTGTTAGGATTAAATTAGGAAATGCATAGGAAGCACTCAGCCATAGGACTAACAGGTACTAAGTAAGTAAGGAAGGAAGGAAGTAAAATCGCTCAGTCGTGTCCGACTCTTTGCGACCCCATGGACTGCAGCCTACCAGGCTTCTCCCATGGGATTTTCCAGGCAAGAGTACTGGAGTGGGTTGCCATTTCCTTCTCCAACAGGTACTAAGTGCTCACTAAATATATTTCCTCACCATGTTGAAGTTCTGCCATAGGCTGCCCATCTACTGTTGCCCATTTAGATTACTTCCAGCTTTTCATTACTATCAAAAGCCCTGCTATAAATACCTGGCAATATTACCCTCCCCATTAATCTTTCTGGGTTAAGTTTCCTACAGTGAATTTACTAAGTTAAAGACAAATGGCTCTTTGTAAAGGTGTTTCCAGATTAATTTCCCCCAATCTGTGATGAAGCCACATTGAAGACCAGCTTCTACCCTTTCTCAGTGTGGGGCTGCTGGTCAGTAGGCCAGGTTGACTGAGCCTATAAAGAGAGGCAAGGGTGCTGTGGGGATAAGAGTGTTCACATCAAATTCTCCTTTTTGAAAAGGCAGCATAAACGAAGAATTCTTATTCCATATACAGGTTATTTTTCCATGTGCTCTCTGAACTCAGCAGCTCACTTGAGATGGGATGGTGAGAAGTAGGAAGCACCCAAGTCTTCTGGAAAAGCAGCTCCATAAGCTAACCAGGGGGACAGCCCTAGCATGCCACTGCCCCGAGCCACATTCAACCTCGTGACTCTGAGGCATGAGTCGGATGTTACATGACTAACCTATCATGTCCAGGCGTTTGTAAATAGCGCGTTAAAAACATCCTGGTCTGAAATAGGTGCTAGTAAACTGTACTTGAATGCCAATTAAGACATACCAGCAAGTTGTTTGATTTCTTTAAAGGGATTTAAGAGTCAACTCGGGGGAGAAGAAGGGGGGCGCCCCTGACGGCGCCTCCCGGCCTCGGGGTGCTGCGCCCTCCTCCGCTTCCCCGCCGCGGGCCCTCGCCCCGCGGGCTGGGACGGGGGACGGGGGAAGAGGCGTGGCGCGGACGAGAGTCCGGGGGCGCCGTAGGGCGGCCCCGCCGTCCTTTCCCAGGGGGGGCGAGCGGGGCCGGGGGGCTGATGGCGCCCGCCTGTCGCGGCTGTCACCTCCGTGCGCGCACGTGTCCCTTCCCTCTGGTCCTGGTGGCAGGGAGAGGGAAGATGACGGCACGTGGGTGCTCGCGGGGCCCTTGCGCTCTTTCCTTCCCACAATAAAAAAAAAAAAAAGAGTCAACTCGGTGATGGTGGTGTTAAGGTCCAAGCCCTCAGCATTTTGGGAAGAAAGGTTCCATTTTTCATCTTCCAAGTCTTATTGTTTGACCCAAGAATGAAGTAAAACAATAAGATAGAAAAATCTGACTGAAGTCTTCCAGTTCTATTCTGCAGTCAGGCCCCATTTTAAAGACTTAGGATAATCTATGACAAATACTTACCTCCTCTCATTTTTCTATTCAACACAGAAAAGCCTGCTCCCTCCAGCATGTTCTCCGTATCTTCAATACTCTTTCCCCTTCACCTCTGGAGCCTGGAACTGAAGTTCCTCCCAGCCTCTTTCCAACCATCCCAATCTACCCCCAGGTTCTCCCTTTAGGAGGACAGGCACAGCTTCAGTCTCCTATATTGTGGCTGTCTCTGAACCACAAGCCTACTCCCACTCAGGAGTTTCAGAAACATTCCACAATTGTACACATTAATCAGCCTGACATGAAACTTCAGTTGCCATTTATAGTTACCTTAAGTCTCTGATTGAAAGCATCAAACAGTAGTTTGATCCCGTCCTGAGTCAGGTTAAGGATGAGGTCATGGCTTAGAGGAGACTACAAAAAACAAAATGATAAATAAATACACACTCTGAACAACTAAGTATATTCATCAGCACCAGCTGAATTTGAAACCTTACAACATAAATGCAGTGCACAGGCAGTATCTAAGTGTAGACAGCTGACAGGTTTATAAGCCAGAAGAAACTGGTTTGTGAATTCAGTGTCCTCTACTTCCAGTCTGCAGCTGTTGCTTCATAATATTGGTTGAAAAGAGCCTCTTTTCCAGGCTTTGAGTTATTACCTAGGAGAAAAGTCAAAATTATGTGGGTATATAGGCCATTTTCTTTCACAGGTCCAGGGTCCATATTTGTAGCATGGGTTTATTTACTGCTGTCAAAGCTACAGAGTAGTTAATGAGAAATACAAGCCTTATAAAAGGCCTCACCAGGATCCAAATTCAGCAAGCAATGGTCAGTGCGTGTTAGCTGAACCTATGTCCCTTCACTCCCAGGCTGTTTGTACCACTCAAAGGAAACACATTTTATTCTTTGACTCTTTTTCGTCACATTCTGGGACAAAGAAGTGCCTTGTGATCTGATTATGTACGAGATGACACTCTCACTCCTCCCTCCCTCCCCACACCATCCCAGGTCACATGTGCCTCTTTCTGTAAAACCCAAGTCCGAGATCTAAGGAGTCATTTCTATATTTGCCCCTTCTGAGTCCTGGGGGGAGGAGAGCAGCAGCAGAGCAATGGATAGAGCTGGCCCTGAGACTTGGTGAACTGGTGACCTTAAGTGTTTCTCTATACTTCTCTGTTTTTTCATGGGAATACCATCATCCCTACACCTCCAGGGTTGTAATGAGGACAGAGACAGTAGACCAGAAAGCATCAAGCAAAGCACTCAGCATATAATACTCTTCCCTGGAGTCTGTCCCACCTGCCTGCTTCTGCTGCAAAGCAATCAATTCAAAGTCTGAAGACTCTCCATTGCCCTGAACCACGCTGCCCAGCAGTAGAAGAAAAACACCACCATTCAAAACCCCGTCCTTTCTTAAAACTGGCACAGAGCTGTCAAAAAGATTTAGAGAAGTTTCTCTCTTTATAGAGCTTCTTAAGGTAGGCCCAGTGATTGAAGGTGGTGTCTGTCAGAGATAGAGATATAGGCTAGAAAGCCAGGTGCCCCTGCTGGTGTGGGCCTCACTGGAAAAATTCTCTAGAAAGAGCTTTCTGAGATTAATTCATACTGTCCACTCCCCTCCACCCCACTGATCTTCACAAGATAGTAGGTCCAGGTGGCTCCATCATGCCTGGCAAACACCAGAAGAAAGAATGTTGTAATTTTCCAGTAGGTCTCTATGAATGTTTTTCTAAAACCAATAGGACTCAGGTAAGATAATGGAATAATGAACCTCACCTTAGGTCACTTATTCTCCCTCTATTTCTGAGAGGGCTATTCCATGGAGGTAAACAGGATGAAGCAATATTTCAGCATCTTTAAAGACCTTTGTTGGAGTATCTGAATTTCATTACACATTTCCAAGGTCTGATCATTTTTCCCTTGGCATTGCTACAATTTAGGACATAACTAAGCAGTATTCAAAAGCAAGCAAATCATCCTCACAATCAATATTTTATTAGTACTTTATCTCCAGAACCAAAATCACATGTGCTATGTGGTGTTTAAGGAGGTCCTTCCAGTTCAATAAAGCTATCTCTGTTAGTTGTTAACATCTCTTCCCTCTCAGATGGGATCTACTTGACATGCACATTTAATTTCCAAGGTGTGATCTGCTGGAAACAAGATATTTCTGAAATGTTTAATGGGGTCAAATGATGAAGCAAAGAGACAAATGGGAAAAGAAGCGAAGGAGGGCAACGAGGATAGGATGCACAATTAAGAAGCACCATATCAGAGGTCTGAGAGGCCATTTCCTCTTGATCCTCATAAAAAGATTATTCTATTATAAGGAAACCATCTGGAGAACCAGAATGGTTATTAACTTGCCACAGCTGTACAACCAAGAAATGCGGAAAGCATGGATCTGAACCAAGGTCTGGATTTAAAACCCTGTTGTTCCAGCTGCTTAGAGGACATTGGGGGAAATTAGCTTAATTAATGCCAGAACAACTATTTGTACCCAAAGACTGGAATGACAGACAAGATAGTGATATAAGAAATAAGCCTCATTTAAAAAATTGGTTAAAAAGTTTAAAGACTACTTTCAACTGTATCTAATCCTGGGTGCCTAATTCTGATTGAACTAAATGTACAGATGGCTACAAGCTCAAGCAGCAAACCCATTATCCCTGTTTTGATGGCTGCTACTTGTCACTGAGTAATTCCCTCATGGTCTAGTGCTGAGTCAGATTAGGTTAGGTATGATCTGATTGCAAAAAAGAGGAAAAGTCACCATTCTTCATTTTTCTTTAAAGAGAAACCACTTTGGCACTGTGGCTCCACGAACCTCTGCCCACTCCCACAAGTCCTGTGGTTGGCACAAGAATTTCCAAATACTTGCTTGGAAATTAAGCCTTCTCTGTCTCAGAAGGACCTTTCACATGGGCCTCAGTAGGCTGTCAGAGGTGCACAGTACTGTAAAATGTAATGTCTGGGTATAGGTAACACACTCAACTCTGACACTAAGCCAAATGTGGAAGCCACACAGAAGTCTCAGTCACATTCACATCAAAAATAAGCTGCCATTTGCTTTAGGATCAGAAACTAATAGAAACGAATGGAACTAAAATCATCAAATTGGTACTTAAAATGTCACTGAGAATATCTTGCAGCCTGTGTAGGATCTAAATCATCCCCCGAGGTTTATGACACACAGGGCACCACAAAGGCTGTTCCGTGGGGCAGCACGTCTGTGTCCTAGAAGAACCACGGAATCCAAAGAGGCAGTATTTTTAGAGAGTTAAGAAGAATCCTATTTCTAAAGGTCTATAAAAATGTTTCCAACTTTACTTATAAAACCCAATTTAAAAAATCCTGGTATTCAGAAAGTTCTGCACCAGTGCTAACCTAAAATATACTCTTTCTGGAAACTGAAAAGGTCTTTGTAGGCACATACATTATACTATAAGGGTAGTTATTGGCACAACATTTAATAAAGATTACCACAAGTCAGACAAAAGAAGTAAAACATGTCCATTAATTTGGAACCAATGTTTAGCAATTTTCATATTATCAGATCATTCTTATTAAAAGGGTGAACTATACCTGCTTCTTTTCAAGTCTGGGATGGTCTGCTAGCTAGAAATCTGCACTGCAACAATCCTGAATGCAAACCAAAGCAATCGACAAAGCAGAAAAGACTATTTTAAACATGAAAGTGGAAGGGAAGTACCCTAGAAGACCAGACAATCCCTGAAGTGACCTCCCACTGAAAACCCCCCTTTTAAGGGCCTGTAGGTAAGTCAAACATAATCAAAAAGCAAGTTTGATTATTACTGCTCATCTAAACTTCTGGTAGCACTGCTACTGCTAAGTCACTTCAGTCGTGTCTGATGCTGTGCAACCCCACAGACGGCAGCCCACCAGGCTCCCTCATCCCTGGGATTCTCCAGGCAAGGATACTGGAGTGGGCTGCCATTTCCTTCTGGCAGCACTAGATGACCAAAACTACAAATGTTTCAGAATCAAAGAAAATGTACGTGGTAAGTGACTAAGTGTTGAAGACACTCCCATTCAAACACATTGACCTAAGAATCCCTGCCAGTCAGTATCTCCCAGAGCATCAACCTCCAGACGTGAGTCACTGATTAGGGATGCTATTTCAGTAAACAAATAAGTTACCACTCACCTGTTCACTGTAGAGAACCTGAACATTTTTTATGATGCGACAGTGCTTCTGAAGAATGGCCACCGCCTGAGCCAAAGGCATTCCTGAAATAAAGCAAGGACACCTGTGTGGTTACCTGGGCTATCTATTTACTGACATCTATCAGTGTACTAGGCATTAGTCCTTGCAGTAAAGCCAGGGGTGGGAATGGGGGCCACTAAGGTCTACGGACATACTGAGTAAATAAAAGTTTAATAAGTCCAATAAGCAGTAAGATCTAGAGAATAAAGTTAACAGCAAGCACTAAGAGAAAAACTGGATTGTATAAGGGGAAGGAGTAAATAGAAAGACTTCCTGGAAATGGGGACTTCTATGCTGATCCCCAAACAGGCAAAGGGGTTGGAGAAAGCCAAGTCAGTAGGAACCAAAGAAGAAAGAAATGCACTGACTGCATGACTCTGGGGACCAAGATTCTGATTCTCACTCTGCCATGATTACGTATAACCTAGGCAAGTCCTTCCTCTTTTCCTGATATTTGTCTCCTCATTGAGTCAGCAGGAGCACATGATTTGTAAGCGCTCATTTAAAAAGCGAAGAATCATATGTCAAGCAGAATCAACTTATTTTACCAAGAATTTCACTGGATTCTCACTTATCAACCCACAAACATCCTCTAAAACTTAACACTTGATTTTTTAACTCATGGCCCATTATAAACAAATTTATATATGCACCCCCGCTGCAGTTTAAGAAACTGAAATTCCAACGACACCTCAAAGATTCCAGGGACTCGTGTACTTAGTTGCTCAGTTGTGTCCAACTCTTTTTTTTTTTTGGATTTACAGAAACTTTTTATTTTGAGTTAATTTTTTAAATTGACATGCAGTTTTAAGAAATAACATTAAGAGATTCCATATACCCCTATGTGTAACTGTGTCAGTCTGTTTGGGCTGCTAGAACAAAAATACCATAGACTTGGGTGGTTTAAAAAACAAACACTTGGGACTCTCTGGTGGTCCAGTGGCTAAGATGCTGAACTGTACACATGGACATCACCAAATGGCCAATACCAAAATCAAATTGATTACATTCTTTGTAGCTGAAGATGGAGAAACTGGTGGTAGTTTAGTCGCTCAGTCATGTCCAACTCTTGCAACCCCATGGACTGTAGCCTGCCAGGCTCCTTTGTCCATGGGATTCTCAAGGCAAGAATACTGGAGTGGATTGCCATTTCCTTCTCCAGTGTCCAGCTCTTTGTGACCCTATGGACCGTAGCCCACCAGGCTTCTCTGTCCAAGGGATTCTCCAGGCAAGAATACTGAAGTGGGTTGCCATGCCCTCCTCTTCCCAACCCAGGTATTGAACCCAGGTCTCCCGCACTGCAGGTGGATTCTTTACCATCTGAGCCACCAGGGAAGCTCAGGGACACATGTGGAACAGTAAAAAGTATGTTTTCACAGAGTGCATTATGTTTCAAACAAGAAGAAACTCACAGAAACAATCCAAAAACAAAGTTTCATGAGTGCAAGGACAGTGTCTGTGTTATTCGCTGTTATTCGCCACTCTTTTGGATCTCCAGCACTGGGGACCCACATAGTGTCTGTTGAATAAACATTTATTTAGTGAGACTGAAGGATTATGGACTAGGTAATAAGAAAAAGGAAGAGAGACCACCACATGACCTTGGGCCAGGGACAGTGGCTCACATTCAAGATCAGTTTACCTCTGATTCGAGGAGAGATGTGCAGAGAAGAGTTCACAGAGAAAGCAGTAGGTTAAAAAAATGTGTGGCCCATCTACATTTAAACAATAATTTGATCCTGCCTTTATTCAATGGCCCATTCTACACTTTGAAGAAAGCTGGAGTAAACCAGACCTTAAGGTACTTCCCAGCACAAGGCCTGGAACATAGTAGAGACTTAAATGTTCACTGAGAATATGAACAAGTTGATGCATTCATTCCTCAGCTTTGGCATTCCAGAAATTGAGGAGCATCTACGCTGTCTCTCCCAGGGGGAATGGTAAACATTCATGTGGGCAAGACAGATAATCTCAGGTGTTGAGAAAGAGAAGACCACATGGCACAAACCAGTTTCTTGTGGGAGAGTTACTTGACACCTAACCACATCAAATTCCTGGCCTTGGAATCTTGGGTCCTGAGTCATTCAGGAGTAACCCACCTGGAGGAGACGTGGATTTTTTTGGCCATGCTGCACAGCTTGGAGCCTCTTAGTTCCCCAACCAGGGACTGAACCCCAGCCTACTGCAGTGAAAATGCCAAGTCCTAACAACTAGATCACCAGGGAACTCTCCCTAAGTGCAGACTTTCAAGACCCAAAAAGGAATCATCAAGGCTGATGATCATCAGGCTTATTCCCCGTATGAACTTTCCCTCAAAGTTCAGTTCTAGGCCCAACATACAGAAATGCTCTTTTCACTATTTGTGGTTGGTATTCAGACAGCCTGAAAGAACTATCCAAATCCTTGATTCCTAGAAACTGGCAAAGTTAGGAGTAGGGGTTAAAGTATCAAAACAACAGTTGATAGAAGAAACCTTACTCTCCCACCTCATTTTTAGCAAATCTCAAATGATACTACTTTTGACCCAGAGACTGTACTTGTAGATACACAACCTAGTCATACCATCAAGCACAGGTTGAAGCTATAGTCATAGTTTTCACTCTGCCCTGTGAAGTCCTGGGATGAGAAGCTGTGTTTAGGGGAGGTTCTTTCCTAACTACAAGCCAAACAGCATCAGCAAAACAAATGGGCCTGGAGGCAATGATATCCTTAGCCTCTCAATCAGGTTCTTGGTGCTTCACAAGAAGCTGAAGTGTTTCATACCAGTTAAGGTATGAGAGAAGGTGACTGCAAATTCTCAATAAAACTGGCTCTTACAACCTAGAGGCAGCTTGCTGTTCAGTTCACAGAGACACTGAGCACCAGTAGAATCTTACCAGCAAATCTGTTCTGCAGTTTCTCACCTACCCTATCTCCATAGACAGCAGTCTTCCAGATTCAAGGATAAACTGCAGCCCAATGGAGCAGCTGACTCAGTCCAGTAGCCCAAATTAGTGTGACAAAAGTTCAGGCCTGCACAAACACCTGCTCCCCACCCCCTCTTCCCAGTGCTGGAACATAAAAGTAAACACACTCTGGGGTTACTGAATGCAAATACCTGCACACAGAAAGGGAGCGACATTGAGGAAAAGGGGAAAACACGGGCCAAATCCCACAAAATGCCCAACCTGCATTTTTACAAACCAAATGCTACTTTACCCAAACTCCTATTTCATTCAACCTTTCACTCTCTCCGCTAAAGTCTGGGTTTAGGATTACACCACACATCGACCACATTAAAAACGAGAAGGAAGCTAGTCAGAAGTTGCTTTAACACACAAAAACTCTCCTCAGTTCCCTTGACCAGCTCCCCAGTATTTGGCGATGGGAACGGTGCCTAGGTTTCTCCTTCTGGAGAGGCTACACAAGGCCCAGAAAAGCAAAGGGAGATGAACTACTTGGGCGGTATTTAAGGGTGTCAGTCACTTCTTAGCTATTTGGTCTGTAAAATGGGTACAGAAATAACAATCTTAGCGACCCTCAGGCCTCCCCGGTGGCAACCTGATATAATCATGCACCGGAGAACAGGGTCAGGCCCTGGGTAAATGTTTGGGGCGTGTCAGCCATTGTTATTGTTATTATTATCGTAGCACTGCCCCGGGAGGGGCCCCGCCGAGGCCTGATGCAAGGGCGTCAGGGCCCGGCAGAACGATAGGCTGCCAGGTCGGGGCCGGCATCTAGTGACTGGAGTCCCAAAGAGTCAAGGTGCCGCGGGCGCAGGGGAGTAAGGGGCAGAGCCCAGAGGTGGGAAGGGCAGGGAAAGAAGTAAGGGTCAGCGAGAAGGGTCGTGGGGGAGACCCCACACTCACCCAGCGCGAATTCCCATTGCTCGTTTCCCAGAGAGCGCTCGGGCACCACCTCCAGATCCAGCATTGGCTCGGCTCGCCGGGCCGGGGCGGCCTCCCTGCGGCAGCGCAGACCGGACCGGAGCTTAAGAAACAAAGCAGCAGGTGATTCACCACCCGCGCCGGCCCTCGACGGCCCGGCTCTCCACCTCTACCCCGTCGCCAGAGCTACTGGCCCTACACCACACCTCACTCACCTGACCTCACCTCACCTCACTTCACCGGCAGCAGCCTGGGGCAGCGGCGGCAGCAGCAGGAGCGTTTGCGGCAAAAGTGGCGTGTGGGGCCGTAAAGTGTGGCGGAGGCGGGATTTCAGTCGCGGGGGCGGAGCTAAGGCGGAGTCACTCCAGCGCAAACTCGGGATAGGCGGTTGCGACAGTCCGGCAATAGCAGAAAGGCCTGTGCGTATCATCCGGAAGTGCGGGAGCTGTTGGAATGAGGAGCATCACACTCCGTGCACCCCGACATCCGCACCCCACAGTGAACACGTTTCACAAAAGGATGCGTGACCACGCAACACATACATGTGACATGGCTATACAGAACCTGTCTGCCGTCTACATGTACGTCCCACTCACAGTCACTGAACGCAAAAGGCGAGTTCCAAGAGCGCACCGTCTGAGGCCCAGCGGGGAGAGAGGACATGGAGCCTCAAAGCTCAAGACGCGCCAGCGCCTTACCACTCCCGGTTGGGGCCGAGACTGACGCTGGCCGCAGCTGCCTCTAGTTGTCCAGGAATGATTCCTTCTCTCTGCGGTCACTGGGACTTGAGTCGAGCTCAAAGCAAGCGAGGAGTGGGTTCGAGTACTTGTGTTGGGGTGGGACGGGGGTGGGGCTCCTGGGGGAGCGGACTAGGTTAGAGAGGAGCTAAGTAGCCCACCTCCTAGCCGACCACCTTCCGCTGTGCATAGCCCCGAGGGCTGCTGTCCGAACACTGCTGGCAGCCGCCCAGACTCCGCCGGAGCACCGGCTTTGCCGCCAGCGCTATGTGGTTTTCATCAAACTTCTGGTGCTCTTCGTGACCGTTTCCTCATTTACAAGTCGGGAGTAGGGTGTCCTCCAGCCTGTTCAGCCTGAGCTTCTGGCCAATGTCCTGGGGCACTCTAAGACGACTGAAAGACACTGAAAGACGACCAGGTTTCTTCTGGAGCTGACCCTTCATGGACGGAATCTCTGGATTCTCACAACCACCCTGGGATGCAAGATTGGTCCTATCTCACTTTACAGGCGAAGGGGTAGGGGGTGGGGTTGGGGAAGAGGCCCAGAGAGGCTGAAGGCCTTTTGGTTCAAGGGGTAGAATTCAAATTCTTTCCATTATATTGCCCCGGAGGAATGTTTTTTAGCAGAGTGACATGCTGAATTCTTAGACTAGTTTGGTAGGAGTGTAACATGGGAGATTCTACCAAAACTTGAGGTTATTGCTACTGACGATAAAATAAACACGGAGAAGTCTATCCATTTGCAACATCCTATGCCAAAAGAATAGAACTGAGTCATTAAGATGTTCAGGCTTCCCTGATAGGTCAGTTGGTAAAGAATCCACCTGCAATGCAGGAGACCCCTGTTCAATTCCTGGGTCGGGACATCCGCTGGAGAAAGGATAGGCTACCCACTCCAGTCCATCAGTAGGGAAGTGGCTAACTATGATATATATGTGTTAACAGGACCCTCCTCTTTTTAAAAAATTGGAGTTAGTTGCTTTACAGTGTTTAGTTTCTGCTGCATATAGCAAGGTGAATTAACTATATGTTTATATGTGTGTGTGTGTGTGTGTGTGTATCCCCCTTTTTGGATTTCCTTTCCATTTGGGCCATCATAGAGTATTGAGTAGAGTTCCGTGTGTGTGTGTGTGTGTGTGTGTGTGTGTGTGTGTATCCCCCTTTTTGGATTTCCTTTCCATTTGGGCCATCATAGAGTATTGAGTAGAGTTCCCTGTGTGTGTGTGTGTGTGTGTGTGTGTGTGTGTGTGTATCCCCCTTTTTGGATTTCCTTTCCATTTGGGCCATCATAGAGTATTGAGTAGAGTTCCCTGTGTGTGTGTGTGTGTGTGTGTGTGTGTGTGTGTGTGTGTGTGTCTGTATATCCCCCTTTTTGGATTTCCTTTCCATTTGGGCCATCATAGAGTATTGAGTAGAGTTCCGTGTGTGTGTGTGTGTGTGTGTGTGTGTGTGTATCCCCCTTTTTGTGTGTGTGTGTGTGTGTGTGTGTGTATCCCCCTTTTTGGATTTCCTTTCCATTTGGGCCATCATAGAGCATTGAGTAGAGTTCCCTGTGTGTGTGTGTGTGTGTGTGTGGGTGTGTCTGTGTGTATATATCCCCCTTTTTGGATTTCCTTTCCATTTGGGCCATCATAGAGTATTGAGTAGAGTTCCCTGTGCTATACAGTAGGTTTTCATCAGTTATTTATTTTATACATAGTAGTGTATATATGTCCATCCCAATCTCCTAATTCATTCTATCCCCGCCTTACCCCTTGGTATCCGTACCTTTGTTCTCTACGTCTATTTCTGCATTGCAAATAAGAGGGAAAGACACGAAAATTAAATATTTAAGAATTCAAAGGGTGGCCTGTAGTAGTCACAGATATTTTCTTTCCTTGGCAAAAGGTAGACTGTGGTTCTCTGTCCAGATGAAGTTGAGCATGGCCCTTGTGATTGCTAGGTCCAGTGAAATGAAAACTGAAGATGCATGTGTCAAGTTTCAGGTGACAGTTTTAAAAGTCAGTGCCCCTTTCATTACACTGTCTTCTTGGCTCTGTCACATGGCTAGCAATGTTCCCGTGATCTATCAGCCTAGGTCAATGGGCAGGTATTGACCTGATGGACATTTAGCAAATAATTCTTTAAGCCAATAAAATTTGAGGAGTTTTAGGCAACACAACCAACTTATCCAGGTAAGAAAAAATCATCAATTATGCCTCCTGTACTTTTTTCTCTGACTTGAAGTGTTTTCATGCTCGCTGAGCTATCCTTAATCTTCCTCTTGCGTCACCATATCATCAATGGGACAAACTTGCTGCTTCTAGTTCTGTCAACCAAAATGAGCTTTATCAAACACCTTTTCCCTCCCACCCCCAACCCCTCACTGGCTTCCTATTTGCCCTTGGGAATTGTCCAGGGACTTTAACATGACTGGAAGAGTCCATCCAGCACTGCTGGTGACCCTCACCCTGGCCCCTGCTGACCCTTTCGGATTCATCTCACTGCAGCACCCCCAGCCTCATTCCACCAGTCACACTCAACTGCACTTAGCTTCTCAAACTTGCCATGCTACCTATAATACTTCTGTCATGCTGACAGTCAGATCTCAGCTCAAATGTCTCAAGGAAGTCTTTTTTTTTCTCAAGGAAGTCTTTTTGACCACCCAGACCAAGTTAGATGTGCCCCGTAAGAGCCACAACTTCCAATACAAGTTGTGTATTTTGTCTGCTTTTGGTTCGTTTTTTGTCAGATCGTAGGTTCCCTGAGGGCAAAGACCATGTCTATTTTGGGGCTTCCCTGGTAGCTCAGCTGGTAAAGAATCCTCCTGCAATGCAGGAGACCCCAATTCAATTCCTGGATTTGGAAGATAGGCTGGAGAAGGGATAGGCTACCGGTTCCAGTATTCTTGGGCTTCCCTGGAGACTGAGCTGGTAAAGAATCTGCCTGCAATGCAGGAGACATGGTTTGATCTGAACACAACTGAGCAACTTTCACTTTACTATTTTGGGCACTGGAATACATTTCTTCCCTAAATGATCCTAGGAGGTAAAATAGTCACACTTTGTTTTAAAAACAGTGAGACTCAATAGTTTCCTTTGTTTAAAACTTATTTTTCCTTTTGAAAGTAAGTATGACCTATGTCCTTTGCCTACTTACAATGTTAGTATTTTTATAAACCAATACACGCAATTTAAAATTTTCTACTAGCCACGTTAAAAAGGAAAAACCAAAGTTACTTTCATTTCACCCAATATAACAGTGTATATTTTAATAAGTAGTCAAAATGTAAATTAAACCTTATTTCTTTTGTATTAGATTTTTGGTATTTGGTATTTTAGTGTACTTCAACCTGGAAACAAGATTTTCAAAGGCTAACATGAAATGTAGTCTTCCCCAAAGTTATAACAGAAAAATATTTAACATAGCTCCAGTTTTTAAATTAGAAAATAAATTCAGTTTCTTGGTTTTAGCAGCCACATTTCAAAAGCTCGATAGCCACACTTGCTTAGCATCTACCACTCATGGATGTACATTATCTTCTCTAACCAAAAATTTATGCCTGTATCTTATCTTCTCACATTTCCCAACGTTTCTGAAACCTGAATAAGGCCAATAATGACTTTAAGTTGTTTAAATTATTCTAGCCAGAAGTTGAGGATTGACTAATACAGTAACTGTTTTCAAGTTATCTTACACTTAAACGAACCAAACTGCCACTTTCACCAATGATTCTACTCTACAAATTGTAATTTTCTACTTGAATATTTTTGAAATGCCATGTACATATTATGTGATGGTGATGCAGAAAAGGGAACTGATGCTATCCAGGAGAATCATGCCTTGAAATACGCCTGCAAATAACTGCAGTCTTAAAGAATGTTTGCGACATCAAAACACCTACGTTGTCTTGTAAATACTTACACTCATGTGGCAAAATGACTGTGGTGGTTTTAAAAACATGTTCACAGACTCTTGAGATGAAGCTTCATGAGATGAAGCTCAGTACTTCTCCCTTTCAGTGTGGGCCTGACCCAGTTGCTTAACATACAGAGTATGGCAGCCCCAAATGAGGTTATTAAGATGTGGCTTTCATCTTAGATCACTCTCTGGGAAAGCCAGCTACCAAGTCACGAGCTGCCCGATAGAGACAGCCATGTGCCAAGGAAGGAGGAGGTCTCCATCCCCAACACCGTGAAAGGTCATTCACTCAATGACTACGAGTGGGCTTGGGAGGATCTTTCAGCCACAGGTGTCTTATATAGCCCAGGATGACAATCTGACTTCAGGAAAGGCCTTGGATCAGACTACTGGACTTAGCTGCTTCTCAGTTTCTGACCCACATGAACTGAGATGGTGTTTGTTGTCAGCTGCTAAGTTTTGGGGCAATGTGTTATGCACCAATGGATAATTCACAATAGCTTCTTATAGCTTGAAAAATCTCCCTAGTGCCAAATGAGGCATAAATCAAGTAAGGCATTTCTTTTCCCAGGTAACCCCAAACTAACATATACAAATACCTGTTTCTAGAGGTAATTACTGAAACTGTGATGCTATGGCGCAAACAACTTTTGAAATTAACTCTCACAGTATGAATCTAACTCTTTGAAATTTTGCTTCATGGTGTCAATTCAGCATTAAAGGTATTTGTTATTTGCAGTAAGTCTGGTGGTGAATAATTATTTTCTCATGATCACGCTTAAGGTATGCTTCTAAAGTAAGTGGTTTAATTTTCTGGTGTAGGAAAATGCCAAGAAAAGTCCTAAGAATGTTTGATATGACACCAGCACAGTCAAACAAAGTATATTCCTAAAATGAATAGTTTGAAAGATGGAAGTTACTTGGATGTGTAACTTCTGGAATTCTTCCTTCCCTCCAACTTGACTACTCTATAGTCATATCTCATAGGCTGGGTAAATCAAGGCAGATTTTTTGAAAACTATAATATACATCGGAAAGAAAGTCAGTATTCTTTCTGTTACCTACATTAAAAGTTTTCTTTGGAATTAACAGAAATGACCACTAGATGCCACTGTTGGTTTTTTTTTTAAGGGTAAATAGCAGGATGCAAGAACAGTTCAGATACAAAATCAATTTTTGTGTCATAATGAACACTGAAACAGAAATTGCTGGATTATTGTTAATGAAGAACCAAGACCCAGAAGTTCACTACACAGAAGTTTATTGTGAAAGTAAATTAAACATACAAACACACAATATGGCTAATGGTGGCAAAAGCAATCTGGTAGCTTAAGGCAAGTTTTAATGGAGATGAATTTAGAAAAGATGATGCAATGATGTCGTTTTGTTTAAATACAGATTATGGAAAAATATCAAATTGCATCAATAACTTAATAAAAGTAGTTTTCAAAGCCTGCACTACTGGAGAAAAAGGGCTCATGATCTTAATGCCAGCATTAAGACAGATGGAAGCAGTACAATGCTAAATGACAAGAACAATCCCGTATTTACAGAAGGATGGTAACATGAACATTTAATAATGTTTGATCTTAGTTACTGGTGGACTGAAAGCCCTTAGCTAGAAGCAATAGAAAAACTGTGCCATTATCATGTTTTAAAAAAAAAAAAACAATTTAAGTGCAGAGTCAAAAACCAAGGAGCTCTGTGATAAAGTAACCTTAAAACAGCACTGGAAGGATCATTTAAAAGGCGATTCCCTCAAGGGAAATTAGGGCACTGAGTGTGTAAACATGTGAGCTGCACAATATCAAAATCCAACCAATTCATTCATAGTACTTAGTTACACAAGATCAGCATGGTCTTTTATGATGCATATTGTTTATAGTGATTTAAACACACTCCTTACCATGCATGACTTCAAATATATAACACATACTTTTATTCTGAGATACAGGATATGTTTATGAATTATAAGACCTATATACATTGAAAGTCACACCTCCCTCATCAGTCAAGTGTATATATGTTTTAAATGCAATGACCTTATTCAGACTTCAGTTCATTTTCTGAATTGACCATGTCAGTTTTTTCAAACTCTTTATAATAATGCCATTCTATTATGATAAAATACATTTTTGCAAAAATTCAGAAATGCAGTAACATTTAAATGAATGTAACCATGAAAAATATTTGTAAGGAGATGCCAAATGACTTACGTTTTTTTCCAGTTTGTATTAAAAAAAAGCTGCAATCAATTTGACAATGAGCCTATTTAAAAAATATTCTTATACTAATTCATCTCAAAAGGTTCTATTAATAGTCCTTTTGGAAAATACCATATATATATAACCTGTGAATTTTTCTCCAGAATAATTAATGGAAGAAAATGTACGCTCTGCATAGATGTACATTTTCTAAGACAAATCTTTCATCACTCAGCATTGTTTTTTACAAAAGCATGCATTATAAAATACACATAAAAGCAGCTATCTTAAACATGATTTTAATACAATATTACCTTTGTAGCTGATTCATCACTGTCTCCAGTTTAATATGCTGTTACATACATGAAGAAGCTCCAGTATCCCTTTTCTTATTGACTTAAAAAAAAAATCCCTGAATAAAACAGAAGCCAGCCTGTGACTTCTTTAGGCATTTCAGTAGAATATTGAGACTATCTCCATACAAACTCATGATTATAGAACAGAATCTAAAACGATCTGGGGCAGACTAGAGTTAATACCAATTAAAATTTTTTTTGTTTAAAAAGGAAAGAAAAGGAGCTGATCATCAACATTTAAAAGGATACTGCAACTTTAACAACTGTAAACTTTTTGTTAGAAGGCATGGCAGACAGCTCTATGCTACAAGGTTTTTAGCTTGTTAATAATGCAAACCATCAGCAGTTTTAAAATGCCATAAACTATAAAAACACAAAAGGAAACAGGGGAAACAAAACAAAAAGCCAAGAATGTTTATCTAAAACGAAGCTGTATAACCAATACATCTAAAACTGAAAAAAACCAAACAACAACAAAAAAACTAGAGCAACTGATTAGGGGGAAAAAACCCTCTGGTAAAAATTTCAATTTCTTGACTTTTTAAAAATGACATGAACTTTTAAATTAAAATGAAGGGAAAACAAAGTTTTACAAGTGGATAGTTTCAACTCACTAAAATAATGCCAACAAGGTAAGCTTGCATAGAAAAAAATTTCAAATTATTACTGGCTACATGCATACAAAATTAGAAATGCAGGTATTATAGTGCAAAACCATGGCAGTTTGTGATGTCTTGTTACTGCCTAAGGTTGAGAAATAAACCGTAGTACCTCCAGTTATCACAGTTTCTGGTCTTAATTAATTATTTCTGCAGACTAGAAACAATGAATATGTAAAGATGGGGTCACATCTTTTGTGCCACCAATTAGCGAAGTTTGAGGTCATCACCACCACCTAAACTGGAACCAGGACTAGGGTCTTGTTGTCTTCTTGCCTGCAATGACAAAATTATAATTTAGGGTGAAAGTGTGTTTTGAAAATCAAAGTGCTAATAAATATAAAATACAGTAGCACATATAAGGAAAGTTTGCAGCCAACGAATTTTCAGCCAGTATCTCCACATGTTAAGAGGAAAAAGAACAATACAGATTATGTATGAAATATTTTGCTATAGTTTCCTTAAAAACCAAGAATAAAAATCTCATTATATGCAAAAGAGCATTATCAAAATATGTACTGTGGATAAAAGAGCAACAAATCCTGTATTTATAGTTTTGGGACTAAAGGGTTTAACTTGAATATACCATCCAAACATCTTAGAAGCAAACTTTCCCATTTTCTCTTTTAATACCAGCAGACATTTTACATACTACTATATAAAATAGATAAACAACAAGGACCTACTGTATAGCATAGGGAACTATGCTCAATATTTTGCAATAACCTATAAGGGAAAAGACTATATACATATCTGAATCATTGTGCTGTATACCTGAAACTAATATAACACTGTAAATTAACTATTCTTCAATTAAATATACATATAAATAAAATCATTTTTTAAAAAGCTGAGCATCCATTGAGTACTAACTATATGCTGGGCACTGTTCTAGGCAATTCACATGAATTAATTAATTTAATTAATTTAATCCCTGCCAACCACCTATAACACAGGTGCTATTGTTTATCCATTTTATGGATAAAAAACCTGAGTCATAATAAGTATATGGCTTATTAATCATATAACAAAAATATAGTAGCGAATTTCATCTCTCACTGTATTCTATCTATGCCATCTGGGTTTTAACCAGAAATCTCTTCGCCAAGAAATAAAATTCAGAATTACTATGGATAAAGTATTGTCTCAAAAAAAATATGATATGAGAGTCCTTGGTGCACTTGTTTATACCCGGAAGTATCTTTACAACAATACTAAGCAACTAAAAGGCTTGACAATTATAAACATTGAGGATTTCAAGTTTCACTTTAGAATAAACACTTCTATTTAAACTATGGGAAATAATAGAGAACATCTAAGAATGAACATATTGTACATGACACACTCTAATATACAGTTTTTTAAAATTTATTTTTAATTGAAGGATAATTGCTTTACAGTATTGTGTTGGTTTCTACCAAACATCAACATGAAATATACAGTTTTAATATAAGGGCCCCCGCTTGATCCACACATAATATTTACTTTCAGTTTCTCATAAATTCCAGTGCATCTTTCTTCCATAAGTGTTCTTTAGTGACTACAAATGTCAGTCAAGCACAAACATCTGTTTATAGAACCTAGTTCCTTCAGCAACAGTTTTCCTATGCTAGAGGCTACTCCATTTTACCAGCTGTTTAGGCAAAAAACCCTCAACATGTCTTTCTCTCACATCCAACAGCAAATTCTGATAGTTCCACATTTCAATAAATCCTGAATCTGACACTTCTGACTAATTCCTACCACTCTCACCCTCGTCCAAGCCACCATCATCTTTCATCTAGATCTTGTTTTAGCCACCTTTGTTACATGCCAGCAACCAGGACTGACTGCAATTAACCTGTGCCATCTTTAGCTAAATGGAATCATGTATTATTGTTACCAACTGATTGTCCACTATCTGTCAGTTTTGGGAAACAATCAAAAATTGAATGTTCTGATTTCAATTATTAAGATCTAAAACAGCTGTTAGGGAATGAACATCCTTGACCTTTAGTGAAACATCTCAACAAGTCACACCTGTGCTGTAAAATCATGTTTAGTCGGAAGCTCCAGTTTTATCATCATTTTTCAAAAAGGTTATGCTGTTTAGACAGAAATGACCTTGCCTTATTCACTTTCAAACAAATGCAAACCCAACACTAATTTCTGTGGTCTTTCTTATAAACTGTGATGTATTCCTCTAGCAAACCTTAACTATTTTTACACGCTGACTACATCTTGGCACATTCCTTTCGATTAACTAGTCAGATTAATGTTATGCTACATGGGTACAGACTGAAAGAGCGATGGAATGCATATGCATCAGAAAAACAAGTTATGTTCTCTACAGAATCAATGCTAAATGTAGTGTAAGGACAGATCAATTCTGCAAAATCAAGAGATGGTAATATAAGCATCTGGTTTCAGTCAATGAAGGTTAGAAAGGGGCTGAGCAATGAAGAAACACTGAGAAAAATCAATCCTAATTATATATTTATAAATTACTACTAACCTACCAGTAATACTTTGTGAAAAAGGTATTTCAGCTTTTGCCTTGTAATAAGAGTAATTTTCAAATTATTTTAATAATGGGGATGAGGTGGATGAACCTAGAACCTATTATACAGAGTGAAGTGAGTCAGAAAGAGAAAGATAAATATCGTATTCTAATGCATATATACAGAATCTAGAAAAATGGTACCAAAGAATTTATTTACAGGGCAGCAATGGAGAAACAGACATAGAGAACAGACTTATGGACATGGGGAGAGGGGAGGAGAGGGTGAGATATATGGAGACAGGAACATGGAAAGTTATATTACCATATGCAAAATAGATAGCCAACGGGAATTTCCTGCATAGCTCAGGAAACAAACAGGGGCTCTGCATCAACCTAGAGGGGTGGGTGGGGCAGGAGATGGGAGGGAGGCTCAAAAGGGAGGGGATATGTGTGTATCTGTGGGTGATTCATGTTGAGGTTTGACAGAAAACAGCAAAATTCTGTAAAGCAATTATCCTCCAATAAAAAATAAATTAATTAAAATCAGTGAAGTAAAAGAAAAAACAATTATTTTAATTGTTGGGATGACTCCAAATGAGTGACAAAAACAGTCATCAGCAGCTACAGTCCTCCCTACTGGTCAGGGCTGTGCAGAGGTTGCTATGGGTTTATTTGTTTAAAATATATTTTTGGTAAAAGCCTGGAAAGAAAAGTTGTTTTGCCTTCTGTGTTTTTAATTTCTATTTACATTGTAAAGAAGGAATGAGGAAGATGTAAAAGAAGACACTATAATGGAGAATCAAAAACTGAAAAAAAGAAAAGTCTGACAGTATCAATGAGAGCAGAAGAGAGAAGAACGAGAGAGCGGGGAGACTGGGAGGAAATTTAATGCTAGAAAGGAAGATGTATGCGCTGTCATATGAAGGAGACAAATACAGACACATTTATGTCCGATGAAATAGATTCCACATGATTGGAATTTGATAGCTAGATACACTGCCTTGAAAAGCAGTGCTTTAAACTGTGGCAGTTTTCTAATGAAGGCTGGGTATTTTAGAAACTCTGAACCTGATTATCTTAAAAGCATAAAGCCTGTAATTTCTAGTTTCTTTCTCCCCAGTCAATCCAGATAGGCCCTTGATTTTAACTTTTTTTTTTTTATTTTAACTTTTTATTAACAATATTTCAGAATAGGGTTTTAATAAAAAGCAGACACCCATGAGCCTGTTCAAAATACAAATCTGTTTCTAGTTTTTATAAAGAATTAATCTAGACATTTTACTACAGACCCCTCACTACCAGTTGCTCTTGTTTTCTTTATCACCCAAAAACATGGCAAATCCAGTTTCTAGATGGCAGTCATGGGATGTGCTCAAAATGAAGAGACAAAGACATGCACCAGATGCTGGAGCTTTCTCTGCTGGTCAGAGCCGTGCAGAAGTAGCCAAGAGCAGGGATACCCAAGTGAAAATGAATAAAACCTGACTGATTTCCTTTATTATCAAGATTATCAAACTGCAGAAAACTCTTCATGAGAAAATGCCCTAATAATTAAAAATAGATCCAAATTTATCAAGTGTATACTATACCAAGATAATGTGCAAATCACTTTATGTTTGACACTTGGCTAAAGGCTGGAACATAGCATGATAGAAGTTTAGAGCAGCACTGTACTCTACAGAGCTCTAGTTCAGCTCTCACTCACACATGACAGACCTGAGACCAAGAATGCTACATGATTCCCCCAAGGTTTCACAGTTAGCTGTGAACGCTAAAGAAAATGAACCTTTACCTTACAATTAGTATTAATGTCAGCCTCCTAACTAACTGCTATTTCTCCTGACTGCTAAGGCGAGACGAGGCACAAAGCAGAAATTTTAAGTCCTAATACAACAGAAAGAAATGCACTTTCTCCAAACTCATAAAAAAGGTAAAAACAAGGTCAGAAGACAATCATTAGTAGACTTCAAGAGCTGGTCTACTAGGCATCTCAAAAAAAATACAGTTTTTATAAAGTATACTTCAGGAAAACTTTAAAATGGCATTTAAAAAATAAAAGAGATAGTGGAAATAACTGACATTTCCGGGCTTGGATGGGGCAGCTCTACACTTTAGTAATGTGAGCTTATATAAGCTTCTTGCCCTCTTTCAGCCTCAGCTCCGCAAAAGGGAGATGCATCTTCTAAGAGCATTTACGACTCAGATGTAAAACCAATACTGCAGCATATACTGCCCGGCACATACTAAGCACTCACGCTGTTGCTATCACTACAAGCTGCTTATAACTTCCCGATTTATCTATATGAACTTTCCAAATCTTAAAAAAAAATCTGCATCCTACAGATAAGAGTGATTTTTATGAATTAAAATAAAGTTAAAATTCAAAGAATTTTAGTAAAATCTACCTCTCCTATGATATATACCAAACAAGGCCCTTTCCCTCTGTGTGGGAGAAGGCAGACCTAGCACCCTTGCTCTCCCTCACTAACCCTCTTCCGATGCTGACTCTTAGTCTGAGTTCATATTCCTAGTTCACCTTCATCTACTGTCCAAAATACACCCCAGGAAGGTCCAGTATAGACAGATTTTTATGTTAATTTGTCCTTACATAAAAATAAGTATTGACTGTTTAAGTGATGTGAAAACTGAAGTCTGTGGGAATTTAAAATAAATAAGAGGCTGAAAGTTTTTTCTTGGACCACACAAGGCTCCAAAAACATACAAAACATAAATATAAAAACCACATAGTCTTTCGCCTGTTTTTATTTCTAAATAGTTTCCACATAAAATTCCCATATGATTTGCTGAACTGTACTAAAACGGACTATAGCAGAATAAGCAATAATTGTTTACCCATTCTGACATTAAAGACAATAATTTGCTAACGCTTTATAACCTAAACAAATGAAAGCAGTTTCTAGATAATGACAGAGAAAATCTCTTTAAGCACCCCATCACCCTGCAGCTGAATTAACAGCCAACAGTACTACATCACAGCTTTAGGCTAAGAGGCCAGTCAGGCTGAAGGCAGCCTCGGCACACACTGCGAGTGTGTGGGAGCTGCTACACAACAGACGACAGAGCTGTCCTTCCAACTCATTTATGATCAAAGCACCCAGCCTCTAGCTTATGAAATTATTAACTTCAATCTTCTTTCACAAAATCCCCAAGTAAGGCAATGAAATTACAGTTATAGAGATGTGTAACATAAAAGACTGCCATGCATAGCATGTCAATATTTTCAAGTCGTGGAAAGAATCTCAGGTAAAGAGGCATGGGGTTACTTCTATGAGGCAACAGACATCAATGGGCAGGCAGTTTACAGAATAAATGTCTTTGATTACTTTTTCTATTTTAAAGTCTACTTTTTTTTATTAAAAAAGTATTTTTTATCTTCTGTATTGAAGAGTGTACAAATTATAAATATATGATTGATGCATTTTCACAAAGTACACACACCCATGTAGTCCTCAGATCAAGAAATATCACTAAATACAGGAAGTCTGTACCCTCTCCTCGTCACTACTCAACCCCAAGAGAAGCCAGAAAAGCGCACAATTGTTTACTATTGTTAAAAAAACAAAGAAAAAAAGAAACAGCACAGGATACAAAATAGTTTGGTAACATATCTTTGACTTTCCCAGTCTATAAAGTTAGGATATGCCTGCCTTTACTGCCACTCCAGATATACTGTGAGCTAAGATGCACAGAAAGAGGGGATGAATAAAAAAATCTATGAACAATAAATGCTGGAGAGGATGTGGAGAAAAGGGACTTCTCTTGTGCTGTTGGTGGGACTGTAAATTGATATAGCCACTATGGAGAACAGTATGGAGCTTTCTTTAAAAACTAGGAATAAAAATAACATATGACCCAGCAATCCCACTACTGGGCATAAACCCTGAGAAAACCACAATTCTAGAAAACACATGTACCCTAATGTTCACTGCAGCACTATTTTACAATAGCCAGGACTTGGAAGCAGCCTAGATGTTCATCAATAGATGAATGGTTAAAGAAGCTGTGGTACATATACAGTGGAATATTACTCAGCCATAAAATGGAATGAACTTGAGTCAGTTCAAGTGAGGTGGATGAACCTAGAGCCTGTTATACAGACTGAAGTATGTCAGAAAAAGAAAAATATCATATGTTAATGCACATACATGGAATTTAGAAAAATGGTATTGATGAACCTATCTGTATGGCAGCAAGAGAGACGGAGAAATAGACAATAGACTTGTGGACACAGTGGGGGAAGGAAAGGGTCGGACAGACGGAGAGAGCAGCACTGAAATATACACATGACCATATGTAAGACAGCCAGCCAGTGGGGATCTGCTGCACGATGCGGGGAGTTCAGTCCGGTGCTCTGTGACAACCTAGAGTAGGATGGGGTGGGAGGTGGGAGGGAAGTTAAACAGGGAAGGGACATATGTGTATCTATGGCTGATTCATGTTGATGCATGGCAGAAACCACCAAAACATTGTAAAGCAATTATCTTCCAATTAAAAATAAATAAACAAAAATGAAAGACGGGGTGAAGAAACTAGCTTCCAATGAGTTTCATTTTAAGTGTCAGATACTGAGTTAGGCAGTATCTTGGGAGGTACAGTGTTAGCTCTATTTTACAGATGAGGGTCAAGAATTTAAGCAACTTTCCCAATGTCACATAGCAACAAGTAGAAGAGCGAGGATTCAAAACCAGAGCAGTCTATTAGAAGCCTCATCCTCATCTACTACCTAAAAGGTTTTCAAGTTACATTCTGCCAGTTACTGGGTTCCCTGAAAATATCCCAGGGACTCCAGAGGGAGAACAGAATACTCCCTCCCGCTGCTTCACCCAGAGCAGTGCCCCCTTTAGCTGTTTTATATATTAAAGTTCTATGTAAAATTTCAAATGAAGACAGAAGTTCACATTAAAAAAAAAGTTTGAAAATCTGTTCTCATCATTCTGTGTTAACACAACCAACAAACATTCTCTTAACAGGTAAATAGATGCACATGATGCAAAATTCAAAAGGTATAAAAAGTAATCACTCCAGCAGTTTTAAAACTGATTTCAGATTAAAAGACACTGGGGAAAACCAAAACCACTTGGAGTTCTGCTTCCTTCTGTCAGTAACCTTAATTGGCTACACATACTAAATGCTCCTGAGCCCACTGTTACAAGTTTAGCAAGCCAGGGCTAGGGGCCTCAGAGGTTATCTAAACAGGGGCAGGACATCCCCAAGCCTCTATGCTGCCAGGATCTTAAGCCTCCAAGGCCCACTTACTGGGTTACTGCCACCCACGACTTTACTGCTGCTCCTTGGCCCTTGTCTCCAGTCAGGCGTCAGGACCACCCACTAGAACCATTATTATTCTTTTCTTCCTCAGCTTTTTCTTTTCCAGGCAAAATGGTTTCTGACCTCTTCTGGGAGATTTTATTTTTCAACTTAATCATCTTTGTGGGTGATGTGCAAATTCATTTCCCAGTGCTAGGCTGTGTTGGTGGAAAACGTCTGCTTAGGAAACTGGTTTAAGTCTTCACTCTTCCCTTTATTAACCAACTATGTGAAAGACAGAAAGTCAATTTTTCTGAGTCTCAGTTTCTTGAAATGGAAATAAGAACTTTATCCAGGTGAGTGTAAAAAACCCATTTTTCATAAAATTGTTACTTTTTAAAAAACAAAATTAAAAACAAAAAGAATGTTTGATTATATTTTTTAAGATCCTCTTACAGATACCGCGGGGCACCACTGTATTTTTCTCCAATGTTTTCCTTTCAGGAAAGAGGAGGTAAATTACAAGAAATAAGCTGACATCAGGAATCTGTTAGGAATTTTTTTTTTTCAAGGGAAGAAAAATACACACTTACAAAGTGCCAAAATACATGCATACCCAAAACTCCCCTAAGAGACTGCCAGTGCGAGCTCTGGAGTCAGACTCCAGCCCAATTTTCTAGATGACAGTTCTCTACAAGAACTGACTTCTTAAATTGTTGCCATAAGGGACTACAGGATCTTAAATCATTGATGGAAACCAAGCCATTTTCTCTACGCTCTAGGTCATAATGCAGGGAAAGTGCCCCAATACACTTTATAGAGAACGAAAAGGATGTTCTTGTTAGCCAGATAATTCAATTAACTGGAACCAGCACGGTGGTAGAGCTTTTAGTACTAAGTACTTTAGAGCTATTATTTGCTGAAAGCACACACACACCAAGTGTCTGATAAGCCTTTTCCCATTTTATTCTCACAATTTCCCTGACAAAACAGACTTGAGAGAGGCTGGCAACTGATGACCAGGAATCTTAACGAGCCCTGACTACAAAGCCCACATGCTCAATCACTGACATAAAACTCACTGGAAACTATCTGAGAAAGAAATTATTTGACATCTTTAGCAACAAAAATATCACTATATTTTTGTTCATATACAAACACACACATATACAGTCTCACACCAACATGTTTTTCTTCAAGAAACATTATTTATAAGAACAGTCAAACCAACATTTTAGCGAAGACAATTCTTAGCCTCAAATAATCTAAAATTTTATGTAAAGCAAATCACATACAAAAAAACTTTCTAATTAACTGTTTCAACAGCTGTCAAGTTGTTATTCTTCAAATATAATGTAGCTGGGCAGCACTTTTTATAAAATGATTCTGATGTTCATTTAAAGCTATGTTAGTTTGTTCCAGAAAGACTGACCCATTCTCTGACATGGTAAGAGCTCTTAGTCCTTCACTCCTTTGCACATTGCTCCACCTGTCCAGAAAGCTTTCCCCAGCCTGTCCTGCTGGCAAGTTCACATTCCTCCTTCAAAACCCTGCAAGTGACTCCCCCAGGCAGAGGCAGATGTGAGCGCCCTTCCTCTGTACTGCCATGGCTCAAAACATCAGGGACCCCATTTCACTGGGGATCATACTACAGTGGAGGGCAGACAAGTTTTTAATTGTTCTAACATACTGTTCAATAAGAACAGTAATAGAAATAAGAAGAGCTCTGGAAACTACAAAGTAGAAGGGCTAATTATGATTAAGAAAATCAGAGAAGGGATTGACAGGTAACACTTAAGCTGGACCTTGAATACGCAGAAGAATAAATTCTTAGTCAAGGAACAAACAGCATGAGCAAAAAGGTTCAGATAACAAATGCTTATTACACTTGAGATAACAAATGCATATTATACATTGAAAACTTCTTACTATTACAGAAACGAGTATCCTCGAAGAAAATGCCATGGAAAGTTTGATTACAAGAATTGTAAAAGCTTCAAAGAAAAAAATACACTGCATTACATCCCTCCTGTCTCTTCCCCTGGCTAGAAAGTATTTTTGAGGTCATCATCAGTCGCTATCAGCCAAGTAAATCAATTTACTCACTGACAAAGGGAAATATCAACCATTAAATGATAATTGTTTCATACACTAAGCACTAAGTAGACTTGATTTTTTAATTTGTTTTATATATATATATATATATATAGCCATGCCACATGGCTTGCGAGATCTTAGTTCCCCCATCAGGGATTGAACCTGGGCCCTTGGCAGTGAAAGCAGAGTCCTAACAACTAGACCACTAGGGAATTCCCTTAGAAAATATTTTAACAAACATATATATGAAGTAATACCAATAATGTCAGCTGACACCTAGTCAGTGCCACATTCTGTAAAGGTGCTTTCACATGTATTAATATTTACTCATTTAATCTTTATGATGAACGTATGAGATAGGCACAATTATAGATGAGAAACTCAGTCACAGAAAGGTGAAACATGTTATCAGAGGTGACAAAGTGGCAGTCGGATTCAGAGCTTGCTATCTGGCTCCAGGGTCTGGGATCTTAACCACTGTCTTTGTGTACACACACACAGAGACACAGACACTTTTATGCTAATTTAAATAGTGTACATATAATTTTGTGCATGGAAAAACAACAAATTTTCTCTATCATATAACATTGACTTAAAAAATGTTTTTAACATGGAAAAATATATGTAAATAACATAAAAATTACACCTTAACCATCTCTAAGTACACAGTTCAGTAGTGTTTAAGTAAGCACATTCACACTTTTGTGCAACCAGTTTTCAGAACACTTTCTAATGCCTGGAAATTACTGTATTTAGTTGATAGTCATATCGAATTTAAGTCCTGGACAAGACTAAATATGAGTGTTTAGGACTGAAGCAGACATCGGTAATAAAACTGTAAAATGACACAAGGAAATGTAATCACTTCAGATCACTACAAATACTGAGGCAATGATTACTTTTGAGTGGAAAGATAAGGTCATAATTAAATGCACACATGGAGGTGGGACTACCTGGGTAAATGTCACTTTAAAAAAAAATCTAGATGGTTATAAGAGTGTTAGCCTTCCAATAATTAAGCTACTTTTTTTTTTTTTGGTGTAGATTTGGTGTGTATTTCACTTTATCACAAAAAGACTTAAATAAAAATAGTCTAAGTTAATTTCATTCTTTGGAGTAGTTTGAAAGTATTCAATTCTGCTCTAGTAAAGAGACTATACAGATGACTGAAAATTAAATGCTACAATATCAAGACAAAATATTTACAGAAAAGTAGAAAATAATGGTTTTCCCAAACATTTTAATAATGTTCTAAAAACACATGTTCTATGATAACATAAGATAGTTTTTACACAAAAATATAAAAGACACTTAAGAAAAAAGAAGATATTTGGATCAATGAATAGAAAATATACCTTACAGTAAATGATTTTTAGGAAGACCAATAAATGAGGAATTCATGTACAACCTTAAGACTAAAGTTTCATTTTAGCAATTATATTTAATAAACATGGAAGTCACAGAGCACCACTTTTTAAAAATGAAAGACATTAAACTACTTAAAAACATTATGAACAAACATCATAAATAGAGCCTGAGAGTTTGGGGGAAAGTACTAACCAGTTACTGCCAGCAGCTGTGAAACTCTCACCTCCATTTCCTCCCGATGAGACCTGTCTCGGTCTTCAAATTCACGTGTCCTTCTTCGGGCCTCTTCAAAGGCCTGCTGTGCTAAGGCGTCCTCCTGCTGTCATAAGAAGACATGAAATAGGTATTTTAATTTTGACTTATAATCAAAAAATTAAAATTTGGGGTGGGTGTTGTATTTTTTGAAAGAAAGGAACAACAAAGGATTTCTCAAAACATCAAAGCCATGAAAAAACATTAGAGCAACTTCTCCAAGAAAACCTCAATTATTTTTGTGTGCTAGTATAATATCCTGGAAATCGTAATCATGTTCAATCACATTCTAACAAATGAAAATGCTCTTCCCTTTTCCATCCTTACCTCATCCTATTCACCAAAATAAAATCCTAATCAAGTCAATATTTAAGACACGGAAGTATAAGGAAAAAGAAATTAGTAGATACTTCTACAGGGTGGGGATAAGACAGGCCGGATGCTCTAATTATAACACTGAAGCCAGAAATATAGAAGAGAGTATTAACAGAATTGATTGTACAAATGTTAGAAACTTATAGTCAACAAAAAGAAAATTCCAAGGGATATTACCAAGGAAAATTATTTGTAACACGTAACAAATCTACCTGAATCCTTTCCCAATGGATGAATAAAAATCTGTTCATGAAGGAAACCCAGATACCTCAAACTTTTTTTTTTTTTTTTAATTTTTTTATTAGTTGGAGGCTGATTACTTCACAACATTTCAGTGGGTTTTGTCATACCTCAAACTTCTTGTTTCTAAAAGGCAACCAATTTAAACTCGCCCTCTATACTTTAGTCTGGATGGTAGCACCACTCACTCCCTGAACTACCTTTGACACTTTACTCTCCTCTTATCTTCACAGACCCAATCAACCACCAAATCCTATCCATGTGACCGCCTATTTTTTGAATCTTTATAGTCTCCTTTTCATTCATACAAACATTTTGCTAGTTCAGGCTCCTAAGAACTCTCACTAAATTACTGCAATTACTGCTTCCATTCTATCATCCCCCAAGCCATAACACAGCCATCAGAGCATGCCTTCTCAAGCAAAACCTGACATAATAACCCCCAACTTAAAGCTCCCTCACTGTCTACAGCACAGGATGCTCAATGTTTGCAGCCACATACATCTCAACACTAGAACTTTCAATGCACAGTTGATGAAACTAAAATATTAACAACAAAACCAAAAAAGTCAATATTCAACTGCCCCAAGTTTCACTGCAGGAATGGGTGGCCAGGTAACAAGCTCTAGCCAATGATGCACAAGTTTAAGTCACCTGATAGGGCCTCTAAGAGTCATTTAAGAGACAAGTCACCTTTCTTTCTCCCTGGGAACTGATGCAATGACCAGAGATACAGCATCCATCTTGCACACATACTACTGAGGATGTACCCATCCACACTGAGCACACTGCAGCAGGAAAAATGAAAGGACCACAGCCCCCCATGATATGTGCTACACCGGGCCTGAACTGCATACTGCTGCTACCTTATTCTGTGTGCTACATCCTTTATTTGGCTATGTTAGTAGGGTTGTTCAATACTTGTCATTTTCACTGACTAAACAAAATGAAAAGTGTGAGCAAGTTTCCACTCTTATGATGCATTTACTAGCTTTGTGACCCAGGGGTATTTCATTTTCTAAGCCTCAGTAAACTCTCACGAAGAATGCACATAGCCTTAATACTTTATGAGATTAAATAACATAAAAAAAATTTAGGTGCAATACCTGACAACTTTCAGTAAATCCTATTCTTTTATAAGCATTTGTGGACAGATAAAATTTATACATGTGACTACACATTACTAATATATGCCAACTGTATTCTCAGAATGTAATGTATAAGCCAGAGACACCCACAAAAGAACACTATTCCCAACTCCTAAAGGTTTTCTCTTAGTTAGGTATCAACTAGGACATGTCTGCTGATAACAGGATATCCCTTCTGTTCTTTGTATTCATTCACTTAATTTCATTTATTCCACAAATGTCCAGTGAGTCTTTATGATGCCCAAGTCACTGTGCTGGGTGCCACGTATACAATGAGTGGGAACAAACAATGCTTTCCCTCAGTTTCTGGTCTAGTAGGGCAGGTGGACAATGAACAAATAATTACAACAATCAATAAATAATTACCAGTTGTGACTGAAAACAGTAGACAAGACTTGAAAGACAAAATGAGAGCGTATAATATGAGATGTAATCTAACTCCCTAAGGAAGTTATTAGCCACTAATGTGTATTTTACCAAGGATCATAGGTTTTTACCTTATTAAAATAAAAAGGAATTATTACTATTATTTGTAGTAAGAAAAAGCCAAGAGATTTGGTAGCTCTCTACTTATAATTCCAGCTTCATCTTTTCTAGTAAGATGTGAAATATATGTGCAATGAACAGTGTCTACACTTTAATAACTGGTTAAATTAAAAGACAATCAGCGACCCAACATTATTTTGATCCTTTCCTGGTGGGAACTTAAATAACACCTCCCTTTCAAGGAGAGTATAAAGAGTACTTGCTGATAAAACTACACACTCACCCATACAGTATGCTAAAACAGATATGGACAACTAAACCAGCCAGACTCAGGCAGTCGTGGGAGAGGCTTTCAACACTCCGGTCCCCACCAGCTACCTGCTATACTGGTCTGTTACTCCATAGTCTATACCACAGTCTGAATAAAGCAGTCAGGTGGGGTCATCATAAACAGTGGTTGGGTGTTCGTGAAACCCACATGGGAAAAAAGTCTAGCAGAGCTCTCATAGAGCATACAAATAGACTATTCTCAACCATTCTTGCTATGTTGATTTTGTCTTTATTGTATAGCTAAATCTACAACTATATTTATTTTATAGTTTGGTAACACTTACCTTTCTGTGCAATGAATTTAAAAAATAGAAGTATATATTAAATGAAAAATTAAGAATAAAATTCATATCCAAGAAAGCTGATGATGAACACATAATCTGTACAACATAATGACATTTCCTATTCTCTGTGGGGACCAGGATGATTATCACTGATCACATGAAAACCAGAAGAAATAAATCTGCTGAAGAAGCATCAACATATACTTCAAAGGCGATAATTTAGCATGTGCAGCTGCGAACGGTACATTTAACACCACTCTGTAGAACATAACTTTTATTTAAATCAAATGACTCTTCTAAATTTTCACTCACATTCTTGTGCACATACAAAAAGCAAAGTTGTTTGCATGCTGGCTTTGCTGAAAGAAAAACCTTGCAAAAAGCTATAAGATACCAGTTTTACATCAATGTCATCAGGTACTTGAAATAGAAAAATCTATTCATCCCAGGAATGGCTAAATTTTTCTAACCTTATTATAGAATCAAAATAGAACTTTTGGAAAGTCATTATATTGAAGGTAAAACATTTTTGTGACTGCTAAATTAATTTAAAAAGTACAACAACGAAGATAAAGCTATTAGTTCTTAAACTGATAATACAAATACAAACGGTGGTACAAACATTTAAACACTGTATAAAGAATAATATTCTTGGTGAATTTTTAAAACGATGAAATAGAAATTTACTAGGAATTGTGGTTGTGGTACACAAGTAATTCATAACTGTTACCAGAACAATTCTTTCCCAAAGTAGTGAGGAATTCTACCAATCAACTAGACATTAGAATTGCATAAACTACAAATATATCCATGTCTTCACAAAGTGGCTGAATTATAAAATCTGTGACAAAGTTGATGCTGAACACAAAAAAATTCACATGACATTACACAAGCACTTTGGATTTTAAAAATTTGAGCCTTTGAAGAACTTCTCTGAAATCAACCTAGTTCCTAAAATGACATTTATTTTTTTTCCCCTGTGAATGAGTCCTTTTAGTTCTATTTTGTTCAAAACTAGCTGGAAATCTCTGATCAAAGTACTCACTGGTGAAGTGCCAAATTTTTCAGTTTTTCCAGCTTTCAAAGAATTGCAGTTATTGAAAATCAAACATAGGAAAACAACACTGAAATTTACCCCTTACACATTACAGAAAATGAAGTGAAATACAATCAGCAAACATGATTCAATTGTGAGTTTATACAACTGTACTCAGATATATCTTCATTGTGGGAAACTTTCAAAACACTTTATTGAAGTATGTTATATGCACAAAATAGTATACATATTAGGGCTGTGTTGTCCAGTAGCATAGCCTCTAGCCATGTTGAGTACTGCATACTTGAAATGTTGCTAATTTGAGTAACTGGAAAACACACTGGGTTTCAAATACTTATTGCCAAAAAAAGGTAAAATGTCTCAATAAATGTTTATATCCTTTATGTTCAAATGATAATATTTTGGATATACTGGGATAAATAAAATGCACAAGTTAGCAATTAGAAAAAACTTTTTAAAATGTGACTTTTAGAAAAATTTAAATTACATAATATGGCTCACATTTGAATTCTACTGGACAGCACTGTCCTAAAAGATAGCTTGATGAATTTTCAGAAACTGAACCTGCTCTTTAACTAAAAGCCACATGAAGAAACAGAACATCAGCAGCATCTTGGAAGCCTTCTCCTCCATTCCAGTAACTAGCCTCCTCTTCCAAGGATAAATCACTACCGTTCTTTTTAACACCATGTAGTATTAGTTTTACCTATTTTTGTACTTTGATATATAAATGTATTCATACAGCATGTGGTTTTTTTAATACCCTTAATATATTTGTGAAATTCACTCATTGGTGGGCTAGTTGTAGTTTTTCATTTTCTTTGTATTTCTCTGTGTGAACATGCAATTTACCGATTTGACAGTTTAGTGGGCATTTGGACAGTTTATACAGTTCCTGGCTATTAACCAATAATGCTGTTACAAATATCCTAGTATGTGTATCTTGATGATTACACACACACACACACACACACACACACACTCATTTCTACTGCATACCAAGCCTCAGAAAAGAATTACTGGATCACACATACACACATGTTCAGTTTTAGTATTTATTGCCAGTTTTCCAAATGTTCTGTCAACTTTATGAAATCAAATAACTGTTTTTCCATATCTTTGCCAATGTTTGTCAAAGATACTATGAACAAAGGCAAAAAGACAATACCTGTGAAAATATTTCAGCAGAAATACTTACACAATTTAATTTTTTAAAATGGAGTTGTGACTATCCTCTGTTTCTCTCTTAGCTTACCAGGTACCTCAGCAACTGTTAGAGAATTTTGTTATCACATGGCAGAGAGAATAAGCAAGCTAGCTCTCTTCTGTGTTTCTTATCAGGACACTAATCCTGTCATATCAGGACTCCACTCTTCGGACCTCATTTAACCTTAATCAACCCCATAAGGGGGCTTCACTGGTGGCTCAGTGGTAAAAGAATCCACCTGCCAATATGTGAGATGCAGGTTTGATCCCTGGGTCAGGAAAACACCCTAGAGAAGGAAATGGGAACCCACTTTATTCTTGGCTGGAAAATCCCAGACAGAGGAGCCTGGAAGGGCTACAATCCATGGGGTTGCAAAAGAGTCGGACACAACTTAGTAACTAAACAACAAGAACATGCCCCATAAAGGCCCTATCTCCAAATATAGTCATATGGGAAGCTGAGGCTTCAAAATACTAACTTAGGGGTAACACAAACATGCTGTTCACAATAGCTGGTAGGTGGTGGGGCCAGGAATCACAATTCTATGACCATGAAGCTCGTACTCCTAATTTCTATACTATATTGTCTTTTTACTTTTATTATCTGCCAGAAGATTTGGGATGGTGAAAGCTCCAGAAGTGCTGATGGCTGGCACCCCTTGCTTAAAAATTTTTATACTATTAAAGACCTATTATTATATTAGTTTTCTACCACAGTATATGACACTTTATAGCAATAAAACCCAAACTGTGGACCAGGGCAACAAAACCTGGAAAATTCTAAGTATGGAAAATACTGTGGGTTAAACTTAAAATTTTTACCTATCATTTTATAATTGTTTTAGACGTCAACTCAATTCCCCCTTATATAACTTCACTCTGCTGTTAATCACGTTTTACAAAAACAGCCTTCTAAATTGCTAATTATTTACTATTTTTCTGAAAGAATTAAGTATTCGTTATCCCTGTGGAAATCAAAGTAGCAGAGATTCTTTCTTAAGAATTTTAACTCTGAATCTGAATTTTTTTACTAGGAAGGTTTAATTTTTTTGATCTCTTAAGGAGACAATTCCTGCATTTCTATATGTGGACAACAACATGGAAAGAGATAACAGAACTAACAAAAAGAGAGCTCCTTTTTATTCATGCCATCATTTTAACTTCATTAAGTGGATTAATATTAAACAACTGAAAAATTAACATCCACTAATAATCATATACTGACATGTTCTGGCCCCCATAATTACAAAAGTCAGTCAGCTGTTAATCTTACTGTGACTCACTTGCATGTAATGAGGCTTCCCTTGTGCAGGTTTGGCTATGATGTATCTAGGTGTGAATTTCTTTCTGTTTATCCTTCTTAAAGTTCATTAAACTTCTTGGATACAGAGATGAGCATTTTGAATCAATTCAGAAATTTTCAGCTATTTCTTAAAACACATTTTCTGCTCCTTTCTTTCTCTCCTCTCCATCTGAGACTTTCATTACATGTATGCTGTTCTGTGTGATGGCATCCCACCGTCTCGGATACTGATTGTTTTCCTTTTTCTTTCTGCTTTCTGTTCTTGAGACTGGATAACCTCTGTTAACCTGTGTTCAAATTCACTAATTCTTTTGCCAGCTCAAATCAGTTGAGTTTGTGAATTTTTCATTTCAGTCATTGTACTTTTCAAATTCTAGAATTTCTATTTGATTCCTTTTAAAAATTTAGATCTCTTTATTCCTTTTTTTTAAAAAAAAAAATCTCTTTTGGCTGCACTGCATGGCATGTGTGGGATCTTAGTTTCCCGACCAGGAATCGAACCCACAACCCCTGCATTGGCAACAGAGAGTCTTAACCACTGGAGGAGGGAAGTCTCAAATCTCTTTATTAATCCTCTCTTTGAAGAGTCACTGGCAAAAGGAAGAATTTTTCCTTTAGTTCTTTGAATACATTGAAAAAGAAACTGCTCTTTTTGTTACTAGGAACCATCATTTGCCAGTGAGCTCCCTCCAAGTTTCTATTGCTTGTTTTTCCCTGAGTAACAGTCACACTTTTGTGTTTATTTTCATGTCTTATAATTTCCTGTTAAAAACTGGGTATTTTTTTTTAAACTGGGTATTTTAAATGAAATACTCCAAATTAGTAGCAAATCGAAATTCTGCCTACAGCTTCATGTTGCCTGTTTTCTGTTTGTTCACTTAGTGACTTGCCTAATTTTCTGGAGTCTGTTTCCCCATCAGTGTCCAAATTCTGATGTCACTGCTTTTTTGTTGTTGTTGTTCTTTTTTTAATTTTTTGTTGTTGTTCTTTTTAAGCTTTGCTTTCTAGGGGGCTGTCCCAGGTCAGCATAACTTAGTGGTCAGCCAATGACTGGTCAGAGGTTTTGCTTCAACACCTTGAGCCAGAAGGCTTTCAAATCCTTTGCCATGGGGTCTGTGTGTGGCTTGGAGGGATACTTTCAAAGTGTAGGGAGTTTATCAGTCTACCCTGCATTCAGTCAGGGGCCAGTAGCTTTCAAGGGTCCTCTGTCTTCTCCTGAATAGGTGTAGCCTTGTACATGTACACAGCCTTTTGGACCCTAAGAGCTAAGTGTGATATGAATAGTAGGGCTCACTTTAGCTATCTCTTTCCCTAGATTTCCCTGATAAATTTCTGGCCAGTCTGCCATTTTCTTGTTCCCTGCAACATTAGCTTTCCCAGACTGTCTGCCACAGAGACTGCTATTGTTTTCCTAACAGCCCTGGGCATGTTTTTTTCCAAGTGCTGCTCTAAATAAAATCAGTTCCCTCTGACAGGACAACAGAGCTGCCAGGCCTCATGGCACGCCCAGGGTAGAACTTGAGGAACCAGAGCTGAGGGGGGAGGTGGGAGCATCTCCTAACATGCTAGACGATCATCACTGTTTATACTGAGATTCACTAGCTTTGTTCAAATAAATGCCTCTCAATATGTGTCCTTTGGTTAATTTCCAGAGACCGTAAATGGGTTTTTGCTTGTTTGTTTACAATTTTGTTAAGTTTAACAATTGCTTTTTTGGAAGGAGAACTTGCCAAGCTCCTCATTCAGCTGTTTCAAAACTGCTGCTCTTACATTTTATTTTAAACTGGGCTCCCTCCCCACAAAATGTGCCAAAGATCCAGAGCAAATATTAAATAGAACCATCTACTCCACTTTGAAGTGCCCCACTAAGCCCACAGTGGTAATCCGACGCAATTTAAAACCACTGAAGGAAAACTTTCCCCAAACGGACCAAAACCTGGGTCTCAGTCTCTTCAGAATTCCTCAACATTATGAGAACATGAGACTTTCTATACTTACTCTTAAAAACAAACCAACTTCCAAATTTACTTGATGATAACAAACTGTATATACAAAGAGACAAGGCAGGCAGGAAGGCCCTGGATCTCCTGTTCTCTGTTCCCCAGGCTCTCCCCACCCCTAGGCCCCAGCAGGGACCACTCCCTTCCCGTCCTGTGGTGGAAGTGGGGATTGGAAGGTATGGAAATAATGTGTGTGTGTATGAACGTGTGTGTGTAGGGGTATGGGGGGGCAGTGTGAAGAATGGAGAAGGATCAAAAATTAGAGAGGGCCTTCCCTCATCCCCACCACCCTGAGGAGGGTTCTTGAGGGAGCTGCCTCAGATGTCTCTCAGCCTATTAGACAGTAAAAGATCCAGCATCCAAAAGTGACCCAGTGACTGGCCCAGCTGAGCTCTGACCACTTGTGGACCGTGTATGCCATGCCGTAGCCCTGCTCCTCTGTGGTGTCGTCCACATCAACATCAAACAGGGAGCCCAAGTAGGCCAGGTGGAAGATGGCCAGGGCCCCAAAGAGCAGGTTTAAGGCTCGCACCCCCAGGCCCGAACGATACTGGTGTGAACAGTCTGGCGGGCACCTTCTCGACAAGATGCAGGCACTGAGGATCCGAGCCAGGCACTTTCGGAGGACGTGCTCCACGTAAGTGATAAACGCCAGAGACAGCAGCACCGCGGCCAGGTGGAAGCTAAAGCCGTGCAGGAGGGCACTGGCTGTATAGGTGACCAGCACGGCTGAGAAGGTCCCCAGGTGGAGAGCATTCTTGAAAACATAGTTATTCAGCCAGCAAGACATGGGCAGGTTCCAGCTTGTGACAACTTCCACCATGGACCGGGGCAGCTCCACGTTCAGTGGCTTAGAAACGGTCAGGTCCCATTCCAGGTGATCCTTCTCCTTGGTGAAGCCGGTCCCTGCCAACGTGGCTGTGGCCTCGGATAGAAAGCCCACAAAATAGTTGCTCAAGCGGAAGGAGATGGCACTCTCATAGGCTCGCAGCCACTTGCGAAGGAGGTGGTCACCATCGAGGGGGATGAAGTAAGGGAAGAGATAGGGGCCCACACATGTGGACAGCACCAGGCACAGAAGGGCCAGTAACAGGTTCTGGGCCACCTTCTGCAGCCACCGGCAGCTCAGTGGGCGGCCTTGGACGGCCTCTAAGTACCTGTGGAAGGATATCCAGGGCCCAAAGATGACGGTGCCCACAAAGCAGAGGTAGCCCATGAACTCCACGGGTGAGGGCACCATGCTCACCTCACCCCGATCCAAGTCAAAGCCCAGAGACACCGCCTTCATGGCCACAATCATCTGGGCCCCTCGCATCCTGTGCCACGCCACAGTGTCCACCATGTACGTCTCACCCACGAGCAGGTAGGCGAGGATGGTGACGGAGACGAAGACGCCGCGATGGGAGGAATGTCGGCAGAGGAAGAGCGCGAGGTAGCACAGAAGGCTGAGCAGCACGACCCAGACCATGTGCAGCTCGAAGAAGTGGTAGAGGCTCAAGAACCCACCTGCCACAGTGCTTGCGTGCTTCAGGCAGGATGGCAATCCGAGCCTCCAGAGGAGGCGGCAGCCAACACAGATGGCAAGGAGCAGCCAGATCTGGTCAAGGCCCTGCTGGGCAGTAGGCAGGAGACAGTCCTGCAGGAGCTGCTGGAAAAACTCCTGGCGGCTGAAGGTGGCCATTGTGGACCCCCACGGATGGATGAACAGATGACTTGGCAGTAAAGAAGCTACAGTCCAGCGGGCCAGGGACACACCACTGCCACCACTGGGCAGCCTCCCCCACCAGCTGCAAGGCTGGGACCACTGAAGCTCCCAGGGCAGCACCGTATACTTAAAGACTGTGTAAAATAGATCGCCAGACAAAGGCAAGATTAGGGACAAATACAGGGACCAGTCAGTAAAGCCTGAAGTCACCCTACCTGGGCTCGGTCCTCATCAAACTCCAGGCAGCCCATACCATCCAGTCTCTGGAGATCAATCCAGCCTTTCCAGATAACACAGACTCCATTGAGAATCATGGGAGCCTTCAAATATACCTAAGACACAGAAAAGGATGAAAATCCACAATGAGCTATCACACACATAAGAAACAAAGGATAAACTTACTTATGAAAACTGGTTTTCTTTGGGGGGGAAAAACTAAATACAATGATAAAATTAAGAATTGCAGGAAAGCATACAAAGCATAGCCTCTGACTATGTTCTACACATTAAGCTAATCTGGCTTACCAGGATTTTATTTCTAGTCACAATTTTTCTATATTATTTTTAAAAGGAAGTTTCACAGATTTTATAAAAACTGTTTGTAGTAAGATGATGCTTGAAGTAGACATCATTTCTCTTGCAGCTGAAGCTGGGACATTCAGGTACTTTGCCTTGATTTTTGAATCTTGAGTAGAAAGACATGTAGATGTACAACAACTGGAATTCACTAGCCCCTGAAGCGAATGCACTGTTTCTAATTGGATACCTGAAGCCACCCAGGGTCAGGCTCTTCTCCTTTCCTTTCCGTCTAATGAACCACCTCACAGACTTCTGATAAGTAATGCTGCTGCTTTTTCCTTCTTTTTTTTTTTTAACTTAAGTTAGCCAGAGTTGATTTCTATTGCTTTTAGCCAAAGAACCTTAACTGATACAACACTTACTTACGCATATAACACATAATATGTTTCAAGTAAATAACCCTTGAGCAAAAGTCACTTTAGGCATGATTTCCAAATTTAAGTCACTTTCATTTTGGATTACCAAATCAATTTTCCCATTGCCTGAAAATATAATTGTTCTCAAGCAATTAAGGATCCACCAAGAAATGATGGATCATCTTGATGAAAGATGGATGATGCTATTATCTTGAGGTGAGTATTTTACTGTGATAAAAGAAGAAAGGAGTAAGAAAAAATAAAGGAGGAAAAAGCTGAGAACACCTTTTTCTTTAATCAATTCAGCAATTTCTTCAACAAAAAAATCTTGAGGCACTCTTGTTTTTAGAGAGGTTTAGTAGGACTGTCAGTAATAATAAATATGCAAGAAAAATGACTACTGAAGCACCTGTAAAATAAAACCTAGAGGACTTATGCCTTCTTAGTACATATTTATGTCATTCTCCTCCACTACTAAACACAACTATTTTTCCTGTTAAGGGCCCCCATAAACCACGCTGAGTCAAGTCAATTTCTACTGATATTGGGAAAAAAGTAAAAAACATTAGGTTCCATTTCTCCTCCCATGTGGACCAAGGGAAACAGTCTACAGTTATAGCTGAAACCGTTTAACCACACATTTCCTTCTGTTCTGATAAGTGCACATTGTGAATTCCCTTCCACATTGTGAATTTAAAACTCCAGTGGTGTGCACCTAATTGAACAAGTGACTGTGACAACCTCATGCCTGATACCTGACTAAATCTACAATAACTCTCTGAATTGCCTATCAATGTAACTTGGCTTACCACATCTACTAATCGAGATTCCCACTTACTCTCTCCAACAGAGTAAAGGGTGCTACACAGTACAGCATTTCAACTGTCAGTCTACCTCATTATTTTAAATTCTCACACTAAACATAAACATGATTCTCATCTAACAGGAGAGAAAGGTCAATTTTATGATCAGATTATATATTCTTTATCAATGACTCACATCGTTTAGATTCAAAGATTCCATAACCTAACTTATTCAAATTAACTTCCATCGTCAAGAAATATTTTCCTTTTGAAATTACCAAATTTTTTTAAAAAGCTGATTTATTACTCCTTTATAAAAGTTCTCTCATGACTAAGAAAACCACTGATGTGCCTTGGAAAATTCCTAAATGAGTTCAGAAAATGGCTACAGTTCATAATCAAGGCTAGTGCCTGGAATTGTAATTTAAAATAATATTTAGATGATCCTGTGATTTATTTAGATGTTCACATTTAAATAAATAGTTTTATGTGTAGGCCTTCAAAGTAAATGTTTGACACTTTCATACATTCATGAATAACAAACCTCGAAGTACGAAGAAAATAAAACTGTCAACAGTTTGGCATTTTGTAATGTAATTTAATAATGTAATTTAAACATTCAGACATTTTTTACTGAAAGTAATGATGATTCATTTCAAACTGTGAAAAGAAAATGTATTAGAATATGACCTCAGGTTTAAACCACTGTCCTAGAATAATTAAATATTTTATATAAAATGGATTATATAAAGCCTTTAAAATGGGTAAATATTCAGCTAATCACACACAAAAATAACATTAGCTTGCTTATCTTTCCCAAAGTAAAATATCAGGAGGATATGCTTAAGACTTCACAGAAAGTTAAAAGTGACTGCAGCCTCATGTTTTGCATTCTTTTGGAAATAAGGTAAAAGTATTACAATGATAGGAAATGGCAACCCACTCCACTCTTTTTGCCTGGAAAATTCCACAGACAGAGGGTGCTTGGGGGGCTACAGTTAGGGTCACAAAGAGTCAGACACGACCAAGCATGAGCACAAAAGTATTGCACATTTTAAAAAATCAGCTCAAGTTCTAGGTACCAGTATTTGTAATGCTATTTCAATTCAAATTATACATGGTATCAATTAATCTTCACATTCTATAGCTTTAAATTCCACATCACTGTAGCAGTAAAGCGTCAACAAAAATATGTACGAACCACCATGGCATTATCCATTAACAGAATACCACTCAGCCATTAAAAAGGAATAAAGTAGTGATATATGCTACAACATGGATGAACCCTGAAAATACTATGCTAAGTGAAAGAAACTGGAAAAAGGCCACAAACTACATGATTCCATTTACATGAAATATCCAGAGTAGGCAAATACAGAAATAGGAAAGATATTAGTGGTTCCCAGGGGCTGGGGCTGGTTGGGGGGGGCAGGGGGTGTGTGTGGGGTGGTGGAAATGAGGAATGACTATTAATAAGTACATGATTTCTTTTTAGGGTGATGAAGATGTTTTGGAATGAGAGTTCCAGTTCTGTGAATATGATGCACAGTTCTGTGAATATGCTAAAAATCTCTGAATTTTTCTTTATTTTAGTGAAGGGTGAATTTTATGCTCTATGAATTACATCTCAATAGAGTAATTATAAAACACATTCGTGTTAAGTTTTATCATCTGTTACACAGGCGACATCGAAGATATGTGAACAATGATTTCTGGGCAGGCAGCTGCATGTGGGGTTTTGGCACTCTGGGAAGAGATACCGATTGAAGATATAAATCTGGCAGCTATCAACAGGGCTTCCCTGGTGCCTCAGATGGTAAAGAATCCACCTGCAATTCAGGAGACCCAGGTTCGATCCCTGGGTCTGGAAGATCCTCTGGAAGAGGAAGTGGCAACCCACTCCAGAATTCCATGGACAGAGGAGCCTGGTGGGCTACAGTCCATGGGATCGCAAAAGAGTCAGACATGACTAACACACACACAGCCATCAACAACACTGTGGTGTTTCAATCCAGGGGTACGGAAGAGATTACTCAAGCAACAATAAGTAGGAGAGAAGAGGGGAGCCCATGAAGAGACCTGAGGCAATTCAATTTTTTAGATGCTATGTAGAAGAGAAGAATCCAGCAGAGCAGGCTATGAACAAAGAGGAAAGCATGCAAAGAGCCTAGTGGCTAAAGGTTAAGTTACAGGCCTCCCTGTAAAAATTTCTCCTTTCTTGGCCACATAAAACTTCAAAGTATCATGTTACAGGATCTTAGGTCACTCATAACTTTTAGCAATGCTCTTATTTAAAGCAGGAGTTTAGTCTGGAGTTCAGACAACCTACATGAGTTTGGGTTTACAGTTAAGTTTCAAGAAGACCAGAAATGTCTCAAAATTCTGTATAAAAATATATGTTTGTGTCCATGTGTCTTTTTCTAAAGAAGTCTAATGCTTTCACCAAATTCTTGAAAGAATGTATAAGGGGAAAAGGATATGATAATAAAAATGCAACTTTCCCTTCCCTCACAGACACCAATGTCTCTGCAGCGCACAGCTTACGAGATGATAAATCTCATTTCCTTTAGTAAAGGGACCAAACTACTTCAGCAGCTAAACATAAGTTACCCTGGGTTTTGAAATGCAAGAGTCTGAGTAAGGATATGAGAAAACTTAAGATACCTTTCCATTTATCAACCTGTATAAAACTGTTCTATCTCAGAGTCTGGAGTCTCTTCTCTGTGGGTATCTAAATTTGGAATAAGCAGTGGCAACTTCAATTGTCCTTTCTTCTACAATAGCTCCTAGGTAGCCAGAGAGACAACAGAAACTGAGAGTACAAAGGGGCAGCAGAGACAGTTCCCTCTGTTGAGTTTCTAAAGAATGTAATTTCAAGATAATTAAAATAGAATAACTGTAAATTTGCAAAGATTTCCATGCACACCAGTACTGAGCTGAAACGTAACATCAATAAACATGGAAATCAAGTGTCAAAGCTATTGATAAAAGCAAGCGGCAGACACTTCACCCTCAAAAAATCCATTTCAATTGGAAACAATATTTCACTTCCTGTAGTAAACTGTCAGAGCTCAAACACTGGTGACTTTAGTCTATAAAATGAGATAGTGGGAAAACAGTGGAAGAAATGATCAGTATTCCTTAGGCCCTCAGTAAATAACTGAATGATGATTACCAGAAGAATAGAAAGACAGCTGGAATTTAGAAATGCTTTTCTTATAGCTTCCCTATAATTTCAACTTGAAAAGATTCACCTATTCAACAGATGTTTATTACCTGTCATTTTTTAAAGGGTAGTATCATTAAGGTTAGAGGGAAATACATGATGCATTTTTAAAAATTCATATCCCACTACCTCCCTCAAAAATTCCAATACCAGTTATCTTAAAGTCTGTAATAAGGAAGAGCTGAATATGTACAAAAAGAACTGTAAGAATTAAGACTGAATTCAGCTATTACATTTAAGTATGACTTAAATAACTCTTAAGATTAATGGAATGTTCATTGACAGTGATAAAACTGTCAGGAGCTGGATCCAGGAGCTTTGCAATCTCCTTTTAAAGACCGCAGTTCAAACAAAGTGGACAAGAAATACAACCAGGACATAATATCTGAAGATGGTCTACCTGAAAAATCTATAATATTTAACAAAAAAGCCAAGTGAATTAATGTGTTCAATAAAATGACTTGTTATAAAAAATATACAAAATCCAACAACCTTTCTATGTTACAATAGTAACTATTTAGAAAAATTTAAAAGTCCTTATTTTAAAATAGCATTAAAAGTATCCATTAAAAATAAATATAAGAAGAAACAGGTAGGTTCTGTAAGAAGAAAATACCTAATTTTTAAAACACAGAAAAGGACTTGAAAAACAAGATGTCATGCTCTCTAATGGTAAGAGTACCAATGTCAATTAACCCCAAAGTAATCCTTATTTTAACAAAATTCCAGTATAATCTCAAAATAATGTTTTCTGGACTTTGAGGGATAAATCTACAATGCACACAAAAGAATCGGGCTATCCAAGAAAATATAAGAAAGTATTTTCTGCCCTTCAGATATTAAGACATGTAACAATGCAATCAATATACATGCAGTAGTGCCGTGACAGCCAGAAACAACTTAATGGAATAAACAAAAAAAAATTAAAAACAAAGCCAAGTATACAAGGATTTAATCAATGAAAACAGCAACACTGCAAATCAATGGTAAATGGGTATTTTACTTAACTAGTGGAGACTGGAAAACTGACTACCATTTGGAAAAAAAAAAAACAGTTTGAAATAAAATGGCTAAAAATATTAAAATAAAACAATATAACTATCTTTAAATGAAAGATAAAAATATAAAAAATAAAAATTCTAATAATGTGTATGAGGAGAGATACCAGGTTCTAATACGTTGGCAGAGGGAGTAAACTGGCTAATATTGGGGGAAGGCATTTTTTTTTTTTAGCCGTAAGTGTGAATTTTCCTCTTATAAACAGGTCATGTGTTTGCAGGGACTTTATAGAAGACAACTACCATAAATTAGGAGAATCAACTGTAATTATTTTTTAAAGAAAAGGAATATTATCACCATGCTTAACTCCAAGAGAGCATGGGAAGAGTAAAAATTAAATGTGCTTTAGAATCAGATAAAACCTGGATTGAAATTTTAGCTTTAACAGTGTATTTGAGATAAATAATTTAAGATTATGAGTAAGTCTCCCAATTTCTCACATATAAAATCAATAATCACACCTCTTTCATAGGTGACAACAAAAATTAAACCAATGTCCATAAGCTTACGAAACATATAAAGCACCACAGAAATTTACACAAAATACTTCCACTAAAATTTTACATAGTGTTCTCTTTCCAAGAGAAAGAAGCAACTTTTTTTTTTTTTGAGACAATGCATAGTTGACCACACCAATAGTATCAGCAGACAACCATTAATACTGGGATGGCCATAGGCACCCAGGAAAACAAGATACTTCACAAAGGAAGTATGTACCCCTTGCTTGTTAACTGTAATCATTTATGTAGTCTATTTAACAGATTCCTTTAGAAGATACTTGGTTCTGACTCATCCTCCTTTAGTCACATGTTCCTCTCCATTTAGAAATGTACAGTCAGCTGCCTGACTGCTGGATAATCATTACAGACAGTCATTCAATCTCACTTGCCTCTGAATCATACTTGGGTTGCATGCAAGTGTTAAAAAAAAAAAACCAGATTCTTCTATAGTGATTTAATGTAATTTACCAATATACTTCTTACAGTTCAAACAGAAAACAGTACATCTTATAGAAATCATAACACGGATTAATACAGAATGTGCCTGGAGCTTAAAAGTTTAAGAATGCAAACGTGTGCATGCACACACGCAGGTGCACACTCAATAAGTGGATGTGTTAACCAAACAGAAAATTCCATCCTAAAAGTCATATGGAAAATGGATAAAAATACATAAAAAGAAAGGGAAAAAAAAGTTACAGGGACCTGAAAAGCCAAAACAATCTTGAAAGAAGATAACTTGAGGACTCATACTTTCTGATTTCAAAACTTACTACAAAGCTTCATTAATCAAAATGGTATAGTATTGGCATAAAAGACATACAGAGTAATGGGCTAGAGTAGGATGCCCAGAAACAAACCCTCACATGTGTGGTCAAATGATTTTTGACAAGGGTACTGAGACCATTCAATGGGGAAAGAAGAGTCCTTTTAATAAATGGTGCTAGGAAAACAGCTATCTAGAAGGAAGTGAATGAAACTGGACCCTCACCTAATACTACATACAAAAATTACTTCATGACAGACCAAAAATCTAAATATTAAGACCTAAAACTATAAAACTCTTAGAAGCAAGGATAAAAGTCTCATGACACTGAATCTAACAATGATTTCTTGGGGATGACACCAAGGACACAGATAACAACAATAAAAATAGCTAAGCTGGATTTCATTAAAATTTTAAAAATTTGTACATCAAAAGACATTATCAATAGGGTAAAAAGGCAACCCATAGAATGGGAGAAAATATTTACAAATCACATACCTATTAAGGAATTAACATCCAAATCAATACAGAGAACTTCTAAAAGACAAATACTGTATGTATAAACACTTATAAGAGCTATTTAGTCAAAATCACAGACAAAGAAGAGTGGCTGCCAGGAACAAGGGGGAGAGGGAGTCAAGGAATAGGGAGTTTGTTTTATAAGATGAAAAGAGTTATATGCATGCATTAGTCGCTCATTCAAGTCTGACTCTTTGTGATCCCATGGACTCTAGCCTGCCAAGCTTCTCTGTCCACGGGATTCTCCAGGTAAGAATACTGGAGTGAGGTGGGAGGGGGGATCGGGATGGGGAACACATGTAAATCCATAGCTGATTCATGTCAATGTATGGCAAAAACCACTACAATATTGTAAAGTAATTAGCCTCCAACTAATAAAAATAAATGGGAAAAAAAAAAAGAATACTGGAGTGGGCTGCCATTCCCTTCTCCAGAAAAGAATTATGGAAGGATATAAAAAGGAGGCAGGTCATGGCGAGCCTAGAATCAGAGAATATAGAGCAGCCTTAAGTTAGAAAAACAATTCAAGAAAAGTTAAATGTTGAAAGGAAAAAGATGAAAGTGAAAGGCTGTTCTGAAGTCATCAAAATGAGGTCAAAAATGACCATGTTAAAATACTGACTCTAATGGGAAGAATAACTTGGTGGGCTAAAATAACTTTCAAAGGTGGTATGTGAAGTTTCTAGCAACTTACCTAATGATTATTAGCAGCAATGTGGTAAACTGCAAACAACACAGACTCTTGGGTAAAAGACCTGGGTCTGGATGCTGGCTCTTCCTAGGAGACAGATTACATGACTACTGAAGATTTAGTTAGCCTCTCTGGGCCCCAGTTTCCTCAGCTGTGAAATCAAGCTATCACCAAACGCATTCCAATATCAAATAAAAGACTTCATTCACTCTAGTGCAGGATTAAGTGAATTACTGAGGATATAAATCATCTGGTACTAGGGGTGGTGATCAGGATGAAAACTAGTTTGCAGAAGGTCAAAACATATTTTAAACAGTCCAGAGTTCTGAAAATGTTCTGAATGTGATAGTGGTGATGAAGGCTGCACACTGTGTATATATTAAAAACCATGGAATTGAACAGATGCGTAAGATGGTGAATTCTATGTGAATTTACTACAATTTAAAAAAAGTCCAGCAGCATTGTTCTGGATAGCAACGGAAAGGCAGGTCAGGACTAAAAAGCTGGAATAAACAATACCCTCCAAAAATTTAGAAGGGTTCTCCCAAAGTCCCATTATTTAAAACAATATTCTGCAACATTGTTTTAAAAAAAAGAGGCAGACATTTATTAAAAATTATCATTTAATATGGGCAGAATATTTTGTTTATTTGAAAACATCTAAATTCTCCTAATGGAAAAGCTGAAGTCACACTCCTAGGCTACACTTCTGTTTTAATCTGAAGATTAATCTGCCTTCATATCTAAAGTTTTAAAACACAAAAGGGCTTATGTTGACTGTATACATGGAAAAAATGTTTCCCCCCATAAAAATAACCGGCCAGATCATTCCCAGACTTGGCCATATTCTTCTTAGAACACACAGTATGGCACAGGAAAGTCATATTAAGTCTGAAAAGCACAGTTTCACTGGCAAAGGCACATTTTAAGCATTACTTTAAATTCTTTGTTCCTAAATACACACCGATTTGGGAAAAGCCCAGCCTAAACTGGAAAGATCAGAGTAGATAATAACTTCCAACTACTTACATTGTATACCTTCATAAAAGAAGGTAACAATAACTAAACTCCCCACCAAATCAGTGTCTCTAGCATGAAGCACAGTTAGCTGGTCTGTGGCTTCTACTCTTCCCTAGAAAACTAAGTATCAAGGAAGTGATGTCAGAGAAAGTCTCAGAGCCTGCTCAAACTAAGTAGCACATTAAGACTTACAAATGCTTTCCTACCAGTAAAAAGGAGATAATAAAAGTATCGGTCTTTGTATCAATGAAAACAGTACCTGGCACATAGCCAGTGCTACAGAACTGTTTGCTATTACTATTCTAATTCTAAACTGAGAAAATAAGAGTACACAGTAGCAAAAGGAGTCCCATATACTCAGAGATAGTTAAAACAAACATTTTCTGCCCCCTAAAATGCCTATACTAGAAAGCTCAAAGTTTTCTGTAGGAGAGATTTTTCACATGACTGCCATGTATGTATACAGTACTGACTGTCTACTGTTTTCCAGATCTGCAAAGCTTTCCTAGATCTGCAAAGGTTTCCCAGGTGAATGAACACTGCATGTATGCTCACTAGATACATCCACATCCATTTCTTACTTCTTTATTTCAAGAATTACACTGATAATCATTCTGTTGCTTCTCTCTTATACAAAGGTATCTATTTACTGCTGATTTTCTATTAGTAAAATCAATTATTAATAAGATGTGCAGAAAATCCAAAGATTAAAAGTTAATGCCATATCAAATAGAATAATTTTATTTTACAATTTAAATATACACAGAAAAAATAAGAATGGCAATATAACAAAACGTTAACAATGGTTCTCTAAGTGGTAGGTTATGGATGATGATTCCACTTACATGAGGTACCTAGAGGAATTAAATTACCAAAGACAGAAAATAGAAAGGCAATTGTCAGGCGCTGGGGACACGGGAGAAAGGAGAGTTAGTGGTTAATGGGCACAGAGCTTTAGTATAAGGAAGATGATAAGAGCATGAATTTTAATATACTTAATGATACTGAACTGTATAGTTACGAACAGATAAAATGGTAAATTTTATGTGATGTGCATTTTAACATAATAAACAAAACAACAAGCTCAAAAAAAACAAACACCCAAAAACACATCAAGGGACTTCCCTGGCGGTCCAGTGGTTAAGACCCTGGCCTTTCAATGCAGAAGTGGTGGGTTCGATCCCTGGTAGGGGAATTAAGATCCTACATGCCACACAACACGAGTCAAAATTTTTTTTTGTTTAAAAATTAAGAGTTTTTTTTTTTTTAAGTTGAGAGGCACAATCGAAGGAGGCCAAAATCACTATATTAGGGGCAGTTTTGACAAAATCTGTATTTATACTTCCTAATATTTTATATGCAGTCAGAGATATTACTTTGCCAACAAAGGTCTGTCTAGTCAAGGCTATGGTTTTTCCAGTGGTCATGTATGATGTGAGAGTTGGACTATAAAGAAAGCTGAGCACTGAAGAATTGATGCTTTTCAACTGTGGTATTGGAGAAGACTCTTGAAAGCCCCTTGGACTGCAAGGAGATCCAACCAGTCCATCTCATCCTCTGTCGTCCCCTTCTCCTCCTGCCCTCAATCTTTCCCGGCATTAGGATCTTTTCAAATGAGTCAACTCTTCGCATCAGGTGGCCAAAATATTGGAGTTTCAGCTTCAACATCAGTCCTTTCAATGAACACCCAGGACCGATCTCCTTTAGGATGGACTGGTTGGATGGCATCACCAACTAGATGAACATGGGTTTGGGTGGACTCTGGGAGTTAGTGATAGACAGGGAGGCCTGGCATGCTGTGGTTCATGGGGTCGCAAAGAGTCAGACACGACTAAGCAACTGAACTGAACTGAACTGATATGCATTCAAGGCTAGCTACTTTAAATGTGACTCATAATAAAACTTCAATTGCAAAAATATCTGATAAAGAACATGTATTTAATACATTAAAAAATTCCTACATCTCAATAATAATTTGGTATCAAAATATAGGCAAAGGATCTGTACAGACACTTCGCCAAATGGCAAACAAGCACATAAAACATACTGAACATCCTTCAAGTCACCACAGAGATGCAAATTAAACCCAAAATGAGATACCACTACAAACTCACAAAAATGGCTAAAATAAAAAAAGACTGACAGTACCAAGTATTAGTAAAGATGTGAAGTAGCTGAAACTCTCATCGATGGCTAGCTGGAATGCAAAATTGCAAAGCCACTTTGGAGAACAGTTTGGTGGCTCAGACAGTAAAGAATCCACCTGCAAAGCAGGAGACCTAGGTTCAATCCCTGAGTTAGGAAGATCCCCTGGAGAAGGGAATGGCACCCCACTCCAGTATTCCTGCCTGGAGAATTCCATGGACAGAGAAGCCTGGTGGGCCACAGTCCACCAGGTTGCAAAGGATCAGACACAACTGAGTGATTAACAATGGCAGTTTCTTAAAAAGTTCATATTCATGAAACTAACTAGCCAGCAATTTTAGTCCTATGTATCTATCTACCCAAGATAAATGAGAACAAATGTCCACATAAGAGACTCAGGTATAAACATTAAAAGCAGCATAGTAGCCAAACCAAGGCGAAATAACTCAGATGGCCATCAACTGCTAAATGGATAAACAAAATGTGGCAGATTTACACAATGGAACACTGCTCAGTAAAAAGAAAAGATAAGAGAGTACGAAAAGGAAAAGAGACAATGGGTGCCTGGGCTGGGGGGCGGGAAGACTGGCTGCAAAGCACATGAGGGCACTTTCTGAGGTTACGGAAACAGTCTGTATCTTCACTGTGGTGGTAATCACACCGCTGACTGCACATATTTGTCACTGAACTGTGTATCTTAAATAGGTGAATTCTACTGTATAGAAATCATATCTCAATAATGACAACTGAAAAAAATCAATTACAATGGGAAGCAGTAAAACTGGGACATAGCAGCCCTTCTCAACAACTGATTTCTTTAGTTGATAACATCTTTATCCTTGCAGTGTTTGAATTAATCATTCAAAAATACTGGGGTAGGAAGTAGAAACAAAAAGGGGAAGATTAAGGATGTTTCTCTCAGACATACCATTCTGACTTTTCTAACTTGAAAAATATAATTGAGATATGGCCAAGACTACACTTCACACTAAATCCAGGCAAATAATGCAACTCAAGAAAAGGGGAAAAGATGAGCGCTGTATATCAATTCTATCTCAATAAAACTGGAAGAAAAAAAAGAAGATGGGAAAAAAAGAGTATATTGTCTTCAAATACTTCAGAGGGACATTTATCATATATGCAAGTTAATATAACTCTAACTGGAAGGTACTATGACATTCTAATTTTTAAACATTATTATTTATTCATGAAGTCAGTCTACTCTTCCTGGATTTAAAAATTGTTGAAATAAAACTTTTTAAAAAAGCCCAGATTACTTATTTCAGTGCACTAAACTGTTGATAACTAAGTGCTAGAAAATATACTTCATATTTTAGTTGAATTGAAGTACTTAAAAGTCTAGATCCAACAAGCTAGTTGTAAAGTTGCCTCAGTTTCTCTTGGGGAAAACCACATTCCAAAGTGTTACCACAGATTTCTTTTATTTGGAGTGACTGGGCTGTCTAAGAAGGAAAAGAAACTTGCTTCTGAGCTTGAATAGGAATTTCTCAAAGCTAAAGAGAGTGCTCTAAACTCTGCCAAATTGTGGATGGTATATAAACAGACACAATATTTATTTTGGGACAAAGATCCTGCAAGCAAGTAAGCAAACCGCTCCAGAAACAGCAGTTACGGAACTTTGAAGACAATTTTTTTTTTTTTTAAGACATTTAAAGTAAGAGTTTTTGTCTTCATTTGTTAAATCAAATGCTATTAAACTTTGCTTTGTTATTTCATGCTGATGAAAATGAATGATAAAAAGATTTTTAAGTATGAATGTTCAGAAAAGAAAAAGAAGTAAAACACATAACTTATCAAAAAGTTTAAAAGTTAAGTGCTCTGATGCCACTATATAACTACTCCCCATTTCTGCTATTGTTATCTATCAATTAAAATCATAAGTAATGAATAGCAATACAAAAACTATAGAAAGTTTAACCTCTTTTTCTGGGACCACATCTAATATATCTAGATGAAACTAGATAGTATATTCAATTTCCATAGAAAAAATGGAAAACAAACAATAGCACTATAAAGTTAATTTCTTCAGTTTACAAGATTTTCATACCTTCTAACTTCATGCTCACAAACTAGGATTATGCAGTAAGCATAATCATTAATTTTAAAATCTAAGGACACTTTAAAAAACACAGAATGCATGCAAAAACCATTAATCTGACCACTCAAGACTAATAACTTATGGTCAACCATAACCATTTGCATTTGTTTGAAATAAAAATTAACTGGAAATAAGTTCCAAGAGGAAAGATCAAAGGAACAGGGTGTTGCTTGGTCTAACAAAATTTCACACAGAATGATTTAAATTCTGATCTGTTGCATTCCTTGTCTTCTGACAGCTACATTAGAGGAAAGTGGTTTAAATTAAGGGACAATGATGAACATTTTGGCTGTCTAGGTTTATAAAATACCAGGATGGACCACTGGGGAAAGACATAGTCTCCCAACACCATACTGCTACTTGAAGTGAAGCTGACCTAAGGCCTCTATAGCACTGAAAATCCTTGATTATCTATGATCTCACTCTACAAACCTATCAAATAGTCTAGCTTTGGATAGGGCCTGACAATTAAGAAGGCATTTTCACATATTCTGGTACTTCATTTAATCCTCACATGAGGTTTATGAACAGGGAAGACATTCTGATTCCCATTTACAGCTAAGGAAAACAATTGTTGATTGTCTTCTGACAATCCAGACATATCCAGAGCTCTTTCCATTATACGCTATTATTTTAAACCTCTTCTAAGAAAGACCCTTAATAAAGAGTTAGCTTTATCTGTTAATAGCTCACTAGGTACCTGGGTGCAAAAGTTTTAAATATATTTGAAAGTCAGACTATAAAAGTGTGTGCTCTGACTTGATGGTCAGTTACCCACTAACAGACCTTTCTTACTGAAGACTCTAGGTTTGAAAATATTCCAACAAACACAAAGGCAGAAAGAATGAATACAAAGACTGATTTTGCGAAGCCCATTTTCTTAGATCATAAAGCCATATTTCAAATCTAAGAGAATATGGAACTTCTGTTTCCTATTAGCATTCTAATTTTTTTCCTGAATTCATCAGATTTAAGTGAACACTGGGAGCCAGCCTCTAAGATGGCCCCAAAGATCTCAGCCTCCTCCCATATACGTGAATAAACCACCCCCCTCCCTGCTGAGTGTGGGCTAGACATAGCGACTCACTTCTAATGAACAAGAAGAAAAAAGTGATCAGAGAATAAGTCATAAAAAGCAGGATGACCTCATTCTTTTTCTCTCTATGGAAAGGAATATATGACTAGGAATTGAAGCCACCAATCAAAAGTCATGTGAGTGAGTTTGCAAGGGGATCCTTTAGCTCCAATCAAGCCTTCAGAGACTGAAGAGCCCCAAGAGCTGGACTGCAAACTAATGGGAGACCCTGAGCCAGAACCAAGCAGCTAAGCTACTCTCAGATTCCTGTGGAAGGGCACAAGGGGATGAAATATTATCTGGACTGTGGGTGGTGTTTACATGGGTGTGTACATTTATTAAAACTCAAATTATACACTCAAAATGGGGGCATTATTTGGTAAATAAACTATACTTTCATAAAGCTGATTAAAAAAAAAAAAAGACACTGAAATCTTGAGATAAGCAGACAAAGGGTCACTTAGGAAAAAGCTGTGCCATCATTTAAGAAGTTACGGGTGGGTGCTGCAAACAGAAGCTGCAACAAGCTACCACCACAAACTCACATGCCCTAAACTGCTCAAAATTGCTCCACCCACAGCTTTTCTCATCTCAGATGACTGCAATCCTATACTCCCAGTTGCTCTAACCAAAAAAAGTTGGAGTCATTCTTGACTCTCACACCTCACATCCAATCTATAAGCAAATCCTGTTGGCTCTATCTCAAATATTCCTGGACTATGACTCCTCACTGTGTCCATTGCTACCACCCTGGTCTCTCACCAAGACTACCGTACCAGCCCAATGGGCCCCCCTGCTTCACTCTTGCCTGCTAAAACTGCTGTTAACCCGGCAGCTAGAGTGATCTTTTCAAAACTAAAGGCAGATCAGATAATTCATCTGCTCAAAGAGCAGAAACCACTCTCCACTCTACTCAGAATAAAAGTCCATTGTTGTTCCCATGGCCCCTCAGAGTCATGTAAACTGGCTTCTTGCTATCTCCCGAATCTCTTCTACTACTGTCCTCTCTGGTCAGTGTACTCCAGCCACACTGGCCTACTCACTGTTTAACACACACACTGTGCAAGCTCCCACTCCAGGGCCTTTACAAGGCTGTGTCCCCTGTTTGGATCACCTTTCCCTCAAATATCTGCATTGCTCATCATTCCCTATCTTCCTTTAGGTTTCTGCTCAAATATGACCTTCTTTACCCAGTCTTTCCTGTTTAAAATTGCACACATTCCCGTTCATTGATCCCTTATTTTATTCTAATGTTCCCCCCCAGAGCATTTATCACTTTGTAACATACTACATAACTTATAAACTGCGCATACTGCCTGTTCTCCCATTCCTTCCATAAAACAACCTGTAAGGCAGGATCTTTTGTTTTGTTTATTCATATATCAAGTGCCTAGAACAGTACTCACTAAATTACATAATAGGTGTTAAACAAAGACCTTCTGAATGAATGAATTTTTTAATAACTCTGCCAGTTACTGAGCTAAGCACTTTACAGACACTATTTTATTTAATCCCTAGGGCCACCCTGGGACACATGCATTAACCTCACCTTATAACTGAGGACCATAAAGATTAAACAACTTGTCTAAAGTTACAGAATAAAGGCTCAATTTCTCAAAGCTGGGTTTGAATGGGAAGAGAACTAAGCTGCTTTAGCACCTAACTAGGTTGAAAGCATGTGGAAGAAGAGACACTGATTTTGGATTTAGTATAAGGAGCAGAGGCAAATAATTAACATTTGGGGAAACTGCTTCAATTTGCTTTGCTTCTAGTCCTATGGGGACAGAAATAAACGATGATGGTTATCAGAAGAGAAATAAGAGACCCCAGAGCCTGAGCTCTATGGATGAGAAAACATGGGTTAGTATCTTTTCTCTAAATTCATTACTATACTTATCCCAGTGGTAAAGAGCGAAATACTAGCAGGGTATGGTTTTTTTTTTCTTAATGTTGTTGGTTTTTTTCATTAAAATGCTTTCTTTTTCCTAGATTCTACTGGTGTAGAAAGTACTGGTAAAATTATATTTGAGAAATATATCATCTATACACAAACATTTACCAGTTTAAATCTGAGGGAAAGATACAGATTTCTGCCAATATTACCATCCTTGGAACACAGCCACATTCATTTGTTTACACATTGTCTATGGCTCCTTTCACACCGTAACAGCGAACTTGAGAAGCTGCAACGGAGATCATATGCCTGCAAAACTGAAAATATTTACTCTGGCACTTTACAGAAGAAAATCATAAAACAAATATTAATAAAATGTAAGTTCCCGTATTTCTTGCATCAGTTCTATCATTTTTCTTGGTATATTTGAAAACACTTTCTCTAAGTTCTAGAACAAGCTATCTAAGGTTTTTGTTCTTGTTGATCGTATAACTAAAAACATCTCAACGGCTTAAGTCCAAGGAAAATATGGTCTTCAATCTACTAAACAGATATCATTAATTCAAGCAAACATATTCTAGTAGAATTAACACCCATTTAATAGTTTATTAAATACTAGAAGATTTTAGTAACATTGAGATGTCAGTCATGAAATCCTGAAAGAGTTTAGCATAAAAGTTGAGAGGAAAGAAATTTTTTGGTTTATGTTTTTAGTATCTGAGCTAGCAAGTTAAACTTTAAGGAAGTGTTTGGAACAAGGAAAAAAACAGTCACACATTCATACACCAAACAGACAAAAAAGCAATAATCACACACTGTCATTACTTTCCAACTTCTCCTTTATATATTAATAATTACCAAGTAGTAAAACCTGGAACATTTGCTTTTAATCTTCCAAGCAAACAAGTCTAACACATAGAAAAGCAAACTTCAAACTTACTACTCATTTTAAAATTCTATAATCTATTTTCCCTCTTCCCATCACAAAAGAGCAAACTTTATTTCACAAAATTAAAGGAAAAAAAGCCACAACTCTTCACTGTATATGTACAAGATATGAAAATCCTTTTTCTAATACAGCCCAATACGAAAATCTTTTAAGTTCCTCAAAGGAATATTTAGATGATCCTTATGTTTCGCAAATAAAGTGATAGGTTATACTATTCACAATGACACTTAGAAAACAATTTTAGCAAGTTAATAAAAACAGGTATAGAAACATGCTGCAAAGTAAACAGGAGAAAGACTGAGTACAAAACGAGGTAAAAAAAATTTTTTTCTTTAAATATTTTATTTCAAGAAGTCAGTTTCTACATTAAAAGATGAACTAATCCAAGACACTATTCATTAACATTTCATCAAAAGCACATAATTCATTTAACTTAGATTTTAATAGGGCTCTCAACTTAAACATCTCTACCTATATTTTTCATATCTTTGATCTAAAACTTCCTACATACAAATTTTAAGATATTTGTTTCCCAGAAGCTTTTCCTCAAAACAAAAAAATATTTCCATGTTAACATTTTCATATTTTCTCAAAATTAAATTTGCTACATTAAAAAGTGGAAATCTATCCATGAATCATTTCTAAATACTACTAAATTTTAAGCCTAAGTCTTTTCCCATTTTTCTCTAATTTTCATTTTAAAAAAAAAACACTATAGTTACACACATTTTAGTAAAACAAAGAATTTCTTGTCCACACTTTTAAAGGAATTAAGTTTCAAATGTTACATATAAGAAAGCACACTACTCTCTTTAAGGGTGAGAACTTTCTGTGGCAAATGACATAAGCATCATATTAGCAATGAAATTATATAAAACACTTGATTTTTAAGAATTGTATTATATCTTTTTAATATGGAATGAAAGCAAATCTGATCACATGTCTATAATCAGACCTGTGATCTCTTTCTTAAAATATAAATCATCAGGTAATTGCTAATAGTAAAACAATCCACAGTATTTCAAATTGCAAAGAAATGTTTCCTACCTTGCCTGCTTCTCTTTCTAAGTCGACATACTCTCGGCTAGGTGTTTGTCGCTGTTCTCCCTGCCAGCTGGCCGGAAAAAACTGGAGAGACAGATTGGTTCCTGTGGCCACAAAAGCCTTTTAGAAAAATCAATACAAACAGGATCAGGAGCAGGACATTACATAAATTATGCAGGCAGTCATTTATTTTTACATCAGTTTCTTTCTTAAGCCAGGCAGCACCAAGATTACTTAAAAGTAAAAAAACATGCACTCATCATTTTTCTTAAGTATTAAGTTACAAACATCTGATTCCATTTTGAGGACATTTGCCATTGGCTGCTTAAATATAAAATCAGACATGGAATCAATACTTTCTTTCAGGTCATTTTTTGCTGACGTTAGTACAACGCACTGCTAATGTCTAACCAGAAGCCCCCATAACTACATTTAAGAACTTGTATTTTTAAAAATAAAAATCACTGAAGAGCTGAATATTTTGAATTTTAAAGCATACCACAATCTGAAGTTGTGTAAATGAGACACTTTAATTTTTCTTGATTTTCCATGCTCAAAGAAACACTATGCTTCAAAAACCATGCTAAAAATGCACTTGGAGATGACTGGAAGTGAAAATATCTCCACGATATATCACATTGGGAGGATCTCATTATCATGAATAAACTGACCAAATATCATTTCCAATGATTTTTAAAAACCAAAATTTATAAGATGAAGATAATATCCTCCATTATGGTTTTCAGTAGAACTCACTCTCAGAGACAAAAATTCCAGTTTCAGGAAAGGCTCAGCTTAAAAAACACAGACTTTTTCATCCCTATAGGTGTCTATTTTATCCAGAGTTTCCCAAATTCCAATCACTTGCACACTGAATATAAATAAATGTTAATTAACTAATAGCCCACTATTGAAAAAAAAAATGCATTTGGGACTGTCTCTCCTCTGATAAACCATACATTAGCATGTGCTATGACAGTACTCATCTCTCTAAAACCTTGGATGAATTTTTAAAAATGCATTTTCGAAAATCTGACTTTAGGAAAACTGGATCTGACAATAACAGAAGAGTATTCATCTAATATTTATAAAACATTTGGATGGCACAGCTCGACAGAACAATCTAAAACCATTTCAATAAAGTGTCATTCTGTGTAGCCCCAGAGCAATTTAACTCTATACTTCCCCCTAGTTAAAAATGGAAGTAACACTGTCCCTCTTTCCCAGGGAACATCTAAAAGAAATACATAAAAAGCATTAAAAAAATTCTGCATGTAAACTCTTTGTTGAAATCAGAGAACTTTTTGTTTTAGTTTACTAATTAAAATTCTAAAACATAATTTGTTTCCAAATATAGAGTCTTCATCTGAAAGCTAGGGGTGCACATTCTTGGGCAATTTGTTTAAACCATTAGCTGATTCAGCTATCCACTAGTTCCCCCGAAGATAGGGGCTTAGATTCTTTACAGATAAAAATTACAGCACTTCCTATTTCTATGATTGATACTAGAAGGTACAGTGGTCAATCTAACTGCTAAATCTCTATAGATACCTTTAATGGCATTTCCCTAATCACTGGGATACCTTTTCTTGTGGCAAATACTTATATGAATAGAGACTGAACAAACATCAATATTACGATATTAACCCTAAGAACTTTGCCAACTAATAGCATAAGTTTAAAAAACAATCACTGAAGTGAAAAGCAGACACTAGGAGGCAAACTGCCTAGGCTGACTTGAGGCAAATTACTTCACTCTAAACCTCAGTTTCCAGTACTTGTCAAGTGTTTAGAACACCACCCAGTAAATGCTACATGTATTTGCTAAATACAATGAGAAGTAATTCTTAGCTGAAGAAGATAGCCAATTCTTTCAGTCTCAGACAGTGAAATTCACAGAGCAGAATGGTGACAGATAAGAGAGCCTGCCCATGAATGAATACTCTGCCAAAATCCGGCAGCCATGTTTCTTCAGTAGTCACCTAGTAACAAATCCTTCTGTCACAGTGTATCCCAAATCAGCTCCCGGCTAAGTAAAGACATTCTGCAACTCATTACCTCACCTCCCGCCTGAAGGCCAACCTCAGAAGATTTCCTGCTTCATCACTTCATGTCCATTATCTCATCAACATACCTCTCTGAGACTGGAGAAGTGGTAAAAACAGATCACACTCCAGAATATCATTTCTCAAATTTATTTGACCACAGAACTCTCTTTTTTTAATGGAACATCTACAATACATAGGAGTTGGGAAAATTTTGTTTGAAAACATAAAAATCCACATTGGTAAAAATGGCTGTATGGAGAATTCTCAGAATGTCCTGATTATATTTCATGAGGTTTCATTAAATTGTAAAATAGCACACTTGTGCCAATCCAACATACCTTTTATTCTTCCATCTTCAAGATTAAAAACAGCTTTTATCACTTTCACAGTAGTCACCATACCTCTCATAAGTATTTTTTTAATTAACCATTAGTGTTGAAGGTATCTCTTAATACTATAATACAAGAGCTTATATAAGGAATAAATCTGATTTTACCAAACAGACTCTACCCCTCACCTATAATCACACTTATCTCATGCTTTGATATAGAGTCTTGCTAAGTTTTATACCTAAGAAGAGATGAGCATCACAGCCTTATGTTGCTTTACATCTAAATACAAAATAAATTCTTCATTAACCTCACTGATAAGGTGTTCATAAAAAAAAAAGAAATAAAAGGGGGGAAGGGTTGGACACAGTTTGGAGAACTATATATTTTTATCATACATGGCTGCTATTAAAATAGAAGCAAAAAAAAAAAAAATGCCTTTCCCTACCTATTTTCCACCACCAAATAAGTAAAAGCCACAGCCTGTTTACAAGTCATAAGGTAAATTTGGGGCATTAAATGAAGTAACCTTTAAATTCAAATAATCAAGTGCTTGTGATGCAGAAGATACTGGGCAAAACCCATACGAAGGGGGCATATATGAAATTAATGTGGTCTCTATCCCCTAGAAGCTAAAACTCTGTTAATTTAAGTATGGCTAACATTGAATTAAAGGGAGAAAACTGGAGAGGAAAAAGTGAAATTCCTTCCAAATACAAAGTTATACTATTCAACGCATTAAACTGTGCTGTCTTAATTACAATTCTTAGATGAAATTCAAACTACTTATCTTCTTTAACCTAAATACTTGTTAGAAATTAAGAACTTATTAAAATTTGTAGGATCAGATTTTTGGAAGAAGAGAAGGCCTAGAATTAGAATGTCTGATCTATCCCTGAAGAGGAATTTATAACAAATACAAGCAACCTATAATACTGCTATAACAGGAAACTCATGTTATATATGATATAGTAATTCAAATATACTATGAATTCATATATATTCAAATACACTTAAATTATACTACCAATTCATAATCACATGCAGTAAAATTTGACAAGACAGAAAATACCCTATTAACTATATTTCCCTAAAAAATTAACTATATTTCTCTAAAAAATTAACTATATTTCTCTAAAAAATTACAATAGCATTTTATAGCTCATCTTTTATACTTACATCAATTACTTCCAAGAAATCCATTGGTTGGGTATACCATCCACCTTTTCCAAAAGGAAATCCAGACAAAGGATGATATAATCACTGAACCAACTAAGTAAGGAAAGATTCCTCTACCACTTAGTGCCAAAACCAAAAACTATTTGTCCTATACATCTGAATCATATAACAATTACGACTACTCAAGCAAGTGGGCTAAAAGCTAGACATTTTCTTTTATAATGTGCAATAATGACCAAATATTCTAGAGTTCCTAGTAAAGTTGGCCATATCTTCTCATTATCTGTAATACAATTTAAAAAGCCTTTGTCTTAAACATCAAAATATTTTTAAAAAATAAACTTGATTTCAGTGATGAAAAGGGAGAATTTTATGATATGTGAACTATGTCTCAATAAAAATATTCTCTACTGCACAGGGAATGGGAGACGCAAATGGTTCAACATGTCTTTCTATTGTTAACCTAAATTCAAACTGCGCCTGTAGCTTCAAGTGTGTGAAGGTGCAGTGGCCCAAGTCATGGAGCAGACAATCAGATTCCATTATACAGTTCCTCAACTTCTTAAAAAATTAACAACCAGTCTCCTCTCTTTAGTTATTTCCGATGCACTTTTTGGCTCCATCATTCTCTCATTAGCACCTCCAACAGGACAAACCAAAAGGAGATGAGGCGAAGTAGGATACCTGAATTTTTTTTCAGCATAACGTTTGGTGGAGGTAAAGCACCAAATCTAGCATCTAAAACAGGGCCTCAAATCGACTGTGGGTTTTGCAAATCCATGCGATTCTTTAAAAACTGCAGGCCTAAGCGGGATATGTTTTTTAGGTTTGGAGGGAAAAAAAGGTTGCTCTCCGATGCGAAGAAAAGATGGCACGTTTTGGGGGGCTTCTTTTTTTCTCTCTTAGGACAACAGATAACTGGATTTACCCTCTGATTTATTCCCAGCTCTACTGAAAAAGAGATAGCTTCACACATAGATTTACGCAAAATCTAGCCCCCGACACAAACTATCGCCCAAGAAATGATTTTGAACGAAGCCCACTTCTTTTTCCCTACGGGCGTTTTCTTCCTACTAATATCCCGACCCTTTCTTTTAATCAGGGTCACAGCCTATATAGTGACCTTTCCTGGTTTAGTTGGGCTCGGATTTGAGATCCACTCGCGGCAAAGTGTCCGCCAAGTCGTGTGTGGGAAACATAATCCACCCGCCGACGGCCACCTGGAAGCGTCTCCCCGCGAGGACGCGGCCCGCCAGTGTCTGGTTTCGCATTTTGAATCCCGAGTAGGAAGTGAGACGGCGCCCGCTCAGTTCCGGGAGCCGCGGCGTCCGCGGCGCCGTCCGGAACCGGCCTGGGCCGCGGCGGCCCCAGTGCAACAAGTGACCCGCGCGCGCCTCACTCCCCCGCGCCCCCGTCCCGCCGACTTACGATTTCCGAGCGGCCGTCGCGGCAGGCGTTCTGGAAGCGCGCCTGGCGCTCCTCGTGGGGCCGGTCCCTGAAGCCCGTGTACTTAATCTGCAAGGCAGAGACGGCCCGAAATCAGAAGCCAAATCCGCGCCGTCAGCCCCGCGCCGCCCCGATAAGGGCAAGCAGAGTCATCGGGGAGACGGCTGCCCGGGCGAGATTGCCCCTCCGCGGGCGCGCCGGCGCGGGGATCCCCGGGGCCGCACCGCCCAAACTTTTCTCCGCCCGGGCCCGCTCGGGGCGCGCCGCGGCCTCCCCGCCGCCCGCCTGCCTCACCTCACATTCGCGGCTCAGCTTCCTGAAGAACTCCTCGTTCTCGAACTTGCTTCTCTGGTCGGGCACGACGCGCGGCATCTTCCCGCCCTGAGGCCGCGCCGGCCGCCGGGCTCCAGGCTTCCGCGGGCACCCGCTGGCCGGCTCCGCGCTGACCGACTGACCGCCCACCCGCGGCGCCCTGACTCTCGCTTCCCTTTGTTTCAGGCGCCCGCCCGCGTGGGCTCCCGCGCCCGGGAGTCTAAGGTGCCGCCGCCCGCTCGAGCCCAGCCCACGCCGCCGCCGCCGCCGCCTCAGCCGTTGCCTACCGCCCGCGCGGACCCAACATTCGCCGCCCCCGGCCGCCGCCGCCGCCGCCGCCACTTCCTCTCACCGCCCACCTCGCTAGCCCGCCCGCCCCGCCCCCGTCGGCCCCACCCCTCCTCCTCGCGCGCCCGCCCGCCCCAAACTCCGGCAAACAAAACGCACCATTCACAACTCTGCGAACCGCGCCGCGCATGCGCCGCAAGTCTGCTTGCGGGGCCGCTGGGCTGCGGCGAAACCCGGCTCCTCCCGGGGCGCCGCGCGGCCCCTTTTCCCCTGGCCCGCCCGCTGGCGACTTCGTTCAGTGGGGGATCTGCCCCGTTCTTGGAGATAGGGAGCGGCCCGCGCGAGTCCTTCCTCTACACTGCCTGCAACTTTTGGGCTTCCCAGCAGCGCAGAGTAACCCCAAATTGTCACCTGAACGCCAGGAAACTTAAGTCCCTGGAGACTTGAAAGAGACTCCAAAGTCTCCTTTGGAAGCGTAAGTCCTTGGAGATTCCGAAAACCGACCAGAAGGGGTGCAGACTGTGCACATCAAAGACTAACGGTGGAAAGAGACCAAACAGATCCAACTGAATCCGCATCATGGTGGAAAGGTCTGAGTTGTTGGACTCAGAAGGGCCTCAAATGGGACCTCACTCACTCCCCTGCCTGCTGGCTGGGGCCCTTAGATAGGCACTGGATCACAAAGCCTCAGTTTGCTTTTTTCCAAAATGCAGGCATTCACAAGCTCGCAGTATTAGCTGGCATGAGAGCTTTTATATAGTTTTAGCACATGATGAACACTCAACAAATTTAAGTTTTCAAAGAACAAGCTGAATTAATAACCCAATACCGGTTCATATATTCACACAAATGTACAATCAAATCCTAAAAAACAAGATCCACAAGTTCTAGGGAAGTCATTTAGCTCAGGCTGGAGACAGCCTGACATGGGATTTACGGCAGAGCTTTACTCAAAGTTGGTCCTCAATAAATTCTGATCCTTAAAATCTCAGCTTGTCAAAAACTCAGTCCAACTATGGCAAAGAGGTGCCAATTTTGACAGTAGCTGGTCTTATAGCAAAGGATTGTAAGAATGCACTTACAGGAGTAAGTGCCAAGGGCAATTGGCAAGGTCTGCCTGAATGCAGGATTTGGCAGACTTTCCCAGCCCTTTCTAGTCCAATCCAATCTCATTTTTACAGATACAGAACTGAGCTAGGATGATGGACTATCCTGGTTTTAGCAATGGGAGTCCCATGTCCCAGGAAACCACTCAGTTCCTGGCAAACTGGATTGGTTTTTCACTCTAACTAGGATCCAGTTAATGATGGATTGCCCAAGATCAGGGGGAGTTTTCAGCAAAAGCAAACCTGCAGGCCAGTGGTTTTAACAAACACACACTTTCTGAGTAGCAAACATAGAATCAACTCCTTCCAAGGGCATGCTCTCTGGCCTGCACCAAGCCTGTGTGAATGTATGTATGTACACAAACAGAAAGGGTATACATAGATATGGATGTCACCAACCACTTTTGTGGGGGTCCAGGTATCTCAGAATCTTTCCCTTGGGTGTTTTTCAGTTGCAAGTGACAGAAAACCAATTAAAAAAACAACTTAAAGCTAAAAAGGTGTCAGTTTTAAGTAAACAAATTACAGAGAGGGACTCTTTCCTTTCTCCATTTCTTCTCACTGCTAATTCTCTCAGCCTCTCATAAATGGCATTCATTTCCTGACAAAGGATGGAAACATCCACTTTTCTGTCTCCAAAGATTCTATCTCCTGGGGGCCTAACCTGGGTCCCACACTCTCCCCTGGGCCAAATCACCATATCCAAGCAGATGTGATGACATCGGCCAGCTTATGTCACATGCTGTCCCATTTCGGACTGGGGGCCTGCAATTGGCAACTTCAGAGAAAAGCCAATGGTTGAAAGAAGGGAAGAACAGTTTTCCCGAAAGGAGGGAGTAAGAGTACGTGGTGGGCCCACTGAACAGCTTGTATCAGCTATACCTGGCAAAAGGTGCCATTTATTTCACTGCCTAAAGGTTCCAGTGAAACTGAAGGGGGAAACTTCACATTAGCACAAAGTGCAGACAAAACCAGCCTTAAAGTATCTGCACTTTATGTTAACAGGTAAGTGAGGCAGCCTCTACCCGTTACCAAGGCAGAACCAAGCCACTCACAAGGAACAGAAGTTTTCATCCATCTGCTGCCTCTTCCTTACATCTTCCCAGTTCAGCTAAGAAGATCTTTGGGCATCAAGACAACACAATCATCGTTTGAACAAGAGGAAGATGATGAGTTTGCTGTCAGTCAACAAGGACTGTGGTCAGGAGAGCAGAGTTTCTGCTGTTGGTGTCCATAGTAGGAAAAAAGGGTATCCCATGTGATACCATGCAATGTCACCATATTCTGTTTAGGTAGATACTAGAGTAAAACCTTTCATTTCTGTCTCTGATAGATGATTCACAAGGAAGCACTCTTACTCCACAGTGGGTCCAGGTAGGGCTCACAGACCTGCAGCTGACCTTGGTGTCTGGACTCTAGCAATAATTGTTTTTTCCCTGGGAGATGTGGAATAAATAAAAGTTGAAATCTCACTAGAGTGGCCTAGATGCTCAGACCAGACATGAACTTTTTGTTGTTTCTGTTCCCAAGTTTTATTCGAGAACTCATACAGAGGGGCTTTCCTGATGGTCCAATCACTAGGTCCAAACGTCCTCCCAATGCAGGGGTCGGTTTGATCCCTGGTGTAGGAACTAGATCCCACATGTCGCAACTGAGATGTGGTGAAGAAAAATAAACAAATAAGTTTTTTTTAAAATTATATGATATTATATATATTTTATATATATATATATTAAAGAACGCATACAAAATATTCCAGATAATTGAGTTTTAATCTTGAAGCTCCTCCTCTTCTTGATCTTGACTAATCTGGAAGTAACGCAATTCCTAACTTTCTTTGCTGTTAGCAACTACAGGTAACCAATCATGTAGTTGTTGTTTAGTCACAAAGTCATGTCACTTGGACTGTAGTCCGCCACGTTCCTCTGTCCATGGAATTTCCCAGGCAAGAAAACTGGAGTCGGTTGCCATGCCCTCCTCCAGGGTATCTTCCTGACCCAGGGATCAAACCCAAGTCTTTTATGTATGTCTCCTGCATTGGCAGGCAGGTTCTTTACCACTAGCACCACCTGGGAAACCCATCATGTAGATTATGCTTCTTCAAATATTTTTTGGTGAGATATTTCAAATACCTTTTGAAGAAAGGCACCTCAGACATTACAATAGTCCTGCTCTAGCTTCTTTTGACTGTTACAACTCCTCCACCAAGATTCTCAGCTTTTCCATTCACTTTGATTGTCCCCTAAAGAAACTGCTCAAAATTGGCAGCATCTATGATGCTACCTTTTACAGGGTAGCTGTAGTCAAAGGTAAAACTTCAGAACCAGCTTCTTTTTTTCGCTCTTTGCCACAAGCTTTTTCACAGGGGCCGTGGCAGCAGCTGAGGCAGAAAGCCACCATGAATTTTTGACAAAGAAAAGGTGATGGTCAAGACAAATCCCTTCTAAGCTCGAGGGAGCTGGACTGGAAACAGTGGGAGTGCAGAGCAGGACAGAGTACTGTAAGTGTCAGCCTCACAGAGGTGGGGGTGCCGTCTGGAGGGAAAGGGATGGGAGAGTCTGCCAGGCGGACCCAGAACAGCAGCACCACAGACAGCCTTTGGCAACTCCAGGCCACAGGGTAACCCACACTCGGCATTGTCTGGCATCCAAACAGCCAGGACAACCGGGAAACGAGCCGCAGGCTGAAGGAGGCCAGCTCCTCGGCTGAACTCTGTATGCCTTTTTATTTTTTTAATGGTTGTTAATTTTTTTCCCTTATTTTAAAAACTGGATTAAAGGAAATTAATAAAAGAAAATTTCACCCACATCACGTATATTCAGCTCTGTGCTTCTGTCTGGTGGGTATGGATTGGTTCAGGCACCACCCCATGAAGGAGTTTGCTACCAGCCAGCTCTAGTAGGGCCCACAGATGGAAGCCTGAGGGTGACTGTTCACTGCCGAAAAACACCCTCCCAACCCCAGAAACCTGGCTGAATTCTCTGAAGCCCAACTGCTTGGAGCTTTCCTTTCTTAAGGATTCAGTCAGTCCAGGGCCTTCTCTCTCCTCCTTTCCCAGGTGGGCAGCTGCTCCCACTGATCTTGAAAGGGTGGGCAGCAAAAGGACGACACTGCTGAGCATGGTGTTGAGGGGACCCTGAATTGTCTGGTTCAATTGTGAAGCTCTGAGCAGGGTGCTTTTATGCCCCTTATCTCAGTTAATTCACACAACCACCTTCTAAGACAGGCCTCCTTGTCCCTATCTGAGATGAGGAAAAGGAGACCCTGAAAAGGTAAATAGGTGGCCATAGGACCCAGACAAGACCCTGACCCATTAGAGTTAATGAAATGGCTAAGCACTGGGGATATATCCTTTGTTCACGCCTCATCATAACCCTGAAAGTTTGTTGTTATTGACCCTATTCTACAGATGAGGAAACCAAGGTTCAGAGGGGCTAGGGCTCTTAACCATTCCATTACAAGGCTTCTACGGGTAAAGATGCCCAAAGTCCAGCTTGTCTCCTTCACCAAACTGCATGTGAACTTATAGAGAGCTGGGGTCACTCTCCTGAAGCACCCTACCATGCTCCCAAAGGGGCCCCAACAGGTTGGGTGAAGGGGTCTTACCGTGGGCCTTGTGGCAGGATGTGGCTCTTGCCCTTGATGGTTGCATATTCCTGTCCCCTGAGCCCAGCTGTTTGTCCCTCCTTGGCTTGGTCAGTCAGGGTCTAGACATCCTGCCTCCCAGGTCTAGCAGAAAGGATGGCTTTATCCAGATCTGGTGTCAGCAGCCACCCACATCTGTCTCTCCTCAAAGTGGGGGTGAGGTCCTCCCAGGTCCCTGAACCTCTGTGCACTTTATTCTAAAGAAACAGCATCCATTCAATTACTGAGGAAATAGCGTACCATCTTAAAGCTGAAACAGGATCTGGAGCCACAAATGAACGTTGAGGGGGTGGGAGAGGAGGGGAATTAGTGGTTGGCACAGAGCCATCAAAGCCTAGCTCTACTCAGCTTCTAGTCTTTGGATGGAGATGGGCTGAAGTCCAGGATGGGGTATCATCCACCTAAATGAGGCAGTTTCCTGAGCCCTAAATAATTTTTTGGAGATATAATTTAAATACCATACAATTCACCCTTGGGCCCATAAGAATTTTCCCTCTGGGAAGTTCTCCCCTTTCTTAACTGCCCTGCCACCACCACCCGCCCCCCCCGCCCACCCCCAACACCCCCATCAATTCATCCATCCCAGAGGGAGAGGAAAGCAGAGAGGAGCAAGTTTCCCCAGAATAGCTTTTCTTCAGTGTTGGGATCAATAAACCCGTTTGCTTAAAAGGAACCAGATGATTTCATCCTTGTAATTACAAGGTTGACGTTTGCAAAATCTTGCCCAGGCACCAAATGAGCCTCTTTGTCATGGGAGGTGAAGGGGTTTGTCTGAGTGGCCGGAGGTGGGGCCTGAACCTGGTGTGGTGGGCAGAGGGCCAGGCTGGGGTCAGGAGGTCTGGCTGACCACGTGTGAGAGCTGCTGGATGGCTCCCCTTCCCCTCCCCTCCTCTCTGAGTTTCTGGAGGGTGATGGCAAACAGACTAGACTGGGGAACTGGAGAATGTAGAGCTCTAACCACACTGCCCTGCTGCTTGAAACCCTCCCCCAAGTCCCCGATTTGCCTATGGCTGAGAGGCAAAGGCCGTCAGCTCAGCTTATGTGACCCCCCTGACAGTCATTCCTTTCCTTCCCAATCCCTTCTCCCATTGTGTCTCCCCACGGCACCCTGCCATTCGACCACACTGGCCTGTTTGTGGTTCCCACATGCCTCAGGACCTTTTCTCTCACTGTCCCCTCTATCTAGCCTGACCTCCTCCCCTTTCTCTTAAGGGAAAACTCTTATTTGTTTTCTTTCCTTTCTTTTTTAAAATGTTTATTGATTTGACTGTGCCAGGTCTTGGTTGCAGCATGCGGGATCTGTTTCCTGACCAGGGATGGGACCCAGGCGCCCTGCACTGGGAGTATAGAGCCTTAGCCGCTGGACTGCCAGAGAAGTCCCTCATGCTTTATCTTTAAATAATGAGTTCAGGAGCCTTTGACTGTCCTCTGCAGAGTGACTGCCCTGCAGTATCACCTCATCCTATCACTTCTGTCCATTTGACGTGCCAGGGCAATGGTCAGCAGACCTAAGACATAGCAGTACCCTGGGTTCTAGAAGGAATCGGCTCCCTACTACTTTATGCTTATTTTACTTCTGTGCAGACACCTCATATGAGTGTCTTTGGCTCCATCCTTGCATTTTGTTTTAATTATTTAAAACTTGTGCATATTGTAGAAAATTTAGGAAATATAAGGAAAAAAAAGAGAACCTCATCACTTGAAGACAATCATTGTTAACATTTTGGTACATTTTCTTTGGCCCTCTTCCATCCACATTTCTTCACACAGTTATGACATTCTATATGTACAGGGTTTTGTGGTTTTTTTGGCCATGCTGTGCAGCTTGCAGAATTTTAGTTCTCTGATCAGGGATTGAAATCAGGCCCTTGGCAGTGAAAGCACGGAGTCCTAACCACTGGACCACCACAGAATTCCCCTATGGGCACAGTTTTGAATGCTCCATTTTGACCTAATCCTATGGCATAAGTATTTCTCCATGTAATCTTATAAAACTCCTGATGACTTCTTGGCTGATCCTTTATTGTCAGACATAACTATTTAGATTGTTTCCCGTTATTGACTGCTATAAAAATAAGGCTTCTATGAATATCGTGATGCTTGAAGGCTTTTTCTTAAAAGTTTTGGATAGTGTTTTTAGGGTCAATTTCCAGAAAACAGATCCACCATGTCAAAAGATATAGGCATTTTAAGGTTCCTGATACCTGTTGCCAGATTTCTCTTGGCCTTGCCTCTTTCCTCTTCTGGAGTCTTAAAAACCTGTTCCTTTCTTCTCTCCATTTCTCTTCCCACTGTCTCAGACACAGGAAATGCCAACCAAGAATAAACCAAGACCTGCAGATAGAGATCAATGGATCAATAAAGGAGGCTGAATAATTCAACAACCACTTCTGGCTCATTTATCGACGCCTGAGTCCAAATGCATCCTTTTTTATCTTCTCTCCTTTTGTCTCCCTGCTGATACCTTGAAACTTGGCCTTGTTCTTGGATTCTTTCCCCAGTTTACTGAGCTCTAAACCATCCTTGCAGGAAGGGTTTCCCAATTGCGCTGTAACACTGTCTTAAAAATAGGCTGACAGAGTTACTATCCTACGGCCACCTCACCAGCCTGGAAGGGATTCTCTGTGGTTCTGGGGTCTGCTACATCAATATCTCCTTCAAAGGATTCTGCTTCAAATGATCGGGCTGACCTGGTGGCCAGACCAGTTCTGGGACCTGAAGGCAGCCATGGACAGGCTGGAAGAGGAAGGGGCTATAAACACCGCCCAGTGTGGATGTTTTGGGTGAGATGGTAACCAAGAGATCCCATCAGAGGCTTCTCTGAGGCATGGGTGGTGTAAGTGTGCATGTAGGTGGCAGGTCCAGAGTACATAGGGCATGGAGTTCAGGTTACATTTTGGGGCTCATTCACACCGTAAGCCAGGTAAATAGTGCTCCCTGGAGGGGTGTCCTGCAACACCTCTTCTGCCTACCATAATACCTGGCAGTGGGAGGGAGGTAAGTGCCACTGTAATAATGAGTTCCACATCCAGACTGTTTTCCTGCTGGATGGGCCCTCTACCAAGAATTGTTTTGATATGGTTCCATCCTCACTCTTCACGAAAAATTATTCTTTTCCCAGGTGTATTGAGTATTATGGGCTTCCCTGGTGGCTCAGGTGGTAAAGAATCTGGCTGCAATTCAGGAAAGTGAAAGTGAAATTGCTCAGTCATGTCTGACTCTTTGCACCCCTGTGGACTATAGCCTACCAGGCTCCTCTGTCCATGGGATTTTCCAGGCAAGAGTACTGGAGTGGGTTGCCATTTAAACCTGGGTTCAATCCCTAGGTCGGAAGATCCCCTGGAGGAGGGCATGGCAACCCACTCCAGAGAATCCCTGGACAGAGGAGCCTGATGGGCGATAGTATATATGGTTGCAAAGAGTCGGACACGACTGAAGAGACTTAGCACACATGCACTGAATATTATAGATGTATTGGTCACCTAGAAGGTAGGGAAGGTCAGAATTCCTCCTGGCAGAGAGGATCAGAGAGGTCAACTGAGTGTCTGAGATCACACAGCAGTTGTATTCAAACTCAAGGCCACTGTCTATCAGCAGCCTTTCCTAGCACTGTAGAATCCTATGATTCAGGAACAAAAAAACAGATGATGGTGCGCCCTCCCCCCCCCTCGCCAGATGCTGAAAATTCCAGTAAAAGTTCCAGTGTTTTGAAGTTTTGGGTCTGGGGTCTTTGGAAGACTCTGGAAGCTACCAGTCCTGCCCTCAGCCCAGAGAGCTGTTCCTTAGGTAAGAGACATGAATCAGCAGCAGCTATTCTGCCAGCTTTTGATGAATTTTCCTGCCACTGGGGCTAATTTTCTGAAAGGCTTTTCTTCCATCTTCAGGCTCCTCTTCCAAAGGGTCCTTGCTCCTTCACAGTAGGAAATATATAATGATCACCCAGTGACTCCTTGAAGAGGTCACGGGTATGCTCCTCCATAGCACCTATGGATGAATAGGCTGAGAGTAGACAGGAGTCCTGGACCATAGCTGGAGGAGAGGGAGGCTAGAGCAGTGTCCTACCCCAGAGATTGCTCCCAGTGCACTGGAGAGTAGAAACCAGGCCCAGATAGGTGGTGGCTTGCCTGAGGATACACACAGAGAGGAACAGGCCCAGACAGGAACACACAGCTCCCAAACTCTGCCTAAAAGAGATAGGTCGAACTCTGTTCTGTGAGACTGTCTGCTCTCAGCTTCTGAGTTCTTTTAGGGCTCCAATGGGCCTTCCTCCCCTTTTGATTTGCTCCATAGACAAAGAGGCCCAAACTCAACCCCTCATGGCCATGGAGCTATCATTGCAATGATAGAGGGTCAGCAGCTGGAGGCTACAGTACTACCTTGATTAGCTTCTGGAGAGGGGGTCAGAGGGGAGGAGCTCCCCCAGTAACACCTGGCCCTCTGGGCTGTGCCCCCAACCTGGACTGGACACCCTCTTGGGCCTTTTCTTGGGCCCAGGCCCTAGGGCGGCTTCACGTGATTTCCGAGGCTGGGTGGGAGAGCTCTGAGCCAAGGACCCACCTGTGGAGGGCAGCAGGTGGATGCTCAGAGCTGACCTTCTGCCTTGGTCCAAAGCTCCTTGGAACAACGAGACACCTAGGAGTTTCTCTCCACTTCCACCACCCCTCTCCTCCCCTCCTCTGTCACCAAGTCTTGCCCATCTGCTTTATGAGGTTGTTTGCTCTGTTCTCTGAAGGACTCACTTCCAGTTCTGCTCCACCCTTCCCTGGCTTCCCTACTTCTCCCTTCTCCTCCAGTTGCTCCTTCTGGAAGATAAGCCTGTCCTTCCCGGTACCTGTCCTTCCCATGGCTCTCCAGTACCTCAGGGTAGGGGCTGTGTTCCCTCCCAGGCTTACAGGCCTGGTGCTCCAGCTCTGGGCCTGGTTCCTCTTTTAATCTTCCTATGTGGGCCATGCTGATGCACAGCTGTTGGGATAGAAGAGGCTAATTCCTGCCTCTGGGCCTGGGTTCCTCCCCTTCTCTCTCCACCTTCATCCCTTCCACTCTTTCCTACTGGTCCTTTCAGGTGCTCCTCCTGGAAGCCTTTCCCAGCACCGCAACCCAGCCCAAGAGAGGTTCATCTCTGTGCTCCCACAGCCTTTCCAGATGACCCTTCTGTCATGCCCTGAAGGGTCTCAGCGGTCAGACAATGGGGATGAGAAACAGATCCTTTGCTCTCTGTCCCCTTCTAAGTGCCCAGGTAGTGCCCTTCTCCAGGACAGCCCCCAGCACTGCCCTGGCTCTCTGTTCATTTGCTTGTCTGGGTATGTGTGCCTGCTTCTGTTTCTTTTCTCCACCCTCTAAGTTTCTTGGCAGACTGTTCCACTGTCTCTGTCACCTATCTCCATACTTTCCCTCATGCTTTTTTTTTTTTTTTCATTCATTTATCTACTTACTTGGCTGTGCCAGGTCTTAGTTGCAGCAGGATCTTCTATCTCTGTTGTGGCAGGCAGGATCTTTAGTTGCAGCATGCGACCTCTTAGCTAGGGCATGTGGGATCTAGTTCCCTGACCAGGACTGAACCCAGGCCTCCTGCATAGGGAGCACAGAGTTTTAGCCACTGAACTACCAGGGAAATCTTCTCATGCTTTAATTTAATGCACTGTCACCTCATTCCACAAAGGACCGAAGGTGGTATCTCTGTCATGGTCTCTCTTCCTTACTCAATCCCCACACACAATTTCTCACAGTCTTCCCCCACCTTCTCTCCATACAGCTAATCACCTTGGTATGTAGAAAGGGGGAATTCTCATTTGCTTAGAAGTGATCCCTTCTCCTTCACAGGAAGTCTGGTCCAGCAGGGTCTGGGTGAAGTTCAAGGGCACAAGGCAGGCTTCCAGCCCCTCCCTACTAAGACCAGACCTGAGTGGTGTGCATGCATGCGTGCTAAGTTGCTGACTCTTTGTGACCCCATGGATTGTAGTCCGCCAGGCTCCTTTGTCCATGGAATTCTCTAGGCAAGAATACTGGAGTGGGTTGCCATGCCCTCCTCCAGGGGATCTTCCCGACTCAGGGACTGAACTTGCACGTCTCTTACGTCTCCTACATGGACAGGCAGATTCTTTACCACTAGCACCACCTGGGAAACCGTGGGGGCATAGAAATAAGGCCACTCTTAACCCCAGGACACTGCGTGCAGGACTGGTCAGAGGTCCCAGCACCTCTTACCCGGCCCTGCGTGGCACAGGAAATGGGAGTCTTGTACAGCGGATCTCTGGTGAACCCCATTTGTGAGCCTTTCCATTAAACCCTTCTCCCCTGCTTCTTCCATTCCCCAGCCTCACCCAGAGTGTGTCCTGGGCATAGGCCCACCCCGCCCCAACTGCAGGGCCCCAGTGTGTCCAGTCTGGGCTAGAAAGGAGTCAGCTGGGGAAGGGGGAGCCTTGCAGTGGTGGTGCTGCCTCTTTCCTTCACCTGAAGCCTCCCTGGACCTCAGAGTTTCCATGAGCTTGGGATCCCAGCCAAGTCCCTGGTGCTTCTGTCTAGGCAGCCTGTGGGTTCCCGGAGGACAAGACTGATCCCCCTTGGGTCTCAAAGCCTATAGGTGAGCAAGGCAGGTTGTGCAGGGCCGGGACCCAGGGGAGGAAGTCCATGCATTGGCTTATCAGTGAAAAGGGTCCTGCGGTCCCACACTGCCCACCCACCCTTCTGCCCACCTTGCCTGTCGCGGGAGCTTTATCAAGCACAAGCCCAGGGTTTCTCAAGCCAGGCCTTGCTAAGGCCGCCAACAGGGATCTGCCCTGGGCTTGGCCACCGTAGGAAGGAACCTTGGAGGCCCCCAAGTCAGAGGACCGTGAGGCTGTAAGAGGAACCTGTCCTCTTACACCCCCCCCCCCCCACCACTGCGCCCCTGCAGCCTGCCTGCCTGGCGACTGAAAGCAGGCGCCAGGCTCGAGCCGTCGGGGGCGCAGGAGTCTTCACAGGGAATGAGGCCCCATTCCGCTCGCCCCCACCTCCCAGCGGCAGCAAGTTGCAGCTCCCGGCGCCCTCGCGTCCGCCTGGGCTCTGGCCCCACGCCAGGCTGCTGGATCCATCACTGCAGTTGGCGGGAGGCCGGACGGCGCGTCCCCCGGGGCTCCCAGGCGGCTGGCGCTGTCTGCCGGGCAGGGAGGGCGGCGGCGGGCGAGCGGCGGCGGCGGCGCTGCGGGGGCTGCGGTCAGCGCGGGCACAGCCGAGGGGCTGAGACTCCCGCACTAATTGGCCCTTCCCCGGCCGCCTCTGCCGGTAATTGCTGCTTTGGGGGTAGGGAGCTGGGGGTGTTGGAAGAGAGGAAGGGGCCAGATGAACCCCGCCTGTGCGCGCCGTTTCCAGGCCAGCTTTGCAGTGGTGCGCCTTTGTGCTCACAGTGGTCCGGGCGAGCCGAGGTAAACGTGGGGAAAAGCCACAGAAGCGCCCTGGGGTCTTCACCAAGATCTAATCAGTTCTGAGAAGGGCTCCCTGCGACAAGGGATTTCGGAAGGACTCTGGGTGGCCATCGGGGGATCCCAGCGAAGGCATGAAGACAGGATGGAGACAAGGCAGTCCGTTGCCTTCTCCAACCCCTTCATCCATCAGTGACATCCCAGAAGAGCAGGCAAGAAGGGAGGATATGAGGCAGGGACTATGGGAGGCAGGGGCCCAGCCCACCATCCAGGTTGCCCATCAGAGTTCTTGCTGGCTTGAGTTCTTAGAGAAGGTGCCAGGGTTCCCGGAATTCCTTTATGATCCTCACAGCTCCTGCAGCTGGCTGAGCCCTGGCTGTGATTCAGCTGCTCTCCCTCTGATTCTGAAGAGAATACCCTATGGGTGGGTGACTGTTTACATAAGCTCCCTTCACAGCCCTGCATGAGAAAGCCTGAGGAGAGAACTGAGGGAGCCTCAGAAGCAGTCCTGGACCAGTCTGAGGTCAGGCCTCTGGATCCCCAGGGCAGGATGTCCCATGTAAGCATCCTCTGTGTGTGTGTGTGTGTGTGTGTGTGTGTGTGTGAAACCCAGCTTTTTTCTGTATCGGTTGTGTGTGTGTGTGTGTGTGCGTGTGTGTGTGAAACCCAGCTTGACCTCAGCCAGCATCTGCTGATTTCTGTATCGGTTGCCCAGGACTGCCCTCCAGGGGGCTGAGCTCCTAGTCCTCACTCTGGGTTTCACTGAAAAATGGTTATTTAGTCACCTGTTGCCTGGTTAGAGGTAGACAGGGACTTCTGGCTATTCCTCCCCTGAAACTGGAGCTGTCACACCTCCTCTGGGGGCCACCTTCTCTCAGGGGTTGTTCCAGGTCTGGATAGAGGTGGCAGGGTGAGTCAGACAGGCCTGGATCAAATTCCCACTCTGCCACCACTAGCTCATGACCTTGAGCAGGGATTTTTATGTTTCTTGTCTCAGTTTACTTGTCTGTAGAAATGGGATAATAAAATCCATGTGCCAGCATTGTCGTGAAGATAAATGTTTACCCAAAAGGGGCTCTTCTCCCTCCTCCAACCATCCCTTTGGGTTGGCGGCTTAGATGTGAGGGTATGGAGGATTGCGTGTCCCTCACCCCATGGGGCTTTGCAGCCTCCAGTTGTCTCAGAGATTAAGGAAACCCTCTAGGAATAAAGAACCTAATCGACATTATAGTTTATGGCACAAAACCCATGGAACACTACACTCATGTTCAGAGCATTTTTCACAACAGCCAAAAGGTGGTAACAACCCAAATGTCCATCCACAGATAAATAGAGAAACAGAATGTGGTATGTACATACAATGGAACATAATTCAGTCTTAAACAGGAATAAAATTCTGAAATATGCTACAACATGCAAAGACACGCGAAGTATAAAAAGCCAGACACGAAAGGACAAATACTGTATGATTCCATTCACACGAAGCTCCTGAAATACTCAAATTCATAGGCTAGAAAGTAGAATAGTGTGTACCAGGGTTTGGGTGCATAGGAAGCTATTGTTAAATGGACGCTGAGTTTCAGTTTGTGATGATAAAAAAAATTCTGGAGATGGATGATGATGATGATAATGTAAATTTACTTAATGTCACTGAAATTAAAATGGTTAAAATGGTAAATTGCATGTTGTGTATATTTTCCAAAAATAAAAAAATCCACAAAAAATCCCCAAATAAAACAAAAAACCTATGGGAGGCAGTGGGGTTATGCCCAGGTTGCAAGAGAGACCAGAGAGTAAGGAGTCTGAATGCAGCACCAAGAGCTTACCCAGTGGACAAGTGAGCGTAGAGTGTGGATGTCCTGAGAGGTGCACTCGAGACAGTGAAAAAAAAGCCAGGTGTTCTGCAGCCCAGGCAACTTTGCAGCAGCTCTCCTTGACTGAGTGAGCAGCGCAGGCTCAGCCCAGCAGAGAGAAGCCAGTAGTGCTCCCTCCCTCCAAGGACTCAAATCGAGAAACCATCTGCTTCACCCAACTGTTTCACAGATGGACACAAATTCAGGGCAAGTCAACGTGTCTTTATTAAGGACTGTCTCTGTGGCCAGGCTTTGAAGGGACCCTGGGAAAAATCAGTATGGAAAGGGGAGAATATCCCCAGCTGTCAAAGCATCACTCCTTATAACATATAACCTGCCCAAGGCCTCAGTCCAATGTGAAAAGGCATAAGGTTGAGCAGGATGAATGGTGAACGGCAAACTGTTTGCAATGGTGGGGCAGTGGCAATCTGGGTGGACTTCCCATAAGAAGTGGCTTGAAGTTGACCTTGATGGATGGGAGGATTTGGAGAAGGAAGAGAAGTGTTTGTTCTGAGTCTGGGTAGCTGGGCAGAATCCAGCAGAAAGGGCCTGAACTAATCCAATGGTCAGTGAGATAGCTGGATATCATGGGATGTCAGGCTGAAGAGGGTGATTCTGGGTCCCAAACAGGCTAAGGCTCTGTCATGGAAGGAATATGGACCCTCTGCAGGACCTGGACTGGGGAGGGCAGGATGCTTGTCCCAGATACGTCCACGGCTAGTGTTCCTAGCCTGCGTGGTGGGACAATCCCTAAGGCTCCCTCCTGCAGAGCCACTCTCAGAATTGCCTTGCTTTTCAGGTCCTTAATTCTGGTGCAGCCTCTTCCAAAAGGCCATCTTCTTCTCCCTGAGCATCACACCCACCCTTGTGGTTAAATCCAGCTGCAGGTACTTCTCATCCTTGTTGTAGCGTGGCCAGTAGGGCAGCTTCCCATCATTGGGGTTTCTGCCCGGGAGGAAGGAGAGAGGATTACTTGAGCTCGTCTTCATCTTGCCTCCTTCTGTTACTTTTCCCTCATACACTTTCCCTTTGGGAGGTAGGGTTCAAGAAGGCCTTACAGAGATGATATTTAGACAGATCTTTAAGAGAGAGGAGGAAAAGTGTGGTGGGAGGGCACTTTGAGGCAGAGGGAACTGTATGTGCAAAGGGTTGGAGGTATGAAAGCCCAGGGCTTTTGGAAGAAAGCACAAGCACAGGGTTAGGTGAAAATATAGAGTGTGTCAAGAGAATAGGTGTGGAGAAGAGATGAAACAGGAAGGATTTTGAAGACTTTTGTTCCAAGTGAAGGGGATGGGACTTTATCTGGGAACAAAGGGAAGCCATGAAGTTTTAAGTGGGTGACTTGGTCAAATGATATTTCAGAAAGATCCCTTGAGTGTCATCAGGAGGATGGAGAGAAAGGAGAGAGAACGTGAAGATGGAAACTAGTTGCAAGACTAGCCAAAGCTCAGATCAGAAGTCATCTCTGCCAGGAAACCGCCCCTGCCCACCCCAGGTCAGTCAGACACCTCCTCTATGCTCTCTTAGTGCCTTCTGCTCCCCTAACACAATTCTCATCATGCCAGATGGTAATTTAATATCTTTGTTAACCATTAACAGGCTGCTGGCAGATGGGGATCATGTCTATGATACCCTTGAATTCCAGCTCCCAGTATTGAGCTGGCCACAAAAAAGCGCATTGGTAGTGACTGTGGAATGCTTGAGTGAATGAAGGATGTGGTCATGGGACAAAGAGAGGCACATTCTAGGGACATTTAGGCCTGGGTGCCTTTTCTATGGGACATACAAGGACAAATACCTGAAACAGCTGACCAGTGGGTCTAGCGCTAGTAGGAAGACCACCCACACGTGTTGGGGGATCAGACTCACCCTGAGCGAGCAAAGTTGGCCCAGTATTTCATCATCTGGAGGCTCAGTGCCTTCTCCTTGCTCGAGGAATGGCCTGGAGGCAGAATGGAAGGTGGGGTTTAGAATGGACCATGGGGTGGGGACATCCCACCCCACTGCTTCCATGCTGGGAGGCTTTCATTTGGGAGAGTATTCCAGATTAAGAATTTGTTAGCTAACTCTCTGTGGTCAGCCAGGGAGGGTGGGGTCAGAACACAAAGATGGAGAGATTGACACCCAGCGGGGAGTCAGGTGGGGCTTTGGCACCTTTGGAGAAAGGACTCCCGAAGATGAAGCCGATCTCATCTCCGTGGTCTGCCCCATCAGTGCGGGGTTTTACGATAGTGCCAGGAGCGTAGTGCTCAAACTCATAGAGATAGACAGGGAAGCCAGCATCTAGGAACAAGGAACCCAATGAAGGCTGCTGAAAAAGTCTCAGCCCGGACTTCTCATCCACCCTACACATCCCACCCACCTGCATCAAGCAGGGGAAAGAGCCTGGGCTTCAGAACCCAGGGAGCACGTTCGAATCCCACCTACACTACTCATTAGTCACGTGACCTGGGGCACGCCACCCAACTTCTCAGAGCTGCAAGTCCTCATCTGCAGACTAGGGACATGAAAACAGTTCATGGGATTGTGGTAAGCCTTCTTCTTCCTTCCACTGAACCTCTCCTCTCTCTATTTGGCACTTAAAGTTCTTCAGTGTCTACCTTCTCCAGCCCCTCCTTTGACCTCTCACCCACGTGTTGCCCAAACCTGGGTCAGCCTGGGCAGGATCTCCAAGATACCCCTATAGAGGCCTGTCCTTGCAGCCAGGAGACCTTCCCTGACCACCCTACGTTGTTTCCTCTGGGCTGGCCTTGGCCTTGCCCTCCTCAGCCCTAAGGAACAGCCTCTCTTCTCTGCAGTTGACAGCATGCTGCCTCTTCTGTGGCCACTTGGAATTCTACATCAGCCCAGAGGTACAGAGAGGGTGAGTGAGTGATTGGTCAGCCCAGTGGCAAGCAACACCAGTGGACAGGGTTGAGGACTCTTGAGGACCCCACATACTGCGGTGGTAGCGGGCAGCCTGCAGTGTGGAGTACACAAAGGTAGCATCCCCAGCTAGGTCCATCACATGTTTTTGTAGCATCTTCTGGTCATGGTCATCCACATCACTCAGGTACTCCTCCATCACCAGTGGTAACTGCTCCTTGGTGACATTCTAGGTGGGGAAGTCACACCCACCCTGAGGTGTGGGGTGCCACGTGGGTCAGAGGTAAGCACACCAGTGACTTGGATCCAGCCTTGGCACCCCCAGGAGTTTTTGGCCTGGGTGTGGGGGGATGAGGAGCCTCCTGGGAAGGTCTCCCCCTTTGACAATTCTTACCCCAGTGTTTTAGCTGCATGAGAACTGCCTGCTGTGTCCCCGAGGAAGTCTGGAGAGCCTTGCCCAGTAGCAGCCACCTGATCCCATGGAAAACCCCAGGCTCCCCTCAAGGAACATCTCTGTCCTGGCTGGGAGCCCTTTGTGAAGAGCAGCTACTAGGTAAAAATAGGGAGGCTGCCTTGTCCAACCAAACAGAGCACACGTGATAGCATGGCCCCTCACCAACAGGGTGCTGGTACTCCAGAGCAGCTTGATGATGGTTTCTTTCCTCAGATGGCTCATTGGAAACTTCACGATCTGCTCCACAAGGCAAGGGCCCAGGTGTAGGCCAGGCCCAAACATTAGGAAGGATTCCAGCTGTGCCACATCAGGCCCCAAGGCTCTTCTCAGAACAGGAGTACCCATGACCTTTCCCGCACTCCTGCTCCCAACCTCTCCATCACTAACTTGGTTTGGAGCTGCAGTGAGGGCTGGGAGGGCCCTCCTGAGCTCGGGCATCTGCCCTGATCCACCCGGGAGCAAGGGAGGGACCCAGGATGTACAGCTGCCTGGTGGGGAAGGAATGGATATGAGGACCCATTCACACTATGAGCTAAGGATTTGGGGGCCCCCAAACCTCCAAGAGACTACACTTCTCTCCCTCTCATTATTCCTGTACAGTTCTCACTGCACAGGGACTGCAGGAGGCTCCCAAGCTCTCGGGCATCCCCAGAGAGACCTCTGGAATCTGACGTGGTACCCAGCACTGCTCATAAGGCATCCTCTGCTACCCCTACTGTGATGGGCATCCCTCCTTTTCACTTACAAAAGGCAAGAGCCAGTTGAACTCCAGACTGTTGACACCCAAAAGGTAAGGCACAGGTGCAACCTGCCCCTGAATCAGGACCACAATGGGGTTGTCTTGGAACACTACACCGTCCACCACGGGGCTCATGAACCACACAATCTATAAGGCAAGGGGGTTTCCAGTCAATCCTCCCACTTACCCTCCTAGGACCCCGTTGGTCTAAGATGACAGCTCAGCAAGTTCCAGAAATCATTCTAGTATATGTGCTTTGACTGGGAAAAAGCTGGGGCTCAGTCAACCTGGTGTGAGAGAGGATTAGCCACAGGCAGGACCAGGCTACTCAGACTCAGGATTCCCCTATCTCCCACCCCTCAGCTGACACCAAGAGGTGTTCACATAGTGCATTCTCTCATCTCTTGAAAATCTTTGCTAAGACTTCTCTTTTCCTTCTATTTAAAATCCTACCCCTCCCAACATGCCCAACCTCCTTACTCTCCTTCTTTTGTTTCCATTAACTTATCATCTCCTAAAGAAGTGAATAATTCATTTATTTATAGTGTTTATTGTCTGCCCCCAGTGGAACATCAGCCCTGTGAAGGAATTTTGGCCTGAGTATCCTAAGTGGCTTACAGAAGATGTTCAGACAGAATGGGGCCTGCTCACCTCTTGAGGGTCTTCCTGGACATGCAGTTTGAAGAATCTCTGTGGGAAGAGAAGAGGATGGGACTAAAGGGAATCTTCTGAGGCATGGTGCCTGGGGAGGCTGGGTACCAGGTCAGAAGGATGCAGGCAGCTGGGTCAGAGGCCGAGAAGGATGCAGGCAGCTGGGTCAGAGGCCGGAAGGAAGTTCTACCTACCATCTTCTGGGAAACACGCATCACCTCAGCCCCTGATAGTGTTCTCAGGCAGTCTACCAGAATCTTTGTGCTGTTGTGGTTGCAGCCTGCCAGCTGGGCAATCTTCTGTGAAGAGAAGAGGTGCTTGGGGGTGTGCCCATCCTGCCTCCCTTGCTGAACCTTAGGAGAGAGGAGGCATTTACCTTGGCCACCTTCAGTGGATCAGGAGTGATGAAGATTTGGAGTGCTGCGGTGCCACTCTGGGAAATGGCCCGATGGAAGAGACCTCGGGCTAGGGGTGATGTCATCTGCAGGGGTGGGGGGAGTGGCAGCCATGACATGCACAAATGGGGACCACTTGGGCAGTTTGGGATGACTTTCTGGCCTGGCTGGGCTGCTTGAAGGGGCCCAGAAAGGGCAGAAGCAAGGAGGGAGACAGGAGTTCTGGGTTGGAGTCCTAAACCTAGAGCCTGTGCCTTCCACTCTCTGGGCATCCATGTCCTGCTCTGTGGAATGGCCCCAGGGGTCCTGCAGGGCATCTGGTGTTGCTGCAGTGGTTCTGCTGGTGTAACAAACCAATAGGGGCCCCCCTCTGCTACTGGGCTAGGAATATGGGAAGGGGACCCTATGGTTCCCATGACCCCAATTACCTGCGCTGATAGCTCTTAGCCTTCCCCTGCTACCCAGGTTGGAGAAGTGAAGTGAAGTTGCTCAGTCATGTCCAACTCTTTGCGACACCATGGACTGTAGCCTACCAGGCTTCTCCGTCCATGGGATTTTTCAGGCAAGAGTACTGGAGTGGGTTGCCATTTTGGACCCCCATCCTGTCCCCTGGGCACCTCAGACTTAATGTGCTCCAAACTTGCTCCAGCCACTCCCCATCTGGGTGTTGTCCCTTATCCACACCATCCACCTGGGCCTTCCCTCTCTCCTCTGGTCATCTGCATGCTGCAGTTGGCCCTGTCCTGTCTACTTGGCCTCCCACATCACTCATCTATTGTCCATCCTTCCCGCTCCTATTTCAGAACTAGCCTTCATTAGATACACCATCCCTCACCGCAAGCTGGTCTCCATGCCTCTGTTTGTGCTTCATTTTAACCCAGATCCAGCAGAGCCAACTCTAAAGGCACATCTGATTGTGTCACTCCCCTGCTTAAAATCTTTGCCTGCTCTCCAATGCATTTTCAACAAAGTTGCTTAACTTCTCTGGGCCTCACTTTCTTCCTCTGTAGAGTGGAGAACACTTCTCTTTTTGTAGAGTGCAGAAAGGGAATACTCCTCTTTTTGGATTGTTGAGGTAATTCAATGAATGAATACACGTAAGGTGCTTAGAAAAGTGACTGGCACACGGAATGTGCTCAAGTGTTTGAGTGTTATTACTGTGGCCCACGAGGTCCTGTGTGATGTGCTCCCCGCTGACTGCCCAGCCACACGTCCCTCACAGGGCACCTCACCTACCCTCAAACTCTAGGTGAGCAGTATCCCACAAGTCAAGGGCAAAGCCCAGTCTCTAACCTAGGCCTGACCCCTACACCTGATCTGTGGCCCCAACCCTGCCCAGAGGGCACATAGTGGTCTCTGTTTAGGGCATAGACCTCTGGGGGAATGTGGAGAGGCAGGAAGTGCTGGATGATCTTTCTGGCCCACCACAGTCATAGTCTTAGCATTGCCTTTTCTGGGCTGGCTTGGTTTCCTCCCTGAATGGAACAGATATCCTTGTCTGTGAGGGGTGGTACCCATGGCAGTGGTGAGGGCAGGTCTGTGGATTGGAATGTAAAGTATACCCAAATCTGCACAAGTATATGTGCAGAACCCATGGGCCATGCGGTCCTGCGATTGTGCTTAGGTCTATCTGGGCATTGCACTCACCAGTCCCGAGATGCACATGGCCCCTGATGACTGGCCGAACAAAGTCACGCAGCCTGGGTCTCCGCCGAAGGCTTCGATGTTCTTCTGCACCCAGCGCAGAGCCGCAACCTGGTCCAGCAGCGCCCAGTTTCCGCGCGCTTGGCTGTCCCCAGTGCTGAGCGCGCGGGGCTCACTATCAGCGTCAGGAGCCCCGACGCCTGGGTGCTGGGGAGCCCCGCGCCATGTCCCGCCCTGTCCCTCAGAGACTAGGTCTAACCACCGCATTTCCTTCCTTATAATTGGGCGCCGCCCCATGCGGTATCTAGCACCTACCTGTCTGCTCCAAGTATTAGACCCCTCCCTGCCACGCCCCTCACGAGGATCCGCTCCATAGGCCACGCCCCCTTTCTTCCACCCAATCCTCACCTCCTCCGCCTTTAGTCCAAGAGCCGAGGAGGCCCCGCCCCTGACCCCAGGCGCGGGTTTCCGGTCCCGCCCACCTGAGGAAGCCCAAGATGCCGAGCCTGTGCTGCAGAACCACGACCACCACTTTCTCCCGGGCAGCCAGTTCGGAGCCATCATAAGTGGAAGCGGAACCCACGAGGAAGGCGCCTCCTGGGAACCAGATCATCACCTGGGCGAGAAGGGCTGAGGCCTGAGCGGGACAGCGGGGTGCTTGAGTGGGATGGTGGGTGGTTGAAGGCTGAGTACTCACGGGCTGCAGAGGGTCCCCGCGCGCTCGCACTGGCGCGTGCACATTCAGGTATAGACAGTCCTCACTGAAGTGTAGCCATTTATATCGTTTGTGTGTGTTGAAATACATGGAGGTGACCTGTCCCCAGGACTCCTGGAGGCACCTGTGGACACGATGTGAGTTGGGTTTCAGTGCCGTGATGATAGTGGGGAGAATGGTTTCAACCCAGGTTCCTGTATTGAGGGACTAGAACCCAAAGCAAGATTCAGGCAACGTGTGGGTGTGTGTGCGTGTGTATTCTTGTCCTAGCAGTCTCCACTAACATTAGGTCCAGGGGTAAGAGGCAGGTTGGCATTCCCTGCCTTGCACCTTGGTGTGCCTGTTCCCAAGGAAGGAAGCAGTTCCCTGCTCCTGTTGGAGACCTGTTGGTGCTGTCAAGCTAGAAACCTGGGTGCCCTGGGCCACCTCCTTTCTTACATGCCCTGTCCTCCTCTCAGTCTCTATTCTGACTCCAAACAGTGTTTGAATAGGCCCCCTCTGTTCACTTCAAGGCTGCTGCCCTGTGAAGGCCACCATCACTCTGGCCAGGACTCTGCCCCTGCCTCTTCACCTCCCCTCCAACTCATCTTCCACTCCCTGGCCGGAAAGATTGACAGATAACACAAATCTGACCATGTCACTCCCCTTCCCTGGTTCCTCCTGCCCCCAGGATAAAGTCTAGGTTCACCCACAATGACCTAGGCTCTCCTTCCCATCTAGTCATCTCCTCCCAGTCACTCTTTGCTCCAAATACACATGACCTCTTGCCTCCCACCTCCAAGCCCCCATGCCTCTGTTCTCTCTACCAAATGCCTTCTCCTCTGCCCAGCAAGCTCCTACTCACATTTAAGGTCCAGCTTATGTGTGTGTCTGCTGGGCACTTTCTCCTCTGGGCTTCCCAAACCTCTATACACCACTAACTATAATACTGACTTGGAGTAATTTTGATTGGTTGTTTTTGCTTTCAAAGGGTAGGGATGGAGATGTGTTCAACTGATTCCTGGCACTTGGCCCTGTACCTATGCACTGTATGGATCTTGGGCTGTCAGGCCATCTTACCTTTCCTCCATGCTGGCCCAGCCCTGGGGATGGCTATTCTTATAACAGGTGGGGCTGGGCGCATTTGACTGGATGCAGGAACCCTGTCTACCTACTCCTCTGTTCCCTTCTCTTGTGCCAGCCTGTCTTCACTGTGTGTGTTTTTGTAGGTGTAATTCATCCCCACCTCCCTAACCCTAGATCATCACCTGCTCCTTTTCAGTCGTTCCCCACAGCACTTCAACATACCTTGGTCCAAACCTATCCTCTACTACCCACCTTCTCCAGCAACTAATCTATCTCTCTCTTCCCCCTCAAGGCCAAACTTTTCAATAAGTTTTCTTTCCCTCCACACCTACTAGCCTGTCCAAGATCACTGGTAGGCAACTTGTCTCTTTCTACAGATTGTCTTTGCTTGACTTCTCAGCAGCAGCTAACATTGGTGTTAGGATCAGTTCAGTTCAATAGCTCAGTCATGTCTGACTCTGCAACCCCATGGACTGCAGCACGCCAGGCCTCCCTGTCCATCACCAACTCCTAGAATTTACTCAGACTCATGTACATTGAGTCAGTGATGCCATCCAACTATCTCATCCTCTGTCGTCCCCTTCTCCTCCCGCCTTCAATCTTTCCCAGCATCAGGGTCTTTTTCCAATGAGTCTGTTCTTCACATCAGGTGGCCAAAGTATTGGAGTTTCAGTTTTAGCATTAGTCCTTCCAATTAATATTCAGGACTGATTTCCTTTAGGATGGACTGGTTGGATCTACTTGCAGTCCAAGGGACTCTCAAGAGCCTTCTCCAACATCACAGTTCAAAAGCATCAATTCTTCGGCTCTCAGCTTTCTTTATGCTGTCCCATAAATCACATCCAGCATCCCAGCAGGAAAGCCAGGGGTCTTAGAGCCTAGAACTGGGGTTATAAGCATTTGAGGCCTCTGTCTCCAACCTGCCACTAAAGCCATTCCCATCAAAGTCACCAATGACTTCCATCTTGCTAAATCTCTCCCATCATCTTACTTGCCCTGGTAGCCCCTCTATATGGTTGACCATTCTCTGCTTCTTCAAAGCTTTCCTTCTCTGTTGTTGTTCAGTCACCAAGTCATGTCTTATTCTTTGCGACCCTGTGGACTACAACACGCCAGTCTCCTCTGTCCTCCACTGTCTCCCAAAGTTTGCTCAAACTCATGCCCATCGAGTCGGTGATGCCATCCAACCATCTCATCCTCTGCCACCTGACTTCCTTCTCTAGGCTTCTGTAATCCCACTCTCCTGGTTTTCCTGCCACCTCATGGGTGACTCCTCCTCCTCTTCTTTCCAGCCTAAGCAGGCGAATGCCCCAGGCCTCAACCCTCATTTCTCTTTTCAGTCTGATTATTCTTTCCTGAGCTGATGTCCTTCAGGCCTAGGGCTTCACACCACTGACATTCTGATGACTAGTCTCCTTCCAGCTCCCTTTGTCTAAACCATCTATTCCACATCTCCACATGGATATCTATTAGACATGCCAAACTTAACATACCCCAAAATGAACTCTTGTTTTGCCCAAACGTGCTCTTGTCCTAGTCTTCTCCGTTTAGGTAAATTGTGCCTCTATTTGCCTTGCTGCTCTGCCCCCAAGCTAGTCATTATCCTTGATTATTCTTCTTTCCTTATGACTCACATCCAGTTCTCCAGAAAATCCTGTCAATTTTACCTTCAAAATAAATCTGGAGCCTGACTACTCCCACCCATCTCCACTGTAACTACCCTGGTCAAAGCCACCATCTCTGTAAGAGCTTTCTTTCTCCCTGTTCTCCCCTTAATTACCACCCACAGTCTGTTTTAAGTTATCCACAAATTCTTACACCTGACACTCTGTGTTCCAAACAGCCAGTGGCCAATATTCCCACAACATATACCCAGATGTTTATGCAAGGGACACCCCAATCTCGAAACTCCTGATCCTCAGAGTTCCAACAATGGTTTTTCCATGTTCTGTCACCTGATCCATGGGGTTCCGAATAACAGTTGTCACACAATATTCAGAATGCCTTGGCTTCTCTCAGTAATAGCCAGTAGTTTAACAACCAACACTCCAGTGTTCCAGTAACAGTCAATCATGGTCTAACAGTGGACATCCTGTTTTTTAACAACTAGATACCCAGGTAGTTGTAGTTTTTTATATCACCTGACACCCAGGTTCTCACAGTAGACATTTTTTTAAATCCAGTAATTTATCCAACCGATGCTGAACAGTGTTAGTGTTCATCACAGAATGTTCTGGACAGTGCGTTACTCAATGGTCTGAGTGAACAGTGAATATACTTGTTCTTGGTAAACTGCCAAGCCCCCAGTGCTTCAAAGGGCAGTCATTGTCCCAACATGCTCATGTGATTCAGGCCCAGCTGGGGGTTGCATTAAGACCCTGGGACATTGAAACTGCAACTGAGTCCAGGTTTCCCCATATTCTGCAGTGAAGGGCTAGGGGTGACATGTGGCCTTCTTAGGTTCAAGCACCGAGGAAGAGGGAAGAGTTCAGGGTTCTGTGTGTGTGTGTGTACTGTTCCTTACACACATTTAGGGACACTCAGCTCCCCAGCAGGTCCTGGGGGCATAGTCAGTATGCACCTCCTCTTTGCCTGGAGCCTTCCCACAAGAGAATAAAAAACAGCCTAATCAGTGCCTTAAGTACCATTTAGACCAGCTACTTCATTATATAGGTTTGGAAACTGAGGCCCAGTATGGTCCCCAGGCTTGCCCGTGGGCACAAGTGCACTCTTCGGTGAGTTGTTCAAACCCTGGCCCAGAAGCGGGCATGGGTTCTCCGCCTTGCTTGGGATCTGCCCACCTCCCAGCCCACAGTCCTCTGGTTCTTACGCAGGGGCATAGGTGGTGGCATCTCTGATTCCTTCCCAGGGCTCTGGGGGCTCTGGGGCAGCGAATCTGCGGGCACCCACAGGAGGTTTGGAGAAGGGAACTCCTAGGAAGACATTGATGGGTGTCTTCCCCACGTGTATCTGCTTTCCTCTGAGTGTCCCATATTTGGTATCCACTAGAGGCTCCTTGGTGTGCAAGGCACCTAGAAAGAGAAGAGAAGGGTCACCCTGGACACCAGAGACACCTTGACCCATCTGCCACAGCACCAGCTTGAAGCTTTTCACAATTGTGTCATTGCTTACTTCTTTTGTGTTCCTCTTAGTAATTTTATCTAGTGTATTTGATTTAAGATATCAAAGCTATGTTTGTTTGTTTGTTTTTCCCTTCCTGAAGCACCCCTGTCATTTCTTTCTCCTCCTCCCCCTTTATCAAAACTAAAATTTTCAGGAATTTCCAGATGGTCCAGTGGCTAGAACTCTGCACTCTTACTGCCAAGGGCCCAGGCTCAATCCTTGGCTGGGGAACTAAGATCTCACAAGTCACATGGTCAAAAAACAAAACAAAAAGCTGAAATTTACTGTGCCCTGGTTCCCTGGGGGCTCACCCTACAAAATGACAGAAAGCAAATCTAATAAAAATATTATCGAACTTGATTTGGCATTAGAATCCTCTGGAGGAATCATCAGGAAATTCAAATTCCTGGGTCCCATTCTACATCCTCTGAAAGAGAATCTCAGGTTGCATCAGGAAATTAGATTTACAACCCCTTCTAGGAGATTTTGATGCAACTCATTTTTCAAATAGCATTGATATAGCTGAGTGCTAAAGAATTGATGCTTTCGAACTGTGGAACTGGAGAAGGCTCTTGAGTATCCCTTGGACTGCAAGATCAAACCAGTCAATCCTAAAAGAAATCAACCCTGAATATTCATTGGAAGGACTGATGCTGAAGCTCAAGCTCCAATACTTTGGCCACCTGATGCGAAGAGCTGACTCACTGGAAAAGACCTGATGCTGGTAAAGACTAAAAGCAATAGGAAAAGGGGGTGGCAGAGGATGAGATGGTTAGATAGCATCACTGACTCAATGGATTCAATGGACATGAATTTGAGCAAACTCTGGGAGACAGTGGAGGACAGAGGAGCCTGGCGTGCTGCAGTCAGGCAGCAAAGAGGGATCAAAAAGAGTTGGACATGACTGAGCAACTGAATAACAACAGTTGGTGTGGTAAGAACACACCCTCACACCCTAGCTGCAGGCGGCCTCTCTGCCCACGTCCCCAGGTCTTACTTGAGTAATATCTGGGCACAAAGAACTGGCTGTGATAGTGACCCTTCAAACATGGAGGTGTGTGCCAGTGGGGGCAAGGGACCATCTCAAACCTCCTCTGTGTGTGTGTAGTCCCTTGCAACTTACAAGGCCCTTTGTCATGGTCCTCCCATGTAGGCTTCTCAATGGCCCTTGGAGGAGTGGGGTGGGGCCTTGAGGCCCAGAGATGGTTAGTGACCAGCTTGAGATCTCATAGGACAGAGCCAGGAGGTCAAGATCTATCATATTACTCAGATTTGCCCTGAATTCTGGGTCCACCCATGACTGAATAGCTAATGACTATGATTGACTGATCTTTTATTATAGCTTGGCACTCTGCCAAACACTTTTATGCTCTCTCACCTCATCTGCCTAAAAAATTTATAAGGTAACTGTTTTGTATTTTCCTACTACACAAATGTGGAAATGGGGGTTCAAAGTGGTATATAACTTGTCCAGGGTGACACAGACTGTCTCACATCAGAGCTCTGCCTAAACAGTAATGTTTTACTGTCCTCACCCCAGCCTCTGGGAGCACCTAAGCCTGTGACAGAGTGCTCTACACCCCTGAATCAGAGCTGATGAGGAGTGTTCCCGGTCCTAACTCTGCTACCCTGAGGCAATACGTAAACACTTATGAAAACAATATTCCATGTTTTTAGAAGTCATAAAATACTAATTAAAACCAAGAGTTACAATTTCCACTTAATAAATTAAAAACAATGGCACCTCGACTTCCCTGGCAGTTCAGTGGTTAAGACTCTGTGCTTCCAATGCAGGGGGCGGTGTGGTTCCATCTGTGGTCCCACATGCCTTGCCATCAAAAAACCAAAAACATAAAACAGAAGCAATATTGTAACAGATTCAGTAAAGACTTGAAAAATGGTCCACATCCAAAAAAAAAAAGAAAAATCTTTGAAAAGTGATAGCACCCAATTCTGGCAAAGATGCAATGAAAAGGACACCCACATATGCTGTTGGTGGAAGATAAACTGATACACCACCTTGAAAAAATAATTTGGCAAAATGTATAAGAGTCATAAAATATTCACATGCTTTGACTCAGTAATTCCACTCTAGGTCCACCCTTATGAAACTAGTCAGAAATGTATTAAAAGAAAGACTTTATGAATCACAGTCATACTTGCCATAGTGAGAACAAGAAGCATTATTTGTATCTGGGGTTCAGGAAAAGTAAATGTAATTATGAACTCAAGTTATAAACTGTTTATGCATGATCTTAAGTGAAAACAAAAACAGAATAAAATTGTTTAGGTGCTTATAGCACAGCTATATACAAATATGCAATAAGAAGACTAACAAACAATGTGCCAGAATGCTAAAGTTGTTTTAGCAAAGTTTCAAGTTAAAAATATTTTTTAATGTGGGGACTTCCCTGGCGCTCCAGTGGCTAAGACTCTGCACTTCCACTGCAGAGGGCTCAGGTTTGATCCCTAGCTGGGGAGCTAAGTTCCTGCATGTAACCAAGAAAAAAAAAATTAATGTGTTAATATGGGCAAAACTAAATTATGATAGCCATCAGAATGGTGGTGGTTACTTGGAGTGTATTGCCTGGGAAGGTGCATGTCAGGTGTTGGAAATGTTCTAGATCTTTTTTTGTTTTTTTGGCCTTGCCTCATGACATGTGGGATCTTAGTTCCCCGACCAGGAATGTAACCCACCCTGCTGCATTGTAGCACAGAGTCTTAACCACTGGACCACCAGAGAAGTCCTGAAATGTTCTAGATCTTGATCTGGTTGGTGATTACACGATGATTTTACACACACACATACACTAAGAGATATATATATATATATATATATATATATACACACACACACTAATATAATAAGATTTTTAAACAGTATTAATTGTATAAAGAATGTAAGTATACAATCATAATTATAACATATACAATTATGTAAATTATAAGATATATTTTATAAAAATGTAAATATAAATGTCCATGCTCCCAGCTGCCCACCACCCCCATCCACCCAGATCTCTAAATGTCCCTACCCTGCTGCCCCCAGGAGAGGTTGAGTTGGGGACCTGTCCCTATGGCCTATGTCCCTCTTGAACCAGGGAAGGGTAGGGGCTTACCCCAGGCTGTCTGCACCACCAGAAGGAGGGTGAGGCTCAAGCACAGAATCCAATTCATTCTCCGGCCAGCCAGCTCCTGCCACAGTCTGGGACGATGTCCACCCCGCAGATGTCAGATGGCGGATGTGTCTGCGGCGAGCTGGGCTGTCCGACTTTTATCTTTTAATCATCAATAGAAGGTGAGAGGGTGGGGGAAATTGTAACCAGCTCTCCCATCAGCCCACAGCCGTATCTCTGCGTTGGGGTGATAAGTCACTGTCAATGGTCTTGGCTCTTTGAAAAACTGACCAGCCTGTAACCCCTTTGCAGTTTGCTCATCTGTGCAATGGGCTTAAAGTTGAGGTAGTGTGAGTCAAGCACTGAGCACCAGTAGGTACTAAGTTTGGAGCAGAACACCTGAGCACTTGTTTCTTAGCCCCCAGGTTTCCTCCCTGCGGATTTAAAGGCCCTACTCCCCCGCCCACACACACGTACACGGAGGCTCCCCTCCAGTTTGTGCAGTCCCTTTTACAGGCACTCCCCAACCCTTCTCACACATGCGGACTTTCTCAGCCGGGACCATGTGGGTCTGAAAGCAGCCATGATGTGGAAGTCCAAAACTGGGTGATGGTGGTCAGGGACCTGGGGTAACCAAATAAATATTAAAAACAAAACAAAACTACCCTGTCCTTGGACTAAGAAATTTGGTCTGGGAGACCATCCAAAACACACAAAAAGTTGTTTACAGGATGAGTGTCCTATAGCCTTGTTGACGACAGCCTCACCTCAGTAAGACTGTAGGGGATGGGTGAAGAAGGATGTTACACCTACAGAATGTAATTTATGCTACACGGTCAGTAATATCATGTTCCGTGAGACTCTAGAGTAGCCAATGATTTAGCACTGGTTATGAGCCAGGCTACTGGGCTTGAATCCCAGCATTGCCACTTACAAGCTATGTGACTCTTCTGGACTCCAGTTTCTTCATCTGTAAATCCTGCATGATAATAGTACTTACTGAGTTGTAGTGAGGGTTAAATGTGTTCATGTAGGTAAAGCACTTCAAACAGGGAAAACCCATCGTCAGCTGTCATTGTTAGTCCTTGGGGAAAGGCTGATGTGGTTTAATAACTTGAAAAAGGGAGAATCTGAAATTGTATATTGAATATGACCATGGAAAGTACATACCAAAATACTCCAAAGATGTCTAAAGTAACAGGAAGGATTGATGCCAAAATGGTGTCTGTGGTTGGCTCTGAGTTGCAGAGTCATCATCAGTGACCTTGATTTTTTTTTCCTTCTTTTTCCTTTAAATTTTCTGTAGTTTCTACGTTTTCTTTAGCCAGCATTATGAAGAATGCACTATCATTGTGGGGTTTAAAGAGTCAGGTATGGGAGAGAACAGGGAAGGCAAGATCAGGGAAACACAGGTTACCAGCAGCTTCATCTGTCCTGGGCCACGTTTCTCTTTCTGGATCATATTCCCTTTCTCATTACTTTGCGCTGCTGGCCTCCCCTGCGGTCCATGTGTGGCCACATCACTAGGAGTATGGAGCCTGGTTTGAGGGAAGTGACAGAGCCACTTGTTTCTGCTTCCCAGGCTCCAACAAGGTTAGTTGTTTTTTTTTTTTCCCCCATTTATTTTTATTAGTTGGAGGCTAATTACTTTACAATATTGTAGTGGTTTTTGCCATACATTGACATGAATCAGCCGTGGATTTACATATGTTCCCCATCCCGATCCCCCCTCCCACTTGCCTCCCCATCCGATCGCTCTGGGTCTTCCCAGTGCACCAGCCCTGAGCACTTGACAAGGTTAGTTTATCTGTTTGTACTAAGCATGTGTTACTGAAAGGAAGGGCCAAGCTGGGAGGTGGAGGGGAGTGTGAGTGTGGAGGACAAGGGAAGTGGGTGGTGGAAAAGGCAGATAAGACTGTGAGTGCACTTGCCAGGCAGGCCTGGAGGTCAGTCACCTGCAGGATCCGCAGCCCAGCTGTGCAGTAACTTGGCCAGCTCTGTGTGGGCCTTAAGGACGGGTCCTGCCAACAGCTGGCTCCATTCGTGCCCCCTCTCCCCGGGGAAGAAACAACCTTTCACCTGGGCCATATGGGTGGAAGTAATGCCAGGCCAGGCTTCCGAGTGGAGGACTCATGTGGGCCCCATCCAACGCCCACATGGGGCACAGGGAACATTGAGTAGGTCGCTGGGTCAGTCAGGTGGCCCTGGGAAAACACTATCTTAGGGGTAAGAACCTGAGATTCTGACATGAAATGCTAGGTGATCTTCTCCCGAGTCACCCAGCACCCTCTGTTTGGTGAGAGAAAACTGAGGCTCTATCAAAAGATGGGGAAGCCTGGTGTGCGGCAGTCCATGGGGTCACAAAGAGTCAGAAACGACCGAGTGACTGAACTGAACTGAAATGAGGCTCCATCTGGTCCGTGACTGGGCTTCAAAGATGCATGACAAGTCGGGTGGGGTGTCCTGAGGGGCCAGATCACAGAATGAAGCCAAGCTCCTGATAAGAGAAGGAGCCTGTGCCTGGAGCTCTGCAGACCCGCTCAGTGCGGTGCGGTCATCTCTCATCTCTGTACTGCCTGAACTATTGCAAAACTCCCCACTCTGGGCCTCACTTGCTGACAGTGCTAGCTATTGGAATCCCAGTTCCTCTGCCTACACCACCCCTTAGACCCTCACTCCGGCAGCTGGAAAGCTCACTCTAGGCATGAGGGCACAGTCTGGAGGGAGGCCCACAGTACTGGGAATGGGTCCTGGCTCCATCCTCACTCTGTGTGGCCTCAGGCAAGGTGCTTCCCCTCTCTGGTCCTCAGTTTCTTCCTCTGTAAAGCGGGGATCCACTCGGGACCCCAGAGGATGGCCCAAAGGTCCTATAAGACTACTCAGGACCCCAGAGGATGGTCCAGAGCCCCGAGGGAGAGAAAGGATGTGAGTGAACTTGAGCACAGAGGGAAGCTCAGCAAGGCTCCTTGGGTGGGTGAGGCCTGGCCCTCTGATTGCCTGGTGCCCTGGGCCCTGGTCAAGACCTCCAGAGTCAGAAAAGTCAGCTCAGGGACAGTAGGGAGGGGCAAGGACACCTCTAGAGAGGCTCCAGTGGGCAATGCCATCTCAAGACATGAGGAATCTGGGCTGATGGGAAAGGAAGCCCAAGGGCTGGGGCAGAGGGAGGAGGGATGTGTGGACGCCACTCTTCTCTAGTAACAGAGCTGGTATTTCTCTGCCAGGTAGCTTCCTGTTCTTGGAATGGTTTTCCCAGGGCCTGGGCAAGCTGGGCTGGGAACTGGGGTCCAGGGGGACTGGAGGGTGTACATCTAAAATCCAAAAGGAGGGACTGCAGGTACAGTAGGGGAGGGGCTTGGATGACAGCTTCCCTGACACCCTGAGGGAAGGCCAGAGACTCATTCAGAACACCACAGAGTTCCACCTGCCACCTCTTCTAGGCAGACACAGGTCCAAGAGTTATTTCAAAGTGGAAAAGCCTCATACTAACATTATGATAGCACCCCAAATGTCCCCTAGTTCTTCTATCTTTGAACTGCAGTTGAGGGAGCCATATGATTTTTTCAGACAGTGCAGTTGAAATCTGTGTCCACACCTACACCAGGGGGCAATTGTTGAGCACTTGCTGTGTGTCAGGCACTATTCCAGGCACTTTACAACTAATTATCATTCAGTGTTAGAGAATGTTCTATTTTCATTCTTTTACACAGAGCCGTCCAGTTTTCCCAGCACCACTTACTGAAGCGACTGTCTTTTCTCTATTGTATATTCTTGTCCCCATTCTCATAAACGAACTGACCATAAATTCTAGTAAGGAAAACACTTTTTTTTTTTGCCTGCCTTTTGGTACAGAAAATGTCAGATTTCCTCCAGCACAGTCAAATATAACAATCATTGTTGAAGTAAAACCTGTCTAATAACCAATAAGGAAACAGAGACTCAGGTAGTCCAGCGGTTAGGATTCCGCACTTCCACTGCCGGAGGCATGGGTTCGATCCCTGGTTGAGGAACCAAGATCCCATACGCTATGTGGCATGGCCGAAAAGAAAGAAAACAGGGACCCAAAGTTATACTGGAAGCCAACAACTTCGAAGCACCTATAGAATCAAAAGTAATTCAACTTATAACAATTCTGCAGTAGACAAAGATACATGTAAAACTGTACAGAGATGTTCAAAAAGATGTAAATAAGGAAGAGCCAATGCATTGCTCACCAGGAGATCACAGGGGCACCCTGGAAGAAAGTCTGCTCTGTGTAGCACCTACCGACTGCTCAGGAGTAAACATTTGCATGCTTGAAAGGTACTGATGTTAAAAGGCTGTCAGCGCTCTGTAACAACCTCAAGGGATGGGATGGGATGGGAGGGGGTTCAGGAGGGAGGGGACACATGTATGGCAATGGCCAATTCATGTTGATGGATGGCAAAAAACCATCACAATATTGTAAAGTAATTGGCCTCCCATTAAAAGAAATTAAAAAACAAAAAAGGTTGTCAAATTTCCACAGCTATGGCTAATTATGACTGGCAACATCAAAAAGCGTGGATGGGGGGCAAACAGCTGGCTGATTAAGATGACATAAAACTTTTAAAAAACTCATAACCCCCTGTTACTACTGGTGGGAGTGAAAACCATCAGGACGCTTCTGGAGCACTGTGCTAACAACAGTATGCTTCACAGTACAGCCCGTTCTCTGACTTCCGGGCTCACGGTAGGGTTGGAGATTGGGGCTGAGTTTCCCAGGGAAAATTTATTTTCAGAATGATGAAACTTCCCATCCATTACAATGCCTTTTGCCAGTGGTGATGGAGTAACAGTGGGCGTTTTGGGGAGTCGGTTAACTGGAAGCTGAGAGAAAGAGACTGAATTTGGGTCTAGGGGTCGCTTCCACGTACAGCCACTGTAGTCTTCCCTCTGTAGGAATGGCCTCCAGATATGCGCTGATCTGACATCATGATGAGGAAGCAGGCCTTAAAATTCACAAGATCAACATGCCCTTCCATGCCAAACTAAAAGTGTCTGAGTGGTGAAGGAAGAAAGGGTTTGAATCATAAGGGGCCAGAAGCTAGAAGTTTTTAGCAGGAGAATTCTTCAGATCATCAAATGTGTGAAACAGTAGTCAGTGGACAATTCTCTTTTCATCAGCACCTAAATGGAAGTTAGGTGTTTCCCAACAGGGATATACCCCATAATGCACAGTATCCAATTATAAACACACTATATATACCTTTCCTCCCATTTTGGTGGGAATCACATGAAACAGAACTTATGAGAATTCGGGGATTCATAGGGCAGAAACTCGTAGCAGTACTATAAGGGGAAAATACCTATGTGTGGGAGATTAATATAATTTATGTAGCCAGTGTATCAGATCACGTCGTAAAGTATCTGACAAATCTTGAACTGACAAAGTCTGACAGCCCCAAATAAAATGGCACACCAAGTTGCCTCCAACGCATGGCAACAGCCTGAAGAGACAAACGTTCCAATGACAGCCTCCTACACACACCGATCAATAAGATGATGTATGCAGTATAAGAGCATATCGATTGTGTAATGACATCACCCGACACAAGGGAGTGGGCAAACTAAAACTTGAATTGGCCGGTGTGTGCCATGTCCCTCAGTCGTGTCCAACTCTTTGCCACCCCATGGACTGTAATCTACCAGGCTCTCTGTCCATGGGATCCTGCAGGCAAGAACACTGGAGTGGGTTCTCCAGGGGATCTTCCCAACCCAGGGATCGAACCCACGTCTCTTGCATCTCCTGCAATGGCAGGTGGATTCTTTACCTCTAGTGTCACCTAGGAAGCCCCAGATTGCTCTGATGGCCTCTGGAATTTCAGATCAATTTTTGTGCACTTTTCCAAAATTAACTGATTATACTAATGTTCAAATACCATCTACCTTAGTGGAGGCCAAAATAACAGAAGGAAAATACTTCTAAAATTTGTAATTTTCTGTGCTTCTCATTCTTAACAATGTAAAACTAGGTAGAATAGTATTTAACTCTAAATCTTTTTCCTTAAGAGTGGGTCTCCAAAATCAGATGAGTCTCAAGCCTCTCAAAACCCGACTCTGCTTCTGAGTTTGGGCAAAGAAAGGTGAGTGGATGAGACACCTGTTACCTCTGGCTTCCTTCAGGAACTGTGAGCAACTTCATGATGCTCCTTCTCCAGCTGGCCAGTAGTGTTTCTGGTGGGGGTGGCCTCTGAGTGGGGCTGATGGGGCAGCCAACTTCCCACTGCCCTGAGATGAGCGCATGACATGGAGGAGAAGGAAACCTCCCTTGTCCTAAGCCATGGAGATTTTAGGTTTGTTTCTTACTATGGCATACTCGAGCTCATATTGACTAAAAAGGGCACCTTGGCATAGAGTTAAATTTGCACAACAGGTCCTGGGTATTTACTACAATGAAAATTCTTGCATGATAGATACATTACTATACCACTCACTCTTAAAGATACCAGATTCAAACGGTTTTACAGACCAATTCTTTTTTTTTTGGCTGTACAGCTTGTGGAATCTTAGTTCCCTGACCAGGGATGGAACCCAGGCCCCTGCATTGGAAGTTCAGAGTCCTAATCCCTGAACCGCCAAGGAATTCCCTACAAATCAATTCATAACAGACTGTTAAGGTAAAGATATTGACTATATTATTTAAATTTTTTCAAAACAAAGAAAAGTATAAAACATTTGGGGAAAAAAAACATTTGGAATTTCAGGGATCCATCTATGTGGCAGGATTGTGGGTTTTTTTTTTTAATTTAGGCTTCTGTTACTTTCCAAAATTTTTACAATGAGTATTTGTGGTTTTATTTTAAAAACTAATAATTTTATGTGTAAACACTTTGGGAAAACATCCATCTTTATTATGAGTTACATTTTAGTGACTTCTAAGAATCATTTGTTTTGAAACTAGTCATGAATATTTTAAAATGATATTATACACTTGAATGGAAAATGAAAGTCACCCTCCAAATGCACATCGGTCCCACTTCTTTATCAGAAAAGTTCATCATCTCCAAGGCCAAACATATGATATGCTTATGTATGTATATGTGTACATGTATGTGTGTGTGTATATATATATACATACATCTAAATCTTATACTTTGTTGTACACCTGAAACCAACATAATATTGCTAGTTTCATTTTAAAAAGAAAGAAAGGAAAAAGGCAGCCGGGGCTACCCAGGTGGCGCTAGTGGTAAAGAACCCGCCTGCCAATGCTGGAGACAAAAGAGATGCAGGTTTGATCCGTGGGTCAGGAAGATCCCCTGGAGGAGGGCATAGCAACCCACTCAAGTTTTCTTGCCTGGAAAATCTTCATGACAGAGGATCCTGACGGGCTACAGTCCACGGGGTTGCAAAGAGTTGGATATTACTAAAGCAACTTAGCATGCACACACACACTCTCACCAATGGGATGGCAAGAACCCTCCCCCCTCACACCTAAGTGAACAGTACCTGTGCATCTATGAAAGCATCTTGGAAGATTAGACAAAATCCTAACCTTCCATGATCACCAGTTTATCAAAGGATTTCATGAAGCTCATTTAAAAATACACCTACAAGCAAAAGTCACAACTTTTAAAAACAATTTTCAGGAGTCTTAAAAACCACCAGGTGTAAAAATGACTTTCCATTCAAAGATGTCTGAAACAACTTTAAGCTGCGTGGCTCCTATGTAGTCAGACGGCTTCTCCACTGACCCTGACAGCTCAGTGGCACCTGGGGGCTTGCTGTGCTCAGAGTCTCCGTTCCAACCCAGCCACCACACCCCAAAATACACAGATAGGAACTAACCAGGTACCAGGGGCTTGGGGCAGGGTGGGGGGTGCGGGTTGAGGTTTGGAAGGCAGAGGATCACTGAGAGTTTGGGGACCAGCAGAAGGCTCTAGGAGGTTTCCTGGAGAGCAGCAGAGTCAGTGAATGCTTGTGTCTGGCAGGGCCTCGCTTCCACACTGAATTCCTTAGCTGGGGGTGAGGTGGAGCGTAGGCACAGAACCTAGCCCCTCACCCAAGTACCTTCATTTTAGTGGTTCCTAAACTCTTCTGACTGTGTGGATCACAATAAACTGTGGAAAATTCTGAAAGAGACGGGAATACCAGACCACCTGACCTTCTCTTGAGAAACCTATATGCATGTCAGGAAGCAACAGTTAGAACTGGACATGGAACAACAGACTGGTTCCAAATAGGCAAAGGAGTACATCAAGGCTATATATTGTCACCCTGCTTATTTAATTTATATGCAGAGTACATCATGAGAAACGCTAGGCTGGATGAAGCACAAGCTAGAATCAAGATTGCCGGGAGAAATATCAATAACCACAGATATGCAGATAACACCACCCTTATGGCTGAAAGTGAAGAGGAACTAAAAAGCCTCTTGATGAAGTGAAAGAGGAGAGTGAAAAAGCTGGCTTAAAGCTCAACATTCAGAAAACTAAGATCATGGCATCTGGTCCCATCACTTCATGGGAAATAGATGGGGAAACAGTGGAAACAGTGTCAGACTTTATTTTTCTGGGCTCCATAATTACTGCAGATGGTGATTGTAGCCATGAAATTAAAAGACGCTTACTCCTTGGAAGGAAAGTTATGACCAACCTAGAGAGCACATTAAAAAGCAGAGACATTACTTTGCCAACAAAGGTCTGTCCAGTCAAGGCTATGGTTTTTACAGTGGTCATGTATGGATGTGAGAGTTGGACTGTGAAGAAAGCTGAGCGCCGAAGAATTGATGCTTTTGAACTGTGGTGTTGGAGAGGACTCTTGAGAGTCCCTTGGACTTCAAGGAGATCCAACCAGTCCATCCTAAAGGAGATTGGTCCTGGGTGTTCACTGGAAGGACTAATGTTGAAGCTGAAACTCCAATACTTTGGCCACTTCATGCAAAGAACTGACTCGTTTGAAGAGACCCTGATGCTGGGAAAGATGGAGGGCAGGAGGAGAAGGGGATGACAGAGGATGAGATGGTTGGATGTCATCACCGACTCAGTGGACATGGGTTTGGGTGGATTCCAGGAGTTGGAGATGGACAGGGAGGCCTGGTGTGCTGCGGTTCATGGGGTCACAAAGAGTCAGACACGACTGAGCGACTGAACTGAACTGAACTACCTGTCAGACTCTCTTACCAGCTTATGGGGACAAGGGGATGAGAACAGGAGTCCTTCAATGCCGTATAAAGAGCTTGAACTTGCCTCAAGGGTGGCAGGGAGCTTTAGGGTAGCCGAGCAGCACGACTTGGAACCTCTGGTTTGTGACTCTTTTCTGTCCCAAATGGACTTCCCAAAACATAACTTCCCAGGCGGTGCAAGTGGTAAAGAATCCGCCTGCCAATGCAGGAGACACAAGAGACATGGGTTTGATCCCTGTGTCAGGAAGATCCTCTGGAGGAGGGCATGGCAACCCACTCCAATATTCTTGCCTGGAGAACCCCATGGACAAAGGAGCATGGAGAGCTACAGTCCATGGGGTTGCAAAGAGTTGGACATGATTAAAATGACTTAGCATGCATGCACAAAACAGAATTGGTCTCAACTGCAAGTAGTTTTCATTCAATCAGCAGCAGCCAGGAACTTAGTCTGACTGAGGAAGGGTGTATATGGGACCAGAGTTGGTGGGATGAGATAGTGGGCAGAGGGGAAGTCATTGTGTTTGTATTAAAATCCAGATGTCTCAAGGGAAGGATATATTGATCCTCAAAAACAAACAAAAGAAAGAAATGTGTGCCCCACTCAAAAACCTCTGGCTGCTTTTCACCTGTTGTTGCCTGAGAGGGCAGACCTGGTCTTCTCTCTCTGACAGCAGCCTGACTGATGCACTAGTCCAGACACCCACCCCCAGCCTGTTCTCCTGCGTCCTGGTGGTGCCCCGAGAACTGTGCAGCCCCAGAAGTCAGTCTCCCCAGCTGGAGGGAAAAGAAAGAGCCCAGGCAGGCCATAAGCGGGTGAGGTACTAGGGCTGGGAAGCTTGCATCTCACGTCCAAGGGTCAAGACCCTGGCCCTGCTGGACTCTGCTCTGTCTTGGCAAGGGCCAAGACTGGACAAAGGGACCTCCCCCAGCCCTAGTCAGAAGCCTCTGAGATCAGTTGTCAGCTGGATCCCCTGAGGCCTCAGGACCCACCCTCCCTAAACCCAGGTCTCTGCCACGAGAGTCCACCCACCCTTCTGATCGGAGAGGACAACATTTGTCCAGAACTAAGCAGAGCTTTGGTGCCTAAAGGGCCTGGGTTCACATGCAACAGTCCCCATCCTCATACTTTCTCAGTCTCTCACTCAGCAAGCATCCTTTGACCCCAGGTCCTGCCTGATCCTGGTATGGGAGATGCAGAGTGGGGTCAGGCTGATTTCCACTCTCAGAGAGCTTCTGAGAGGGGAAGAGGAACACTGACACCAACGGTGCTAGCCTAGAGTGGGATACACTGTCATAGACAGAGCTCGGGCCAGGTCCAGAGAAGGCAGGGAAGACTTTCCGGAGGAGGATCCTCTGGGGAGCTTGAGGTATGAGCTGGAACTTTCCATGGAGCAAGTGGGAAGAGGGAGAAGTTTGGGCAAAATCCCCCTAGATGAGAAGCAGGTGACATTTCACAGGAGTCACAGAGGGGCTGATGTTCTAATGCAGCAAGCAGTCTCTGACATTTTCGGCACCAGGGACTGGTTTTGTAGAAGACAATTTTTCCATCGACTGGGGAGGGGGGAACAGTTTCAGGATGAGTCAAGTGTATTACATTTATTGTGCACTTTATTTCTATTATTATGACATCAGCCCCACCTCAGATCATCAGGCATTAGATCCCAGAGGTTGGGGACCCCTGCTTTAAGAGATATGACTGCCCATCAGCCTGGTTTGGGTTAAAGTCTCTTAGCAGTGAGAGAGGGCTTCCTAGATGGCACTAGAGGTAAAGAACCTGCCTCCTCATGCAGGAGATGTAAGAGACCCAGGTTTGATCCTTGGGTCAGGAAGATCCCCTGGAGGAAGGCATGGCAACACGCTCCAGTATTCTTGCCTGGACAATCCCAGGGACAGAGGAGCCTGGCGGGCTACAGTCCATGGGCGTTGCAAAAGCGTCAGACACAGCTGAAGTGATTTAGCACATAGCACAGAAGGGAGAGGAGGAGGCTGCCCGCCTGGGATGTGGCCACCCCTAGGGCTGAGCTCCAGCCCAGAAGGCCCAGGGCCTGCCTCAGAGTTCCTCCTGGGCCTTCCTGCCCTTCTGCTTATGCTGCCACTGCCCAAACTTGGTGGGAAGTATCTCTGCCCAGAGCTGCATTCGGGCCTCCCTTGGCTTCTGGTTGACCCGTGGCACCAGGCTGATTTCCAGGTATTCCTCCGCATGGTTGAATGGGGGCCAAAGAGGCAGCCCCTTGCCATTGGGGTCCCTGGGTGGGAGGAATGAATGAATGAAGACCAAGGCCTCCTGTATTGCTCCCAGGCAGGCAACTCTAAGTAGTCCTAGGCCCAAAGCCAGGCAGGCCTGTTTGCTTACTCACCCTGTCCAGGCAAAGTTGGTCCACTGGGCCATCATGGTGAGGCTCAGTTGCTGCTCCTCCTCCGTGGCTTCTGGAAAGGCTGTGGGAAGGACAGACTTGGATCAGGGTCAGGTGGGTCCTGAAGGAGACTCCAGGGTCCCTTATGCTGACCTGAGACCTCTGTTCCTGCAAGCCCCGCTCCTCCCCTGGTGGAGCCAGAAACCTAAGGATTACTGGTGCGTCCATCCTCACCCAACATGGAGCTCTCATCCGTGAGGAAAGGACCGCCGAACATGAAGGTCAACTCAGCCGCATGATCAGCCCGCACCCAGGCTGGCTTGATCTTTGCAAAAGAACTGGGTCGATGCTGGAACTCATAGAAAAAGATGGAGACCCCAGAATCTGTGGAGAGAGGGCTGCATGAGAGATGGTCACCCACAGCCTGATCAGGCACTATCTTTGCTAAGCCAGGCTCACCGTAACACCAATACCAGTGATAATAATGATGATGACAAAATGATGAACAGCAAGCCTTTACTGAGTACTTGCTAGATGTTCAGCACCAGTCATCGTTCAGTTCATCCTCATAATAACCTATGGATTAGATCATTATGCATTATGATTGCCATTTTATTTCTTTAAATTTTTATTTATTTGGCTGCACCGAATTTTGTTGTGGCATGTAGGATCATTAGTTCCCCCCGACCAGGGGTTGAACCCAGGTCCTCAGCATTGGGAGCCTGGAATCTTAGGCTCCATCAGGGAGCCCCTACTATAGCCATTTTAGAAATGAGAAAACGAGGCACAGAAGGGTTATGTGTCTGCCCAAGGGGTCACAAAGACAGGAACCCAGAACTGTTTAGGACTATGTTAGGGTTTAGCCACAACAGGGGTCTGGAATCTCCAGGATTGAATGCCTGATAATTTGAGGTGGAGCTGATGTCATAATAAATAGAAATAAAGTGTACAATAAATGTAATGTGCTTGAGTCATCCTGAAACCATCCCCCTCTCACTCCTTGTCTATGGAAAAATTGTCTTCTGTGAAAACAGTCCCTGGAGCCAAAAAGGTTGGGGACTGCAGAGCCATGAAGCTTGGAGGAAGCAAGACTTTTCTCCCAGGAGGAAGGCTGAAAGCAGAAAAAATCACTCATGAGTCAACTGAGTCCCAGAGAATTGGTGAGAAGCCCTGCTGGGCGACCTCTGACAGGTCACCGCACCTCTCCGTGCCTTGGTTTTCTCCTCTGCAGAGTGTCTGCCAGAGTCACCTCTTACTGTTGTGATACTGCGTCTCAGAGAGGAAGTGGTGAGTGGGAGAAGCATTGGAGCGTGAGGCCATGTCCCCCGTGAGAGCTCAGGTCCTGGGCTCAAGTGGGAAGGGTGGGACAGCTTAGGCAGTGATAGGCTTACCTTGGAGGTGTCTCGCAAATTGCAACATGGGTAAGGTTATGAAACTGTCACTTAGCAATTCCTGGAAGGCTTCTCGCTTGGCTTGTCCATCTGAGCTGCTGCCTAGGTATTCCTTTATGATGGTGGACATCACCTCAGTGGGCACATCCTGGGGTGAGAGGCCTTGTCAGACCCCACAGACCCTTCCAAGAAGTCCTTCATCCTCCTGTCTGGCCTTTTTCATGTCCCAGGACTCATGTGCCAGGAGGCTAGCCACCTGCCTTCCTTGGGGGTTCTAGATGATGTCTGGGTGGGAAGAGGTCAAATCTGGAGTTAACTGCTAGCTCTGCAATCATTGTGACTGATTGGCTGTGTGACCTCAGATAGGTTGCTGAACCTCTCTGAAAGTCAGCTCCTCCCTGTAAGGTGGTTTGGCAGCCTCTGTGAATCACAGAGTTCTGGCCTAGAGCAGGCACTCAGTTGAAGTTAACTAGGAAGTTAGTGGAAGAATGAATCATGGGACTTCCCCACAGCTCTAGAGAGCAGTGATGTGATTGTGTGAGTGAGGAGGGATCTAGGGAGTCTCGAAGGAAATGTACATCGATTGAGCACCTCCTGGATACCAGTTCCCTGGGAGACTCTTCCAATACAGCATCCAGTATCTTTCTTAAACAGCTCACATGGGTGGGAACTAGCATTCTTATTTATGAGTGAAGAAGTGGAAGGTTAATTGTGGACAAGAAGCCAGGATCAGGATTTGACCCCAGGTCCACCTGGCTTCAGGCATCCCAGGAGGTGCTAGTGGCAAAGAACCTGCCTGCCAATTCAGGAGACTTAAGAGACGCGAATTCGATCCCTGGGCCAGGAAGATCCCCTGGAAGAGGGCATGGCACCCACTCCAGTATTCTTGCCTGGAGAATCCCAGGGACAGAGGAGCCTGGCAGACTATAGTCCATAGGGTTGCACAGAGTCGGACACGACTGAGCGACTTAGCACGCACGCGCCACCTGGTTCCAGGTCTGACTGTGCCATCTTAAGCTCTGAGATCAGATGACTGGCACAAGCTCTGCCTCTGCCCTTTACCCACCTCGAGGCCTTGAGCCTCAGTTTCCTCATCTGTAACATGAGGATAATGAAAGTCCCTGCTTCACAAAGTTGTAACGAGGATTGGAGGATTTGAATGCCTGTCCTGGTGCTCAGCACAGCACAGGTCCTGGCAGAGAGTGTGTGCTCATTACGGGTAGTCTGTGATGAAAATGATGTGGTGGTGATCTTCCTTTGAGAACCATGTTGTGTCATGTCCAAGGGGATTCCTAGGCAGAACTAAAATCCGACAGTTGCCCCCCAGGCTTGGTGGCAGGTAGGGAGCTGGGTATTGGAGGGTAGAGGGTAGAGACTGTGTTGGGTTCAGCCCCACTGGACTACCCATTCCTGCCTTTTTCTCACCATATTGGTCAAGAAGGGCCTCAGGATGGCCAGCATGTCCTCCAGGCTCAGTTGATCCATCTTCTCCAGGAAACCCCAGCCCTGTGCAGACACCAAGGCCCTCTCAGTACAGCCTCATCACGGCCCATGCCCCTCACCCTCACCTTCCCAGCCAGCGCCCAGCTTGGAGCAGGCCAGTGTTCACAGCCCTGGGACCATGAGCTCATTATAGAGCCGAGTGTGGCCAAACCCACTAGCCTGAAGACCTCCCTAAAAATAAACTTCTAATTTAGGAGGGAGGGAAAAGCACCAAATACAACAAGCAAGTGGTTAACAGCAGTCTCGGAATTTGTTCAATATTTTCATAGAATACTATCAAGACCCCCAGGTCCTGTAGCAGGGGTTACAAAGAAAGTTCAAATGTCTTTAAAATTAAATGTTGACTTTAGGATCTTCTCTGGTGCTCTGGTGACTAAGACTCTGTACTTCCCAGGCAGGGGGCCTGGGTTCGATCCCTGGTCAGGAAACCCACATGCTGCAACTAAGAATTCCCATGGTGCAACTAAGGCCTGACACAGCCAAATAAATAATAAAAATAAAATAAATAAATAGTTTTTAAAATGTTGGCTTTGCATGTTACAGTTTTAAAAGCTCGGTCTCTGGTTCAAATCCCAGCTCCGCTACTTACTAGGTGCATAACATGAACCAGTTACTTAAACTCTCTGTGTCACAGTTTCTTAATCTGTAAGTGAGTAACAGTCACTCAGTCATGTCTGACTCTCTGCGACCCCGTGGACTGTTTAAGTCCATGGAATTCTCCAGGCCAGAATACAGGACTGGGTAACATTTCCCTTCTCTAGGGGATCTTCCCAACCCAGGGATTGAACCCAGGTGTCCCGCATTTCAGGCGAATTCTTTACCAGCTGAGCCACAAGGGAAGCCCAAGAATACTGAGCTATGAGGGAAGCCCCTTTTAATCTGTAAAAGGAGTGACAATATCTTGCCTCATGGGATTGTTGTGAGGAATGGGTTAATGTACAAAGGCCCTGACAGAGTAAGCAGGATAGAAAGGTCAAAGTTATTAAAGTTATTTTCATGGCTCCTAGACTCTTGGATAATCTTTGTAGCAGCAGGAACAAAAAATTCACAGACAAATAAACACAAAAAGTGTATACCTGAGGGGAGATGTTAATCTTCACTAGGAATTAAGGTATTAAACTAAAGGCCATGGAAGCTAAAGTAGCAAAACTTCTTAAACAGTTGTTCTACAAGATCAATATACCAATTGCTCCTGTACACTACCAGTGAACAATCTGAAGGTGACATGAAGAAAACAATTCCATTTACAATAGCATTGAAAAGAATAAAATACTTAGGAATAAATTTAATAAGAGAAGTACAAGACTGTACATTAAAAACTAGAAGACATAATTGAGAGAAATTAAAGAAGACTTAACTAAATGTGAAGATGTTCCATGTTCATGGATTGTAAGACTTAATATTGTTAAAATGACAATACTTCCCGAATTGAACTACAGATTCAGTGTGATTCCAATCAGAATCTCAGTTGCTTTTTTTTCTTTTCAGGAATGGACAAGCTGACCACAATTCACATGGGAATGCAAGGGACTCAGAATAGCTAAACAATTATCATGGACTGATTGTGTCTCCACATAAAAATATGTGGAGTCATAATCTCCAGTACCCCAGAATGTGATCTTATGTAAAGATGAGGCCATTAGTCAAATTCTGATGATTACAGAGGTAATCATTAGGGTGGGCTCTAGTCTAGTATCAGCTTCCCTGATGGCTCAGTGGGTAAAGAATCTGCCTGCAATGCAGGAGACACAAGAGACACATGTTCAATCCCTGAGTAAGAAAAATCCCCTGGAGAAGGAAACGGCAACCTATTCCAGTTCTCTTTCCTGGGAAATCCCATGGACAGAGGAGCCTGGCGGGCTCTATGGGGTCACAAAGAGTCAGACGCGACTGAGCACAGAGCACTGTCTAGAATGTCTGGAGTCCTTGTAAAAGGGGGAAATTTGGACACAGAGATAGATGGGTCAGAGGGAAAGCAACATGAAGCCAGAGAGAGAAAGCCATCTATAAGCCAAAGAATACATAAGGCCAAAGGAAACGTTAAAAGAGGCATGGATTCTCTCTCACAACACTCAGAAGGAACCAACCTTGCTCACATCTTGATTTCAGACTTGTAGCCTCCAGAACTGTGAAACACTTAATGTCCATTGTTTAAGCCACTCATATTGTGGTTTTTTGTTATGGCAACTCTGACAAAATAATATAGCAATCTTCAAAAAGAAGAACAGAGTTGAGGAATTCATACTTCCCAATTTTAACACTTACTATAATACTGCTGTAGTCAGGATACTATGGCAGTGGCATAAGGAAAAATTAATGGAGTAGAATTCAAAGTCCAGAAATAGACTCATTCATGACCAACTGATTTTCAATAAGGGCACCAAGACAGTTCAATAAGAAGAGAATAGTTTTTTTCAACAGATCACGCAGGGACAAGAAGATACCACATGCAAAAGAGCCCTTAGCTCACACCATATACAAAAATTAACTTGAAATGAATCTAGACCTAAATATAACAGCTAAAACTATAAAATTCTGAGAAGTAATCATAGAGGGAAATCTTTATGACCTTGGATTTAGCAATCATTTCTTAGGTATGACAAAAAAAAGGGCAAGCAACAAAAGAACAGATAAACTTCATCAAATTTTTTTTTTTAAATTGTGTTGCAAAGGATACTGTCAACAATTTGAAAATACAATCTACAGAATGGGAAAAATATTTGAAAATCATATATCTGATAAGGGATGTCTATCTGGAATATATGAAAAATTTTACAACTCAACAATAAAAAGACAAATAATTCAATTTTAAAATGGACAAAACAGAAGACAGTTCTCCAAAGAAAATATTAAAATGGCCGATAAGCACATGAAAAGATGTTCACCATTTTAGTCACTAGGGAAGTGCAACTCAAAACCACAGTGAGATACCACTTCACACCCACTGGGATGACTACAATCAAAACAAAAGATATTAACAAGCATTGGCAAGGATGTGGAGCAATTGAAATCCTTATACACTGCTGGTGGAAATATAAACTGGTGCAGCTACTTTGGAAAATAGTTCAGCAGTTCCTGAAATGATTGAGCATAGACTTACTCCATGACCCAGTGGTTCCATCCCTGAGTATATAACCAAGAGCAATTAAGGCATATGTTTGCACAAAAACTGGTACATGAACATTTACATTAGGGGAATCCATAAGAACCAAAAAGGTGGAAGCAACCCAACTGTCTGTCAACTGATGAATGAATAAACAAATGTGGTATATCCATACACTGAACTATTCAGCCATAAAAAAAGAGGGAAGTACTGATATCCACTACAACATAGATGGCCCTTAAAAACATTATATTAGGTGAAAGAAGTCAGACACAAAACCCCACATATTGTACGATTCTACTATATGAAATGTCCAGAAGAGGCAAATCCATAGATTTGACAGAAAGTAGATCAGAGACAGAAAGTAGATTCATGGTTGCCAAGTGCTAGGGTAGGGGGCATGGGGAGGGATGGGAAGTGACAGCTAAATGGGTATGGGCTTCTTTCTGCGTGATGGTGAAGCAAATGTTCTGGAATAAGATATGGTGATGGCTGCACAGCTTTGTGAGTATACTAAGAACCACTGAATTGTACACTTCAAAGAGGTAACTTTTATGCTATGTAAATTATATTTTTAAAAAGTTGACATTTAAAAAACTGTGCTCTGCAAATGCTGGTAAGTTTGCAAGAAAGCCTGTAGACTCCAGGGACTTCACTGGTGGTCAAGTGATTAGGACTCTGTGCTTCCACTGCGAGGGGCATGGGTTTGATTCCTAGTTGGGGAACTAAGATCCCACAAGCCTCACAGCAGTCAAACAAAATGAAACAAAACCAAACAAAAAACCTGTAGACAATGCTGGTGGCAGTTTGAATCAGTGGAGTAATTTCAGAAAGTGCTGTACCAATAGCAACATGTAAGAAGTGGAGAGGTTTCCATTAGGCATACGGATTACTTTCCATGGCTATAGAGAATGGAGGGAACGCCTGTACTAGTGATGGGGTGAGCAGCCCTCTGAGTCACCAACTCTGAGAAATATCTTTAGCCACAAAGTCCTGGGCACAGCGTTCCACATCAGACAGGTTTGCCCGTGTCTTGGGAGCCAGCCAAGTCAGCTCCCTTTCACTGTTAACACTCACAACTCAAAGTTGCAAGTGTGGGGGCAAGTACCCTACCAGAGTCCAGGGTACTGTTTCCCCTTAACACTCTTCTGCTATCACACACACACACACACACACACACACACACACACACACACCTGGACTGTAAACTCCTACAAACTTCAATGAGTATCAACATTACTTAAGGCTTTCATCTAACAAGCACCCAAATGTGCCCCTGGGGATTAAATACAAGGAAATAAGTCAGAGGACAAAAGCTGTGGACATGAAGACGTTAACTGCAATATTAGCTTCAGTGATTAAAATGAGAAGCTGCCAAAGCGATGACATGAAGGAAAATTATGAGACGACCCTTTCTTTGTGGAAGGTTTTGCAGGCATTAAATTCATTAATTGTGAAGATGGGCGAAAGAGTGAGAATGAAATATGAGAAGATGCTTAGAAGGAAGGTATGATGGTGACACTCTGTGTGGGGTATTCTGTGCAGCTGAAAAGGACTGGAAGGCATGTGGGCCATGATGTCTCCCAGCGACTTGACACTGTCAGAAACCTGGGAATCTCGGGTGGTTGGCCCCTCAGGTACAGAGTCACACAAACTAGTCTCATAGAGCCTGATTCATAAGCCAGACACCAAGGCAGGAATATGCCATGGATCAGTACTGCCTAGAAAGTAAAAAAATGTGGTCCCTAAGAAGGAAATATTTGCTTTGAGAAAATGAAACTGGGTCAGCTTCTGCTTTCTCATCTATGAGACAGAAGGGTCTGAACTCACAGCACATGGAGATGATGTCGGGGCAGGGAGGGCCTTGAAGGGTACACTCACCCTGGGGATGAGCCAGCCAAACTCGTGGTTGTTGACTCCGAAGAGGAAGGGCACAGAGTGGAACTGCCTCTCCCTCAGGAGCTCCTCAGGGCTCTTGGGAAAGAAGGTACCATCGATGTTGTACAAAGCCATTTTTCTCTGCAGGAGAAAACAAGGCAGAGAGCCTCCCAGTCAGGCCCTCAACAGATGGAACCCTAGAGATCCCTCGGCTGTCTGCCTGGGTGGCTGAGCCTTAAGGAGAAGAGAGGGGATGAGATCACCAAGGCGAGAAGACTGGAGGGAGTCAGGAGACCAGGCCTGTGATGCTTCTAAGCCATCTTCTTTGCTAGAAGACCCTCAGGACTGGGGTGACCCCCCTCTTCATGCCCCCAGACCCTTAGCCTCCCGGGTAGCTGCCTCACCCCACACTGCTGATTGCCCCTCTGCTCCTGCAGGCTCTGGACAGAATCCCCTCTGTGTCACTGCCCACTGCTGTTCTCCAAGAAGTGAGCATACCGACTTGTAGGCAAGGATTATCTCCTCGCTTGTCTTCTGCCGAAGGCACTGCACCATCCCAGCCGAGGAGTCAGAGTTGCAGGCCAAGGAGTCTGCGAGGGTCTGGGGACAGACAAAAGTGTCTTGACTCCCTCTTGCCCATCAGTGCCCACTGCCAGCCCTCTGCCTCCCACAGAGAGAGGACGAATTTGTAGGAGAACTGGGGCAATGATGTAAGAGACAGGACCTTGACACTGGCCAGAGATCTACCACCAACTCAGATAAGCCTTCCTTGCCCACCAGCTTGGGTGGTCCCCAGGCACCCCATGTGTCCGCCATCACATCATTACTGTCATTATCTGTGTGTGTGTGTGTCTGGGTCCCCTCTACCCCTGTGAGAACAGTGTCATTATCTAATTAACTCTAGTCCCAGAGTCAGTGGGCTCAAAAAAGTTCGGTGGAGTAAGGGAAGGAGGTGATGCTAGTTGTAAAGAGCTTGTCTGCCAGTGCAGGAGATGTAAGAGATGTGGGTTCGATCGCTAAGTCTGGGAAGATCCCCTGGAGGAGGGTACGGCAACCCACTCCAGTATTCTTGCCTGGAGACTCCCATGGACAGAGGAGCCTGGCGGGCTACAGTCCACAGGGTCGCAAAGGGTTGGACACAACTGAAGTGATTTAGTATGCAGGCATGCAAGGAAAGGAGAGAGGGTTTAGGTGGGGAGGGAGTCATGTGTGCGCTGCTCTGGCAGGGAGGGGACCATGGTTGGTGCTGAGGCTGGAGCAGGGTCAGGTAGCCCGTGAGGCTGGAGGGATGGCTTCCGGGACCATGCCACACCCTGGGAACTCAGGCGGCTTTCCCTGAGTTCTCACTAGTTGTGTGCTTCCTTCAGCCTAGTGTGTCCCTCTCTGCCAGCAAGGAGCTGGCTAGTGGTAACACCTCCGCCAAGAGCAAGCATAGGGCAGGTGTACATGGGGTGAGAGAGTGAAAGAAATGCAGACCTGAGCCAGGAGCCAGGGGTCAGGATCCAGAAACCCCGGTAGGGTGATGATTCCACTCTGTGCTATAGCTCTATGGAACAGCCCGGCAGCCAGTGGGGACAGGACCTGGGGGCAGTGTGGGGGACAGATGGCTGTCAGAGGAGGGCAGAAGATCTGAGAGGTCTGGGACCACAGGAGACACCATTGCTGGTTCCCTCCCTGGGGTGACTCACCAGGGCAGAGACGACAGAGGCCCCAGTGGAGTCACCAAAGATGGTGACAGAGTTGAAGTCACCCCCAAAGGGGGTGATATTCCCCTGCACCCAGCGCAGAGCAGCCACGACGTCGAGGAATCCCCAGTTGCCAGGAGCATGCTTGTCCCCAGTGCTGGCGGTTGAGTGGGGCAGTGGTTAGGGCCGGCTGGATCCCCTGACAGATTTTCCTCAGCCTCTGAAGTTTTGCTCTGAATCAGCCCCTGGGATGCCCCACCTTCCCTTGCTCCTCAATCTGGCCTGGCTATGAGCGATGCCCAGTAGTCAGATGCCCAGTATGTGGGGTGGGTGGGCCTGACTGGGCAACCCGCCAGCTCTGGCTCTCCAGCGGCTTCTGGAAAGTGTTGTTCCTTGACCCTACAGACTCTGTTGACCCACAGACCAGGAGCCAAAGTATTGTGCTCAAAGGTCCAAGTCCCACTGTCAAACCCAGGCTTTGGCTGAGCCCCTCCCCCAAGGGGGTGGAGCCTCAGCTGACTGCGCTCTGCCCAGCACCCTGCTTGCCTGGGACCCGGTCTCGCTTCGAGCTCCAGACCCTCACCATGTGCAGTCACTGCCCTCCGCCAGGCGTGCTGCCTCACCTGAAAAAGCCAAGGAAGCCCAGGCGGTACTGGACTGTGACCACGACCACGTCCCCGTAGGCGGCCAGGGCGGACCCATCGTGGGTGCTGGCGGTGCCAGTCACGAGAGAGCCCCCGTGGAACCACACCATGACCTGCAGAGATGGCCGTGGGTCAGTGATCCCTATTGCCCACTGACTGGCTCAGGGCATTCTGGAGACTCCTGGAGCGCTTTCGGAGCGGGGGTGGGGAGGGATCAGGCCTGGCCGCGCTGGCTGGGTGGACAGGGCCCTCTGGGCAGCTCACTGGCCTTCCTGCCCCCGAGGGGGCCTCAGCCGGGCTGTAGATGTTGAGGATCAGGCAGTCCTCCGAAATGGGGAAGGTCTGGTGCTTTCCGTCCAGCGTGAATCTGCTGTTGTTCATTCTCTCCTGATCCTGCGGACACCTGTGGCGGAGGAGGAGCCCGAGGGCCAGCGGGTCAGCCCCACCAGCCCAGGCAGCTGAACTCCTGCCACCTGCTTGCCTGCCCACCTCAGCGGGGCTACTTACACGGCGTGGGCCCTGCTGGCATCTCGCACGCCCTCCCAAGGCTTCGCTGGGCGCGGGGCCGAGAACCGGTGGGGCCCCAGGGGCGGCTGGGCGAATGGGATGCCCAAGAAGACGTTCACAAGACGGTCTGTGCCCTTCACGCCCACCTGCCGGCCTCGCACACGGCCCAGGGGTGTGTCCACTTCAGGCTGAGTGACCCCCGGCCCTGAGGGCAGGACAGAGGGGCTGTGGGTGAGTGTGCATGGGGTGGCAGATGGACCCACTATTCTGAGCACCTCCTCTGCCAGGCCGGGTTCTGAGCACTCTGATGAACTGCCCCAGCCTGCCTGTGAAACGGGTCTTGTGACTACCCCTCAAATCCTCTCCCCACCTCTCCTCCAGGTTGAGTCAGTTCCCCCTAGTGAACAAGCTAAACCCCCCTGCGACCCACAGACCTGCCAGGTGGGCAATGGGTGGTGGCTTGGGCCGGCCACTTGCCCTCTCACCTGCTAAATACGGCATGACAACCTTATCTTTTTTTTTTTTCTGTTCTGATATTTTGACTTCCAGCTTGCTGGCCCTGCCCTCTCAGGACTAGCCAGTTCTTAGAGATGGTAAACCACTCACTGGGACGTGCCCTTCACAGTCCACCCAGAGGCCATGCTCCTGGCCACCTCTGGGCACCCTTGTACTCCTGGCAACTAACCACCTGCCCTAATCAATGCAAGGCCAGGTCCCGGACATGTAGGGACAGCCCCATGCCCCAGAACCTACTGAAACCATTCCAGTGAGCTAACCCAGACCTGCTCTGCCTGTCTCTCCTGTCCCTCCCACAGGGAACAACAATGAAAGCTGTCATCCACATCCTTCCCCCACCCCCTGCTCATTTCCTCTGCTTCCTGAGGGACCCCTGCTTCCCTGAGTGGCCCTGTTTCTAGGGAATGGCAAGTAAACTTTCTTTCTCATGATGATCATTTCTACGTCTGTGTCTTACTGATTAAATGAAATCCTCGGAACTCTTAAAAACATGACAAATTGCACTTAAACATGGTTAAAATGGCAAATTTTATGTTTTGTATATTTTATCATAACAAAAAAAGAGAGGGGTAGCATTACCCAGATGGTTGCCCCTGCCCAGAGAGGATGTTCAACCCTTGGCATTCTGGTGAACAAGTGAACAGAACAGAGGGCTCCTTCTCTGAGCAGGCTGCCCACCTTCCCTGTCCCTCCTCCAAGTCCTCCCACCAAACCAGAAGCTCCCACCTCTGCAGGCCCTGAGGGTGTGTCTTACCAGTGGCTGTAGCAGAGAATGCCAGGAGCAGACAGGCCACCCAGACCAGGACCCCAGACCTGGTTCTTACCACTGTGCCCATGCTTCTTACTCACACTCAACTGTGGGCAGAAGTGGTAGAAGGTGGAACAATGTCCCTGCTCTTTGGCACAGCCAATCTCTAAACGGTTGTTGGGAAAGCCTCAGCTGACCGCCCCCACCTGACTGGAGTCTAGCAGCCAGGTTGGAGGAGGAGGGGGGTGGGGCTGGGAGACCAGCCCTGCCAGCAGGCGTGGTGATATGACAGCCCTAGGCAAGGGAAGGTGCTCTGCAACCCTGGGTTCAAGTTCCAGCTCTTCTGACACCAAGACTTTCAGGACACTTTGGACACTCACTGCCAGGCACACATATCACCTACCTGAGGGAGTAGTGGACATGACCCTGGTGCCAGTCCTGCTCTGAGTGAGCCAGCTCACCGGGGTAGGGGCCACTGTCTGGTCCTACCTGCTGGAGAGGCACCTGAGCTCTGCCGCAGGGTAGAGGGAACTGGGGTTGATGCCCCCTTTCTTTAAAAAAAGAAAAGTATTTATTTATTTTTGGCTGCATCAGGTCTTTGTTGTGCAAACAAGATCTCCTGGCTCAGGAGTTGGGGCCCTCAGGCTTAGATCCCTGGAGGTATGTGGGATCTTAGTTTCCCGACCAGGGATGGAAGCCCTCATCTCCTGCATTGGAAGGCAGACTCTTAACCACTAGACCACCAGGGAAGTCCCTTTTTTTTTTCTTTTTAAATCGAGTCTTCCCTTGTAGCTCAGTTGGTAAAGAATCTGCTGCAAGGCAGGAGACCCACGTTTGGCTCCTGGGTTGGGAAGATACCCTGGAGAAGGAAATGGCAACCCACTCCACTATTCTTGCCTGGAGAATCCCAAGGACAGAGGAGCCTGGTGGGTTGCAGTTTATGGGGTCTCAAGAGTTGGACACGACTTCGCGACTAAACCACCACCAAATTCACATTACAATGAACCATTATAAAGTATACAAATCAGTGGTATTTAGTATATTTGCGATTTGGGGCCATCTCTCTAGTTACAAAATTCTTTCATTACCCCAGCAATATATCCTTTCCATTAAATAGTCACTCTCCATTCCTGCCCCTGCCCCCTCACCTTCCATGCCAATACCCCCATCCCCTGATGAGCTGATAACCATTAATCTGCTCTCTGACTCCATAGATTTACCTATTCTGGATGTATCACATTAAAGCAATCATATGATATGTGACATTTAGTGTCTGGCTTCTCTCCCTCAGCATGATGTTCTGGAGTTTCATCTAAGGTGTAGCACATATCAGTACTTACTTTTTATGATCAAATAATATTTCACTGTGGGTGCACCAAAATTTTTTCTATCCATTCATTCATTGAAGGGCATTTGGGTTGTTTCCTCCTTTCGACTCTTATGAATTACACTGTTGTAAACATTTGTTTATGAGTTCCTGTGTGGTCCTATGTTTTCGTTTCTCTTGGGTGTAGAGCTAGGAATGGAACTGACGGTCATATGGTAATTCTGTGTTTAATGTTTTGAAAAACAGACAAGGTCTTTTCCATGGTGGTTGAATGATGCCTTGGGCCTGAGCAGCCCTGCCAAGGGGCCTGTGGACTGAGGACCCCAAGGGTGTACGTTGGGGATAACTCTCAGGTAGGCTGACTCTCTGGAAGGAGCCTCACGTGACAGTGGTGGAGGCAGGGCACGACCCTCCACTGGGCCTGAGACTCCTGGGTAGGGATGATGGAGAAAATGGGGCAGGAAGCCTCCTTGTAGCAACTCAAATCCTATATTCCACCCCCAGGGAAGACGTGACTTCAGAGCCAGACCTCCTGCACTGAGATCCTGGCTCTGCCAGGTGGCAGCTGTGTGACCTAGTACAAGTTACTTCACAGTTCCAGGCCGAGTTTTGTCATCCATTAAACAGTGATGATAAGAGGAGCCTCCTCACAGGGTTAAAGTGAGGTTACAGTGCGAAAACATGAGGTATGAAACCAGAGGCAAGGGGAGCCTGTTCTTGTGTCAGAGCAGGATGTCTGGTTCTCTGCTGGCTTGGGGGACCCCCACCCCATGGGGCCCAGTGTCAGGGCCCCAGTGACTGGCTGGGAGTGAGAGCTGGGGGTATGGGTGGAGAGTACAGTGCACTGGCAGATATTTGCTAATTCAAACAGCTGAATGTGCTGTTCATTGAGGGACAGGGTGAGGGTCATGCCTGAACTGGAAGCCAGATCCTCTCCTGGAGTTCCAGCTCACACCTTAAGTTGGAGAGCCTGAGGATCAAATTTCTCTCCTCCCAGAAACAACCAGGGCAGCTTCCTGAATCCTCTTTGGAAGTTTCCCTGGTGGGGCCATTCCCTCTCCCAGAATCCCAGGTACATGCAAGGGCTCATGAGAGAGAGACTGAGAAAGAGGAAGGGGGTGATGGAGGGAGGTAACCAGCCACAATGAGATACCACTACACATCTATTAAATTAATTGAATGTAAAAGACTGATAAGACGAGGTGCTGGTGAGGATCTGGAGTAATTGGAACTCATATATGGCTGATGAGTATGCAAAAATGGTATAGTCAAGTTGGAAGGCAGTTTGACATTTTCTTTCCAAGTTAAGCATACACCTTCCATATGACTCAGTGAATCCACTGTTAGCTATTTGCATGCGTGCTAAGTTGCTTCCGTCGTGTCCAACTCTTTGCAACCCTATGGACCAGACTATAGCCCTCTAGGCTCCTCTTTCCATGGGATTCTCCAGGCAAGAATATGGGAGTGGGTTACCATGCTCTCCTCCAGGGATTGAACCTGTGTCTCTTATGTCTCCTGCAGTGACAGGCGGGTTCTTTAATTGCTCGTGCCACCTGGGAAGCCCTAGCGATTTACTATTTATGAAATGAAAGCATATGTCCACGGACTTGTCTGAAAATGTTCATAGCAACTTCGTTGAAAATAGCCTAAAAATGCTCAGTCGCTTCAGTTGTGTCTGACTCTTTGGGACCCCATGGACTGTAGCCCACCAGGCTCTTCTGTCCATGGGATTCTCCAGGCAAGAATACTGGAGTGGGTTGCCATTTCCTTCTCCAGGGGATCTTCTTGACACAGGGATGGAACCCATGTCTCTTATGTCTCCTGCATTGGCAGGTGGGTTCTTTACGACTTGTGCCACCTGGGAAAAAATAGAAATCACTCAAATGTCCATCAGTGGATGAATGGGTAAAATGTGGCATGTCATATATGGAATCCTATTCAGCAAGAAAAGAGAAAAAGTACTGGTTGAATCTCAAAAACGTTATGCTAAGAGACAGAAGCTGGTTAAAAAAATGAATTTATATGAATTTTTTTAAAACACAAACTATAGCAACAGAAAGCAAGTTAGTAGTTGTGTGGAACCAGGTTCGGGGCAGTGTGAGGGTGCACAAAGGAACTTTTCTGAGCAAAGGATGCATCCTAAAACTTGATATGATGGTGGTTGTATGTCTTATACATTTATCCAAATTTATAAAACTGTATACCCATTTCACATCTAAAATGGGTGAATTTGTATGTGAATAATTCCACAATAAAGCTGTTCAAAAAATCAGTTTACCTAAAACTAGTCCTGGGAGTCCACTTTTGGGAAGTATACTGTGCATATGCAGGACTGAAAAACAGAAGCATGCATGCCAATAGGTGCTTTCAGGACGCTGGGGAAGCGTTAGAACCGAGCAGTGTTTATTAGAACGGGCTTCCCTAGTGGCTCAGCGGTAAAGAATCTGCCTGCCAATGCAGGAGGTGTGGGTTCAATCCCTAGGTTGAGAAGATCCCCTGAAGAAGGAAATGGCAACCCACTCCAGTACTTGCTTGGGAAATCCCATGGACAGAGGAGCCTGGTGGGCTACAGTCCATGGGGTTGCAAAGAGTCGAACAAGACTTAGTGATTAACAACAACAACAAAACAAAGTGTTCTTTAGAAGGAAGTCTCCTTTCTCAGAGGCAATGGCACCACACTCCAGTACTCTTGCCTGGAAAATCCCATGGACGGAGGAGCCTGGTGGGCTGCAGTCCATGGGGTCGCGAAGAGTCGGACACAACTGAGCGACTTCACTTTCACTTTTCACTTTCATGCATTGGAGAAGGAAATGGCAACCCACTCCAGTGTTCTTGCCTGAAGAATCCCAAGGACGGCGGAGCCTGGTGGGCTGCTGTCTATGGGGTCACAGAGTTGGACACAACTGAAGTGACTTAGCCGCAGCAGCAGCTCCTTTCTCATCCAGAGTTGGTTATTGCAAGCTCAAGGGTGTACTTGTGTGCCATCTGGTGTCTATAGTGGACAATGCATGAATCTCCATCCTTCCAGCCCAACTTCAGGGGGCTCTGGTTGGGCTGAGTACAGTGGGTAGAAAGAAGGGGGACATTTCTCCTGGGAAACCTGATACTCAGAGGGTCAGAGGTAGGGAGTCCTGGATCTATGAGAAGAGGGATACAATCTCTTATTGATATAAAGAAAGTGTTTTGGTGGAACAAAGAGGCAGAATGAACATAATTGGTTCCTTTGCATATTGAGATGAAACATAAGATAGGGTTTGGGGGGGGGGTGTGGGGAGAGATGGCGAAAAGGAATTAAAAGTTTAGGGAGAATGAGGTCCATAGGAAAACTAATCATGTTGATGCCCACAGTGAGTTGGGGAATGCTCAGCAGAGGGGATGGTGGGGGTGGAGGGGGCGGCAGCAGTAGCAAGGAGGATTCTGAAAAGCAAAGGAGACCTCCCTGGATGAAGAGGCCATTGGGAGCCAACAGACAAGTCTCTTCTCCTAACATCCTAGATCTTCTGACCCCTCAGTCCTGCTTCCCGGAAATATCCCACAGATAAACCTCTTCACGGATGTGCTGCGATCATGTAAAGTCTGGGCCCTACAATGTCTGCAGAATCACTGAGGATAAAGACAGGCTTTAGGAGACAGTGACTGAGGAACCCGCCCACTTCTCCTGGCCACTGTGCAGCTGGCCCAGGCTCCAGCAGCCCATGGACAAGCCCAATTCTGCTTCCTACAAAAAACGGGGTCAATCACCTCCCGTGGGACACTAAGTGAAAGAGAAGTTTGTTTAAAGGTCAGTGACAGATGGCACTTAGTCTAGGAAGACAAAGGGTGGGAATAGGGACATTGACATTCTGAGTAGTGGGGAGCCTGGGTGGATGGTGGGGCTGAGATCTGTGCTCCCAGGATCCTGGTGTCCAGGTTTCTGGCCATTTACAGATGGAGAACATGGCGGCCTTGCTGAGAGCCCTGTGCAAGGTCCCTGAAGCACCTTCCTTCAGAGGGGAGGAGGGAGACGCTGGGGAGGCAGTGGAAGTAAGGAAGGGAAGATGGGGCCCAGGTTCCAGTGGAGTGCTTAGGAAAGTAAACTTCCATTAGTGTCTGCTCATGCAGCTTCCTGGGAAGGTTTATTGACTGTGTCTGAGAAGAGAGGACCCATGACAGGCTTGGGAACATCAGGCAGTCGGTTCTTCAATGCTTGCTGGATGGATAGATGGGTAGAAGAATGAATGAATGAATGAATGGCTGTGTGAATGAAGGAAAAAACTGCTGGCTCCTCCCTGGGCATCTGTGGGCACATCCGGCAGACTCCCACCTGTACTCAAGCCCCCAGCCCCCACCCCCAGATGCAGGGAGCTACAATTCTGTGTGCTTCTCCTTGGTCTCCGTTAGCTCCTGTATCTTCTGGGGTAGGGTCTTCATCCAGAACTGGAGCCTGCGGGCCTTCAGGGCCCGGCCCACTGCAGGCTGCGTGTTCAGCTGCATGTATCGGTCCTCCTGGTCGAACAACGGCCAGTGGGGCAGACCCTCACCATTGGGGTTCCTGTAGACATGAGGGTCACTCTGAGTCCTACCAAGCTCAGATCCAAGCACCCTGACAGGTCAGGCAAGGCAACCAAACAGGGCTTGGGGAATGAGAGGGGAGGTTTCTAGAAGTAGGAAAGAAAGAAACCACCTCCCACCAGAGCATCAGTTCTACAGGGGGCAGGGCAGCCTTTGTTCCTTCCTGACAGAGGGATGCTCTGTAGGTAACAGCACTGTCACCACCCCCATCCAGGTCAAAAAACCAGAGATGGAAAGAGTGTCTAAGAGGATCTTGGAGCTTGGGAGGGGGCCATGCAATGAATGACATTTACACTCATGAGTCACCATAGATAGACGAGGGGAGCCCCAGATGGGTTCCAGGCCCTGCCCTCCCCACAATGGGGGTTAAAGTAGGGGTGTGGCATCTCACCCATTTCGAGCAAAGTTGGCCCAATACTTGATCATCCTCCTGCTCAGCAGCTCCTCCTCCTCAGTGAATTGGACTACAGAGCAAGAAGACCAAGGTCCAGGTCAGGGCAGCTCAGTCCAGCACGGGGGTCATTCCCCCATCCCCCCACCATCCCAGGCTCTGCCCTGTCATCCCAGGCCTGGGGCTCTGCCCACTCCCCAGGCCCTGTCCTTGCCTAAGCCCCATATATTCATCCCAGCCTCTGGCTGACCTGACACTGGGTTCAAACCTGACCTAGAAGGCTCTCTTCTTCTGACACTGGAAGAGATTTAAAAAATAAATAGGAGGGCTTCCCTGGTGGCTCAGCTGGTAAAGAATCCACCTGCATTGCGGGAGACCTGGGTTCAATCCCAGGGTTGACCCTGGGAAGACCCCTTGGAGAAGGGAACAGCTACCCACTCCAGTATTCTGGCCTGGAGAATTCCATGGACTGTATAGTCCATGGGGTCACAAAGAGTTGGACATGACTCAGTGATTTTAAAAAATAAATAAATAAATAGGAAAAAGGAGGGAAGGGAGGAAGGGGAAAAAAAAGAGAGAGAAAGATGCTTTTGAAATATTTTCTCTGCACCCATGCCAGACACCTAAGATCAGGGTGGGGAGAGATGGGAGTGTGAGTTCTGGTCTGAAGAGTCCTGGACTCCAAGCTCAGTCTTTTTTTGCTTTCCTTTTCTTCTTCTTTTTTAAAATTTTCTTTTCTTTTTTCTTTTTTTGTACCTGCAGCATGCAGGACCTTAGTTTCCCAACCAGGGATTGAACTTGTGCCCCCTGCATTGGGAGTGTGGAGTCTTAACCACTGGACCATCAGATAAGTCCCTGGAGTTCAGTCTTTCCAGCTGTCAGATCTTGGATACCTGATCCCGTCCTCTCTCGGAGCCTCAGTTTCCTCATTGGTACAGTAAGGGTGATTGCCCTCACCCAGAGTCTCAGCCAGCATCCCATGTCCTGGGAACAAGGAGCCCCACCCAGGATGACTCACTTTGCTCATTCCTAAAGAGGAAGAGAACCTCATCTCCATGGTCCGCCTTCACATGGCTCGGCCTGACATCCTTGAAGAAGCTGGACTGATGTTGGAACTCGTAGAAGTAGACGGGGGCGTGGGAACCTGGGGAGGTAGGGCAGACGGGCCGTGACATGGCGGCCCCTCACTGGGCGCCTTCCTGCATGATCCATGGTGATGACATAGCTAGGTCCAAAGCTGGATGGAATCTGGACAATGGGGTGAGGGCGTCCCAGGCTGGAGCAACGGCAGTGGGAAGAGCCTGGGTTCAAATTGCGGCCTTGGAACTTCCTAAGGTGTGGTCTTGGGCAAGTCACTGAAGGTCACTGAACTCTTTTCCTCCTCTGTAAAATGGGGTAAATGTCTGTCTCTTAGACTAGCCATGAGGATTTACCAAGATGAAGGATCTCAAGTGCCTGGCACCTGGGGCCCAATAAATATATATGGGTGTTGACCTGGGCACTGGTAGACCTCCCCTGGCACCTGCAGTTCCAAGCTGCCCCCCTGCCAGTCTGGCCTTAGTTAAAGATGTACTCACGATGAAACATTGCTACTTGAAGTGCAGGGATCACGAAAATGTAGTCCTCCATCATCTCATGGAACTGGTTTTGGAGGGTCTGGTGGTCCTCACTGTCCTCTATGTACTCCTCCATCAACAGGTCACCAAACTCAGGAGGCATAGCCTGCCCCAGGTGGATGAGGGAGAGTTAGGTTAGGCAGGCTGGCAGGGGCCAGGAGGCAGCAGGGGCAGAGGTGGGGAGATGGATTCTGGGTTGGGATTGGGAACTGGGGACAAGGACCAAGCTCTGGCGGAGGGAGGGGGGAGGTATTGCAAGGACAGGATATCTGGGTGATGGGTTCCCCGTGCCTTGGGATAGGAAAGGAACCCCTCCCCATGAGGGCAGGTCCACAGGAACCTCACCGTCATTGCTGCCAATTCCTGCAAGGCATCCTTCATGGACTCTCTGCTCATTTCCCTCCTGGTGTCAGAACTGTTCACGGTCTGGGTGGTGGGAGAGACTCAAGTTGGAAATAGGATGGGCCCAGAACTATGAAGCCCTGAGGACTTCCCATTGGATGGGCTCCCAGGCACCTGGAGGCTTGGGAGTGGGCCTCACCAAGGGGATGATCCAACCGTACTCATCGTTGTTGACACCAATGATGCTGGGGACAGGTCGAAAGTCCGTAGAGGCCAGCAGCTCCTGGGGGTGCTTGGGCAGGAAGACCCCATCCACCAGGCCGGGGATGATCTTGAAGGGCTAAGGATCCTCAAGGTCAGGTTGCAGACACTTTCTGATGCCACAGACATCTTGCACCCCTTCCTGGCTCATCCCAGGATGCTCACAGCCACCCCAGAAGGTCCTACATCTGCCTCAACATGGCCTGGCCTCAATTTTGCACCTCATCTCCTGTAAGGGAGGCTTACAGGAGGCTCCTGTAAGAGGGCTGTAAGAACACCACAGTGCGGAGCCAGAAAAACTTGGCCAGGACAGTGAAGGGTACCCAGGCTTGCCTGCCGCACACCTGATGGCCCCTCCCTCCAAAGCCACATCCATTCAGCCAAACCTTGTTGATGTCCAGAATCTCCTCTTCATTCTTGTGCCGCAGGCAGTCCACCAGGGCCTCTGAGTCAGCCTGCCCACAGGCAGACCGGTTGGCCACCACCTGTGAAGAGATTAGGCAGTGGTCAGCTCATCCTTCCAGGTAGGGGAGAGAGGTATGCCCAATGCCCCAGGTGTAGGCGGTATACCCCCAAATCTCACAGAGTATTGTAAATGGATTTCTACAGGGTTGAAATTGTCCCAACCTCCCTGTTGCTCAGAGGACTCAGCTGGGGGGTGCCATCCCACTTTCCTAGGTGGTCCTGCCTCTGATGAGGGTCCCAGGGCAGGAGTTCTGTGGGCCACAGAATGCACTCAGCCTCTGAGCTGACAAAGTCCTGTGAATTCTGACCCCTGAGCAATCCCCAGGTAGGTGGCTGTTCCCAAGGTCCTCTGATGGCAGGGGAGTCCCTGTTATCTCCACTTAACAGACAGCATAATGGGCTGAGGGCTAAGAGATGTGGGGAGCAGGTCTGGGCTTTCCATGGGTGAGGGCACTCACTTTGGAGACCTTGTCAGATGAGTTGGCAGTGAAGCCAGGCAGCAGGGCCACCCCACTCTCCATGATGGCGCCATGGAAGAGTCCTTGGGACATGGGGGACATGAGGTGCAAAGACACGCTTATGCCACCTGCAGACTCGCCAAAAATTGTGACACGGCCAGGGTCGCCTCCAAAGTAGGCTATATTCTGCTGGACCCAGCGCAGTGCGGCCACTTGATCCAGGTAGCCCCAGTTGCCAGTTGCATGCTTGTCTCCAGTGCTGAGAAGTAGCAAGGATGAGGGTCATGGGACTGTCCTAGCTCCATCAGTCCACATTGCCCAGCCCAGCCCAGCCCCAGACTCACCTGAAGAAGCCCAGCAAACCCAGGCGGTACTGGATAACGACCACCACCACATCCTCAAAGGCCGCCATGGCAGAGCCGTCATACATGGAAGCCATGCCCAGGACAAGCCCGCCACCATGGATCCACACCATCACCTGGGGAATCCGAGGTAGAGTTACTATGTGGCTCCCACCTGGCCCTAAACACCATCAGGGCTGCTACCTAAACTAACCACCACTTTGACTTTGCTCACCTAACCACATGGACAGAACTCCAGCAAGACACAGTAGTGTCTTCATTACCGGGACTGAAGGTGACCCACGTTCTATCGGGAAAACCTGCCTCCCACATGTAAGGCCTGTCTCACTTACCAAAGCCTGGCCCCATTTCCCCCAGAACCCTCTCTGGGGTGGAAAGAAAAGGGGTGTTTCTCTGATCACCTTACATGCATGCACATTAATTAAGAGTAGTCCATTCTCACTGGCCCAATGGATAATCCAAGGCTGGGGTCTCTGGCCACCTCAAAGTGCAGGCCTTAGGCACCCTAGGTACCTGACTGGTCCCTGGGTATGAGTTGGTTGGGTGAGTCCAGGGTCCCTCCCAGGGACACAGTTTCTGACCTCTGAGAGCAGCCAGGGTTCTGTGACCCTGTGCCCAAGGGTTAGCCATCCACGCTGGGTAAGAAGCACTCAGCGCCTTAACAGGGTCCACGTGCAGTGGGGCTCAAGCTGATCTTGTCCTTTTCAATCTTCTTTCAGAAGAAACGTCCTCCCACCCCTCACCCAGTTATGTCCTGCCACTCACAGGCAGACTGGAGCCCTCGTGGGAATGGGCAGGTGTGTGGATGTTGAGGTACAGACAATCTTCAGACATGGAGGTAGAAGGCAGGGTCACATTCCATAGTTTATCAGTCATTCTTTTCATGCCGTCGACGTCCTGCAGACACCTGGTGGCCGTGGCAGGCAGTTAGTCCTGGGGCTGTGCAGTAGTAGCTATAACCAGATCCTGGGCCCCGATTTACTTCCAGCTACCTTTGGTCCCACTTTCTCTGGTCCCCACTTACATGTGATCCCTCCCTAAAGGACCTTTGCACCAAGTTACAGTCCACAGACTCTGGGAAAGCAGGGAAGGAGCCCAGTCTTCCAGGGAAGCCTCAAGCTTATGAGGGCCTTGGATACTATCCTCCTGAGGCTGAGAAATCTTGACTCTTGAGGGCCTCTATAAGAACTATTGGTTGCATGTGTTTACATTCACCACCATATCCCTGTACTCACACAGACCTGGAACAGGGGAGTAGCCCGTATTCATGTGCTGCCAAAATGAATGGATTAATTTCTCAAGAGAAGGGCAGTGCTATGTCCTTTAAAAATCTCAAGTCAATCTCTCAGGAAACCTCATCTCTCCCTCAAAGTTTCCAGCTGCAAGAACATTCACACATTCCTTGGTCAATGGCACCTGGCCCTGTTGGTTGGCACAGTGACTGTGAAGACTCAGGTCGGCCACTCCTTGGGAATCTACAGTATGTGCTGCTAGGATCAGGAGCTCCTACAAGGGTCAAACCTCTTTCAGAGCCACTTTCTCTGGTGTCAGAGATCACTTGGTACTACTAAAACTTAGCAAGTTACATGTCTCTGCTTGTCCCTTCAGCATGTAGATCTAGCGCTCTTTTGAGTGCTAAGCCCTCAGTCTGGGAAAGTTACTTTGCTCTTTCAAGCTTCAGCATGCTTATCATAAAAATGTATGTGAATATCCATCAAACTCAGAAGGAAAACTGGCTGTGACTTAGATGAAATAACAACTGCAACCTGGCCCAGAGCTCAAGAGTACCCTCTATACCAGAGCCTAAAGTTCCTGGACCTCCTGCTTACTTGGCTGGATGGGAAGTCACATCCTTTACACCGCTCCAAGATTCTGGGGGCTCCGGGGGTGCAAATCGCAGCATCCCTACAGGTGGCTTGGCAAAGGGAATTCCCAAGAAGGTGTGGACCCCCACATCAGCATTCCTCACGTGGACAAGGCTCCCCTGCACCTTCCCTGTGTGTGTGGTCCGGACAGGGTGGGTAGAGTCCTGGCCTGCGGGCAGAGAGATGGACATCAGGGTTGGGTCTCCCCATTCAGCTGCCCTCCCAGACTGTTGATGTTGTCACCTCCTTCCCGTCCTCAGCTCAGCTCAAGGGACACTGATTTACCAATACTTGCTTTACAGATTCCCTGCCTGTAATTCTGCCCGCCCCCCCCCCGCCCCCCACTGCCTTTACTGCTCCAGCCTTTTCCATCAGGCTCAGTGAACCGCTCTGGGGCTTGGGACCCTGGTTTAGCCCCAGGAGCCTCAAAAAGCCATATGAGCTTGATGGGAGTAAGAGTGTCCCTTCCACTCACTGTGTGCAGGTCTAGGAGCAGCAGGAGAACTGTAGGAATCAGACAGACAAGATTCTTGTCCTTCAGGATCTCACACTCCAGGTGGCAAGAATGACATAAAGTATTCTCCAAATAAAGAGTGATGTCATGAGGAGAACTACAGAGGAAAGGGCAGCCATGTCTAGAACATTAGAAAGCACAGCCCGCCCTGCTAAAGGGATCAGGGAGCCAGGAAGAGATTAAGAGTCACCTAATACCTTTTGCCTCATTGCAGCCAAGAAAGCAACATGGGTCACCAGCAGCTCTACGGATCCATCAGAGAAAATTCGGCCAGGGTTTCTCGCTCTTGCTGGGTCTGCTCAAACCACCATGGTTTGATCCCAAAATACAGCCTCAAACTGTGCCGCCAGCGTTTCCACTAGTATTCGAAGGACATCAGCCTTGTTAAGTTGGACTAACTGAACTTGCTTAAATGGATCGTCCAGCACATCTACCTTATGCAGAAACAATACTAGCTCTTTGAAAATAAAAGTTTAAAAATCAAAAAAGAAAGAAAGAAAGAAAGAAAATCACCTAACAGATGGGGAGCTGACATTCCTAATAGATAAAAAAATTCTATAAATAAGAAAGATGACAGCAACATACATTTGGGAAAAGAACATGAAATGGTGAAAGTGCAAGTTCAGATAGAATGAGGAATACCAATAAACAGCTCTTACACAAATGAGGAGATATTTGTCTCAATCATGCTAAGAGAAACGCATACTGAAATCTGAATGTGATGTCAGCAACTTATTTTGTCACAGAAAGCAAGACAATCAAACATTGTATATTTTCTATTGGAAGTCCACTGTACCACATATGAAGCAGTCTTGCCCCTAAACAAAACAAAGCAAAACGTAAAATCTGAATTTGATCGAGACTCTAGAATATAAACACAAGTTTACAGGCATACAGGGGGCAGAGAAACAGTTAAAAGACACCATATCAGCAAAATTCAAACTCTGTTATATGTGGAATTTAAAAAATGATACAAATGAACAAAATAGAAACAGATTCATGGACACAGAAAATAAATTTATGGTTACCAAAGGGAAAAAGGGGGAAGGGATAAATTAGGATGAACATATACACACTGCTAAGTCACTTCAGTCGTGTCCGACTCTGTGCGACCCCATAGATGGCAGCCCACCAGGCTCCCCCGTCCCTGGGATTCTCCAGGCACACTACTATATGTAAAATAACCAACAAGGGCCTAGAGCCCTTGTATAGCACAGGGAACTCTACTCAGTATCTTATAATAATCTGTAAGGGAAAAGAATATGAATATGTTTATCACTGAAGCACTTTACTGTACACCTGAAACTAAATTAACATTATATATCAACTATACTTCAAGAAAACAAACAAACAAAAATAACCCAAATCCCAACTCTGGGATCCTCTCCAGAACAAGCTGGTTTCTTCAACACAACAACAAAATTACAAGGAAAACAGAAGCGAGGCAGAGAAGGAATCTGAAGATTGAGCTTCATGAAATACTTCAAAAAGACAGGTAATAATAAACATTGGAAAGGATGTGGAAAAACTGGAACCTTTGTACATTGCTGGTGGGAAGGGAAAATGGTGCAAGTGCTTTGGAAAACATCCTGCAGTTCTTCAAAAAGTTAAACATGGAGTTACCAAATGACCCAGCAATTCCACTCCTAGGTATAAACTCAAGAGAATTGAAAACATGTCCACACAAAAACTTGGGTGTGGATGTTCATAGCAGGATTATTTATAATGGCCAAAAAGTGGAAAGAATCCAAATGTCCATCAACTGATAAGTGGATCAATAAAATGTACCATATGTACACAATAGAATATATTATTCAGCAATAAAAAGAATTACCAAACATTCTACAACATGGATAAATCTTGAAAATATGCTAAGTGAAAAAAGCCAGTTCTAAAGGACCACATATTGGATGATTCAATTTATACAAAATCACAATTGGGATATTCATAAAGACAAAATGTTGGGGAAAAGGGAAATCAATGTGGTAAACTCCATAAATATACTAAAAACCATATTAAAATATTTATTTATTTATTCGGCTGTGCTGGGTCTGTTACAGTGTGTGGGCTTTAGTTCCCTGTACTGTGCTTAGTTGCCCAGTGGTGTCCGACTCTTTGCGACCCCATGGACTGTAGCCCACCAGGCTCCTCTATCCATGGCGATTCTCCAGGTAAGAATACTGGGTTGCCATGCTCTCCCTCAGGGGATCTTCCCAACCCAAGGATCGAACCCAGGTCCCCCGCATCACGGGCAGATTCTTTACCATCTGAGCCACCAGGGAAGCCCAAACATACTGAATTGAGTAGAAATTCCAGGGGAATTTCTAGAGCCAGTAATCAAACCAGGGTCTCCTGCATTGCAGGCAGATTCTTCACCAGATGAGCTACCAGGGAAGTCCCTAGTTCCCTGACCAGGGATCAAACATGTGCCCCCTGCCTTGGGATCATGCAGTCTTAGTCACTGGCCACCAGGGAAGTCCCTACAAACCATATTAAATGCTATGTGAATTATATCTCAAATCTGCTATTAAAAAAAGAAGCACAGCTACCAGTTCTTAAAGTATGAACCTTATATAAATCATGGTTTTAAAAAAATGTCATAAATATCATGAGATAACATGAAAAAAGAATGTTTGACTTGATGTTTGATTACATTAAGAAATTATGAGAGATATATACCTTTTCTTTTAGTAGGACATAATTTAAAAAATTTACAAGTGATATGATGTCTGGGATTTGCTTCAAATAATAGTGCAAAGGAGAGGCGATAATCCAAACAAAACTAAGTTGACCAGGTCTTGATAGCTGTTGAAGGTATACTGAGCCTGCTATATTATTCTCCCTACCTCAGATGGGGAGCCCTGCAGGGCTATGTGACCTCAGGCAGTCCTGACCCCCTGTGCCTCAGGGTGCAGGGAGGTGTCCAATCAGGCTCCCAATTCCTCTGGTGCTATCTCCACTGGTTCCCACCTCCCTGGCGCCTTTCTTCCTGCAGGCTCAGGTTCTGTCTGCAGAATTTGGCAGATCTGAGCCTGGTTTCATAATAAGTGTTCGGTTTTTGTTTTTTTTTAAAGAAAGAAAACAAAAAACAGCCTCACATGACTGTACTACCCTATACCTATTAGATTTACATGGATTAACATGCTTGATGACACATAGTGTGGGTGAGGCCAGATCAGCAGCTATTCTCACGCTCCACAGAGGGCAACTGAGCAATGCCTTTTCAAGTCAGAAGACCCACCATTCTCCCAAGGAACATGCTGCTCTCTAGTTCCTGGTGGGATGTAATGTCTATCCATGTAATTCACTGCCTCCACCAGCCCCTAATGATCGTTGTTCGTTATAGCAAAAGGACAAAACCTGCTAATGTTTCTGACCAGAGGCTGGTTACATTGAGGATGCTTACTTCTTGAAGAGAAGCCCTTACATTAAAAAGTATGAAGAAGTTCTACCACGGTGGGGTGTGGAGGTCACTCCTGGGGTCAGGAAGTGAAAAAGCCAGGGACCAGAAAGGGAGGCAACGGGTGACCATTTAGGTGAAAACCAAGGATGCATGCACACACCCATTCTTGGGTGAACTCCTGGGCAGTGTGTGGAAAGCCCTGGAGACCTAGATGGTCCCTGTCGAAAAGCTAGGACTGGGTAGGACAGGAGAGGGACAGACCCATCACCTGTACTTATCAATTCTTCTCCTCTGAAAGTGGGTCCAATCCAACAGAGCAACATTTTTAAAAAGAGGCCTCAGCCAAGCTTAGCAGACTGTGGTGCTGGAAGATTCCGGGGACCTCCTAGAGCCTGGTCAGCAAGCGGTAAGGGTGGAAGCCCAGTGGGGTGGGCCATGGGGGAGTCATGAGTGTGGACCCTTCCTGGGCAGATTGGACTGGGAGTGGGCAAGATAGCCAAGTGTCACAGGCAGAGAACCTCTGAATTACAGGATCATAGCGTTCAAGAGCAGGTACAGGAGCTGGGGCTGTGCCTGGGTACTGTGCCCACATAGCCTAAGCTACTTATCAGTAAAAGCCACTGATAAGGGTTGGCACAAAGAGCAATTACCTTTGCCTTGAAGACCAAGGCATACCCTCACCAAGGGTGGGTGCATGGGGTGAAGAGGATGTGGTAGTCTCTCCTGCTAGATGTGGCTGCTGGGGATGGGGGCCTCTGTAGCCCGAGCCAGTAACCTTGCCTACAGTTCCATGGAGAGAGGCTCAGAGGCTGTCAGGACGTCCCTCTGGCCAAGCGTGCAATGCTCAGAGCCAAACGGTGGCAGGAAGGTATTATTATTGTTGATGTTATCACCGATCAGCTCCAGCTCCACCATGAACACTTGAAGGGAAATGTTCCAAATAACTTTCCACCCCGTCCGGCTGCGTCTCACAGCCCCTAGAGCCCGCTTGCCCCTAAGCGTAGCTAGACCTGGGGCAGGCCAGACTTTCTCTGCGTCTCTCGGGACACAGAGATGCGTGGGATCACGGTTCTGGTACTGTAGCTCCAGCGGCTCCCACCTCCCCGACGCCAGTAACCGCTTTCCCAACCCCACCCCCACCACCCTCACAGTTTCTGCAGAATTTGGCCAAGTCCTACCCCGGTCCCTATGTCGCCCTGCGCGGGAGCCTCACCCTGGCCCGGGACGAGGAGAAGCAAGAACCCGAAGACCACGGAACTCAGACGCAAGCGAGGCCCGTCCGGCTTCATCGTGAGCTCAAAAGTCTTTTCTGCACTACCGGCGGGCACGCGGCTTTTCATCAAGAGGCTGCACAGGGACTCGACCAGTCAGTGCCTCGCCCAGGCCTGGAGTTTGGACTCGGCAGGGCGTAGGCGGGAGCAAAGGTGGGTTTGGCAGGAGAGTGGGACTAAACGGGTTAAGACCAGTGGCGGGCAGGGGCTAGCACAGCCGCTTCCCTTCTGTCTGGGTCCCCTTGGGCTTCCTTCGAAGGGGCATTGAGGCTTCTGCAGTTCCTCCGCAATACCAAGACCCCTCTCCCCAAACTTGGGTTCAGTGTCTCTGCAGTCACCGGCTCGACAAATGGGGTGCTGGGCGGGGCGGAGGGGGGCGGTGCGAGGAGCGCGGAGAGGGAGCAATAAGCTGTAATTGGGGAAACCGGGAGCGTTTCCTTGAGGAAGCGCACAATCAGAATTCCCACAGACAAGAGATATCAAAACGACTTTCGTTCAGAGGGCAAAGAACCGCTCGAGTAAAGGCAGGGAAACGTGACTGCCCGTCATTCCAAAAACTCCTCCTTGCTTTCAGGTATCGATTTCCTGGGTTCACCTTCATCCCCTTATTGTCTCTGGTCTGAGGGTCTTCCGTGAGCCCCCCGCCCTATTCAGCAAAGGTCCCCCTTTTGAAATGCATACCTGATTGTGGCACTCATCTTAAGGACAGCCTCAACCTCATCTCGGGTCTTTCCCTGTCCCCAGCTCTCTCCAAAATCGAGGTCAGTTATTTATCCATTGGACAAACATTTAAAGAACGTCTGCTGGTCGCTTGGGACTGGGAGAGCACTCTCGGGCCCCAGGTGCAGCTGGAGCTGCAGGTGCGTGTCCGGGAAGTTCCGAAACGCAGTGAGCCGTGCAGGGGCAGACAGAGGCAAGTCTAGGCAACTGCCCAGCCTAAGGGGCAGGTTTCTCGGAGGAAATGATGCCTGGCTCGATCTCATTCGGATCTTCAGTGCTCCAGCCTTATCCTGCCGTGCCCAGCACCCTCCCGGCTCGCACACGTGCTCCCTGCTCGGTGCCTCCGAGAGCGCTATGGTGCCTTGTTGGAGCGCTCCATATATTCCTGGGTCCGCGTGGAGAGCGTGCAACGGCCACCGTCGCACCCATACCCTAGGTGGAGCACGGGCTGCGCCGCGTGTCCCTCGCGTTACCCCGTCGCCACGCCACGCCCCCTTCCCGTTCCCCGGAAGTGCGCCGTAGGAGAGGAAGTGCGTGCCTACGGTCGCCGGCAGCGGTTCCGAGATGGTGGGCGGCGGCGGGATGGGGGGCGGTCTCTTGGAGAACGCTAACCCCCTCATCTATGAGCGCTCTGGGGACCGGCCAGTGACCGCGGGCGAGGAGGACGAGCAGGTTCCAGACAGCATCGACGCGCGCGAGATCTTCGATATCCGTCGCTACCGGACGCGGGGGCCGGGGACGGCTCTCGGGTGCATGGGATGCGGGGGATGGAGTGACATTGTGTAGTGGGTGGAGCTGTGTTAGGGCCGGGCATTCGGGCGGAGGGTTCTCAGTGGGCAAAGGCGCAGAGCCCTCTTTCCTTCACTTGGCACATTTGATTCGCTCCATCAATGACCCGGAGCATCCCCTGACGCTAGAAGAACTGAACGTAGTAGAGCAAGTCCGGGTTCAGGTGAGTCACTCCCAGCGTCCAGGGTAGCGACTTGTCCGGGAGAGTCAGAATAGCTCAGCTGTGCACCAAGGGGTTGGTGTGCTTTCAGGTCACGGACTCCTCCCTCAGTGGCGCTTTGGAACATTGCACACCCATTTTATGGATGAGGAAACTGAGGCCCATACTTATTAGACGATTTGTTTGAAGCAACAGACTAAAAAGAGGGGCTCAGGGCTGAGTGGGTCATGACTCCTAACATCCCACTCCCGAACTAGGTGAGCGACCCCGAGAGCACAGTGGCCGTGGCCTTCACACCCACCATTCCACACTGCAGTATGGCCACCCTTATTGGCCTGTCCATCAAAGTTAAGCTTCTGCGATCCCTTCCCCAGCGTTTCAAGGTGAGTTTGAAATTAGCCCTGGGGGTGGGGCAGCTGTGAGTGTTTGTCACTGAAGAGGATATGGGAGCATGAGTCTGGACATCAGAGAGATCTGGAAGGAACCTGGCTAGCAGAGATGAAATTGGGAGGAGGCTTTCTAACTGGATAGGACAAGAATAAAGACCCACGCTGGAAAGTGCAGAAAAGTAGTGAGGAGTGTGGCAGTTTGGGCAGTAGGGAGCCACAGATAAGTTTGGAGCAGGGGTGGAGGGTGCCGGCAGGCCTTTAAGTCAGTAGCAGTTGGCCAGTCATTTGGGTAGTGATGGACTGGCAGTGAGTGGATTTGGAAGGTCAGAGTCCAAAAGCATAATTAGGAAGTAGGATCAACTGGAGGGGGTGAGTGGGGAGAAAGGGGTAGACAGGTGTGTGGGTGCTCAGGCCCACCTCTCTCCCTCCCAGATGGATGTGCACATTACACCAGGGACCCATGCCTCAGAACATGCAGGTAAGTGTGGGCTGGTATTGAGGCATTAGCCCAGAGGCTTCCCCCTTGCCATGATGGTTTCTAGGGCAAGATTGGGGGTGTGGCCCTAGGCGGATGACTCCTCAGTGGAGCTGGCAGCCTAAAGCAAAGTTGGCCTGACTTGAGTCTCCTATGTTTACCATTTTCTTTCACTCCTGCCTTCTCTCTCTTCTAAGTACATAGGACCAGGGTGTGTCAGGCTTTATAGTGAGTGTAGCAGGCAGACGAGAGTGGCCAGGTGAGAGAGGGTCACAAGAAGGTGGGGGAGATGGTTGGGTTAGCCAGATCAAGACTTTGGAATCCTGGGAAGGTGACAAGAGGGCTTTGTTGGGGGTTGGGGGGTTAGATGTATTTCACCACTCTCTTCTTTCCACCTAGTAAACAAGCAGCTTGCGGATAAAGAGCGGGTGGCAGCCGCCCTAGAGAACACCCACCTGCTTGAGGTTGTGAACCAGTGTCTATCAGCCCGGTCTTGAGCCTGGATTTTGCTCCCGGCCCCACATAGGGCTCATGGCCCTGTTTTCTTGAATCACTGACAATAAAAAACAAACATTTTGCATTTTGTAATAAACCCTTAATTTATATTCATTTCCCAGCATGCTTGAGAGTCTTTCATCTCTGTGGGGTCACTCCCGATTTGGGATGGGGTGATAGTGAGTGCCTGTACAGGATGAGTCAAGGAGGTTTGGTTTATTTTTAAAATTTCTCCCAATGGTTTGATTGGGGAAAGTTGCAACTATGCCAAAAAACGGAAAGAATAAGGTAGCACACAGTCTTGTATACCCACCACTTAGATTTAATAGTTCTTAACATGTTACAACACTGGCTTTATTTATATGTGTGGAGAATATAAATATACTTGACAGTAAAACTGCAGACATACGACCCTTCACTTCTAAGTACTTCAATCCTATGTCTCCTAAGATTAAGCCTGGAACCACAGTACTATTTTCTGGTCCCAAAGCAAACAATTCCCTAAAGTTAATACCTCATATTCAGTCATATATGAATTTCCCCACGATGTCATTCATAATTGTTTGTTTAATCAGGCTCCAGTCAAGTTCCGTGGATTGTATTTGGTTGTCATCTCTCTAGCCTCTTCTAGAACTATCTCCCCACCCCCTCACCTTTTCATCTTTCTTGACACTGTTTTGAAAAGCACAGCGTGAGTTGTCCTGGAGAAGCCCCGCAGTCTGATTTCTTCCTTTGCTGTGTTTCCTATAAACTAGAAATAGGCTGAGTTCGGGTTAGAGATTATTAATGAGAACCTGGCCCAGGAGTGTTCTCTGAATTCGTAGTATCCACCAGTAGCTGTGTGATGCCAGCCTGTCCCCACCCTTGGTGATGCTCTGTCTGGTCAGGGCAGTGACAGCAGATTTCTCTGTTGAAAGCCACCTGAAGCACTGTCTCCACCAGCATCGTCCAAGCGCGTCACCCTAGGTGCTCAGGTCTGGGGCCTCTGCCTCCCCCCAGCACAGTTGGTCACCAGGATAGGCTGGGGGGCTTAGACCTTGGATCAGCCAGTCAGAAGTCATAATGTGATTCCCTGCCTCCACTTCTTTGAGGACATATTCAGTTAGTAAGAAGATTTGTCCAGCCCATCTGGTCGGCAGAGCCTTCCAGAGGCCTCAGCAAGGAGCCTGGGCCCTTGGCAAATCTGTTCCTGGGGGCCTTCTGATGATATTGAGCCTGTCCTGAGAGTGGGCATTGGCAGAAGCCTTAATATATAAGTACCTAGAGAGCCAATTCTCGAGCCAGCCCTGTGTGGCCTTCTTTGTTATCTCTATTTTGCGGGTGTGGAAAGAAGCGTCTAGAAGAAGTGATTGACTCCCAAAGACCTCCAGTTCGAGTGGAGGAAGCTCAGGAGTTCAGCAGGCACTGCTCAGCTGGCAGGGGGCGCTGTTGCCTGGCTGGAGGGGCCTGTGCCGCGCTAAGTCACTTCAGTCGTGTCCCACTCTGTGTGACCCCGTGGACTGTAGTCCAGCAGGTTCCTCTGTCCGTGGGATTCTCCAGGCAAGAACACTGGACTGGGTTGCCATGCCTTCCTCCAGGGGATCTTCCCAACCCAGGGATCAAACCCTCATCTCTTAAATCTCCCGAACTGGCAGGCAGGTTCTTTACCACCAATACCACCTGGTTTCCAGGCAGGAGTGGCTTTGCCACCCAGTGACCAAGATCTGGCTGCTCAGAGAGGTGGAGCCATGAGTCCACGTCACCCAGTTTCTTCATGTGTGATGTGGGAAGTGGTGACAACAGCTTAGGACTGCTCTGAGGGGATTGCAAGTGGATCTAGGACCATTTCAGGTGACCTTCCAGGCAGAGTACCCACCCTCCCATTTTCACAGATGAAGCTTCTTAGTGCTCCAGAGAGGCAGGTAACCAACCACCCAGGGTCCCTCAGGCCCCAAAGAGGCTTCCCAACCACCAGTACCCAGCTGTAGATTTCGCCACCTGTGTACCTCTGCAGTGACAGCCCGGATCTGTCTTAAGATCTGTGGTGTCTCTGTTCAGCTAGGGGTGGGGGGGTCACAGGGGAGACAGGTGTCACTGAGTCATTCAGCTGGCCCTCCTGGCAGCCAGGCCACAGTGGATGAGGGACACCAAGCTGCTCACATCCAGCCAGTCAGCATATCAGATATCCCCTTTGCAGTTTTGACTCATCTGGGCCTGGCCCCCGGCTGCCTGCAGTGACACCATTTGTGAATACTGGACTAGTGCCCAGGGAACTTTCTGGAATCCCAGCTGCAATCTGCGAACATGGGGTGGGGGTGGGGGGGAATGAAGTTTCAGGTTCCTGAAGCCCTCCACCAGGTGGGTCTGACTGTGCTGTTTCTGGCCTGTGACTTCTCAGGCCTCGGTTAACATGTCTACAAAATGGGAACAACAAATCACAGCTAAGTGAGACCACCCCAGGGATTAGAGGACAAATATGAACATGCCCAGGTCTGTCCATTTTTGCTCATCATCCTGCCCAAAGCACAAGGGCCTGGCATACAGTTAGGTACTTAGTACAGGTCAGTGAAATGAATGAATGAATTGAGCCTTAGAACAGAACAGAGGAACTGGGGCATGGAACTGCGGTGTGAGGAGGGGTGGGGACACTGAAATCCAGCCAAGTTCCCCTTGCAGCATTTTGCTACCCGAGGAAGGGGAAGGGCATAGGGTCCCACAGAGAAAAGGTGGGTAGTGGGGAGAGGGGAGAAGTATCTGTACCTGCCCCTGTCCTGGGCAGACAACTGTTGTGGACAGAAAGGAGCAGGAGCAGGAGAGAAGCAGCAGGAGAGAGCCCATATAGTCACTCAACCTGTCCTGTCCAACCAAGGGTGATAATAAAAGTGTTCATATTGAGATATCAATATTACTATATGCCAGACACATACCAACCAGTTTACCTCTGAATTTCATGTTATTTATACCTTTTTTTTTTTTTTTTTTGACTGCACCATACAGCAGGTGGGATCTTAGTTCCCCAACCAGGGATCGAACCTGCGCCCCCTGCTTTGGAAGCATGGAGTCTTAACCACTAGACCACCAGGGAAGTCCTCAGATTATTCATATCTTATAACAACCGCCATGAAGGCACTATTTCTGTTCTACACAGGAGGGAACTGAGGCTCAGCCAAAATGGGCAGAGGTGAAATAGCTAGCAAGGTGCAGAGCTTGGATTTGAAGGCCAGGCTATCCCGGGGGTGTTCTTGCCTCAGTTTGTTCCTTCTGGGCAGCCAAGCTCAGCCCAGGGAACTGAGAGGACAGAGAATTGGGGGTGTTTCAAGGGCATGTCCTGGTATGGTTCCTGGGGCCCCTGGCCATACTGATGCATGTGGCATGTCTATCCTGTTGAGGAATGCTTGGGGCCTGAGTGGCCCAGTGTGGATGCAGTTCCCTTGGCAACGAGGAAACATTGCTGAGGTCAAGAGCTTAGATTATCAGAGGGGAAACCCAGCCCTAATTCCTTACATGACCACAGCCACCACCCCCCCCCCCAACACCCACCCTCTGTCGGATATCCAGGGGCTCTTGTCAGCAGCAAGGTCATGTGTAAGGTGCTTAGGAGGGGTCATGAGCAGCCCAGCTGGGATTCCTGATGGAAAGTGTTTTGCTGGCTCTTAGGACTTTGTTGTTTTTTGGTTTTTTGGGGCTATGCTGCATGGCATGGTGGGATCTTAGTTCCCTGACCAAAGATCAAACCCATGCCCCCTGCATTGGAAGCACAGAGTCTTAACCACTGGACCACCAGGGAAGTCCCAAGACTTTTGTTCTTTGACAAGAGGCTCAACCCATGACTCCATCTTCCCACTGGACCTGGTCCAGGAAGCTAGAGCCAACATGGGGTTGCCCAGTCCTCCAAGACCCCCCACGCCATGTGAAGGACACAAATGGATAGACCACCCCTCAGTTCAGACCTTGCTTGCTTTGAGGACGTCAAGAACTAGAGGGGCCTGCGTGAACTCTCTAACACTTACCTAACCAGGCCCTGCTCATTCCAAGGCCATTTCAGATGTTGCCAAGGAAACTGATGCAGCAGCCAGAGAGCCCTGACCCCGGTCTCCATGACAACCTACAGCAGCCCACTAGGATCCATCCATTTGTGATGTCACCTGAGCCCTGAATGGGTGCCCCCCACCCCTCACCATACCCCTCGCAATCAAACATCAGTCTAATAGCAGGTCCCTGTCACAAAGTACCTCACAGCTTACCTGCCCCCAGTCCTCACACACCCCAAACATGAGCAGGGCAATAATAGAGGGGCTGGGATAGAATAATAGAAGCTGGGAGAGAAGCAAGACCTAGGAGCCTGGGGACAGATTTAGGACTAGAAACCAAGTCTCTCCATTATATCTCCTCCCCTCTGTGCCCCAGCATCCTCCCTGGGTCTGAGGAGGGGGCTGACCTCTGGGCAGTGCTGACACCAAGAGGTGGCTATCCCATTCTCAACCGCCTGACCCCATCCATGTGTGCACGCATGCTCAGTTGCTAAGTCGTGTCAGACTCTTTACGACCCCATGGACTGCAGCCTGCCAGGCTCCTCTGTCCATGAGACTTCCCAGGAAAGAATACTGGAGCAGGTTGCCATCTCCTACTTTCCAACCCCAAGGGTTCTTCCCAACCTAGGGACTGAACCTGGTCTCCTGAATTGTAGGTGGATTCTTTACCACTGAGCCACCTGGGAAGCCTGAACCCATCCATGCTTTATGACAATGAACCTCTAGACCCCGAGTGTGCCTTGAATTACAGGCCCAGTCTGAGACTAAAGGGAAGGAAGGAGACATTGAAGACTCAGAGTGACTGGAACCAGACCTGATCTGGTCTAGTCCCACCCCTTTCCGCTCCTGCTGGTCTCTGACACCTGCCTGCCAGGATTTCCCTGACTTTGGGCAACCTCCAGGCCAGGAGCGGAATGACCAGGTATTTTTAGCAGAGTTGCTGGCAGCTGCCTGGAGGGTGCTGAGGGGGAGGTGGTGCTGAGTCCCTCCTTTTCCTTCTCTGGACCCACATTCTCTCCTCAAGATTCAAGCTTGCACATCTGCCTGCACCACACTGCCAGAGGGCCTCCATTCCCCACCCCTTCCCCAAAGGCCTCTAAGGGCCCCCTTGGGGGCTCAGGTGTCACTAACCCTCATCTCGAAGGGCAGGATCATCAGGTAGAATCATCAACTCCCAAGGGCAGGGATGAGAGTGGGAAGGACCTGGTGTTGAGGTTAGAAGCTTGGATTTAGGGCCCCAAAATAAATGGGTGCAATGAGCAGTGAAGGGTGAAGTCTGTGGATCTGTAACTGGTCTGCTTGCTTGGGCAACAGGCCGGGACTGGGAGAGAGGGAAGGGAGAAATTACTTTTAAAGGGCCAGACCTAAGTCTTCCCTAGTGGGGACTTGGCCCACTGGGCTGATGGGGCTTCTTCGCGCCTTGCCCCCACCCGTGATAGCACTCTCCACCTCTGTCCCCCTCCTCCTTGTACCATTCACAGACGCCCTCTCCTTTTTCTTTACCTGCCCTCCACCCACCCCCAACTCTCTCTCTCTCTCTCTCTCTCTCTCTCTCTCTCTCTCTCTCTCTCACACACACACACACACACACACACACACACACACACACACACACACACACACACACACACACACACACTCAGACCGGGCTTTTGTCTGCGGGGTCTGCCCCTGCCCCGCCCTAGAGAGTGAGACGAGGGCTGGGTGGGTGTGAGGGCCTTTGAGGAGGGTGGGGGATTCCCCTCGGGGGAGGGAGACGGACACGTCAGCCCCCGCACCGCGCAGACGGGGGCGAGCGCGGGGGTGGGGGCGGGGGCGGGAAGAGGCTTAAATAGGCGACTCTGGAGCCTGAGCCCAGTACGCACTGAGAAGGCGGCGGCTGCGACTGGTCGAGTGTTCGCTCCTGGGTCTACGGGTGGACTGTATCCGAGCCTGGTACCTACCTAGTCCTCACCGTGTCTGAGTGGGTGAGTGTCCTGGCAGAGCGGGGTGGGGGTGATCTCACCGTCTGGGATGGACGAGCCAGGAGGGTGGGTCACTTGTCAGGGCGCAAAGACCTTCCGCGGCAGGTCCTATACGCCGAGCATCTTTCCTGACCCGTGGTCAGGCAGGCGTGTCCCAGGTCCGGCCTCCTACTCCATGTCCACCGCGGCTTACGCGGCCATCCGGATTCCCGTTCCCCAGACGGCGTCCGACGCGATGACTCTGAACGGCGGCGGCAGCGGAGCCGGCGGGAACCGCGGCGGGGGCCGGGAACGCGATCGCCGTCGGGGCAGCACACCATGGGGCCCCCCGCCGCCGCTGCACCGCCGGAGCATGCCGGTGGACGAGCGCGACCTGCAGGCGGCGCTGTCTCCGGGCGCTCTGACAAAGTCCGAAGCCGGGACAGGGGCCCAGGGTCCGAGGCTGGACTGGCCCGAGGGCTCCTCCGACTCGCTCAGCTCGGGAGGAAGCGATTCAGACGAGAGCGTTTACAAGGTGCTGCTGCTGGGGGCGCCTGGCGTGGGCAAGAGCGCTCTGGCGCGCATATTCGGAGGTGTAGAGGACGGGCCTGAAGCGGAAGCCGCAGGTGAGGGACCGGGAGGGACTGTTCAAGGGAGGGGCGAACACAGGGTTAGGACTGGGGGCTGCTGGACTGGGGATCAGGGTTAAAAGCAGCAAGTACCAACGGAATTCTGAAGGCGCTTTGAGAGTCGCGTCTATCCCCCTCTCCCCCTTTCACAGATGGGGAAACTAAGGGGGAAGGTACCCCAGCCTTTAGTAGGGAAAGAAATGCTTGGAGTAGAAGACCCAGGGCATATGTTTAATGGTTCTGTAGTGTGAGGACAGGCTAGCCCTCCCTGCCAGGACCGGGGAGAACACAGCCAGAGGGAGAGTCTAGGAGAGGAGTCCTAGGTAACCAAGGTCCCCAGGGGATGTCTGTTCTAACTCAAGCCACTGTGATCAAAACTATCCTGAGTCTCAGGCAACAGGAGGGCAGGGAGCCCAGGAATGATCACCCAGGACATTGCTAGCTTGGGGAAGGGGTAGCTAGGTGGGGGTCTCACACACCATGCCTTTCACCTGCCCCCCTATTTCTCAGCCCTGTCATTTCTGTTACTATATAGCAGCCATCAGTGGAGGAGAAGGTTGGGGGGCTTTGGGGAGGAGTTGAAGGGTGTGGCCAGAAAAGGACACCTGATGCATTGGGGGAGGGGGGGGACGCTTGTGGCAGCCAGCAAGTAACCTGACTACTGGTCTCCTGCCCAGGGCACACATATGACCGCTCCATCATGGTGGATGGAGAAGAGGCGTCACTCATGGTCTATGACATTTGGGATCAGGTAGGATGCAGGCTGAGACCCAGGGCAGGGTGGGAGGGTTGAGCTGGGGGTAGGGGCCTGCTGGGAATGACAGCGTTGTAGCTGGGGCGTGAGGACTACTGGGTAAATATGTGTCTGTGTCCCCTAGGATGGGGGTCGCTGGCTACCTGGCCACTGCCTGGCCATGGGAGATGCATATGTCATTGTGTACTCAGTGACCGACAAGGGCAGCTTCGAGAAGGCCTCAGAGTTGCGGGTCCAGCTGCGGCGGGCGCGGCAGACAGATGACGTGCCCATCATCCTAGTGGGCAACAAGAGCGACCTGGTGCGCTCTCGCGAGGTCTCCTTGGACGGTGAGCAGGGAGCTGGGTCGGAAAGGGAGGGAGATCCTGGCTGCGCTGTAGTCCACTCAGCCTTGACTCAGCTCGAGTCTCTGGGGATCATCAGTAGCTAAAAATGTCCAGGAAGAAAACTCAGGGAGACATGGGGAGAGCTTCTGCCCTCCCACAGGACTCCCAAGTCCTGAGTGCTGGGGAAGGGACCAGATGTACTAGAGGAGTGAAAGCTGCTGGACCATCTCAGAGCCCTCCTTTTCTGTCCTCTTTGTCCCTGGCCTGGCTGATGAGGGGTGAGGAGAGTTCAGGGACTCAGGCCAGGAGGCCAGAGCCTGGATTCCAGGCCCAGTCCAGTCTCTGCATAATCTTGCCCCTAGGGAGGAGCCCTCCCCCAACATTGGGCTCAGCATCCTCTGTGACCCCTAGACCTGAACCCCACAGAAGAACCAGCAGTGACTTGGTGATGTCCTCCCCCCATTCCACCCATCATTCATCATGATATAACAGCAAGCCATAAAACACCATGCTGTCCAACAAAGTTGTCATTTTCCTGTGTTGAGTACTACAGCACTACCGTTTAAATATCAAACTTTGAATTATTTCGATAAATGAGTCTTCTTTTGTGGGCCTCTGTGAGCTCCTTAAACATGGGCAAGCTCTGCAGCTGGGTGACCCAGTGATGCCTGGGTCCCTCCATACAGGAGGCGGGGTTCATTGTGTTCCTGGGGAGGACCCAGGACTCCCCTCCCCTTCCCCACAGATAGCTGCCAGGTGTGGCCAGGGTTGGAGTGGGCCTCTCACCCACCCACCTTTTGCTTACTGATGTGTGCCTGTCCCCCACTCCCCACCCCTGCCACACACACCAGAGGGCCGGGCCTGCGCCGTTGTCTTTGACTGCAAGTTCATTGAGACGTCGGCTGCGCTGCACCACAACGTCCAGGCGCTGTTCGAGGGTGTCGTGCGTCAGATACGCCTGCGCAGGGACAGCAAAGAGGCCAACGCGCGTCGGCAAGCGGGTACCCGGCGGCGAGAGAGCCTGGGCAAGAAGGCGAAGCGCTTCCTGGGCCGCATTGTCGCTCGAAACAGCCGCAAGATGGCCATGCGTGCCAAGTCCAAGTCCTGCCACGACTTGTCGGTGCTCTAGGCCCTGGAGCCCTCGCTGTATTGTGCAGACAGATGGGCAGATTGGTGGGCTGGCCCAGCCAACCGCCCGAGGTGCCTCAGAGCTGGCTCAGACTCTGGGCGTCCCCCACCTCACGGTCATGGACAGACAGACAGACAGTGCTGCCCAGGGAGGCAACTCCCAGTGGCCGTCGAGGGCTGGGCCCACTGAGATGCCTGTGCCAGCCTGTGTGCATCCCAAGCAGCAGGCTGACTCCTGCCAGCCCTTGGGGACGGGCCTATGAGTGGGGAGAGGACTGTGCCTTTCTCTACACCCTGGTGTGCATGCCCTGGAGGGAGGCTGTTCAGTGCAGTGGCTATTTGTTTACATGCAGATTTTTGTAATAAAGACTATTTCCTGATAGGCCAGGGCTGGTGACTCTGTTTTCTTTGATTCTGGGGGCTGTAGGAACAGGAAAGTTTCCTTAAGTTGAGGAAGGGGCCTCACTGACCCACCCTAGTCTGTGGCCTTAACTATTCTAATGTTTGTGCCCACGTGCGTCCAAGGGGCAGGTGTGGGTTGTGGTCTGGTTGCTGGGGTAAACGGGGTGGGGGGGGGGTGGGGGTTCAAGCAGCAGGAAGAGACATGAACTTCACTCAACCTGTTATTCAGATTCTTCTGTACAGGGGCCTGGCATTGCCCAGCTGATCAAGGGTTCAATCACTGCAAATTCACTCCAGTATCCTTGCCTGGAGAATCCCATGGACAGAGGAGCCTGGTGGGCTACAGTTTATAGGGTCACAAAGGTCAAATACGACTGAAGTGACTTAGCACACATGCATGCACAAGGAAGGCACACTCAGGTGGACTTGACTCCGCGTGGCTCCCACCTCCTAGCAGAGGCTGGGTTGCTAGGCGGGAAGTGGTGGGGGGACAGGGAGGGCCATTCTTCTCCCCACTGAGTGGCCACACCAGAGGGTTCCATGCCCGGCATTGCCTAATGTAGGAGCAGGTCCCTGGGGCCCTCCTTGCCTGGAATGAGAGGCCTTGATTTCTCGTGTAAATGTGTGCATCTTTGCTGATAGCTGGAGGTGTGTATCTCCCCACCACTCTCACCTGGGAAGGGGGGCCTTCTGGGCACAGGTGCCTGCTCGGATTTACCATCATGGTTTCAGTAGTGAGCATCCCTATTCAACAATGGCGGATGGGGGACGAAGCACTTACCTGGGGCCCCACAGGCAGAAGTGGCTGAGTGGGGACTGGGAGCCCAGACGCAGCCTGGGACAAGGCTGGGAACGGTTTCTGAAAAGGTTCCAGGCCAGGGTCCAGACATTTCTATATTAGTCAATTTTTTCAGGGCTCCTGGGAGCCCTCAGGACTTGGTTAGAACTCTGACTGCAGTTGTTCAATAGCAGGTGGAGGTTTGAAAGCCGTTCCTCAGGTGTGTGATCCCCGTGCCTAACCACATGCCCCCAGGGCAGCTCAAAGCTGCATTCCCGCTCCCAGTCTCAGTGTCCTTCACCAAGGCAAATGGCAGGCAGAGGCACCAAGGCAAATATCTCAGAGCAGGTGAGGATGCTGAGGCCTGAAGAAGATTCCAGACCTTCCGAGCTCTGTCACTTATTGGCTGTGTGACCCTGGGCAAGTCACTCAACCTCTCTGTGCTCCAGTGTGTGACATGGGCACGATGCCCTTTTCAGAATGGAATGGGTGGGATAATGACGGTATCTGCTTAGAGTAGTGCGAGTCACATAGCTAGAGACCCCTCTCATGTGGTCTTAATACACATGAGACCCTTCCAACATTCCCACGCAGCACTGCTCCGGGCTGGGGTGCCCAAGTGACCTGGAGGCAGGAACTCAGCTTGTGATGGACAAAGTTGGAGTCAGCTGAGGGGTCCTGATCCAGCCTTCTAGCCTGAGACAAATTAACCAGATATGCAATGGGAAGGACTCCGGGGAAACCACAGGAGAGGTCGGAGACCAAGATTCCTGACCTTTCCCATCCTCTTCCCACCACTCCACACACTCAGGCCCCAGGAGCTTCTCCCGACTCTTCTAGGCTGCACCAGTGGGGGAAGGGCCTCCTGTCAGCCCTGCAACTCCCTCAAGGTCACCTGAACTGGCTCAAACTCCTCTCTCCTCTCAAAGGCACGAGACAGTCCATTGTCCTAGCCCTGTCTGTGTCCAGGGGCTAGTGTGAGCACCTAGGGAGCCTTAGGGGTTCTCACAGGCTGCTATCTTCCTACCCCCACCCACTGGTCACACTGGTGGGTGGTCTGGAGCTCCAAATATCTGGTTCAGGTCATGCACCACTCCCCTATCCTGCACATGGCACCTCCAGCTCCTTATCTTAGTTCCACAAGTCAGTTGGGAGCTGCCAGAGCCAGGCAAGGACCAGGTCATTAATTACTGGGTCCCTGAGTCTTGCCCTGGAGGGCCTCCGAGTCTGATGGAAGAGATAGCTAATAACAAGCTGGTGCCCTCCTCGTGTTAATAGATATAGTACTATCTCTATGGCATATGGGCATGGGTAGGGGTGAAGTATCTCCATGGGAGAGCCCTGAACAAACCTGGGAGCCCAGGGAAGCTTTCCTGGGAGCAGGGAATATTTGAGCTGAGTGCAGAAGCCTGAGCGGGTGATCAGCAGACAGATGAAGGAGTGAGAAGGGCATTCAGGAAAAAGGAACAGCGTGGGCCAAGGCGAAGCTGCAGACACTGGTGCATAAGGGGGAGAAGTGGGAGCAAGCCTGGAGCCACGGGAAAAAGGGTCATGTCCAAATCCAGGGGGCCGAGAAGTACCCGCTGAGCTGTGTAGGGGTGGGACAAGCGCCAGGTCGAAGATCTCCCCACCTCCTGGGGTTGGCGGTCATGGATGCCGAGCAACCTCCAGCTTTTCAAAGTCAATGAGTAACTTGAGGGGCTGGGCAGGGTCAGGACTGCTGCTGTGGGCCCAGGGGTGTTTTCCACTCCTGAGCAAGCGTGGCTGGCCCGCCTACCTGCTCAAGTGTCCGCCCTGCCCTGTTCCACCCAGTTCGGCCTGGCCAGCACTCCTGTAGAAAGACTCCTCTTACCTGGCAGCTGAACCAAGGGAAGCCAGCCTCGGGCATCAGCGGGTGAGGGCCTGGGACCTGGGACCTGGGTTGGTGTCAGGGCTGAGGCGGGGGTTGGTGGCAGGGGAGGGAGAAACACTGCCCTGTCGTCCAGGGACAACTCCCCGGGAGTGATTGGTGTGGTTGTCCGCTCTCTGGGTGCCCAGCGCCATGCTGAGTGCTGGAAAACACTGAGGTGAGGGCAGGGGTCCTGTTCTGTGAGGGCTCCATGTCTGAAGGATAACAGTGGGAGCTAAAACAATCTTGGAGACCCTGAACCCTGAGTCCTGTGTTTCAGGAAGAATTCTCCCGTGGTCAAATCCTCTGTGACCTTGGTCAGCTCTTGCCCTTCAGGCCTTGCCTACAATGTGAGGCGGCCACAGGAGGTGGCCCACAGGGTCATCAGGGTTTTTCTAGCTTCAAACGTTGGTGATTCAGGGAGACTGCCAGGAAATGAATACTTTGGGATCTACGAGCTGGGGAGGCTATGGTGGGAAGGAGACAGAAGTCTGGAGATGAAGCTCCCTGTGGAGACCCTTGTGGGCACAAGAACCAAGAGATGCAGGGCAGCTGGACCTGGGGGTCTTGGTGGACCTGGCCAAGGAGCTAGATACTGCGCTGCAGGCAATGGGGAGCCACAGGTCCCTCAAAGCAGAGGAAGAGGAGGCCAGTCTGTTGTGAAGCCCGGCTATGTGTATGCAGTAGGCTCAGGCCGGGGACAAGGGTGGGAGGGGGTGGGGGCAGTGTCCAAGTGGTGGGGGCGGGGCTGCTCTGAGAACTGCTGGGGCAGCAGAAGGCAGGGCACAGGAGGAGGCCTGACTGCCTGCCCCCTGGTCCAGCTGGAGGAGGGGGGGCCCCTGGACCCCATGGGGCCTGGGGAAGCTGTGGGAATGAGTGAGGAACCCTTTCTCGAGGGAGGGTTATGGGAGGGACCCTCTGCCCACCAACCTGGGCTGGATCCTTACAGGCCCATCCTGACCATGGTCCCTGCCTGGCTCTGGCTACTTTGCTTCTTAGTCCCCCAGGTGAGTTGGGCCCTCTCTTTGCCCTCAGATCCTGGCCTTGAGGGTTGTACCTTCACCCCCTACTCCACCTGGACCAGTTGCACTGACTATGAATGGTGTGTCTGGGGGATGTGGTTCTAGGCCTGTCTTGGGGTTAGGAGGTCAAAGGCCAGGGAGCGGAGGGATAAAGTATGACCAGGCCCAGGGAAGGGGTAGAAATTCCCCTTCTCTGTTGGGTCGTAACACCCATGGGAGGAAGGTACAGCTTGGTGACGTGTTGAGAATCCCTCCACAGGCTCTCCCTAGAGCCCAGCCTGCAGAGCTGTATGTCGAAGTCCCGGAGAACTATGGTGGAAATTTCCCTTTGTACTTGACAAAGGTGAGTCTGAGAGCTGACTGGGTGGGCTGCCCTCCCCACAGGTCCTGTTTCCCCTACCTCCAGCATCCATTTCTCTTCATTGCTCTGGCTTTCTAGAGAGTATGTGGTATAGTGTGAATGGCTAGTAAGATTTTCATCTCAGAAGAAAGTAGAGCTTCAAACAGAAGGAGGGGGACATGTCTGGTGGTTCAGTAGTTAGGGCTCAGTGCTCTTGCTGCCGGGGCCCCAGGTTCAATCCTTGATCAAGGAGCTAAAAATCCCAGAGGCTGCACGGCATGGCCAAAACATTTTAAAACATAAAAATTAATTAATTAATTAAAGGATGAAGTGGTGGAGGAGGGGTTTCAAGCTTCAGGAAGTAGGGCAGAGAGTATAAGGGAGCACCCAACACAGGGGAAAGAGCTCTGGCTTTGAATGTCCATCCTGTTCCTTACTGGCTTTGTGACCTCGGGCAAGTGCAATCCCTCTCTGAGCCTCAGTTTCCCCATATTAAAAAAAGGGGCTATTGGGTGGAAGGGGCATCCCCCAGACTCGCCCCTAGCTCGCTTTACCTCTGTTCTTCCCCCACCAGCTGCCGTTGCCCCGTGAGGAGGCTGAGGGCCAGATTGCACTGTCAGGAGATGCAGGAGTGGCAGGGGAGGGCCCCTTTGCTGTGGACCCAGAATCTGGCTTCCTGCTGGTGACCAGGGCCCTGGACCGGGAGGAACAGACAGAGTACCAGCTACGGGTACAGCTGGGCCAGGGGGAGGGGGAAGTCGCCGGGGGAGGGCGGGGCTCTGACCACTCCTTCTTGTCAGGTCACCCTGGAGACCGAGGACAGACGTGTCCTGTGGGGCCCGCAGCCTGTGCGTGTGCACGTGAAGGATGAGAACGACCAGGTGCCCCACTTCTCCCAGGCCACCTACAAAGTTCAGCTGAGCCGGGGTACTAGGCCGGGTGAGTGCCCAACGCAGTGAGCTCACAGCAAGGTCAGTTGGGCACCGATGGGAGAAAAGAGAGGAAGCTGATGGCCAGAGAGATGGCATAGGGACAGGGCAACAGGGTCCAAACCGCCTCCCTCCCATTTCTGTCCCATCCGCACCCCCCACCCAGCTGAGGGTCCACAGGTGAGTTCCAGCTACTCTAGGCCTCAGTTTACTCATCTGTGAAGTGGGGTGAAGAGTCTTGGCGCACCTTCAGAATCCTGATAAGATGATGGGTATGAAAGGCAGAACCAGGGAGAGACAGGCAAAGCTTGGGAGACTCTCCCCACCCCTTTGTCCCTAATGGTAAACTCTCCCCATACTCCCAGGTGTCCCCTTCTTCTTCCTGGAGGCTTCCGATGGGGATGAGCCAGGCACAGCCAACTCAGATCTTCGGTTCCACATCCTGAACCAGGCCCCAGCCCAGCCTGCTTCAGATATGTTCCAGCTGGAGCCTCGGCTGGGCGCTCTGGCTCTGAGCCCTGAGGGTGAGCCTGAGCTCAGTGTGAAAAGGGAGGGATGGGGAGAGCTGGGTTTCATCTGAGCTGTAGGATGGGTTTGCAGCTCAAGAGATAAAAGAGAAGGAAAGAGTATTGCAGCTGGAGAGGGTAGCAAGGCAAAATCATGTGTGGAGCCAGGACCATGCGTGGAGAGTTAAGAAACGTGTGCCTGGAAGTAGGGTTTCCCTGGTGGTTCAGTGGTAAACAGTCCACCTGCAATGCAGGAGGACCAGGTTTGATCCCTGGGTTGGGAAGATCCCCTGGAGAAGGGAATTGCAACCCACTCCAATATCCTTGCCTGGAGAATCCCACAGACAGAGGAGTCTGGTGGGCTACAGTCTATGGGGTCACAAAGAGTTGGACACAACTGAGCAACTAAGCATGCACGTGACTGGAAGTGCCTCAACCCTACATTCTACAAACCTGGGCCTAAGAGGCAAGGGTAGGAGAGACCTGAGGGGTTGTGGCCCAGAACCTTGTGGCTGGGAGACCTTGGGACGGATGGCAAGAGAGACCTGGACACGGGAGTTCAGACCAAAGAAACAAATTGGGAAAAGAAAAAGTAGTCAATCATACAACTCTCTCATTCGCCCATCTACCACCCAACCACATATATAGTCCATCTACCCAACCATCCATCCACAGGTCCAAATCCCCATCTATCTACCCTCCCAAGCCTCTATCTATCCAGTCAACTGTCCATTTATCCAACCAGTCATTCACTCATCTACATATCCACCCATGTACCCCCTCATCCTGGCCATCCACGAATCCAGTACATCAAGCTTTCATTGTGTGGACAGATGTGCAAGTGATTCTGCAAACTGTCAAGTCCAGGTTGGCTGCTCACGATGGTGCTACAGGTCCCTCTCATCCCTTGGCCAAGACAGTATCCTGAACACCTGCCATGTACTTGTCTTTGTGTTTGGTTCCTTGCTGAGAAGGATGCACTGGCCCCCTGACCAGCTGACTGCCTTCCCCTTCTAGGGAGCACCAGCCTAGACAAGTCTCTGGAGGAGCACTACCAGCTGTTGGTACAGGTCAAGGACATGGGTGACCAGGCCTCGGGCCACCAGGCCACAGCCACCATAGATGTCTCTATAGTGGAAAACACCTGGGTGCCCCTAGATCCTGTCCGCCTGGCAGAGAATCTCCACGTCCCATACCCACACCACATTGCTCAGGTGAGTAAATAGCTGTTACAGCTAAGATAACCCTGTGGATGGTGCAGCTGGGCCTGAGTCTTATGGAGATTTGGGGTTTGGATCTGGGGTGCAACTTGACCTTGACCCCTGCTCCGCCCCTGACTATGCTCCCCCCTCCTCTGTCCCCATCAGCTTCCATGATGCAATGAGTGTTTAAAGGACCAGGCCCTGAGCTCCTCAGTTGGCCGTCCTCTGGCTGCTGCGGCTCTCTGCTCTGACCTCCTGAGCTCACCCCAGGCTTCCTCACAGAACAGCTGCTACCTCCTTGCTGCCATGGGGATTGTCACCTAGGCCAGGAATGTCTCAGGCCTCCTCGAGGAATGCCCTGGGGTCAGGCGCAGTCCCAGAGAGGAGAGAATAAAACAATCTGGTCATTCAGACACTTTGGGCAGGATCCAGGCTTGAATCAGGGCAAGGCCACCACAGGGTTGTCATGACAACCTCCCTAAACAAAAGGATCATACCTGGTCTCCCAAGAGGACATGTGCCTGGAGTCACATGGCAGTTGGGGCGCAGGCTCCCTAAACCATGAACAGTTGGAACGTAAGGGATAACGTGGACTATTCCTGCCCTTCATCCTGGAGACCTTCATTCTGTGTCTCCCTTGCAGGTCCACTGGAATGGGGGGGATGTACATTATCACCTGGAGAGCCAGCCCCAGGGACCCTTTGATGTGGACACAGAGGGGAAACTCTACGTGACCCGGGAGCTGGATCGAGAAGCCCAGGCTGAGGTGAGATGACGGGGGAGCCAGGACAGGCCGAGGAGTGTTTGGTCCCTGGTCAGGGGGCTTCTGGGGGTGTCACATCCTCCACAGGCACTGAGGCAGAAGAACTGGAGCTGCCCACCAGAAGAGAAGACCCTGGTCTTCACCTGAAGCCCTCCCACTGCCCACTACAGTACCTGCTCCGGGTGTGGGCTCAGAACAGCCACAGTGAGGACTACGCAGAACCACTGGAGCTGCAGGTGGTGGTGACGGATGAGAATGACAACGCACCCGTCTGCCTGCCACGAGGCCCCTCAGTCAGCATCCCAGAGCTCAGCCCCCCAGGTGGGCTATGGGCCCTGTTAGGGGGTGGGGTAGTGGTAAAGTCCCTGTGAACTATGGGTCACTCTGCCACGTGACCCTCCTATGCTATGGGGCCAGCCAGCCCCAGGCCACTGTATCAACGTCTGACCCAACCCACACACATACACAAAGAAGAGTGGGGGGTAAGGCCTCCAGGCTTGGCTGTGGTCCCACCCAGGTGGGTGTCATCTTCGCAGGCACCATGGTGGCTAAGATTTCGGCAGAGGACACAGATGCTCCCAGTTCCCCCAATTCCCATGTTGTGTATCAGCTGCTGAGCCCTGAGCCTGAGGAGCCGGCAGAACTGAGAGCCTTCGAGCTGGACTCCACCTCGGGCAGTGTGACCCTGGGGGCTGCCCAGCTCCAAGCTGGCCAGAACATCCTGCTTCAGGTGCTGGCCATGGACCTAGGAGGAGCAGATGGTGGTAAGTGCCCCAGTAGTGACCAGGGTTCCCTGAACCCTCAGCTCCCACCCTGGCCTCCCCAACATGCCCTCCTCTATCTCAGGCCTCAGCAGCACCTGTGAAATACCAGTCACCATCACGGACATCAATGACCACGCCCCGGAGTTCACCACTTCCCAGGTAAGCAGGCACAGGGAAGGACCCCTTCAGCAGGCACTAATGGTAGGCTCACAGCCCCTCTCCATCTCTCCAGATTGAGCCCATAAGTCTCCCTGAGGATGCAGAGCCTGGGACTTTGGTGACCACACTCACGGCCACTGATGCTGACCTCGAACCTGCCTTCCGCCTCATGGACTTTGCCATCGAGGCAGGAGATGAAGAGGGGACCTTCAGCCTGGACTGGGAGCCAGACTCTGGTCATGTCCAGCTGAGACTCCTCCAGGTAAGGGGCTAGGGGTGGAGAAGGGGTGCACATACACACACACGCATTCATGCATGAGGGCGCCATGCCTTGGCCCACACAGTGACCCAGGTCCCTCTGGTTCCAGAACCTCAGCTATGAGGCAGCTCCGAGCCACGAGTTGGTGGTGGTGGTGCGGAACGTGGAAGAGCTGGTGGGGCCAGGCCCAGGCCCAGGAGCCACAGCCACCGTGACTGTGCTGGTGGAAAGGGTGGTGCCGCCTCCTCAGCTGGACCAGGAGAGCTATGAGGCCAGCGTCCCCATCAGCACCCCTGCTGGCTCCCTCCTGCTGACTGTCCAGCCCTCAAACCCCATGAGCAATCCCCTCAGGTAAGGCAGGAGCCCAGCCCCTTACCTAGACTGGACCTCCTCTGTTCCTTGGGAATGACCCCTGGACCTCAGAGGGAACTCACATTATTTACGACCTGGAAAGTTCCTCAAACATTGGCTAATTTGCAGGTTGTGACTCTTGGGGGCACCAGGGTAGCAGGGAGAAGGGGTGCTGGGACCCCTTGAGAGCTCAGATGATGCCTCCTCATTCCATCCTGTATACCCGGCCCTCTTCCTGCCACCCACCCAGGCTGCAGCACTGTGCTATTCCCAGGCCTCTGGCTCCATCTTGGCCCTTTGTGGGCTGACCTGGGAATAGTGGAATTAAGTCTAGAGTCCCACAGGCTCTAGTGTGATCCCTCTCTCAGCCTCAGTGTCTGTGGTTTAAGCCCTGCCCCGCCCCAACAAGTCCCTTAAGCTGGAGACAGATCATGGATGCTGCTGCTGCCTTCAAGTCACAGAGGAATGTGGGACTCGGGCAGGTCACATGGCCCTGGAGGTCTCTGGGCAAGACCCCATACGTGGTCACTGCCTCCCTGCCCATTTTCTTTGGGCCTCAGGTTCTCCCTGGTCAATGACTCCGAGGGCTGGCTCTGCATCAAGGAGATCTCCGGGGAGGTGCACACAGCCCGGCCCCTGCAGGGCGCCCAGCCTGGGGACATGTACACAGTGCTCATAGAGGCCCAGGATGCAGGTATGGCCAGCCTATGGTGGGGACCCCTGGGAAGGTGAGAGAGCCTCAGACAGACAGATGGGCAGGACCAAGCCTCCTCCCCAGGGCCCTTGCTGGCATCCACTCTGCCCCAGGCAGGAGGGAGGGACAAGGGGCTGGGTACAGTGTCCTTCTCTGAGAATGCCTGGCCTCTGCCCCGCCACCATCCTCTTCGCCAGACACTTATAATCCCCCAACCTCACCCTGGGACGGCTGGGGGGGCCCCTCTTAGGGTGTCAGCTTTATACACAAACTGGGAGCAGAGGGTTTGGGGCTGGGCGGGAGGTGAGGGGGCAGATAAGGGCCAGGGGCTCTCCCCGGGAGGCGTGCCAGGAGGTGAGCTTGGATGAGGTCAGGTGGGGAGGACTCCAAACACCATGTTGATGGGATGAAGAGCTGGCCCGGGGCGGGATGTCAGGTTTCAGCTTTGAGCTGGGCTGTCCTGTGATGCAAGACAGACCAGCAGGGGAGAGCTCATGTACAGTCAGGGCATTTCTGCATTGTTGGGCCCTGGCTCCAGGGGCCGGGGGTGGTGGGGGGGTGAGGCAAGCTTTCCATCCAAAAAGGCACAGGAAGGCCTGGCGGGTGTTTGGATGGTGAAGGGGGTGAAGGGCATTGTGAGGAAGAGACTAGCGTGGAGATGCTGGGGATGGAGATGTGGAGGTGGGTGGGAAGGAGGGGCAAGAAAGGGGCTCAGCAGGGTGAGAAGATGGACTGTGGGGAAGGGGACAAGCCCAGGGACCTTGAATTCACCCAATTCCCCCACAAGGGGCCGAGTCACCTCAGTACTGCCTCCTCTGCAGATGAACCAACGCTGAGCACCTCTGCGACCCTTGTGATCCACTTCCTGAAGGCCCTTTCTGCCCCAACCCCGACGCTGGCTCCCGTGCCCTCCCGACACCTATGCACACCCCGCCAGGACCATGGGGTGGTTGTCAGTGGACCCAGGGAGGACCCTGACCTGGCTGGTAGACATGGTCCCTACAGCTTTGCCCTTGGTCCCAACCCCACTGTGCAGCGGGACTGGCGTCTCCGGGCTCTCAATGGTGTGTGCTGGGGAAAGCGGGGAGGCTGTGGCCAAGGCCGGGGGCGGGTGGCTTTTGGAAGTGAGACACCCTCTCGCCATGAGGGTGGGGCTGGGCCTGGGGGGAGCAGGCTGCTGACTCTGATCGCTGCTTATGGTCCCAACAGGGTCCCATGCCTACCTCACCTTGGGCCTGCATTGGGTGGAGCCTCGCGAACACGTAGTCCCCATAGTGGTCAGCCACAATGACCAGATATGGCAGATCCAGGTCCGAGGTGAGGCCGGGCTGGGGTGTGGCCAAGGTCAGGGGCGTGCAGTTTCTGAGGGAGCCACTGGGACGTAGGCGGAGGGACTGGGCAGCATGTCTGCAGGCTCATGTGGACAGCATACACCTGTGCACACCTGCACATGTGTGGCTGGGCACGCAGAGCCCAGTGCACACAGGCACATGCACAAAGGAGCTTGCTTCAACCCCCACACCCATGAACAGGTACATAGGCACAGAAGCACACATACTAGCCAGCTGGGCTGGGCTTAAGCCGCTGAGAAGCTGGGGAGCCCTCCCCCACTGCCCTGACCTTCCTTCCCTGCCTGTCCTCAGTGATCGTGTGTCGCTGCAATGTGGAGGGGCAGTGCATGCGCAAGGTGGGCCGCATGAAGGGCATGCCCACGAAGCTGTCGGCGGTGGGCATTCTCGTGGGCACCCTGATAGCAATAGGTAAGGGAGGCTGGGCTCCTGCGTGGGGGAGGGCAATGGTGGTCAGAGCCACAGCCTCCAGATAAACAGTGCCCCTGTTCCCATGGTTCCCCCCAGGGCTGAGAAGAAACCCACCCCCCCAACTCTCAGATTCATTATCCTCTTGCCGCCTCTTACCATAGTCCAGGTGATTCTCATTGATAACAGCATTTACTGTTACATTGTTACACCTTAACTGTGTATCAGCCAAGCACAGGTTTATTGAGTTGAATCCTCCCACAACCTTGTCATGCTGGCATTTCCCCACTTTTCCAGGTGAGGTCACTGATGCTCAGAGAGGTTAAGTAACTTGTCAGAGTTTACACAGCCAGCGTGTGGCAGAGCTCACTCTTTCCAGCCTAATTCCTTCAGTTCAAGCCTCCCTCTCCATCCTCTTTGTTTCTTTAGCCCCCTAAATTTTTCTTTTTCCTGGCTGGTTTTCTTTACTGGTGCTAGGACATTGCTACAGTGTGCCTTCCTCTCAGAGATCCATGGGGACAACTCACTGGCTCCCAGACGACCCCCTGTCTGTACCCCAGATAAGGGGACCTTGGAGGCTGGGGCATTCTGGGGCAGCCTCAAGGGGATGGGTGCCTGGTGAGGGCTGGATGAGTCAGTTATGCTCCTTCAGCACCAGAACCAGAGTCATACCCAATTCAGCCTCAAAGATGCTATCTAGGAAACTGCTTCTTCATTAAATCAATTCCAATAGCAAGGAATCCCCAGGGATAGACAAGTCCTACTGCCCTTTCTGAGGGCTGATCTATCCCTCTCTGGCTCCTCAGGCATCTTCCTCATCCTCATCTTCACCCACTTGACCCTGGCGAGGAAGAAGGACCTGGATCAGCCAGTAGACAGTGTGCCCCTGAAGGCGGCAGTTTAAATGGTCCAGGCAGCCCCTGCTGGGAACTTGGCATCTGGCTGCATCCGAATCCACTGGGAGACAGCCCAGCACTCCAGATCCACGAGGCCGAGACAGGGCAAGAAGCCCCTTCACTTGCCCTAGGAGGGAGGCAACATCACCAGACATGTCTGTGGAGCCTGCACACTGACTTAAGTGCCCGTGGAACCACTTCAGACGGCTCATGTCGTCCAATAATAAAGCCTCAGAGAACTGGCCATGGGTCCTCAGGGACCATGCACCCATGTCCAAGTGTCCATTTGCGTGTACATCATCCAAGTCCACCTGCCCCTTAACCCCTTCCCCATCTCCTGCTGCACAGAAAGTGTTTCAGGGCTTGAGGAATGAGCCTGGGGTCCCCTGTGGGGAAAGACATGAGATCTTGAGGCTAGAGACAAATGTGTCATTTCTCTGGGCATTTGGAGACCACTGGTTGCAGACTCTGGATGGGTTAACTGTCCAGGTAATGGTTGAGAAGGGTGTCCTTGAGAGTGACATGGACTCACAGGTGCTCTTGGAAGGCAACTTGTGAGTCCATGTCCTGTACTCATGTGTGAGTACACTCGAGTCCCTATACATGAATCACCTGCATGCAGGGGTGGGCAGAGGTCCTTAAGTCTCAGGAGGGGCCTGGGTAGGAATGGTGAGGGTCCCATGGTGCTGGAAAGGAGAGGTGAGGCTGGGGATGGGTCTCTCTGCCCCTGGCTGGCCCCAAGGCACCTTTGAGTTTTATACACAGGCTGATGAGGAGTCTGCAAAAAATCAGAGAATCACTCAGATGGACACCACTGGGGTGGAATAGGAACCCTCGTGGCTCACCTTGCCCCTGCCCCAGGTGAGAACCCTTTCCCCTGGCCTGAGATTAAGCCACGGCCTGGTTCTAAGCCCTGACCCCATCTCCAGACTGACCTCTCATCCCTGACCCTTTGACTGACCCCAGACACATACTGATCCCCCATGCCTTCATCCCAATGGTCTCTGGGATGGGACTTGTTGTCCCAGGCACCCTGAGCTGATGATGGTAAATCACCGGGAAAGGAGAAAAACAATCTCAGTGGGGCCCAGGCCCTATTTTTAGGAGATAATCTCCTCACTCCTGGCAGATTTTGTGGGATGGAGGCCAAGCACAGCCAAGAGATATGGGGCAGGCATCCTGGAGGGCCTAGGGGAGCCTGGGAAACTCAGCCAGGATCCCCAGCCCAAGGATGGACTCTGAAGCTGATCCTAGCCACTCTGGGCCCACGTCATCCCTCCCTCTCCTGCCCCACAGGAGGCTCTGCTGACTAATACGGTCCAAGCAGAGCTTCCTGCCCATCCCTTAGGATCCTCTGCTTGGCCTGCACCTACTCAGAAGCCTTCAAGGTACAAAGCTCTTCGAAAGCAGATCTCATTGAATCTTTCCATCAATGTGCAAGGGCGGGTTTATTGGCCTCATTTGTCCAGTGAAGGAATTTGAAGGTCAGGGAAATTAAGGGCTGCAACTGGGAGTCTCAGAAGCAGAGCAGTCAAGGTTTGTGTTACCTCTCCAGCAGTGTCCACAGCCCTCAGCAGGTCTCTGCACCCACGAGATTCCCCCAGAAGGGCTTTAGGGATCAGCCAGGCCAGCAACTTCTTATCAGGTTGGAAAAGTAAATCCCAAAGAGGTGGAGAAGGCTTCCCAAGTTCATTCATTCAAGGGGATCCAGCAGCTGAGCTGGGCCCTGGGAATTAGCTGCTTTCTGGGTCCTGGTTCTGGATAGGTAGATAGGTTGATAGGTGGGTGAGTGGATGAATGGATGTGTGGGTGGGTAGGTTGGCCCAAGATGAATGGGTAGACAGGCAGATAGATAGATGGGTGTGTGGATAAGTGGACGAATATATGGGTGGGTAACAGGGTTGGTGACAGGACAACAGGGCTCATGAAGGCATCTGCCTCAATACCTCTCAAGCCTCTAGACCTCAGACACTTTCTGATTGTGGGGCTGACAACAGGGTCCACAACCCCCAACGACACGGGCTGCATTTTCCTGAGCACCTGTAGACATAAGCCTCTCCTGCCATTCTCAGTTCCTTCTGTAGAGGAAAGTGAGGGCATGGAGGGGCGTGGCTCCCCCTGGCTCTCTGAGGGAGAGAAACAAGAAGCTGGTGTTTTTTTGTGGGCTTGGTGGTAGGTCAGTGAGCTCACTCTGCAGGCGGGGCTTGGACCCTGCAAGGGCAAGGTTAGCGGGGGTGGGGGGTAACTGGTGACTCCGTGTGGGCGGAAGAACGTGTGATTCCTGCTCTGCCTCCTCCCTGCTGTGTGTTCCCAGGGGAATCTCTTTACTTTTCTGAGCCTCAGTGTTCTTGTCGATAAAATGGGTCTCACTCAAATAGAGCTGTTGAGAGGACTACACGAGGTAATCCCTGAAAGAAAAACGTGTGTAGAACAATGGCGGGCACAGAGCAGGAGGTCTATCAACATGGTTTTCCCTGGTCCCTGGACTGTGGGCTGGGGGGGCTCACCTCAGACGCCTACAGTCACAGATTCTGACACCCTCCCCAGGGGCCCTCTGAGGCCCAGGCTTTTGGGAGGGAGTGTGGAGAAGGACCCCAACTCCTGCTCCCCTGTGGTCCTGCTGGGTGACCCTGAGTGAGACATCCCTTCCAGTCTTGGCTCCTCGCCAGCTCCATGGTTCTCTCTGGGTGCCGCTGAGAGTTCTCATGGGGTTCAGACCGATCTGGAGAGATTTGTGGGGTCCACCCTGGTGGGGAGTTCATGGTCTCCCTCTCCCAGGCTCCTTCCAGAGGCACTGGGCCAGATCAAAGGGACCCAGCACTGAGGATTGGGAGGCGGGCTTGGAAAGAATGTAAACATGAGGATATTTTTAAACTTTTTCCAGACCCAGAGATTAGGGCTCTTGAAGCAAGAGACCCAGAGGTCAGTCTGGCCCTTTGCTCACAAAGAAAAAAATGGTCTCGGGACCTCAGAGACAGCCCCTCCTCCAACCCCACTCACACCCACCAAGACTCATCTCAAGACTAGCTTAGGCCTCAGGGCAATGTTCTTTCTCTGATCTCACCTCCCAACGTCCTGCTGCTGTGGGATAGCATGTTTCTAACGAGAGGGTCTCAGGAATGTGTGAGGACCCAGAGGACTGACAGGTGGGGAGGCCTATCTGAGAGACAGTTCCGGGAGACTGAGCTTGGAGACCCCATGGCGGCCCAATCACTCCGTTAGGAGTCCGTGTGTGCCTGTGTGCACATGAGTGTGTCCATGGGTGTGTGTGTGTTAAACACGAGCCTGCGTGGTAAAAGCGTGCCAGGAACCCACCCCAGCCCTTTTCTTCTTTCCCTTCCCTGGCATCCCTGGGCCCCTCCCCCCGGGACTCTTGAATCTATGGGGGACATGGAGTGGGGCAGGAGGTAGGCTTGCGGGTCAAGAGAACAGGGAAGATGAGGGGAGCAAGAGGGTTGGGAGGGGTGAGAAGGCTGGGGGAGGGGCTGGGTCCAGGTTTGAGCCATGCAATGAGTCAGGCTATGAGAGATTCAGGGGCCACGGTCCAGGGGGATGGGGGACTCAGCCTCATCTTCTTTAATTACCCCCAGGTGCCACAGTGACTCAGGACTTGGACACAAGCCTCCCTGAATCTCCCTGCCTCAAATGTCATGGTGACCCTCACCCTGGATTCCATGACAACAGCCTCTTCTCTTAGAGTGATGCAGCCACCCTTGTGCTGTGGAGCACACAACAGGTGTGTCACAGGCAGACTCATAGAGGGAACTCAGCCACAGCATATGCCTTATTCCAGGGACTCCAATATCCCCATCCATATCCCCTCTGACCAAGATGTCCAAGGGTCAGAGTTCTCAGGGGCATTCAGGAGGCAGGCCCACAGCAGGTACCAGGACAATGAAGGGCCCTAGCAAGAAGAGAAGCCTTGCTGGCCATTTTCCATGCCTCAGGAGGCTGTTGGGCCATTTACTCTGCTTGTGGGCCCAGAGAGGGACAGTGTCTGGCTCCAGGTCATGCAGCTTATCAGAGGAGGGCAGGGCTCCGGCCCCAGGCCAGGATCTGCACAAGGCAGTGTGCTCCCCTGCAGGTCCCGCCACTGAGGCAGCAGGGGACGAGGACGAGGCTTGGCGCTACATCACAGGGTGTGGCTGGATGTCAGGACAATAGGTGGGGGGTGGCGAAGCCTGATGGGAAAAGACAGCTGGAGATTTGTCCTCAACCAGCGGGCCAGAGCTGCCCGCCTGCAGCCGTTGCGGTGTTGTCCCTGTGTGCCTGCCCACTCAGCAGGGCTGAGTTACTATTCTTACCCACTTGCTGATGGCAGCGGGGTCAGAGATAGTGGCTAGGTGGGAGCGAGTCATGTGTACCAGTCCCTTATCGAACACGTTCCCTGGAAACTTGGCAGGGGCTACCAGGCTCCGGGGGCCTAGGCAGGGCGGGCAAGGTGGTCACAGGGACGGGGAGGGGGATGGGCTCACTCGGACAAGGCCTTATGCCAGCTCACCTACCTCTCCTAGAGCCAGGCAAGTTTCCATGAGCACCAGCCTCAGGTTTCCAGTGCAATTTCTTTCCGTATGGTCATTAAGACCCTCAAGTCATCTTCCTAGCCCATCCACCCCAGAGGGCACCACCTCAGAGCTTTTAAAGATGAGGTATTAGTTTCCCCAGCGAGGCCATAGGCAAGGGGCCACCTCTACAGGGAGAGCACTGTACTGAGCCACAGGGGTCCAGGTTGACCACTGTTCTGCCCACTTCCCAGCTGTGTGACTTTGGGTAAGTCCTTTCCCTTCCCCTGAGCTGCGCTTTCCTCACCCTCTCCAGGGCTGCTGTGGGGATGATGAAGTCCAATAGCCAGGAAGGTGGGCTGAGGGCTGCAAATACGGGTGTGTCTGTGCACGTGAGCGAGTATGCTTGGTGGGTGCAGGGGGAGGCGGGGAGAGGGAGGCACGTGGGTTCCCCATCTTGGAGACTCCCGCCCCGTGTATTTTCCACTGGCACGTCGGCACCCTCTCCCCCAAAATAGGCCCTACGAGCCGTGTGGGACAGAGCCCAGACTGAGGGGACTTTTTTTAGCTGCCCTTTGATTGTCAGCTCTCGAGCGGCCGCTATTTTGAGCCCCAACGCCTGAAGGAGGAGGGCCAAGTGGGGGCTGGGGTCAGCTCAGCGGGCCTGGCTGGCTCCCGGAAGGCATCCCCGAGGGGGCCAGACATGCCCTCTCTGGCCCAGCTCTGCTGGCAAGGAAAGCACAGCATCTCCTGTGTACTGGGCCTGAGAGCTCAGTTATTCACCTCCAGGGAAGCTGCGGACCTGGCAAAAACCATCCTTGTTTATGACGCTTACCCCACAGGCCATTGGCCTTGGCCATCGAGGGAAGAGCACGTTGTGGGGATTAACTGAGATAACACAAGCAAAGACCTTACTTAGCACAGGGACTGGCACAAAACTGGCCCTCAAAAATGGGAATAGCTACTGTTATTATTGTCATCACAGCTGCTGTCATTCTTGACTTTGTTGTTAAGGTAACATTTTTATCTAGTTTCCTTCCAGTCTTTTTTCTGTGCATTTATCTTATGTTGCCAAGCTCGGGTCATAAAACTCCTCCCTCCTCCACACTTGGTTTCAGCAGAAAAGAGCCCCTATGTCTTCTGGGGTACCTCTCTCTGCATCTCTGGCCCCCACTCCCAGGGGTCACCCCTCTATACATGTCCTTTGGGGTCCATGACCTCTGAAGTTTTACTTGACCTTCCAGAGTGTCTGTGGTATACCTACAGCTTCTGTCATCTCCTCAAATGTCATCAACCACTGCCCCACAGGATTCCAGGGTCCTAGAATTGGAAAGTCAAAGTTAGGTGCTGGGTCCTTACAAAGCCCTTGCACCTGGACTCTAAGACTCTCTGGCTCGCACCTATAAAATGGGCTTATTTCCACAGATTAGATGTGAGAAAGAATTTTCTGGCGGTTCAGGTGCCTAAGATTAGGCAATGGATCACGAGGACAGATGATCCATTTGTCAGCTTCCTGGTCTTTGTGTGTGTTGGATGGGGGTAGGGTGTGGGCTGTCAAGAAAGGATGAGGTAGGAAGAAGCTAGATTCTTGGATGTATCTAAGTAAGGTGAGAAAGGGAGTGTGGCTGAGCCAGGCTTCCTCCTTCCCCACTGGGGTCATTTCCTAGCAGGACAGCAAGGTCAGCTGGGGTTGGGGGTCATATGTTTTCCCCTCACCCCAAGTGGTTACTGCACAAGGTGAGACTTCCTTGTTACCCGAAGGACAAAAATAGATTCCAGGTGATGGCCAGCAATTCGTGCCCAGAACCACCGGGGTTATTCTGAGAGTGGTAGGCACAGGGCCAGCCCAGGCTTGGTCAAGAGTAGCTGAGCTGGAAGTGGCAGCCTATCCTTTTGGGAATCCTGAATGGGATGGGGGCACTGGAGCTATAAGGAGGTTGATAACCCTCGATATGTGGGCCTAGAATCCTGACTTGGCCATGTGATCTTGGGCAAGCCACTTGTATCTCCCGGCATAATCTTCCTTCTCAAACGATGGGGACCTTGATCTCTGCTTCTCAGGGTGGTTGAGAGAACCCTGTGAAGCTGACAGATGGTGCTCAATAAATGCATGAATCTTCACTTCAGCTGTTCCAGAATCCAGAGAAGGGACTTCCCTGGCCGTTCAGTTGTTTTGACTCAGCGCTTCCATTACAGGGGGCACAGATTCAATCCCCTGGTCAGGGAACTAAGATCCTGCATGCTATACGGTGTGGCCAAAAAAGAAGAAGAAGAAAAAAAAAAATCCAGAGAAGATAAGGGCCTTACCTGCATCTAGCCTCACCGCCAAAATGCCCCTTCCCTGCCAATCTGAAGGAACTGGAGTCAGGCATAAAAGCATGTTTCTGCAAGGGCCTGTGGGGATTTTCCAGGAAGACTCCATCCTGCTGGAGAATTCCATTCCCGGCCCTGCCACCCAGGGCTCAGCCTAAGGAGGGATGCTCTGGCTTATTCCGGTTCTGCCCAGTTCTTGCTCCTCGCCTGCCAAGCCCACATCAGGGTGTCCCACACTGTATTCTCTTGCTGTTTTCTGTGGAGTATGAGGTGCCTGAGGTTCCAAGGGGTCCCTCGGAGGCCTGACACAGAACAGTGAGGGGCACACAATTGGTCCTATCCTGCCCTCCCGTCGCCATCCCTTCCTGGGCCCTCCCTTTCCTTCACCCAGCATGTGTTAGCATTTTCCCTGGAGCCAGTACCTGCCCTCAGGGTCACCTTGGATAAACATGGGCAAACCAACACAATGGACACTGATTTGGGGCACAGGTGGCACCTAACACAGCTTGGGGGTGTATGACAAAGGCGGCTGGAGGCGGGAGGTGGAGCCAGCTCGGGACAACTGCCTGGGCAGAAGCTCAGAGGTTTGGGATGTACTGTGATGTTTCCGCGAAACTGGAGAACAGTTTGAGGGAGTCAGATGGGCCCAGAGGTCCAAATAGGAGCTGAACTGACCTCATGCATTGTATCTACTTAGCTGGAATTGGACCCCAGTTCCCTTCCCACTCCAGCCTCTCCCCTCCACAGCTACCGCCACGAAGGTTTTCCCTGGGTTTAGCCAGAAACAGGAGGAGTCTTCTCAGGGGAAGTCCCGGCTGGCAAATAGGAATCTCAAGACATAACAGGGCATTAGACTTGGCCCTGGGGGGCACCCAGTTCAGCACATCACAAGGGATATTCTACCCTCTGGGATATTCCTGCATCCATGAAATGCATTTTCTGCTCACAAAGACTCCTGGGGGAGCAACACTCAGATCTGCTGGGAGCAAAGCTCTTGCAGGGTCCCAGCTGGGCCCTGGAGACCCCCAAACACATTCTGCCATTATATCACAATTTCAGCCCAGCACCTGTGCTCTGTCCAGCTTCAGCCACCTCTCTGCCCCTCGTGAGGAGGAACATGTCCCCCCTCCACCCTTAGGCTGGCGCCAAGGTTTATGATCCAGCATGGAAGACACCGAGAGCCACACGGGTGGAAAAAGTTACCCAGTTCTAAATCAGCCAGTCTTTCGATGATCTCATCCCCTTCCCAATATAGTCGCGGTCCCCTCCCCCGCGGTGGCCCCTGGCCAATGGTGTTAGTCACGAGGGAGCTGGTGGAAGGGTGGAGGGGTGTGTGCGAGGTCCAGGGTGGGAAAAAATTTCAACCTGGGGTTTTACTGTGCATACTGTTTTGCAACTTGATTTCCCATCCCCTCCTTTACAGTATTTCCATTTAGTAGTTTCCCGTCAAATAATGAAGATCTTTCATCATCACTTTAGTTTTTCGCCATCACTTTAAAGTCCACCAGGATGGATGTACTAGAATCTCTTTGTCCAGTATGTTGAGGAAGAACACGTCCACGGTGTCCAGTTTCTCTTTCTTAACAAACATCGGGCTATGACCATTTTTGTTCAAACCCTCTTGCACAGTTGCCTAATCTTCCCTCCCTCCCTCCGTCTATTTTTTGTTTTCGATAAATTCTAACAGGTACTGGGGTGAGAGAGCAGGCTTCACTGTGTGTCTGATGAGTTCTGAACTCTCCCTTAAGTCAGAGGTACCAGGCCCAGGGAGGGGACCCAAGACCAGTCCAGGGCCACAGGTTCAGTGGAGCAGGGCAGGCTGCTGGTCTCTCCTGCTGCTCAAAACCAGCCCCCACCCCAAGCTTCCACCTGCTCTTGCCTACCCAGTCACATAGGCCAGGCTGCCTGGGGATGCAGGGAAAGGCCGTACTTAAGATCTGTCCTGTATTATATCTACACAGCCCCCACCCCAGGCACAAGCAAAGGGCCCCCAAATCCATCCAATTCATGTCTGGCCATGAACTTCCCCCAGCTTCTGCTAGAATGCTTCCATGGACCAACAACTTACTTCTTCCTCCCAGGCTTTTGGGGAACAGATAGGGCATTTTTTAAAATATCAAATGAGTAGATATTCAACAGAATTGCATGATCTCTTAGCAATTGCACAATATCTGAGGAAGCTTTGGAGAACACCACCAGAGTTTTGAAATTCAATTGTGCATTTATGAACTTTGTGACCTTGGGGACATCATTTTACTACTCCAAGCTCAGTTTTACCATCTGTAAAATGGGTTTATAATACTTGCCTCATATAGTTATGAGATGATAAGGGATTGACTCCTGTGATAATGGAGGCTGAGAAGTCCCACCATCTGCTGTGTGCAAACTGGAGGCTCAGGAAAGCCAATGGTGTGGTTCCAGTCTAAACTCAAAGGTCTATGAACCACAGGTGCCAAGGATGTAAGTCCCAGTGAGAGTCCAAAGGCCTGAGATGTCCAAGGGCAGAAGATCGATGTCCCAGCTTAATAGGGAGCAACTTTCCTCTTCCTTCCACATTTTTGTTCTATCCCAGGCCACAGTGGATTGGATGATGTCCAGGCTCTTCTTTATTCAGTCTCCTGATTCAAATGCTAATCTCTTCTGGAAATACCCTCAGGGCAGAAGTAAATGAAAAATAAAATGAAAAAATGAAGAAAAAATGTTTTATCAGTTATCATCCCTTAGCCCCACCAAGTTAACAAGTAAAACCATCACAGCCATCTGTCAGATTCACCAGTTACCAAGACTTTGCTGCTTATTGACTTCGTCAATCCTCAGTGTCATTTCTGCTGTATTCTATTCTTTACAAGTAAGCTGCTAAGAGCACCCAGATTCAAGACGAGGGGAATTGGATCTTACTGCTTGATGGGAGGAGTGGAAAAGAATTTGTGCTCAACCTTAAAAGCATAGTCAGGGGACTTCCCTGGTGGTTCCGTGGTAAGTCCTATTCCAATGCAGGGGACAAAGTTTTGATCCCTGGTCAGGGAACTAAGATCCCACACGCCCTGTTCCACAACGTCAGAGCCCACGTGCTCACAACTAGGACTGGATGCAGCCAAAAAAAAAAAATTAAAACAAACAAACCAACCACAACCAGAAGCAAAAGGTGGAGGGTTCTAGGCTATATCCCAGAGGAGACCAGGGGCCATGGAAGAAGTGACTCCAGCCTTGCAAGATAAGACAAAGACTACTTTCTCTTCTCTGGCTCCTTCCTCTGTGTATGACTGTAGTGCCCCCATACCTGGGGCGGAAGATTCTGCGCTTTCTCCCAAAGGTGATGGGGAGCTGTGGAAGGGTTTGGAGCAGAGGAGTGAAGGGGTCAGATCTGCTGAGTCTGACCAAGATCGCTCTGACTGCTATGTGCTGGGTAGAGTTGATCAGAGAGGGCAGCCGTTGTTCAGGGGTGGAGGAGGATAAAGGTGGTTTGGACCATTCTTGGGGCAGGAGGGAGTAAACCCCAGAGATGCTCTGGGTGGGGGGCTCGGAGTTGTGGGGGGTTGGCCGTGGGGACTGGCTGAAGGGAGTGGAGATGGGGGTAGGAAGGATTCAAAGGTGTGGGGCGGTCCCCAGAGAAGAACTCCCACACTGGGGGAGACCAGAAAAGGTGGCAGCCACCCTCTCACCTCTCTTGGGATCCCAACAGCCCCTTCCTCAACAGGCAGGGCTGAGTGACCACGGAAAAGTGTCCTTCCCTCCTACCACCTACTCGTTCCAGCCCCAAAGACTTCCAGGGTCTGGAGAGGCTCCCTGAAGGCTCTTCCAGGCTGCAGTTGCCAGAGACCCTGCTCTGCCTGGTGGTGAGTCCCAGGGTCTCATTTTCTCTGGAACACTTTCCTCCTACTCCTGCTGCAGCTGACGCCAACACGGCCTAATGGTGACACCTAGAGGCAACACCTGCCTCACATTGCTTGACCACAGCATCCCACAGCGAAGGCCTGTGTCTCCAGGGCTCCACATGGGTGTTCCCCTCATGCAACCCTGGGATTTAGTGGCCAAGTCACTGGGCAGAGCTCTGAAGCCCAGCTCTTCCATCCTTCCCTGATAAAGCCCAGAGTGGGGTCAGCAAGATCCCCGGAACCCCAAATCAGCCCATAGATACCCTCCCCTGCCACAAGCCAAGGAGCACATTGGCTTATTGATGATATTTCCCTGTCCCCCAACCCACTGCTCTGATTTGTTTCAGAGGAAGGGTCATCCCAGCAGCTCAGCATTCACAGAACCAACCTCTCAGCACCTCACCATTTGGGCCCATCCTGTGTCCTGAGTCCCATGTGAGAAGATGCAATGGCCCTCAGCTTTTGTTAGAGCTCTTTTTAGCTAGTTGTTCATTATCATCTATCCACACCCACAGCCTCTTCTGTGCCTGGATATGCCTCACCCCTCTCCTCACTTCCATGCCACTGCTCACAGTTTTCCTCCTAATTCTCTGGTCTCTTTTTTTCTGGTTCCTCTCCATCTGCTCCTCCCTTAATCATCCATCTATCCACCCATATGCCCCCATCCCTCCTTATCCATTGTGCAATCAGTGGGACGGGGGCTAAGTCTGACATTACAGGGATGAGGGTAGGAAGGGAAAAAACAAGGACAGGTACCCAACAGCACCTGCTGGTCACACCGCAGGGAAAGTGGGGGGATTGAGGTGGGACTTTCTGCATGGCACCCACCCCACCTCTGTGCTAATGAAGAGCAAGCCATGTCCTCTCTGAGGTCGCTGCATGGCCTTACCCACTTCTCCATCCCCAGACATTACCCAAGAGGCTCCTTCTTTCTCACTCAGCCACATTTGACCAGCTCTCCTTCAACCTCCTCTACTCTGGCCCTACTTCTGTGATGTCTCTAGAGCGCATCCCTAGATGCTCTGGACCAACCCCTCTGAGCTCCATTGTGCGCAGTGTCATGGGCAATGCCTGGGTGGCTCTGCCTGCCTGGCCCCAGGGCCACACAAGATATGTGCAGGTGGACTGGAGAGAGAAGCAGCTTGTGGCAGACATTACCTATCTTCATCTGCTGTAAGGAGAATAGCGGGAAATTGTACACCGCAGATGGGACCCGAATGCACAGTCTTCCAACTGAAACCACACAACTGTTTCAGGACTTAATGAAGCTCAGGTCCTTAACATCTCAGCACAGAAGTAATTCAATGAGAGGTAAAGTGACAGGTAAGCAATAGATTTATTAATATTTTTTGTAAAGAAGTTGCAGGGACATGGAATGCTAGAAGGTGATCATGTCCAAGGTCTCTGGTGAGTTCCTGGGCCTGGCTGCCAAGTGAATGTCCTTGGCTTCCTGTGGAAAAGAAAGCAAAAGTGAGAGCTGGAGAACCACAGTAAAGTGAAAACAGAGATACATATTCCAGAGGCAGAAGATGAGAGAGTCCTGAAATACGGGGTGGTAAGTTTCTATGGGCAGGGTAATTTCATAGGCTAGTAAGGGGAGGATTATTCCAATTATTTGGGGGAAGAGACAGGGACTTCCAGGGAACTGGGCCACCGCTCCCTTTAAAGCCTTTTATTGCTGTTGTTCAGTCGCTCAGTCGTGTCTGACTCTTTGCAACCCCATGGGCTGCAGCACACTAGGCCTCCCTGTCCATCACCACCTCCTAGAGTTTGCTCAAACTCATGTCCATTGAGTCGGTGATGCAATCCAACCATCTCATCCTCTGTCACCCCCTTCTCCTCTTGCCCTCAATCTTTCCCAGCATCAGGGTCTTTTCGAATGAGTCAGCTCTTCATTCACATCACGTGGCCAAAGTATTCGCTCTTCAGCTTCAGCATTTTATGGTCTGCCTCAAATTGTCCTGGCGCCATTGTGTGTGTGTGTGTGTGTGAGTCATTTAGCATATGCTAATGTATTACAAAGATGTACCAGCAGTAGAATTTTCAGCCATCTTGGACCTAATCGGTTCTGACTACTTTTCATCAAGTCCTCAACATCTCAGCTTATGCCCTGCCTCCTTCCCTCTTGTCTCAGTGGGGCAAGTGAGAACTTTCCAGAATCCCAGGAAGGCAGGAAAAGTTAAGATCTACGATAGAGTGAGCTTTGAAAAGTGCCTCTACAGGCTTCTTCTTCTGAAGGTGAGGGTAAAAGTAATGTTTCCTGGTCTATGGATGTTACCAAACTAAACTGGGTCCAGTCACTGGCCACATGGCAAAACCAATTTACTGGTTGGTACTGGGTTGTGGTGACAAAAAGTGCAGTGTTTATTTGCAGGCAAGTTGTGTGGGCAGCTTTCATGCTGTAAAGACCCAAACTCCCCCACAACTTTCAGAGAAGGATTTTTTTTTTAATTGAAACTTTTTTTTTCTTTACTTATTTTTGGCTGCTCTGGGTCTTTGTTGCTGTAGGAAGGCTTCTTGTGGTGGTTTCTCTTATTTTGAAGCATGAGCTCCAGGCATGTGGGGTTCAGTAGCTGTGGTTCCCAAGCTCTAGAGCACAGGCTTAGTAGTCGCGGCATAGGGCCCAGTTGCTCTGCGGTATGTGGGATCCTCCCAGACCAGGGAACGACCCCCCGTTTCCAACATTGGCAGGTGGATTCTTCACCACTGGGCCACCAGGGAAGCCCTAGAGGTTTTTTAAAGGCACCATTTAGGGTGAGAGCTGCAGGGTGTGTGACTTTCTTCTGATTTGTCAGTGGTGAGGTAAGAGGGTAATGTTTTGGTAATCCCAATTATCAACCTTCTGGTTCCAACAGGTCTGAGGTCTACAGTGCTTGTCGTCAGCACGTATTTTTATTAAGTTCTAAAATGATGGGATATGGGAATGTATGGGTTATCTATCAGCTTCTTGTCCGAACAACCTACTTCTCCACACCATCCTACCCACCCTGGGCCAAAATTGTGCCGTGAGATTTTTCCTGCATTTTCCCTTTCTGAAAGCCCAGCACTGGGACAAGTGCATGGGGCAGTGGACTCGGTTCAATGTGTGCCCTATTGTAGTGTCAGGAAGTTTTCAAGCCTCTGGGCCTGTTTTTATCACGTTACAAAGAAGGAAACAGCTCCATTATTTTCACCTTTCTCTCCCTCAAATCTGCTCTTCAAGGCCCAGTTTAACCACCCTTTGTTGTTATTCAGTTGCTAAGATGTGTCGACTCTTTGCGACCCCATGGACTGCCGCATACCAGTCTCCCCTGTCCTTCACCATCTCCGGGAGTTTGTTCAAACTCATGTCCATTGAGTTGGTGATGCCAACCAACCATCTCATCCTCTGTTGTCTCCTTCTCCTGCCTTCAATCTTTCCCAGCATTAGGGTCTTTTCCAATTAACCACACTAGCCCACACTAAAATTACCAACCTAATAGTTGTATTTGCATTTTAAGAAGTACCCATCAGAGTACCCATCACAGGTCTTTGTGAGCTGTATCACTCAGAGGCAATGAGATATGGCTCAGTCAGTGGAGGTGGGATCAAGTGGGCTCTTCAAGTAGCTGGCTAAATCCTTCCTAAAGCGGGCTCTGATTTTAAAATTAACAAAGAAGCTGGTTTTACAAGGCCAGTTAAATAATGTGAAGTCCCAGCAAGCCTCAGGCCTGAGTGTGTGGAGACCGTCACAACAAAAGCCTCTCTTTTCCTTCTTTTCAGCTCTCCACACAAGTTAACACTAAGCAAGGACTTCCTGTGTGGCTAGCAGACACCAAAAATTGGTAGAGAAAACTTCTTTAGGGTAAGCCTTTTTTTTTTTTTTTAATGTGGAACATTTTTAAAGTCTTTATCACATTTGTTACAGTGTTGCTTGTTTCATGTTTCAGATTTTTGGCCCCAAGGCATGTGGGATCTTAGCTCCCCAGGCAGGGATCAAACCTGCATCCTCTGCATTGGGAGGCAGTCTTAACCACCAGACCAGAGAAGTCCCTCGGGTGAACTCTTGAACAAACTAAAATCTTCCATGGCTAGATACAGGTGGTAAAACAAAGGCTGGCCTAATCTAGTGCCCTAAGTTGCTCAGTCATGTCTGACTCTTTGCAGACCCCATGGACTATAGCCTACCAGGCTCCTCTGTCCGTGGGATTTTCCAGGCAAGGGTACTGGAGTGGGTTGCCATTTCCTTCTCCAGGGGATCTTCCCAACCCAGGGATCGAACCCAAGGACCTTACAAATACAAATGTTCAAAACCAAAAGAAAGCAAATCGCATTTTGCCTCTTTTATTTACAAGTTTCACTTAAATATCTCTCACGGTGAGAAAATCAACGTCAAAAAGAACACTGGTATACAGTTTACGAATATCAGTATATATTAAAGAACATGGTTAATTTTTCCAAGTAAATGCTTGATACGAAATATTTCCCCGGAGGCTAGTTAAATGTCAGGTGCCCGAGGTGTCAGGGAAAGAGCCTCGAGCCTGCTCAGGAGATGGTCACACTGCAGGCCACCTGTGTTTGGCACTTGGTGACACATGTGGCAGCTCAGAGGACAAAGCAGGGCCACCAGCCTTTATTCCTGCCCCAAAGCCACACCAGGACTTCCTCTGCGAGGAGAGCCACATTCAGAGACAAATGAACCACTTAAAATGTCAAATGAAAAATAGGTCACTAGGGACTGATGGATGAACAAGTCAAGCCAGATTCATTCTGAACATTTTCTTGTTGACCTTTTAAGCCAATCATACTTCTGGGGAAAATGTTAATACACCTCAAAGTTTACACTTTCATTATAATAAATTAGCTTTAATGCTCCAAATATCATCTCAGAAGACTGTACACATAACTTGACCTAACATACTAACCTGAACTTAGAACTTCTCTATTCATTTTGATCAATCCCCAGAATCAGCAGAACTGTATTATTTACATATATAACAATATCTAAAGTATGCCAATATTACCAACATTTCTTACCTGAAATAAATATGCCATTTAAAGCACTAATAAAGCATAGTTTATTCAAAAATGACACCTTAAACAATCTCATCTTTTAGTTCATTTTAGAAGTCTCAATATCAAAATCTTTACATACAAGGAATGATAAGTATTTTGGAAGACCTGACAAGTACCACCAACCCCCTCTCCAATCCCACTGTCCATGCTCAAGTGGTAGTCCGTGTGCCTCAGGCCAGTGACAGCAGAGTGATAGTCAGGGAGTCAGACACACTGGAGTTAACCAGGAGCAGCTGCTCCTCGAGGCCTTCATGGCAGAGTTCACAGTGGAAAAAGGGCAGAGAATAAACCAGCCTTTCTTTTCTCTCAATATGCCAATTAGAAAGCAAATCTATTAGGCTAAGAAAAAACACAGACATCTTTGAAGGAACAGGTTGGGAGTCTGTATTCTCTCAGCTATTCCACAAGTTAATCAGGTATATTTACGAGCTCATGAGAGGCTCCAAAACAGGATTCAGACACTCTGTAACCCCAGTAAATGCTCTGAGGGTGTGCCAGGGTTTAGCTGGCATAAAGAATGAAGAATTTCAGACAAGTAGTGTTCAGCTCTAGTAATGAACCTTCATGCAAGCTAAATGATAGGGATTCAGGTTTTATTTTTGAGTTAAGATTTTTTCAGAATAAAAGGACAAAGTCTTAAGCACTCAAAAGAGAATTTCTTAGACAAAGCAATATCACTAAAAGTACAGGGAAACATTCCTAGTTTGTCTCAACACTTGAATGTCCCTTGTCCCGAATGTGAAAGTCATACCTAGCTATTTTGCTTTCCTTTCAGTGGGTGGCTCGCGGGGGTGAGATGAGGGAACCATCAACAGGAAGATAGTGCAGGAAAATGAAGTCAGTTTTGCAGGATTATATTTGTTTCCATCTAGAGACACGCTTCCTGTTTAAATGCTACAGCAATTTCAGAACATGAAATTCATCCCCCTAAAAATAATTTTCAAATAAACACAGACTGTGCAGCCCACAGAAGCTACTACAGGTTACATTGGTTTTTGGCCCAACTCCTATACTAAATAAGGCCTAGTTACTGAGGAGCAGCAATGGCCATTTATCCCACTAGTCTAAGGGCAAATGTCCCATCTGAAAAAAATCTCCCTCCTCCCTCCTCCCCACTACCCCTGGGGATGCAGCCAGGGAGCCTTGGTTAGCAACTTGTTCTCAGGTCCTTCACATTTTTACCTCTCCAGATTCAAGCTGAATCTTAAAGTCTAGAATCCACTGCATAAGCCAGTCCTGCCTAAACTGTCATGCAGTCTTGAATTTCCTGCTTCCCTGAAACCGTGTAAAGTGAGAGCATTCTTCCTAGACAGTATTGCACAGTCAGCAGGGTGAGAGAGTTCAGCATAGCAGAGGGTGAAGGAGCATTGGGAGGAATTAGAAGAATGTTTGAGAAGTATAATCAGAAAGGCTAAGTACTATGAGTAAATCTGTAGAGATTTACTGAACACTGGAGGAAATTTTATTAATGAAGGAAAGGCCAGGAGTTAAGGCTCAGACAGAAGTTACCTCCTAGCATGGCTCAAAGGTTCAAGGGGTGAGACACAGAGGAAAGGCTTGAAAGCCACACAAATTCAGCTGGTCCAGAGGCCTGGCCACCTTCACCCGCAGCTGAAAAACCAAGAAAACTCATTCCAAGCATGCTCGCTCACAGCACGCCTGTTTTGCAAGTTTGAGGACTCAATTTTAACAAACTAAATCAGAACTAGAATGCAGCATTACAAAATGTTTTCACAACTAAAAACACACACACAAGTTAGAATTTTGCATAGAAAAGTGTCCTGTAATATGCTTTGTAAACCTAGGTCTTTAGTAACTTCAGAATAAAAAACAAAAACCTCTTCATAGTGTAGAAGTCCATGATTACACAGAGAGAATTATCAGTCTGCAGATTTTGCAGCAAGAGCTCAGAAGATCCTGGACTTCTTCATATTCTTAGAATCATAATTAAATTTACCCTTTCCAGGCTCAGGCTTACAGTTTTAACAGTGTCTTTATAAAAGGACTTGGGTTACATGAGCCCAAGACAAGTTGATCATCTCTGTGCTCTACCCTCTCTGTGCAGAAGAGGTGACCAAAACACTCAGGCACATAAAATCACGAGATTTGTTTTTAACCCAAGGCTGTTTTTTCCTCACATTAGTCTATAATTAAGCAAGCTGCATCTATCCGCCTGCCCTTCAACCATAGGGTCTAAAGAGCCAGGTTCAGAGTAAGGGAAAATGTCTCAGAACATTGAAGTTAACCTTGGCAACAGGGTGGGAGACTCTTAACTCCTCTTGGAAGAGGCACCAATCGATTCTGAGTTGAAATACACCACAGTGACTGTGATGTCATCCCTGTACATTCTCGCCAGGTCCTCTGGCAACGTCAGCATCGCCGACAGCCGCTCAGGCTCCATCTCCCCGTATTCGTTGTTCCCTATGGCGTATCTGATCAGACGTGTGGCCGCGTTTTGGTCGGCCACGTGGAGGCCCTGGGCTTTCCTCTGCTGCAACAGGCTCTGCATGAGTCCCAGGTTGGTGGGTCTCTGGGCCAGGTCTGGCTTGTGCTGACCCTCTTCAGCCAGGTGCTCCACCACCAGCCTCACCACATCCTCGTTGCCCAGCACGTCCCACAGGCCATCAGAGGCCAGCACGAGGAACTTATCCTGGGGCCTCAGCCTGTGGTAGGTGACCTCTGGCCTGGCTGTCAGGTAAGGTGGGGTGTGGTAGTGCGGGGGGGTGAACTGGTAGATGTTGAGGGCCTCAGTGTCGAAGCCCCGCTCCAGGACGCTGCGCTGCAGCTCTTTACTCCACTTCAGCTGGACATCCCCAAAGGCCCTGCAGGGCATGAGGACACCCAGCAGCCTGTTTTCCATGATGACCGTCCTGTCCTCGGACTGAGGATGCTCCCTTTTCAGCCGTGATAGCTCGGCTGGGTTCCAGGCATTGTGGTCCTGGGTGAGGGGCAGACAAGACCACATGCCGTTGTCTTCCTGGACACCAAGGATGGCCCGGCAGTCACCAGCATTTGCCACGTGCAAGTGAACCCCATCAACATGGGCCAAGCAAGCCGTTGCCCCTGAGAAAGCAACCTGGAGTGAAAGGTTCCTAGTCATCTCATCTTCGAGGGGGGCCTGAATCTCTAGCGAGATGTCAGAATCCAGTCTCTGGAAGGAGTACATTAATGCTTCCTCAGTGTTCAGCCCCATTTCCATGTGCAGGTTTAGCAGCTCCTGCCAGTAGACACGGAGGTGATCAAGATGCACCGACGTGACATCCTTGTAGATACTGTCCCCTGGGTGCTTGAGCCACTGAAGGATGGGCAGCAGGGGCTTCATGCTTTCCATGTCCTCCTCCATTTGCTCCAGAGTCTGCTGGGACATTAGTGACACAGCCACATAGTAGAAGAGCCTCTCGCTCACTGCTTGAGCACATGCGTGGCCACCATGTCCATCGAAGATGCCAAACAGCAGTCCATTGGTCTGCAGGCAGGCAGCTATACCTCCCCGGTCCTCCACTGGGGAATTGGCAGCTAGCTGGTTGCTCTCAAACCGTAACACTGAATCTGGAGCTCTGCTGACAAGGTCAAGAATCTTGTGGGCCGACTCACCAGCTCGCAGGACCTCATTTACCTGATCGGGGCTGAGCTGCAAGTGGAAGTCCTCTTCCTCCGTTGATGTGTGTCTGTAGGCTTTCCGCAGAGCAATGCCACCACATGCAGCGGCGTTGTCTTTTAGGGTGGCTGGCCCCTGAGGAAAGAGTCTCCATTTTGATTTAATCCTATTTGAGGCATACCTTGAATATAAACGTTGTCCCCCCTGTAATGTGGCAACGGCCTTCCTTGCAGAACTGAGAATCCAGTAGGACACAGTACTTGACATTCTGAAACCGTATAAGCGAATATCTTCCTTCCGCAAAAAGGTTCTTTAAATCTGAAAAAGAGGTTAAGAAATTTAATTTCTTAAAAATAATGACTCTACCAACACTTAATCTCAAAATATTTAAGTCTCCACACATCCCATTATAACATATAAATGCATTTCAGAAAATGGGTTTTTAAACACTCTGCACTTAAGAGTCACTGAGGGCTTCCCACAATTGTTTCCTTCTTCCCAAATCCTTTCCCTTGTTAGAGCCCAGTGCATAGCTCCCATGTTCCCTCTCCCAGGTAGGCTGTGTTCCTTTAAATACAAACAAACTATTTCTTGCCCCCCAGCTATCTTGGTAGCTACTCTCAGTTGGATGCCATCCAGCTCTCTAGGCAGGAAGACAGTGGCAGCAAAAAAGACAGAAAAGCCGTTGGAGTCAGATCAACTCTAGGCTCCAACTGGTTATGATAAGTGGAAAAAAGTATGTGCTGGGGTACAGGAGACTCTGAAAATGATCAGACAAGGCAAAGCGAACCTGGTCATCCTCACCAACAGCTGCCCAGCCTTGAGGAAATCTTGCATAGAGCACTATGCCATGTTGGGGCTTCCCTGGTGACTCAGATGGTAAAGAATCTGCCTGCAATGCAGGAGACCGGGGTTTGACCCCTGGGTCGGGAAGATCACCTGGAGAAGGGAATGGGAACCCACCCCAGTATTCCTGCCTGGAGAATTCCATGGACAGAGAGGAGGAGTCCATGGGGTTGCAAAGAGTCAGACATGACTGAGCAACTAACACTGGTAACTTGTATGCCATGTTGGCCAAAAACTGGTGTCCATCACTATAGTGGCAATACCACTACTGAATTGGACACAACGTGTGGAAAATAACAGAGTATGCACACTAGCTATCATTGATCCAGGTGATGAGCAGAAGCCTGCTAGGAGAAGAGTGGTGAAAAGTAAATCATGCAAAAATTTTCCTTAATAAAACTGGCCAGAGCTTGTTCTACATATATGTAAAGAACACACGCATGCATGCTCTGTAAGTTCAGGAAACATGGCTGCCTTGTTTACCAGTGGCTTTCCAATGCCCAGGCCTCAAACACTGGCTAAACACAGCAATTTCAAGAGGTCCCAAAGCACACTTGCTATGACACTAGCTGTCTAGCATCAGACACACTGACTTCACTTGCCTGAGTTCCAGTCATCCATCTGTGGAATGGGAATACTAGTTTCATAGGGTTTTGTGAGGATTTTAAAGAAATATAACCCTTCAGCTTCAAAAAAAAAAAAAAAGATATTATTAGCAATAATCTTTTATTATTAGGTGTATCACTGAAGATTTAGAAGTTGTTTCCACTATCTCCCTATTTATAAAATACCAAACTGCAATGCCTAACGCATCAACATTTCCCCTACTTAAGTTTTAACCTACTTTTTCCCCAAGGCTAGTATCAGTAGGTCAAAGAGTGTAGACTCATCCTGCCAAATTGATTTCCAAATGGTTCACATCTGCCTCCATAAGGGCATGAAGTAAACCCTACACCTTCAACAGCCTCTGGCGGTATTTTTCCTTAGAAAAAAATTTTTAAAAGCTGCTCTATTTTACTATTTTCTATGGAGAGCCGGGGGTAGGGAGGAGTGGGGGGGGGGGGAGCGTTTTTTTCACTCCACGTGTTTTCGGAATCCCGCCCTCCACAAGTTTTTCTGTCGGGAGTATGGAGAACGCCCACACTCGAGGACCGCCCAGTCTCCCCAGCCCACCCCGCCGAACTAGGGGCAGGATTGGTCGGACCCGGCGCGCGGAGGGCGCCTACCCGTGCCCCTCATCCCCACCCCTAGCCCTGGAGAGAAGCCAGGCAGCGTTGTCCGACGCAAGGCCGTCTGCCACAGGCCCGACCCAAACAGTTTCGCGTATCTAAAGAAAGCAGGTTCCAAAGTCAAGTCTCTGACCCACAGGCTCAGAGATACGAGCGCGGCCTCCGGAATCCACCAAGCCCTATCTCCCTCAAACCCTGGCGCGGCCACGTCCCTGAGTCCCAGCTTCCCAGTCTATAGATAAGGCGAATTAAGTTTAGATGCTGAGCTCCGAGGGCTAAAACAGCTACTGCGGATGTTCCGGCACGCAGCCAAAGGTCCTATGCCAGACTGCGAGCCCACGTGGCGCGTGCGCGCGAGAAGGGTGACCGTCGCTGTGACCCAGGCTCTTGGCAGTCCGCCGCGGGCCCGCCCCCTCACCTCACTTCACCTCCACTCTCCACCCCATCACCTGAGCCGTGGCCGTGGGCTGGAGCAGACGCGGGGAGGCTAGAGGCTTTCACATCCCGCGCTCGCCCCTTCCCTACCTCGGACCCTCGCCCTCCTCTCACCAGCCCCGAGGCCGCCGTGTCCGTCAGTCAATTTCACGCCCGCAAGCTGTACCGCGGCTACCCCTACCCCGGACTCAGCTCCCCGAAGGGACCTCTAGTGCTGCTGATCTAGCTGGAGGAGGAAGCATCCTTTTGCCAGCCTTTACTGGTTCATCTGTGGAGGCGGGCCCCTGACGAACAGCCCAATTGTCCAATGGATGAAGAGACTGAGAGGGCGGGCTCCAGATGGGCCAAATCCGGTTCCTCCCCCTCTCCCGCCCACCCCAGCCAACCTTTAGCCACCCCGCCCTCCGTCTCTGACTGCGGGTAGGCTTGGCCCTGGGCCTTGAGATTAAGCAGTCTTGCGGCTGAGCGCTCCCACCACGTGACCCCGTGCCCGTTCTGCACACCTCAAACAGAGCAGCCTCTCCCATTTCTCACTGTTGTTCATCATACCCCAAGGCTTCCTGTCCATTTCTGTCCTGACCAGTTCAGACCCCTCTCCCGGGCGCCACACCCTTCTATATATCCTCTTAGACAATCCCCTTAGACGCCTCCCTCGGAGTCCCTATGTACACCTTAAACACAGTTTGTCTTGAACTCATTTTTTTCTGCTAAACCTGCTCTTCTCCTTCCCTAACCCAGTAATGGCCCCACCACATGCTCAGAGACCCAAGCCCCAAGCCTGGGAGTCATTTTGACTCCTCTTCCCTAACCCCCACCCCTCTTCTGTCGGTTATCTGATCCTGTTCTTCATCTCACCTCCTAAATATCCCTCTAATCCAAATATTTGCCTCCAGCTGCTCTACCACTCTATACAATCTTCTTATCTGGTCGCTCCACCCTGACTTCAACTTGGCCCTAGGCACTCTTCCTCTATCCCTGGAGAAGGAAATGGCAACCTCCTCCAGTATTCCTGCCTGGAAAACCCCATGGACAGAGGAGCCTGGCAGGCTACAGTTCATGGGGGTCACAAAGAGTCAGACAGCTGAGCGACTGAGCACGCTCTTCCTCTATAGAGAAGGTAGGGTAACCCTTCTACAATTCAAATTGCTACTATAAAGTCTTCATTGACTGCCCACCAACCACTGGGCCTTGAACTGACAATTACACTGGCATGGCCACTGACAGTTATCACAATAGTTAGTGGTTGGTAGATTGAGAAAAGCTGAGAACCAGAACACCAGATACTCCCTCTGTCCCTGTAGAATTAAGGTTATAACCTGCTGCCTTACAAATTGCTTTAATAGAACCTATCTACTACCTATGGTGGGCTTCCCAGTTTGTTGTTCAGTTGCTCGGTAGTGTCCAACTCTTTGAAACCCCATGGACTGCAGCACATCAGGCTTGCCTAACTTTCACCATCTCCCAGAGTTTGCTCAAACTCATGTCCATCTAGTCAGTGATGCTATCCAACCACCTCATCCTCTGTCATCCCCTTCTCCTCTTGCCTCCTTTCCTAGCATCAGGGTCTTTTCTAATGAGTCAACTCTTTGCATCAGGTGGCCAAGGTATTAAAGCTTCAGCTTCACCATCAGTCTTTCCAATGAATATTCAGGACGGATTTCCTTTAGATTGACTGGTTTGATCTTGTTATCCAAGGGACTCTCAAGAGTATTCTCCAACACCACAGTTCGAAAGCATCAGTTCCTCAGTGCTCAGCCTTCTCTATGGTCCAACTCTCATATCCATACATGACTACTGGAAAAACCACAGCTTTAACTAGACGAACCTTTGTTGGCAAAGTGATGTCTCTGCTTTTTAATATGCTGTTCTAGGTTTGTCATAACTTTTCTTCCAAGGAGCAAGCATCTTCTAATTTCATGGCTGTCACCATCCATAACACTATGGCTGTCACCATCCACAGTGATTTTGGAGCCCAAGAAAATAAGGGTTTTCCAGGTAGGTCAGTGGCAAAGAATCCGCCTGCCAATACAGGAGACACGGCTTTGATCCCTAGGTGGGAAAGATCCCCTGGCGAAGGAAATGGCAACCCACTCTGGTATTTTTGCCTGGGAAAACCCATAGACAGAGGAGCCTGAGGCTATGGTCCATGGGGTTGCAAAAGAATGGGATTTGACTTAGCAACTAAACAACAACTACCTATGATAAATCAAGTGTAGTCTTCCCTAGAAGCAGAGAAAACTGGGAGATGACCAGAAAAGGCCACTTAGAACCCTGAAAATGTGACCTTCTGAGAGGAAGGCACACTGGCTTATCCAGGGAGCCTGGCCAGCCCACCTGGATCCAAGGACATGACAGCCATAAAATGGTTCCTGTCAGACTTGTTGGTGATATGATATTCATACTGCCACTCACCCTTGCCCTTTTTCAGAAGTTCTACCAGTAAGTCAGAATTTGCAATGTCTCTCTTCCTGGATATTGAGACAGCTGTTTCCAACTTAAACTAAAAATGACTCCAAAAGATTCCAAATAAATAGATGCAGTTATTATTATTTTTAGGGGCAACACAGTTTCTGGGTGTCTACCATATGTCAAGCCCTGGGCCGATGACTACTGGAGAAACACAGATGGCAGCCCCAACAGCACTTTCCTGAGAAAATTACATCATTCTGCTGTCTGAAACCACTGAGTTTTTCTAAGTTACCACACATACACCACTTCCAAAGTAAAAATCCACTCTTGAGGATTTTGTGTGCATTGGTACTTTTGTTTAAAGCCTATAGTGAGCTTATTTGCCCTATATATACATGATGGCTAGCCCAAGAACCCTATTCAGTGTCCCAAGGCTTCCTTGGCACAAAGTCTTATTAGAAAAAAAAAAAAAAAGAAGAAGGAAAAGGACTTATCTCTGCCTTGAGATTGGAGAAGGAAATGGCAACACACTCCAGTACTCTTGCCTGGAAAATCCCATGGACGGAGGAGCCTGGTAGGCTACAGTCCATGGGGTCGTGAAGAGTCCGACACGACTGAGTGACTTCACTTTCACTTTTCACTTTCACTCATTGGAGAAGGAAATGGCAGCCCACTCCAGTGTTCTTGCCTGGAGAATCCCAGGGACGGAGGAGCCTGATGGGTTGCCGTCTATGGGGTCGCACAGAGTCGGACGTGACTGAAGTGACTTAGCAGCAGTAGCAGCTGCCTTGAGAAAGGGGAAGCAGCAGCTCAGCTGTCATTTTCCAAGAAAATATGTAAAAAATACTGTCTCATTCAAAACCAAGCAAATGTGAATTAGAATGAGATACTGATTTTTGTCAGTCAAACTGACAAACATTAAAACGTGATTAATACCTAATGTTGGTGAGTGGGCACTGCCTTCTTGGCAGGTGGGAGTATAAATTGAAGCTGCCCAAGGGACAGCTCTTTGATCCACTAATTCTACGTCTTTTAATTTTACAGAGACAATCAAAGGCAAACATTGCAAATTTTCTACAATAAACACATGTTACCCCCATCTTGTATAATCATCTTGTATAATCAGAAAAAAAAAAAAAAAGAAGCAAAACTGTATTTTGCAAGCAGAGGAGTGGTGGGGGTAGGGAAACAAATCTCTTAGATGATTCTGGGCAGGTCCCCTGTTTCCTTAGCAAAGCAGATAAGCCCACCTATGGAATATTAGGAAAGCTGGATTTGAAGATGACCTTTATGTCAGGAGGAATTGAGATGGGGATTTGTCTGGCCTGATCATCTGGGAGAATTTAGAAAAACCTCAGATGTTTTCTTTGCCAGCACGAGCTTGCCCATGCAGCGTTTCTGTGGCATCACCCTTGCCCAAGGCAGCTTTAAGCCCAGAAAAGCCTTCTTGCTGATCTGAGCACATCTGTGCTCTGAGACAGTTGTCCCAGAGACCAGTGCCATCCCAAATCAAGTGATTTAACTTCACCACCTTTTAGCTAAGCAGGTGGCTTTCCCTGGCACTGTTCCCTCCCAGATTGATCACACATACACACACACACACACACCCCACCTCTCTTCTCGTTAGAGGGGATGGTTACCAATCCCTGCAAAGCAGCAAATTCAGGGACATATTTAGCCAGTCTTGAGGATGCTCGTGACAAAGGCTTGGAAATTTTTGAAAAATACAAGTCCTGCCTTAGCCCTCTTAAACCTGTTGTAAAGCAACAGCACTGACAGGCTTGCCAGGAGGCTTTAAAAATGGTTATGTTAAGCTCCTAGCTCCTAGAGTCAAGCTAAGATTGCACTTCAGTAGAGAAGGGTGGGCAGAGCCTTTTTGGGGAAACACACCTGTGTGTCTGTCTCTTTAAGCCTTCTTCAAACATAAGTTAATCTTTTTCAGCTGCTACCAAGGCTGCGATGATCTAGGCCAGAGGGCACCTTCTTCTGCGACCATCAACGAATCATTCCCTTTGTCACTGTCACCCCATACCCATTCTCACTCAGGCCTTATTAACTGGTGAGCTCAGAATTTTCCATCACCCTGGAGTCCCAAGTCTGAGGCCCAGCTCTGACACCTACTTGCTGTGTGATCATGGGCCAGCCACTTCCTCTCTCAAAGCCTCCACAGAACTATTTGGAGAGGGCAGTTATGTGGGCCTTGGAGTTGTCATTTGCACTCTAGGTTGCCCATGACATATCCTTTCTTGAGAGTGAATTTGGAGAGGAACACAAGAACAGCACGGGCTTCCCAGGTGGCACTAGTGGTAAAGAACCCACCTGCCAATACAGGAGATGGAAGAGATGCAGTTTCGATCCCTAGGTTGGGAAGATCCCCCTGGAGAAGGAGATGGCAACCCACTGGAGTATTCTTGCCTGGAGAATTCCATGGACAGAGGAGCCTGGTGGACTACAGTCCATGGGATCACAAAGAGTCAGACACAACTGAAATGACTTAGCAGCAGAAGAAAAACAGCAATAGGGGCCTAGTGTGGGGAAGAAGAAGTTGGGAGACAGTTCTGGAGTTCTGCAGAAGCACACTTCCTGTTCTTTCCCTTGAAGCACCGTCCTGTGCTCCCCTGTGAAACAGTAGTTCCCCAGAGAAACTTCCAGTGCCTCTCCCACCACTCCCGTGGAGGCCCCACCTCAGGTGCCCAGGGCGCCTCTTTCAGACACGGTTCAGCGAGTGAAGTCGCTCAGTTGTGTCCGACTCTTTGTGCGACCCCATGGACTGTAGCCCACCAGGCTCCTCCATCCATGGAATTTTCCAGGCAAGAGTACTGGAGTGGATTGCCGTAGAAAAGGCTCGGAGTGGAGTATCAGCGCCTTGGCCTGAGCAGGTCCCTAACACCCAACAAGAAGCCAAGAGCCAGGCTGGAAAGTCCAGAAAGGAGCTATTTTGACCAGGACAGACCTCAGATGGAAAAACCAGATTACAACAAAGAGAAGGCGTTTGATAATAACAGCAATTATCTCTGCATTTCTCCCCACCTCTCCTTTCTCTGCCTCCAAAGAAAAGTTTAGTAGGACTCTTGCCAGCAGTTAACAATGCTTCTCTCTGAAGGAACTTTCACATTCTTAGCCTCTCCATTTATTTATTATTTCCTTTAAAAAAAAAATGTTTTCAACAGTCAGCCTGTCTATCCTACCTAATTACATCTGGGAGTGGGAGGGAAGGGCACACCGCACCGGGTGGGTAGAGACTGTCCTGAGGCAAGGGAGGCAGCTGGGGAGGGAGCAGGGTCCTAGAGGAGACTGCTGTTCTAGATGGGGGAAATCAGGAAGTTTCATCTGATAAGACAGGCTTTGGCCAGAGATCTGAAGGGAGTTAGGGAATGAACCTGGCAATATCTGGGAAACTGAGATACATTCAACAGAGAGAAAATATCAGGTACAAAGGTCCTGGCCTTGCCAGCCAAGGGAAGGGCTTAAATTTTATGGCTAGAGCCGGCTGTCTCATCTCCAGTCCTTTGACCAGGGCTGAAGAGAACTTAAAGGAGCATTTCTCCACTTCTTTCCTAAAGTGTGCTCCATGGAACATGGTCTCAGAAAATGTTCTGAGAGAAAAGGACCACATCCATACCACTCTGCCCTGGCAGAGATGCACAGTAAACAATGGCTTAGTCAAAATTATTGGCTGAATCAAAAAAAAAAAAAATTATTGGCTGAATCAACATGATTCAGTAAAAGGAATTCATCCAGCTTCATTGCATCAGTGCAAAACTGTTCACCATGAGCCTCCTTTTTTCCGTAAAATTTCGTCACACCTGGCAGAACCTGTGTACTTTGTGAGATGCCACATATCTATTCTTGGAAGAGCAAAATAGAGTCGGAAGACCTAAACTGACTTCCCCAGGTTCCCCTTTAAGCTTGTGGCTGAGAGGAGTCTGGGTCCTGCTCTCTGGACTCATTGGCAAGTCACATTCCTGGAAGCACCTTATGTATATTTACTAGCCTGAGGGACCAGGTTAGACTTCTCCAAAGCCAGACAAATCCAGAGGAAGACTCTGGTACACTGTACAGGGAAGCTAGTTTTCACCATGCCATGTTTTTGTTTAGCCACCTTTAGGTAAAGACTGTAGCTTAAATAGGCACTCCATCTTCGTGGGTGTTAACAATGTGTGTGTCTTGAGCCTGGTCCCCCAGTGGGCAGTGCAGGCTGATGTATTTCAGACACACTCATGGAAAATCAAATATACTTTAATCAGCTGATAGAGACAATCAAAACTTCCACTTGACACCCCACTTCTTGTAGAAGACTGGGAATCTGTGGAATGATTTTTTTTTCCTATGGAATTTTTTGAAATCAAAGTATAGTTTGATTGTGTTGTATGTTGTGTTCCTTTCTGCTATAAGGCAAAGTGATTCAGATATACATACTATACATTTAAAAAATAGCCTTTTCCATTATGCTTTATCATAGGATATTTTAAAAGTTCTGTGTGCTATCCCGTAGGACCTTGTTGTTTATCCATTCTATATGTATAGCTTACATCTGCTAACCCCAACCTCTCACTGCATTCCTCCCCCAACTTTCTCCCGCCTTGGCAACCTCAAGTCTGTTCTCTATGTCTGTGTGTCTGTTTCTATTTTGTAGATAGGTTCATTTGTGGCATAGTTTAGAGTCCACATATAAGTGATATCATATGGTATTTGTCTTTCTCTTTTCTGACTTCACTCAGTATGGTAAGCTCTAGTTGCATTCATGTTGCTGTAAATGGCATTATTTTGTTCTTTTATATGGTTATGTAGTATTCCATTGTATGTATATACCACATCTTCTTTACCCATTCATCTGCTGATGGACATTTATGCTGTTTCCATGTCTAGACTGTTGTGAATATTGGTGCTATGAACATAAGGGTGTATGTATCTTTTTGAATTAGAGTCTTGTCTGGCTATATGTCCAGGAGTGGGATTGCTGAATCATATGGTAATTCTATTTTTATTTTTCTGAGGAACCTCAGTGGCTGCATCAACTTACATTCCCACCAACAGTGTCACAGACTAGGTATTTTTTCTTCCTTGCTGAGGACCAGTGTGGTACTGTGGCCTTGGGCCTCATTTATGAAGTGCCAAGCCCCACCGCAGCACTTTTTACACCTCTTCCAAAAGAAATACCTAAGGATGGATGCTTTTGAACCATGGTGTTGGAGTATACTCTTGAGAGTCCTTTGGACTGCAAGGATATCAAACCAGTCAATCCTAAGGGAAATTAGTCCTGAATATTCATTGGAAAGACTGATGCTGAAGCTGAAGCTCCAGTACTTTGGCCACCTGATGCAAAGAGCTGATTCATTTGAATGAATCAGCTCTTTGGAAAGACCCTGATGCTGGGAAAGATTGAAGGAAGGAGGAAAAGGGGACGACAGAGGGTGAGATGGTTGGATGGCATCACTGATTAGATGGACATGAGTTTGAACAAGCTCTGGGAGTTGGTGATTGACAGGGATACCTGGCATGCTACAGTCTGTGGGGTCGCAGAGTCAGATACAACTAAGCGATTGAACTGAACTGAACTTCCAAAAGAAACACACTTCACAGACTATGCAGGCCATCGCAGGAGAGAGTGGCCTCAAAATGTGGTGTGTTAGATTTTATGGGCTGAGTAGTTTCATAGGCTAATGAGTGGGAGGATTAGTCCAACTCTTTTGGGGAAGGGGCGGGGATTTCCAGGAATTGGGCCACCGCCCACTTTTTGGTCTTTGAAGGCCTTGGAACAGTCACGAAACCTGTGGGTGTGTCATTTAGTTTGCTGCTGTGTTGTAATGAGCCTATATTGAGGTTCAAGGTCTAGTAGGAGTTGTCCTGTCCACCATCTTGGATCCATTTGATTCTAATCAGTTTATGTTGTATCCCTGGGCTCTGTCTTTCTTTCAAAGGCTGTGCCCCTCCTCCTTCCCTTCTGTTTCAAAAGGGCACCCCGTGTAATGTGGGGGTTTCAGAGGCTGGACCTAGGGTCAGGCAGAACATGAGAACCCCAGCCATCAGCTGGATACATGATTTGGGCCAGAGGCCTCAGCTGAATTTAGAGCCTCTGTTTCTCCATCTGCTGAATGGGGGCAGCCATTCCCAGGTATGTCGTTGGGGTGAACCCCTCCCCCTAGGTGTGTTGTGACTACAGAATGGGGGCAAGGGATAGCATATGGGGGTGTTGAAGCAGAACTGTCCTCCTTTCCCTAGCTCTGGAGATATTTCTGTCTAAAGAACTAGGGCCTGTCACTGTAATCAGGGCACCCTCATCCCCAGACTCTGCTGGAGACTGGGTCAAATTTAATTCAGCTTTTTTTCTGTGCTCACTTCAGTCCCATGTAACTACCTGCAGGCCTTTGTCCCTACTGTTCCCCTGCCTAGAATGCCCTATTCTATCCTCCATGCCTTTGGGAACAGTGGGGCCACTGACTCAGCCCTCCGTGCACGCCCCTTCCCAAGTAGCCCAGGGGCCTCGGTAGCATTGACCAGCTGCCTGGTCCACCCAGTGCTGGACTCCAGGGGCAGCAGAGGAAGCAAGAGCCTATGATGTTAGTAAAGCAGGACCACAGACAACAGCAAAAATATTTTAAACATTTTGACAACTGAAAACCTGGTGGCTGCACTCACCATCTGCAGTGATTTTGGAGCCCAAGAAAATAAATTCTGTCACTGTTTCCCCATCTATTTGCCATGAAGTGATGGGACCAGATGCCCTGATCTTAGTTTTTTGAATGTTGAGTTTTCAGCCAGTCTTTTCACTCTCCTCTTTCATCCTCATCAAGGGGCTCTTTAGTTCCTCTTCACTTTCTGCCTTAGAGTGGTATCATCTGCATATCTAAGGGTATTGATATTTCTCCCATGAATCTTGATTTCAGCTTGTGATTCATCCAGCCCAGCATTTCTCATTATGTATAACTTGACATAGAAGTTAAATAATCAGGGTGACAATATATAGCCTTGTTATATTTCTTTCCCAATTTTGAACCAGTCTGTTTTTCCATGCCCGGTTCTAAACTGTTGCTTCTTATTCCGCATACGGGTTTCTCAGGAGGCAAGTAAGGTGGTCTGGTATTCCCATCTCTTTAAGAATTTTCCACAGTTTGTTGTGATCCACACAATGAAAGGCTTTACTGTAGTCAATGAAACAGAAGTAGATTTTTAAAAAATTCCTTTGCTTTTTCTATGATCCAACAGATTTTAGCAATTTGATCTCTGGTTCCTCTGCCTTTTCTAAATCCAGCTTGTACATCTATAAGTTCTCGGTTCATATACTGCTGAAGCCTAGCTTGAAGGATTTTGAGCATTATCTTGCTAGCATGTGAAATAAGTGCAATTGTGCAGTAGTCTGAACATTCTTTGGCATTGCCCTTATTTAGGATTGGAATGAAAACTGACCTTTTCCAGTCCTGTAGCCACTGCTGAGCTTTCCAAATTTGCTGGCATATTGAGTGCAGCACTTTCATAGCATCATCTTTTAGGATTTGAAATAGGATCTGGAATTCCATCACCTCCGCTAGCTTTGTTCATAGTAATGCTTCCGAAGGCCCACTTGACTTCACACTTCAGGATGTCTGGCTGTAGGTGAGTAACCACACCAAAATGGTTATCTGGGTCATTAAGACACTTTTTGTATAGTTCTTCTGTGTATTCTTGCCATCTCTTCTTAATCTCTTCTGCTTCTGTTAAGTCCTTGTTTCTGTCCTTTATTGTGCCCATCTTTGTGTGAAATGTTCCCTTGGTATCTCTGGTTTTCTTGAAGAGATCTCTAGTCTTTCCCATTCTGTTGTTTTCCTCTGTTTCTTTGCATTGTTCAGTTCAGTTCAGTTCAGTCGCTCAGTCATGTCAGACTCTTTGCCACCCCATGGGCTGCACATGAGGCCTCCCTGTCCATCACCAACTCCCGGAGTTTACTCAAACTCATATCCATTGAGTAGATGATGCCATCCAACCGTCTCATCCTCTGTCGTTCCCTTCTCCTCCTGCCCTCAATCTTTCCCAGCATCAGGGTCTTTTCAAATGAGTCAGCTCTTCGCATCAGGTGGCCAAAGTATTGGAGTTTCAGCTTCAGCATCAGTCCTTCCAATGAATATTCAGGACTGATCTCCTTTAGGATGGACTGGTTGGATCTCCTTGCTGTCCTAGGGACTCTCAAGAGTCTTCTCCAACACCACAGTTGAAAAGCTTCAATTCTTCGATGCTCAGCTTTCTTTATACTCCAACTCTCATATCCATACATGACTACTGGGAAGACAATAGCCTTGACTAGATGGACCTTCGTTGGCAAAGTAACGTCTCTGCTTTTTAATATGCTGCTTAGGTCGGTCATAACTTTTCTTCCAAGGAGTAAGCACCTTTTTGTTTCATGGCTGCAATCACCATCTGCAGTGACTTCGGAGCCGAAAAAAATAAAGTCTGACACTGTTTCCACTGTTTCCCCATCTATTTGCCATGAAGTGATGGGACCCGATACCATGATCTTAGTTTTCTGAATGTTGAGCTATAAGACAACTTTTTCACTGTCCTCTTTCCCTTTCATCAAGAGGCTCTTTAGTTCTTCTTCACTTTCTGCCATAAGGGTGGTGTCATCTGCATATCTGAGGTTATTGATATTTCTCCCGGCAATCTTGATTCCAGCTTGGGCTTCATCCAGCCCAGTGTTTCTCGTGATGTACTCTGCATGTAAGTTAAATAAGCTTATTGTTCACTTAAGAAGGCTTATTTTTTTAATCTCTCCCTACTATTCTTTGGTACTCTGCGTTCAGTTGGGTATATCTTTCTGTTTCTCCTTTGCCTTTTGCTTTTCTTCTTTTCTCAGCTATTTGTATGACCTCCTCAGACAGCCATTTTGCCCTTTTGCATTTCTTTTTCTTGGGGGTGGTTTTAGTCACTGCTTCCTGTACAATGTTATGAACCTCCATCCATAGTTCTCTGTCTATCAGATCTAATCCCTTGAATCTATTAGTCACCTTCACTGTATAATCATAAGGGATTTGATTTAGGTTATACCTGAATGGTCTAGTGGTTTTTCCTACTTTCTTCAATTTAAGCCTGAATTTTGCAATAAGGAGCTGATGATCTGAGCCACAGTCAGCTCCAGGTCTTGTTTTTGCTGACTGTATAGAGCTTCTCCATCTTCAATTGCAAGGAATATAATCAATCTGATTTCACTATTGACCATTTGGTGATGTCCATGTGTAGAATTGTCTGTTGGGTTGTTGGAAGAGGGTGCTTGCTATGCCCAGTGAGTTCTCTTGGCAAAACTCTGTTAGCCTTTGCCCTGCTTCACATTATACTCCAAGGCCAAACTTGCCTGTTACTCCAGGTATTTCTTGACTTCCTAACTTTTGCATTACAATCCTCTATGATGAAAAGGACATCTTTTTTGGTGTTAGTTCTAAAAGGTCTTGTAGGTCTTAAAACCGTTCAACTTCAGCTTCTTTGGCGTTAGTGTTTGGGGCATAGATTTGGATTATTGTGATATTGAGTGGTTTGCCTTGGAAATGAACTGAGATCACCCCGGCTGGTGATCCCTGACTGGGAAGAACCAGAGATGAAGCTGCACGTGGCCACCAGGGGGCGTAAACACACTACAGGAAGCACCTGAGCCTCCCACTTTGCCTAGTTGGTGGAGAGAGAATGTGTGTGTATATGCATGCATCCTTCCATAGCGCTTAGCACCAGAAACTGACAGTCAGTGGTGGAGAGGTTAAATGCCTTTTAAGGAACTTAGAGAGTGGTGCTTAGCTCTGAATGTTGGCCAGTCCTAGTCCCAGCAATTCTTGCTGTGTGCCCTAGAGCAAGCGTCTTAATCAGTCTTATCCTCAGTATCTTATCTCCCAAATGAGAATAAGAATGGCCCCCACCTTGGACTTCCCTGGTGGTACAGATGCTAACAATCCAATGCTCCTAATGCAGGGGACCCAGATTTAATCCCTGGTCAGGGAACAGGTTCCTACATGCCACCCCCATGCCACAGTTAAGACCTGGGGCAGCCAAATAAATATGAATATTTTTTAAAAAAGAAAGAATGGTGCCCATCTCAAAAGGTCTTGAGTTTAATTAAATGAGCCAGTTCATGGGTTGTGTTCACTGGTTGGTCACACCACAGGCACATGGAGCATGTTCTCAGGGGCAGCAAAGGAAGGTACTTTAAAACAACTCGTTACTTAGTGTTTTATTAAAATAAAAGCATAATAGGAAAAATCAGAACTTTAACTTCTTTATTTTAGTATCAATTTAGTATCATATTGGTTTTATATCTAATTACACAGGTGCACGTGCGCTTAGTCGCTCAGTAGTGTCCGACTCTTTGCAACCCATGGACCCATGCCCACCAGGCTCCTTTGTCCATGGGATTCTCCAAGCAAGAATACTGGAGTGGGTTGCCATTTCCTTCTCCAGGGGATCTTCCTGACCTGGGGACCAAACCTGGGTCTTCGGCATTGCAGGCAGATTCTTTACTGTCTGAGCTACCAGAGAAGCCCCAGTTACACAGGTGAGGGTCCTGTAATCCTTTTGATGTATGACTTATGTGGGTTTTTCAGCCCAGGAAGATCCCCAGAGGAGCTACTGATGATGGGGCCACCTATGTCTATTAGGGGGTTTCACTTTCTGTGAGGCCCAGAGCAACTGAGCAGCCATGCATGCAGGGCTCAGGAAAGTAGGTAGTGGTAGCATCCTCTGAGGAAGGAGTGGGGATGGGTAGCAAGGTCCACATAGGTCCCCAACCCTCCATCCCCAGAGACCAGCCTCCTACCCTGGAGCTGGCCTTGGGGAGGCCCCACCTTAGGGACCCCATTGGTCCTCTCATCCATGCCCCCACCTCCTTCAGGTCATGCCCAACATTCTACCTTGTACTTCCCTTGCCCCCCTACCCCTCCCCCCTGGTTCTCTGACCCCCAGATGACCTCCCCATTTGTCCCCTAGACTTGTGGTACCACCTCAGAAAGCATTTGGAGAACCTGGGGGTAGTTGTCACATGGTTGAAGAGACCCTGGCTTCTGGGACAGTCAGGGTCCTAGGAGTCCTAGAGGACAATTCACGCCACAGAGGACGTCTGAGTCCTGCCCCACCTTCAAACATCTCACCTGGATATTCAATCAAGTGAAGAACTTTATCTACATCAGAGCCTACAACCTTGTACCATTTTATTTGGAAGTGCAAAGTAAGGCTTGCACAGGTTTGATATGCAGCAAATTATCATACTTTTGTGTCATTTGTAATTTCACCAGGAGTTGTTCACCAAATAGGAAAATCTCCCCACGATGGCAACAATATCATGTTCCTCCGCTTGGAATGTGTGTGTGGCCGCCATGTTACAGGGCTTCTGAATATGGGCACAGACACATAGGAAGACTTCTTCACATCCTTGTCCCCCTGCATTTACATACTGACACACATAATATTTTTATTGAAAATTACATATTAGTATATATAAATATATCTTATCATGTATTATAAATGACTGTCCTTTATATCAGTGGTCCCTAAACTTTTTGACTCCAGGCACCAGTTTTGTGGAAGACAATTTTTCCATGGACTGGGCCGGGGGATGTTTTAAGATGATTCAAGTGAGCTTACATTTATTTCTATTAATATGACATCAGGTCCACCTCAGATCATCAGGCATTAGATCCCAGAGGTCGGGGACCCCTGATTTATTTACAACTAAAGTGTTATGCTGATTTTTTTGAAATTACATGTAGATGTTACATTTTCTTCCATTTTCACTGAAGGCTCATAATGGTAAGTATGGCATTTATTATTTTAGAAAGTAGGTTCTGAGAATCTCACAAACATACTATAAGCAAAACATCCAGAAACCACAGATGTTTCTGAAATAAATGAGTTTATTTATTCAGAGTCCAAAACCAGACAAATGCAGTTTGTGCTATTAGAAGTCAGAATGGTGGTTACTTTGGGGAGATAGGAACTTGATGAGGACTTGTGTCAGGAGCTGCTGGGATGCGCCCAGTCCGTGACAAGTTCACGGGACAAGAGAGGAGCCTGAAAGGCAGCTCTTCCTCACACGGGGCTGCCCTGGGGGCCCAGTATGTCCCCTCGGGAATCACCGGGACGTACCCAGGCCGTGACAAGGTCACGGGACAAGAGAAGAACCTGCAAGGGAGTTCTTCCTCTCGAGGTTGTCCCGGGGACAAGGTCACGGGACGAGAAAGGAATCTGCAAGGCAGCTCTTCCCCTCGAGGTTGTCCTGGGGGCCCAGTATGTCCCGTTCTTCTTTCTGTCTTACTGTTGTTGGGCTTTCTATTAATTTTTGGAAATATAATATATAGTAATAAGGCCTCCCTGGAAAAGTCCAAGCCTTTTTGGAAATGCTCATGATTGCTCTGGCTCAGGACACGACCGTAAACATCAAGTCAAAAAAAAGAAAAAGGCCACAGGTATAGTTTGGCTGCTTGCTTAAAAGATTATAATGTTCCAGAATAGAAAAGAGTAGAGGCATTTAGATTTAGAAGTAGATATACTGCTTCAGTTTACTTGCTCCTTGGTTGAGAAGGTTTTCATTATTGCTATTTCTTTGCTGCTATTTGTTCATTGTTTCCCTTTCTTTAAACATCATGGGATATTATGGGTATTTTTGTAGATTTAGAAAATGGAGTACATAGGATTTCAATAGATTTATATTAACCAGCTTCACTGCCATTATCTCACTATTAATAGAGGTGTTTTGCTGCTTTAGAGGTGTTTTGCCGCTTCACAGTTAATCATTGTAGGCTTGGTAATTTCAGGTAAAGAAAAATATCAGGGTTTTCACATGGTACTATTCTCAGAAATGTCAAACATGTTTTTCATAACCCTTCCCATGTATTGTTTTATTACCCAAAGAATTCATACTATATCTGGAGTCTATGGAACATTGTTTTTGTTAGAGTGAAAATGTTAGACCATTGAGGCAAGAAAACTACGTACAGGACATTTAAGAAAAAGCCCTGTAATCGGAAACGTTCTGGATGAATGCATAGGGGAAAAACATGGGGAAGAAAAATATTGACAGAAGCACGAAACCAATATCTGATGTAATATGTGGTGACTTAAGGGGGAGGTAACGTTCCTTCTTTGAAAACTAAGCTGTCCTAAAAATAAAAGAAAGCTACCTCTTCTATGCAACCTTCTGTGTGTGTCTGTCTTCTTCCTCGCTGACGCCACTCATCCCTTGGGTATTCCTGGACCCGCTGGGGCTGGACCCCGGCAGACTTGGGGGTTTGCAGTGTTGGAAATGTATTTTTGTTGACCTGGGTGCCGTTTGCACACGGGTCTTCAGACTGAAAGTTCATTGGGTGTATGTACTTTTCTGTATATACCCTGCATGTATGTGTGTGTTGTTAGTCGCTCAGTCCTGTTAAACTCTTTGGAACTCCATGGGATGTAGCTCTCCAGGCTCCTCTGTCCCTGGGATTCTCCAGGCAAGAATACCTGGAGTGGGTTGCCATGCCCTCCTCCAAGGGATCCTCTCAACCCAGGCCTCCGAAACCAGGTCTCCTGTGCTGCAGGCAGATGCTTTACTGTCTGAGCCAACAGGGAAGCCATATATACATTATGTTTCCATGAAAAAACAATAACAGAAAACAAAGTTAACATCACCAATAATGGGACAAGCTAGCAAAATCACCCTAGCAAAGCGATGCTCAAAATTCTCCAAGCCAGGCTTCAACAGTATATGAACCATGAACTTCCAGATATTCAAGCTGGATTTAGAAAAGGCAGAGGAACCAGCGATCAAGTTGCCAACATCCGCTGGATCATCGAAAAAGCAAGTTCAGTTCAGTTCAGTCACTCAGTCATGTCCGACTCCTTGAGACCCCATGAACTGCAGCACTCCAGGCCTCCCTGTCCATCACCAACTCCCAGAGTCCACCCAAACCCATGTCCGTTGAGTCGGTGATGCCATCCAACCATCTCACCCTCTGTCGTCCCCTTCTCCTCCTGCCCTCAATCTTTCACAGCATCAGGGTCTTTTCCAATGAGTCAGCTCTTTGCATCAGGTGGCCAAAGTATTGGAGCTTCAGCTTCAACATCAGTCTTCCCAATGAAGGGTGAAAAAGCAAGAGAGTTCTAGAAAAACATCTATTTCTGCTTTATTGACTACACCAAAGCCTTTGACTGTGTGGATCACAGCAAACTGTGGAAAATTCTTCAAAAGATGGGAATACCAGACCACTTGATCTGCCTCCTGAGAAATCTGAATGCAGGTCAAGAGGCAACAGTTAGAACTGGACATGGAACAACAGACTGGTTCCAAATCAGGAAAGGAGTAAGTCAAGTTGAATATTGTCACCCTGCTTATTTAACTTATATGCAGAGTACATCATGAGAAATGCTGGACTGGATGAAGCACAAGCTGGAATCAAGATTGCCGAGAGAAATAACAATAACCTCAGATATGCAGATGACACAACCCTTATGGTAGAAAGTGAAGAAGAACTAAAGAGCCTCCTGATGAAAGTGAAAGAGGAGAGTGGAAAAGTTGTCTTATAGCTCAACATTCAGAAAACTAAGATCATGGCATCTGGTCCCATCACTTCATGACAAATAGATGGGGAAACAGTGACAGACTTTGTTTTTTGGGGCTCCAAAATCACTGCAGATGGTGACTGCAGCCATGAAATTAAAAGACACTTGCTCCTTGAAAGAAATGTTATGACCAACATAGATAACATATTAAAAAGCAGAGACATTACTTTGTCAACAAAAGTCCATCTAGTCAAAGGTATGGTTTTTCCAGTAGTCATGTATGGATGTGAGAGTTGGACTATAAAGAAAGCTGAGCACTGAGGAACTGACGCTTTCAACTATGGTGTTGGAGAAGACTCTTGAGAGTCTCTTGGACTGCAAGGAGATCCAACCAGTCCATCCTAAAGGAGATCAGTCCTGAATATTCATTGGAAGGACTAATGCTGAAGCTGAAACTCCAATACTTTGGCCACCTGATGCGAAGAGCTGACTCATTTGAAAAGACCCTGACACTGGGAAAGATTGAAGGCAGGAGGAGAAGGGGATGACAGAGGATGAGATGGTTGGATGGCATCACCGACTCAATGGACTTGAGTTTTAGTAAACTCCAGGAGTTGGTGATGGACAGGGAGGCCTGGTGTGCTGCAGTCTATGGGGTTGCAAAGGATCAGACATGACTGAGTGACTGAACTGAACTGAACTGGATGGGACAAGTCAATATCATGTGCTGAAGACAATATGGGATTGATTTGTGATATTCTCATGAAAGGTATATAAGTCTCCTTGAGGAAACACTTGACAAAACCTAACTGAAGGATACATCAGTATCCCTAGTAGATGTATTCCTACTACATCACTGGCCTGTGCTCTCCAACCATGGCAAGGTTGTGAAAGAAAAACATATGGGGGAACTGTCCAGAGAAAAGGAGACTTAAGGGACCGGACAACTGAATACAATGCATGGTCTGGGAATTTGGGGGGTTCACAAAGACATTATGGGGACAATGAGCAAAATCTGATTGAGGTACACTGATTAGATAACAGCAACATATCAATGTGAATTTCCTGATTTTGATTCTTGTATAGTGGTTATGTAAGAGAATGTCCTTGTTTTTAGGAAAAACTGCTAAAGTACTGAGGAGTGAAAGCGTATCATGACCATAACTTATTCTCAAAGAGTTTTTTTTAAATGTGCATATGAAGAAAGAGTGGGAGAGAGCAAATGTGACAAAACCGAGTCTGAGTGGCTAGTCTATGGGTATTCAATGTATTTTTTTCAACTTTTCCATAAATCTTAAGTTATGCAGAAGTAAAACGTTGGGGTTAAGGGGCTCCAGGTCTGATAGTAGAACCCTAAGCATTGGCTCTTCCTTTCTCTATTCCTATGACCACCTTCTCTATTTCCTTGCATTCTCTATTCCCAGTTCTCATGGGTGTCAGTGTGAAGAGAGGCAGAAAAAGAAAGAAGTGAAGCCTGGCATTTCCTGACACGGAGGCCAGGGCTGTGTGCCATAGGTGCTGAAGGCCCATCTCTAAATGTCCTAACCTACAGCAAAGCTTAGTGAAGTTGGCTGGAATTGGCAGTTCTTGCCAGCTGCCTGCCACCTGACTTCCCTTCCTCAGCATGACCTCTGACCTCAGGGGACACTAGGATCAAGGCAGGTGCCCCAAAGACGGTAGAGCTGGCTGCTGGGCCCTGACCCATGCCCCTAGAGTTGCCAGAGCCGCCCCTGGCTCCGGCTAAAGCAGCCAGGTTGGCGCTCAGCACTCTGGACCCAGCCCAAGATCAAAGGACGCATGTGAGCAACCCTGTACCTGGCAGACCTGAGCTGCAGGAGCTGAGGAGGCCCCCAGTCTCCTTTGCTGCCCCTAGAAACCACAGGCTGAGTGTGGGGGCCAAGGCTTCTAAGGCTTAGCTGCCCCCAGATATTTTTTCAGCTCACCTGCCCCTGCCTGAAATTATACCATTAGAGCTCTGTTCTCCTAGGAGAGACCATTTCCAAACACTGACTTCTCCTAAAGTACAGACCTTGTGTTATAGGAGATAATAGTTCATGGACTTGGGTACCAACACATCAGATGCCTTTATTTTCCATAAATCAATTGAATCTACCTCTAAGCTCCCATTACATTGGGCTGGGAGGGATTTCAGCACAGGTATTCTCCTGGGTTGATGAGCGCTGATGATAAAAGCCCTGGGGGTTTGGGGAGGCTCTTTTGATCATCTGTCCCTGCAGGTTTTGACCCAGCACTACGTCCACTTTCAGTGTAGGGAGTGCCTAGGGCACTCCTGACCCACATCCTGAAATCCAGAGCTATCTGCCCCCCAGCTCAGACACAGACTAACTCTCCCCCTGGGGACTCTGTTTTCCCTCTTCTCTCAAGCTCTACCTTAGGCCTCTTGGGCCTTTCATTGACACATTTTACAGATGCAGAGACTGAGGCCAAGTGAAGGGGTTGCAGAGCAGGCTGAGAGGAGGTGGTAGTCATTACCCCATGAAGTGCTGCTGTGTGCCCCTTCCAGGGACACTTGCCTTTCCTTAGAGGACCTTTCTCAGCTGTGAGCACTGTAGCTCAAACGGCAGGATTTCAGGCTCCACGACAGGTGTGCGTGTATCCTCAGTCAATTCAGTCATGACTGACTCTCTGCAACTCCATGGACTGCAGCCCGCCAGGCTCCTCTGTCCGTGGGGGTTCTCCAAGTAAGAATACTGAAGTGTGTTACCATGCCCTTCCCCAGGGGATCTTCCCGACCCAAGGATCGAACCCACGTCTCTTATTTCTCCTGCACTGGCAGGTGAATTCTTTACCACTGTGCCACCTGGTAAGCCCCCATGACAGGCAAGCAGGAATTATTTGGTATGGGGGAGATTTTTCTGCTAGATTAGGCTCTCATGATGGGTGAAGAGCATAGCACTGGGTGTCATAAATTTTAGATCTCCCACCAACTCATTTGAACAGGCGCTGTTCCCTCTTTGAGCCTCAGTTGTTCTATCTGTAGAGTGGGGTCAGACCAGGAATCCTCTTGACCTGGATGCCCTGAGATTCCCTGAGCAATTTATTGATCACTGCCACGGCTTCCTCTGATTGAAAAAGGCATTCCCCCAAAACTCTACTCCTGAACACTCAGGAGAAGAAGCAACCACAGCAAGAATTTACACGCCCACCCCTGGTTCCCCTGGAGGCTGGATAGCTGGAGAGACAGGGCAGTGAGCCCTCTGGGGACACCTGTGTCCAGAGCAACAACTTGTCACTCAGAGCAGGTGCTGAGAGAAGGAGCAGGAGAGAGAGTCCCTTTCTGAAGATCCGAGGGATCTATGGGGACCCAGCTGAGAGCAGGGCTCCTGTGTACCCATGCTGTCCCTGCAGGGCTTTTCCCTGGAGGGCAGCTTAGTGGGAAAGAGCCATCTGCTCACCCTCACATGCCACTAAAGACAGGTATTTGGGTTGCAGCTGGAGAGACTTAGATTAGACTCACAGACTGCCAAGCCAGGAACTGCCAGGGCATGGGCATGAGTCCATTTCCAGAAGCCAAGGAGAGGCAGCAGGAGGAGCTGATGAATCACACCTGCCAACATTTACACTTGAGCCTGTCTTGGAAGGTGAATTCAGGCCAAGATGCCCAGTGCTTTCTGAACCTCAGAGAGTCCTCTTCCTCCAATCTGGGAGCCCTTTAGCCCCTGCTGTAGACCTCCCAGTAGCTCCTCTTGGCCCCTGGATGTAAGGGTAGACTCCTGCCTGGCATTTGTGCCCTCCAGAACCTGGGGACCTCTGTGTCTGCAGCCACACATCTCCCCTATGTTGATCCATGCTGGGCAAGAGCCAGACCTCCCTTCTTTCTGTCTCGTAGGGCTCGCTGCTGCTGAGGCTTTTGAGCCTCCACTCGGATTCCAGATTCCGACAACTTTGCCCTGGCCCCCTCTTCCAGGAAGCCCTCCTGAACAAATCAAGTGTCCTCAACCAAGCCATGACCCTTCTCAGGGGCACTCCCACCTCCCCTCAGTCTCTTGCCATTTGTTCCTTCTTGAGGGTCTTGATCTTTTTCCCAATGGAACAGCAAGGGTCTTGCATGGGGTGTCCTGGGACAGGGCCAGCCAGGCTGGACTGAGGAAGGGACTTAGGCGGTTTCCTAGAGGAGGGACGTCCTGACAGAGAGAGCCAAGTTGGCATCAAGTGTTCTGAGACTGCCCTTGTCGAGGATAGAGGCTTGGAGCAGATCTGACTCATGCCTGCCATTGCCTTGTCTGGCTCTGGGCCTGGCCAGAGGGCCTGCTTGAACACCTTGCTAGCAGATGGCCCTGTAAAGAGTGGCATCTGTTTCGGGCTGTGCTATCCAGTATGGTGGCCGCTGGCCACATGTGGTCTTGGGCACTTGAAATGTGGCCAGTCTGAGCCAAGATATGTAGAAAGATATGTAGAAAGTGTGAAATAAACACAGGTGTTCAAGAATTTAGCACCAAAAATAATGTGAACTATCTCATTAATTTTTCATATTGATGATACATTAAAATGATAAAGTATTTTGGATATAATTGAAATATATATATTTTATTATTATATATATATGTAAATATACATATTTATATATACATAAAATTTTTACATTTTATGTATATAATATATATATTGAAATACATATCTTGAAATATATATAGAAATATATATTGAAATATATATTTTATTATTTTATATATGTATATTTATATAAAATTTATTATTAAAATTTATATTAAAATTTATATAATATATAATATATATTAATATGTAATATATAATATTATATATTATAATTAATATAACATAAATTTTATAAATGTGTTTATATATAATATAGTATATAATATAATATGTATATGATATATATTATATTATATAAGCATACATACTACATATAAATATACATATAAAATATATTATATATAACATATTTATAATATATAATATATAAATATATAAAATATAATATATAAATATAAATTATATATAAATTTATAATATATAATATATATGGCATATTATATATAATATTATTTATAATATAAATATAATATTTATACATCAACATTTATATATTTTATATAATATATTATATATAATTTATATTTTTATATGTATAATATATTGAAATATATATTGTTATTTTATATATATTTATATAAAATAGATATGTTACATTATATATATAACTAAAATATAGTATTCAAGTTAAATACATTTTTCTTTTATATAAAAATTTTATTCTTAAATTTTATTCATCTTCCAGCTTTATTAAGATATAGTTGACACACAGCACGATATCAATTTAAGGGGTACAACATAATGATTTGACTTTATACATGAATTGATGGTCACAATAAGTTCAGGGAACATCCTTCATCTTGTGTAGATAAAAATGTAAAGAAATAGAAAAAAATTTTTTTCATTGTGACAAGAGCTCTATGGATTTACTTTCTTAACAACTTTCATATATTACCTACAGCAGTGTAATTATACTTATTGCATTGTACATTACATCCCTAACGATTATTTCTTTATAACTGGAACTTTGTGCCTTTTGACTGTCTTCATCCGATTCCCTCTACCCCCACACCCTGCCTCTGGTAGCCACAAGCTTGATCTCTTTTTTTGTTTGTTTGTTCTTGAAGTACAACTGACCTACAGCACTATGTTAGTTTCTGGTACCCAACATAGTGATTCCATATTTCTATACATTTCAAAATATTCACTACTATAAGTCTGGTTACAATCTGTCATCACACAAAGATATTACATAATCGTTGGCTGTTTTTCATATTGTACATCTCATACCTGTGACTTATTTATTTTGCAACTAGAAGTTTGTACTTCTTGATCTCCCTCACTGATTACTTTCTTCCCCCCACCCCCTTCCCCTCTGTCAACCATCTGTTCTCTGTATCTATAATTCTGTTTTTGTTTCTTCATATTTGTTCACTTGCTTTGCTTTCTAGATTCTACATATATGTGAAATCATACAGTATTTGCCTTTCTTGGATTTATTTCACTTATTTCATTTATTTCACTTAATACCTCTCAGCCCTTATCCACATCATCACAAATCAAGACTTCATTCTTTTTTATGGCTGAGTAATATTCAATTAAATATAAATGAAATGGTTTCTTCCATATATTGGCAATTATAAATAATAACTAATGAACATAGGGATACATAAATGTTCTCTCAGTAGTAATTTTATTTTCTTCAGATAAATACCCAGAAGTGGGATTGCTGCATCAAATGGCAATTCTAGTTTTGATATTTTGAAGACTCTCCATATGGTTTTCTGTAGTGGCTGCACCAACTGACATTTCTACCAACAGTGTAGTGAAGTTTCCCTTTTCTCCACACCCTCACCAACACTTATTTGTTATCTTTTGATAATAGCCATTCTGACAAGTGGGAGGTAATACCTCATTGTGGTTCTGATTTGCATTTCCCTGGTGATGAGTGATGTTGAGCATCTTTTCAAATGTCTCTTGACCATCTGCCTGTCTTCTTTGGAAAAATGTCTGTTCAGATCCTCTGCCTATTTTTTATTTGGGTTATTTGGTTTTATTTTTTGTCTGTGCTGGGTCTTCTTCACTGTGCATGGGCTTTCTCTAGTTGCAGTGAGTGGGGGCCCTTCTCTAGTTGTGACCTGTGGGCTTAATTGCCCTATAACATATGGAATCTTCCCAAACCAGGGATTGAACCCACGTTCCCTGCATTGACAGGTAGATTCTTAACCACTGGGCCATCAGGGAAGTTCTATTTGTTGTTTTTTTTTTTTGATGTTGAGTTGTATGAGTTCTTTTTACATTTTGTATCTTAACCCCTTATTGGATATATTGTTTGTAAATATCTTCTCCCATTCAGTAGGTGGCCTTCTCATTTTGTTGATATTTTCCTTCACTGTACAAAAGCTTTTTAGTTTGATGTAGTGCCATTTGTTTATTGTTGCTTTTGTTTCCCTTGACTGAGGAGACATATCCAAAAAAATATACTAAGACCAATGTTAAAGCAAGTACTGCCTCTGTTTCCTTCTAGAAATTTTATGATTTCAGAACTTATTTTTAAGTCTTTAACCCATTTTGAATTTATTTTTGTGCATGGTGTGAGGCTGTCATCCATTTCAGTTCTTTTTCATGTAACGATACAGTTTTTTTAACACTATTTATTGAAGAGATTATCTTTTCCCCACTGTATATTCTTGCCTCTTTTGTCATAGATTAATTGCCCATATAAGTGGTTCATTTCTGGGTTCTCTATTCTGTTCCATTGCTGTATAATCTGTTCCTGTGGCAGTATCATACTGTTCTGTATGGAGTATACTGTAGCTTTGTAGCATAGTTTGAAGTCAGGGAGTGTGATGCTCCTAGCTTCTTCTTCTTTCTCAAGATTGTTTTGGCTATTTGGAAGTCTTTTGTGTTACCATACAAATCTTAGAATTATTCATTCTAGTTCTGTGAAAAATGCCACTGGTATTTTGATAGGAGTTGCATTAAATCTGTAGATTGCTTTGGGCAGTATGGTCACCTTAACAGTATTAATTCTTCCAACCCATGAGCATGGTTTATCTTTCCATCTGTTTGTGCCATCTTCAGTTTATTTCATCTGTGCCTTATAGTTTTCTGAGTACAGATCTTTTACTGCCTTAGGTTTATTCCTAGGGGTTTTATTCTTTTTGATGTGATTATAAATAAGAGTGCTTTCTTAATTTCTTCTTCTGACAGTTCATTGTTAGTGTATAAAATGCAACTGATTTCTGTATATTAATTTTGTATCCTGCAGCCTTACCAAATTTACTGATGAGTTCTAGTAGTTTTTTGGTGATGTCTTTAGGATATTCTAAGTCAAGTATCATGTCATCTGCTATAGTGATAGGCTTATTTCTTCCTTTCCAAATTTGGATTCCTTTTATTTCTCTTTCTTTTCTGATTGCTGTACCTTGGACTTTTTTTACTTTTAAAAATAGAGCTACTAGAAAATTTTTACTTACATATGAAACTCACATTATATCATTTCCATTTTACAGAGGCGGACACAAGCATCAGAGGGCTTGAGTGACGTGTGATGCAAAGCCCAAGTGCGGAAGTCAGTGAATCTGCTTTAGAATTTGTGAGCAGAGAGGACTCCAAAAGGATGCATTCCCCAGGCCCTTTGGCTGTGGGACAAATACTAGAACCCTCCATGCTCAAACAGTCACGTTCCCCTCCTCCTGGGAATCTTAACCAACCAGTAGTATATTCTGCCTTTGAGGGTGGGCTTGGAGTTGAAGCTGTGACCCATGGACATGGGAGGCTCCCCAAGATGCCCAGCCTGAGCAGATACCATTAACTGACCTCCCTCCCCAGTTCCAACTGCAGCGGTCCGGCCTCTGCCCTGCCCCAGGCCCCATCAGCTTGAACCTCAGTGTGGCCCCCTCCCAGACATCAACCCTATCAGCTACTCTATCAGGTTATCTTGCACCCTCTACCTCAGACCCACCTCTGTCCCTGTTCCCAAACGTTGCTCAGGCCGCAGACCACTTTCCTCACAGTTAAGCATCCTGGCTAGTTGTTGTTCCTGGCCAGTCCATAGCGGGACCCCTTCCCTGGCCCCTGAGGCAACAGATGTAGAGAATGACTTTGGGTTTGGGAGCAAATTCTTGGCAGTCTGGGTCTTCACAGCCACCCCCCCCCCCCCACCTCCTGAGATGGGGTGAGGCCAAGAGAAGGGAGATGCTCTGGAGCCCAGGAGGTACTTCAGGGGGAAGATTGTGCCCCCTAGCCTGGGCACAGGTTTGGCATGCTGTGGCCACTTGCCTGGGCCCTGCAGTCCAAATCTCTTAGAGGGTCAACCTGGCTACCCTGGGAAGGGGTCTGTGGGGTCTTGGGAGTAAGCAGAGCCCATCTTGTCTTGGGTACCCTAAATGTGCCCAGAAGTGCCTCCAGGAGGCAATCTTGCCACGGATGAGGATTCAGAATCCAGTCCTGTGTCCCTTGAGGTCAGGTCTGCTGGAGGCATTTGGGATCCAGCTGGGGCATCCCATTTGGATGTTAATAGGGTCAAAGCTTGCACTGTAATTATAGCAGAAGGAGGCCACTTTTGGTTTTAAAATAGTTTTAAATTTAAAAAATGAATTAAGTGGAAGGATGAAAGGCGTGAGGAATCTTGGCAGCCTTGGGATAATTATTTTAAAACCAGCTCCCATTTCTCAAGTCCTCCGCAGCGCCAGGCCTGTGGTGCTGCCATCCCTGGGAGGGTGGCCAAGATCTCTGGCAGGGCCGGTGATTTCAGGCCTATTGTACCGCCTCCAGGTGGCCACCGCTCTGCTCATCCCTCCTTCCCTCAGGCCCAGCTGCACTGGCAAAGAGCAAGCTGGACAAATCCAGCTTCAAATTCTGCTCGGCCACATGCCTATTTAACCTCCCCCAGCCTCATCTTTCTTATCTGTAATATGGAGGTAATGATAGCTCTTGGGTCATAGGGAAAGAGTCAGACCCCTGCCCCAGGCCCCTTACCTGCCTTCAGAGGCCCATCACTAGCGTCACTTCCCCTAAGCTGAGCAAACGCTGTCCTCCAGACACCATCCCTTACAGTTCAGTTCAGTTCAGTCCCTTCAACCATCACCAATGTGGAGGGAGAAAACAGTCTCTAGATGAGGCCAGGAGCGCCTACAGGAGTAAAACTGTCTGACCCTGCGCTGGGGCAGCCCTTGGCGAGGGACCCTGTGCCTCCTATGCCCCAACCCACTGGGGAGAGGTATGCCCCGAGCATACCTCTCGGGTGGGTATGCTCAACATACCCACCCAAAAGGGGGATTGTCAACAGAGCAAACCTCTCCCTCCCCTGCCTCCCTGGGCTTGCAGCTAGAGGTCTGAGGCCCAATTCCACTCTCTCCTCATGGCCTCAGCCAAAGCTCAGCAGTGTCCCATGACCTTGGAGTGCCCTCCTGGTATAGTGACCATGACAAGCTGTGGCCAAAGTGAGTAGACACAGATGCACCCCCGGCCCCAGCAGTACCTGCAGGTTGGCCTCCTTTCCAAGGATGCTCAGGCACATCCTGAACAAGCCTCCTTCCCAGGCATGCCCTGGTCCATCTCTCCAAAGCCCTTGATCCTGCGTCCCCTCAGCTCTCCCTTCACAACCTCATGCATACATTTGCTGCTCCAGTTTTACTGCCCCCCACTCCTCAGTGCCCCCACTGTCCACCATCCTCCCTGCTCTGGCTCATCTGGGGTGCAGTGATAGCTGGGTCTCCAACCATTCTGGACCTGGGCTGGGACTACTGTGAGTCCAGCAAGGCACTTCAGGTGCACATTTAAGGAAACGGGCACTGTCAAAGTCATTCAGATGCAGAGTTGGTACCTGAGGGTGCGTGCCTCTTTAAATTTTGCACCCTGAGAGATCACTTCTCTCACCCTAGCCCCGCCCTGCCTCAGACCCTCCAACCCGCCCCCTCCAACACACACACCTTTCCAAACACTCTCATTAGGTGCCTCAGACCTCACTCTGTGGCTTTCCCCCTCAGCAGCATCTCTCCAGGGTTGTGCACTGCTTCTGGGCTGGATCTCTCACTGAGTACCCTCCCCTTCCTGCCCCTCAGCCTCTCCTACCACCTTAAATGAAGATGCTCCAAACCTCCCTCCACCCTCTACCTCTCTTCTTGGCTCAGACCCCAACACCCCACTCCTTCCTAGCACTCCTCTCCAGGGCCCCACAAATGCCGTGTGTCCCTCCTGGTCTCTTCTTGCCCAGGCTTTCCTGTCACCTCTCTCTACCCAGGGACATACTCTGCACTCCCCCCACCCTCCTCCCTCATAGATCGCTACATGCTATCTAAATCTCTCTCATTCAGCCCCCTGCTCCCAGCCTCCACCACACTGTATTCTTTCTCCTGGCCACTGGCCAACATCTCCCCCTTCTGCCATTCCTGCCTGCCCCCCAACACTCCCCAGGGATCCCCCCTTTGCACATCCGGCCTCCCCCTTCCTTTACTCCAGATCCTTCCTGACTCCCTCTAGCCTTGGAGAGAGTCCCAGGCCCTCCCCCAGGGCCCCAGCCCCACTGGTGCTTCTCCACTCTACAGACACCCTGGGCTCTCACCTGGGAACTGGCACCCCTGCTCTTTCTGCTCAAACACACTGTTCCCATCTCTCTGCCTTGGAACACTGGTTGGAATTTAATTCCTTCACCAGATGAAGATATCACAGTCTGAGCTCAGTGCCCATGGCCCTGAGCTTGACTCATCACCATGGCCTCTCCGATGTCCAGAACGGTACTTGATAGAACACAGGCACTCAATGGGTATTTGCTGCATGAATGATCGAATTTATTAATCAGTGCATGGATGGATTGTCATGTAGGTGGCTTTGGTGGCTGGGTGGGGATGAAGGGAGATACTACATAAGCTGTAGCCAGTGCCTGCCTACGGCAGCAGGTGGCTGGAAGGAGAAGGCCACGTCACCCACAGCAGGCTGAGTCCATTTTAATGGCCTGGCAGTGAGGTGCGTACATGGCGGAGGCCCGCAGAAGAGGTAATGCTGAGAGGGCAGCTCTGCCCACTCTTCTAATTATTGCTTGAGTCTTTCCGGGAGTGCCAGCTGCCTGCCCCAGAGAGTTTGGCCTCATCTGTCACAGTGTGAGCTCGGGGTAGGGCTGCTGCCACTGCCAGTGGGGAAGACAAGAGGAGGTTCCCAGGGGCCTTTGGGTCTTGGAGAGCAAAGGCAGCCTCAGGCTTGGGCCACACTCGGCTCAGGTCCCTTCCTGTCCCCAGGGTGGCTGAAAGGTGTCCCCTGACTTGAGGGTCCCGTCAAGAAGCCTCCAGCGTGGCCAAGGAGCAAGCCAGCTGAAGGAGGGTCCACAGCAACCCCAGGCAGGGAGCCTCGGATGGTTTGGTGTCTGCTGACATGGAAGCCCTTGGGAAGATGGTGCCCCGGTGACTGGCTGGGCAGGTAGGCAGCTCAGGCCCGGAAGGAGGCCTTGACCACACGGCCCTTCAGTGGCTGTGGCGGCCGGAAGTTGTTCACCATGTGGATCCTCTCATCCTCCTCTGAGGTGAAAAGCAGGCTCCGGAATTTCTCCATCTTAAGGCAGGAGAGATACTCAGGGCAGAATGGGGGAGCTGTGGTCCCCTCTGACCCCAGACACATCATCTGGCATACCCTGCCCAGCCAGCTCTGCCCTTCTCTCCTCCTGCCCAGAGGGCTTGTCCCCACTTCTCCCCACTCATTTCCTGTTGGAACCCCAGACCTCAGTGACTTATTCACTAAAGAGCCTCTGAACCCAGGTCCTGTTCTGTGTAGCTCCAGTTCCAATCTTCACTCTAGCTAAGAACCGTCCACAAATGCAGCATTCAGATTCTAGCACGCTAGGGGTGGTCCCAGTATCCAGGGATCTCTCCTTCTAGCCTGTGTCCAGGTCCTAATGACTAACAACCAAGCTGACCCCCACCCAAGAATCTGAACATTTATTAGCAAAAAATGGGAATCTTGACGGTGGGACCGCAGGCTGTGGGCTGCTATGGTCACGCTGCCCAGGTGTACCTGAGTGTCTCCTCCCTCCATCTGCTGCTCTGGGAGGACTCACCTGTCTCTCAGAGATACGGATGGGCTCCCGGAGCACAATCCAGGTGACGCTCTCGCTCAGCGGTGGTGTCGTCAGGGACCCGGGGTAGGTCCAGTAGTGCCGGCTGGCAGGCAGGAGGCACTTGGGGTTGAAGCAGCTGAACTGGGCCTTGGTGCCCTGGGGCAGGGTGGAGGACCCAGGAATCAGCACAGACCTCCCACCAGGATGAGAGCAGCATCCTCCCTGCCCATTTCTGTCAATAGGATTTAGGCTTATATGACCCACTGAGGCAAACTGTGGGCAAACGTCTGTGATCCCAGAGGCCATCTCCCAGCCTGGCCGGCCCTCTTTACCCATCCTTTTGCATTAGGAAGCTGTGGTTCCTAAGCTCTTGGGGCATCATGTTCTCTCCTTTGCCCTCGACAAACCTCAGTAATGCTGCCTGTTGGAGGACCATTAAAGTGATAAGCATCTTATGAATCCTATACCAAACCAGACCACATGCTGGGCACACAGTGGAGCCATGGGCCCTGATGACAAGGAGTCAGTCGCAGCGCCCCACAGCTGCGGACCTGCACCCTTCACCTCTGCAAGGGTCTGCTGCCAGGATGGAGGAGTGGGAGGGCCCACTCCACGATCTAGCCTGGCCCTCCCTCCCCTCCCAGGCTGCTCTGGATCAAGGGCACCGACCCCTGGTCTCACCTTAAACCGAACCATGTAGAGCGCATCTGTCAGACGGTTCATGCTGGGGTGCTCGTCCCCCGTCTGTCAGAGAGAAGGCAGCGTGAGCCCAGAATTCACTGTGTTCTGTGACTCGGGGTGGCACCAGGCCTCCCATGGCCCTCTGGGTCCCCGGTAACCCTCTCACCTCCAGGAAGACACCGACCACAGCCAGGCCATCGGGCGCCGAGGCCGCCTCCCCAAAGGTGCTGTACTTCTTGGCGTTCCAGTGAACCAGGTGCAGCTACAGGGCAACAGCAGGCCAGGCCAGTGCTTTAGTGCCTCCCAGGGTCTGCGAGAGTTCAGGGCTAGGCTTCCCTCACTCCCACAGGACTCCTGGCCCCCCTGCAGGAGGGGCTCCTCTGGGAGCCATGGGTCAAAGAGCATTTACCGTGTTCTAGGTCTGACCCTTTCCTGAGCCCCAAGGGACCAAAGAGCTCAGGCCCTGCCCTCCATGAACTATGAAATAGATAATGACCATCTAGTGTGACACCTCCCTGAGGAAGTGGATCCTGCAGCTGAGGCCAAAGAATCAGAAGAGGGTTACCCGATGGAACTCTCGGGGCAAGGCATTTTAGGCAGAAAGAACAGCATAGGTAAATGCCTAGAGGTATGAAAGAGCCAAGCTTCGCAGGTGGCTCAGTGGTAAAGAATCCGCCTGCCAATGCAGGAGACACAGGAGATGGGGGTTTGATCCCTGGGTCTAGGAGATTCCCTGGAGAAGGAAATGGCAACCCACTCCAGTATTCTTGCCTGGAGAATCCCATGGACAGAGGAGCCTGGCGAATTATAGTCGATGCGGTTGCAAAAGGGTAGGACAAGACTTAGCCACTAAACAATAACAACGGCAACATGAAAGAGCCAGGTGCGGGCAGGGATTCATTACATGCAGGTCAGTATGAGAAGAGGTCAAGGTGAGATGAGGCCAGGCAAAGCCAGGTCACACAGGCCCTTGAAGGCCAGGCTTAATCCTTCAAGGGTTGTTGCAAGGCTGTGATGGGACTGGATTTGCCCTTCAGAAAATTCCTTCTGGACACACAGATCAGCACAACAGTGGGCCAACTTCAGGTGGAAGACCCTGTGCTGAGGGTGGGTGGAGGTCCCCTAGGGGACTTCACTCCCTCCAGTGCCCCACACTGGGCACCTAGCAAACCCTTGACCCCCAGTACCCCACTCCTTCCCCCATCAGGCAGAGGAGGGTCTTACCTCGCTGGGGAATGACTTGCCATCCACCGTGTGCTCCGAGCCCACACCATGCTTCTTGCCCCAGTGGAAATGGAACTGCTTAAGCCGGTAGGGCCCATCCAGGGGGCCCCCAGACACCACTGCGGGGAGAAGGGGGACCTGTAGCAATAGCCGCGAGAGATCCCACACTGCCTGAAGGTGGCAGTACTAGCATTGGGGCAGTGCCCAGGAGGGGGGTAAACTTTTCATTTGGAACATTCCTGGAGCTAAGTGGACTTGGATCGGTCCCCACGCAGTTCCCTTATGCCTTTGACTGGGCCAGGGCAGAAATCCTGGAGGCCTGTAGGTGGCAGAGGAGTCTGGTACTGACAGGGTACATCTTTCCATCAGGCTGTCCTCCCCACTCCTGCCCACCTTCCAGTGGAAGCTGGGACTTTGCCTCTCAGACCCTCTTCGCCACTAATGGTAGACGTCCCATGCCTGCAGCCCTGACTCAGAGCTGGGTCAGAAGGATTCTCTTCTTTAGTCTTCATGGTAACTCAGAAGGACAGAACCTATTATTATTCCTATTGTATAAAGGAGGAACCGAGAGACAGAGAGGGCAAGGTCTTGGTCCAAGGTCACACACAGCAAGGCACTGAGCTAAGATATAAGCCCACATCTACTTCATGTGAGTCCAGAGCCCAAGGCCCTAATCACCAGGCTGTGCTGCCTGCCCAGAACCTGGTGGCTCCCCAGGGCCCGATGTACAGAGGCCAGCTCCTGAGGGTCCCCACTCCAAGGGTCAGGCCCCTGTCTTGATCAGAGTCCCGCCCTCATGGCCTCTTTGGCAGGGCCAGTTTATGCTGGTTTTGTGACTTTCCTACTCTGATATCCAGCAAGCAGAGGCCACACACAAGGCCTCCTGGGACTGATTGAATTTCTAGCTGAAATAGATCTAGCAGTGGAGGGAGCCCCCGCCAGGTCTGAATGTGAGCTCCTGGATCAGGTGACAGCCCTGGGCTCAGAGTTCCACTAGGCCCCTCCAGGATGGGTGACCGGGGCAGGGCCCTGACCCCTGTGGGCCCCTCAAGGAGGAGGATAATGGGACACCCCAGAGGCCCGGTCTCACTGTCCTGCCTCACCTGGGCTGCAGGTCTGTCCATGGCAATGCTGGGTGGTTAACTGAACCTGAAGGTTGTGGCTCTGGGTTGAGGCCCAATCAGGATGCCTCCATCCTGGGGAAGGCCTGTAGACTGAGCTTCTGATATGGACTGTGGAGGCTCACTCTTCCAAGCATGCCCCACCTGGGACTCCATAGTGTAACCCCTTAGAGAGTGACCTCCCTCCCTAACCCTTGAGCTTGGCTTCCTCAGCCTGCTCTCTGCATCCTGACCACAGAACACACTGCCATTCACGGTGTACTTACAATGTGTTCAGGCACTCTGCAGACATCAACCCCCACAGTGGCCTAGAGGGGGACACATTGTTACCCACCCTGGCCAGATGTGGGACAGAGGCTCGGAAAGGTAGGTCACACAGCTAGGAAGTGGCAGGGCCCCAACTCTCTCACTCCTCAGCCTACTTTCCTTCCACTGGGCCCCTAACCCCTCAGGCCTTGGCATTCTATTAAGGGAGGGAACCCCAGCCAGGCTAGAAAGTGAGCCCCTCGATCCATGGTCCAGAGGAATGCTCCCTTGGGCCTCCCCTACCAAGAGTGGCCTTCACTGAGCTCTTTATGTCTGAATTGACCCCTCAGTGTCCTCTGAAGGTTATTCAGAAGGTCCAGTCACTTGAAAACTACTCTTTCATAAACTGTGATCTTAGGTGCTTCCCTGGTGGCTTAGTGGTAAAGAATCTGCCAATGCAGGAGATGCAGATTTGATCCCTGGGTTGGGAAGATTCCCTGGAGAAAGAAATGGCAACCCAGGGCAGTATTCTTGCCTGGGAAATCCCAAAGGACAGAGGAGCCTGGCGGGCTACATTCCACAGGGTCGCCAAGAGTTGGACACGACTTAGTGACTAAACAACAACAACAATGTCATCAAGAGCCCCATGTTCTTCCCCAAAGCTCTGGGTGAGAGCCTTTTACTTAGAATTCAGTACCAGGAATGCTATGTCTCTCTTCGGAGGATCTGTTGGATTTCCTCCCTTCTGCAGCAAGAATTATAACTGATCCTCTTTCCCTTTTTTCCTAACCTAACAGAGAACTCGGGACTAAGCAAATAAGATCATTCCTATCTGGCTTTCCTCCTCTTGTCTGCCTTTTGATTCTCTATTTGAAATCTGAGTTCCCCTGAGTACTTTCATTGCATGTATGGCGGGCAGGGGTAGGAGACAGAGGGGCAGAGTACCAGTCACTTCCTTATGTAAGAAACTTTAGCAGGTTCCCCCCTTGTCCCACTCGACCCCCTCACAGGCCTGGTCATAAGGACAAAAATCCCTAAACTAAGGAGCACTCCCAAGCCTTCTGTCTAGGAATTTATCATGGAAGAATCCTCTAATCCCAGGGCAAAGAGACCTTGGAAGGAGCTGCCACAAGTTCCCACTGGGTTCTCTTTGGTCCAAGATGGTTGGGATTTGAGGCTGTAGGTGGGCTGGAGATTTCAGAGTAGGACTAGGCAGGTTCTGGCCTTCCCCAGTTCACTAAGTTTCTGCTAGCCCATCTTACAGGCAGGTTCTTGAGAGGAATAAACCAACTGCTTATGACCTTAACAAGGGCCCTGGCACGCAGAACATTTTAGCTCCATTCTCTTTCTGCTGGGCTTAACCAGATCACACAGAGAGGAGGGTTTGGCCTTAGGCCACACAGCAGGTCAGTGATGAGGCACGGAGTGGAAACAAACCTGACCTCAAGCACTAAATGAAAGAGAAGAAAGAGAATTAGTGTTTCTTGTGCATCTACTACATGCCAGCACTACAGACATCACTCCAGGTTTTTTCATTTTTCCTCTCTGTGACCCCAGGGAGGGAAACAGGGTCTTAATGCCCCCATTTTATGCATCAGGAGACTGAGGCTTCACAGCTGGTGAAAAGTGGAGCCTTCCTTTCCCAGCATGGTGTTCTGCCCTTCTTGAGCCTACCCCAATCAGGTTAGGATTCCAGGGAGAAGAGTGCCAGGGGCTGGCAGGGGCCACTTACCAGTTCGGTCATCACTGTCATTGAAGTCCACTTGGACAGAGTGGCCATTGTTGGCGATGCTGAGGGATGTGCAGGACTCATAGGAGATCTCCAGTGGCTTCAGGCTGGGTGAGTACACAGCCTGGCTAGATACGATATTGATTGGTGACTGGCGGTCTCCCTGGGCAATGGGATACAGCTTGTGCCAGTGTGAGGGGCCTGCAGATGGTGGGAAGAGGGCAAGGACTCAGGCCAACCCGGATCTCAGGGCTGCAGATGAGGGCATCTGTGGGGGATGGTCTCCGTGCTATATACTTTCAGAGATCAGCCCCTGCTCTGGAGTCACATGGTCTGGAGCGTCACTCCCAGCTCTGCCACTTCCCCTCTTAGCCTCCCCTTTCTTGTCTGTGAAATAGCCTCCCCAAAGCTCTCTACCCACAGCTGATAGGAGATCCAGAGAGCTAATGCGCGGAAGGGAGCACACAAAAACTACAGGCTCAGGGGCAGTTTGGGGTAGTGGGGCCTCCCCGACACCCAGCATATGTGTAGAGAGGTCCCCAAATCCCTGAGGTCACTGACCCGACCCTACCAGGTGTCTGGCCTCTTCTTGAATCTGACCAAGTTCCAGTCAGTGTTTGTAATAATGATGACAAAAGCTCACATCAACTTCACTTTGGCTCTATGACATGCATTTGCTTCTCACAATAGCCTTGTCAAGTAGAGACAAGTGTGATTCCCATTTCACAGATGAGGGCACTGAGAGTCACTTGTGCACGTGCGCATGCACACTTGGGTACAGGGGTAAACACACAGTGTGTACATGCCTTGCCCCCCAGCTGCCCTCCTTGGGCATGTGCAGGTCCAGGGAGATTTTCATGAGTGCAGACATATGTGCACAGTGACCTGAGCTCACCGCATCCAGAGCGGGCAGGCCCAGTAACATATGTGTACAAATGTGCAGCTCTTCCAAGTATCTCTGACACACATATATGCACCCTCATATGTAGATACCCCCTATTGCAAACCCTGGTCTGCACTAAGAGACTACAGCAAAACACATGCTCATGCACATACATGCACACCTGTGTGCACACCCACGAGCACCCACCACCTGCCTCCCAGAGATTCCATCTGCAGCCGAGAGGCTCGGCATCTCCCTGGGGAACATCCTGAGATGCAGCCTATTTTTAGAGCCACTGCCGGCTGGTGCTTCTCCCCGTTTTTGGCTTCTTAAGTTTTCCTGAGAAAACAGCAGCAGGTGCCGACAGAACTGTGTCCCCAGCGGATGACTCAGAAGCGTGGCCCAGACCCACTGTGGGTTATTTTTGAAGTCCTGTGAGCATGCCGCATGCCGGCACCTCCATCCTCTGTCCTTCCCGCCCTCACTGTCCCTCGGCCAGGTGACCCAGGACTGGGCGAGGCACAGCAGCTTCAGGGAGGCCAGCTACAGGGCAGACCTGATGCAATACTGGACATTCAGTGCTGGTGGTCAGGACTAGCAAGAAAGCTAAAGTCAGGGGACTTGGACTCTGGGGGAGGCACCCAGAAGCTGGCTGGAAGCAGGAGCTGGGGATGGGGGGAGAGAATCTTCTAGGAGGGTCCTGTCAACCTGCCCCTTCTCTGCCTTTCTCTGCATCTCTGTAGATCTCTGTTGCCTTTTTCTGAAAATCTCTTTCTAGCTTTTGCATGTCCAAACAGGGCTTTCCCCTTCAAAATATGCTCCTCTGTGCTTGGGACCTCAGAGCAGGGGCAAAGACCCCACAGCACCTCCCTAACTCTCTCTGACCCAATTGTAAGCCCCAGAGCCCCAGACTTGGTACCCAGGACCCCCATCCACCCCTCACAGAGTGCCTGCCTCTCTGCAGATAAGTAGGGATGGGGGTGTTCCTCCCACCAGCACTCCCCTTCTCCCACCCCCACCTGCCTTGCCTTGGTTTCCTCTGGATCTTGGTTCCTCGGGGAAGGCTAAGAACTCTTATCCCACATCCCCATCCCAGCTTGGTAAGAAATAGCCTCAAAGGAACTGCCCTGCCGCAGACCCACACTCAAGTGGTCTGGCTCTCACCTTCTGCCTCTTCTCCCTTCCTCTGCATTTTAAGGAAAGTGAGGCAGGATCGAGGAGCTATTCTCCGCGTCAGACCAGGAGGCTGATGTGGGCCACCGGCTCCCTTGTCTCACACCGGGACGTGCTCAGACATCCTGCCAGAGGCAGACACGCAGACACATCCGTGCGCCCTTAGATGCTCCCTTCCTTCACATACCTGCCAACTCGAAAGCTTGGACACTTCGACGGTTAAACTCTGCCAGGGACACCGCGCCCTTGCCCACGCGGAGCCCAGCTCCCGGGAGGTCACCGCACACCAGCCGTACGCGCTCCCCGCACAGACACCGCGCAGCGCGCTGCGTTCGGACCGCCCCCAGCTGCCCTGGGCTACCTCCACCCGCTGCGCACTCCGGCGGGCATGAGTGAGTGAGTGTCCGGCCAGGGTCCCAGCGAGCTGGGTCGTCAGGGGCTGCGCGGAGGAGGAGGCAGGACGCGCTTGGCTCGCTGGCGGCGGGGCCGGACGGAGAGCAGCGCGCACTTTGCGCCAGGTGCGGGGGAGCCAGGGCTCTGACCCAGCGGGTGGGCCGGGCTCTGGGGGCTGGATGGGAGAAGGGTCCCCATCTCGCCTGGAGGATAGGGGGCTTCCAGGTCCCGCTGGGTGGGAGGGTCAGGGACGAGTCCCAGTGGATGGGGGCCGGCTGGGGTCTGTGCCTACCGTCGTTCTGGCCGTAGCCCCAGCCGTGGTGGCCGGTCATGCCGCTGCCGTCACCTGCCGGCTCGGCTCAGTTCTGCTCGCTCGGGCTGCGGCTCCGGCCCCGCTCGCTGCTGCGGAGCAGCCTCTTAAAGCGGCGGCAGGCGGGAGGAGCGGTTCCCAGGGGACCCGCCCCCCCACCCCCTAGTAGGGCGAGAGAGGCTGGCCCTGCCCCGCCCTGCCCTCTCCCACCCACCCCGCAAGCCAGTTGAGCCCTGAGTTGAGATGCGGGCTGTGTGGGGGGTGTCAAGGGGACCTAAACCCCACCCCCACCCTGACCCTGGCCGAGTCCTATTCCTCCTTCCCTCCAGCACGTGTACAGCCTCTGGGGCAGGAGAAGCCACCCATCATGAGGGCCGCCTCCGTTTCTCCACACCCCGTCCGTCTCCCAGGTTGTCCCTGGCGGTCAATTCCACCACCGGAGACCTGGGCTCTGGGCTCCGAGTCCTCTTGGACTGGAGCCCCTTGAAACTGCAAATTGCACTGACCATCAAGTGTCCAGGAATGGAGTTTCCCCTGTTTGGGGAAGGATCATGGTGCTGGGCCAAGCTTTGGATCCTTCCTGCTTCCTAACCCGCTCAGCTTTCCTACAGCAATGGGTGGTATACTTGCATTAGCCTGATTGCATAGAGCAGGAGACGGAGGCCCAGAGAGGTGAAGTGACTTCTCGCCGCAGATCTTCTAGCTAGAGACTGAGGGCTTTACTCTCCATTTGTCTCACTCCTGAATTCTTGTGCTCTTTCCTACTTTCCCTTGGTGTCGGGGTTGGGGGGCGGGGGCAAAGGAGTCCTGTGGTTGTGGGGGTCTGGGAGCCCTGGGGTAGGAGGAGGGCTTAGGCAGAACCATGGTCTCATATTGGGAGTGGGGAGCTTGGACTTTAACCACTGGGCATTAAGGCAGACAGACCCCAGGGAACGTCCCTGGTGGTCCAGAAGCTGAGACTCTGCGCTCCCAATGCAGGGGGCCAGGGTTCAATGGATCCCTGGTCAGGGAACTAGATTCCACATGCCACAACTCAGGATCCCACATGCCTCAATGAAAACTCGGCGCAGCCAAATAAATACTTAAAAAGACAGGCCCACAGAACACCAGCTGGCTCACCCCATGGAACTAAGTATGAAGCCCTATCTCCACCCTCTCCTTCTCTCCCTTGCTTCCTCCACTGTCCCGGTCTCTTTGCCTATTTCTTTACAGCCCACTGTTTGTCCCTCCTTTCCTTGCCTGCCCATGACCTTCGGCATACCTGCTGGGAGCTCAGGCCCTCCACCCTGCACTCAATCTCAGTATCTGCCTTGGCCCAACATTTTCCCATCCACAAGCCCTGGTCCTTGCTGTGCCCTCCGCCTGGGATGTCCTCTGTTTTCCACCCACTGGCTCCAGCCGGCCCAATCTGATTCATCTGAGGATGTGGCCTTATGCCAAGGATAGGGCTTGTCTCTGGCTAGGCCTCAGCAGGCACTTTTGGGAAGACAAACAGATGGGTGGATGGAAGGAGAGACAAATGATCCCACCCAGGGATTTGTACCCAACCAGAGTTGAAGGACCATTTGTGAAATCTCTGCTGGTCTGACCTCTACCAGAGGGAGACTATTTCAGACCCTTTTGTTGGCTGACCTTGTGAGGGAATCTGCCATCTTGTCTGCCAGGCTCCCCTATATCTGTGTGGCTGTCTTGGTTTCCCTCTCTTAGGCCCTGAACCCCTCAGGTCCCCGAGTGGAGCTTTGGAGATTAAGTGACAACTGGTTGGCTGGGCGAAGGTCAGTCAGTGACCTCCCAGCACTGCCTAGACACCTCTCCTTGACCCAGGAGCTGGAAGGGGCCCTTAATAAAAATCTGACTCTAAGACAGGGGGCAGGGGATCATAACAGACATGCAGAGGGTAGCCCCCAAGACTGCCTCTGTTCATCTCCCAGAAGAGCCAGCCACCTTTCTCCTGGGGGAGCTGCAACACTCTCAGGGCCTGGGGTTGGGCCCAAATGTGTCTACTTCATTGACCTACTTCCCCCTCGCTGTGACCCAGACATTTCCATATTTATAGTACTAAAAAAAAATGGAATTACTTATATAGCGTTGAATCGATCTTCATTTTCACAGTAGCCCCACTTTGTAGATGAGGAAAGCAGGGCTCAGAGGAGTTGAATTAGGGTGCACTGTGAGTGACAGAGCTAGGATAAAAACCCAGGGCTCTGAGTCCCTTCTTCGACATGTCTAAAATCACCAGGAGGGGGGAGGAAGTGGATTAGAAATTTGATTGTCATTTGTGTAGACAGGTAAGACTTCCTCCACAGTGACTGAAGAGAAGCTAGGGAGAGTGTTTGCCTCCTGGGTGGAGACTGGGAGCCCGGAAGGGCGGGAGAGGGTGCAGAATGGGAGTGGGAGGGACACCCTTTACTGCTCACTCCTTCAGAAAGAATTAAAATATTGCCTCTTTAACAACCAAATAAAAGTTGATCCAATTCTTTCCTTCCTGCATCCTGTCTTTAGCAGTTTTCTCTAGGTGCTGGAGAGCTGGGAACTCAGGTAGGTGAGAGGAGCTGATGGAGTCTGCCTGTCTGAGGTGAAGCCTCAGTTGCCCCTGTAGCCCACTCAGATCAACTTGGGAAAGACTGTGCCATTCAGGCACATCCTGTCTCAATTATATGCTGTCTTTAAAACGGAACTGGGGGCTTCCCTGGGAGTCTAGTGGTTAAGACTGTGCTCCCAATGCAGGGGGCGTGGGTTCGATCCCTAGTCAGGGAACTAAGATCCCACATGCCATACAACTCAGCCAAAAAAATTTAAAGAAAAAGTGGAATAAAAAAAAAAGAATTGATTTCACTTCTCTGGAGCTTATTCTTTGGTCTCATTGGTGTCAGTGGCCTCCTGGATTTCGCACTTTCTAGGGGAGAGGAAGTATAGGGATGTGAGAGAGCTATGATGAAGGGCTGGGGGAGGGTTGTATAGCCACACCTCATTCATCCTGACCTTGACCAGATCTCACTTCCCCTCTCAAAGATACAAGTGTCTTTGCTCTACAGTAACGAGGTGATTAGGGCATCATCCCTGCCCTACCCAAACTCATGGGATCCCTGTGAGTTTCAGTTGAGACAAGAGTTGTCCAGTGCTGCACCAACAGGCAGAATCATGCCTGCTCGTCACTGTGTGTTGTGCCCAGGGCCAACAGGCCAGACTGGAAGCCCTGTGACCTTGAGACTCTAAGATCAAAATTACAGCTTCTTAGGTTTTTTCAAAAAAATGTCCACTCCAAGTATAGAGAAACAATGGAAACAGTGAGATGTTAGTTTCTTGGGCTCCAAAATCACTGTGGATGGTGACTGCAGCCATGAAATTAAAAGACGCTTAATCCTTGGAAGAAAAGCAATTACAAACTTAGTGTATTAAAAAGCAGAGACATTACTTTGCCTCCAATGATCCATATAGTCAAAGCTATGGTTTTTCTAGTAGTCATGTACGGATGTGAGAGCAGGACAATAAAAAAGGCTGAGCCCCGAAGAACTGATGCCTCCGAACTGTGGTGCTGGAGAAGACTCTTGAGAGTCCCTTGGACAGCAAGGAGATCCAACCAGTCAATCCAAAAGGAAATCAACCCTGAATATTCATTGGAAGGACTGATGCTGAAGCTGAAGCTCCAATACTTTGGCCACCTGATGCGAAGAGCCAACTCATTGGAAAAGGCCCTGATGTTGGGAAAGATTGAAGGCAAGAGAAGGGGGTGACAAAGGGTGAGATGGTTGGAATGGCATCACTGACTCAGTGGACATGAGTTTGAGCAAATTCCTGGAGATGGTGAAGGACAGGGAAGCCTGGTGTGCTGCAGTCCATGGGCTCGCAAAGAGTCAGACTCGACTGAGTGACTGAATAACAGCAACAAGTATGTATGTGTGTGCACTCACATGTGGAATGAATCTGGGCTGTGAACTCAGCCAGACATGGTCCTGGCTCCCAGCATCACTAGCTGTGTGATCTGGAGCAAGTTGCTTCACCTCTCAGTCTGTTTTCTGATCTGTCAGATGCGAACAGAGAGTCAAGAGGGCCAATAGGATGGTTGGGTGAGCATATCTGTGAGACTCCTAGAACAAAGTATGTACTCCTCAGACCTCTGTTCTTTCCCCTTTTCCTTAGCTTTTCAGGGAAATTTAAAACCCCAAATATTCATTTTCCAGTTACAGTAGTAGTACCTATTTACTATAGAAAATTCAGGAGAATCAGAAAAGCATAGTAAAGAAAATTCACTGGTCATATTTCCACCCAAGAATCACTACTGTAAACACTGTAGTGACCATCCTGCCAGGCTTTTTCAGTATGTATTGTGCTCAGTCATGCAGTCATATCTGACTCTTTGAGACCCTATGGACTGTAGCCCACCAGGCTCCTCTGTCCATGGGATTCTCCAGGCAAGAATACTTTGAGTGGGTTGCCATTTCCTCCTCCAGGGGATCTTCCTGACCCAGTGGGTTGAACCCATGTCTCCTGTGCCTCCTGCATTGGCAGGCAAGTTCTTTACCACTAGCACTACCTGGGAAGACAATATATATTAGTAGTACTTAAAAAACAATCAGAACCATATGTGGAGTTTTGTGACCAGGTATTTGTCACTTAATGCCCTATGGTAAGCATTGCCCTGCTTCATCAGTCTTGGAGAACTTAACATTTAATAATTGCACAGTACTCTAGTATGTGGATTTTTCCACTTTTCACTATTGTAAGTGTACTGCAGTGGACAGCCTTATTTATACATCTTTGTGTGGGTGGCTGATGATTTCCCTGAGAAAGTGGATTAACCAAATCAGATGATAAACACATTGCAGGTAAGACATTTTAAAATGTAGAAGGCATACTTCCCTGGTGATCCAGTGGTTAAGAATCCACCTTGCAATGGAGGGGACGTGGGTTTGATCCCTGGCTGGGGAACTAAGATCCTGCAAACCATGGAGCAGCTAAGCCCGAGCACTGCGACTAATGAGCCTGCACATCACAAATAGAGATTCGGTGCACCGAAATGAAAGATCTTGCATGAGTCAACTAAGACCCAACACAGCACCCTGGGAGCGTGTCCAACATTGTGATTCATTCTTCCTGGCTGGTTTCCCACAGATTATAAGCTCTTCTAGGGCAGACCCTGATGCTGGGAAACACTGAGGGCAAGAGGAGAAGGGGGCGACAGAGGATGAGATAGATGGGTTGGATAGCATCACTGACTCAACAAACATGAGTTTGTGCAAACTCAGGGAGATGTTGAAGGACAGGGAAGCCTGGTGTGCTGCAGTCCATGGAGTCGCAAAGAGCTGGACATGAATGAGTGACCAAACAACATGAAGGGCAGAGCTAGCCCCACACTTCCTGGCAGCTCAAGGATCTGGCCTCCTCCAGCTGAGACCAACCAGGATGGGTAACACAATAGACTTGAACTGGGGTCTGGCCAGATCTGTAGTGTATTTGTTTCTAATCCCTGTGCCACCTTTTAATAGCTGTGAGAGTTTGGAATTTTACTCACCTCTCCAAGCCTCTACTCTCTTAGGTATAAAATGGGGTGAATAGTAGTATCTATTGCATTGGGTGAATACAGTGAGCACAAAATGGTGATGTGTGTCAAGGGTCTACCTGGCTCATGAGTCTCAATAAATGGGGTGGTGTATGGGGTTTAGGGCTCAGTTTTCCCACCCTTCAGTGGGAGATTGGCATAGGTCGGTGGTTCTCAAACTTGAGCACGAATCAGAGTCACCAGGAGACTTATTAAAAGTTCCCTAGGCCTCACCCCAGAATTTCTGTTTCAGCAGGTCTGGAATGGGACCTGAGAATTTGCCTTTCTAACAGACTCCCAGGTGATGTTGATACTGCTGGTTCAGGATCACCCTTAAAAAAAACCAATGGTCTAAATCAATGAAGCCATGCTTTCCTGGTCTGATACCTTTGATTGCCTGTCTTCTACAAAAGGAAAAACTTGTGAGGAGCCCTGAGTTCCCAGGCGGTAGGGCTTGTATTGGGTCATCCCTGCATATGGCTCCAGCACAGCACTTTTACACGCTGTTATGGCTTGAACTAGATGCCCTGCCGAAAGTTGTTAAAGTCCTAATGTCCAGGACCTATGAGTGTAATCTTATTTGGAAACATGGTTTTTGAAGCTTTAATCAAGTTAAGATGAGGTCATGGGTTTCCCTGCTGGTTCAGTGGTGAAGAATTTGTCTGCCAATGCAGGGAACACGGGTTCAATCCCTGGTCCAGGAAGGTGCCACATTCCAAGGGAAAACTAAGCCCGTGCACTTAGAGCCTGTTCTCCACAACAAGAGAAACCATTGCAATGAGAAGCTTGTGCATCTTATCTACAGAGTAGATGCGACTAGAGAAATCTTGCAAGCAGCAACAAAGACCCAGTGCAGTCATAAATAAATCTTTCAAAAAAAGATGCAGTCTTTAGGGTGGGCCCTAATCCAATGTGACTTAGAAGAGAAGAAATACAGAGACATGAGGAGAGAATACCATATGATGATACAGGTGGAAACTGAAGTGCTACATATGGCTGTGAGCCAAGGATTACTAGCCAACCACCAGAAGCTAGGAAGGCCAGGCCAGGTTCTTCCCTTAAAGGGAACTTAAAGTTCAGAGGGAGCACAGTGCACACACTTTAAAACTTCCAGCTTTCACAACTGTGAGGCAATGAATTTCTGTAGTTTGTAGCAGTTTGTGGAACTTTGTTATAGCAACTCCAGGAAATTAATACACTGAAGTATCTTCTTTTACAGATTGCCACCAACACAAACCTTTTTCAAAATCATGTGTATCTTCATAGTCAGTATGACTCCCCTCCGCCAAACTTGGGGATGTTTCTATTCATGCAGTCCATGATTGCACTGAACTCTCACCTATCATTTTTTGACCTTCCCACATTCCCTGGGTGTATTTTATTATCTGTTATATTTCACCTGTCCGATTGGAGGGCATGTGACAGAAAAGGCACATGACAAGCTGGGAGAGTCTCCTGCCTCTGTTTCCCATCGGTTGTGTTCCATGGTGCTATGCAGGGGTCAGGGAAGTCACGAGAGGGTGTGCCCCAACCTGATCCTGGAGACAGCACCCAGGGGGAATTTTATCATTGCAGCATCATTGCTGCATCGTTACTGTCAACCGTGCCCCTTACCCAGTTCCCATCCCAGGGTGGGTTGGGGTGGAGATCTGTGCTCACTTTCACCTTATTTGAGGTAATCATTAACCTGAAGATGCCTGTAGTGTCTGTGATATAGGAAGGAATCCTTATGTCCCTCCAGTCCCCTCTCTCCCCACCTTCCTTATGGAGTAGCCCCGTTCCTTGGCAGCCATCCCCACAGGGATGGTTCTTTTCAGGAAGTGCAGAGCTTTAAATTCCTCCTTGATTTTATGTTCTCAGTCTTCACAACCTGGCTCCTACCACCTCTGAAACTTCCTCTGACCACTCCTTGTTGTTGTTTGGTTGCTAAGTCGTGTCCAACTCTTTTGCAACCCCGTGGTCTATAGCCCCACCAGGCTCCTCTGTCCATGGGATTTCCCAGGGGATCCAGGGGATCTTCTCCACCAAGGGGTCGAACCCGGACCTCCTGCATTGGCTGGCAGATTCTTCACCACTGAACCACCTGGGTGACCACTCCCTACCCTTCACCTAACTCCTACACCACACCAAACTTCCTTTAGTGCCTCAGCCTGTCATGCCTTACCTCCCAGGGATGACATGTGCTGTTCTTTCTGCTTAATACATTCTATCTTGCCCACATCATGTGAACACATTCCTGGAAGATGGGGAGTAAGTAGAGGTGCTCTGCTCACCTCTCAGGTCCCCAACTTCCCTCTACCTATGGGAGGCTCAAATTGTCTAGGGAGTACTCGTTTACTGTCTCTCTCTTCTTGGGACAGTGAACTCCCCAAGAACCGAGTCCCGGACTTACTCCTCTTTGCATCTGAAGCCAGGAGCAGCTAGCTTTGTGGTTGGAAATAGGCGCTCACTGTGGGCTTCTTGCCTGAGAAGATGGAAGAAATGGATGAATAATAATAAACATAATAATGAAAGTTCTTCTTCCGACAGGATTTTTTTGTGAGTCCTGTGTGTTCAAAATCTCACTTAAGGTTAACAGAACTCTGTGACAGAGGTTCATTTATCCCCATGACATAGAAAAAACTGAGGATTTGAGAGGAAGGGCATATTTCACAACCAATGAGTGGTGAAAATCTAAATCTGCCTGATTCCAAAGCCCAAGTTCCCCACAACTACCGAGCGTGCAAAGTCACGGATTGGTCGACCAGAAGGACTGCTGCCCGGGTAAGGCGCGACCACCGCCCCCGTGGTCACTAGACCCATTCCTGAGCTTTGGCCGCAGACGCCCGGGTGTACCGGCGACGCGTGCGCAGTGCAGTGGAGGCGCCCCCTGCCGGCCGCGCGCAGGAGACGGCAGCGGCAAAGGGGCGCTCAGTGCGCCTGCGCGCTCGCGGAGGTGGTGGCAGTTTTCGGTAGTGGCCCGGCGGTTCTCCGTGGGGCGGGCGCGGCCATGGCGCAGCCGGGGAAGCTGCTTAAGGAGCAGAAGTACGACCGGCAGCTGAGGTGAGCCAGGGCTCACCGGTTCGGGCGGGCCAGCGGGTTCCTCTGCATCCGGGCCGGGCCTAAGCGAGCGGGCGGCGCGGTTGGGCCTCTCTCGGGCCTCCCGCCGGGCTGGGCCGGGCCGTGCGTCCCGTGCTCAGGGTTCCGGCCTGGGGCCCCGGGGCTTCTCGGGGGCCGGCACTCGCCTTCCCCGAGGGGCGCGCCCGCCCGCTCGCCACGCGGTTTGCAGGTCGAGGTGCACCGCCCCCAGCGTCCGCCGAGTCACCGCGGCGGCTGCCGGTTCCGCCTCGCTGTGCTGCTGGTTTTGCGGAATGAGGGGCTCGGGACTACCCCATCTCGGCCGCCGAGGGCGGCACGGAATGTTAGGTATTGTTCTAAGCCGGCGCTGTCCAGTAGAGATATAATGCCAGTCTCATGTGAACCACATACGTAGTTATACATGTGTGTATATGTATATAATATGTAATATTTATATTTGTAGTCACATTAAAAAAGGAAAAAGAAACAGGTAAAAATAATTTTAATAATTCAGTTTATTTTGCTTAACCCAGTATGTGCAAAATATTACTATTTCAACGCATAATCAGATAAAAAGTTAGTAGAGATATTTTACCATTTTTTCATTCTGTCCTCAGAATCCAACATTTTACACTTCTGGTGCATCTCAAATTGGACTAGCCTTATTTCTAGTGCCCAGTAGCCACATGTGGCTAATGGACTAATGGATATCTACTTAATGGACTGCAGGTCTAAGCCATCGGGCTAGTCCTTGACTACTTCCTCTCCCATGCCTTTTCTCCTAACACTCCCCATTCCTTATTTCTTGAGTATTTTCTATGTGGTTAAAGGGCTTCCATGGTGGCTCAGTGGTAAAACATTCACCTGCAATGCAGGAGACCATCTACAAGGCAGGAGATGTGGGTTTCATCCCGGCATTGAGAAGATCCCCTGGAGAAGGAAATGACAACCAATTCCAATATTCTTGCCTGGGAAATCCCATGGACAGAGAAGCCTGGCGGACTCGTCTCTGGGATCACAAAAGAGTCAGACGTGACTTAGAGACTAAACCACCACCAAAGGCAGCAGAAATAGAACAACTATGTGGCCCCTCTCCTTTCTGAAGACCCACAAGCCAGAAGTTCCAGTATGTCCCTAAGGACTGGAACTCGTTTACACCTCTGGCTTAGTGCTGTTAGGGGCTTTATGCACTCAATTGTGAGAGCAGTCTTGAAGGCAGATATTCTGTCTGCTTTATAGATCGGAAAACTGAATTTTAAAAGTTTGATAACCTGCTCTGAGTCTCCCATGTGTTTGAACCAGGATATAAACTGGAGACCTTCTGGCTTTTCCAGAGCTGGTACTGTCTGCTCCCTGGGGAAAGGGAAAGGAAAGTTTCTGGGGAAAGAAGCAAGGTGGTAGAGACAGTAACCAGCTTGTGTTCTCTTGTAAATGCTTGGAGATCCTTGTGTTTTGAAGCAGAGGTAACCATACATGACAGAGCTGATAAAATATTTTAGATTACTAAGTAACTGTGACAAAAGAGAGTTTTTGCTGAATCCAGTCCATTTAAGGAACAAACAGTGAGAACTGTTTATTGGTTTTGAAGTGTCGGAGGGAAGCAGTTACAAGCAAGATTGTGCCGCCAGCTAGCAGTCAGCCCGCCCTGCCTTCCTTAGCCAGCAAGAGAACGGAGAGGATTGATTTTCGTTTGGGCCATTTCTTGAAACATATTACCTAGAGATACACCAATATTCTCTTAGGCTCTTTCTCTAGCTACCCAAGTATCCACCAACCGAATATGCCAAGTGTCTTCTGTGTGCCATACTTTCATAGGAAAAAAACAGGTTTCCAGTCTATCTGGTTCTTCTAGACTCATCCTCCATGCATTTGACAGCTATTCAATGATTATTTATCCTGGGCGAGGCACTGTGTCAAGCTCTGGGGCTTCAGTGGTGAACGTAGGGAGTGGTTTGTGCCCTTACAGAACTTAGAGTGGAATGGAGAGATGGATGTTCAGCAGATAAAACACCAGATGAGGCAGTTATCGTTGTGATTTGCTCTGGCGGCTGTACAGACTACATAATAGGAAAGGATCTGCTTTAGACAACGGACAGGAAGCAGCTTAAAGTCTTTCAGTCCTCCAAGCTATGACATTTTTCTAATGATTTGGGCTTCCCCTGTATTTCCTATACTTGCAAGAAAAGATACATTAGGCTTTCTGGGCAAAGGTAGCTATGTTAGCCTGGCTGTCATGATGCCTGTTTGATCACATATCTTGCCCTGTTAATGATATGCTGGTGTGACAAGAAGTAACATATATTTAAGGTTATAACACATTTCTAATCCTTATTACATCTTTTTGTTTGTTAATACATGCATTTACACGTCATGCTGTTAGAATTGGGAATAACATTTTAAAGGACTCCTGTAGAAGTCAGTGTGAAGGCTTTTCAAGATGGTACTTCAGTTTTCTTGGCAAAGCTTTTCTCACTCTTGAAAATATCATGGTGGATCAGTCTTATGTCAAGATCTTAAATTATACTGGATCCCTGTAACTTACGGAGAAATAAACTAGAGGGTGCATGTGTGCTCAGTCGCTTCAGTCGTGTCTGACTCTTTGCGACCCTGTGGACTGTAACCCTCCCGGCTCCTCTGTTCATGGGATTCTCCAGGCAAGAATACTGGAGTGGGTTGCCATGTACTCTTCCAGGGAATCTTTGCAACCCAGGGATCGAACCTGTGTCTCCCGAGTCTCGTGCCCTGCAGGCATATTCTTTACCCATTGAGCCACCTGGGAAACCCAAAATAGAGAATGTTGTTCAGTCACTCAGTCGTGTCTGACTCTCTGCGACCCTATGGACTGCAGCACACTAGGCTTCTCTGTCTTTCACCATCTCCCGGAGCTTGCTCAAACTCCGGTCCACTGAGTCAGTGATGCCATCCAACCATCTCATTCTCTGTCGTCTCCTTCTCCTCCTGCCTTCAGTCTTTCCCAGCATCAGGGTCTTTTCCAGTGAGTTGGCTCTTTACAGGTGGCCAAAGTATTGGAGCTTCAGCATCAGCCCTTCTGATGAATATTCAGGATTGATTTCCTTTAGGATTGACTGGTTTGATCTCCTTGCAGTCCAAGGGACACTCAAGAGTCTTCTCCAACACCACAGTTCAAAAGCACCAATTCTTCGGCACTCAGCCTTCTGAGAATAATAGGTTTTAATAATAACAGAGAATAATAGGTTTTAAATCTAAGGTACTTCTGTAATGTTAATGAATATAAAGACTTGCTGTTCTGTAAGTTACCTGACTTGAAAAGAGTAATGGACTAAGAGCTGAAAGACCCAAGTGTCTAGTTCTAATTTGACCCTGCCTTTAACCATGACCGGCTCAAGCTAAGTCTCAGGTTACTCAGCTGTGTGGTTCCCATAACACCTCCTGCTGTTCCTGTCTCACATGTGTGCCGTGCTGGTCACATCAGTTATTCGATGCAAGAACACTTTAACGATCACCCTTCAAATAAAGTTGTATTTTCATGGAAGTTTTTAAAATGTTAAATTTGTGTCTTCTTTTGTAGATTGTGGGGTGATCACGGCCAGGAGGCTCTAGAATCTGCTCATGTTTGCCTAATAAACGCAACAGCCACAGGAACTGAAATCCTTAAAAATTTGGTGCTACCAGGTATGATAATTTTGTGGTTGTAAATTTACTTCTTTAAGGTTTTTAACTGGAAACATATGTTCTTGACGGACTCTTGTTTTGTTTCCCAGGTATCGGTTCATTTACAATTATTGATGGAAATCAGGTCAGCGGAGAAGATGCTGGAAATAAGTATGTTCTGTTCTTTTCAAATACATGCATTAGGGAAGGTAGTGCATTGTCATGGAGAGCAAGGCCTAAATCCCAGCTTCACCTCCTTAGTCAGGGTGACTTGACTTTTAGGTTAGAAAGTCAAGTCAATGCTGTGTTTAGGATTACGGCAAGGATTGAGTGAGTTAATATAGGTAAAGTGCTAGCAAGGTGTCTGGTAAATAGGCTGTTAGTAAAAGATAGTCATCATTACTGTCTTTATTGATGTTATTAATGCAAAGAGTAGTCATTATTCCTTAATTTGTGAAATCTGCATCCTTCCTAAGTCCTTGCCTTGATTCCTAGGTATTTGTATGTAATTAACAGTAATTATATTTTGGGATTATAAGAATAATAAAAACTGCCTTTTATTTGTGGTGTCTTCTAAGCTTGGTCCAGGTATATCTTCTTCTATACTATATTGTCTCTATAAAAATGCCATTTTAAAGTTGGCTTGTATATCATTCTTTAAGGATGATCATATATAGACTGTCAGGGCATTCCCAAATTTGTATTTCAGGCTTCCCTTTTCAGGAACTTGGAGTCTGGGTTCTCTTATATTTGTCAAAAATCAACAATGAGTAAATACAAGGGAAATCAGATTTTGGTTCATATTGAGCTTGGTTATCCTTTCTTTGGGTAGAGTACCCTGACTCTGAGAGTACCCTGACTCTCAGATCTGGGCCTTAGGACATGATAAGGGTATGTGTGGGAGGAAGCCTGAATAAATCTGTTATAGTTACCTGCAAGAGCAGACTGTTCAGTCTGGCATTTCCCAAGGGTGGGTCTGTGGAACTTTGGTTCTAGGAAATGTTTATAGCTGTTAAACGGGCATATGGATTCCATGGTCAAATTATAAAATATTTCCTTAGTATAAGATTTTAATATTGTGTATTATGTATACTATTAATTTCCAAGAGAGGATATAACACATGGTATTTCCCAAACTTTTTAAAGCCAGGGAACCCTGTTTTCTCAGAGCATTTCAGCATTTGAAATGCTATGAAATCCATATTCTATGGCACACACTTTGGGAAACATTGATTTATTAGCCTGTCTTTGATTATAAGTTTTCACTCAGCTTTCTTCCTCTAGGAAGTCTATTACAGTCTAAAATTAAAATAGTTTGTTTTAAACTATGAATGAAGTGCACAGGGTATTACACATAACCTTCCCTTTATAGTCAAAGAAGCCATTAAAATTTTTTTTTATTCTATTTTAGTTTTTTCCTTCAGAGAAGCAGTATTGGCAAGGTAAAAAACCAGTTTGTAATAGAATATAGTTGTATTTGAACATCTAGTGATGTCACTATGTTTTGATTACTTGAAAAGCTTTACTTTGAAAGAGGTTAACTGTTAAATTGTATTAAAATCATTATAACCTGTTTTTAAAAAAGATCTTATTATTTCTCTGAGAAAAAAGTTAATTATCTCATTTCTTTCTGCTCTTATAAAGGTTTATGTGCTTGGTAGTTTAAGAACTTAGAAGTTTTAGATTGTATCCTGTATTAAAGATAAATACTGAGTAATGTTAATGGTCAGAAGTTGGGGTATTTGGTTAAGATTTTTGCAAGAGTTAGAATGTGTCTTATTTTTGTATTTTATATTAAAAATCTTACAAAACCATATTGGTCAACTTATGTATATTATGTACTACATAATGTATTATATAGTATTATGTATGTAGTTTCCTTAATGACTGACCTCTCTTATACAGGATTGTAAATGTGGAAGGTTAGCATAAGTCTAAACATGACTTAGAATATCCCTGCCTGCTACCCAGAGTTTTCTGGTCATTTGTCTAATCAGAAAAGTAGAGTGCAAATCATGTAGTCATGTAAGAATTCTGAATAATGATGGTTTAGCTCTGTTTTAAATAATATTATGGTTTAATCTCAGTTTTTAAACACTATGAAAAGCAGATGTTTCATATCTATACATGGAATTTGGGTTGTTTTACAGTCTGTTTGCCTGATCTGTAAATTAGGGAGTAACATTTTAACCGAATTTTTTTCTAATTGAAGTCAAATGCTTTGTTTTTTAAAGAACCGAGCTCAAGCTGCCATGGAATTCTTACAAGAATTAAATAATGATGTCTCTGGGAGTTTTGTGGAAGAGGTATATATGTATATATGTTATTATTTCTGTACAGAAATATAATTTTTTAGTAATTCTGAGCCCTAGGAATTTAGAATTTTTAATCTTTGTATTTTTATGTTGAAAGTTTAATTATTTTAACATTGGAGTCTAGCATTTGCCTCACTTGTTCTAAAAAAGCTTAACCATTTCTGTCATGTTTAATATGATTGTGAAATTGTTGGATTTTCTTTCCCCTGTCCTATTTAGAGTCCAGAAAACCTTCTAGACAATGATCCTTCATTTTTCTGTAGGTTTACCGTTGTGGTTACAACTCAGCTTTCTGAAAGGTAAATGTTTAAGTTAATTTGTTTTTATTTTAACCTGTTATTAGATTTGCATAGTTTGTTTTCTCTGCAGAGTCTATAGTCTTTAAATTCTTCAATTCCATAGAAACCTTTAATTAGAAGTGGTCTAATTAAAATCTCCAGCATTAAAAAGATAAAGAAGAGAAAAACACTGAGATGTGAAACTTAGAACAGTTAAATTGAACACTGGTTATTTTTTTAGTGGGAAAAAAAAACCAATTAATTATAGGGAGTGCTTGGGGATAGATAAATAGGTTTTATAAATATTTTCTTCTTTATTATAGAAATGTTTTTCAGCAACATTCTCCCTAATACAAAAGACAAGGCTTTCATATCTCTCTAGTCCAAAAGATATACTTACTTTGAAACTGCTGCCTTGTGGAATTGCTTGGTTTTCAGCCTATCTTTATGTAAATATGCTGTTTATGTAAATGCAATAGATATATCTTTGCATTTATTATTTAGTAAGGAAGTTGCTTCATTTTAAGGCATTTTCATGTTGGGCATATATCCGTTTGTTTATGTTCGTGTCTATTATGCCTTCTTTTACAGTACATTACTACGTTTAGCAGATGTCCTCTGGAATTCCCAAATCCCTCTTTTGATCTGTAGGACATATGGACTAGTTGGTTATATGAGGATCATTATAAAAGAACATCCAGGTAAAATTGTTGCACATATGGGGCTTCCTGTTGGTTGTTTTAGCTGTAATTTTAGGAACTTGATAATTTAGAAAGTCAGTTTGAAATCACAAAGTTAATTTATAGCAGCACAACTCTGGTTACAGGTTTAAAGTGCTAATCAAAAAAAAAAAAAAATAAAAATAAAAAAAAAAAAAACAAAGTGCTAATCAGAATCAATAGGCTTTAATCTTCCTATTTCCTTTACTAAGCATTATAGAAGAATACAAAGCAGGAGATAAAATAGGTGCAGCTTCTTCATTTTATTAGGAGGCCTGGCAGCTATGCATGTACCTAGCTTTTTTTGCCTCTAAACCTACATAGGGCATATATGACTGGCACAGGCAAGAGCCAAGGTATGTGGGTCACACTGATACAGAGAGGTTACACTACCTTTTCCCCACCAGTTTTCTATTCTATTGTTACATAGGCCTCAGGCTCCCCCAGTTCAGGTGTAATTCCACACAACAGTCAAGGTATTTGATTAACTACTGTTCCAAGGAAGCTGTTAGTAGGAGACTAAAGTCATTCAAAGGCAGGCTTGCATCAACTCAAGTTCCTTACTTACACAATTTTGATCTTAAATCATCGTAAGATTTTCACTCAGGACTCATGCATTGCTGTAAGCCAGGTCGTCTGTTAGTGCAGTGATAGTCATCACTGAAGAGTGATGTCTGCTTGGGAAGCTAGGGAGTGGCTTTTGGGGATAAGCTTTTGGCAGTGGGGCTGGGTCATTTAAGAGTTGTGGGAAGAGTGATAAGTAAACATTTTGTTTTAAATGGGTCACTCTGAAGCCCTGTGGAGAATGAATGGGTTTGGAGGGACAAAGGCTGGAGGCAAGGATTGCTTTTAGGAGATTTTCAGTGGTCTAGGTCTGAGAAAGAGAGAGAGACAAAGACAGAGAGAGCGTCCTTGATTGAGGGCAGATGTTATGAGGCTAGGGAAGAGGGGAGAGATGATAGTGAAGGTTAAGCTTGCTAGCTGTGTGCTGGCCTTTATGTGGGTTATTTCATTTACTCTTCCCCAAATCCTTATAAAGTAGATACTGTTGTATCTGCTTTTTACAGATAAGGATGCTGAGGCATAGAGAAATTAAGTTATTTGCCTAAGGTCACACAATTAGCAAGTGACAGCACTGAGCCTCGCTCTAAACACTTACTGAAATTACACACTTCCCCGTACTCTCCTATATGGAGGGCTATGTACGAAGTGACATCAGGATGTGGGGAATGACAGATAACTGGACCATGGAAGCTCGACGTCAGGGAAGACCATCACATTCCTAAGGAAGAGGTATAGGTACATGGTGATGCTGTCTGTTGAAAACCACAGGAGGAAGAAGGGTAGGTTTTTGGGTGCCATCTGAACACATTTTCATCTTTTCCAATTACAATAACAAGAAAATTCTGCACTAAAGGACTCTTGGTTTTATTTTTATTAATACTGTAGTCCACTTATGATTTGTGCATTTAGTAAAATATGTTTATATGTATATGTAAATTAAACTCAGTAATGAACAAAACAATGAGAAAAACCTGTAGGCCCTATGTCCATTTAAAAACTCCAGATTTCCTAAGTTCCTGTAGTATAGATGTTGCCAGCAATACTGCTAAGGAAATAAGTTTATCTTTCGGGATTATTTGGTTCACAGTAATAGAATCTCATCCAGATAATGCATTAGAGGATCTACGACTGGATAAGCCATTTCCTGAACTGAGAGAACATTTTCAGTCTTATGATTTGGATCATATGGAAAAAAAGGTTGGTAGTGTGTGTGACTTTTCATTTATAAGTATACTGAAAACCTTTTTTTTTAACCTAAGGTTTTTGAATTGCAAAGTGAGAAAATATAAACCTCATCCAGGTCACACAGGTCACACAGTAACAACATTATACCTGATTTATTTTAAATAAATCTATCTTTCCCCCAAATTTAAAAACTTTTTTATTGAAGAAAAGTGCATTAACTGAACACATCTGTGTAATCAACACTCAGGTTGAGAAATTGGACTCTGTGTGTGTGCATGTGTGTGTGTGTTTGCCTGCCATGCCGCACGTAGGATCTTAGTTCTCTGGCCAAGGACTGAACCTGTGCCCCGGCAGTGGAAGCATGGAGTCCTAACCCTAACGGGATTGGACACTGACATGTACCAGAAGCCCTCTTCATGGTTCTTTTCTCCTAAACAAAGAGATGTACTTTTTAAAATAATTTGAATGTGAGGTAGGTGTTTGTTGAAATTGACTCCTGTTGAAACTTATTTTTAGAGTTTGAGAATTACCAAGGCAACGGCATATTTCATTATAGAAATAATGATATTTATAACAGGCCATGTAATATTAAGGCATATATATGTATTTTCCTACCTACACATTAATTAAAATGCAGGTATTTGGTTCATCAGCAAACACAGAAAAGATCCCTTGTCCTTAGTCTAGGCTTGTCTGAAATCAAGATGTGAAAGTGAAAGTCGCTCAGTCATGTCTGACTCTTTGCAGTCCCATGGACGATACAGGCCATGGAATTCTCAAGGCAAGAATACTGGAGTGGCTAGCCTACCCCTTGTCTAGGGGATCTTCCCAACCCAGGAATCGAACCAGGGTCTCCTGTATTGCAGGCGGATTCTTTACCAACTGAGCTATCAGGGAAGCTCTACTTGAGCTTTATTTCTGAGTGGCAGTCTCTGAGACTGTTTTCTGAATGGTAAAAGGGGACAGTCGTAGTATATACCTGCCTTACTAGGATTAAATTGGACACTGCCTCGAAAAGCTTTGTTAAGCAATTTTTATTAACCCAGCTCATTTTTCCTCCATTCATTATTCCACATATACTGAGAGATGCAGACATGGTGGAATAATTGTGTAAAATATTGTTGAATTGAAAATGATATGGTGTAGTGAAAAATAAATGTTAACTAATACTGACATTTTCTTTGATTGTTTTATTTTTAGGACCATAGCCACACTCCATGGATTGTGATCGTAGCTAAATACTTAGCACAGTGGTATAGTGAAGTATGTCCTCCTTCTTTTTTTTTCTAAGATTGATTTATTTGACCGTGTTGGGTCTTAGTTGTGGCATGTGGGATCTTTGTTGGCACACGGTACTTCTTGTTGCTTATACACAGGCTTCTCTAGCTGTGGTGTGGGCTTAGTTGTCCCACGGCATGTGAGATCTTAGTTCCCTGACTAGGGATCGAACCCACATCCCCTGCATTGGAAGGCGGATTCTTAACCACTGGACCAGCAGGGAAGTCCCAGTATTTCCTTTTTTGAGAAAGGACATTCCATATGTGACTGTATTTTTTTCAGTTTATTAAAAAGAATTTCATTGGAGGGGATGGGAGACTGATACTTTTTCCTTGTGGGGTTATAGGAAAGGTGGGTGTTTTTCAGTTTGAATCTAGCATTTTCTTTTTTGATACTGACATTTTTATTAACAAAATGAAATTTGAACAAATGTCTTTCTGAAACTGGCAGTGAGGAATGAATGTAGAGAAATGGCCCACACTTTTCGTTTTTTATCAAGTCAGCTGGTTTCACTGAGGTATCAATTTGCTGATGCAGTCTCATGTGGATGGGAAAATGGGGGGAACTGGACTTTTAATTTCCATATCTTGAGTTTTTACAACTATATTTAAATTTATTTAACCCAATTTAGACCAATGGACGAATACCTAAAACGTATAAAGAAAAAGAAGACTTCAGAGATTTGATTAGACAAGGTAATTTGGGATTTGATTAAACCTCATATAAAGTTTAAAAAGATTGCTTGAAGCTAATTTTACTGGATTTCTGTCAGCACTTTTGTTGAATGATGCCATCCTGAGCTTTTATTTTCCTCAGGGGAGGTTAAGGAGCCGCTCCTTGTGTAATTTTAAGAATGACTAATAATAAGCTGTATTCCTTCTTAAGGTTCAGTATCCAGTCCTCCCTTCCGAATCTGACAAGGTTATTTCCTTAATGTTGGGGAAAGAGAAGGAATGAAAAGAAAAGGGCTGTCCTTTGCTAATAATCAGTTTCTATTTTAATAGGAATTTTAAAGAATGAAAATGGGGCTCCAGAAGATGAAGAGAATTTTGAAGAAGCTATTAAAAATGTGAATACAGCACTAAATACAACTCAGGTATTAAGAGCTACTGAATTATTCACCAGTGAAAGCTGTTTTCTGAAGTCCTCATAGGTGAAATAGTTGATTTTAGGTTTAATTTAATATTTCTTACATTGTATAGTTGGTTAGAAATTAATATTATAATATAGCTTTAATCTTCTTTTATTGGATTCTGTATTGTTCTTGTTAAAATGGACGTCAGTGCTTCAGCATATAATATTTACGTAGTGATTTACATAATATATTGTTTGAAGTACAGGATTTGTGAGTAGTAAGGGTTTAGGGGTAGGAATTATATAATGAAAGTGTTGTTTTGCTGGTCCAAATAGTGTTGCCTGAAAAATTAAATCTTACTCTGCATTTGCTTTTATTTTTTTGCATTTGCTTCTAACAGTAATTATTTGAATACATTGGAAGATGTTCTTAATGACATCATATACCTTAAAAATTACTTTGAGGACTTTATTGTTGAAGTCTGACCAGTGAAGTTTTGGGGAACTTTGGAATAACACAATTGATAGTTTAAGTTAGAATTTTCTTATAGTTTAAAACAGCAAAAAACGCTGCCTTTCAAGTTAGGAAAGCACTTAAGGTGTCATTACAGACTTTCTGGAGACAGTGAGGTAGTGTTGCTGAGTGATTAAAAGTATGTGCTCTGTGAATCACACAGTTTTCTGGGGTGATGGAAATTTTCTAATGTCTCAATTGGAGTGATGGTTAAAAGTATATGTATAGTTACAAGAAAGCATCAGATTGTCATTTAAGATTTATACATTTCACTGAATGTATAATTTACCCCAATTGAAAAAAAACAAACAAGGTTCTGTGGTTGGGGGACAGTGAGCTAAGCAAACAGACATATGTACTAGGGTGCTATGAACAAAATTAGAGCAGAACAAAGGGATAGAGCATGAGGGGAAGGACCAGGGAGACTTGAAGGAGATGTGTTTAAGCAGAAGCCTAAGTGAGGTGTGACATGCAGAGGTCTGGAAGGAGAGCTTTTCAGGCTGAGGAAGCACAAGTACAAAGGCCCAGAAGTGGGATGACGCCTGGCGTTTGTTCAGGGATGGGTATGAAAGCCGCTGTGATTGGAACAAAGTGAACAAGGGGGAAGGTGGTGGGAGGAATTTAAGTTTGGAGAGGCAGAAAGGGCCCCATCATAAAGGCAGTGCAGGCCACTGAAGTGTTTTGAGCAGAGGAATGAAGTGACCTGGTTTATATTTCTAAAAATGTTATTCTGGCTCTTTTGAGGACAAAAGACTAGAGGACTGGGAGTGGAAGCAGGGAGACCAGTTAGGAGTTTCCAGTAAGAAATTTCTATTTTCCACATAACAGTAGAACCAAAGCCTACAATTTCTATAGTTTTTATAACATGATATTCTTGCTTGCATTAAAAGTTCTTAATTTAACTGTCTTGCTTTTTTCAGAGTGCTTGTCTCCTTCCACCATCACTAGTTAGGGTATACAGGTTTCAGATTTTTTACAAGCTGAAACAACATGAAGGATTACAAATCTAGCTTGGGATTAATGTCTGTTTTCTTCATTCTGTCCTCAAATATAACTGTAAAAAGATTTACTTAGGCTCCATCTTCACTCCATATATGATGTAAGACTATAGGTCAGTCTTTAAATGCTAACCTGAGTGGGCAGGAGGGGACTTTCTTCCGTTCTCTCTTTCCCCAACAAATCTCCATCTGGTGATAATTCTGAATAAAAGTCCAAACAAATCAGAAGTTTGTATTTGAACTTGTTTGGAAGATTACAGTTAAAATAAAGGTGGGCAAATTCTTAGTATAGGTAAATGTTTTGTGTTCCTTTATTAGATCCCAAGCAGTATTGAAGATATATTTAATGATGATCGCTGCATAAATATCACCAAACAGGTAACAACAAAAAAGTAAAATTAGTGCCCCTTAACCTTCAGGTCATATTAAAATGTCAGTTAATATAAATTTTTTATTCTTTTTTTTAGACTCCGACATTTTGGATTTTAGCTCGTGCCTTAAAGGAATTTGTGGCCAAAGAGGGTCAAGGAAATCTACCTGTTCGAGGCACAATTCCTGATATGATTGCAGATTCAGGCAAATATATAAAACTTCAAAATGTGTAAGTCACCTGTCTTCAAGCTATGTAAGAGAAAAATCAATCTGTTTATATTAGAGAAGAACATGTTTTATCAGTCTACCAGAAATCAGAAATCAAATGAAAGTTTGTTACAATCTCATTGCTTTAAAAATAAGCTAAAAAACTTAGAGGGCAGATGTTTTTAAAAATTTATTTTATTTTTAAGAATAATTTTAGGTTCACAGCAAAATTGGGGAGAAAGTATAGAGAGTTCCCACTTGCTTTCTGGGCATCAGACTTTTTCTTGCATATTTCAAGATAAAGCCTAACATTTGAACACTTAACTCTGTGCTATGAACTGTTCTATGTATTAACTAATTTAATATTCACAAAAATCCTATGAGAGAGATACTGTTATTGTCCCAATTTTACAGGTGAGGAAACTAAGGCATAGAAGAGAGAATTTATTCAGGGCAGGACAACTGGTAAATGGTAAAACCAGGATTTGAATTCATGAAACCCAGATCTGTACTCATAACCACGGCCCTATACTCTTTTATCTGTAATTTAAAGCTTTCAAGATTTTAGTTTTTGATAAATTTTTTGTCATTAATGTTTCATAATTTAAAGAGTTCATGACTATAGACAGACATGTGCTATCCACTGTCATAAGGATGGGTCTCAATAGATATTACCCTTGTGTATCTTTGGGCATGCTGCGGATAAATGCAGGGCCACTGGCCTGGCTTCTTCAAGGGCTGGATAATGTCACACAGAGAAGGTCTCTATTCCATAGACAGATTGCACTCTTCATCTCAGTCATTCTCTTAACAAATCTTTGTTGCCCTAGCCTAAAAGTTCAACTACTTAAAACTTGGGAAAAGTCAGTTGAGAGAAAGAAGTATGACCTCATATCAGAGGTGATCAGCTTAATGCTGATCATCTCTAAGGGTGACCATCTCAAGTTTTACATGCATTTGCTAGATGGCTGGTTTTGAAGGGTTTAACTTTCCTTGGACTCGACTTCAAGGAGATTGGAAAAGTGAAAGTGAAGTCTCTCAGTCGTGTCCGACTCTTTGCAACCTCATGGACTGAAGCCTGCCAGGCTCCTGCATCTATGGAATTCTCCAGGCAAGAATACTGGAGTGGATTGCCATTTCCTTCTCCAGGGTATCTTCCCAAGCCAGGGATTGAACCCCGGTCTCCCACATTGCAGGCAGACTCTTTATCATCTGAGCCACGAGGGAGCTTAAGCATGTTCTTTTGCAGAACATTTTGTTAGGTCCTCTATCAGAGGAGCATGGGTCATGGACTTCTCCAGGAGGGCAGGTTTTAGGTTAGGTGCCGTTAATTACTCAGAGAGCCTAGGTATTAGTGAAGTCCCAGAGTCCATCACCACCCACTAACAGGTGCTACCGGTAGCATTTCCATGGCATTGTCACATTTCATAATGTTGCCAGATCAGTATTTTTTTATGAAAGGGAAAGACATTTTTTTGTTTGCTTCATGGTGGTATTTAAATCTGGCAATTTAAATATTTGTTAATAGTTTTTTGTTGTTCTTTTCCAGTTACCGTGAAAAAGCAAAGAAAGATGCTGCTGCTGTGGGTAATCATGTTGCCAAATTGCTTCAGTCTGTAGGCCAGGTAAGCTGCTGGGCGCAGTGCCTTTAGCAGACAGTGCAGCTCCACATGGGCCAGATTGCGTTGCATAAACCCAGCCAGGAAGGGCTCAGAGAGAGGGTGTGGCACTGGCTCAGACCGTCTGCAGAGGGTCTTTCACTCGCCTGCCTAATGAGAAGGCCTGTCATAGTGACTGGCTTTGTGCTGCACCCTCTGTTGATCTTCTTTTACACTGGAGCAAAATCTGCATTTATCTCTTTACAGGCACCAGAGTCCATTTCAGAGAAAGAATTAAAATTACTCTGTAAGTCACCTTGACTTAAATTTCCTTATTTTGTTTGATAAAAAATGTGACATGGGAAATGTTCCCAGCAATTTTAAATCGTTGAAATTAAAATTTTTCCATGGTCTCAGTGGTATCGATTATTGGGTAAGGTTTTTTTCTCTCTCTCATAATGAAAGGAGAGGGTATTCTAAGACTGGTCAGAGACAGATCATATCTATATCGATACATTGAAAATTAATCAGTAGTGCAGAATTGTTTTCTGCTTATTAATTTTAACTAACTTGGAAAAGTCTTATCTGAAGAGTTTGGGTATCAAGTCTTGAGTCACATGTACATTGACAAGATTGGCTTAAATACTAATTTTGATCAGTATTTGATCAGACTGTGATAGAATTAGGAATTTTGCCATTTAGTTTCAGAGTGGCTAGGCTCCTGGGGTCTTTTTGATAACTCTTGAGTAGGCCCAAAGTATTTAAGAGTTAGTTTAAGAATAATAAAGTCTGTTTCATATGCCATCTGAGAATTTTTCCCTGTAGCTATGACCTCTCGTTTCTGGAAAAGCATGTTTTGTGTGTTACCCATTCTTAAAATATATGTATCCAAATGATCCATTTTAAGATTCTTCAGCAATGTTTGTTTAGGCTTAGATTTAATGTTTTGTTCCACTACTAATCTTGCACCTCGTTTATGCATTAGTGTTTGTTCTACTACATTATATGATACCAGATTAAAAGCTGGATACTGGGTATTTGAGAGTATTTGAAGGTATTTGGTATTATTTTGGTCTCTCTACTGGAATATGTTTGAAAATTCCCATAATACAAAGTTTTTTGTTTTTAAAGCCTTAACATATACTCAGAGCACACTATATATACCACTCTCCTTCAGGACTGCTTATCGAGAATAATAATAAAAATTACTGTTCATTGAGCCCTGTCAGGCTTTCTGCTAGGTATATACTTTATACAGTTGCCATTCTCATCCACAGAACAACTCAAAGTTTAAAAATATATTTCTATTTTACAAATGAAAACTGAGGCTCAGACAAGTACCGTCACCCACGTACTCATTGCTGAACTGATTGTAACGCCAAGAACATGAATTTAAGATGGCTTGCGTTGTAGTGCCATTTCTGCTAACATTAGAGCCACTTCTTCATATTTCTGTGTCTGTAAAGAGGATACACAAAATTTTCTGTTCTTAATCAGGATATTAGTGTATCTTAACCATTTATTTCCATCATACCTTTCCTGTGTTCAGGCAGCAATTCAGCATTTCTTCGAGTGGTGAGATGTCGATCCTTAGCTGAAGAATACAGCTTGGATACAGTTAACAGGGATGAAATTAGTGAGTAATAACCTTTTGATGCTAGGTTATTAATTAATTTTAAGGATATGATAAGAGTGTATGATGATAGTATAAAGGATAATATAAATATTTATACTCTAAATTTTATTCTATAAGTCTGTCCAAGTGGTTGTAATTTCAAAATATAAAACTCAATGTGCTATGTGGTGCTTAGTCGCTCAGTTGTGTCAGACTCTTGTGTCTGACTCTCTGCGACCCCATGGACTGTAGACCACCAGACTCCTCTGCCATGAGGATTCTCCAGGCCAGAATACTTGAGTGGATTGCCAAACCCTCCTCCTGGGGGTCTTCCCAACCCAGGGATTGAACCCAGGTCTCCCACATTGCAGGTGGATTCTTTACCATCTGAGCCATCAGTGAAGCCTATAAAACTTAATGTATCTATATATAATCATATTTATGTCACTGAGTAAGTGGTGTTATATGTAGAAGAGCTAAATTTAGCATTTTACTACTATATTAAGAGATTATGTGACCATAACTATCTGTAATACCACTGGGTTTTATTTTAATGTTTCCCTTTATTTTACTATTATGTATCATTTTCTATTTTATTATCACAAAATATTTAAATTTCGTGATAGAATTACCTTGTATTCTGGAAGTTGAGTATATAATAAATTCAGTTTTTCCTTGTTTTTAAATCATGAATTACCCAAATTATACTGAAATGTTTTTCCTTTCAGTTTCCAGCATGGACAATCCAGATAATGAGATAGTATTATACTTAATGTTACGGGCTGTTGATAGATTTCATAAACAGCATGGTAGATATCCAGGTAAGGATAGCAATTAAATTGTCAAAAACAGTGAAAATATTTTTTTTGGCTTCACAGCCAAAAAAAATTGGTTTGCGGGATCTTAATTCTACCAGGGATTGAACCCAGGCCAGAGCAGTGAAAGCTCCAAATCCTAACCATTGGACTGCCAGGGAGTTCCCAATAAAATCTTAAATAAATACTTAAATGGAATGAAATCTTAAAGGGATCTTGGGGTATTTACAGTAGTACAATGCTTGAATTCACACTGTAAACAGTTTACACATGGGTCATCTCAGTGAGGCCAAACGTAACCAACTGCAAACAGCATTTGATTCTGAACTATTACAGGGGACTGTTGGTTGGTTGCGTATGGGATAAAACTTTTTTCTGCTAGTTTCTGTAGTTGACTTCTGAGATTCACACTGAGTTTGATTTGGTAGAATGGGAAAATCACAAGTATGCCAGTGACTTCTGAACTCAGAACTCTAAAGATATTTCTTTGCTCAGTAGCTATTTTTTGTTATCTATAAATGTAGTAATTGGGGTATTGGCATATGCTCAAAGGTCTTCAGTTGTCCAGGACATCTTTATTAAGATGATAGTTTTAATTGTGCAGGATTATTGCATAGCAGCACATTCTGGGTGTGTCATAAAGTCTGTTGCCCCAGCTGATGTAGTATACCCAATGAGTTATAATCTTAATGAGCAAGCTTACCAGAAAAGGAAAAAGAATAAAACACCAAATAAATGTACTGCTTTATTTGTATTGTTTGCTTAGAATGTATTTTTTGTTATCTTCTGCATAACAGACCATCCCCAAATTTAGTAGTTTAAAACAATCCATTATTGTGTCTGTGACTTTGAGGATTGGCTGGGCTCAGTTAGATAGTTCTCACTGGGGAAAGGGGATCCCATGGAGATGCATGATGCCTAGGGCTAGAGTCATCCAAGAATGGAGGTGCAGCACACTTGGGGCTGGAGTCGTCCAAGAAGACGTACTCACTCACATGTGTGGCACTTCAGGCAGGATATCTGGGACTGCTGGGGGCTGCTCAGGCACCTCTCACCCCGTGGCTCATTGGGGCTTCCATTCAGCATGGCAGTTTGAGATTTCTGACATAGTGGCTGCCTTCCCCAGAGTTAACAATTCAAAAGACCCAGCTCGATGGCACAGAGCTTTTTATGACGTGGCTTTCAAGCATCACTTATGTCCTGTTGGCTTCGCAGCTTAGATTGAGTGGAAGGGGGACCACATGAGGGCATGAAGAGGTGTTCACTGGGGAGCCATCTTGGGAAATTAGCTATTACATAGAGCTGACTTTGGAATTAAACCTAGGTTCAAATCACTTCTTGTCTTCTTGACCTTGGGTGAGTCACTATTTCCTTCCAAGTCTCAGTTCTCTCAGTATGGAATGGTGACAATAATAACTACTCTGTTGTTAGATTGTTAGGGTTAGTACATGATGTATGAAAATCACTTAACACACTGCCTAGCTGTTTATAAGTACTTGATAAAGGGTAGATGCTACTATTTTGAGGACAAGGAATAATGATAGTTTTTAAACTAGAGGGGTTAAAAGCTAAACTAGAGGGATTTAACAGTACCTGGATATTATGGCAATTACATTTTTCCTTCCAGTAGTAATAACAACAGCTTCCCTTTGGCGACATCATAGTTTGATCATTAAGAACTGCCTGGGCTCATATTGCACTTTTGCTACTTATGAGCTGAGTAACTCAGGCAAATAACCTGATCTCTCTGTGCCTCAGTTTTCCCATCTGTAAAATGAAGATAATAATAGTGTCTATTTCACAGGGTTGTTGTGAGGAATAAATGAAGTAATATATAGATGGTATTTAAAACAATGTCCAGTGTCTATTAATGCTCCATAAGTGTTACTTATTATTATAGCTTTATATCCTTAGTGTCATTTAATCTCCTGGAAAGGGTAATAAACAGAATTTTTATAAAGGGGGTGTGTGTGTGTGTGTATGTGTATATATATATATGACATTACTTTCTCATTCATTCAATTCTATCAAACAATTACTGAGCACCAACTATGTGTCAAATAGTCTTCTAGATACTGGGTATAGAGCACTGAACCAAGCAGATTTGTGAAACTCAAATGTTTAATAGGTTTTTAGATGGTTTCTTTGATTGTTACAGGTTTGTGATAGTTGCAGTTATTGGTCTCATACTTTACATTATTTTTGTTCTTATTTCAGATTTATAGTTTTGACTAAACAGCTAAAACTGGATTAAATAGAAGAGGCAGTCAACAATTTTGAATCATGTATTTATTTCAATGAAAATTAATTTATATATATATATATATATTTTAGGGGTATCTAACTATCAAGTTGAAGAAGATATAGGAAAGTTGAAATCTTGTCTCACTGGCTTCCTTCAGGAATATGGATTATCTGTAATGGTGAAAGACGATTATGTCCATGAATTGTGAGTACTTTTTTTTTAGGGAATTTAAGAGACAATACTGTTGTGTCATATGGTTAATCTGTGTTCCTGTCTCCATTCTTTCCTGTAGCTGCCGATACGGAGCTGCTGAACCACACACCACTGCTGCATTCTTAGGGGGTAAGTTCCAGAGATGAGAAGACTGTCACCTGTTGTTATATGGTACAGTTGTGAAGTTTTGTTTTCCTAGGAGGTCAGTGTAGCACAGTTGGTTTCCCTGCTTTCCATCTCTCCCACTGTTGTCCTGAAGCGCAATTAATCTTTCTGAGGCATAGCTCTGATTGTTTCTCTCACTTAACGAACCTTCTGACCTGCCAGTACACACATATACACTATAGTAGTCCTTGGAAAACAAATCCAGAGTCCTTCATTCTGTGTTCTGGTTTTATGCAGCCTTTCTTTCCTTGTTTTTTTCAAGTTACTTGCTTTCCCCCTAGACATGCCCTTTGATTTCCTGCTTCTTGAATCTTTACCCCTCTCTGGACCCATTTGCCCTAAATCTCCCTATTTCTTCCATGTCTAAAATCTACCTGCTTTTCATGATCCAACTCAACAATACCTTCTCTTTCATAAGACTCCTTGGAGTCTGGAAGTTTGAGATCAGGGCCGGTATAATTGGTTTCTGGTGAGGCCTCTCTTCGTCTCTTCATGGCTTGTAGGCAGTCACCATCTTGCTGGGTGCCATAACCTCTTTTCTGTGCAGGAAGGTGAGGGTGGGTGGAACACAAGCTCTCTAGTGTCTCTTCTTAGAAGGCCCCTCCCCATGACCTTAGTTACCTAATTACCTCCCAAAGACTATCTCCAAATATGGTCACATTGAGGGTTAAGGCTTTAACATACAAATTTGGGGTACATGCCTTTGGTCTACAACACGTGCATCCTATTATTATTCTGCACAAGTCACTTCTTTGGGGTCTTTGTTTAAATATTATCTTCTCTGTGAGGCCATTCCTGATTCCCTGATTTAAAATAGTCCCTCCTCTTGCACCCATATCCACCCCTCTCCTTGCTTTTTCTCCTTAGCTCCTAGTCACTTGACATTTTCCTTGTTTGTAAATTCTCTCTCCCTCACTACTGAAAAATAAGATCCATGAGGACAAGAATTTTTGTCTTTTGTTCCCTGCTGTATCCCTAGTGCCTAAGACAGTATCTGGTACAGAGCAGAGTCTGGTTTTATTGAATGAATGAATATGAAAGCAGAAGCTTCAGATTATAAAAGATGAAAAATTGTTTTCTTAGTTGTTTTTTGTTGTTGTTTCTTTGTTTTCTATTGTTTTTTTTTTGAATGTGCATGCGTACCAGTTGTGTTTGACTCTTTGTGACCCCATGGACTATAGCCTGCCAGGCTCCTCTGTCCATAGAATTTTCCAGGCAATAATACTGGAGCGGGTTGCCATTTGCTTGTCCAGATCTTCCTGACCCAGGGATAGAACCCAAGTCTCCTGTGTCTCCTGCCTTGCAGGTACCTGGGAAGCCAGGTTGTTTGAACAGTAACTTTAAAACTTGTTACTATCTATATACTCAGACTGTTACTGAGTAAAGCAGTCTAGCAGTATTTAATATAGATCTTTTCCAAATTATAAATATTCCTTTAACCCCTTTTTATTTTAAAACATGCACAGGGTAAAATTCAAATGCAACAGAAGGGTATCCTTTGAGAATCTTTTCTGTCTTTAAAAAAGCCTTTTTAAAAAACAGCAGTAATTTATAATACTGTTTGACTTTTTCTTGCAGCATATATTTTGCCAATATTTTTAAACCACCATAATTTTAAAAACTTCTTTCTTTTAAACTATGGCATATTATTTCAAGGTGTGAATGTATAGAACAAAATTTTTATTTCCTTTAATAACATAGTTATAAAAGCTTATAGTCCCTTGTTTTGATATGACTCAGTAAGTTATGTCTGTTTTGGATTACTGTTAAACATCTTTGATTTTGGAAAGGAAAGGTTTTCTTTACATAATTGAGTATTTTTATATTTATATAATTTTTAAGATTTACCTTTTTCAAAGATTTGCTTTTCTCCTTTTTCCTTGCAGGAGCTGCTGCTCAAGAGGTTATCAAAATAATCACCAAACAATTTGTAATTTTTAATAATACTTACATTTATAGTGGCATGTCACAAACTTCAGCAACTTTTCAGTTGTAGAATAAGTACCCTGTAGTGTGTTAATGACTGAAACTGTAATTGTTTTCAGGTTGTGCCCTAGTCTGTCAAGTTCTGCTGGGGAGAATTGTTAAATTGTTTCCTTAATAAACATTTTTCTCATTTGTAATAATGTAATCTTGTTCTTTGGGGGCGTGGGGAGCTGAGGTGGAGAGGAAGGAAACAATTATCTCAGAATAAAAGTTATCCATTCCTAATTGAGTTCATTATTTCTGGCTTGCTATTTCAAAGTTACTTATAGAAATGTGTTAACATTAGAAACAGCGTAAAATACTTTTTCCTTAGGCTTAAATAATGAATTTAAGGCATGTGCAGATTTAAGCTGTGGAGATCTGAGTACCCATCACTATTTGCTAAAACTAATACAATTTAAAGAAAACAAGTATTTAAAATGTATAGTTTTATCAGAAAACAAAAACAGGGTACAAAAGGGAGGGAGAGGGAAGACTGGAAGAGAGGAATGAAGGCAGGGCTTGGGGCTCCTAGGGCCTAGTCTTAGTCCCCACGTCTGCATACACCTGCGCCAAGGCCTCAGCGACTCTACAGCCAGTTCTGAGTCCTTGAGGCAGACGCCCCTTTAAGGAAAGAAAGCCCCTTACATGGAGAGCGGCGAGGTTAGAGGAGTTCCCGTTTCACGTTGTAACTTTCCACCACTTAAACAGGCGCACAGTGACTAAACCCCGGCCCTTTGGAATGCTGGTGACCGGCGGCGCGCCTTTGGCTCCGAGTAGGGGCGGGGCGGCCGGAAGTCCCGCCCTGCGGAAGTGCGCCCGCCCTCTCGGCGGGAAACCGGGTGCGGCGTCGAACTAGGCGCCCGTCGAGGGAGAAAGGGCGCAACCCAACGCGCTGCGACTTAAGGGTAAAGGTCACGGCCTCCACTCTCTGCGCCTTGGGGCCCTTAGCTCCTTCTGGGAACCCGGCCGTCGCTTCCTGTGGAATGTCTGGGGTGCGGCACACCTCTCCTTAACCTTCTTAACAGACCCACAAGGGGGGATGGAATGAGTTGGCGGGAAGGGGCCTTCCTGAGGAGGCGGCCTTCCCCGGCTGCGGCCCCCACAGGGAAAAAGAACTGTCACGTACCACTTAGGAGGCTAGACCCTGGTAGTTTTCCGCCCGATAGTACTTCAGAATCCCCGGGCGTCTCCCCAGGTTATTCTGATATATGAAGGAGGTGTGCGCTGCTGCGGAGGTCGTTTCTCAGGTCGGGTGTGGGTCCCTGTGTCCTACATCACGTGAGGGGGAAGGCATGTTAAAGGGGCTGATTTTCTGACCCACCCACTATCCTCTGGGTGAATCGCAAGTGGTGGGGCCGGCCTCAGGTCGCTAACCAGCGCCCCGCTCACTGCAGGAATTGGAGAATCCTGTTCTAAGAGGGAAAGGCCCGAGGGACCACCTATGCTCTTCAAAAGGAGTTCCTCCGGTTATTTAGGTGAGCCAGGCCAGCGAGGGTTAAGGAGCGCCAATTGACGGAACAGGGTGGAGTTTGCCCTCCCTCCTGGGAGAGACGTCTATCAGTTACCCGTGGAAACTGGGATGAGGGGATGCGGATGAATGCCGACCGGTGTGCTACTGAGGCTGGGAGTGCTGATGTTGTAGTGAAATGGCTTCTGGTACTGGCGACCTGTTTCTGGACCGGATCGACTGTTATTTCTCAACCTAAACTATTGTAAGGGAAGGTTTAACATGAGTTGCATATTGGCCCTTTCTCCCCTGCCTCGCCTGCTTTAGAGGAATGTTTCTACGGGGGATGAGTCCAAGCTGGGGATCCACTGTAGCTACTTAGTGGTGGCATTTATTGTGGGATTTTCACCCCTGCCAGCCTTATCCACAGAATGATGTCATTTATCTTTCTGATATTTTGGGGGTGCTATTTAGATTTCAAAAAGCTTTTCATGTTAACATATTCTAGACCACATAAATAAGTAATGTTCAGCTCCTTTACTTGCTTAAATTTTAATTTGAGTTTGGGGAATTGAGTGAAACCTGTAAGTTGGATAGTTTCTTTCTGGTACCTGGGGGGTGAGGGGGGTGATCGGGGGAGGAATCCCTTTTTTCCTCTTGTAAGAATACAGTAAATAATTTTGAAATCTTGTTCATGACAGTTTGCATCTATTCACCAAGTTCTGAAAATACTTAACAATATGCTTTATTGGGGCAGGTGCTTTTGTTCTTGGGAATATACTGTATTTTATACTTTAAAATTAATTTATAATTATTAATCACTTGGAAGTTATAACTTATCTTTTGCCGTGGATGTCTTTAAGTATGTAGCAAGTAAATATAATGACTTGTTTTTAATGTTACTAGATATTTGGCAAACTTTATCTTATTTTACTGTGTAACTTTTATTAAAAATGGTATAAAAAAGACAGGGGAATAGAAGGTAGTTTGTGTTGTTAGTTTCAATTTAAAAGTTATATCCCTCTTTAATAATGAAAATCTTATTAAAAAGCAGATTGACTAATTAAAATGAAGGAACGAGTCCTTAAACTCTCACAAAGCAAAAACCTCCATGTATGATACAATGGACTATTTTTTTAGCAGAAGTATTTTTAATTGGAAGATAATTACTTTACAATGCTGTGTTGGTTTCTGTCATAGGATAGCATGAATCAGCCATAAATATACATATGTCCTCCCTTTTGAACCTCCCTCTCACCCCTACTCCATCCCACCCTTGCAGGTTGTCACAGAGCACCTGGTTGAGCTCCTTGTGCTTTTCAGCATCTTTCCACTAGCTTTCTGTTTTACACATGGTAATGTATATGTTTCAGTGTTACTCTCTCAATTCATCCCACCTTCTCCTTCCCCACTGAATAGACTAATTTTTCAACAGATTGTTTTTTAATCTAGTGTTTTTCCAAATCTTAACTCATTTGCTCATAGGCAATTCAACATTTAGAAAAGAATGAAAATTTTCCTGTATACTTTTATGTATATATGGTATGTCTGTTTATAACATGTCTCCAAATTATATGTAGGAAACAGAGTAACGGAGGATAAGAGTGTAGCCCTTACCTCAGTTTTCTTGATTCTCATTTCAGCTCTGTCACTTACTAGCTCTTTGAATTTGGACAAATTGTTTACTTTCTCCTCATCTATCTTTATCCTTGTAGCTCCCTTGCAGGGTTGCTGTAAAGACTAAAAATAATAATATTTATAAGATTTATAGGGGTTTACAGGGCCTGACCTACCATTGGGCTTGCTGAACATTAGAAGCTTCTCTTACAAAACCTGTGAAAAATGAAAAATAGTGAAATAAAACACTACCAGCTAAAGACAAGAAGTGTATGTTGCTGTTTTCCATCAAATTTTATGTTTGCCTCCAGATAATTGGGGTCATACTGTAGATAAAATTTTGAGTCTTGCTCTTTTTGATTATATTGTAACATAAGCATTTTTCCATGTTATCAAACATTTCAAGTAAATGTCAATATTCTTGTAACAATATCATATCCTGTAGATATACTATGGTGTACCTACCCATTCCTTTTTTAATGGAATATTTAGGTTAAGAAACTGGCAAAACTAGTAAATGTCTTTGTGCTTGTATACTAAGTCACTTTAGTCACGTCCAACTCTGTGTGACCTTGTGGACTGTAGCATGCCAGGCTCCCCTGTCCATGGAATTCTCCAGGCAAAAATACTGGAGTGGATCACCATGCCCTCTTCCAGGTGGTCTTCCTGACCCAGGGATTGAATCCATGTCTCTTACATCTCCTGCATTGACAGGCGTGGGGTCCATGGGGTCAGAAAGAGCTGGACATGACTGAGCAACTGAACTGATTGGCAGGCAGGTGCTTTACTGCTAGCACCACCTGGGAAGCCCCCAGTAAATATGTGTATATTACTTTATAAAAGATTTGCATATTTATCATTAAATTTGTTGTGAATTTTAATTTTGAGAGTAAGAATGAACAATAGAATAATTGTCTCCTTTTAACTACATAGTATTGGGGTAAATAAGAATTTTTGAGTTCTGTGAGTCCTGATTTATTGTTCTAAGAAGTTGACTTGACTCTGATATATTTTTCTAAAAAAATCAGCTTAGCATTTTAAAATAAAGAATGTGAGAGGTCATATTAGGGTTTCCAGTTATTTTTAAAATTCTTCTAATGAATGATGTATAAACAAAGATTTAAGCTTGAAAGAAAGCAAAAGTTGTTAGAAAAAAATTTTAGTATTAAGCTAGGCTTGTGAAGAGAAACGCACATCTAAAGAGTGTGTGTGTATTTGTGTTTTAAACCTCTGATTCATGGAGGGTGCCCAATCTGAAATGATGGGATGAAAATTTACAGAAAAGAAAATAAGGAAGGAGGAGCAGAGCAGTTAGATTCAATCAATAATTCATGTGTTTGTTTAATAAAACCTATTGAATGCCTGTAGTATTTAAGAATGTGAGGTGCATTCATGTATGTTTTCAATTTTAATTCTTGTAACAACTCTATGAAGTTGGAAATTTCTGTTTTATAGATGAGGAAACTGAGCCACAGAGAACTTAAGTCTAATATCTAGTAAGTTTCAGGGGCTTCCCTAGTGGCTCAGTGGTAAAGAATCTGCCCTGCCAATTCAGGAGATGTGGGTTTGATCCCTGGGTCAGGAAGATCTGCTGGAGAAGGAAATGGCAACCCAATCCAGTATTCTTGCCTGGGAAATCCCATGGACAGAGAAGCCTGGCAGGCTACAGTTCATGGGGTCGCAAAGACAGACACTACTGAGCACACGTGTTCTTTTCCTACTCCTTTGCATACTATACTTCTGGAATTCTCAAAATAGATTTAAATTGAGAGAATACCTTTATCTTATAGATGAAATATAAGGAAAAAGAATGCAGACAAGCATGGAAAGTGAGGACACAAAGAAAACACAAGGTGAGAAATTTATGGATCATATATCTGGGATTTGTTTTTTAGTCTATTTGTGGAATACACCACAGATTATCTGACAGGCTCCAGGAATTGAAAGAATTATTCACTAATTTATGTAAGTATTTATTAAACATCTAGTCTGTACCAGTCACACTGACTTTAGGAAACTGACATTCTAATGGGAGATGGCATGCTGATAATTAGAATACCATATGATAGCTGATTCAATGGAGGTGTATGTAAGAACAGTGGAAACCTGAGAGGACCACCAGCAAATTTCAGAGCTGTCTTCAGAAAAATGGAAATTTAATTCATGGACATGGAGGAGGTTAACCAGAGAGGAAATACTAAAATATAATAGGATGGGAAATAGTACTCCCTGATGGACCCCATCACATCAGGGTTTGGCTGAGGAAGAAGACACCCCGCCCCCAAAAAAAGACTAAGAAAAACATTTCAGAAAGGTAAAGAGACAGGAATGTGGTATTTTGGAAATTAGCCTTATGAGAATGCTTTGAGAAAGGCATTCTCATTACCCTCATTACCCAAGAGGCTCAGTCTTAAATGTCACAGACAATGACTGAAGTATCCACTGGCCTTTTCATTTGTTTTGTTAATAGTAAACTTAATAGATTTCAGCCAGATTGCAGTATATTGAGGTCTGGGTGGGAAATAATCTGGATACAGTATGAATAGCTTGGTGGTGGTTGTTTAGTTGTTAAGTCATGTCCAACTCTTTGCAATCCCATGAACTGTAGCCTGCCAGGCTCCTCTGTCTGTGGGATTTCCCAGGCAAGAATACTGGAGTGGGTTGCCATTTGCTCCTCTAGAGGATCTTCCTGACCCAGGGATCAAACTCACATCTCCTACATTGCAGGCGGATTCTTTACCGTTGAGGCACCAGAGATTCCCATGAATAGCTTGCTCTTCTTCAGAGCTTATCTGAAGATATATGGCAGTAACTAGAGGGAGGTTGTAATGTTAAGGATCTTATAAGAGGTACAGAGATAAGAGAATTTGTGAAGGGACTTTCCTGGTGGTCTAGTGGTTAAGACTTCACACTTCCACTCTAGGGGGCCTGGGTTCTCTCCCTGGTCAGGGAACTAGATTCTACATGCTGCACTAAGAGTCTGCATGCCACAACTAACAAGATCCTGCATGCTGCACCTGAAAAGACCCCTCATACTCCAACTAAAAGATTCCACATTCCAAATGAAGGTAGCAGATCCTTCATGCCACAACTGAGATGTGGCACAGCTGCATATATATATACATGTATATTTTAAGTTTTATAGTTTCAGATTTTACATTTAGAACTACAATCTATTTTAAATTAGTTTTTGTATACAGTGTGAATAATGGATTCAAGTTTTGTTTTATTGTCTTTTTGAATATGATTATCCAGTTGTTCCAACACCATTTGTTGAAAAGGCTATGCTTTCTTCTCTACATTGCCTTTGTAAAAAAAAACAGCCACTCATATGTATGGGTTTATTTTTGTACTATATTCTGTTTCATTTATCTGTTGATGCCATACTATACTCTTGATTACTATAGGTTTGTATTAAGTCTTGAAATTAAAGAGAGTTGAGTCTTCCATCTTTACTCTTCTCTTTCAGAATTGTTTGGCTATTCTAGGTCCTTTGCCTTTCCGTATGAATTTAAATCAGCTTGTGAGTTTGTACCAAAATAGCCTGTTGGGATTGCATTGAATCTCTAGATCAATTTGGGGGAGAATTGACATCTTAACAGTATTTAATCTTCTGACCCATGAACAAGGTGTATCACTTCCTTTATTTCTGTCTTCTTTAATACCTCACAGTATTTTTTAGTTTTTAGTGTGTATATAATTCACATCTTTTGCTAGTAAAATTTCTTTTTCTTTTTCTTTGGCCACACCTTGTGCAGGATCCTATTTCCCTAACCAGAGATTGAACCTGTGCCACCTGCAGTGCAAGCACAGAGCCTTAACCCCCGTACCACCAGGGAGCTTCCAGTATTTCATATTTTTTATGCCATTTTAATTGGCATTGGTGTTTAATTTCAATTTCTAATTATTTATTGCTGGTATATAGAAATGTTACTGATTTTTTGCATGTTAGATGGATATTCTGAAACCTTACTATACTCATTTATTAGTTCAGTACCTATTTTGTAGATTCCATCAGATTATCTACATAGAAGGCCATGTCGTATGTGAATACTGATAGTTTTATTACTTCCTTCCCAATTTGGATGCCTTTTCTTTTTTCTTACCTGATGGCACTGGCTAGGCTCTCTAGTGCAATGATAAATGGAATGTTAAATAGAATGACACTGGCTAGCTTCTCCAGTACAATGCTAAACATCTCTGTCTTGTTTCTTTCTCCGCTAAGTATGGTATTTACTGTAGGGTTTTTGGTAGATATACTTCATCAGGTTGAGGAGGTTCCTTTCTATTTCAAGTTTGCTGAATTTTTTTTTAGATCAGAAATGAAATTTTATTTTATCAAATGCTTTTTTTGCATATACTGAGATGACGTATTCTGTTTTAGTTTGTTGTATTACATTGACTGATTTTTAAAATCATAAACTAATCCTGCATTCCTGGGATAAAGTCACTTGGTCATGATGCATTATAATTTTAATTTATTTTTGAATTCAATTTGTTAAAATTGTTTAGACATTTTTTGCATGTATGTTTGTGAGAGATATTGGTCTGTAGTTTTCCTTTTTCCTTTCTAATGACTTAGTTTTAATATTAGAATGAAGAACTAATACTTTCCAAAAATAGATGGGGAAACAGTGCTGACTTTATTTTTCTGGGCTCCAGAATCACTGCAGATGGTGATTGCAGCCATGAAATTAAAAGACGCTTACTCCTTGGAAGGAAAGTTATGACCAACCTAGATAGCATATTAAAAAGCAGAGACATTACTTTGCCAACAAAGGTCCGTCTAGTCAAAGATATGGTTTTTCCAGTGGTCATGTATAGATGTGAGAGTTGGACTATAAGGAAAGCTGAGCACTGAAGAATTGATGCTTTTGAACTGTGGTGTTGGAGAAGACTCTTGAGAGTCCCTTGGACTGCAGGGAGATCCAACCAGTCCATCCTAAAGGAGATCAGTCCTGGGTGTTCATTGGAATGACTGATGCTGAAGCTGAAACTCCAATACTTTGGCCACCTCATGCGAAGAGCTGACTCATTTGAAAAGACCCTGATGCTGGGAAAGATTGAGGGCAGGAACAGAAGGGGACAACAAAGGATGAGATGGTTGGATGGCATCACCGACTCAATGGACATGGGTTTGGGTGGACTCCGGGAGTTGGTGATGGACAGGGAGGCCTGGCGTGCTGTGGTTCATGGGGTCACAAAGAGTCAGACACGACTGAGCGACTGAACTGAACTGAACTGAAAATAAGTTGTAAAGTATTATTTCTCTTGAAACTTTTTGGAAGACTTTGTGTAGAATTGAAATTATTTCTTCCTTAAATGTTGGGAAGAATTTACAGATGAAGCCATCTGAACCTGGGGTTTTCTTTTTTTTGGGGGGGGGGTTTCTTTATAGAAAGGTTTTAAACTATGATTTCAATCTATTTCATACACACACACACACACACATATATATAATATTTATTTCTTCTTGGGCGAGTTTTGGTTAATTTGTTTTTTTGAAGCAACTTGTCCATTCACCTAAATCATTGAATCTGTAGGTATGAAGTTGTATATGACCATTATTATCTTTTGAATATCTTTAGAATCTATGTTGATGCATCTGTCTTAGTCTGATATTGGTGATTTTTGTCTTTGCTCTTTTTTTTCCCTGATCAGTTTGTCTAGGGGTTTGTTGGTTTTACTGATCTCAAAGACCCAGCTCTGTAGTTCAGCTTGGATCTTTATGATTTCGTTCCTTCTGCTTATGCTGGTTTAATTTACTCTTTCACTGGTTTCTTTAAGGTGGAAGCTGAGATCATTAATTTGTGACTTTCTTCTTTTATAATGTAGACATTTAGCATTACACATTTCTCCTAAACACTGATTTAGTAGCATCACACAAATTCTTTTTTTTGGAGGGGTGTATGCTGCATGGCTTGTGGGATCTTAGTTCCCCAACCAGGGATCAAACCCAGGCCCCAGCACTGAAAGTGCTAAGTCTTAACTACTGAACCACCAGGCAATTAGTACATCCCACCAATTCTAATATACTGTATTTCATTTTCATTCAGTTCATTCTAAATAAATATTTAAACCAAAGTAGCTTTAATTCAAGAAAATAATGCTTGTATTTTCTTTTCCTATATTTTGTGTGTGGAGAAAATCAAATAATTATAAGAAGCTCATTTCAAGTTGTTTTATTTAAGGAGCATCTTTCTTTACATATTTTCATTCCTTGTTAGATTTTTTTAAAGTAATACATGTTATTTAGAAAACAAAAACATGTATTTTGAGGGTGAAACTTAAGTGATTAGTTTTTTAAGGAAATGTTTAAAATAATGAAATTTTTGTTCTTTAGAAGTAAAGACTGACCTGAACTTATTATTGGAGTGTCTGAAGTATCAAATGGACAATGCTTTTTCACAAAAGGAAGCTTTGGTCACTATTCATTCAATTTGCCAACAAAACAGTAAGACATGATAGTGAAATTTGTTTGTGATTCTTTTTAGTATTGTGATGTATGCGTTGTTCTTTCAATGCATATTATGAAGTATGCATTGTTCTTTCTCTTCTATTTAGTTACTTTATATGTTGTTATGTTCATGTGATTTCTTGTCCTTAAAAGAATAATTATAATAAATATCCTTCTTTGTTTTGTCTGCACATTTTACAGGTAATGCAGGTCTTTATTTTCGGGAAATCGGTGGTTTGATGTTTGTAAAAAATCTTGCAAAGTCAAGTGAACATAGTATGGTAAAAGAAGCAGCCTTATATACATTAGGAGCTGTTGCAGAACAAAATGGTAAAATATGAAAACTTTATTTCACTGTCCTAAGCATTGTGTTTTACTTTAACAAACTATTGAAATACAATTTTAGAATTAAATTTTTTACATGTCTGGATAGTTTTATCCAAGTGTTTTATTTAAATTAATGCATGCCAAAGATTTTATTTAACTTTTTAACTAACGAGGGAAGCAGTAAAATGTTATAGCTGCTTCAAAAGTAATGGCAAAAAACAGTGCTGTAGGCATTTGAGAAAGCTGAATTTTATGAACAGGTACATAACTAGTCAGTGTCTGCAGGTCAAAGATCAGTTGCGTTCTACTGGTCAAAATGTTTTGCATTTCTGTGGACAAGAATAACTTGGGTCACTATCAGTTTTCTAGAGTTATGAATTAGCCCAAAGACTGTAAAAGGCACAAATAATCTAGAAAGAAGGCTAGACAGGATGTTCAGTACTTGTTATCATCCATTTCGAAATTTTTCACAGCTTTTTTCTTGCCATTAGTTGGAAACATTTTTTTAACTTTGTCTTTTACTATGCTTATCCTTTTTTTTTTTTTTGGCCATACAAAAGTTTTTTTATTTTTATAAAAATAAATTCATCATTCTTTTCCTTTCTTGTTTCTGAATTTTGAATCAGAGGAAGTTTTCCCATATTCCCAGGTTATAGAGGAATCCACCCACATTTTCTTTTGGTACTTGTATGACTTTATTTTTTACTTTTGCATGTTTTATTCTTTTTGAATTTTCCTGGGGTATGAGATGATGAATGGTTCCAGTTTTATGTGGCAATCCAGCTATCGCAGCACTTCTTATTGTAAAGTAGATCTTTTTCACATTGATTTGAGATGCAGCCACTATCACTTAATGAGTCTATCTCTAGTTTTTCTATTCTGTTCCTTGTCTGTATATCCGGGTACTTGAATCAGAATATGAAGGTAACCCACAACCATCTTGTATGTGGATAAAGATGTTTTGGGTGCTTGGCCACTCAGTTGTGTCCAACTCTTTGCAACCCTGTGGATTGTTTCCTGCCAACTCCTCTGTCCATGGGATTCTCCAGGCAAGAACACTGGAATGGGTTGCCATTTTCTTCTCCATGTTTTGGGTGTGGCTGACAAAAATATTTTTTCTGCAGTGTACCTGAAATGAAGTTAAATCTAAATCATGTTTATCAAATAACTTTATATTCTTATATTTTCATCCGTTAACTTCATCACTTGTTTTGAGACTAAGTTATGCTCTAGGCACTGGGGATAAATAAGACATTGTCTTTGCCTTTGAGATTGTCTAAAAACTGTTCTAGACCCTGGATATATGTGTTCAAATTATTTTTTACAATTCTGCTTATTGCATGATTATCACCAAAGAACCCCTCCTTATCAGGTAGGTATCATTTTTGCTTTTTGAAAAGATATTTTTATATCTAGAAGAGTCTTTAAAAATACCACAACTATCATTTACCCCTCTCTTCTAAAGCAGGTTTCTGAATTTTCTTAAATTTTTCTTTGGCTACATTTTGTTACTTATCCTCAAATTTTTCGGTCATGTTTTATCCCAAATTTTTGTTAGGCTTAATTTTGAAGTTTAGTTACTGAAAATTCTGAGATTGCAATACGTGCTTTAGAACTAGGTCAAGTACTTCTGATTAAGATACTGCTTCTTTGGTCTGTTAATTGAGTAAGCACTTAAATTTGTCAGAATTTGCTATATGACTGATGAGTGTCAGTGAAATGAGACTCGGTTGAGAACCATCCATAATGGCAATTTTATATTTTGTTCAGCATATTTTAAAACTTGTTTGTGCTAATACATAGAAATTAAAATTATATTTTCATGTTTCAGTTTACTGTCAGCAGACTTTGTGTACTTCAGAATTGTTTGAAGACTTAACTTGGTTCTTATCTAACAGTGATTCAAACACAAATCTGAAAAGAATGTCTGTCTATGTTATTTTGGTTCTGGTTTCAAATAACAGTAAGTATATTCTCTTATGTTATAGAAATATTTTTAAAAATAATAAATTGGAACAGACATTATTAATCATTTTATTCTAGTCAGTGCCTTTTAAAACTTTACTAACTTCTTAGAACTACTGTCTCTAAAGACAATATAGCATGATTTTAATTATTTAATATTTATTAATTTAAAAAATAGTAAAGTGATTTGTATTATTTAACTAGCATTGCAAAGGAATGGCATTAAAAGCAAAAGAGAAGCATTTAATGAATTATTGTTGTTTTGACACTAAGTCATGTCCAACTCTTTTGTGACCCCATGGACTGTAGCCTACCAGGCTCCTCTGTCCAGGGGATTTCCCAGGCAAGAATACTGTAGTGGGTTGCCATTTCCTTCTCCAGATCTTCCTGACCCAGGGATCGAACCCACGTCTCCTGCATTGGCAGGCAGATTCTTTACTGCTGAGCCACCAGGGAAGCCCCATTTAATGAATTAGTTTGGTTGATTTTCCATTGAATTGGCCACTCAGTTATCATCATATTTAAGGTCATTTTATCAGTCAGCAATGACCTTAAATTTCATGTAGCTCTTGGCTAAAGTTTTACTTTGCTTTTGTTGTTTTAGTTTTTATTTTGGAATAATCTTAGCTTCACAAAAAAGTTGCAAAGATAGTATATAGAGTGTTCCTGTATACCTCTTGCTCAGGCTAAAGGCTCTTTTTTTGTTGCTTTATTTAGATCTTCAAATTGTTAGAAATTTTATATGCATTTAAATGCTTCTAGATTTTATTTTTTCAGTTTTTAATATTTAAAAATTTTTTTTCTATTTTGGAGCATATTTTGGTACTATAACTATGCAAAATAAATGTTTTGTGATTTTTAGAGGAAATTTGAATACTGTCATTCTCTAAGCATAAGTAATATATTTTCCATAATAATCTTGATTATAAATTTTTACCTACTGTAATTCTGTATTGTACTTTATAATACTTTAAAGTGACTGAAAGTTATTTATTAAAAGTACTGCTTAAATGTTGTTTTCCATTTGTGCAAAATTATTTTCTAAACAGAAATCTTTCATGTAAATACATGGCAATTTTTTTAAGGGACTGGACAGACACTTGTGAGAGAAACAGGTTGTATTTCAGTTCTATCACAGTTGTTCAAGTAAGTAAAAAGATGTTTCTTATTATTAATTATTCATAACTTAATACCTTAACACATATGTATTAATTACTTTCTTTACTCTTTAACCTGATAGGACTGTTCTTTCAAAATATGAGTTGAATTTGTCAGATGAAAGTGCTTTGCAGAGTTATCAGTTGTGGTCTTCAGTGTGTAGTACTCTGTGTGTCTGTGTCAACAATCCTCAAAATGGTAATTATCTCAAATATTTAAATACTAAAAAAAGACTAAAAACAAATAAGCTGATATTTTCCGAGTATACTAAAATATGATTGCCTTTATCCCTTTCAGATGAAAATCAAATGCTTTGCTGCTCACTTTTTACGCATGCTAATGACTGGCTGATAAATTGCATGAAAGCTGAGATAATTCGCCCTATTTGCTCATTTATTGGACTCACTCTTGCAAATAACAGTAAGTATTTATTATTCTCCAGGCTTTATTTGAGATAACCTATTGAATTTCAAAGCATAACCTATTGAATTAATTAATGAATTTCCAGTAAATTGGGTCATTTTGGATACATTTTACTATTGGATAAGTTACAATCTTATACATAGAAAAACATAGCAAAACTATAAAAACCCACATAGAGTGTTATCTGAAAAAATTAGAAATTAATAAAAGTAAAACATCTAGAAAAGTCCCTAATATCTAGAAATTAAGCAACAAAATACTAAAAACCCACATCAAAACAAAAACACAAACCTATGAGTCAAAAAAAATTACAAAGGAAATTAGAAATGTTTTTAACTTAATGACGATGAAAACATAATATTTTTAGATGGAAATTTATAGCAGTAAGGCTTGCATAGGAAAGAAGAAAGGTCCCAAATCAATTATATTAGTTTCCACCTAAGAAACGAAATAATAAAACAAGTTAAAGTAAATGTAAGCATAGCAAAGTGAATGATAAAGAGAAGATTAGCAATCAATGAAATATAAAAAGAACAGAATAGATAAATCAATTAAACCAAAAACTAGATCTTTGAAAAGATCAGTAAAATGGATCCTTTACCCAGACTAATCACGAAATAGAGAGAAGGCCCAAATTATGAGGAATATAGCTTTATGCCACTAAATTAGATAGTGTAAATGAACTGGACAAATTCTTTGAAAGACAAGCTACAAGAGCTCACTCAAGAAGAAATATATAACCTGAGTATTCAGTATCTAACAGAAAAATTGAATTTGTAGTTTAAAACCTTAACACAGAGGAAATTCTAGGTCATAAAGGCATCACTGGTAAATTCTACCAAACATTTAAGGAAAAAAGTTCTACATAAATTATTCTAAGAAGTAGAAGTAGAAGAAGCACTTCTCAACAAACTTTTAAGGCCAGCGTTATTTCCATACTAAAGCTTGAAAAAAGCATTATAAGAAAACTATATGCCAATATCCTACACATATACAGATGTAAACATCCTTAACAAGATATTAACAAATTAATCCAGCAAAATATAGAAAGGATGATGTATTCTGATTAGGTGACATTCATTTTAGGAATGCAAGGTTGGTTTAACATTAGGAAATTCACAATATTCATAGACTAGAAAAGAAAAACTATATGATCTTCAGAGATGTAGGAAAAGCTTTTCACGTAATTTAACATACATTCATGACAAAAGATTTTGGTGAGCTAGGAACAGAAGGGAACTTTCTTAATGTGATGAAGGGCCTCTACAAAATATTATAGCTAATACTTAAATGGTGAAGGACTTAATGCTTTTCCCCTAAGATTGGAAAGAAGACAAGGATGGCCACTCTCTTTATTTAACTGGACATCCAAGTCAGTGCAATAAGGCAAGAAAATGAAATAAAAGACATAGAGATTGAAAAGGAAGAAGAAAATATAGTACTTATTCATAGATGACCTGATTGTGTAAAGAATCTACAAAAAGCTACAAAACTAATAAGTGATTTTAGCAAAGTTGCAGGATACAAGGTCATATGGAGACAATTAGGAACTTAAAGTGACTATCATGTATGATAATATAAAAAACTCAAAATACTTAGGGATATATTTATTGATATATGTGGAATGTCTGTATGCTGAAAACTATAAAACATTGCTGAGATTAAAAAAAATTAAAACTTAATGGGAGAGATATCATACTCATGGATTGTTAAGATTCAATATTGTCATAATGTCACTTCTCAAATTTGTCTCTAAATTCATAGCATTCCCTATCAAAATCTCAGCAGGCTTTTCTATAGAAATTGACAAGTTGACTCTAAAATTTACATGGAAATGCAAAGGGGTTAGGATAGTAAAATTTATTTGAAAAAGGACAAAATTGTAGAATTTATGTTACCTGATTTCAATATGTACTATACAGTAATCAACAGTGTAGTACTGGTGTAAGTGTAGGTATAGATCAATGGGATAAAATAGAGAGCCTAAAAATACACACACACACACACACACACACACATATGGTTGATTTTCTATAAAGGTGCCATGGTAACTCTGTGTTGGAAAATGTAGTATTTAAAAAAAATGATGCTGGTAAAAGTACTTACCTATCTGTGAAATATGAATATCAACCCTTACCTTAAACAGTGTGAAGTGTTAGTTGCTCAATCGTTTCCGATTCTTTGCGACTCCATTGACTGTAGCCCGCCAGGCTCCTCTGTCCATAGAATTCTCCAGGCAAGGATGCTGGAGTGGGTTGCCATGCCCTTCTCCTGGGAATCTTCCCAATTTGGGGATTGAACCTGGGTTTCCTGCACTGCACACTGCAAGCAGATTCTTTACCATCTGAGCCACTAGGGAAGCTGGTATACAAAATTAACATAATATACAAAAATTAAATGATCCATATACCTCAATATAAGAAATAAACTATAAAACTTCTAGACAAAAACAGGAGCAAATCTTTATAATTTGGGAGTAGACATACATTTCTTAGGACACAAAAAACATGAGCCACCAAAGAAAAAATTATTTGGAGTTCACTGAAATAAAAATGTTTTATTCTTCAGAAGTTCCTGTTAAGGCAAAAAGGCAAGCCATTGACTGGGAGAAAATATTTGTGAAATGTACATCTGATAAAGAACTTGTGCCCAGGAAAACCCCAAGGAAATATCACTATACACCCATTAGCATGACTAAAAGTAAAAAGGCTAGTGACATTAAATATTGAGATTGTAGAACAACTGAACTTTCTCACACATTGCTGGTGGTATATCTATATTCAGATATTTAAAGCAAATAGTTGTCTTTCACATGCTTATGTGCAAAGGAACATATCTCTATATAATTTCAAAAATTGAAACCTATTTCCGTGATGCTTTGACATTTCCTCTTTCTTTAAATACCAACTTAAATGAATAATACATATAGGACCTTATTACTCTCAGCAGACTGGTATGAAATAGATTAGAGGCATCATCAACTTAATAGACATGAGTCTGAGCAAACTCTGGGAGATAGTGAAGGACAGGTAAGCATGGCGTGCTGCAGTCTATGGGGTCGCAAAGAGTTGGACACGACTTAGTGACCGAACAACAATTTTAAATACTCTGTACAAGTATAGACTAGGATGTTCTGTTTATAAGCCTGATTTTTCATTACACAGAATATAATTGAAAATACTTTTTAGTAAAGAAACCTATTTTGGCGTCCCTGTAATACTGAAAATGTTTGAATGAATGAATGAAAGCCGGTTAATCGTGTCCAACTTTTTGCCACCAGTCATGTCTGACTCTTTGCAGGATTATAGCCTACCAGGCTTCTCTGTCCATGGAATTTTCCAGGCAAGAATACTGGAGTGGATTGCCATTTCCTTTTCCAGGGAATCTTCCTGACTCAGGGATAGAACCCGGGTCTCCCACACTGCAGGCAGATTCTTTACTATCTAAGCCACAGGGAAACTGGAGAAACTGAAAATGTTTACATATCCTTAAATAACATTTTCTTACAGTCTGTTCCCAGATGTAGAAATTTTTGAACATGATTTTTTTTAGATTAAGAGCTTTGTGTTTTATTAAACAATTTTAATATAAAAAGTACTTTTTATGTTTAAATCATCCTGGCTCAATTTGTGGTTCTAGGGTAGACCAGGAAGAAGGTTTATCACAGAATTATAATCATTAGCCCATATATCCATTTGTTATATGTCCCCTGCTGGGATAGGGGCTATAGAGACTATTGAATGCACAGACCCATGGGGTACTTTCCCATCAGAATCATTTTCAACAGGGGAATAAAAGACTGAAGGCTTTTAAAAAATATATCTGTCATTGAATCTTTGCTTGGAATAGTTGTTATGACTCTCAGTAATATGTTATACTCTTATGCTCTAAGAAGTAAAAGAATTAGGCTTACTTAAATAAGATGGATGAAATATGTGAGTTTTTTTGAAACAGTTAAATTACCTTTTTGTTGATTTAGCCAATCTGAGGAATGAGTTATTTTGGAATTCAGAAAATAGGCAGCTTGCTAGTTGTAATACCAAGCTAAATGAATGAATCTATAGCTCTTGTAGGACTTGAGTTTAATATCATTCTTGCAAAATTTACCAGTCTTGATCAATGAAATGAGATGTCTAACATACAAGAAAGAAGTACTGTACTATACATATGGTTGTACTATGTTGAAATGAGTTTCTTATATAAGTAAATAGAATCAATCTTGTGATTATGTATATGCACAGGTAAGGATTAGATTTTTTCATTCTTTAATTTTGGGATTTTTAGTAAGTATTTTTAAAAGTCAAGTTAATGTTATATTTAGTACAAGTTAATTTAATGAAACCATATACTTGTCTTATTTGAAGTATTAATAGTTCTGCTACTTTATTCCTTAAGCTTATGTTCAGAAATACTTTATATCTGTGGGTGGACTGGATATATTGTCTCAAGTTCTTGTGCAACTGGAATCTGATTCACACAAGACTCCTTTCAGTGCTAAGCTTGCAGTGGTGGTGACAAAGACAGTGGATGCATGCATTGCTGATAATCGTGAGTGAAAATGCTTAGTAATTTTTCCACAGTTGCATTTTGTTTGAATTCAGCATGGTGAGTGTTGAAATGGTAGATTGAACACAAGCATGGATTGGACTTCTAGTTTCACATAAGTGGGAGAGAACCTAGAAATTATCTAGTCCAACTCCTTATTTTCTCATGGAGGTTATGACGTCCCTAAGGATTCAAATCTAGGTCTTCTGATTTCAGGTTTGATGACAGAATCAAGAGAAAAGCCTATCAGTCCTAAATCTTTGTTTCACTTAAAAAGCAGCATTAAATGAAAAAGATTAGATGAGGAATCAAGGGACATTTTGGAGACATAGGGAATGGAAAGCCCAATTTATAGATTTTAAAAAATGAGATAAAGAATTAAGGTATGCCTCTATCCAGTAAGTATGAGATGGACTTATCCTACCACAACTAGTGAGTGGCTGAACCAGACTAGAACTCATGGCTATAGATTTTAAAAAATGACATAAAGAATTAAGGTACACCTCTTATCTGGTAAGTATGAGTTGGACTTATCCTACCATAATGAGCGAGTGGCCGAACCAGACTAGAACTCATGGCTGTTTCTCACATGTACAAATACTGAAGAATGATAGTCCACAAATCTTTATAATAAGCAGTTCTTGACATTCATGAATAACTGAAAAAACATGGTAGATCATTTTTTAAAAATTCAGTTGTGTGCTAGGCTCTATGTAAGCTCTAGAGATAAAAAAATGATTATGACATAGTCCTCTGAGGAATTCACCTTTTTGTTGCTATCAGGACTGTTAGACTCTGAACTCTGTTTTTAAAAACTGCAAAAAAAAAAAAAAACAAAAACACAACCCATGAGAAGTGTAGTTTAAAATGGTAGACTTCTTGAATTTTTCACATCTCAGTATAGATTCAAGTATGCTTCACTGCATCATTAACATCAATAGAACCATGACCTGTTAGTAGTGTATTTCAATGACAGGCAGGAATTGATTACATAGGAAGGTCTATACTGTCAGTCTAGATAAGACAAGGTATGTAAGATGAGAGCAAGCAGCTTTTAGGGAAGGTAGTATTATTACTTCATATTCATAACACTATATAGGACAACTTAGCAGAAAGCATTCTTCAAAAAATTTGCTTTAGTATAATGTCTTTAGTATGGGAAGAGGAATTAATGAGAGCTTTATAAGCCTCCATCTTATTATAATGCATTTGTTTATAGTCATACATATATATTGCATGTTATATGAGATGTGAATTTTAGATACTACATAATATCATTCTCCCAGGATAATATCTGAAAAATAGTATATGTAATATCTGGAAAATATGTATAGGTAGGGATAAGTTGTAAGTTTGTACTTGTTCTTTTTTTTCCCCTTTTTAAGCTACTTTTGGTGTTGTATTATCCAAGTACCACATTGTTTCAAAACTTCTGGCATTGCTGCTTCTTGACAGTCTGGATTCAGGAGAAAAATTTAGTGTCATCCTTACTCTTGGTCATTGTACAGAGGATTGTGGTAAGTACTGGATTTGCTTAGCATGTTTATTAAAACAGTAGAGTGGAAATACACTGTTATTTCCTCCCCAGCTTAGAAGTACTGTTGCCTTTCTCCTAGTCCCTCAGCCAGTCACTGGGCCTCATCCTTCTTCATCCATGGTATTCAGTCAGTCACTAAGACCTGTGGTTCTACTAATACATCTATTTATCCTTCCTTAGCATTTTCTGCTCAATTCTAGTGCTACTTTCCCAATTTACGCCCTCAGCCCCTCAACATCTTTCATCAGTGTTTTTGCAAGAGTCGTGCTTGTGTCCTCTTCCTTCTGTCTCCGATTTTTCATTCTACTCCTCACATTGCTGCACAGATAGGATCCTGTTCTCCCTTGTTGAAAGCCTTCAAAAGTTGTATCTTTCTTTCGCTACTTTTCATTCTCTCCTATTTTTCTCTTCCCCTTTCATTTTTTCCCTCTCTAGTTTCCTGCCATTGTTCCCCTGTTCACTTGCCTCCTTTCTAACCTTCTTTACTTTTCTCTGTCTCCTCCTCCCATGTTTCCACTTCCCTTTCTTCGTGCTTTCTTGCTTCTTCTCTCTCTTCCCTCATTTTCCATTCTCTCCATTCATTTATTTCTCTATACTTTCTCTTCACCTGTATATAATTTAGGGTTTACTATACTTTTAAAATTCTTAATTTTTATTTTTTAATTGCGGTATAATTGGCAACTAAACCTTTTTTTAAACCAAGTGAGGACAGTTCATTTACTCTTATAAGATATGACACTACTCTGTGGCTGTATTTCACAGATTATAACTTATGAGACTTAGGTATCTTACGTAAGTAGATTATTTTCTAGATTGAAAATACTTCTGAAACTTTGTTTTTCTGTATTTTTAAATTTGAACTGTGTTCATAATTATCACAAGAAAGAATTATGACCTCATGCATATAGTTTAAGATAAAATAACTGTCAGAATTCCATGGTGGTCCAGGGGTTAGGACTCAGCACTTTCACTATCAGTTCGATCTCTGGTTGGGGAACCAAGATCTCGGAAGCCCCATGGTACGGCCAAAAAAAAGATGAAATAACTATTTTCTACTTTAATTTTTGATGTGTTTTCCAGAGGAAAATCAGTATGATTTTTTTAAAAACAATGGCCTTCCACTCATGATACAAGCCTTAACTGAATCTCAGAGTGAGGAACTAAACAAAGCTGCCACTTTCGTGCTTCACAACTGCAAAAAAATTAGTAAGTTTACTATTACTTAAAAAAAAACCTACCAAAGTTTTTGAAAGGCAATTTATATCTGCTTTGATGAACCAAGCCCCTTTAGCTCCCAGCCTCTTCTTACATTTGAAAAGTAGACTATATAATTTTGACATGACAACTAGAGTATTACAGCATATAAAAAACTTCTATGGAAGGGAGCAGCAGTATAGATAATTCACTTATTTAATGCACTGTGGACAGATTTAGTTCTAGAACTTAAATCTGAGGGCTACAGGTGACTTAGGATTAAATCATAATATAAAGTATGTTCATTTATTTATTTAAAAAATATTTGAGTGCCTCTTATTTGCCAGGCACTGTGCTAAGCTTAAGGGAGACAGTGATAAGATATAGCAGTCTGTGTGCTCATAGAACTTAGTTTAACTAGAGAAATATGAAGTAAATGAATATATTATTATAAATTAATGCAAAGGTTAAGAGTGGATGGAACACAGATCCTAACCTGTAATAAAAGACGGTGACCTAGACTTGGAGCAGAACAGGCTTTGGGAGGAAGTGATTCTTCACCTGAGATCTGAATGTAGAGTTAATTAGGTGAAAAGAAGGGAGTTTGTCTTGGTCCAGTGTCTCAAGCATAAGCAACGGTGAGGCACAAAGGTCCTGTGAGAGGAAAGAACCTGGTGCATCCAAGAATTGATGGCTGGAGCATTGAGGAAATAGCCATGAAAAGGAGTTTGGTCTTTTGAAAGAAAAATTGCAGCCACAATACGTAAAAAATTTTAAAATTATAGGAAGGAACCTATAATCCACATGTGTTAAAAAAAAATAAAACCAGTATCCATAAACTTGAGCATGTTTATATGTCTGGTATAACATATTTTCATGCTATTTTTTACCTATAATTCCAAAAAGTAAAGTCTATTTTATGACTTTTCGGGTCCTCAACTTCTGCCAAGCACTTTCCACTTATTTTCAGTACCAATTAGGCAGTTAAGATGGTTTGGATGTGCAAAATTTAGAGAAGGGGTTGTGGGATATGAGTTTGTCCTTATTTAAAGTGTTCGAATAACATTTCTAGTAATGGATAAACTCACTATTTTTTTTCCATATTACAAAGCTGAGAAGTTATCTCTAAGTCTAGGAGAATATTCTTTTGATAAAAATGAAGAGCGTTTAAAGGACATAAATATGAAAGAGAAGAATCTTGAAGATTACTGGAAGAAAGCAAAGGAAATTTTACACAGAATAGAAGAACTTGAAACAGAAGGAAATGAGGTTGGCTTTTTTGTTTCAAATAATACAGAACTTTTTTCAAAATTTTTTTAATAATAGAGGTTGGAGGGTAAAATATTTTTCTTACATATTTGCTTTTTATTTTTATGGTTTTAAATTTAAAATTCAATAGTAATACTGGAGGAATCATCCTTGAACACAGAAAAAAAAATATTTTTAAAAAGTGAAATGAAGGACTTCCCTGGTGGTCCATTGGTTAAGAGTCCGCCTTCCAATGCAATGGATGCAGGTTCGATTCCTGGTCAGAGAACTAAGATCCCACATTCCGTGGGGGCATTAAGCCTGGCCTTCACGTCTAGAGAGCCTTCCTGCTGCAGATGGCAGAGCCCAGGCACTCCAGAACCTTGCTCTCTACAACTTCAGAGAAGCCTAGGTGCCACAACTGTAAAGCAGCTTAAAATAGATGTTTAAAAAAGTGGAAATAGTGACTGAAAAAATAAGAGACATGGAAGATAGAGTCACGAGATCTATCATTTATATAGTAAGGGTTTGAGAAAGAGAAAGAATGGAGAAGTAATAGTTGTCCCTTGAACAACAGGTGTTTGAACTGCTTGAATCTATTCATACATGGCTTATTTTGACTTTATTTTTGTGTAAATCATGAGATATATGTTCCCATCTGACTACCCAAAAGTCCCCAAATCATTTAATAAATATTCTCCCCTTTCTCCCTAATGTAAACTTCATCTTTTATAATGTATTATTCTATTGACAGTCATAAACTTTTTATGCATTATTTAAAGGGAGTGTAATTTGGATTATAAAACATGATTATTTTGAAATTATTTACTTATTTCTATATTATAGGAAAATGTACAAGGAGAGAATTATGAGAATAATGTTTCATCTATGAACATAAATATTCAAGATACACTGAAACACCTCCATGCGGATAGCAGCGGTGGTGTTCCCAAAGCAGAAGATAAAAATAAAAGCCAGGCTAGAAAGCTACATGGTTCTAAGTCCCATAAAGTCATGTCTAAAGCATGTACAAATGATGATCAAGTGAAGATGGTGTTAAGGAATGCAAATCCAGTTAATGCTTGTTATAGGGAGAGTGGGCAAAATAAGACTTTATATACAGCCAATTCAAGCTGCAAACAAAACCTGTGTGAAGAAACAACTTCTGAAAAAAAGAACTTTGTTTCTCACTCAAGGTATAATTTAATAATTGTTTCTAACTTTTATTTTACTTATTTCTTCAGCATTTGTGTGTGTGTGTGCGTGTAGTACAATGTGCTATACTCCTAAGCACTGGGATATAGAAATGATAAAACATGGTTTTGGGAAGGAACCTAATGTAGGAAGTTTTGGGAAAAGGGTTTGGACGGGACAGTCTTGGCCAGTTCGTCTAGGGTCTGGCATGTCATACTCAAGATTTTCTGTTTTAACTTATAAGGTATAAGGAGCCATTGATAATTTTAAATCAAATGGCATAACCAGATTTGAATTTTAGAAGGGATACTCAGAAAACTTAAACTGAATGTCTATAGCTGAAATAATGATACACATATTGATAATCAATCAGCATTTTGGCAAAAGCCAGTTTGTAAGTTTAATTTGATAAATGGCGGTAAGGTGTGATTAAGATCTGGTTTAGGCTTACCTTTTCATTTGTCCCCTGTATCTCCTCTCCAGTACATGTTCTTTCTCCCTCACGAGTAGCCTACGGGACTGGACCTGGGATCATAGCCTTTCTTCCTAGAACCTTTCTTGTGTTCTGCTCTTCTGATAGTTACTGGACTATAAGGGAGACTGAAGAGGATGCTGCCATGTTTTGGGAGGTTGCAGGGTAAAACAAGTGTTAGAAAGATGGATTATATCATCACATTCCCTTTTTCCTTTTCCAAACCATGTAATTTTAACTTGATTTCTTAGGCATGGAGAATTGGGAATTAGTGAGATATGCTCTTGGGCCAGCCTTCTTGCCCTCTGGCCCACTGAATTTGTTATTTCCTCTTTTTTGCTTTTCTTCTTTCTTATTTTCCTCTTTTTTCCCCCATGTTTCTGCTGACATCAGTATTGTTGCTGTTTGGAGTCTTGTTTAACTCTCGCTTTTTTTTAAAATTGAAGTAGAGTTGATGTTACAGTTGCAGTGTTTCAGCTGCACAGCAGTGATCCACTTACTGTTCTTTTTCCGATTCTTTTTCATTACATATTACTACAAGATATTGAATATAGCTCCCCATTCTATACTGTAGGCCCTTATCATCTATTTATATATAATAGTTAACTCCACTTTTAGAAACAAGGTTGTATGTAACTGCTGCATACCATACTTTGGCAGAATTTGGTGGGTTTCAGTAGATCCTGGTTCCAGCTCCTTCTGTCTGCCAAACTCTGCTTATATAGAAACATTTGTTCACACACCAATATTTACTTATAGTAATCTTGTGTCTATTTTCTTTTAGAGACCAAATTTTTAAACATCCAACTCCTATTGCCAAAAATACAAAGCAGCAATTACCAGTAACAGGTATGACTAAAAATGTTTCTTCTTTGATTGTTGAACATATTCAGGTGATTAATATAGCTAAAAATGTACATCGGTATATCTTCTCTCTAACATACAAGCCATGCCTTTACCTCTCTTTCTAAACGAAGTGCTTCAGTCACCTTTTGTTAATATCCAGAACCTTTCTGTTTATCCACTAGGATGACTGGATGTGTAGTCCCGGGCTACAGTTTATGAAAATTTTCAGAATTAATAAATCTTGTAAATGTCACATACTTTTTACTGATCAAAAATACCTTGCATTTTGCAATTTTTTCTCCAGATCCATTTACATTATGTTCAGATATAATAAATAAAGAAGTCATCAGTTTTCTAGAAACAGACAATTGTTCCAAAATGTTGAGGTATAGATGCTCAGGTAAGTATTTTTTTAATTGTAATTCATAATTAAAGTTTATATGACATAAGTTAACCAGAATTTGTAATAGTTCTACCAGTGTGATTTAGACTTCATTCCCTTTGGAGAAATAACAATCTTGGGTGTCATAAAAAACTCAATACGTTTTATCTACAGTAGCCTGTGTTCCCAATATTTGTTCATATGAGTCAACACAGCTAATAGTTTTTAAAAATTACCTTATTCTCTTTTTGTCACCATCTATAAGTTTAGCTTTACTGAGTAAGGTAAACATTTTTTGTATTTTCAGAGAGTCAATAAATAGGTATATATTCTGGATTATGTTCTGAAAATCATAGGCATTAATTGTCTATTTTTATATTTATAGTAAATTTATAAGTTTTTCTAGTATTCCATGTCCCATTATTTCTTTTTTCTTCAGGGTCCTCAGTGCTTACTCCATCCTCTCTTCTTCATATTCAAGTATTTGCTCTTTGTTTACTCTTATTGTTGCACTCTGTCCTTTGGAGAAAATTGAGGCTATTCCACAGTAGGCTCAAAATACTACTATTCTTCTGTCTTCCACCAGTCGTGCCCAACTCTTTGCAGGATTATAGCCTGCCAGGCTCCTCAGTCCATGGAATTTCCTACGCAAGAGTACTGGAGTGGGATGCCATTTCCTCCAGGGGATCTTCCTGACCAGGGATCAAACCTATGTCTGTGTCTCCTGCATTGACAGGCAGATTCTTTACTACTGAGCCATCTGTTATTCCTTGACCTTTCTCTTCCTGCCAAATTTCTGCAGATATTTCCCCCACTAAAATAATCTACAGCACTTACTCAACTCTGCTGCAACATATACTTTTGTGGTATCATCTCTCATTTTACCAATGATTTTCAAATCTGTATCTCCACACTTCACTTGTACCTTGGGTTAGAGCCACATTCTGCCATTTCCAGCTGTATCCGGGACATACTCACTTTAATATCTTGTTATTTCAAGTTTAATATATTAAAAACACAACAGCTTTCTCCCTCTTAAACTTCCCTCCCTCCAGCGTCTTCATTTTTGTTAATATTGCCACTATTCTTCTGGCCCCCCCAGATATCAAACATTGAGTCATCTATAACTATCTTTTCTCCTTATATCCCCTATTTCCAGTCTATCAGATTTGGTTGTTTCTTTCTTTCCCACACAGGCCTCTTTTCCTTCATGCCTCAATTACTCCAGCAACTCTCTAGCAGTCTTTCAGTTTCAAGTCTCACCAACCCCCAAGTCATGCATATTGCTAGTAACTTCTCGTCCTCATGTGCTTTTTATCATGTTACCAGGGTAAAGAACCCTCAGTGCTTCTCTGTAACTCACCAAATCAAACTCTCTGCCTGGCTTTCAGAATTGTGTGGAATTTTGTTCTGCTTCCACTTGTAAAATTTTACTGCACATTTGTTCTACCAGAAATGTGCTGTCTTTATTCCAGACCCTACCATTCGATCCATCACAATTGAGCATTGTCCTAAACGTCTGTCTTACCCTAATAGCTCATTATTCATCAATTTTACCTCAGAAATCTCTGCCTTCTCCCAGCAAATGTTGTATTTCAGAATCCCCTCATTTGTTTTCTGGACTATTTAAGTTACCCCTCAACTGATTCTCTTACTTTCAGCCTTATCAGCCTCAACTTTTCTCCCACACTTCTCTCATACCTTATACTCCAGTCACACACGACACCTATGATTGTCTGAACACACTACACTTTCTCACTCTTCTGTGCTTTTGCACGTGTTCTTTGTACTTAAAATGTCCTCATCCCTGCCAACTTTCTGTCTGGCTAACTTTTCCTTTAGGCAACAGGCAGATAGAGTACCTTATAATGTATGGATGTGGCTAACATTACCTGAAGCTACTGATCAATGTTAACGTTTTAAAAAAGATAGTCAGACTTTATGTGTCTGTTAATATGATACAGTTAGAAGTCCACACTACTACCTGTGAGGAATTCTACTAAAAACAACTTAATCTGAATCTGATCAGTCATCTAGATCTAATTAACAGTTTCTTGGGCACATAGGAACATTTTAAAGGATACAACTAGGATGTAATCAGCAAAACCCCAATTTTGGGAAATTGCACATTACAAATGACCTGGTGTCTCCAACAGGCAAATGACAAAGAGGAAGAGAGGAGAAGTGATAGATTAAAAGAAACTCAAGAGACATATCAGCTGAATGTAATGGTCAGCCTTGTTTGAATCATGATTCAAATAAACCGACCATAAAGAGAAAGTTTTAAAATGATGGGGAAATTTGAGCACTAACTGGATATTAGATTATATTAAGCATAATTTTCTTAGGTGTGATAGTGGTTTTGCCATTTAAAGAAATAAGACAAAATAAGTACTTTTTAAAAAGAGTTCTTATCTGTTAAGAATGAATATGAAATAATACTCAAATGCAACTTCCAGGCTTCATAATCCAGTGTGTACAGGAAGGCAGAGCTAAGTAGGTAGAGGGAGATAAAATATGATTGGCCTTGAGTTAAGAATAGTTGAAGCTAGATGCTAGTTACATGGTGGTTCATTATTCTTTTCCATTGATTCTCATGTATTTGAAGTGTTCCATAATATTTAAAAAAAAAAAAAGATGACTGAGCTTAAGGGTCACTTCTTTTGGATATCTTCCCTGACAGTGACTCCTGCTCAGAATTAGACCAAGCTAGACGCCCTTTCCTATATCACCATAAGTGTTTACACCTCTGTGGCAACACTCGTTTCCCTGTATTGTATTTGTTGTCTTTACTCTTTCATATGATGTGGCTTTGAGTTTCGTAATGTGTTTATAATTAACTTTCTGATTTCACTTCAGTTACCATCATAAAGATATTTGCTTTCATAAATTTGTTATTAAATATTTTATAACATCTATGCATCATTTTAATTTGTTTTCTTTTAGGTTGCATAGCAGTAGGAAAATCCCTGAATAGTCGAAATTTTAGCAAGCTCTTGCACTGTTGCCCATACCAATGTGATCGTCACAAAGTCATTGTGGAAGCTGAAGACAGATATAAAAGTGAACTAAGGAAATCACTTATCTGTAACAAAAGTAATTAATTCAGCAGTTTTAAAACTGTAATTATGACTGTACCTTCTGAACTATGATCTAGAACGTTAAGTATATTAAAAGCTAAAGGGTACAAAAAGTGTTGAAAATCTGTCTCTGAGCAACTATGATTTAAAATGTTCCCAGGGAGTAGATTTAGTCTCTGGTGGTTTAAAAATTCTTCCTAATCCACCTAAGGATTCCCATTAGAAGGGGAAAAAACGAAATATCATACTAATGGAATTGATGTGATACTACTCAGATTAATACTCTAAGTAGGCTAAATGTTTTCGTATTTTTCAGAAATTCTGCTGACCCCGCGTAGAAGACATCAACTCAGTAGTGAATCTACTACCCCTGGAAGAATAAGTGAATATACTTAATTTTTAAATAAATTTAAATTTAATATACTCTTGAAACAGAACAGCTCAATGATTGTTCTCAGTCACATCATTAATGGCTTCTAAATAATAACCCTTGGCTCTGATAAGAGTCATATTTCCTGAGAAAAGAGGTTTCCCTCCTCCCTTCCTCATGCCACTCGCTCATCTCTTGCTTTCTAGTTGGGGAAGGAGCAAGAGAAAACAACATTTATTAAGAACCCATTATGTATTAGGTGTTTTATGGATATTATTTCCTTTATTTCATAAAATAAAACTGTAAGATAAGGTATTATTTTATTTCTACTTTACTTTCTTTTGGGTTGCATAACAATAGGAAAATCCCTGAATAGCCAAAATTTGCCAGTGAACAAATGGCAGAACTTAGATTCAAATGCAAGTTTGTCTTTCTCCAGAACCCCCGGTTCATTCCTCTAGATCACATTTCTGTTTTAAGAATAAAGTTATTCTCCTATGCACAAGTGCTTCAGAAAGGTTTTGCAGAAGATTTTGGTTTACATCTATAGCACTTCAAATAATCAAAATTGAAAGACAAATAGTATAAAGCTTAGATCCCTGCTTAAAAGTTAATATACTTCTCTGACTATGAGTTAACTTATAGGGGGTTTTATTAAACTACAGGGTTAACAGTTCAGGTTTATCACCATTTCAAATTTATCATGAGACTTAAAGAATGTTACCATTTTCTTCTGTTTGTATGGAATTAGTACCTGCAGAATAAGAGTAAGCAATTGAGTACATTACTTGTCAAAGTAACCTAGAAATTAATAGCCATTAGTAACTATAGAGCCATTCTGTTATTTATTGTGAAGAGGTCTGGACTTGATCCATCCAGGAAACATTTTGCCACTTACTTTTGTTTGGCCATTTTCACTGCCAAAACCTTGAAAGAAATTTCAAATTTACTTTTTATAACTGGGTCTTTTTCAAGATTAAAATTCTGCATATAAATTAAGTGCAGTACCAGTATAGGGTAGCCCACTTCTTGAAGTAATATTTTCTGTAGAAACTGTTAGTTAGAAAATAGTTATTTTTCCATAGAAATGTTGCAGTTGGAAGTCTTGTCTTTGACAAGGAGTTAGCATCAAATTAACAATAGAATTTCTTCACCAGCATGTCTTAAAAGCAAATATAAAACAACTAAAAATATTTGATAATCATTTTTCATAGTAAAGTCATTTGCATAACCTCATGAAATATACATAATTATTCCTATATATTGATTATACAGAGGGATCCTAAATACTGTTAGGATCATTTTCAACTCATAAACACCTACATCTTTTTTGTAGGTTAGAATTGCTTAGTTAAAATCAAATAATAAGTTGGCCTGCTGTTTTTCAAATTTAGGCATCTTGAGGAGGTGGTGATTAGATTGGTCTTATATCTCTTATAGGGCTTCCCAGGTGGCACTAGTGGTAAAGAACCTGCCTGCCAAGGCAGGAGATGTGGGTCAGGAAGATCCTCTGGAGGAGGGCATGGCAACCCTCTCCAGTAATCTTGCTTGGAGAATCCCATGGACAAAGGAACCTGGCAGATTACAGTCCATGGGATCACAAAGAGTGGGACACGACTGAAGCGACTTAGTATGCATCCATATCTCTTTTACAGGCAGGCCAGGAATATTTGATGTACTGTTTTCCCCCGTTAATAAATTTCCCTTTTTTACTAGAGACATTCATTACCTTTCATTTGGTTATAGGTTACACTCAAATTTGAGACTATTCTTTTGAGAAGGGACCATTGCAGCATCTAAGTATTTAAAAGAGTCTTGGGGACAAGGCTTTTTTAGGATGGATTGAAAAATAAGTCTAAAACAGTCTTCTTGCCTACTTTTCCCTACTATTTTCTTCCCCCTGCTTTCTTCTAATGTCCAATCAGTATAAAAAAGAGCACTAAAGAAGCCACAGAAGGGAGCCTTGTGGTGTAGAGAGCTGTTTCCCCTTCTAGGCTGCCCACTGCTCTGCTGTGGAGACCTTTGAGGAGTTGGGCGCAGATGTTAATTTAAGTTAGAAGTCAGTGAAATGGCAACTGCAGTGGAAAAGTGGGGATGGGCTCTACATGAACAACCCCAAGACCCAATATCCTGAATGATATAATAACCCATCTGGTTCTGATTATAATGAGTTTTGAGATCATTTAGCAAGTGAAATTGAAATCATCTATTTCTCAGAGAACTACAGTTTCCCAGTAGACCTAAAAGTAAGAAGTAACTTCATTGATGAGTTTTTAAAAAATTTATATGTATATATATAAATTTTATATTTAAAATATATTTAATATATTAAATATATATTATTTTATGTTTGGTTGCTCTTCATCTTTGTTGCTGTGTGCAGGCACTCTAGTTGTGCGGAGAGCGGGATCTACTCCATTGCAATACATGGGCTTCTCATTGAGGTGGCTTCTCTTGGGGAACACAGAGTCTAGGCACACAGGCTTCAGTGGTTGCAGCACGCGAGCTCAGCAGCTGTGGCACGCTGGCTTAGTTGCGCTGAGGCATGTGGAATCTACCCGGACCACAGATCGAACCTGTGTCCCCTGCCCTAGCAGGTGGATTCCTATCCACTGTACCACCAGGGAAGTCCCAGTGATAAATTTAAAAAAAATTTTTTTACCAGTAGTAACTTTTTTTCCTTTCAACAAATATTTATTGATTACCTCCCGTGTGACTGACACAATTTTAGGCACGGGGGACATAATGGTAAGTGAAACAGACAAAAATCCCAGTCTTCATGGATCTCGCATTCTAAGCAATACCATTCGGTAATAATTAGACATTATTTCATTGATTTCTTGGCCTTCTGCTGCTAAGATTTTTCTCTTCTGATTTAAGAGATCTGAACTGTGGCTCCTATTTTAGGAGAGATGGACTAACAGTCCTGACCTGCAAAGGCAAGATTTTCTAAGGTTGTCCCAGCAATTATTCCAGGTCCTACTAGAGTGAATAGCAGCCTTAATTGGAAATACAAAAACTCCTCCTCATCAGCATTCACAATAAAATAAAAACCTTAAAGGAGGACTATTTCCAGGTAGTCATGACTAGAAAATATTTGTTTACGGATATCAACTGTGCATTCTTTCTGTTGTAGAAATTACCCCTAAAAACCAGATAAAACGTCCACCTTGTGCAGCCTGTTTTTTTTTTTTTTTTTTGAGTTTTAATCAAGCTAGCCCTCATATAGGTGATGAACATGTTCTTTAAGTCAAATTTCAAAAAAGACCCTTAATCCTTTAAAAATATTAATCAAGCATGATAATTAAAGTAACAAGTATTGATATTCTTTTCTATGAAGTTATGGAGCCCTTTGGGAAGACTGTAGCTGTAAGACAGGTAATGGTTAACTGTCCTCACAGGAATGTCGAAAGAGTTAACAACCAAATGTTTATAAAATTTTGTGTTTCTTATCATAAGATTAAGTTACAGTTATTACAGAGATCACAGTGATAGCATCTAGGTTGATAGTAGGCACTCAGAGATTGTTTGTTTTCATTTGAAGTGTATTTTCATATGATGAGTAGCCCAGGCATGAAGTTTTCTCACTGTATAATCCATATCCTTAGAATAAGTTTTTATTTCTCAAGAAGATCTCTTTTTTAGCAAGTACTAATATATTCTACAATTCTCATTAATTACAGAGAAAAGAAGAGTTCGTAAAAACTTTACCAAAGAAGAAATAAATTACCTTTTCAATGGAGTTAAGAAAATGGGAAATCACTGGAATTTAATTTTGTGGTCTTTCCCCTTTCAGCAAGGACGGAAGGCTGTGGACCTTGCTCACAAATACCACAAGCTGACCAAATGCCCCAAGTGTGTGGCTCCTTGATTGGAAGAAGACTTGTCAATTGTTAGTTTGACACCTTGAAAAACAGTGTGTTAAAAATACAAAATTTTAAATATTCTTAGACACTCTCATGAGACAGGAAATGCAGCAATGGGGATACTGTTTTAATTATTTTTTGTGATGCTGTAGCTCATCAGACTATTAAAAATAACTTATAAGGACTTCCCTGGTGGTCCAGTGTCTAAGACTCTGTGGTCCCAATGCAGGGATCCTGGATTCAGTTCTTGGTCAGGGAATTAGATCCCATAAGTTGCAACTAAAAAATCCCCTGCAACTAAGACCCAGTGCAGCCAAATAAAATTATTATTTTTTAATTATAAAACAAGTACATTTTCTTCTAAAAATTTTATTTTATCATATCTTTGGCTGCACTAGTTGTGATGTGTGGGCTTCTCTCTAGTTCTGGTACGAGAGCTCTCTAGTTGTATCATGCAGCCTTAGTTGCCCCATAGCATGTGGGATCTTAGTTCCCTGACCAGAGATCGAACCCATGTTCCATGCATTGGAAGGCAGATTCTTAACCACTGGACCATCAGAGAAGTCCCTAAAACAAATACATTTTCAATGTGTAGATTGGTAGGACAAAATTCCATATGAGGTGAAACATATGTATAGGATTACGCTTTTTTTCCCTTAAGCTCAACCCAGGTCAGAGAAAAAAAATTATTGGCCTTTAAACATTATTTGATATTATATACTATATGAGACACTGGATTTAGTATTTTTACCCAGTGAAAGTCCCTCCCTGGAACTTAGTTTCCCAGGTTGTTCAAATTATGTTCCCACACACTAATGTTTCTCGTTCTAAAGGCAATTGTGCAATTGCTCCAAATACTCCAGATTCTATTGTCAGGTTCACTTCTTTTTGGTGCATATTTATTTGCTTCTGCATTTTCAAAGTTTGAAACAATTTTTGATTGTTTGCTTTTAAGTTTTCTTCCAGTTGGAAACCAAACTATTAAATCTCAAACTTCTATTTTTCTTACTCTTTTTATATTCCATCACACCAATGCCTTCTTCATTATACTTAAAATACCGTGGCAGTGATCAAGCATCAAGGCCTGAAAGCTCAGCTGCACGTCTGTACACATTGGCTCACTGTTTGATGTCATTTTTACAATACTGAAGGGTATTTTCCTATAAGCATGTATTCTTGGATCCTTTCAGATCATGAGTATGTCTACTTAGATAAAGTATGTCTACTTATTAATTTCTGTTCTACAATGAAAATACCGGAGGGTCAATAAGCAGAAAAGTCTCTGTTTAAAATCCAAAAGTTCCTTTAGGCCTAAGAATAATTTACAGTTAGGAAAATTCTTTGCATCATTTAAAGTGTGAGTGAATTTAGTCCATTATCAGTCTTTCCTAAGCTCTATGGAGGTGATTTAAATGGTCTGCTGGGCTACTGTGCTGTGTAATTCTCAAGACGTGTGAATGTTGTTTTAGGTCAACGGGGAAGACATTTTGTTGCCTCAACCTTGCTGGCAATAGTTTTTTGTTTGTTTGTTTTCTGTTTTAATTGGAAATTATCTGTAACAGAAAATCAAATACTACTTACATCCCCAAGAGCATGACACACTGTAACTTGGAAGATGTTTTGTATCCGTCACTGACACTTTATTTAAAATAACTTACATTGCCTTCTGAAACCTTGAAATTTTATCCTATGGCTAACTTGGTTAACATGAACTGCTTTTTTTCCCCTCAAATGGAATTTGATAGTAAATAAATACACATCAAAAGGAAAGCCAAAGAATGATCACATATTAGAGGACTGTTTGGTTTTAGGAACCCAAACCCGACCAGTTCCACAGGGAACAAGAAGTCAGACCCTTGGAGTTGGAGCTTACCTCAGTTATAGTTCATGCCAGAGAACTAACTGCTGTACAACAATCCAGACATTGGTGACTGTCTTTAGTTTTGCCTATATGCTCAGAAACCTGGAATTTACTGTTTCACAGGGTGAAAACTGATGGTCAGTTCTTCCTTATGCCAAAATGAAATATGCTTTTCTGGAGTACCTCCTGCAGAACCACAAAAGTTGAATCTCTTTTCCACATACCAGCCCTTTAGAGAGTTAAAGATAGATGTTCATCAGTTTCCCCTCTACATCCTTTATCTTCCATGCTGCTGAATCTTAGCTACTTCCTGCTTCAGCAGAACAGTGTCATGTCTCCTTATGAACTTAGTCACTGACCACGGGGCACCTTTTTGTTTATAGACTGTCCACCCAAAAATGTGGACTGACTGGCAGAGTATAAGGACCAGTTTCTTTGCTCTCCCAAAGGTTTTATAAGAGCAAGTGAGCATGGACTCAATTCAGTGAGTCTTGTGTGCTAAGTCATGTTCAACTCTTTGCAGACCCATAGACTATAGCCCACCAGGCTCCTCTGTCCATAGAATTATCCTGGCAAGGATACTGGAGTGGGTTGCCATTTCCATCTCCAGGAGATCTTCCCAACCCAGGAATATTCCCGACCCAGGGATCGAACCCGTGTCTCTTGTGTCTCCTGCATTGACAGGTGGATTCTTTACTACTAGTGCCACCTGGGAAGCGCCAAAGGTTTTATGGACCTTACCTAACATGCTTCTTGGCATTCTACATGACCAACTCTCCAATTATAATTGATATAGTTAAGACATGATTTTTTTTTTTTTTTTTACTCTTACCTTGTTCTTATTTTAACTCCACTACAAGACTTCAGTGTTTGTATGTGTTAATCAGTTGTGTCCAACTCTTTGTAATCCCATGCATTATAGCCCACCAGGCTCCTCTGTCCATGGAATTCTCCAGGCAAGAATATTGGAATAGGTAGCTATTTCCTTCTCCAGGGGATCTTTGCAATCCAGGGATCAAACCTGGGTCTTCTGCATTGCAGGCAGATTATTTACCATCTGAGCCACCAGGGAAGCCCCACAAGACTTCAGTGGTCCCTGTTAAATTGAATTTTAGATTTATTCTGTAATCATTTGTCATCCAGTGTGTTAGGCCTCCCTTCCTGCTTCAGGTCATCCACAACTTCTAGGAGTGTGTGGCTGCATTCTCATCCAAGTCACGAATGGTATACCCTGAATTGACTGGGCCAAGGCAGGAGATTGGAGCAGGCTCCTAGCAGCCTCCTCGGGGTGGAAGGGAGCGGGGTGCTTGCTTATCAGCCCACTCTGGGCCTGGTCTTTAACAAGCCTGGATACCATCATCCAGCCTACATTTCACTTTCTCGTTTACGATGTGCATTGGCAAATGTCATGTTGAAATCTGAATTTGCTAACTCTGCAGCATCCTCCTACTTGGTATTCCTGCAAAAAAAAAAAAAAAAAAAAAAGAAAAGAAACTAAATCTGGTGCTATCTTTTCCTTTTCCAACTGGTCACGTTAGAGAATTTCACCTACGGGTGATGAATTTCACTGGCCTGTAGTTTTCAACTCCATCTTTTGTCCTGTGAAAATTCTGATACTACTTAGGTTGTACAACACTTTCTCTGCTTTTCCTAGACTTCGAGGTATAATTATAAATAAGTTTTCACTCCCATTGTCTTGTTTGAACCTTACATTCAGGTTGGCATATATGCTGATTTGTTAGATCCTTTAATTCATGCTGCCAACATGTTGGCAGAGCCAGGATCAGAGTCCTACTCATCTGAAACCCACATACTTGATTGCTTTTCTGCTATATCCTACTTCCTTGTGATATTTAGAAATGCCTTGTAAAATGCCTCTGCGTCCACAGAGCCCTCAGGTAGCAGTCACACCTAAAGTGAAACTGGACAGGTGAAATGTATTTTTTCTTTCCTTTTCTTCCCATTACCCTCTTCCTCCCCTTTCCTCCCCTGCCCCTTCTCCTTTCACATCTATTCCTTTTTCTTTCTTTTCCTGAAGAAAGGAAATTAAAGCCTAGTATTTTTGGTGTCAAACGGTGGCTCCCAGAAAAAAAAAAAAAAAAAAAGCCCTGTTATTAACGTCAAAAGTGTATTCTTCGTTGCGGTAAAAATCACTGCCTCGTGGTCTTAATAGGGTCAAGGAAGAACGACGTGAAAAGCAGGATATTTGTATTTGGGGAGTCTCATTTAAGGCCGATCTTTCAATTCGTGGCTCGATTAGGATTAGGCAGAGTTCATGGTATATATAATAGGTTAAAACTGGTGAGTAAGACTGGAAGTACCAGGATGCTATCAAAAGATAGCTGGAAAGCATTGAGTCCTCGGTCAGGTTTCTTAAGATTTCTGAGCTTCAGGTTCCTCACCGTTAAAGAGTTTGACGAGATTTAGTGAGATAACGTGGGACTCTGGCACACGATAAGCGCTCGACAAACGGCGTTATTCTGTATTGTTCTCATTCCAAAGCCTGAGCTTTTCGCTTCAGCGCCTCCGTCCGGTGCCTCGGTCCTCGGACAGCGCAGCCGGAGCGGCCACTGGACGGAAGACCGGGAACCGGGGGTGCTGTTGCCCTCTTCGGCCGGCAGAGGCCGCCAGCGCGACCTCCGCCCGGGCGGCTCCCGCTCGCACCGCCGCCTCCCTGAGCAGGGCTGCCCAGGCAGCTGCCTGACCACCGCCCACCTCCCACCACCGCGGTGGCCTCACGACCCTGTAGGAGCCCGCGGACTTCGCAAGCCCGGCGGAGCGCGGCGAGCGGCGCGGACCGTGCGGGGAGGGTGGCGCGGGGTGCGGCGGGCGCGGGCGGCCCGGCGGGGTCCTCGCGGGTCCTCGGCGGGCCCGGGGGAGGGCCCTCTTTGTGGCTGCAGTTGGCAAGATGGCGCCGGTGGGGGTGGAGAAGAAGCTGCTGCTGGGCCCCAACGGGCCCGCGGTGGCGGCCGCCGGCGACCTGACCAGTGAAGAGGAGGAGGGCCAGAGTCTATGGTGAGACTGCGAGGCGGCCGGGCTAGGGCAGCCGGTCCGAGGAGGGTGCGACCGGGCGGGGCGGACCGTCGGACGGACTGACGGGCAGTCGCGGACCGGTCAGTTTCAGGCTGGCCTCGGGGCCGACCGCTCTGCCGTTTCCCCACAGGTCCTCGATCCTGAGCGAGGTGTCCACCCGCGCCAGATCCAAGCTACCGTCCGGCAAGAACATTCTGGTTTTCGGTGAGCGCCGCCGGCGGGGCGTTGTCCGGGGAGCTGGGGTGGGCGAGGCGGGGCGCGCTCTCCCTCGTCCCTGCCTTCTCTCTCCTCTGCCGCCTGCCTGCTCGGGAGGGCCTGGAGACCCTGGCTGGACAGTCCTAGTGTGGCCGAGTCACCACGGCCGAGGTCGGGACGCTGCCCCTTTTTGAGAGCCCAGGGATGCTGGCAAGTGATTCTCGGCACATTCCTTAGTCGCTTGGCCGCAATATTAGCTTTGCTTTAAATGTCCCTGACTTCCTCCGCTCATAGCCTCGAAGTTCACCAAACTGGGCATAAAGAGGGGAGGGACTGGATGAGGAGGTTAGCGGAGGAGGCTGGGGGAACGAGGTGAACTGGGGGTCGTCGGACTGGGAGGAGATGCCACAGGAGCCATTTCTCGATCTTGGTAAAGCAGTGTAAGGTGAGAGGGACGCCGCAAAGGGCAGCAGGCTTTGGAGTCACCACCAGGGACTTTTCCTGCATTGTTTAAGGCTTTACTGCTGGGTTACCTGGCTTAGGTCCCTCAACATCTCTGTCGAGTGAGAGGCTTTGGCTGGGTTCATTCATACAACCAATACCTATTTGTTGAGTGAGTCATGTACTGCCCAGGTTGGGCCTTGGGACTGTGCAGACATCCCGCAGACACTACACAAGAATCTCAGTCTAGTGAGAGGGGGATAGATGTCCTGGGCATAGGTAGATGATTCTGGAGCATCAGCCATGGCTTGCTGCTGTTTGGAGGCAGGTATTTTGAAAGATAAGTGTCAACATGCAGGGCCGCAGAGGGTTAGTGTTCTCGGGAACACAGAGGTGAGGAGGATGGAGGAGGGTGGAAGCTAGCACAGCCTCCTTGTGGAAGGTGACTGATGAGGTAAGGTGGAGGTACACTGTGGAAGGCTGAAGAGTCGCTGCTTTTTCCTGAAGCCGCTTGATTCTTGGGGGCATTTTATTTCACCTCTTCGGTCTGATTCTCATGGGACTCACTTGGAGGGTGGTTTTCCCACTGTTTTTGAGGAGAATGGATGGCCCTCTTTAGTTGATGACCACTGCAGCAGGTAATGAAAGACCCTTAGAGGTATTCACAAATTGGGGGATCCGGGGCACCAGATCTGTGTTTAGAAAGGGGACTCTGGCAGAGAGCGGCAGGTGGCCTGAAGTCAGGCTGAGTGCTCACCGTGTCCAGATGGGATGCGGAGGGCCTGAGTGAGAGGCATTGGGGGCGGAGAGGAGAACTTGGATCTGTGGATTGCCTTTCAGTGTTTTTGGTCCATAATTCTGTAGTATTAAATCCCAGGAGTGCCAGCAGTGTTTCTTGGTAGTGGCTCCTTCTGATGTTTAAGGTTTCTTTTGAGGCTGGGGGAGGGGAGTTGTTCGCTGGGTGGAGGGGGACGAGGAGAGGCTTGGTAATTACTAAGGTTGCGCTTTAAGAGTTTTGCTTAAGTCTGTGATTATTTTCATTGGTTTCCTGGCCTTCAGGGTGCTTATGAAGGAAATGTATGAAAACTGAAAATGAAAAGCATCCCCATCATTCATGGTTATGAGGCAGGGTTAAAGTTTTTTTCATTAAGGTTGATTATATTTTGAAGATTTGCTTTTCTTGGGGTAGAAGTTTATTTTGTGAGACACTGGCCCCACCTTTTACTTTCACTTCTCCATTTGCGTGTCTTATAAATTGTAGATAGGGTCTGTGGACCTGCCTTCTTCCTTTCCTTGGGAGGTAAGGATGGCTGCAGTAGATTGTCTTTTGAGATCTTGGAAATTGCCACCTTTCTCACCTCTCCCCACCCTGACTACTCTTGCAGCAGGTCCTGCTTTGTTTATGAATGCAGATGAGACCTCTGTAGCAAGCTCCGTATGAAAGTTGCTTGTGTGACTGCAGACTCCCCATCCTTGCCTAGAATAAATAGTACACTTTGTCTTCTTACGTGCATCACTTGCAGGTGAAGATGGTTCTGGTAAAACAACCCTCATGACTAAACTTCAAGGAGCTGAGCACGGCAAAAAAGGAAGAGGCCTAGAGTATCTCTACCTCAGCGTCCATGATGAGGACCGAGATGGTGAGTGAAGCATTGATACCCATGCAGGTGTCTGAGTCCTTGGTTACCACTCCTGCAACATGGCCAGGCATTCTCAATTTTCTGTTTAGTTCTAAGAGAATTAGTCACAGGAGAAGAGATGAAGTGTGTGTTTTTGTAGGACTTTACCTACTTCTCTTTATGTAGAGTATGGTAACAAAATGGGGAATGGGCCTGTTAGCTGGCTGGCCCCATTTAAAAGGAGATGCTGAGGGTAAAGTTTCAGATGCACATAAATGTAAGAAGCTAAGGAATTTTTAAGTGCCTTGGACTTTTGTTTGAGAGAAATGCTTGGCTCGCTGATCTGGGCACCATTGTTACTCTGGTTCTAGTGGAAAATCTGAAATTAGTTCAAAATGTACCTGCTTAACAGATATTCACAAGAGAATTTGGAGGTGTTTTTTTTTTTTTTTTTTTTTTTTTTGTGACAGTGTAGAAATGCTAATTTCCTGGGGGATATTTGTTTAGTGCTTTTTGTTTTCCCCAAGTGGAGAGAATAGAGACTCAGAGGCAATAATGTTCTCTTTTAATTCACATTTGTAGAATGTGAATAGTAATTGTTTTCTACCTTCTGGGTATTTGGGATGATTAAAAGTGCATGGTTAACTCTCTTATAAGGATTAGATATCATTTACAAGTTTTTTCTTATGAGTCCAGTAGGAATAATGGTTTTTGGTTACCACTAGTCAGTATTGTCTCCTTTCTAAACTTTCAGATTTTATGTTAGATCTTGAATGACTCTAGAATAATTATTAGCGCCTAGGTCTTTTAATTTGTAGGAAAGTTATCTATGTAGCCTAAGGATGAAATATCTTCATTAAATTACTTTCTTTAAAATTGCCTTTTCTCATTTAAACAGTAAGAATCACCATGTAACAGTGATTTTACAAGGGGACAAATTCCACCATCTCTAGTCCCTCATTTCTTTATTGCTGAAATGAAGAAGCTGATCTCAGATGGCTCCTTCTACCTTAATTCTTCAAGTTCCAAGAATCATATAAATAAAGGGGAAAAAACCCTTTAATCTTAACTTTATGGTCATCTTAGAACCACAAGAACTTTTTTCCTGCTCCTCCTTCCTTGGCTTCCTTTGCCTTACTGAACATTCCCTGTGATCATTGTGACAGATAGGTGGAAGGTGCTGAGATTCCTTGTCTAAGGAGAGCAGAGGCTTTCCAGTGCCTGCCTAGGCCCACTGGAGTTTGTGTAGGTAGTAGGGTTGGGACTCAGGGGTCACTGAGCTAGACTAGGGGGCCTTAACATGTCTGAGTCTTTTGATTCCTGTCTTTGATGATTATTGTGGAAATAACTTGGGCATTGTAGCCAGGCAGAACTGGTTTAGATCCCACTCCTGTAGTCACTAGTTATAACTGACTTAACCACTCTGTTCCTCAGTTTCCTCATTAGTAATATTGGGCAATGAAACTAGTTTGTAAGTTGACAGAATGAGAGGTGGCATGTGTTAAGTGTTGCTGAGTGCTTGAAACACAGTGGTAGGTCTAGTACCCACTTTTTCCCCCAAAAAAACTTTATAAACTTTTTATTTTGTATTGGGATATAGCTGATTAACAATGTTGTAGTTTCAGGGGAACAGCAAAGTGATCTAGTAACTTTTTGAAAGTATATGAAACATCATGTGTATGCTCTTTACATGTCTACAGATGCTTGTTTCAAAGGGCATAAACATATCTCATCCCAGCCTCAAAGTAACCATGTTCACTTGCTTTTGAGTTGAAGTACATGTTAATTTTTATTTCAGATTCCTTAAACTTGCCTTAAAAACTTCTTGACCTCTGCATTTACAGGATTTTTTTAGGCCGCCTACTTGCAAGTTCCTCTTTGATGAAAGAGTTGTCCTTACCTGTGGTTAATTATACATCTTTCAGCCTCCCTTTTTTTAATTGTGTGTTATGACTGGGTTATAAATATACATTTTGCAGGCAGTCACCTAGGTAGAGAATATAGGATCTGGTTTGTCCTTCATTTGTGGTAGGACTTGACATGTCAAAGGACCTCTGCCTTCAGGGTTTGGGGTATCCATTTGATACTACTTGTGGTGTGTGTAATCTCCATGCACACGGGTGAGTTATATGTAATGGGCAGTGGGAAGAAAGGAGCTATGTTTTGTGAGCAGCAGGCATTAAAATCTGCAGACTTCAGGTATAGTGCAGTATTTTTGAAGGCATTCGTAGAATCCAAATCAAAACCGCTATCTGAAATGTGTTAAGAGTTTTGAAAGCATAGTTGGATGTAGATACCTTTATTGTACTGTTGAAATAAAGTCATGAATAGAAGATTTTTTACAGCCTGTAAATGAATTGATTATATCAGAAAAGGGTGGCTAACTGAAGATAGGTTTGTTTTTTTTTTTTTTTAAAGCAAGAGACTTCATTGGGGAGGGGCCCCCAGGTGGAGCACAGGATGGTAAGGGAACCCAGGAGAAATGCTTTGCCATTTCTCAGATTTCATGGCTCAAATTCTCGGATTTTATGGTGATAGGATTAGTTTCCGGTTTGTCTCTGGCCAGTCACTCTGACTCAGGGTCCTTCCTGGTAGCACACGCATTGCTCAGTCAAAGTGGTTTCCAACGAGGAGGGTTCCGGGAGGTCAGTAGGACATCTAGAATCTCCTTTAGACCTTTCCTGAATTTGAAGACAGGTTTTTTAAAGTATAACTTGGAATTTATTGGGGAAGAAATTAATAAAATTATATTTTGATAGTAGGATGGCTCCCTTGAGGTGCTTATATTTAAAAAAATTTTTTCTTGAAAAAGATATTTTTAAAACTTTATGTATATTATTAATTTGGAGAATTCTACAGTTTGATTATTTAGGTATAATTTTAGAATCATGCTTCATTAAAAGTCAGCACTTGGACATTTGTGCAAATGCGTTTTTAACTTTACGGGGGAAAACCAAACTACCTAAAACACAGACTAGTTTGATGAGCCCCAGTATATCTATCCGCTGCCTTCAGGTTACCAGTTCTTGGTGTGTTACGTCAGCTATACTTTACACCCTCTTTTTACTCCACATTGGATTATTTTCAAGCAGACTTCACAGACATTATGTCTTTTTATCTGTGACTACTTCCAAATGTATCTCTAAAAGATTAGGGCTTTTGAAAATGTAATTATATTATACCCAAAATAAGTGTAATTCCTTAATATCATCAGGCATCCCATAATCCATATCTGAGTTATGTAAGTAATGAGTTTATCTCAGCGTTTAATTACAAAGGTCCTGTTTCTTTGCACCCTTTGTGGTATGTGAGCTCACTGTTTAGTGTGACTGACAGAAGAAGAGCTTGTTTAACCACAGGCTCTTGGCCCCAGCTTGCTGCTTCACAGATTGCTGATATCTTAGAATGGATTATTTAGACTATGGCACAGTTGTCCAGGGAACTTTTGTAGCTTTTATTCATATTTCCTGATTCTTACTGAAAGCTAAAATGTCCTTTATTCTTTGGTCTTCAGACGTTGCAGCAATTCTGTTAGATGTGGGCACAGTATATTATGGTTGTTAAAGAAATTTTATAGTTTGGACAGTTCACAGGACATCTTGATGAAGCGTTGTTGTGTTTTCTGGTTAGGATTTTTTTGTGTTCTGTGTGGAATTCTGTGGCTCTCATCTTCAAATTTATTCCTGTTGTGACTCTCCTTTTCAGCTGTGCTGATGGTCATCGTCAGTAACTTCACTTCGCTTCTTTTCTTAGATCACACACGCTGCAATGTGTGGATTCTGGATGGAGATCTATACCACAAAGGCCTGCTGAAATTTGCAGTTTCTGCTGAATCCTTGCCGGAGACCCTGGTCATCTTTGTTGCAGATATGTCTAGGCCTTGGACTGTGATGGAATCACTACAGAAATGGGCTAGTGTTTTACGTGAGCACATTGATAAAATGAAAATTCCACCAGAAGAAATGAGGGAGCTGGAACGGAAGTGTAAGTAATGTAGGGTTTTCTTAATTGGAAAGTTCCCTGGTCACTTTGGATGATTCCAACCACCTTCCTTTTCAACAGGATCAAGAGGCTGCAAAGCTCCCCTTTTAGAGTGTTTGTTTGCACCATTTATTTCAGAGTTGCTTTTGTTGATTCAGTAGTCAGAAAGTCTTCAAAGCAGGGAATTTCCTGGCTGTCCAGTGGCTGGGACTCCATGCTTCCCCTGCAGGGATACAGGTTCCATCCCTGGTCGGGGAAGTAAGATCCCGCAAGCCGTGTGGCATGGCCAAAAAAAAGTCTTCAAGGCAGTCTTTGTCTCAGCTGTCACAGTTGAAGAAAATACATGAATCAGTGTTCCTTATTGTCATTGGTTTTCTTTTATAATAAGTGTTCTTGCCTCATCCCCTAAAATGTGATCAGTTCTATAAGTCTTTTTCCTCTTCTATTTACCCTTTGTCTGCTGAGTTCACATCTGTGGGTTTGGAGATTTATTGTGATTTCTGTAGCGAGTTCATTGCCCTGGATGTCATTGAGGTTCTATGGACCCTTTCGTTTGCAGGTTTAAAGGAAGCCTCACAAGAGATAAATCTTTCGGCTCTTACCTTAGTTCATTTTGCCATCCAGCAAATACGATTTTAGTAAAAAATAGGAAGTTCTTTTTTTTTTTTTTTTTTTTGTCATTAAGATGAAAGGATATTTTAAGACTCAGGATATCCAAGGCCTTTTGAGAGCAAACTTGAAAGGAAGTTCGTTTTTGTTTTTCCTTTTTGTGATTCAGAAGCTTGTTTTTCGTTGTCTTTGCTTCTGTGCAGTTACATCAGCTTCTGTCCACTTGCCAGGGAAATGGGAGGGGCAGGGGCTGGCGCTGTGGCAGCAGCGCTCTCTTGGCCAGGGCAGTCTTGGCTCCGCCTGGCTTATTTCCACAGGATGACATCATTCCCTTTAGTGAATTAGTGAGGGCTGCTGGGGCATGGCACGCGGGACCTTCATACTTACTGGCAGAGACACATCGGGAATCTCGATGTGCTTTTCAAATCAGATTTCTTGCTGAGTGTCTTCCTGTCATAACTTCAGCTTGTCCCTGTCTCAGATTAGCTAAAATGAGTTTAACGGGTGATTGTTTAGTTTGCCATGTGCATGTGTTTCCTGGGACACCCGCCTGTGTGCTGCAGTGATTGTTACGCAGCTCAGCTCATCTGTCCTCAAACACTGATCTTTCTAGATAAAGCTGATCTTGCCCCTGAAATAGAGACCCTGAAGACAACTTCTGAGAAGACTTCTGAGGCTGAAGAGCCATTTTCCTTTTCGCTGCACATTTACCATCGTACCCAGGTTAATGGCACAAGAGATTTCAGTCTCTGAACCTGTTTTCTTAAGAGTTATAAACCTTGTAAAGGCTTGTTAAAACAGAAAAAAAAAGGAAGAGATTGGGCCAAGGATATTTTTACTTCCCAGAGAGGGAAAGTGTCTGCCTTGGGCCAGGTCTGTTCTAGGTGTTGGGATACATACAGCAGACAGGGTGCCCAATCCTGGGGAGCTTGTGTTCCCATGACACACAGAATTCATTTTGTGGTCTTAGTCATTGATGTCTGTGTCTTTTAGGATTAGATTGAGCTGCATGTGACACAAGCCCCAAAATAACAGTGGCCTAAACAAGACTGGGTTTTATTACTCGCTCCTGCAAGTGAAATCCAGAAGTGGTTGGTAAGTTCAGGCCTGGAAAGTGGCTCAAGGAAGACAGGTCAAGGACCCAGGCTCCTTTTTTCTTACTACTTGGTCATCTCTAGGGTGTGGTTCACTTCTTGGCACCTAGAGCTCCAGCCTTCACATCTGTGTTGCAGGCAGCCAGATGGAGGAAAAGCAAAGGACTGAAGGGCATGTGCCCATGGTCTTCCTAAGAAGACATTTCCCTAGGAAATGTAGTCGGTGTGGCCGTGTGTTCTGTTTGGTTGTAAGGAAGGAGAGGAGGACACTAGAGGGCAGCTAGAGATTGCTGGCACCGCATCCATGCCTCGTGACTCTGGTTAACCTTCTGAGGGCCTCTCTCGTTTTCACTGCCCTTCGTCTGAGATGTTTGGAATGGTATTCACGCCTTTGTGTTACCCGTTGAAGGAGTGCCTTTGTTAGTGCTGGTTTTAGGTTACATTTTAATAAAGTGGTTGGCCATCTTTTCGCTTGAAGGACTCCCACTTTCCAGATTAATTGCACTCTAGGTATTGTATTGAATAAGCAAAAGGCTGTCGCCCATCCTGCTTTCAGTCTCCAGTCGGCTGAGTTTGGAAGGCTGCTCCCTGGCCAGTTGCTCTTTCTGGATTAGGGTCCCCAGTGGTCCTGAATCCATTGCAGCTGTTTGGCAGCAGGATTGATGGGGGAGGATAGAGCAGTCCCTGAAGCTGCCAGAAGGTGGTGCTTGTGTGTAGGTTGGTCTTCTCTTTCCAGCTTTGTGTCTGGGGCTTCCCTTGCTTATCAGGTAGAGGAAAACAGTTAGGTACTGTCTCTTGAGTCTTCTCAGAACTATGGAACCAACAGGTGATCAGTGAGATAGGAGGGAAAAGAACAGAAGGAGGTGGCAGCAGTAGGGTAGAGCGCTGCTCCTTCCTGTACCAATTCCCATCTGACGCCCCAGGTGGGCAGATGGCTCCTGCTGTGAAATCCTGGCCATCCCACCTGCTGGAGAGAAACTGTTAATCCTATAGTATGTATGCACTTGGGCTTCCCTGGGTTCAGTGGTAGAGAATCTGCATGCCAATGCAGGAGACGCAGGTTCGATCCCTGGGTCAGGAAGATCCCCTGGAGGAGGAAATGGCAACCCACTGCAGTATTCTTGCCTGGAGAATCCCATGGACAGAGGAGCCTGGTGGGCTACAGTCTATGGTGTCGCAAGGAGTCAGCCACCACCTAGTGACTAAACAACAACAAATTTGTGTGCCTTAAGTGAAATGTACATTTTATTATTCAGATTACACAGTCCTCACTTTATTTTTATCATTCCTTTTCGTCACCTCTGTTAGGAATATCTGCTCTGTCTTCCAACTTATTTTTTAAATGCTGGATTATTAAAAACATGTGTGCGTTTCCTACTGTTTTTGGATAGCAGTAGTTAAGCCAGTCCTTCAGAGAATAAGGAGCCCAGCCCAGGGTTTCCCACCCACGTTCATGTCATGGCATGTGTAGAACACAACAGAGTTGATACAGCATGCTGGGAGTGGAGGTTCATGGAGCAGACTGCTGGAGCTGCCCGCCCCTGCCTGCCCTCCCGCAGTCCCCTAGCTCACCTGTAACCTGTTCCAGGCTCTGCCGTGCTCACTGTCTTGCGGCCTGTTTGAGTGCTGCCTGTGACCTTGGGGAGTTACAGATACTACCAAGTTAAGCCATTGTATTTTTCCTTGACCTGGAGATCTGTTAAAATGCTTTTAAAGAGAAAATGTGGGAAGACTAACGAGAGAACATATTCTCAGTTACCTTTATATATAATTCTAGAAAACGCAAACTAATCTGTATTGAAAGAAAGTGGATCAGTGATTGCATGGAGTTAGGGATGGTGTTGAGGAGACGTGGGGAGAACAGATTACCAAAAGGTATAAGGAAACTTCTGGGGGTGATAGATACGTGTACCATCTTGATGGTGTTACTGACTCAGGGGTGTATTCATAATGTCAGAAATACCAAATTTAGGGAGTTCCGTGGTGGCCTGGTAGTTAGGATCCCAGGCTCTTTGCTGTGGCCTGGATTCAATTCCTGGTCAGGAAACTGAGTTCCCGCAAAACACCAGTCAGGTTCCCATCCCTCCCCCCAGATCAAATTTACATTTTATTTTTTTTATTTTTTATTTTTTTTCAAATTTACATTTTAAACATGTGCAGTTTGTTGTGTGTCAGTCTTGGCTCCATAAAGCTAAAATAAAGCAGATTTTAAAAAAATAAGTGGGAACCTTTGATTGCTTCAAGATCCTTCAGCAGTTATCAAAAAACCCTTCTCTGTTTTTGTCCAAAATGCAATGCAGTGAAGATCTCTTCAGTCAGTTGTTTATATTGGCAATGAAATTATATGAATAAGCTTAATTAAAGAGAAGTTGTAGAGATGAAATATTACAAATTTACAAATTACAAAATTTGAAAAATTACAAATCTACACTTTTGGGGTTAATCAGTGATTTTCAATTTATGTGAAAGACAGTGTGTCCCCAGATAATTCCAGAAGCTTGGATAATGATACCCTAAACTCTGTAAATTGCCCGTTTGTTCCTCTGGCTCGAAGTAGCTTTAATCACCATGTCCTTATTCTCTGGCTTGGCATGTGACTTTGAAGCACCAAGAAAAAGGTGCAGGTCTGTGGGCTTTGCCTGAACCAAGGCCATAGACCGCTCTCAGCCTGAAGGCCCTCCTGTGGGGTTGCATCCTTGGCCGGAGTAGTGGCTGTGTGTGCCAGGGGGTGAATGTGGCACCACTGACCCCTCCTTGTGTTAGGCAGGGACAGGCCCATGACACACACACCTCAGGATCTCTTCAAGGCGAACGTCCGCAAGAGTGAGGATGACGAGGAGATGCAGGTGGTGCAGGGCAGATTCAGCCTCACTCTTTACCAGGGACACACCTCCTCTGCGTGGAAACAGCATGTTTTTGTGTAGATCAAGTGGTTTTAACTATTTCTAATGAGAAAGCTGGGGAGTTTTATAAGTTACAACCTATTTCTAGTGGTTGCCTCTGTTGAATTAACACAGTTCAGCTATCCTAATGTTTTGAAAGTGTAAAACATATAAGAAAATCGTTGGGAATTCCCTGGTGGTCCCATGGCTGGGACTCAGCGCTTTCACTGCCATGACCTGGGTTCAATCCCTGATTGGGAAAGTAAGATCCTGCAAGCCTCCCTGTGTGGACCAAAAAAAAAAAAAATATGTTTGCTTTTTGTTTTCATAGTAGGAACTACTGAAGCCTTAGATTTTTAAAAACCTGTTTAATTGTTAAGAGCTGGATACAGTTGAAGATGACCAGGGCAGTATCTTTGCTGCTCAGACTGAATATGTCAGAATTGAGATTTTTGCATCAGTACCCCTAAATCCCTAATACAGCAGTTAAGTCGGATGCAGTTAGGAAGTTTGTCACAACTCTTAAGGTTTTGTGCTTATTACTCCCTCTTTTGTCTTCTAAAGCTGGCTTGTGCATTTTTTATTGTGTGAATGCGTGTGTAATTTTCTTTTCCTTCTTCACCTGTAGTTGTGAAAGATTTTCAAGACTATGTCGAGCCTGAGGAAGGTTGTCAAGGTTCCCCACAAAGAAGAGGGCCTCTGACCTCAGGTCCTGATGAAGAAAATGTTGCCCTTCCTCTCGGTGACAACATGCTGACTCATAACCTCGGGATCCCAGTGCTGGTGGTGTGCACAAAGGTGGGAGTCGTAAGCTTGGCTGGGTTTGGTCAGTGAACACTCAGCATCTGTAAGAAACTTTGAGAGGCTCTAATTAGGTGTCTTCCCAAGGGGATGTTGGGCTAATTCAGCATTCATTAAGGTACACTGAATATATTAGTATAGAAAATATCGTCATTTTACCTTGTTGCTAGAAATGTGACATTTACTTATAGCTTGAGTTAATCTCCTCATGGAGCACTGTCAACTCTATTGAGGGACGCAGATTCAGAACTGAAAGTAGTTTTCTTAAGGCTGTGTAAACCAGTTTGTTTAGATCAAACTAATGGTGCAAAAGGAACACAGAAGAGCAGAATTCTTTTGGCCTTTAGTCTCTAAAGTCTATCGGGCTTGTTTTCAGAAAGGAACATAGCAACCCTCGAAAAAGAAGAAAGGGGATTCAGGGTTTGTAAGATAATGAGGTGGGAATAGAAATAAAGGGTAGTCATAGAGACATAAAGTTGTGTCTCTTAGAAATGAAAAGGAAATAGCTGTAAAAACACTCTGGGTTTCAGACGTTCTGTGATCTTAGTCGGAGCTGGTAGGTTGCCCAAGTACAGCATGAGCTGTTCACACCATACTCTGAGACTGGAGCCCTCGGAGTGTGCGGCGCACGGTCACCTGCCTGTTCCCTGATGTGACCTTGTTTGAGTCCTGGAACAACTGTGAGATGATCAGGGCTGTTTTATCCCACTTTACAGATGCGGAAGCTAAGGCCCAGGATGAAGGGGGAAATCTCCAGTTGCTTTTCATTCTTGTCTGTTTAGTTAATTAATGCTTGGACTCTGGGCTGTGGCTTCCTTCTTTGAAGCTGTGATAATTTTATTTCTGAAGCAGCCAGTGGTCCTCACCTCAGCAGGCAGAGAGGCAGAAAAGTAACTGCCTTCTCTTTCTATCTTCCCTGCAGTGTGATGCAGTGAGTGTCCTGGAGAAGGAGCATGATTACAGGGACGAGCACTTTGACTTCATCCAGTCACACCTACGGAGGTTCTGCCTTCAGTGTATCCTTGGGGCGCTGAGCTGGGGCCCAGGGGCACAGGCTTCCCTCTTGTGTGTTGATCCAGTCTTGCTCCAGATGGGGCATCTTCAAAGAGATGAAATACTTCCTGAACCCAGAATAGTCTCATGCTGGGATGAAACTGTATACATGTTTTTACTTTTTAAAATTTAACAGTGTTGGTATTTGAGACTTAATTTCTGCCTATCTTTGATTGCTTTCTATTTTTAATGGTGTACATGTGATAGGCTTTCATATTAAGAAGAAAGCTGATACGTGATAATTTTATTACAAATTATCTTTATTGTATCTTGGAAATCTTTCTAAACTTCACTTTTTTTTTGTTTTTAGAAAAGGTTAATTACCCAAATGACAGTGTTTTAGATGCTTCAGGGTTTCCTGTATGTTTATGTTTTGTCCTGTCAATGAGAGAGATGCTTTGTCAACAGTCTTTTGAGTCTTATTTCTGTGACAATCCAGTAGCCCCACGTCCTGGGCTGGGGAGGGTAAGGATGGGTTCCACTGCTTCCTTTGGGCTCCTCACCTTGTCCCGCTCAGTGGTGAGGGCAGTGACATGGTGGTACCCATCTCTCTTATGCTTAATGGCACACTTGATCACATGTGGGCATCTGTCTGGGAAAGAGCCTGTGTGCCTGGGCGGTGCTCAGGGTTTTCCCAGGCTAGCCCTAGAACCAGTAACTTGACTGCTTGGGACACAGCCTAATGGGTCAGAAGATGGCAGTTTACATGTTTTAAAAAAAAGACCTACGTGGCCCACTATCATCGACATGCTCTATGCTTTCAACTTACTTCCTCTGCTACTATTCCCTTTTTTGTTAAAATTTTAACACTTTCTGTTAATTGTATATTGATCAAAACTGAGCAACCTGTGATTAATACTTTGAGGATTATTCTTGTATGTGTTTGTTTTTGTCTCCTCCTGCAGTGAATTTGTTTTCCTTAAGCAGATTGATCAGATGGAGCAGCTTTGATATACACATCAGTGAAGGAAGAGAAGAACCTCGACTTGTTGTATAAGTACATTGTTCATAAAACATACGGTTTCCACTTTACCACGCCTGCCTTAGTTGTGGAAAAGGAAGCAGTTTTTATGTGAGTTCTTTGTAGGTGATGCGTGTGTGTGTGTGTGTGTGTGTGTGTGTGTGTGTGTGTAGCAGAGTTTTATTATAGTGAAAAAGGGACAGAAGAAGCTTCTGACAGAGACATCTAAAGAGGGCAGAGAGTGGTGCTTTGGAACGCTTCTCTTTATGGTACATTTGCTCTTTACATTTTATCCGTCCAAGTGAGGTGCCTCTGTTTCTCTCTCATATAGCCAGCTTGCTTGGCAAAGTTCTTGGAGTTGGACCTCCTAGGGCATAGATACACCCAACTTTACCTCTCCGCTCCTTTCCAGATTACTTGTCGTTGCCTCCTGTCTGAAGGAAGTGGATGGAGTGAGGTCAGGTGTGCTGACCTTGAAAGCAAGTTGACAAAACATTTTTGCCGCTTACTGTCAACTCTGGTAAAATACTGGCTGAGCAAAGGAGTGCCAGCATAGGGAATTGGCACTTTGGGGATCCTGGACATTTTCTGTTGCAACGTCTGGTTTACTGGCATCTGTTGGCAGGATGACTGCCCCCTCCCTGGCACCTCATCAGCTTGGTCTTTGGCTATACTGAATGCCTGTTGTGTTTCTGGCTTTTCACACTTGGGAGCCACTGGGGCCGACTGTCCTGGGCAGAGACTTGGAACCTGTGTCATTTTCTCACTGGAGAATGAGAAGTATGGTGGATGCATAAATAAATGTTGGAGGTGTGGTCTCTGAGAGGACTTGTGCGTTTTTAGGCTTAGATGTCCTCTTGACTTAAAAAAGAATGGCAGTTCATCCAGCAAATACTGAGTACCTCCTAGGTGACCACGTTTTTTTGCTGAGGACACAGAAATGAATGAGATGTGGTCCCTGTATGTGGCCTGTAAGAGACACAGCGGAGGGGGGGATAGGTCACTGGTGGGGTAGGAGAGGCGGTGCCACGGGGAGAGCAGAGGAGAGACGCCGGGAGGGTGAGTGGTGTGTGCAAGCCAGAGGAATGGAAGGGCAGGAGGGACAGTGCGGGAGACGACTGAAGGTGTGGAAGCCCAGAGTGCTCAGGGCACCGAACAGGCTGGCTGCCTGACATTTAGGGAGAGCTTCACTCAGGAGATTCCCAGACAGCAAACTTAGAGACGTGGACTGATATCCAGAACTGTTGTCCAGAGCAGTCAGGCCAGCACCAAAGCCACAAGCGCGCAGTGAGTGGTATGCTTTTGGAGTCAGTCAATACCCAAGTCACTTAAGATCTCAGGAGGAGGAGACACAGGGAGACTGGTCGTGTTCAGGGCAATCTGGAGTGGAGAAGAAGCTCAGAGCTTCTGAGGGTGACATAGGTCATGGCAGTGTCTTTGGCACCTGGGGTACTGTTGGTCGTTGCCCATTGAGGAGCTGGTGAAGTCAGCAAAGCCATTTGTGGGGAGCGCCCTGACTAAGCACCTCTATAGAGCTGTAGAGCTAGAGTTGGATGGAGAATGAGAAGCCTAGAGAAAAGTTTGTCATGTAGGGCATTTTACAGTTGCTCCTTACCTTAGGCTGCAGCTTAACTTAATGGAACCTGGGTGCCATCCTGCCCTGCGATGTTGAGCTGGGCAGCACCCATTTAGGGCCCTCAAAAACTCCTCTGTTCCTCTGTTTTGAGGCCCAGGGAAGTGCAGATCCTACCACTCCCCTTTGCTCCAGGGTACATATTCACACATCGTAAAATTAGTCCAGCCATAAAAAAACCATTGTCAGAAAGAAGAGGTTTCAGACGACTCACGGGGGTCTCCGTGCCAGAGTCCAAGAGAAACAGTCTCACCCTGAGCTCTGTGTTGCTCTGTATTCTCCCCTCTGTCAGAACAGGGCCCCGCGGTGTCCTAGTTCTTCCGGGCGGAGGTTGTGGGAAAGCTCTGAACACTTGCTGTGGATCAGTCAGCATGTACAGTCAGATCTTTTGCTGGTTCCTTAGGCCTTGGCCCTGTGACCTCAGTATGGAACTGGACCTGCAGTGAATATTGGCTTCTCTGCCAGAGGCTACCAGCCAGCCCAGCAACTGTGTATCAGAACTTGGGGGAAAAGGGTATCAGCTGGGGGTCCTCTCTAACCCAGAGTGTGTGGAGTGTTCTCTAATTCAGTCTAAGGAGAAGCAAGTCAGTCTCTGTCTCTTTGCCTTTAGACCCGCAGGCTGGGACAATGAAAAGAAAATAGCTATTTTACATGAAAATTTCACAACTGTTAAGCCAGAAGATGCATATGAAGACTTTATTGTGAAACCTCCTGTGAGAAAGGTACCCAAATCAATCATTTTAAGAGTTGTAGGTGTTTTTTTTTTTAACGTATAAAGATACAAGTCTTACACATTGAATCACTTAGGGAGTAAAAAATAGGTAATAATCCAAGGGCCTTTAAAAAGGCTTTAAATGAAATCTGGTGTTATGTAAATGGCTCTGGGTGGTGCGGCATGAGGGACGGAGTGCCTCCACTGCCTCTGGGTTACTGTTCGTAGATGCCCTTTGCTCCTGAGATCACCTGCAGACCCTGAGCTGGGTGGTATTGTTTAGAACCTGCCAGACTTAAAATATCATTTGCCCACATGCCAAGGCTGGCCTTGAAACAGGGTCTTTGCTGGGCTAGAAAAACCTACCTCTGCAGAGACTCCCAAAACCCATGTTGAGACATGAACCCAAGATTCTCCTTTCAGTGTGAATTTTGACAAGTAGTTGGGGTGTTCTTGGCCTGTGACTGCAAATGAGCGTGTTGCTTCACTTCACAGCTGGTCCACGACAAAGAGTTGGCAGCGGAGGATGAGCAGGTGTTTCTAATGAAGCAACAGGTAAGAAGACCAGTGAGGCTGGAGCAGAGGCTTTCTCGTGAGTGGAAGGCCAGCTCCCTGGGGCAAGGTTAGGGGATACCACAAAGAGCCTGCAGCAACAAAGGGGTTGTTACCAGTTCTCATCATTCCCTCTCGTTTGTCAGATCAGTACAAGGTACCTGCCCTGCAGATTATCTTAGAGCAGTAGGCTTACTGCCTTATTAAGTGCCTTCTTTTTGGGGGGTTTGTTTTGGCCGTGCTGAGTGGCATGCGGGATCTTAGCTCTCTCACCAGGATTTGAACCTGTGCACTCTGCATTGGGAGCTCAGAGTCTTAACCACTGACCACTGGGGAAGTCCCTTAAGTACCTGTTCTGTCTGTGAATGTACATTTTCTGACATAGCATTTTCCATGTTAACAGTTTACCAAATGCCCTGACCTTACCTCCAGTTTGTCACATAGCCCCCACACAGCCCTGTGCGTGAAGGAGGTGAGCCAATACACACACTTTGTAGGTGAGGGGAGTAAAGCCAAGCTGATCGGTTCAGATTGCAGACCCAGTCCCACCTCTCTGTTTCACTGAGACTGTTGTTAGACCCCATGGTGCAGGTAGGTCAGCAGAGGGAGTCGATAGTTCCTCTGCCAGCTTTTCCTCCCTTCTGTGCTCTCTTTACTTCTTTAGCTTAAAAACTGGTTCCTGGAAGTATTTTTTTTCCCACCATCTATCAAGTTGCTCGATTAAACTGTTTGCATTTATAGTGTAGACCCTATGACTTGCGTGTTGTTAATGGTGCCCTCTAGTGGAATACTCAGGTGTTTCTCCAGACCCGCTCACTCTGCAGGCGTGTGTTAATGGCCGGTGTGTCCCTCTCTTGCAGTCACTCCTTGCCAAGCAGCCAGCCACGCCCACTAGAGCCTCCGTAAGTACCTTAAATTAAGCTGACGGTCAAGGGCCAGTGTCATGGGTGTCCAAGCTTTGTACCATTATTCTGAGAACTTATATTTGTGTGGGCTTTTATATTTTCAGAGGGAATGTTGTCCCCCTAAAAGCCCAGGGCCAGAAACATGGTAGAAAATCAGAAAATGTCTGATGAAGGAATACAGAGCTCTGGGCATTAGAGTGAACAGGCTTTGTTACCTTGATATTTCTCTCAGGAGAAACTGGGATCTAAAAAGAAACTGAGCTGAGCACAAGCTCCCATTCCTGCCAGCTGTCTCCCTAGACTGTGAAAAATACCCCGCAGAGGCATGTCCTTGTTTTTGGAATATGTATTTTCTGTTATTTTGATGCCTGTGTGTGACTCGACCTGGTTTTGGACTTAGGAATCCCCTGCAAGAGGACCCTCCGGCTCTCCGAGAACCCAGGGCCGGGGAGGGCCAGCCAGCGTGCCCAGCGCCTCCCCAGGCACGTCAGTAAAGAAGCCGGACCCGAACATCAAAAGTATGTGTCCTGTCTCCTTGGAGGGTCCTTGGCCCTTTCCTGCTTTAGGGGCTGAGTTGGTGGGTTTAGTAGGTGGAATCTTAAGGCAGCTGAGCTATTTTCTTCCCCACAAGGGATGTTTTCCACTTCCTGTCTTAGAGAGAGGGAGCTCATGGGTTGGCAGAGACCAAGGCCTGTTCCTTCACTGGAATTGGTGGCCCCTCACGCCTGGCTTTGTAAAGGCCTTGCTTAGGCCTCTCTGTATTCAGAGAAGAATACAGCATAAGAAGTCATTTAAAATGTATATTTTGAATCCTTGGTTTTGTTTCTTAATAGGTATATATTTTTACCAATTATGAATTGTCACTTCTTTTGTCAAGCTCAATCGCTTACTAATTTGGCCCTCATCCCAGTGACTTAATAAATATCCCAAGATACTGGCTTTAGTAAAACGCTCAAATTGTATTTAGTTCTTGCATGTTTGGTGCCTATATTCTGAATGAGAGTTTTTCACAGCACCTTTGGAATGCCATGGAATGTCATAAAACTTCTGCCTCATGGAGTACAGGTTCCCCGGTGAGAAATATAAACAAGTTTCACTTAATTATGCTAACATATAATCAGCCTTAGCAGTAGCCGTATATAAGGCATAATAGTGAAGGAATGTGCTCAGTATCAAAGATCATAACCACAAGTGGATAATTCTAAGCTGGAAAATAGTTTGGTGTTTAATTGAGTCATCCAGTTTGTATGATGCTTTTTTCTTTAATGTTTCCTTAGATAATGCAGCAAGTGAAGGGGTGTTGGCCAGCTTCTTCAATAGTCTATTGAGTAAAAAAACAGGCTCTCCTGGAAGTCCTGGTGCTGGTGGGGTGCAGAGCACATCCAAGAAGTCAGGTACTGAAGGGCCCCAAAGATTTATGACCCTTGTGATGGAGGGGTGCTGGAAGAGGAGGTGGTAGACAGGAGTGTCTGCTTCCACTGACCTGCAGACCCTCGATGTTCTGAACAGGTGTTTGGTTTATACTGAGCAGTATACTTTACAACAGAATTACCGTATTAACATGCATGTTTCTTGGCACATTTGAGGTGGGTTTTTTTGTTTGTTTTTTTAATGTGGGTTTTATGTATATTTGGTTCTCAGGAACTGAGTACTGGGTGAATTGAGGTAGATCCTAAACATATTGCCCTGGTGTAGAAGCTCTGTCCGGTGGAAGTGTGGTCTAGAGTGTACTGTTGACATTCTATTTACTTTTTAATTTTCTATGTTGCTTTATAAGGGTTTTGTTCACTCTGTTGCCCCCCCAGTCTCGGCATCAGCTGCCTGTGAAGTCTGCAGGCATTCTCCTCCGTGACTCTCCCTGTCTCGTCACACATAGCCAGCTCTGTGACTGCTCACTCATCTGTTCTTCCAGATGGGCAGGTGGGGCAAGTCTATGACTTGGAGGTCTCTGAAACAAAAGAACCAGCTTCCTCAAAGATTACGCGTTTTCTCAGGAAGCTTGAGGCCATTTCAGAAGGGTTTTAAATTTTCCATTAGCTATAAGAAATATCAATTAATACAGTGTTTTCCTTAATTGGTATTTTCTGATCAAAGCCCTCAGGAAATCACTGTATCCTCAAGTCAGCCTGGGCCTTCAGGGGCTCTTGTGTCCTTGGAGACTCAGGAGTCTGGTCTGGTGGCCCAGGCTATAAGCTGGTATTCCCTGGGAGGAAATAGGGGTCATTTCTAGGCCCCAGTTAGTATTCAATAATGTGTGCACCAACTTTGTGCAAGGTTGAAATTGTCAGCCTTAGTCTAATATTCTTATTGAAATATGGTGATTCCAGGATTCCATATGAGTCCACTGTATTAGAAACAAAACATAAACATCTGTCTGAGGCACAGAGAGTAGTTTGCTGCATGCCAGAAACTCAAATATCACCTCTCAGAAGATGGTGATGAGAGTGCATAGGGCTCAGAGGGTTTTCAGAAAGGCCTTTGTTTTTGGCACAAAGGCATCCCCAGGCAGGGGGCAGTAATGTAGTCCGGGAGCCCAGACCTGTGGCATTTGGAATAAAGAAGGGCTGAATTAGGGTCTGTCTCCTTATAATCAGTACAATGAAAAAAGACTTTACTCATTCTTACTGGAATTATCACCAGAAATGATTATAGAAATCTGTATTATTTTAAATGTTCCTTTAAAAAAAATTTCTTTTTTCTGGTCTCATCATTGCTGCTTTTTTTTTCTTTTTAAGGACAAAAGACTGTGTTGACAAATGTTCAGGAAGAACTGGATAGAATGACTCGAAAGCCAGACTCCATGGTAACAAACTCTTCAACAGAAAATGAAGCCTGATCCTCCTTAAAAAGTGCATATGTAAAATGACCAAATAACTATGTATATTGATCTTCTCTAAGACCAGGATTTTTCTGATATGGCACATGCTATCAGTTTTTGGGGGCAGGGGAGATGAACTTAAAAAAAAAAAACTTGAGTGGCTGTCCGAGTGTGAAATGCACCTTTAGGAAGGCTGTGTGTCAGACCCCTTTGTGATGGATAACCCTTGGACTCTCAGGCGTGTGGCTCTCTTGTGGGCAGCAAGTGCAGCTAGGCCTCTTGTGGAAGGGAAGATAGATGGAGAGAAAGAGGGCCCACTTTCTTTTAGGGTGGAGCCAATGAGACCAGGAAGTCATTGATCAGATGGTGGCTAGTCCAACCAATTGCATGTTAACAGATTCACTTCTTCATGGGAAGCAGATTAAGTAGCAGAAAGTCCAGGGAAGAGAAAGACTGGAAGGAAGAATGAGAAAAGTGTTGGGGAAGCTGAACGTTGCAGGAGGCGGAGGAGGCGATGAGCAATGTTAGTAAATACCGTGTGTTCAGTAGAAGTCAAATCATTTTTAAAACTTAAAAATCAGAAGCATTTCCAAACTAAACACTAAGCAGAGTAGGAATTGGACTTGTTCTGAATGCATCTTTACCTTACGGAAGATGTGTTGGTGTGGGGATGCCTGAGTCAGGTAGAGCTGATGTGGGGGTGGGGAAGATGCAGCTGCCCAGGGCTCATGTGTGTGGCTCAGGCCATGTCCTCGTGGGAGGTGTTGGGCTCCACACATGTGCATCGTGGGGCAGTCAGTCATTGTGGGGCGTGTTTAAAGTCAGCAGTTACAACATTAGTTTACCTTGAATTGTGTGTTCTGAATAGCTTCTGCTTTGTCATTTTTTATTTTATTTTTTTTACTATCACAGGCTGGCCTATTAGTAGAGAATGGGTGACCAACCTCTCATTTTACCATAATGCAGTGTGCTACAGAAAGTATGAGGGAGGTTTTAATGTAATTGCACTCTGATTAATTGGCTCACACTGTCCCTGCCTTAAGGTCATTGGGAACTTTCATGGAGTTCCAGTGATGCAAAAGGGTTTTGTCCTAGCTCCCTGGTCTGATCAGTGCTATCAGATAAACAAATTAGTATGAATGTTTTGTACTGAGGATGGAAATGATGCATTTCTCTTGTTTTATGTCTTTCATAAACTAGCATTTTTTTTTCTTACGGAAATAAGTGTTTCAAGTGTTTCCATTTAGGGCAAATTCATGCACATTGTCGTGTCACATCATCCTGGAAGTGACTTCTGTGGATTTAAAACAGCACTTTTAATTTTATACATGACACAGAACGTTGAAATGCAAACACTACCATTAATTTAATGTATAAAACCTTTGTTGTCAAACCAAGGGAAAACCACAGTTCACTTCTGTGGAGTTTACTTTTTTTATATGAATGTTTGTTGTACTGTTTCTGAGCATAACTTCCCTAATATCATTACTTTTACATACCAGATTTGACTGACCACTAACTGTACTGGGTATAACTTAATATCCTGTGTTATATAATAAGACTCTAAGACTGTCTTGAATTGCTTTTTTGTAAAGGTCTGAACACTGTTAAGGAGAAAGCTGAGTATTTACTTACCTTTCTGACAAACATAAAAATATGTTTCTCGTGCCAGTTTTATTGTTGAAAATACACTTTTACCCCCCTTTTTTAATTGGTTTTTTTTTTTTTAATGTGTTGTGGCTTCCAGTTACCAGATTGTCCAGGTGATGACAGTAAACTGACTTGGAATGATAGTTGTGGTATAATGACCAATAGATGCCAAACAGCTTGCGGCCACACGAATGATGGGGTCACTTTATCCCTCTCTAGCATCTGGCAGGGGCGGGCTGGGGCCACAAAATAAGTGACCTCAGAAATAAAACAAAATTCTTTGAAAGGCCACATATCCAGGAGGGATACAGTGTGATTTAAAATTTTAATGCAAGACTTTACTTTTATCACTTAAACTGATAAGCACTTTTTGTGTCAGTATAAAATGTACTAAAACCGAAGAAATGCCAAGACACCTGTCTTGTGAAGGAGGATTTCTTGGCAGTCACTTTTAGTTTCCTGGGACAAGTGGCTACTCCTAGGATCAGAAGAAGCTGATGTATAGTGTCATGTGCTCAGTGGTTGCCAAAGTCTACCAACTTTGGGGAGCTGCAGGGTTCTTTTTAGGGGGAAGTGGGAGGAGGGGGCATATTTTTTGTTATTTTGGGGGTCTTCAAGCATTGGAACCAAAGGCCAAACAATAAACAGCCTTTACTTTTTAAAGTAAAATTCATTTTATTTGCAGAATACACTTGTATGGTAGACTGTTAAAGATAATTTTATGACTATTTATATACATTGTAGTGGCTACATCTGCTGCAGTTTGTCTTCAAAATGGAAAAATCAAAGAAACAAGCCCAACCTTAAAGATATGGCCATGATAAAGGCCATGAATTGGTCTTTCCTAAAAATGCAACGGGTATGCTGCTAGAATTATTTAATTTCATTTGCACTTTTTTTTTTTTTGGATTGGCATTTTTAAACCAGTATTTAAACTGAAGATGTGTTTTATTAGTTAATTGAAAGTGACTGCTCTGTACATCATGACCTTAACAATGTTGATGCTGTAAGTGAAAGTTCACTGTTGTCTCTATACTAAGTTTTATTGGTGTTTTTAACTTAAAAATTAGGACTGCAGATATATTCCCCAACCAGCCTTAGTCCAGGGGTGTGACTCTATCTGGATGCAGTATGCAGTCATGTGGAATCTTGCTTTCTAGTGCTGAAAAGAAGATGTCTCTAATTACTGGCTTCAATAAACACGAATCCAGACTGCTTACAATTTTTGGTGACTTTATTTATGATAAATCATCCCGCTGGAGATACATTGAGTTGTCCACTAGTCATATATGGGGTGTCGGCCATGTAGCTAAAAATGTATACATCTCTCACTTGAAAATAACAAAAATTCTATTAAGGAACATTTTAAAGCCATATTCTGAGGTATGTGGGATTCCAGGCTGTGGGTAAAGTGCAAGGGTTGTGAGTTGTCCAGCATAGTTTCTTGCCTCTTAGGTAAATTTTTGATTGTCAGAATTGGGCTAAGAAATTTTCGCTTAACTTTTTTAGAAACCTTGAGGATTCATAGAGGAATTTCAGAGCAATTATACCATAATGTTTCTCACTTACTGAAATGGGCAACAGTAAAGTATGTTTAAGAAAATCAGATACTTTATATTAGAGAGGAATTGTGTTTCTGATTATTACACTTTTAAGCATGTTGGATTTTCTGTTCTTTTAAAGCTGATTACAGAAAATTTCTCCCCAACTTTTTATTTTGAAAAAAATTTTCAACAGAGAAGTTGAAAGAGGAATATATTGAATACCTGTGTTCTTTTACATAGATTCACCAGTAATTGACTTTTTGCCATGTTTTTTTTCTCTTTGCCTCTCTTCCTCTCTCCCTCCTTCCTTATATCTATCGCACTTTTTTTTCCCCCCAAGCCATTTAAAATCAGTTTTAAACACCAGGATATTTCACCCCTAAATATATTAGCTGGATCCAGGCCAGTTGTCTTGTGAGAATATCCCACAGTCTGGATTTGTCTTAGTGTTTCCTCATGATTTCATTTAGGTTAAACAGTTTTTGTAAGAATGCTACATGAGTGAAGTCGAATGTGCTCCAGTATGGCACATCAGGTTTATTTCTGTGTGGGTGATGCTTTGGTGAAGGTATGTCCTCCATGTCTGTCAAACTGAGGTGATACCCTTGAAGATCTTGGCTCTCAGCCACCTTTTACACATCATTTGTAGCATCCACTGGTGATCCTTTCCTAAAACAGTTACCACATGAGAAATTCTTTTTTTTTTTTTTTTATTAGTTGGAGGCTAATTACTTCACAACATTTCAGTGGGTTTTGTCACACATTGATATGAATCAGCCATAGAGTTACATGCATTCCCCATCCCGATCCCCCCTCCCACCTCCCTCTCCACCCGATTCCTCTGGGTCTTCCCAGTGCACCAGGCCCGAGCACTTGTCTCATGCATCCCACCTGGGCTGTTGATCTGTTTCACCATAGATAATATACATGCTGTTCTTTTGAAACATCCCACCCTCACCTTCTCCCACAGAGTTCAAAAGTCTGTTCTGTACTTCCGTGTCTCTTTTTCTGTTTTGCATATAGGGTTATCGTTACCATCTTTCTAAATTCCATATATAACCACATGAGAAATTCTTTTTTTTTTTTTATTCTGGATCGCCCTATCCTTTTTTTTTTTTTTTTCCAGTGGGTTTTGTCATACATTGATATGAATCAGCCATGGATTTACATGTATTCCCAATCCCGATCCCCCCTCCCACCGAGAAATTCTTAAATGGTAATTTTCTTATCCCATCATCCCCTGCCTGTATCAGCTGGCATTCATCTATAAAAAAGTTTTTGTCCCTCTACTCTTCTTGTTTTCACTATGAATTTAGTTTTGTTTTTTTAATTCGAACTGTTGTAATCTAATAGCTTGCTCTATTTGATGCTCAGATGGCTCCAGATTTGATGAGTGGGAGCTTCTTCAACCAGCTGTGTCCTTTTTTCCCTTTTATTGAGATAAAATTCATCATTTTAGAATATTCAGGGGGTTTTGGTATGTATATTCATTATATTGTACACCTATTGCCATCATCAAACTTAATACCCTAAAAAGGAACTCCATGCCTGCTAGTCCCACTTCCTTCTCCCCATTCCTAGCAACCACAGATCTAACCAGGGATTTGCCTATCCTGGATATTTTACATAGTTGGACTCTTTCAACATGTGGCCTTTTTGTATCTGGTTTATTTCATCCTAGCATGTTTTCTAAGTTCATCCATGTAACACTGTATCATTCCTTTTATGACTGAATGATGTCCCATTAGATGGAAGACCATATTTTATCCATTCATAAGTTGATGCACATTCGGGTTATTTCAAGTTGTTGGTTATTATGAATAAGGCTACTGCGAAGATTCATGTGTGAGTTTTTATGTAAGCATATGTTCTTTAGGCAGATACTTACAAGTGGAAGGGCTAAATTGGTAATTCTGTTTTAGCAGAAGAACCCCCAAACTTTTCCATAGCAACTGAACCACTTTATATTCCTGCTATCAGTGTATAATGTTCTTGCTCCATATCTTGGCCGAGACTTGCTTTCTGGGAGTTTTTTGTTTGCTTTGACTATAGCTCTCCTAGTGAGTGAAATGGTATCTCAATGACTAATGATGTTGAGCATCTTTTCATCTGCTTGTTTGTTGGCCATTTACATAGCCTCTTAGGAGAGGTGTGTGTTCAAATCCTTTGCCCACTTTAAAACTATTTGTCTTACTGTTGAATGGTAAGAGTTCTTTATATATTCTGGATAGTAGACTCTCCCAGATAGAGCTGTGTCCTTTTGACTCCATCATTGTTCTTTGAGCATTTCTCTAGTTTCTGCCACAAAAAGGTGTTCCAAGCTCACCTTGTCTTTCCCCTGGTCCCTTTAGGGAGGGCTGGTATTTAGAAACCAAGATCTAGACTGTGGGCATGCTTCATATTATGGATGCTGTTGCCTCTCGGCCCTTTCAGTGGACATACAATGTGTACTTTTTCACCTAAAAGTTGCCTAAAAGTTGTTTATATATATATCAGTTCAGTTTATTATTGTTGTTTATGGCTCCACAGTACTTGATTATGCGGATGTACCGTGGTTTACTGAATCAGTCTCTTGTAGCTAGGCATTTGGGACATTTCCAGTCATTTTGTTTTTAGGCAATGCTGCAGTGAGTAGCCTTGTGCATGTGTTGCTTTTATTTGTGGAGATGCATCTTCAGGGTAAATTCCTAGTGTGGCTCTTCCTCCTTAAAAGGCAAATGTAGTTTGTTTTGTTTTTAAATTTCCTGTGACTTCCTTTACTGCGTTACTCGTGTTTTTTGTTGTTGTTTTTTTCTTGTTTCTTTTTGTCTTGGCCGACCACACTGTGCGGCTTGTGGGTTCCTAGTTCCCCAGCCAGGGATCGAACCCAGGCCCTTGCCAGTGAGAGCTCAGAGTCCTAACCCCTGGGCTGTCAGGAAATGCCCACGTAAATGTAGTTTTTGTTAAATGTTTCAGTGTCCCTTTCATAAAGATCACATCATTCTGTACAGCTGTCAGCAGTTGTGGAAATTATTAACTTGTTATATTTTGGCTTAAAATTTAGTTTAGGAAGTTTTGTGAGTAAATAGAGTTTACTTTATTTGATGATACCAGTGATTCCTCTAGATGTTTTATGTAAATTGATTTAATCTTTACAAAAACCCTATAGAGGCAAACTAAACATGGACAGGTTAGGCAGCTACCAGGGTCAGAGCCAGAATTTGAACGCAGTCAGCGGAGCTACACTTGGATTCATTGTGCTCATTTTTGAAGCAAATGGGGAAAATAAAAGCAATTGAGGGTGTTTTCATCTGTCATCATAAGCATGCATGGTGCTCCTCCACAGCCTTTACCCTTTTCTGTTGGGGATGAAGGAGTCCTTGTTAGGTGGGGAGAAACATGGCAGAGAATGTACCCAAAGGAAAAGTATACAGTACACCTCTGCAAAAGGGGACAGGATTGCAGTCAGTACTTTCCTGAGAAAGGCAGGTTGGAATGCCTGCCACTCCCCTTGGAAGGATCTCTGCCCCTTAGGTATGAGTGATTTGGTGGGTCACAAGTGGTAACGGCTCCTGGCGGGCCCTGAGATGTAGACCTGCATCAGTACAGATACTCTTGAATGTATGTGAGAGGCCAGCCTGCCTGTCCACCTGCCTGGTGGCCTTCACACACACCACCACCACCACCACCCCCCATTCCCTTTCCGGCCACCTGTGGACTGGGGACAGCACGTGGACTGAGGCAGCTAGAATGTTGGGGAGTAGGTTCCAATCCTGGTGCTTCCTCTTACTTTATGGAAGTCTCATTACTTTTGAATCAGGCAAGTAACAGTTTAGGTAGATGAGAAATTGATCAAGAAGTAGAACAAGAAAACAATGAGGCTTGGGGAACTTCACCCCTCTTAGGCCTCCTTTCATAGTAAAGTGGGGATAAAGTTTCTTCCCAGTTGTTGTGAACATTAGAGGAGGCACACAAGTGCCCGGTATGTGGTAGGTCCTCAGTGTGATGGTTGACCCTGAACATACCTCTAGGAAGCTCTCCAGTGAATATTGTTCCAGCAACCCCATTTGTATCCCTGTAGAATCTACCCTATCCATTTGTGGGATTTCACAATTAGTAGTCTAAAGGTCGTCTCATCTCTGAAGAAAATAGAGGTTGGAGGGATGGATATCCTGTAACTGTTTGGTACTGTACCCATGGGATCCCACACCAGAGCCTTGGATTCTGAAGGCAAGGACAGTGATTGTTACTTCGTGCTGTGTGCCTTACCCTGTGAAGGCCTGCGGATAACCATGAGGGTGCAGAGTGCTGTTTGGATGCTCTTTCTGACTTGCTGGGGGAGGCACAGATGGTGAGTTCTGACTAGGAGGAGATGGAGATGACAGGCCTGTGGCAGGGTTGTTGGGAGCAGGAGGAAGAAGCCAAAACTCCCACTGTGGGTGGACATTGCTTTCTGCTGGTACAGGGAGCCAGACTCCGGTTGAGGCATAGCCCAGAAGTCTCTCCCTAGGCTCTGACTGAGGGACTCACAGCTTGATGGGAGAGGAGACACTGCTGAGGTGGCAAGGGGTAGAGAGGCCAGGAATGGGGGGAAGGGCGGTCACCAGATAACTGGGAACCAGGGTGCTGTGTGGGAGGGTTGAGAAGTCACAAGGTCCTTTCCCCAACCCTGGCCAGCATTTCAGACAAGAAGAACCTAACCTTTAAAGTGTTTCTAATCTTGTGAAGAAATTTCTATGTGGGTAAGGTTAAAATTAACTTTTGTGTTCCATCTTGATTGTTCTCATCAAGCAAGTCAGGATAAATCATAGGAGTGACGTGAGATGTTTTCATTATGTTTTTCATTTATGATTTATTCATTTATGTCAAAGATGTTTTCCTGGAACATTTAATTGAACTGACTTTTTGGGTGTAGGACTGAGTTAACATTCCTAAATGATGGTCAGCCTTCACCACAAACCCACCTCACCCAGTCAGCTTCTCTGTGGAAAGGACTTTCTATTTGAAAGTCCTTGAAAGGCAAACATGATGTGAACCTCAGATTTTAAGCATCTTAAGTTTCCTGTGGGGAAGAATTTAACAATTTAAACTATGTCCCTGTTGAATGCAGTAATTTATTTTAAAGAGTGGGGGGTGCTTTGGCACATCTGTCAGCAGCTTGTGGCGTGTTACATCTGTCCTTGGTACTTAAAATATTTGGCACCATTTTACTGTGAATCCATTTCTGACCTACTCAGAATCATCTAACAAATGCTGGCCTGGAATGAATCCTTGGAGTCCATGGGAAACAGAACACTGTCATTGTTTAAACTGTGTATACAGACGATATATGTGTGGTGAGGAGGTATTTCCAAGGTTCCAATTAGCACCAGGTGGCTTTGCGCCCTGCAGGCCCGTCTGAGCAGATCTGTCCTCTGTTCCAGCAGAGCTGCAGGAGGCTAGCAGACGCCAGGACTTTGCTCTGTAATAAAGCAGCTGTGCTGGTACAGCCCGGAGCTGTGGTTCTGACTTGTGGTCCCCTCTCAGGCAGCCTTGCTCTTAACATTGCTCTTTGCATTTGTGAAGGCCTAAATCTAGGTTTCCCAGAGTGTCCTCTGGCCATGTCATAGGCAGTCAAGAAGGATTGGAAAACTCAAGGTGTAACTCTGTGGAAACAGGTTTTCAGTCTTGATTTGTTTTACAGGGGACTGGGTAGGTGTGACTCTTCAGAAAGGCTCAAGTGTGGGCGTTCCCAGCTGAGCATGACTGTGGACAAACCTCCAGGTTCCACAGAACGCCCTTCGAGAACATCCACATGAAGGGTTTGTAAGGCTGGGTCAAGGTCCATGTTTTCATGACTCATGGAATTTGGATGCTGGTGATCTTTGCATGTGGCTTCTGGGTGTCCTCTTACCTGCCCCACCTTCTCTTCCCTCTCACTGCCCCAGTGGGGATCAACTTCCGTAGACTGGTGAGTTCATAACTAGGACAACTCCTGGGAGGTTTTGCCCCTGGGAGCACGTTTCTCCAGTGGCTCTCACAGCCATCGTGGTCCTAGGCACAAAAGGTGTACAACAGACACAACTGGCTCTGGGTCCTTAAGGGGGAGCATCACCAGCACAGCCTCAGACCAGCCACTCTGCCCACACTTGGAACCAGAAGTGTTTCTGGCATTGAGCTGAACTGGAGCTGCTCTGACATACAAGGAAAACCACAGCCCACAGTTCCAGCCTGGACGGTCTCAGCTGCGAACCCTGAGTCAGGTGGACTTGGGTGACAAGTCACTTAACCCGTCTGAGTCTCAGTGTCTTCATCTGGAGAGCGGTGAGCAGATTCTCACCTGCCTCACAGGGAGGCTGGATGCACTGGAATGGACATGCAGCAGAGTGCCTGGTGTGCAGACCATCCTGAAACAGCCAACCCTGTCCCAGCTGTGAGAGACACACCTTAGTTTTTGAAGGGTCTTAGAAATCGCCACTTTCAAGGTGGGGAATAAGGCCAAGGAGGGAAAAGACGTGTCCCGGTCACACAGAAGAGCAGAGTTGTGACTGCTGCCCCGTCCCTACCTTCTCTACCCGAGGCCTCTTCCCCACCCAGTCGAGCTAAACACCAGGTCTTAAATCCGAAGAAATAAATTGCTAGTTTAGACTATGAGCAAGAGTGCTATTTTAGGGCAGGCACACTTTCAGCACACCATAAATTCCATCACCTGGGCAACTGCCTGATTTCTTGGGCAAGGCAGCGCTCCACCATCTGCGCGCGTGGGCACCTGAATACGTGGTGAGGTATGGGGTCTCCTGGGGCCTCCTCCCTGCTCCTCAGCTACCACTGCCCTCTCGCAGGAAACCATGGGCAAGAGAGGGTGACTCAAGATGCTGGTGATGGAGGTAAGCCTTCCCCGCAGGGCTTAAGAGTCTGCTGGGAGCAACAGACACCTGCTGTCTCTACCACCACAGTCTGCTCTCTGCTCCAAATAAACACTGAGGTCTTTGTGGTCTTCCTGTTCCCCACTGACTTGCCCCTACAGCCTTTAGGTGGGCAGAACTTGGTAGGTCAGGGTGTGGTGGGGTGGTGACCCTGGGCTGGGTTTTGGAAACTGAGAGTGTCCGTGTGGGTGGGGATGAGGGAATGGCCCAGCATGGAGCATTAACCTGAGTAGGGTGAGGAGGGCAGCTTCCTGCCCAGGGCAGGGCTTGGGCAGGACACCAGTGTTGGAGCCCAAGTCAGGTGAGGAGAGCAAGCCCGCCAGAGGGAGGGTGGCGTGGAGCTGAACTGGCTCAGACTGTCAGCGTGGGTGGGGTGAGGCGAGCATCCACAGGAGGTGTCAGAACCTGAGGCAGGTGAAGGGAGCCTCCGCAGGAGAGGGGTGGCCCGGTGTGGGGCCGCATGGTAGAAGCACATATGGGTAGGGGTGGGAGTGATGATGGGATGGATGAACACAGAGGCATGGATTAAGCAAATTACCAGATGAAAGAGTAACCAGGGTCCTCACCACTGGAGAAGGGAGTTACAAAGAATGAAGAGAGAAAACTAGAATGCTGAACTGGAGTTGGATATAGCGTTATGAACTCATTTTCACACTGAGAGAGAACCAATATATAGATGTAAGTATGTGCATGTATATGTGTGTGTTTATATACACATTCCCTAGCTGGTTGCACTGATAGCTCAGACCTGAGAGCAGCAACAGCCTACTGAACATACCTCAGGTCCAGACTCATTTTTGAGGTACCCTTTTCCAAAAAAAGTCAGGGCTAGTATAGGGAAAGTATAAGTGAGCTTGGACATCTATGCCAGACAGAAAGGGCTCAGAGCAATGGAGATGTGTCCAAAAAAAAAAAAAAAACAAAACAGCAGTCCAGTGGCTAGGTTTGAGGGACAATTTGAGCATTAAAAAAACAAAATTTGTAATGGATTACAACCCATTAAAAAAAAAAAAGTCAGCCTATATTTATATAAATTAATTGAAAGTTTAATAAGAAACAACATTCCCTGCCTCCTCAAAATCTCAATGGATGTGATTTCTTTGGTGGGTTATAATTCATTTCAGTCAGTACTTAATTTGATTGCTTCAGATTTATTTGTTCATTACAAGAGAGCGGCGGGGAAGAGTAACAGTGGAGGACAAGCCTGGGAGACCCAAGCCTAATCCCTAGAAGTAAACGCCATTAGTAATATAAGTGTCAGTATCAGTTCAGTCGCTCAGTCATGTCCAACTCTGCGACCCTGTGGACTGCAGCACTCCAGGCTCCTCTGTCCATCACCATCTCCTGGAACCTGCTCAAACTCATGTCCATTGAATTGATGATGCCATCCAGCCATCTCATCCTCTATCGTCCCCTTCTCCTCCTGCCTTCAATCTTTCCCAGCATCAGGGTTTTTTCTAATGGGTCAGTTTTTCACATCAGGTGGCCAAAATATTGGAGCTTCAGCTTCAGCGTCAGTCCTTCCAATGAATATTCAGGACTGATATCCTTTAGGATTGACTGGTTTGATCTTGCAGTCCAAGGGACTCTCAAGAGTCTTCTCCAGTGCCACAGTTCAAAGCCATTAATTCTTTGGCCTCAGCCTTTTTTATTGTCCGGCTTACGTCCCTACATGACTACTGGAAAAACCGTACCTTTGACTATACAGACCTTTGTAGGCAAAGTAATGTCATTGACAGTTGGATGGTAGTAATATATCTTGAGTAACTTTCAGGTTTTGGTGGTTGTATTCTGGTAAAGGAGGAAAACATCCCTGTATGTAGTATTTGAGGTGATGTGGTGTTAGGCTGGCAACTTACTCTCAAATAGTTTGGGGTGGGGGGAAGTTCTTTGTTCTGTACTTAAAACTTTTCTGGAGACTGTTTTCAAATACATTTAATTCAAACAAACCACCTTTGAGTCTGCCCATGTATGTGGATTAAAGAATCAGGTGGTGTGACATTCAGGCCATTCATAGTAACTCCTAAAACCTTTCCACTTCTTTGTGGTTTTTTCAGCTCATATTTCATTCTTCCTCCCCAAGTCTCCCGACTTTCCACACTTTGTCCTTGGCATGTCCTACCATCATCCTTTCCTGCCCACTCTGATGGTTTACCTAAGTCCCGTCTGTTTTCCTGCCCATAGGTCCAGGGGCCTCCATGCCCCTTCTAAGAACCAGGTCAAAGAACTCCTGGAGCATTTCTGGCTGCCCCCTGGCTTTCCCTGAGTAGGTCTGGGGACCCCCTAGGCATCCAGAGAAGTATTCTTAGGGGCCTCTGAGACCTTTCTTCTTTCAAAGAGCTCTGTACATTTTTCAGGATAACAAGCTCTAGTGCCCATTTGATACAGCAGAGATAGGACTTTGAATTATTCATCAGTACTTCATTTTCACCCGTATCCAATCACGTCAGCTCCCTGCTTAAAGAGCACAGCGCGGCTCCGATGGCTCCCCGGACTGCAGGGGCCTGCAGTATCTGCCCTTGTCCCTGCCCTTCACATGCCTTTTAACCCCTTTCTATCTGAACAAGAACCCAGACTGCTCCCCTCTTTCTGAACCGCTACAGCCTTTCCATCAGGGCCTTTTCTTAGGCTGGGTCCTCTTTCCAGAATGCCTTGCTTGTTCAGAATGGTGACAGCAACAATAATGAGTAAACATTTGCTGAGAGTCTCCTTTGTCTCAGACACGATACTAGAGCCTTTACAAGGTAAAGATGAGGAGACTGAGGCTCACAGATGTTCACGACTTGTCTGAGGTCATGCAGCCAGTGAATACAATCCTGTGTTCCACAAATGCTTCTTTGCACATCCACCCCATGTCTGGCCCTGAGCCAGGCCAGAGGATACAACAGAGAGGCCTTTGCCCTCTCGGAGCTCATGGTCAGAGACCGATGGGTAAACAGTGAGTCATAACACAGTGTTACAAACACTTTGATCCTAGGAGCCGTGGAAGCCAGAGCCGGAGCACCTGACCCAGCCTGGGAATGCAGGAAGGTGTTCCTGATATGCAGGACGTAGCCCTCTGCTGTTTCGAGGTTTAAATGCTTTAAGATGTGAGAACAAGTAGAGCAGTGTCTGGCATGTAGAAAGCATGGTAAGAGTGTCACCTCCACCTTCCCCTCCTCTTCTTCCTCTTCCTCTTGGCCTTATAAAGGAATGGCTGTTTTTAATGTGGAAGGGGGCGCAGCAGGTGAGATTATGAGTTACATTCTGGCCTGATGGAATTCAGGACACCCAAGGGTGACTTCTAGTGGGAGAAAGGTCATAGGAAAGAGGATGAAGCTAGCACCCTGAAGAACACGGAGTACTAGGAGCTAAGCCCATAAAGATAACGGACGAGAGCCACCAGAGAGATGGGAGGAAAATCAGGAGAGCCTGGGGCCGTCTGTGCCACGCAGGGAGATTGTCACAAGAAGGCAGAAGCGGTTGGCAGGATCACGTGCTGCTTGGTGAACTCCTCCTTAGCTTTCGAGACACAGTGTAACTCTGCAAAGCTTTCTCTTCCTCTCTCACCCTGGGCGACTGTACTGGCCTTGTAGTCCTGCATATGTGGCAGCAGCAGATTCCCGTTCCCCACCTTAGGGCCTAAGCATCAGACTCTTGGGGGAGGTCCTGAAAATCTACCCATTGAGTGAATCCTGTGCACATTAAAGTCTGCAGAAGCCTGCTTTCTAGAGACAAGAATCCCAGGGTAGAATTCTCATTGGTCCCAGGCCCACCCTGAAGGGAACCCTTATTGGTCATTCTTGGGTCAGGTGCCGACTCTTCCCAGGTGGGCATGGTGGGAGGTGGGAGGTGGATGCTGGAGTAGAAGAGGAATGGCCCCGGAACGGGAGAGCTGCTGTTACTAGGAGCAGGGATCGTGCTGGACAGACAGATGTCCTCTATGTTTCCACAGTTCTTTTCAGAGAGCCTCCAAGCTCCAGCATGGGGTTCGGGCACCGGGGGAGGGCTGTCAGCAAATATTTACTTTATGTGCCTTGACTCCTGGCTAACCTGGGCAGCTCCTGGAGGCTCATAGGCTAGTTTAGCCAGCCCAGGCCGGTGGGGGCCACAGGTATCGGAGGTAAGTATAGGCAGTGTCCCCTTTCCCTTGTAGCCACACTTTCCTCTTTCTTCCCCAGAAAACCCTTCCCCTGCGCCTGCCCTGGGAAGAGAACGGGATGGGGGAAGGCAGCTAGGGAGAAGCCAGGCAGCTGCTGAGCAGGCCAATCTTCCCCTGAATCCCTGAATCGTCAGGTGCCAGCAGGGTGTGGAGGTGACATGAACCACAAACTGGGGTCCCACGGAGGCTGGGATTCCACTGGAGGCGCCCATGAGGGGCACAGATGGTTTGGCCCGGGTTGTCCTTGGTCATAGGAACTGAAGGAATGTCAAACTGGAAAATCCCGGCGAGCACTATTTTTAGAGGAGACTTGGAGAGCATTTTTCCGGCTGAAGGGACAAGTTCTTTCAGAAGCAGCAGTTAACTCTAACCCCTGAGCCGCTCCCGCCTGGAATCGGCCCAGGCCCTCCAGGCTCATGGGAACACTCGAGGTCGGGGTGGGGGGTGGGGTGTTTGATGGGGGAGGGGGTTATCGGCTCCTTTCAAACAGGGAAAGAGGTTGTTTGTTTATTTTTACATCTTTGAGTTGAGTCCTTCAAACATTAGGAATTTATACTGGTACCTTTCTTTAAAAGTAGAGAATCATTTCAGGCCAAGCTCATAGTCTGGAAACATTAAACATGATTTTCTTGGTTGTTCAGATCATGCTTAATATTAATAATTGTTCATGATCAACTTAGTCTTCCCACTACCTGCTTTATGCTTGCAGTGTTCTACTTAACTACCATTGTCTTTGTTTTTCTGTTTGAGGTGGAAGTCTCTAGGGATCCTGCTAATTACTGAGCTTATTAAAAGTGGTAGATTTGATCTACTGCTTAATTGAAGTCACAGGAAAAGCTACCCCCAGCCCCCAACACTCAGGGGGTTGCCCTGGGGAGGGGCCTCAGTAGGAAGCAAAGTGAAATTGGAAGCCCTTCTCATCATCATCAGGCAATGCCTTCAGGGACAGGGACCCCAGTTGGGGAAGGTTTTGCTCCCAGCCTTTCATGGAATTTAGAATCTAAAGCCCTTGTAGTACCCATGCTTTTGAGGTTAGTACTCTCGAAGGAATCCACATGCTTGGGGGGGAGGGCTAGAGTAAGGAGTCCCCCAGACTTGGAGGTGGTTACCTTTGGGCTGAATGAGAAGCTGAGAGACTTGGCAAGAGGTCAGGCCTGATGCAGGTAATGCAATGGATACTGGGGCATAATGTGCACCTTTAGAGGATAAAGAGTTTATTCCAGTACCTTTTCTTTGGAAAAGCCCCTGATGCTGGGAAATATTGAGGGCAGGGAGAGAAAGGGACATCAGGGGATGAGAGGGTTGGATGGCATCAAGACTCAATGGATATAAGTTCAATCAAACTCCAAGAGATAGTGAAGGACAGGGAAGCCTGGCGTGCTGCAGTCCATGGGGTCGCAAAGAGTCAGACACAACTGAGCAACTAAACAACAAAGGATGATGTGCTTTGAGCAGCTCTTTCACAATGAGTTCAGGGACTGAGCTAAGAATCAGCATTATATTTGCTGGCAGAGGCTATCCACTGGCAGCAATGAGTGAAGTAGCGTCTGGTTCCTTCATCAATCTCTTCTGAGTCTGGTTTCCTTGAGTAAGGCCTGGATAGGTGGACCAGATGCTGGAACCTAGGGACCTGAGGGCTACCCACCTCTCTGTCATTTCTCATCTTCTTTTTGTCTTCAGCATTTGCAGACACCTGGAAGCACAGCTCTAGCCACAAGCTCATGCTCTATTACAGTTGACCACTTGAGGAAGGCAACGATGCCAAGTTTTATCTACTATGTGGGATTCCCAACAACGCCCATTGAAAGTCTGTGAACTTTTGTTAAAAACCAGAAGGAAAAATTTTGCATGTGTCCCTAGAACTAAAAATAAATGTAGGCTAGTGTCCAGGAACAGGGAACAGTTAATGAGGACTGGAGAGGAGCCTCCAGTCTTGCTTCCGCTCAATCTATCTCCTTTGATGAAGCCAAGAGAACATTCTAGAGGGAGGTGTCACTCTTCTGCTTAACACTGCTTAATCCATCCTCTCACATGGCCCCCGAGGCCCTGCAGGGACGCCCAAAGCCACATTCCACCCTCTTCATTGTGCTTTGCTTTCTCACTTATCTCTGGGTCTCTGTGCATGTTGTTCCTTCTTGCTGAAACACTTTTCCACCAGTCCTTATCATCTCTTTGCCTTGCTAACTGCTCTTCCTATTTCAGACCTCAGCTGAAATTCTGACCCACAGACTCAGTGAAATCCTTCCTGGAAATTCCCTTACCACCATGAACAATCCTCTGCACATTTTACTGGTTTCAATGCTTGTTCCCCACGTCTGTGCTGGCAGGGATGATATCAAACGCTCAAGTTTCTTTTTAAAAAATCATTTAAGATCTAGCATTTATTAAAATTATATGAACACATAAAAATGACATGAACCCATCGTTGAGAGAATCAAATAGTTCTACAAGGCCTATAACCCCCATTACATTTCCTGCTTCCCAGAATTGACATTTTAAAACTTTTAACCAATCGTATTCATAATTATATGGGAAGTCCCTTTAGCATTATCTTTTTAATTGACATGCATATACTGCTACCTCTTGAGTTTTTTGTTTTTTTTTTTTTACCTCTTGAGTTTTAAGCATGGATGATGAGTATTTAGGTCTCTTGCCCATCTTTCCCTTCTTCCTATCCCACATGGACACATTCTATCTCTCTGTCCTTTCTTCCTAATATGACCAGGTACTGTGGTTAGGTCAGCACTCATTGTTTACATTCTTATAATTATGCAGGTATTATTCACCTGTGATTTACCATACTTCTTTTCTATGTATCATTTTATTTCCCCACAGTTCATCTATGAATATTTCCTTAATTTTCTGTGCATTTATCCCTATATGTGTGTGTGCGCTCAGTTACTCAGTTGTGCCTGACTCTTTGCCACCCCATGGACTGTAGCCCATCAAGCTCCTCTGTCCATGGGATTTTCCCAACAAGAATACTGGAGTGGGTTGCCATTATCTCCTCTAGGGGGTCTTCCCAACCCAGGGATCAAACCCACGTCTCCTGCGTCTCCTGCATTGGCAGGCAGATTCTTTACCACTGAGCCACCTGGGAAGCACACATTTATCACTAATTTATCTGAAAACTTTACTGAAACTATGAATCTTTCTTTTCTGTATATTCAGACACATTCTTACTGGGTTGGTCAAAAAGTTCTTTGGGTAAGATGGTGAAAAACCTGAACGAATTTTTTGACTAACTGAATAATTTCATCTTGAAGGTGTCTCCCGAAGCCTCTAGCTGCTCTAATCTGGTCTGGTTAACCCCCAGCCCTGCTGCACAGGGGCCTATGTCCCCTCCACCATAAGGACCCTTATCACCTCTCTCTAGGCTGCATCCACCCTTTCCTGGATCGCATGTCCTCTGCTTCTTTGGTTTAAATCCTTGTACTCGTGGTGTTCTCCAGCAGCTTCCTGAGAAGAGACAGAAGGAGTCTTTCATGTCCAAAAGAGTCTTTCATAAGTCATCATACGCAGTTGATACTCCAGCTGGAATCAGACTTCTAAATAGGCGTCATTTTTCCTCAGGATATGGAATGATCTACTCCATTCCCTTGTACTTCCCTAAGTTGCTTTTGAAAGGTCTGATGCCTTTCTCTTTCTTTCTTGATGCTTTTCTGATTCCTGATCCTTTATAATGAAATCTGCTCAGTTGTCTGGAACCTTGAGGCTCTTCTTTTTGCCTCAGTGATCTTGATGTATCTGATGCTGGTCCATGTTGATTCATTGTGCTGGGCACTGATGGGTCCTTTAAATCCAAAACTCATATCCTTTGGCTCTGTAAACATGTTCCTGAATTATTATTTTTTATTTTCTTCCCTCCATATTCTCTGTTCTAACTTTATGAGAGTCTTATTATTCTATTAGTCTCTTTTCTCTCATTTTCCACCTCTTTGTCTTTTGATTCTTTTTCCTGTGAGATTTTCTTTAACTCATCAGTTCAGTTCAGTTGCTCAGTTGTGTCCCACTCTTTGTGACCCCATGAATCGCAGCACGCCAGGCCTCCCTGTCCATCACCAACTCCCGGAGTTTACTCAAACTCATGTCCATTGAGTCGGTGATGCCATCCAGCCATCTCATCCTCTGTCGTTCCCTTCTCCTCCTGCCCCCAATCCCTCCCAGCATCAGGGTCTTTTCCAATGAGTCAACTCTTTGCATGAGGTGGCCAAAGTATTGGAGTTTCAGCTTCAGCATCAGTCCTTCCAATGAACACCCAGGACTGATCTCCTTTGGGATGGACTGGTTGGATCTCCTTGCAATCCAAGGGACTCTCAAGAGTCTTCTCCAACACCACAGTTCAAAAGCATCAATTCTTAGGCGCTCAGCTTTCTTTGCAGTGCAACTTTCACATCCATACATGACCACTGGAAAAACCACAGCTTTGACTAGACGGACCTTTGTTGGCAAAGTAATGCTTTAACTCATAATGAATTAAAATTTGTTTTGCTTTCATATTGTTTAATATCCAAGGACACAAATACATATAATTTTTAATATTGTACCCCCTACCCTCAACTGTGCCTAGTGTTCCCTAGCTAAGGGACTCTCTGTCTTACCTTCTCTAGAGAAAAAAGTTCTAGTTGTGGGGGATGGGCAAGGGAGAGGATCCAGGAATCCATTTGCTTCTTAAAAGACTTTCAGTTAAGGTCTTTTTTTAGTTTGTTTTTTAGATTTCTGCTTTCACCCCCACTTCTAGATGGGCTCGGTGATGTCATGATTCCTAAGCCTTTTTTCCTGTGATATGACCTAGGTTGCATTTCAGCCTTCCCCTGTACCAGCTTAGGGTTTAGCTTTCTTGGATCTGCTAAGTCAGTTACCACTTGCCCCTTTGCTCTTCTGCTTCCAACATTTTGTTGCCATTGTCTCCTCTCTCATTCTTTGTCCCTGTGGTTTTATGCCTTTAAAACATAAATCCGTGTAACTGTCATTTCACTGGGATTTGGGAAGAAAGCAGAGGCCAAAGCCTGCATCCAGTCATTCACCTTGTCTTTCACTGGCAATCTCCAGGTCTTAACATATTCTTTAGCATAGAAGTGCCCAATAAATATTTGTTGGTTGAATAGAGTGTTAGAGTCCTTGTCTTTCCCACCTTTGGTAACCAAAAGGTGAGAGCTGTTTAAATTGAGATCTCCTTAGTTACGGCATTTACTGCTTCTCACTTCACAACCTCATCTGAAATATATACTAGGCAATGGACATGAGTTTGGGTAGACTCCGGGAGTTGGTGATGGACAGGGAGGCCTGGCGTGCTGTGGTTCATGGGGTCACAAAGAGTCAGACATGACTGAGCAACTGAACTGAACTGAACTGAACAACGTGTAGTGAAAAAAAATTGGACATGAGCCGGCTCTGCCCACCAACTGTGTGGCCTGGGACTACCAGTCTGAAACCTTACTCGAGTCTTCTGTAAAATGGGAATAACACTTTCAAGTGTCTTCTTCGGTGCTCAGAGCATGATAAGCTCTAGATATTTGAAGTGTGGAAGGGTTCGATACCAAAGCGACAATTCTTAGAAAGTCAGTGTTTTACTTAAGCTCAAAATTAGCCTTCACACTTGAATTGCAAATTGGCCCCTAATTAATGCCCTTCAGTGTAAAAAATCTGTGTTTTACTTGCCTTGATGATTAGACAGAGATGGCAAAATCTTTGCATCTAAGAGAGGAAACTAATGTTCGTCACCAAGGGTCTCCTATGGGCAAGCGGCCACTCCTCGGTCAGGCAGGTGGACCCAGAACGTACACTGGGAGTTATTCACAAATCTTACTGTGTGTCTGCCTTGCAGATCCGGTACTAAACGACCCCCCTCACTCACTCACCCTGATTTCTCCTCACTCGTGTCCCTGACCTCAGAACCGGTTTGTTGCCCGGTGTGGGAGCCCAGACACTGTGCCCCCTCGTGTCAGTCAAACAGTCAAGTCCACCCGGGACTTCTTAGTGTTCTCAGCACTGAGGCCGCATATCTTGGCCTTCACCAGAAAGTCCTCTAGCCTACTTCCTCCAGGGGAGAAACTGAGGCAGCGCCCTGAGAAAGCAACACCGTGCCCCGCTAGGCCCACCTCAACCCTCCGACAGCCCCCACTGTCCCGGGTCCCCACAATCCCCAGTCTCCGGGACCCCTGCCCTCCCACGCCGTGACGGCCTGACGCGCAGCCGCGGCCCGGGCCCCCGCAAGGGCAGGTGAGGGCGGGGCCGGAGTTCCCGGCGCCCCGCCCCCAGCCCCGCCTGGCTAGAGGCCCCGCCTCTCCGAGGCCCCGCGGCGCGAGCCGCCGCCTCCCCTCGCGGGAGCCGCCGAGCAGAGCGCCGCCGAGCGGCCAGCGGGCGGGCGCTCGCTCCGCCCCCTCCCGGCCCGCCGCGCCGGCTCCCGCCTCCTTCTCTCTCCACTCGCTCCCGCCTCCCTCCCTTTCCGCTGCTGAGGCGGCGGGAGCCGAGCCCGAGCGGACCGAACCGCGGCCGCAGCGGGGCGGCGGGTGCAGAGGCGGCGCTGGTGCGGGAAGTCAGTCTGTCGTCGTCTCCGTCGGCAGCGGCGGCGGCGGCAATGCGGCGGCCCTGCTGAGTCCGCCAGCTCCGGGCGCCGGGAGCCAGCCGCGCGAGGCGGCTTGGGCCGGGCGGCAGCATGCGGAGCGGCGAGGAGCTGGACGGCTTCGAGGGCGAGGCCTCGAGCACCTCCATGATCTCGGGCGCCAGCAGCCCGTACCAGCCCACCACCGAGCCGGTGAGCCAGCGCCGCGGGCTGGCCGGCCTGCGCTGCGACCCCGACTACCTGCGCGGCGCACTCGGCTGCCTCAAGGTCGCCCAAGTGGTAGGTGCCGGGCGGGGCCCCAGGTGCGGGCGGGCGGCCTAGCTGCGCGCCTTCTCTCGCTGCTCCCGCTTCAGGGGGCGCAGGCCCGGCCGGCCTCCACCGCGCCCCGGGCTTCCCATCTCCCGACTCCTTGCGCCCCCTCTTCTAGCCGGATCCCCGGGCCTCCCTCCCTTCTCCCCTGGGGACCCCGCCTTTTCGACCCCTGCCGTCTCAGGTGTGCGCCTTCTACCTGAACACCTGCCCCCGGGCCTACCTGTCCACGCCAACCTTCGCTATAGCGGGCCTCTTTCACTGTTGGACTTGGTGGTGCGCAGAACCCGGCGGGGGTCACGCCTTCCCCTGGGTGCTGCTGGTCGTAGCAATAACTTGTGTTAGGTTTTCGGGGGCCGCACGTCCTCCACTCCTCCGGACCGTCCTCGTTTGTCTCTGCCTCCACTACTGGGGAAGATTTCTTCCCCCGGTGCCCAGCAGAGTGCTGAGCATATGGTAGACGCTCAGATAAATGTTGGCTGAATGGAGGCATGTAGTCTAGAAGCATTGAGGGAGCCCGACTCTGCCCGCAGAGTCTCCAGTTTATATTGCAGAGGTTTTGATTCCTTCTAATTAGCCCAGAAGATAGAACCGGCATCTCTGAATCCTACGCCCCAGCACGGTGGCTGGCATTGCCCAATTGGTACCCAGAGTTAAATCACTGCGGGAGGGCAGCCAGTTTTGGAGGTAATAGAAACAGAGAACTTTCTGTTGGGCTTGTCTATGGTAGAGCTCATTCCTCAGAATACTTATTTTTAGCTTCCAGGGCGTTCAGGGCAGGGTCCTGTCCCCTCTGCCCCTCTTTTGTGGGTTTCTAACGAGCCTGTTTGATTGGTTGCTTAGCTCTGATGTGGATGGAGCATGCTCGGGTTGGGACAAAACTGTGTCCCGGTATTCCCTGACACAGGTAGGCCTTACTCTGAGGCCGCTTAGCAAAACTTCATTGACTTCTCAGCTACAGAAGCCATTTGCACGGACCTGCACGGTATATGCGTTTTGTTTATTCCAAGCATTGGTCTCCTTGTGCTTACTTGAGCACGTCGGTAAAGGTTCCTTGGGAATCCTTTAACGTGACTATCCTTTCAGTAAAGGTTTGTAAATTGCAGAATCACAGACTGTTTTATCCTTCTTTTGGGTGAAAGGCTTGTTCTGCTGATTGTGAGATGGTAGTTTTTGAAGGGCTCTCAGGAAAGACAAACGGAGCAGGTTATTCCTCTCTAGAATTTTAAACTGACCTTATCTGGTAAACTGGAATGTTCTCAGAGATATATTGGTTCTGGACTTAGGCACTGCTGTTAGTAAAGAGAATGGAGAAGGTGGGGGAGGTGCCATTTAGAAGAGGCAGCTAGTTGATGTTTGAGTACAACACAGAAAATCACAAATGAATAAAAGCTGGGAGAAAGGGAACTTGGACCCAGGTGTAATTTAGGGATCTTGTTAAGTACCTGGCTTTGTTCACTCTGGACTTTTGAAAGTAAATAGACCTTGCCACTTAAGGGATCTGGTTAAAGAATGAAATCCAGTAGTTGGTATAGAATGTTAGCTACCACCTCATTGCTGGAATTTTGTCACCTAAGGCCATAAATGGAAGCCAATGATAAATGGTATTTATCATTGCCTTTCTGTAAGGTGCTGTTTTTAGTAGAACTTTACTTTTCATCTGGAAGAACTTTGGTGTCCAGCTCCTAAAATCTCCACTAACTCTTGCCTCTAGAATTTAAACAGTGAGAGGTTCTGTTATATGTGGGTGAGTGAAGGACAGGGATCTGCTTGAAGGGTATGGCAACATGAAATAGTCTCCCATGCATTTAGCTTTTCAGCCTTGATTGAAAAAATCAGGGTTTTTAGGGGGAAAACCCCTCCACAAAACTCCAAGAAATTGGACTCTTGACTTAAACTGAAAAAGAAAACAAGAATCGTTATGAAGATTTTTTTTTTTTTTGGCTGCCCCATATAGCATGTGGGATCTTAGTTCCCTGACCAGGGATCGAACCCATCTCTCCTGCCTTGGAAGCATTGGAAGCTTGGAGTCCTATTCACTGGACCACCAGAGAAGTCCCTGAAGATATTTCTAAGATGTTGCAATATCCCATCAAGAAATATTTTAATATAAGTTCTAATTCTGTGGCTTTTGTGAAAAATTTGATTTTTAAAATTTTGTATTAGTCTTTAGAGACATTTTTTTGTGGTCTGTGGCTTATTGCTACCTGTAGGTCCTTGCTACAAGTGTGGTCGGCAGTACTCCTAGCACCTAAGAGCTTGTTAGAATTGCAGAATCATAGGCTTCACCTCAGACCTTATGAATCATAATCTACAGTTTAGCAAGATTTGCCAGGAGTTCTCTTGCACGTTAGAGTTTGAGACTTACCTTTCTGTAATCATTTTTAGTATTAAAACTTTATACCCGTGTATATGTGCTCAGTTGTGTCCAACTCTTCATGACCCCATGGACTGTAGCCCGCCAGGCTCCTCTGTCCATGGAATTTTCCAGGCAAGAGTACTGGAGCGAGTTGCCATTTCCTTCTCCAGGGGATCTTCCTGACCCAGGGATCAGACGTTTCTTGCATCTCCTACATTGGCAGGTGGGTTCTTTATCAGCTGAGCCACCAGGGAAGCTCTATATCATTTTAGCGTTAAAACTTTATATACAGGTACTGGCAATCAGAATCGTAAATAGTCAGCATCAAGGCTGGGGTTCTTCTGTAAAATGAGCCTATACTTTCCTCAGAGGATTAAGAGAATGAGGTAATACGTAGAAATTAGGACCTAGCTTATTAGGTGCTTAGTGTATAATAAAACGTTAGCTGTCACTGTTGCTAATTAATTAAAGAAACTTGATGAAAATGCCACCCCAAAATTATAATTAAATTTTTTAAAAAATAAACTTTCACCAGCTCTCTGTTCCCTCTTTTAAAAAAAGTTTTATTTATTTGTTTTTGGTTGCGCTGGGTCTTGGTTGCTATGCAAGGTATTGCTCTGGTTGCCATGCTCGGGGGCTACCCTTCATTGGTTGGGGAACATGGGCTCTAGAGCACATGGGCTTAGTTGCTCCGCAGCACGTGAAACTTCCCAGACCAGAGATCCAGCTTGTGTTCCCTGAATTGGCAGGCAGATTCTTATCCACTGCGCCACCAGGGAAGTCCTAAAATTACATATTTGAACTAAAGATAGCTTACTTCCTAGTGATTTAAAAGTTAAATTGATCTTTGAAGTGGAATGTTATTTGATCGTAAAACTAATCTGAAATAGTATGGAAATTAATCAGTGCATTTTCATAGTTTATATCTTTTAAAAATACAACTCATACCTGTTTCTTCGTTGGGGAGAATATCTCAAACAATGTAAATGTACTTTTTGTAGGAAAACAGTTGGTTTAAGCTACAGATTTAAATACCTTCTTCTTCCTTTTGAATGTGGATTCTGTGAGTGCTTATTGGTTTTTAGCTCCCACACATCATTTAATGAAATAGTTAATGTTTATTTATTGTTTATTTGTTTATTGTTCTGATTTTTTTTTTTCTCAAGCACACTTGGTTGAAGGCAAAATTTTGCTCTTGTGATGGGAAAGGGATACCACGATGTTAGGACAGTGTCAGAAAAGCACCGGCCTTCAGTGGGACAACTTTCTGAGTAATAACAACAGCAGGCATCGTTAATGAATGCTTACTCTTGCCACTTTTATGGATGAGAACATTAGCGGCACAGAGGTTGTGACTCCTTTAAGGTCTTGTGTCTAGTGGTTGGTGAAACTGGGCTTTGAACCCAGGCAGTATGCTCTTTAGGCTTCCTAGGTGGTACTAGTGGTAAAGAACCTGCCTGACAATGCAGGAGACATAAGAGATGCAGGTTCGACCCCTGGGTCGGGAAGATCCCCTGGAGGAGGGCATGGCAGCCCAGTCCAGTATTCTTGCCTGGAGAATCCCATGGACAGAGGAGTCTGGCAGGCTGTAGTCCATAGTGTTGCACAGAGTCAAACACGACTGAAGTGACTTAGCATGCATGCACATGTATCCTTTACTGCCTCTTTAACACATGACTTTGAGTTGTTCCACTGAACAGGACAGATCTTGAGTCCAGGGACATTTCTGTGGTCTTTGGTCCACCCTTTTGGGCGACTTTTGGGTGACCTTTTGGCTGACTTTTACATGCTGAAATGAGACACTTTACAAGGGTTTTGATTTCTCTGTGGCCATTGTGCCGTCCCGAGGCGAGCAGTTCCTGTGTGGTGTTCTGTTCCTCAGCCATTCGTCTTGCTCACTTTCTGCAGTGAGGGGATGGGCCTTGTCAAAAGAGCCAAGACCAGAATCAGCATTTAAGTTCCTAAAACACCCCTCAGTGAGCTCTTTTGCATCACATTCCTTTCTTTCTTAGTTTTCTTCTTTCCTTTTCTTCTTTCCTTCTCTCTCTCCTTTCTCTCTTTCTCTCTCTTCCTTCCTTCCTTTCTTTCAACACTTGTATTAATGTTTTTGGGCTGTGCTGCCCAGCTTGAGGGATGTTACTTCCCCAACCAGGGCTGGAACCTGTGCCATCTGCAGTGGAAGTGCGAAGTCTTAACCACTGGACCATCTGGAAAGTCCCTGAACCCCTTTCTGAAGTCCCTCCCATGCCTGATTGACCTTCTGACCTTGCATTGCATTTGTCTAGGACTGTTTTTTAAAACAAAGTTGGGTAGTAGGTGATGTTTAAATTCAGACTTTAGCTCTGCTGATCGCCTTGAAATCTCTTAATCCCTTTGTGTTTGGGCTTCTCCCATAGTAGAACGTGAGTAGTAATGACTGAACGTTTGGGGAATTTTAAGAACTAAAGGGGTTAATGTTTGCAGGTGCTTTCTTCTGTAACTCAAGGACCACTGTGAGTATTTGCATTTCAGGGTTGGGTAATAATGTATCTTTTATTTGATGGAAACTGTGTCAATTTTTCATCCCAGGCTGGGGAGTACAGTTCCTGCTTCCTTGACTATACTGAAGCAGGGCGGGGATGTGCAGAGAATGACAGGTGAAATAGTTTCACTGCATGAGATTCTCACATGTACCTTAAGGTGAGAATAGTTAGAATAGTTTTCTTTCCCCTTGGGAATTTTGTTATCTTTGAAAGTTGTGTTCCTGCTCAAAAATTTGGAGTCAAAGAAATTCTAGCAGAAAATCGAAGATTAAAACCATTCATAAGTTTTTATGATGCTTAAAATAGTAAAATTATCATTCAAGGCCTCAGAAAAATGTCTAGGACACATCTGTTTTATAAAACCAGACAAAGACAGTTCAAGAAAAGAACACTCCAGACCAGTCATCCTCATGAACACAGGCACAAAAATTCTCAACAAAATACGAGGAAATCTAATCCAGCAATGTTATGTAAAAAGAATAGTACACCACAATCATTGTGGTTTGTCCCAGGAACAAAAGGCTGGTTCAGTTTTCCAAAATCAGGAGATATAATCCACCATACTAATAGTTTAAAGGGCAAAAAACACTTGATTATGTCAGTGCATGCAGGGAAAAAAAAACTTTTGACAAAATTCAGCATTCATTCATGATAAATGTTGCCAAGCAAACCCAGAAAAGGGCATCTGCCAGAAATCTACAGCTAACATACTTGGTGGTGAGAGAATGCTTTCCCCTTAAGATGGGGAGCAAGGCAATGAAGTCTGTTCTCACCACTGCTATTCCACATCCTACTGGAAGTGCTAGCCAGTGCAGGAAAAGTAAATAGAAGGCATTCAGATTGGAAAGAAAGAACAACTGTCCTTATTTGCAGATGGCATGATTGTCTATATAGACAATCCCATAGGAATCCATAAAAAGAAAAGCTCCAAGGACTAATGTGTGAGTTAGTAAGGTCAACACAGAAAAATCAATCATATTTTTATATCCTAGCAATAAATCACTGGAAGCTGAAATTGGTGGCGGGGGGGGGGGGGGGTGGGGGGAAGCAACCCATGTCAGTTACAATAGCTCTGAAAAGAATGAAATAGGTCTAAATCTAACAAAACACATACAGGATCTGAAAACTATGAAACACTGAAGGAGGAAATCAAAGACTACCGATATAAGTGGGCAGACATATTCATGAATTGGAAGACTCAATATAGTTACTAAAATATTTTGTCTCCACAAATTGATCTGTAGGTTTAACATAATCCCCAAAGCCCAGCAAGGTTGTTTTTTTTTTTTTTTAAGAGACAAGATGATTCTAAAATTGATATGAAAAGTCAGGTTAACCAGGCAGAGGCGTGGTGAAGGATTGCTTTCCAGGGCAGAGGACAGAGCACAACATGAAGAGAGAATGTGGAGTTTAGGGGTGTGTGTAGGGGGAAGGGGGATGAGGAGGGGGTCTGAAAGTACGGACTTTATGTCTCTTATCACCACAGGACTTTGGGCAGTTGCTTGTTCACTTCAGGCCACAAGCAGGTCTCCTGATTTGTAAATCGAAGCTGATCAGAGTGCTGCTGGAACGGCAGCCGTGAGCCTTCTGTACAAAGTCCTCAGCAGCGTGTCTCACACACAGAAGTCACATGAGCCTGTTGGCACTGTGACATATCTCTGAAATGGTCCCAGTTGGGAAACTGGGTGACCAAGAGTCAGGGTGGAAGGGAGACTTGTTTTTCACTGTATGACTCTTCATCCTTTTGTATATCACATGCAAATATCTTCTGTTCAAGACTTCCCAGGGCGCCAGCTGTCACTGGCTCCACCTCAGGATAGATTAGCCTTAAAGCTGTCGTACCAATCATAATCTTTAGTTAACCTCTTATTACTTTCCTTACTTTGTAATTTGGAGGCCCTTGGGGAGAATGCTTTCAACAATACAGACATCTTGAAGAAACTTGAAGTTTAAGAAGTTTTTCAGTCTATCTTCCTGTTTTTTAAAAAAAAGCCTTCTGTGTAATAGCAGGTGCTTAATAAATTTGCTGATGCTAATGGGAAAACTTCTTCCACTTGAAAGGAATTTACCCTATAGCATGGTGACTGTAGTTAATAAAACTGTATTGCAATTGTATTGCAGTTAAAAGTTGCTAAGAGAATAGATTTGATAGGCTGTCATCACAGGAAAAAATTTTTTTGACTATGTATAATGATGCATGTTACATAAGACCTATTGTGCTGATCATGTGGTGATGTCTACATCATTATTGATACAAATATTTGTATATAGAGATATTGAATTATTTTGTTGTACATCCTAGTATAATGTTATATGCCAGGTAAATCTCAATGAAAAAAAAAAAAAAAAAAAAACCATTGTAACTTAGAAGGAAATTAGGGAAAAAAATCTGAGGCAATGAAAAGAATTTTGGAATTTTTCCCTTCCGAAGACTGTATAAGATCCCCTGATCATGGTTTCCCCTGATCATTGTTCCCAATTTTTTGCTAAAAGGAAGGATCCTTCAGTAAATGTCCGGCTTTCTTCTTTTGAATTGTTACTATTTTGTTGTTGTTGTTAAATTTCAAGGAATACTTCTACTAGATCAAAGGGCAATTTCATTACATTTCTGAACACGTTTTAAAAAAATTATGAACTTGGTCGTACAACATACCTAAAGGTCTCAGTTTACTCCGAGTTACCAATGTGCTTATCCACAAGAACCTCCAGTGGGAAATGGTGAGCTTGGTAAGAACTTCAGGACTCCTCCTGGGTCCCAGGACCAAATTAATTCTCAAATGACAGCTCTGGAAGACCTTTGTTCTTTCTTTCTTTAAAAATAAAAAGGTCCTTTCAGTTTTGTTGACATTTGTGTGTGAGTGGACACTCAGTCGTGTCCTGACTCTTTGTGACCCTGTGGACTGTAGTCTGCCAGGCTCCTCTGTCCCTAGGATTTTTCAGGCAAGAGCATACCGGAGTGGGTTGATTTATTGAGATGTACTTAACATAAACACTGTAAGTTTAAGGTATACAGCATAATGATTTAATTTACATACATCATGAAATGGTTACCACAGTTAACTTTAATGAACAGCCATCTCATATAGATAAAAATTAAAGAAATAGAGGACTTCCCAGTAGTTAAGACTCTGTGCTTCCACTGCAGTGGGCATAGGTTCAATCCCTGATACGGGAACTAAGAGCCCACACGCCATGTGGCACAGTAAAAAAAAAAAAAAAGAAGAAATAGAAAAAAACTTTTTTGCCTTGTGACTAGAAGAACTCTTAGAATTTACTCTCTTGACAACTTTCGTATATAACAATAGCATTGTTAATTATACTTACCATATTGTGCATAACATTCCTAGTACTTACTTATCTTGTAACTAGGAGTTTGTACCTTCCCTGCCTTCATTCCTCTCCTTCTTCCATCTCTGGTAGCCACAGTTCTGATCTCTTTTTCTATGAGTTTAGTTTTGAAGTATAATTGACCTACAAGCCTGTATTGGGGTTTCCCAGGTGGCCCTACTGGTAAAGAACCAGCCTGCCAATGCAGCAGACGTAAGAGACGCGGATTCAATCCCTGGGTCGGGAAGACCCCCTGGAGGAGGGCATGGCAACCCACTCCAGTATTCTTGCCTGAAGAATCCCATGGACAGAGGAACCCGGCGGGCTACTGTCTGTGGGATCGCAAAGAGTTGGACACAACTGAAGTGACTTAGCATGTACACACTGTTGCTGCCGCTGCTGCTAAGTCACTTCGGTCGTGTCCGACTCTGTGTGACCCCAGCAGCCCACCAGGCTCCGCCGTCCCTGGGTTAGTTCCTGTTATATACAAGATAGAGTTTGATATTTCTGTACATTTCGAAATTATCATTATAGAAAAAAAACAAAATTATCACTATGGTGACTTCTTTTCTTAATTAGAAAGTTATAGGAGCCTTTCCCATGTCAAGGCACTTCAGAGGACGCTTAGAGGGGTCAGGTGTACATGCCCTGTCCGATCCAAGAGGCTTCTCCTGGTCGAATGAATGGGTACTTTCCTGCATGCTGGGGAGAGGCGTATTCCAGCCTCTGGAATTAGTGCTGCGTTCACCTGAGCTCCAGCTCAGGTAATGGAGTGTGTGAGTCACCCCATTAAGGGCTGAGGTCTGTGTGGCGGCCAGAGCTGATTATTTTCCATGATGGTCCATTTAGCTTCCTGAGCTGTTGAAATGGCTGGAAATACCAGCGTTCTGGCCTTCAACCCACAGCTATCACTCGCTGACTCTTTATCCTTACTCCTAGAAGTAGCTCCAAATCCTTTTGTAGAACGATGTCATGTGTCTTTAGAAAATAAAGTTGTTTTTTAGAGAATAGAGCAACAGTCAAAGGCCTGATCACAGATCCTACATTTTCCCAGACAGTCCTGATTTCCTGTGCTGTCTCAGACTCTATGTAAGTACGTCCTAAGTTTAAAAAAAATTACTGTACTTTAAACTATGAAATAGTCCCGTCATTGAAATCAGAGCAGCAAGGGCTCATGTATTGACAGTGTGTTCTGAGGTTTTTCTTTGGAAAGTAAGATTATTCTTGGGGGACAGCCTGTGTGTGCAGAAAAGATAAAAGCGGGTGAGACAAGCTGGGATTTGGATTCCTTAGCAGGGTGAGCCTTCAGTGAGTCTAGAAGGAGGAGAATAGGAGAATAGAGGAGTCTAGAATAGGAGAATAGAAAGGCAGAGAATGAGAGAACAAGACACCTCTGGCTGAGGGCAAGGCCTCAGCATCTCATGTGGTGGCCAGGAGCCAATTTAAACTTTCAGAGGCTCAGTTTAAAGTGGTCCAGAGCTGGGAGCAGGCCTGTAGCTGACTGAAGAGGGGACAGATGAGTAGTACGGAAGTCAGAAAGTGACACCTCTTTTGGAAGAAGAGCTTGCCTTTTCAGCATTTGGAAACCATCTTATTGTGAAACAGTTTAACTTCTTTTTTTTTTTTTTAATGCTATTTTTAAAGCTATAATGGAGGTAAGAAAATATCCTTTACTCTTGAAAATATTTTTAGCATAGTCATGTTTAGTTGCTAACTCATGTCCGACTCTTTTGCGACCCCAAGGACGGTAGCCCACCAGGCTCCTCTGTCCATGGGATTTCCCAGGCAAGAATACTGAAGTGGGTTGCCATTTCCTTCTCCATGAATGGCTCTTTCTTAATAGCACCTCGAGGCTGGGAGAAAGATGTAAACAGATAGTTGCAGGATACCGCAGGGGTGATACTTGTACAGACTGCTGTGGGCATGTTAGGCTAGGAACACTACAGCATGGAGGCTGCACGCTAAAGTGGGATAGCCAAGGTTCAACTTCAGGCTCTGCCAGTCACACACTGGGTAACCCTTGCAACTGTTCGCCTCCGATTAGAACTTGAACCCATACACGGGGACTGGAACCTGGCCAAACCCCACAGTCTTCCAATTGAGATCACACACCTGATTTCAGAACTTAATGAAGCTCATTGCAGAAAGCATTCGGTGAGAGATAAAGTGATAGGTAAGAAGTGGGTTATTTAGAGAGAGAAACACACTTCACAGAGTGTAGTCCATCTCAACATGTAAGAATGGCCCAGTTTAACTTCTTGAGGGGGAGGATTTTTGTGTGAAAAATTCTCCCTCAAAGGGAGGCCCAGCCCTCATCTCAGCTCCTCTCGTGTGTGGCCTTATGTGCTCACATTAGGTGGTCGAGTCTGTCACTTGTTTTCAGAGTGCGGGTGTCCCCCGGGAGCTCTAAGGTTATCAAGATAGAAATGGGAGACTGAGAGTCAGACTGAGAGACTGTGTACCAATTGTATTTCAGAAAATCTCATATAAAGCCCAGCATCCGTTTTTTTTTTTTTTCTTCTTCTTATTTTAAATTGGAGGATAATTCTTTTACAGTGTTGTATTGGTTTCTGCTGTTCAACAATGTGAATCAGCCATAAGTATGTGTATGTCTGTATATATATATATATATCTCCTCTCCCTCACGAGCCTCTGTCCAACGCCCTCCCCGCCCCAGTTTCTTTTTTGACTAGGGTTTTACGGTACTGATTATTTCACTTGACCAGAAACTTTGATTAACTGTTGGATTAACATATTCCTGCCTGAGAGTCTTTGCATTTGAAGTTCAGTCTTCCGTAGACCCCACCCTCCCACCCCTCTCCTCCATCCATCCCTTCCCCACAATGCCCACTTGGCTCTGTTCTTCAGAATTGCTGTTCTTCTGTTCTGTCCAGGAGACCTTCCCTGACCACCCTGTCAAAAGTGGGATGTTCCCCCATTCCCGCTTTTTATCCCCCGCACCCTGCTTTACTTTGCTTTGCGGCATTTACTACCCAACTAGAATTTCAACTGCACCAGAGCTCAAGCTTTCTGTTTTGAGTTCCCTGCTATATCCCTTGTGTCTAAAACAGCGCCTGCCCATAGGGAGGCCCTGAATAAACAGGTGAATACATATTTGTTTCATAGAAGAAAGAAAAAAAGTCACAGTTTATGTAGTATTTAACATAGCTCCTAAAAAATCCAATTGTTTGGAAACATGGAATCTATCAGAGAACAATAACATGTATTTCTAAGCAGATAAACTGGACTCTGTTGTAAATGGAAAATATTGGGGAGAAAGTATAGAGACAAAATGCCTTTGTAATTATTTTTTCTTTTTTTTCCTTAAACTGTGAGTTTTAAAAGTGTGTAGAGTGCTACTAGGAAACAGAAGCTTTTGCTTAGGAGACAGATTTTTGTAAAAGAAGAGGAAACCATAAGAGGCTTTGCCAAACTTTCTGCTTAGGAAAGTATAAAATGAAAACCAGGGGTTCTGTAATTATTATTAAAGTTGTCTGCTTTCTGATTGACTTGCTGGGCGACAGGGTCACTCAGGATCTGCCAAGTCAGTGTTTTGAGAATCCTTAGAGCAGACACTTAACACGTGCAAAGAAGAAGTCACAACTGAGGGTCCTTGTGCTTGTTTTTATGGCTTCTCTGATGAAAACAGAAGAATAGCAGTTCTGTGAGGCCTGAGAAAGGGAGGCCTTGATCTTCAGTGAAGACCGCAGAGGCCCATAGGAAATACTGGAATCCAGAATGGTGTCTCTGAGCATTTCAAATGATTGGTTCAATTTGGGAATTCAGTGGGTTAATAAACACTTAAAATGTTGGGTTTAATCAAACGTGGATCATTTTGGATGCTTTCTTTCTTGCCACTACGGTTTGATGACTGGTGCAGGGGAAGCCTTCATTTTTGTGGTTTCCCGTTTATTCCAGCACAGCTATGAAAAACAGTTTAAGGCTAAAAGTTTTTTGTGCCAGTGGAAAAAAAACAAACCTCAGGAACAATGGCTCTTCCAGCAGTAGTTGCTTCTTTATAGCTGGTCTACTTTCAACCATTTTTGGTCCAAGCCCTACACATTGTGTATAATTTCAGATTAAGAGTTGGCTAAATAACTTTAGAGTTAGATCAAGGTCACTAACTAGATGTTGGTAAAAATTCTAACATATTCTTTCCATTAAAAAAAAAAATCTGTGCTTTATATGTGTGTTGAACACCTAGGCTGGGCCAGGTACTATTGTGCACCCATCAGTAGGACACAGAGCCCTGCCTCTGAGGGGCTTGGAGGGTTTGGTGTGAGGCAGAAAAGGTGCACCGTCTGTCCTGACCACTGGAGCCAGGTGCTCTACTAGTGGCCCAGGACAGCGGGCTTGGCTAGGAAGCCCTTGTGGGAAATGGACATATTTGCACGTTGAGTGGCTAGGTCCTGGAACCAGGTAGGGTGTGTCCTGTGGAGAAGGAGTATACCAGGTCCTGGGAGTCAAGGGTGAGCCCAGGAAAGGGGTGAGGAGGAAGTACCAGGTGTGGTTCACCAGGCAAAGGTATGGAAGGGCAGGGATTGGGGAGGGTATGGGGGCACCGAAATTGGGCCCAACTTGTTAGGCTAATGAATTTGAATCTTCTGAAAGACATGAGCGGCAGAGCGCTGGCTGTTGAGAACTTGCAATGTGGCTAGTATGAATCTGAGGTGCTGTTGTAGTTCAGTCTCCCAGTGGTGTCTGACTCTTTGTGACCCCATGGACTGCAGCAGCCCGGGCCTCCCTGTCCCTCATAGTTTCCCAAAGTTTGCCCAAGCTCATGTCCATTGAATCGGTGATGCCATCCAGCTGTCATGCCCTCTTCTCCTTCTGCCCTCAATCTTTCCCAGCATCAGGGACTTTTCCAATGAGTTGGCTGTTTGCATCAGATGGCCAAAATACTGGAGTTTCAGCTTCAGCATCAGTCCTTCCAACAAGTACTCAGGGTTGATTTCCCTTAAGATTTGACTGGTTTGATCTCCTTGTTGTCCAAGGGACTCTCAGGAGTCTTCTCCAGCACTGCAGTTTGAAGGCATCAATTCTTCAGTGCTTGGGCTTCTGTAATTATGGTTCAACTCTCACACCCCTGGCAGAACCGTAGCCTTGACTATATGGACCTTTGTCAGCAGCGTAATGTCTCTGCTTTTCAACACACTGTCTACGTTTGTCGTAGCTTTCCTGCCAAGAAGCAATTATCTGATTTCATGGCTGCAGTCACTGTCTGCAGTGATTTTGGAATCCAAGAAGAGGAAATCTGTCACTACTTCCACGTTTTCCCCTTCTATTTGCCATGCAGTAATGGGACCAGATGCCATAATCTTAGTTTTTTTAGTATTTAGTTTTAAGCCAACTCTTCCACTCTACTCCTTCACCCTCATCATGAGGCTGTTTAGTTCCTCTTCGATTTCTGCCATTAGAATGGTATCATCCGCATGTCTGAGGTTGTTGATGTTTCTCCTGCCTGTCTTGATTCCAGCTTATAACTCACCCAGCTTGGCCTTTCTCATGATGTGCTCAGCATATAGGTTAAACAGAGGGTTACAGCAGATGGTCCTGTCGTATTCCTTTTTCAATCCTGAACTAATCAGTTGTTCCATACAGGGTTCTAACTGTTGCTTCTTGACCTGCATACAGGTTTCTTGGGAGACAAGTAAGATGATCTGGTATTCCCATCTCTTTAAGAGCTTTCCACAGTTCATTATGGTTCACACAGTCAAATATTCATTGAAAGGACTGAAGCTGAAACTCCAATACTTTGGCCACCTGATGTGAAGAACTGGCTCATTGGAAAAGACCCTGGTGCTGGGAAAGATTGAAGGCAGGAGAAGGGGATGACAGAGGATGAGATGGTTGGATGGCATCACCAACTCAATGGACATGAGTTTGAGCAAGCTCCAGGAGTTGGTGATGGACAGGGAAGCCTAGCATGCTGCAGTCACTGGGGTCACAAAGAGTCGGTCTTGACTGAACAACTGAACTGAACTGAACACCGACATAGGCTTTGGTGTAGTTGACAAAACAGAGGTAGATGTTTTTCTGAAATTCCTTTGGTTTCTCTATGATCCAGCGAATGTTGGCAATTTGATCTCTGGTTTCTCTTCCTTTTCTAAACCCAGCTTGGACATCTGGAAGTTCTTGGTTTGCATAATGCTGAATCCTGGCATGCAAGATTTTAAGCTTGACGTTACTAGCATAGAAGATGAATGCAACTGTCTGATGGCTAGCACATTCTTTAGTACTACCCTTCTTGGGAATTGGGATGAGGATTAACCTTTTCCAGTCCTGTGGCCACTGCTGAGTCTTCCAGATTTGCTGACATGTTGAATTTGAGGTGTGCATAAGTGTAAAATACATGCTAGAGTTTAAGGATGTAATAGGAAACAACCAGAATGTAAAATTATGTGTCAAAATGGTGATATTTTGGCTACATAGGGATAAATTAAATTTACTATTAAAATTTGCTCCACCTGTTTCTTTTTTTAAAATGTGAAACCATGGGTCAAGGAAAGCTCTCCATTTTGGAGTCTTATTTTTAAAATTATTTATTTTTTTTGTTGTGGTGGGTCTTCATTGCTGTGCGAGGGCTTTCTCCAGTTGTGGAGAAGGGGGCTACTCTTTGTTGCCGTGTGCTGGCTTCTCATTGCTGTGGCTTCTCTTGTTGCAGAGCACAGGCTCTAGGCTCAGGGCTTAGGAGCTGCAGCTTGTGGGCTGTAGAGTGCAGGCTCAGCGGTGTGGCACTCGGGCTTGGTTGCTCTGCAGCGTGTAAAATCTTCCCAGACAAGGGATCGAACCCATGTCCCCTGCATTGGCAGGTGGATTGCTATCCACTGTACCACCATGGAAGTCCACTCCCCCTATTTCTTTTTACTTTTTAAAGTATGACTTAGAAAATTTGAAATTACTCATGTGGCTTGTGTGTTTCTATTGGCCCTCGCTGGGTTAGAGAGTGTGAGAAATGGCTTTGAGAAGGATGAGATGATACAAGGCCTGCTAAGAGACTTTGAGTAACTCAGGTGAGGATCAGAGGCGGAAAGGATGTGACAAGTGGGAGAGAAGAGATGGCAATCATGTTTTATTATATCCCTTGTTTTTACTTTTCGTTGTTTGTTCCTCAAACAAAGAAATATTGAAGCTAACATTTATTGCACTTGTACTACGTCCAGACTGCTAGTGTTCTACATGTGTTATCTCATTTAATGCTCACAGCAGTCCTACAAGGCAGATACTTTACTGCTGAGGAAACAGAGGCTTACTGAGTTCAATCACTCACTCAGAGTCCCCACAGCTAGTGAGTGGGGAGCTCACTAGTCTGCCTTCGGAGACCACACCTGGAACCCCTACATGTGTGTGATTCTATAATCCAGCCATTAGACAGATTATGAGATTTGTTCCAACATCACTCGTCTTTCCCGCTCTACAGGGACTTAGCCCGTTTCTGTTTTCCCTCTTCTGCCGGTATTGCTCCTGGTGGGCCAGGCAGCTTTAAGAGACCTTCTGGCTGTCAGTTCTTGCGCAATACATGAATCACATCTGTTATAGTTGGGAGGGGTGGGTGGTATTACAGAGCGAGGCCCCTTAGTCCTTCTCTTCTAACTCTTTGGATTATCAGTGAAATTTAAGAATTGCTGGTGAGGAGGGGTAGAGGGGTAAAGATTGAAGCTTTATTTTCCTGTTTGCTTGAGCCAGTGGCCTTCAAAGTATGTGGGGTTGGAAGGATTATTGATTTCTGGAACCTTTTTTTTCCCCTTAGAGCAGCTAATACACCCTTGGGCACCTTTTTGGACTTAGCTCCTTTATGGGCACATGCATGCTAAGTCGCTTCAGTAATGTCCGATTCTGCCACCCACTGGACTGCAGCCCACCAGGCTCCTCTCTCCATGGGATTCTCCAGGCACAAATACTGGTGTGGGTTGCCATGCCCTCCTCCAGGGGAATCTTCCTGACCCAGGGATCGAACCCACATCTCTTTATATTTCCTGAATTGGCAGACCAGTTCTTTATCACTAGCGCCATCTGGGAAACCATGTTTATGGGCATTAGAGGATAATTTTTAAAAGATAAAATCATGACTCACATACATATTAGTTAAAAAGATTAATTTGAAAAGATTAATTAAAGAAGGAGCCAGTAAGATGTTATAGCCTGTTTAAAGGAAAATTCAGAGTAGGCACACATACACATACCATGAAATGAATTTCAGTAGATGCAGCTTTGACTTTGAAGGGGGGAATCTGTTGTCTCTCTGCCAGACAATTCATGTACCTGTCTTCAGACAAGAATTATTTGCATTGCTATCATTTATGTACAACTTAACAGAGTTGCAAAATATCTCAAAAGACTGTGAAAAGTATAAAAACCATGGGATCAGATAACTTGCAAAGTTATGTCCTAACAAGGGCTATTCATCCATTGAATATGTCTTTTTTTTTTTTTTTAATTTTTTTTTTTTTATTAGTTGGAGGCTAATTACTTCACAACATTTCAGTGGGTTTTGTCATACATTGATATGAATCAGCCATGGATTTACACGTATTCCCCATCCTGATCCCTGCTCCCACCTCCCTCTCCACCCGATTCCTCTGGGTCTTCCCAGTGCACCAGGCCGGAGCAGTTGTCTCATGCATCCCACCTGGGCTGGTGATCTGTTTCACCATAGATAGTATACATGCTGTTCTTTTGAAATATCCCACCCTTACATTCTCCCACAGAGTTCAAAAGTCTGTTCTGTATTTCTGTGTCTCCTTTTCTGTTTTGCATATAGGGTTATCGTTACCATCTTTCTAAATTCCATATATATGTGTTAGTATGCTGTAATGTTCTTTATGTTTCTGGCTTACTTCACTCTGTATAAGGGGCTCCAGCTTCATCCATCTCATTAGGACTGGTTCAAATGAATTCTTTTTAATGGCTGAGTAATATTCCATGGTGTATATGTACCACAGCTTCCTTATCCATTCATCTGCTGATGGGCATCTAGGTTGCTTCCATGTCCTGGCTATTATAAACAGTGCTGCGATGAACATTGGGGTGCACGTGTCTCTTTCAGATCTGGTTTCCTCAGTGTGTATGCCCAGAAGTGGGATTGCTGGGTCATTGAATATGTCTTTTTGGTCTATTTTCAAAATAGTCCACAGTTTATCCTGAGAAGGGAAATAAATGGGGAGGGGTCTGAGTGGGCAGGGTTTTTATCCATCCTGTATATGTTAGAACCTCCTGATTTTATTCATTCCTTACTCTCTTTCCTGTGTTCCTCCAACCTGACGTTTGATCTCCACATTGTCGGGTGGCTGGAGGAACATTCTTTATGGCCTCCTGCACCCTACTCTAGATTTCTCTTTTGTTTTTCTTACTTCTCCCTGGTTACTGTTCTTCACAAAAATAGATCTTGATCACCCATCCATAGAAGTATACATTTTAGGCCTCAGCCTGGCCCTTCCGTGACTTCCCAGATGATGCTAGTGGTAAAGGACCTACCTGTCAATGCACGAGACATAAGAGACGCAGGTTTGATCCCTGGGTCAGGAAGATCCCCTGGAGGAGGGCATGGCAACTCACTCCAGTATTATTGCCTGAAGAATCCCATGGACAGAGGAGCCTGGCAGGAGTCCATGGGGTCGCAAAAAGTCAGACACTACTGAAGTGACTTAGCACACAGGCACAGCTAAGATTACCTGACACTGTAGAGTTGATGTGAAGTTGAACTGAAACTGCCTAGCATAGAGCCTGGCCGTGATAAGTGTGAATTAGGGGGTTAGGGGGATACAGTTCAGTCCATAGCAAGGTGAGAGAATGGTATAAATCAGTAATAGAGGTTTAAGATGGCTCAAAACATCTTGAAACTCCAACTTAAAATACAATTTTGTATGTGTGCTCAGTCGTGTCCGACTCTTTGTGACCCTATGGACTGTACAGCCTGTCGGGTTCCTCTGTTCATGGGATTCTCCAGGCGAGAATACTGGAGTGGGTTGCCGTTTCCTACTCCAACTTAGAGTTTTAGACTAGAAGGAATCTAGAAGCCATCCGTGTGTGCCCCTCCTTTGTTTCCTAGGTGAGGAATCGGACCCTAGAGAAGCTGTAACTTAACCTATGGCTACCCAGTTTGTTGATGGTGCTGGAACCTGGGTCTCAGGCCGGTGTGCTTGCCCCTGTAACTAGCTGCTGCTCTTGGTGACAGTTTGATTCCTTTCTGTGGGACAACTCTGAATTCTGATCATCTTTCTTATCCTTTATGTGATTATGGGGAAGACAGATGAATGGTTAATAGCCTCAGGCACATTCTAGGACAGTAGTTTCAGGAACAGCTGTATATGACAAATCAAGTCTTTGCCTGTGATAATTCAGTTTAAAGTGTAGGTATTTACCCAGCCCAGGCACATGGTTCAAGTGAATGTACTAGGGTGGGCAGTGGACTTGGGAACCCCCAAAGCTTGGATTGTAACGAAGCCCTGATGTTGGTAGATGTAATTTGCCTTTTAGTTCCTTCAGTTCAGTTCAGTTTAGTTCCTTAATTTGTTAATAAATTGAGATCAGGGGGAATTTGCTGGCCATCCAGTGGTTAAGATTTGGTGCTTTCATTCCAGGGACCTGGGTTTGATCCCTGGCCAGGGAATTAAGATCCTGCAAGCTGTACAGAGAGGTCAAAAAATAATTTTTTAAAAACTGAAATCAGAGGGGCTTCTCTGGTGGCTTAATGGCAAAGAGTTCTCCTGCCAATGAAGGAGAAATGGATTCAATCCCTGGTCCAAGAAGATCCCACATGCCATGGAAGAACTAAGCCCATGAGCCACAACTACTGAACCCAAGTGCCCTAGAGTCCGTGCCCTGTAACAAGAGAAGCCACCACAGTGAGGAACCTGCGCACCAAGACGTAGAGTAGACCCCGCTCTCCAAGACTAGAGAAAAGCGTGCGCAGCAGCAAAGACCCACCACAGCCCAAAATAATAAATACGGTTATTTAAAAAGTTGAGATCCAGATAATTTTTCAGCAAATTGATGTGTGTTCCTTTAGAGTTTGGTTTTAGAGCTGAAACTAGGGAGACAGACCCCCACTCATCACAGGTGGGCTCCTCCACATGGCTCTGTGCAGGGTCCCAAAATGTGCGATGGTGTGGAGGTGGTGATGAGGGTGTTGCTGGTGGTGTGGGTGCTCAGAGTTGGTTTTGGTGAGGTAGCTGGGGAGATGCTGCACATGTCTCACCTTCCCTAGATGCTTTGGAAAAATTTCAGTTCTTAGCTTGGGGTTTTTTGGGCCTGGGACTGCCAAGCTTATTAGATGAGGGAAGCCCACAGAGAATGATGAATTACTAGGTTGAGGGTAACCTGGGGGAACTCATCAGGGGCAATAGTTTATGAGGCCTTCCTCTGTGTTTAGCTCCATGAAGTTCTGCAGGAGACCTGCTGTCCTTATTTTTATTTTTTGATCATTTTATTTATTTGTTTGTTTTTGGCTATGCTGAGTTTTTGTTGCTGCTCGGGCATTTTTCTAGCAGTGAGTGGGGGCTGCTCTCTAGTCATGGTGCACGAGCTCGTCATCGTGGTGGCTTCTTTTGTTGCAGAGCCCCGGCTCTCGGGCGTGTGGGCTTTAGCAGCTTCAGCTCCCAGGCTGTACAGCACAGCCTCCGTGGTTGTGGCACACAGGCTCAGGTGCGTGCATGGGCTCTGAAGCATGTGGGATCTTCCATGGGAGGATCAGGAATCGAACCTGTGTCGCCTGCATTGACAGGCAGTTTCTTTATCACTGAGCCACCAGGAAAGCCCCTTTGTTTTGTCTTTTTTTTAATGACAGTGACATCTATTGTTGAGTCCCAGATCAGATCCATATAAATGAAAACAAAGTAAAACAATATTTTAAAATTCTACCTATTAGTAAGCTTCTTAATACTTAACAAACAGATCATCAAGACCTGCCAAATACAGGATTTAGCAGGATTGGTTCAGTATTACTGTTATTGTTCTAGAGGAACAAAGAAAGTCCCCAAGATCCTGCTCTGAATCTATATTGTCCATGGCTACTTTGTACAGTTGGGCAGGTTGTGTACTGCACAGTGGGTCTGGCCAAGAGGGTGAAGGAGGCTGAGATCCAGCCTGCATACTCTTTTGCCAAGGCACATGCCCTGGTACTGGGCAGCGTCCCAATTCATCAGCCTAGAGCAGGTGCTGTTTTTAATTTGCTGTCCTCTTGCCAAGCCAAGTTGCCACCCAGACTGGAATGTCTCTGACTGGCACAGAGGTGCTATGTGAAGCAGCTTATGTCTTGATTATTTAACTGGGAAACTTATTTTAGAGGCATGGCTTAGCTGTGATATTAAGTTAGATACGAGAGTGCATTTTTATTTAAAAAATTTTTAATTTATTTTTATTTTTGGCTATGCTGGTCTGTGTTGCTGTGCAGAGGCTCCTCTCGTTGCTATACATGGGCTTCTCACTGCGGTGGTTTCTCGTGAGCACAGGCTTTAAAGGTGCATGGGTTTCAGTAGTTGTGGTGCATGGGCTTAGGTGCCCCGTGGCATGTGGAGTCCCCCCGGACCAGGGATGATCTTGTCCTCTGTACTGGCAGGTGGATTCTTAACTGGACCTCCAGGGAAGTCGGGCGAGTGCATTTTAAAATAAGACCGGATAAAACAAAAGTGTGAACTTGAAGTTTAATTTTCCAGATTCAGTAAATAAATTTATTTAGATTAGTAAGCATATGCAGGGCTTTCTAGCCTTTTGTGTGGTCCTCTGTGAGGTATGTAGATGGTGATGTATTCAGTGCTGAATACATAGGTGAATACAGATAAAAAGGTAACCTTCTGACTCATTTCAACGAGAGCTCCCATGTTGTTGAAATTAAACTTGCAATCCTGCTCTGAACCTAAATTATTGTTGGAACATCTGTCCAATAGCTGATGGTGTGTGCAGGGCATCAAGGCTGTACCAATCCCCTGACACGCCTTCTACCCCAGGAGCTCTGGGTGTGAGCAGTGAGGGTCCTCCAGGACTGACCGGGTGGGCTGCTCGCACAGCTGAGCCCATCCGTGCAGTGTGGGTCCGCTCTGAGTTGCCCGGAACAGAGGGACACACGGGTTCCTTTGGGTGGACTGCAAGACCAGATAAACCTTGGAGGGAACCCTGGCAGGGCCAAGCAGTGGGCCCTCATGAATCTTGGGGGTTTTACTCGGGTCAGGGCATGATTCAGCAGGACTGTTTCTCTTTCTAGCTGCCGGGTTGAGGGCAGCCCGTGGCTCCTGGGCCACAAAGAGCCCATGTCCTCTCTTCTCATGTCCACAGGGCCCATGCCCTGGCCTGTGACCTCATCACATCTGAAACGGACTGGGCTCTGCCCAGCTCCGAGCTGGCCCCATTCTAGCCCGAGGCCAGCCAAGCGCCTCATCCTCTGCCAGCTGGGCTTGCTTAGGGGTGGGCACCTGTCCGTTGGGCTGGTCTGGCAGCAGGGGCTTCTGAGCATTGACTGCCTTGGTCTGAGAAGTTGGGGGCACGGACTGGCTGGTGGGGCTCCAGGGTCCTGCCCCACTGTGGAGTGCAGCCTGTGGTAGGGGGTCTGTCTCAGGTCACCAAGGGCTGGATGGTGTCAACCTGGAAGAATCCTAGCAGTGAGTCTGGTCAGGGATCCGAGTGGGGGCTGAAAACTATGCACAGGGAGACAGTTTTCTGAATAAAATGTGAACCCTCCGCTTGCTTGCTTCCAAGAAGTGAAAACTGGCTGAGGGAAAGACTGCAAGGAGGAGCATGTTAAAAACATTGCTGCCTGACTTGTTAGCTGTGGGGAACACAATCTCCTACCATTAGGAATCGCCTGTGGAACAAGCACATCTCACTGTTGAGTAGCGGCACCAAAGTGCAGGACAGCATTCAGGCTCTGCAGTGTGCGCCCTTGGGTGTTTTCTGTAAATGATGGCGTAACACAAAAAGCAGTTCAGAGGAATCGTAAAAGAACGGTTAGGTAAAGTTGCAGGTGTTATGGTTTCTGATGTACATATTATAAATAGATTGTGATAGATTATTTAAAATGCCCCTTCCAGGTCTCTCTGCCCTTTCCAATGCTCACTTGCTCACTGCAGCTGAATTCCAGAAAGTGTTGGATTGGCCTGCTTACCACTGCCTCTGTTTGTGTGGAGCCTTCCCAGGCAGGCCAGAGGAGACAGCCTCGCCGGCCTGTGGGTTGGCTGTCCTCGGGTCAAGGGCCCATGCCTCTTGTGCGCTGGGGTCCTGAGCATGACACCCCTGTGCAAGGAACAGCCTGAGGTCCCTTCCCTTAAGGGTGGGGAGGCGGGGCGGGAAGAGGGATGGACTAGTTAGCTCTCTGATCTTTAGTGGGCACAGTGGTCTCTTCCTTCTCACCTATGCTAGATTTCCTGGTCCCCCACCTTGGTTACTCCCCTGCCTTTGTTCCACGTCAGGATCTATTCTGCCTCTTTGCTATCACTTTTGGGCCTTCCCCCATCTGAATACTTTTGCCACTTGCCTGATTTCTTCCCCTCTGTTTATTCAGAGGCGCTAGAGAACTTACCACTTCTCATGACAAACTTTCCATATTTCTGTTCTCCCTTCTCCAGTCATGCATCTGGTTAAGTGTCTTTTGGGAAACTGGTATTGTGTGAGGCTTACAAGGCCCCATTATGTCAAGGAGTCCACAGCATAAGTCATACATAGATGGAACCATAGTATAAATATCACATTTTCAAGTTGAATGCTGTTTTCCAAAATGGGGGAAAAAAAACAACCCACATCTTTTCTGATTGTAAAACTATTTGTGTCTGTGGTTATTTAAAAAAAAAAAAAAACAAAACCCACTATAGAACAATGAAGAAAAGAGTGAAAATCAGGAGTATTCTCATTAGCTAGAGAGAACTTCCATTGTTGTTTAGTTGCTCAGTTGTGTCCAACTCTGCAACAGTATCGACTGTGGCCTGCCTGGCTCCTCTGTCCATGAGATTCTTCAGGGAAAAGTACTGGAGAGGGTTGTCATTTATTTCTCCATGGGATCTTTCTGACCCAGGGATCGAACCCGTTTCTCCTGCATTGGAAGGCAGATTCTTTACCACTGAGCCGCCTGGGAAGCCCACTTCCATGATCTGGTACCTATTGTTACTCCTTTGTGTGCATATTTGTAAAAATGGGATGTCATTCAGTAACTTGCTTTCAGGTATGGCACAGAGTGGTGTTTTCTTACTTTCTTTTTTTTTTGAGTTACAACTATAGATTTATGTATTGCTTTTAAGGACTTTTTATGGAGTTGTATATATTTAGAAAACCGCACAAATCTTTTTTTTTTAAGATTAATTTATTTGTGACTGCTGGGTCTTCCTTGCTGTGCAGGCCCTTCTCTGGTTGCGCGAGCAGGGGCTCCTCTTTGCCACAGTGCTTGGGCTTCTCATGGCAGTGGCTTCTTGTGGAGCAGAGACTCTGGGGCATGTGGGCTTCAGTAGGTTGCGGCACATGGGCTCCATAGTTGTAGTTCCCAGACTCTAGAGCACACGCTCAATAATTGTGGCACACAGGCTTAGTTGCTCCATGGCATGTGGGGTCTTCCCAGACGAGGAATCACACCTGTGTCTCCTGCACTGACAGGCGTATTCTTTACCACTGAACCTCAAGGGAAGCCTCAGAAGTGCACAGATCCTAAATACACAGCTGATGTCTGAACCTTATGCTTCATTATGCTTTAGACTCTAGCTGGTTGGGCCCATCCAGTTGACTCAGTCTTGCTTTGTTTTGGTTGCCATTTTGGAAATGGATCTGTTTCTTTCTTTAGATTATTTTTGTTTCATGATTGAGTGGCAAAATTGAAGGCTTTCATTCTGTATCTTGAATTCTGGAAAAACAGCATTTAAAAGCTAATTTGAAATTTGTCACATCATGGTTTTGAGAAATAAACCAACAAGAAAAAAAATTTAATAAGGAAATTCACACTATTTTCTTTCTGAGTGTGTAAGGAAACTGATGGAAGTTTGAGCTCTAGAGGTTTGGGAACATGCTAAGGATGTTGGTGGTCTCCATATGTTCATTGTTTGAAATTCAAATACAATAAAATTGACTTTTTTTTGACGTTCAGGTCTGTGAGTTATAACAAACATATACATACATTCATGTAACCACTACCGCAATCAAGATACAGAACAGTTACATCAACCCACAAAATTTCCTCATTCTTTTCCTTTGTGGTCACACCCTCCCGCTTGACAACCACTCATCTCTTCCCCATCATTATAGCTATGTCTTTTCCAGAGCGTCATAGAGTATACAACCTTTTGATTTTGTGTTTCAGTGTGATGCATTTGAGATTCATTTATGTTGTGTCTTATCAGTAGTTCATTCTTTTTTATTGCCAAGTAGTTTCACACTGTAGGTACGTACTGCAGTTTGCTTACAGTCATTTACTGTTGGAGGACATTTGAGTTCCAGTTTTTGGTGATGATGAATAGAGCTGCTATAAATATAGATATACAGTTTTTATGTGAACACAGGTTTTATTTCACTGGGGTTAATATCTAAACGTGAAATTGCTGGATCATATGGCATGTGTATGTTTACACGTGTGGTAAAAGTGTTAGTTGCTCAGTCGTGTCTGACTCTGTGACCCCGTAGACTGTAGCCCACCAGGCTCCTCTTGTTCCTGGAATTCTTCAGGCAAGAAATACTGGAGTGAGTAGCCATTCCTTTCTCTAGGGGAATCTTCCTAACCCAAGCATTGAACCCAGGTCTCCTACCTTGCAGACAGAATCTTTCCCATCTGAGCCACAAGGGAAGCCTTACATGTGTAAGAAACTGCTGAATAGTTTTCCAGAGTGTCTGTTGCATTTTATCATCAGTATATGAGAGTTCCAGTTGCCCTGCATCCTGGCTAACACTTGGTGTTACCATCTTTTTTCTTAAATCAATGTAATATGTGGTATCTCACAGCAGTTTTAATTTGCATTTCCCTAAATAGCCAATGATTTAAGCATCTTGCAATTATTTGCTATCTGTATATTCTCTCTGGAGAAGAATCAAAGTCTTTTGACTGTTTTTCTTATTAGTTTGCTTTAAATTTTTTTTATTTTGGCTGCGCTGGGTCTTCATTGTGGCACATGGGCTTGTCACTGCAGTGCCTGGTTTTTCTCTAGTTACGGTGCTCGGGCTTAGTTGCCCCGTGGCATGTGGGATCTTAGTTCCCTGATCAGGGATTGAATCTGTGTCCCCTGCTTTGCAAGGCAGATTTTTAACCATTGGACTCCCAGGAAAATCCCGACAATTTTAAGAATTCTTTTTTTTTTTCATTTATTTTTATTAGTTGGGGGCTAATTACTTTACAATATTGTAGTGGTTTTTGCCATACATTGACATGAATCAGCCATGGATTTACATGTGTCCCCCATCCTGAACCTCCCTCCCTTAAGAATTCTTTGTAGGTCTTCCCTGGTGGTCCAGTGGTTGGAAAAGCCACCTGCCAATGTAGGAGACGTGGATTCGAGACGTGGATTTGGTTCCTAGTCTGGGAAGATTCCACATGCTGCGGAACAACTAAGCTTGTGGACCGCAACTACTGAGCTTGCGCACTCGGCAATGAAGAGTAGCCCCTGCTTGCCACAAGTAGAGAAAGCCCACGCACAGCAATGAAGACCTGGCGAATTAATTAATTAAATTAAGTGTTAAAAAAAGAATTCTTTATATACTTTGGATACAAGAACTTTGTCAAATACATGACTTGAAAATACTTTAAACTCATTCTGTGTCTTTTCTTTGCATTCTCTTAACCCTGTCTTGCAGAATGAGTTTTTAGTTTTGATGAAAATCAGTTTATCAGATTTTTTTTTCTCATGGATTCTCCTGTTTATGTCATATCTAAGAACAAATCTCAGGTCACAGAAAGTTTTCCCATGTTTTCTTCTAAGAATTATAGTTTCATGTTTTACATTTATGTAGATCTAGATTTGGTAAGTTTTTATACAAGGTGAAAAATTTAGCTTGAAGTTCATATACTTGTTGATGTCTAGTTCCAACACCGTCAAAAAGGTCATCCTTTATTGTTGCCTTTCCATCTTTGTCAAAAATCGACTGGCCACACTGTGTATGTCTATTTCTGGACTCTGTTCCATTGATACATGTGTCCATCCCTTTATTACTATGTACTGTCTTGATTACTGTAGCTTTATAGTAATTCTTAAATCAGGTAGTGTGAATCCTTCAACTTAGTTCTTCTTCAAAATTATTTTGACCATTCCTTTGATTTTCCATATAAATTTTATAATCACCTTGTTTCTATCTACAAAAAAATCTCGTTAGGATTTTGGTATTGTGTTAAACCTACAGATCAGTTTGTGGAGAATTGATATTACCACAGTATTGAGCTTTCCAGTTCAGGAACACTGTATGTCTATCTACCTATTTAGGTTGTTTTAATTTCTTCTTTCAATGTTTCATAGTTTTTGTTGTGCAGATCCCTATTGTTAGATTTATATGAAAGTATTTTATTCTTTTCAGATCTATTGTAATTAATATATATTTTTAAAATTTCAGTTTTTGATGATTTACTGCTAGGATATAGAAATACAATAGATTTTTGTGTGTAAACCTGATATCTTGTAACCTTGCTAACTTACATATTAGTCCTTCGAGTTTTTTTAATAGATTCCCATGAAATTGTCTGTGTAGATAATCATGCCATCGTGAATAGGGGCAGTTCTTTCTTTCCAACCTGTATGCCTTCTATCTGTTTTCCTTGCACTGGCTAGCACTTCCAGTAGGATGTCGAATAGAACAGACTGCATTGCCTTGCTCCCCATCTTAAGAGGAAAGCATTCATTTTCTTGACAAAGTATGATGTTAGCTGTAGATTTTTGGTAGATGCTTCTTGGGTTGAGGAAGTTCGCTTATCTTCCTAGTTTGCTGGCAACATTTATCATGAATGAATGTTGAATTTTGTCAAATGTGAGTTTTTTTTGTTTCTTTTGTCTCCATCCATTGAAATAATCAAGTGTTCTATGCTGGATTACTTCTGTTGATTTGGAAAACTGAGCCAATTTTTTAAGTTCCTAGAATAAATCACAATGATTGGAGTATACTACTCTTTTTACCTAATATTGTTGGATTTGATTTCCTCGTATTTTGTTGAAGATTTTTGTGTCTGTGTTCATGAGGAGTATAGTCATCTTTTAGTTCTTGGGTGGGTTTTGATAGTTCATGGCTTTCAAGAAATTGGTCCCAATCATTATTAATTCATGTGTATAGAATTGTTTGTAGTATTTCTGTATTATCCTTTTAATGTTTGTGGGGATTTGTTGGTAGTGTTTTCTTAATTTCTGATAATTGGTAAATTTTTTTGCTTTTTTTTCTGTGAACTGACATTTTTTGTTGCACTGACATTTGTCTATTTTGTTCCACTTTATTGATTTTAGCTCTTTATTATTTCCTTTCTCCTACTTACTTTAATTGTTTTCTAGTTTCTTGAGGTAGAAAGTGGGATTGTTGATTTGAGATCTTTGCTCTTTTCTAATGTGAGTGTTCAGTGTGATAAGTTTCCCTCAGCACTAGTTTAACTATATCACAAGCTTTTCATAAGTTGTATAATGTTTTTATTTTCATTCAGTTCAAAATATTTTCTAATTTCTCTTGAAACTTCTTGTTTAAAAAAAAAAGAAACTTCTTGTTTAATACATCAATTATTTATGAATATGTTGTTTAATTGCCAAATGATTGGAGATTTTTCCAATTTTCTTTCTATTATTCTAGTTTAGTTTCATTATGGGCAGATAACATACTTTATGTGATTTTGATTTTTTAAAATTTATTCAAGTATGTTTTCTAATAAAAGAAACTGTATTTCGTTGATGTTCCATATGTATTTATGAAGAATGCATTCTCTCCTCTAGATAGATGAAGTGTTTTATAAACATGAGATTCAGGTGGTAGATAATATTGTTCAATATGTTTATATTTTTGAAATTGTGATAAAATAGGCAAAATATGCAAAACATATTTTCTCTCTACATATTTTGTTTATTTTTATCCATTTGAAGTTGATTTATAATATTGTATTAGTTTTGGGTGTACAACAAAATGATTCACTTATATTAATACATATATTCTTTTTCAGATTATTTTCCATTATAGCTTATTATAAGATATTGAATATCTTGTAATGAATATAGTTCCCTGTGTTATACAGTAAATACTTGTTGTTTATCTATTTGATGCTCTCAACCATCATGTATATTTTAAAAAACTCAAAAGGGGAAATATTGTCTATTTATTTACCCAGATTTTTACCTTTTTGATTGTTCCTTTCTGATGTTCCAAGTTTCTTTCTGGTATCATTTTCATTCTATCTGAATATATGAATATTTGTCATTTCATTTAGGGCCTCTCTGCTGGCTGTGAATTCTTTCAATTTTCTTTTGTCTGAGACTGTCTTTATTTCACCTTTATTATTTAAAAAAATTATTTAATTTAAAAAAATTTTTTGGCCACAAGGCATGTGGGATCTTAGCTCCCCAACCAAGGGTCAAACCCATGCCCCCTGCGTTGGAAGTGCAGAGTCTTAACCACTGGACCGTCAAGGAAATCTCTTCACCATTATTCCTGTAGGACAGTTTTGCTGGCTGTAGAATTCTGGATTGTCAATTTGTTTCTTAGCACTTTAAAAATGTTATTCCACTTATTTCTGGCCTCTGTGGTTTCTGATGATAAATCTGCATCCTTTGAATCATTGTTTTGCTATGTATTATAGCACACCATTTTTTTCCGGCTATTTTTAGGACTTTGTCTTTCTCAGTTTTAGGCAGTTTGATTTTGATGAATCTGGGCATAAATTTCTTTGAGGTTTTGCTATTCTTTTTTATCTTTTTTTTTTTTCTATTTAGAGTTTGCTGAGCTTCTTGAATCTTTAAATTTATGTGTGTTTTTTTTTTTTTTGCCAAATATGGGAAGTTGTCTGCCATTATTTCTTCAAACACTTTTTTTCCATTCCACATTCTCTTCTACTTTTGGGACTTCAGTGACACCAATAGTAGACCTTTTGGTCTACTCAAGGCTCTATTGAGTTCTGTTCATTTTCTTCTCTCTTTGTTGTTTAGATTTGGTGATTTATATTGATTTATCTTCAGGTTCACTGATTATTTTCTTTCATCACCTCCATTTTTTTTTGCCCATACATTGAGTTTATTCTGGATATTGTGATTTTATAGTTTTGAAATTTTCACTTTGTTCTTCGTATCTCAGTTTCTTTGCTGAGACTTTCTATCTTTCCATTCTTTTGAAGAGTGTCCATCCTTTTTTCTTGGATTATTCTTATTATAGCTGCTTTATAATCTGATAATTCCAACAATTCTGTCATCTGACCATTGCCATCTGTCAGTTGTTTTTTTCTGTGAGGTGGGATTTTCCTAGTTTCTGTATTTCAACTAATTTTGGATTATATCATGAACATTTGATTATTGCGTTTTGAAATTCTGGCCTTATTTAAACCCTATGAAGAATCCTGAGTTTTGTTGTATTTTATAAGACAGTCAATCTGATTGGGTTTAGGTGGGAAGTTGTGGCCCGTCTTCTGTGGATTAAGGATTCCGTGTCAATTGTCTCAAAGCCTTTGCAGTGCTCTTTGGATCTCTCCTTTGTGTGTACCACCCAGTGGCCAGTCTTTCACCTGTGTGGTGACCTGTCCCATAGATTTTAGTCTTTACTGTGCTGTTTCAAGTAGGATACGCATGTACAGCTTGGAGTGAGCCCTGCGTGTATAAGCAGCAGCAGCTTTATGGATTTGTTTCCCTTTCTGCGGTCTCTGTCCATTTCTCTGTAACTCCCCTTTCAGGTCTGTCCAGAAAGCTGGCCCTTTAGTTACTAGTGTAATTGCCGTCACAACTGTTTGTCTGGGGCCGAACTGTTTGTCTGGGGCTAAACTGTCTGGGAGGACAGGGATAGGAAAAAGCAGTAGGGTTCACTCACTCTCTTAGAATTCTCATTACTCTGATCATGCAGAAAGAGTCCCCTCCCTCAGAGGGTCGGGCATCTGTAGGCTTCTGCTGCGGCAGCTGCTTCTGCCACTTCAGGATTGCCTAGAATCTGAAATAGGAGAGAATGAAGGGGAAAAAATGAAAGCAAAACCAAAATATATTAAACGCATGTATATGGAATCTAGAAAGATGGTACTGATGAACCTGTTTGCAGGGCAGCAGTGGAGACGCAGACGTAGAGAACAGACCTGTGAACACGGTGGGGGAAGAAGAGGCTGGGACGAATTGAGAGAATAGCGTGGGAGCATGTACATTACCATCTGTGAAGTAGATGCCAAGTGGGGATTTGCCGTGTGACACAGGGAGCTCAACCTAGTGTTCTGTGACACCCGAGAGGGTGAGACGGGGAGGGAGATAACGAGGGGGTCAGGAAGGAGAGAACATATGTGTACCTGTTTCTGATTCATGTTGATGTACAGCAGAAACCAACACAATATTGTAAAGCAATTATCCTTCAACAAAAAACAAAAGAAAACAAAACCAGGATTCCTCCCAGTGTTTATAGTATTAAGAATCCCCTTGCCCACGTCCCCAGCCAGAATAGGAGGGATTGTCCTGGAGCTCTCTGTGTCCACACCTGGTTCCCTTTCCTGAATTTGAGGCTACTTTGAGTCTAAGCTGGGGAATCTTGGAGGAAAAATAGGAAACTGACTGCTTGCTCAGTGGAACTTTTGTGTTCTGGTCTTCTTCCTCCCATTTACCTGCTACTGTTTATTTTTCAGAGTCCTGAAATAGCTGCTCCATGCGTTGTTTGCAGACATGACAGCAGCATTCAGGGAAGAGTGTACTTACTCCATTAACTGGAACTGAAATTCTGAAGATGTGATGTTTGGAAGCTTTCTGTTATGTTTTTATTCAGCAGAGAGATTATTGGCTTGCAGGCTGCTGGGACCTTGGTCTGCTTAGGCTAGAGAGAAGTTAGAATGCTGTCATATTTTGGTTTGTTTATATTGTTATTTGTTTTTGAAGTAAGGAAATATTTAAAACATCACTCTGAATATTCCTGACATGTGAATGGAATCATTAAAACGATCATTTTAATAAGGTTTGGACTTAATGTCTTTTCAAACTAATACACAGACTTTAGCCTGTGGATGTGAAAATGAAGGGTCCTAGATGAGAAAGATTTATGATCACTCAGCTCAACCCTGGGGCCAAACTGTCAAACCCTGGGGCCTGCCACCAAAATTTTATCTTGTAACTTCATCCTTTACTGACAGACATTTAGCTTCAACGTGACTGATGTCACCTCAGATCACCAGATCTGTTTTATCATGACTTGTTTTTATCGAATCTCTCTCAGTTGGCTCTTTGAACTTTCAGTGTATTCCAGGTAGCATCCACTTTATCACCTGTTGGAATGATTTTGAAACTTAATTTTAAGTATTAACAATCCCAAGTCTTATCCACAAATATGGTAAGTGATAAGCCAGCTTTGTATGTTCTCTCCCAAATAATTTCTAGAAACTAAAATGGGCATGGGTCATTTCAAGGGCCCTTCACCTGAGCGCATATTGTGAGTTGATGTGAAGCATTAATCATCACCCTTTGGATAGTATCCTGTTACCTGTAGATGTGCTTTACTGGTCATTTATTAGATGCCTATGCACTCCCAGTTGCGTGGTGAGTCACTTTAGTGAGTGCCTGTTGGGGGCTGCTTGTGGAATAAAGCAGGGAACCGGATACACTTGAGTCTTGAGGCAGGCGTCCCCTGGAGTAAACTGCCATGAACACAGGAGTAAGGCTGGTGAGGAGGCACTTCTCGCTTAGCTCAGCAGAGGAGACCAAGGCTCCTCATTCTCAGAGAGACTGAGGCTGCAGGGCAGCCCGCGGTCAAGTACTTGGAGGAGATGGAGAGGAAGCCTGAGAGGTGAAAGGTTAATTTGTGGAGGGATCCGGGGAAAGCTTCCCAGAGGAGCTTGCATTTTTCTTTTTATCTGTTGATTTTAACATTACTTTTTAAAGAAGGCATACAAATAGTACTAATTTATTTTAGGGGAAAAAAATCAGGAAACAGCAGTAAGTTAAAAGAAAAAAGCAAGTTTCTTGGAATTTTGCTAATCAGAGATGAACATTATTCATGTTGCACATGTGATACTTTTGCCTGTGTATTTACTAACGTGTAAATATGGGTGTGTACACACGCATGCATAAACACATGCACACTAACTATAACTGGCTTTATAACATGACTATTTTATACGTGCCTCTGTTTACCAACAGACTTAACAGCATTTTCTTTTTTCTGTTTTTCTTTAGTTTATATACAATAAACTCACTTTTTATAGTGTACAGTTCTGTGAGTTTGACAAGCATATGGTCATGTGTCCATCACAGCATAGTTCAGAATGCTTTTATCACCCCTCAAAATTGTCTCATGCTGCATTTTTTTGGTCAGTCCCTCTCTTCTTTGATCTAACCCTTGGCAATCAGTGATCATGTTTCCATCCATGTAAGTTTTACCTTTTCCAGTGTGTAGTTTTTTGAGCCTGGCTTTTTTTCACTTAGCACCATGTCTGTGAGATATTCTTCCATGTTTATATGTGTGTCTGTGGTTTGATGCTTTTTACTGCTGAGTAGTATTCCATTTTATGGACATACCACTGTTTGCATATCCATTTGTTCATTGGAGGACATTTTGGATTGTATCCAATTTGTGGGTAGTTATAAATGGAGGTGCTATCCCTGCTGGCTCAGACAGTAAAGAATCTGCCTGCAATGAGGGAGACCTGGGTTTGAGCCCTGAGTTGGGAAGATCCCCTAGAGGGTGGCATGGCAGCCTACTCCAGTATTCTTGCCTGGAGAATTCTCATGGATGTAGGAGCCTGGCAGGCTACAGTCCATGGGGTCACAAAGAGTTGGGCCCAACTAAGCACAGAAACATTTACATTGAGGTGTAGGGTTATAATTTCCATTTCTCTAGGGCAAATACCTACGAGTGGGATTACTGGGCCATGTGACAAGTGTATGTTTAACTTTATAAAAAACTGCCAAGCTGTTTTCACAGTGGCTGTACCATTTTGCATTCTCACCAGTAGTGTATGAGAGTTCCAGTTGCTTTGCATCCTTGCCATCACTGGATAGTGTCTTAAAACTTTAAAAAATTATAGCTATGGTAGTGAGTGTGAAGTGGCATATCACTGTGATTTTAATTTGTATTTCCTTAACGGCTGGTGATGTTAAGGATCTTTTCTTGTGCTTATTTGCTGTAATGTTATCTTCTTTCATGAAGTGTCTGTTCATATCTTCTTTCCACTTTTTCATTGGGTTTGTTTTCTTCCTTTCATTTTTATTTTATTTATTTTTTGGCCATGCTGCGTGACTTGTGGGATCTCAGTTCCCCAACCAGGGACTGAACCCAGGTCATGAAATGAAAGCACCAGGGAACTCCCATGGATTGTTTTCTTATTATACAGATTTGAGAGTCATCTGTGTATTCTGGATATAGTCCTTCAAAATTCTTTTAAAATTTACCTTTTTATTATGGAAACTTTCAAATGTTTACTAATTATGTTAATCAGGGTTCTCCAGAGAAACAGAACAGTAGGCTATGAAAGATTTATTATTGAGGAGTTGGTTCATGAGATTATGGAGGCTGAGAAAGTCCCTTGATCTTCTGCAAGCTCAAGACCCAAGAAAGCCAGTGGTGTAATTTACTCTGAAGCTGAAGACCTGAGAACCAGGGAGCTGGAAATGAATTCAAGGACAGGAAAAGATGTGATGAGATGTGCCAGCTCAACAGGCTGGAAAAAGAGACAAATCCCCCCCCTGCCTTTTATTCTATATAGGCCCTCAAGAGACTGGACAAAGCTCAACCACTTGAGGGGAAGCAGTGTGCTTTAGTGAGTTTACAATTCAAATGCTAATCTCACCTGGAAATATCCTTACAGACATATCTAGAAACAGTGTTTAATCTGGGCATCCTGTGACTCACTCAAGTCGACACATAAAATTGACCGTTAGGTAGTATACCTTTCGGGGCTTCCCTGTTGGCTCAGTGGTAAAGAATTTGCCTGCCAACGCAGGAGACTTGAGTTTGATCCCTGGGTTGCGAAGATCCCCTAGAGGAGGAAATAGCAACCCATTCCAGTATTCTCGCAGGGAGAATCTCATGGACAGAGGAACTGGTGGGTTATAGTCCGTGGGGTCACAGAGAGTCAGAGCACCACATTAGCATTATTTTAAAACAAATCTCAGCTACCATAGCATTTCAACTGTAAATGCTTATTAGTATGCATCCCTAACAGTTAAAGGAGACCAAATGAGTCAATCCTAAAGGAAATCAACTCTGAATATTCATTGGAAGGACTGATGCTGAAGCTTTGATACTTTGGCCACCTGATGTGAAGGGCTGACTCATTGGAAAACACCCTGACACTGGAAAAAATCGAAGGCAAAAAGGAGAAGAGGGCAACAGAGGATGAGATGGTTGGATGGCATCACCAACTCAATGGACAGGAGTTTGAGCAAACTATAGGAGATAGTGAAGGACAGGGAAGCCTGGTGTGCTGCAGTTGATGGGCTCACAAAGAGTGAGACATAACTTAGCAGCTGAACAACAACAGTTAAAGACATTTTCCCCCCAAATGATACATTCACACTGATCACCTCTAAATAATTAATAATTCCTCAATATCATTTAATGTTCAGTATGTGTTCATTTTTCTCCAATGATCTCAAAAATGCCTTTTTGGTTTGAATTAGGATCTAAACAAGATCCACACATTGCTTTGGTTTGCTGTGGTTTTTAAGTCTCTGTTCTTCTGTAACAGCTCCCCTCTTCTTTTATGCCATGTATTTGTTGATGTGATATGCTAATTTGTTGTGTAAAATTTCCCACATTTTAGATTTGGCTGATGGCCACCTTGTAGTGTAATTTTAACAGGTTCCTCTAACTCTTCTATTTCCTGGAAGTTGGTTAAATTTAGAGGCTTGATTTTTGGGAGCGGGGTCCTGCAAGAAGCTTTATAGGTGTAACTGTTGCATCTTATTGGACCCACATCAGAGGCAGTAGTAGTCTCATTGCCTCACTTTGTAGGGACAAGACATGGATTGGTGAGTGTGCTGCGGAACTGCTGCCAAGATCCTGGCTCTCTGTGCACCAGTGCTGAACAGAAATATGGAGACAGAGCTATGGAGAAGGAAGTAGTGGCTTTATTTCTTTGCCAAAGAAGGAACACAGTAGGCTGGTGCCTCGGGAACTATGCTCCCCTCCCTGGAGAATAGGGAGAGGTTATATAGTCAGGCAGGGGTGTGTGATTAAGGACCAAGGCAGTTAATAGTCTTGTATTCTTCTTTCTTCTGCAGAGCTTCAAAAGTGTGGGGGTGCTGACAAGATTAGGGTGTGTGCAGGGTCTCAGGTGGTCGAGTCCCCTAAGCTTGATGAGCTTCTCTGGTCCCTTTAATCTTGCTTCAGGTGGTTTCTTGGCTGTTCCTCCCTTGATTAGCAGCTTCCCTTTGGGGAAAGGTCATGAAGGCTGGAGTAGAAATGGGGGACAGTAAGGCCTCCATGCCCAGGAGCCTCACACGGTCCTGCTTGGCATCAGAACCAACACCAAGGGACTTCCCTGGTGATCCAGTGGCTAAGACTCCACCCTTCCAATTCAGGGGGTGCAGGTTCAATCCCTGGTCAGGGAGCTAAGATCCCACATGCTGCACAGCCAGAACCAACACCAAGCAAAGCCAGTCTACTGACACCGGGTTGTGGGGAAGGAACACACAGAGTTTGTTTCAGGATGCCAGGCAAGAACAGGCAGCTTGTGCTCAAAAGATCTGAACTCCCCAGTGGCTTTCAGGGAAGAGTTTTAAAAGGCAGCATTAGTGTTACCTGGAAAACTGGGTTCACCTCTTGCTGGGTGTCAAGCCAAAAGACACAACCAAGCCAAAGATCGGAGGAAGGAAGGGTTTATTGTTCTATGTAGCAAATAAGGAGAACACGGGATCCTTTCCAAAGCAGTGTTTCTCTTGAATAGCATAATTGGGGAAGTTTTAAGCTAAGAGTTCATGCAAATTCATGAAGGGGCTTGGATGGTAGGCAGAGTCCAAGCATTAGTTGATTGAAATCTCAAGCATCAGAAAATGTCAACACCATCTTCCCCTTCAGTTCAGTTGCTCAGTCATGTCCGACTCTTTGTGACCCCATGGACTGCAGCGCGCCAGGCTTCCCTGTCTATCACCAACTCCTGGAGCTTCCTCAAACTCATGTCCATCGAGTCAGTGATGCCATCCAACTGTCTCATCCTCTGTCATCCCCTTCTTCTCCTGCCTTCAGTCTTTCCCAGCATCAGGGTCTTTTCCAGTGGATCAGTTCTTTGCTTCAGGTGATCAATTGGAGCTTCGGCTTCAGCATCAGTCCTTCCAATGAATATTCAGAACTGATTTCCTTAAGAATTGACTGGTTTGATTTCCTCATCTTCCCTTAGGTTCCTGTTGATCTGGTGCTTGAGCACTTCAGGCTAGTCTTTACTGTTGAAACCTAACTGGGAGTGTTTACAACTGATAGATTATCTTTGCTACTGTTACTTCTCCTGCTTGATAACAGTTGTGTATTCCTACATTCTTTTATCCCCTTAAGATCACTAATTACTGAGCTCCATTCAAGGACAAGCATTGTGCCCAGGCTTAGATCAAAAATAAATAGCTTAGGTAAAAAATGACTTCTCTTATGCCAAGAAAGATGCTGTTTCTCCTGCTTACATCCTGGTGATAGTAGCAGGGTGCATGATCAGCTCGTGGACTTTCTTCTGACTGGTTGATGGTGAGGTAACAGGATGATGTTTTCATAATCTTATTCATCAACCTTCTGGTTTTAACCAGCCTAGAGGCTCCATGATTGGGGGCAGCAGATAGTCACCATCCTCCACCTGAGTATGGGTCACAGTTTCTGCAGTTTGACTCAAAAATGTGCGTCAGATCATCTTGTATATCCTTTGTGGAGGACCAGGGCCCTGCTTTATCACTGAACTATTGTTTAAGCCATCATTACTTTTCTTGCTTAACTGCTTTTCCTTTGTTTCTGTGTTCCTTCTTTTCTCTAACTAGTAACTACTGAGTCTGCTCTTTAGAAGGCTTGGAAGACTAAAGCTTTTTTCTACAAATGAGGACCAGGGGCGGAGAGGGGTTTCTATACCCAGCAAGGTCCTTCACAATTCTGCTAGGTTTCAGTCCCCCTCCTTTTTGATACTTTTCAGTCTTTAGAGGGAACAGGAGGGAGACAAGAAAGGGAATAAAGTTTTGGATACAGAAGTTAATCATAAACTCTGCAGGGAAACTCAGTTTTTAGGAGAACTCAGTTTCAGATACAAGTGTTCTGAATTTGATCTATCTGTTTAAAATTCCTCATCAACCTTTTTACCTAGTGGCCTAACAGCCTTTAATGATCTTGAACTGCATCACTGGTTCCCACTGGAGATGGGAAGAGGTTTTGCCCGCATCCCCTAGCGGACATTTGACAATTTGTTGTTGTAGTTCGCTCAGTTGTGTCCAACTCTTTGCAACCCCATGGACTGCAGCACGCCAGGATTCCCTGTCCTTCACTGTTTCCCAGAGTTTGCTCAGATTCATGCCCATTAAATCGTTGATGCCATCCAACCATCTCATCCCCTGTCATCCCTTCTTCTCCTGCCTTCAATCTGTCCCAGCATCAGGGTCTTTTCCAGAGTCGGCTCTTCCCATCAGGTGGCCGAAGTTTTGGAGCTTCAGCATCAGTCCTTCCAATGAATATTCAGGGCTGATTTCCCTTAAGATTGACTGGTTTGATCTCCTTGGGACTTTCAAGAGTTTTCTCCAGTGCCACATTTCAAAGCATAAATTCTTTGGCTCTCAGCTTTCTTTATGGTCCAACTCTCATATCCATGCATGACTAGTGGAGAAACCATAGCTTTAACTATACCGACCTGTGTCAGCAAAGTGATGTCTCTGCTTTTTAATACACTATCTAGGTTGGTCATAGCTTTTCTTCCAAGGAGCAAGCATCTTTTAATCTTAATAGGATGGCTGCAGTTCATCCTAAAGGAGATCAGTCCTGGGTGTTCATTGGAAGGACTGATGTTGAAGCTGAAACTCCAATACTTTGGCCACCTGATGCGAAGAGCTGACTCATTTGAAAAGATCCTGATGCTGGGAAAGATTGAGGGCAGGAGGAGAAAGGGACAACAGAGGATGAGATGGTTGGATGGCATCACCAACTCGATGGACATGGGTTTGGGTGGACTCCGGGAGTTGGTGATGGACAGGGAGGCCTGGTGTGCTGCGGTTCATGGGGTTGCAAAGAGTTGGACATGACTGAGTGACTGAACCGAACTAAACTGAGTCACTGCCCACAGTGATTTTGGAGCCCAAGAAAATTAAGTCTGTCATTGTTTCCATTGTTTCCACATCTATTTGCCATGAAGTGATGGGACCAGATGCCATGATCTTAGTTTTTTGAATGTTGAGTTTTAAGCCAGCTTTTTCGCTCTCCTCTTTCACCATCATCAAGAGGCTATTTAGTTCCTCTTCCTTTTCTTCCATTAGGGTGGTGTCACCTGCATATCTGAGGTTATTGCTATTTCTCCCTGAAATCTTGATTCTAGCTTGTGCTTCATCCAGCTCAGCATTTCACATAATGTATTCTGCATATAAGTTAAATAAGCAGGGTGACAATATACAGCCTTGACATACTCCTTTCCCAATTTTGAACCAGTCCATTGTTCCATGAGAACCGTTTGAACATTTGACAGTATCTGGAGACAGTTTTTGTTTGTCACCACTCCGGTCCACCTCCTTGCAACAGTTGGAGTAAGTATTGGCATCAAGAGGGTAGAGGCCAGCGATGCTGCTAAACATCTGCAGTGCAGAGGACTATCCCTGCAACAAGCGATCTGGCCCACGGTATCAGTACTGCTGAGTTCATGAAAACCTGGAGTGCAGGGTAGGTATAGTGTGGGTATCAGAATTTTGAAACGATGAACCAAGGATGTGAACCACTAGCAAAGACCAAAAGCTACAGGAAATCAGAGAGAGAGAGAGAGATGAGACTGGTTTGGCAGAAGAAAGAGCCAAAGAAAGCTTTAGTGGAGACTGACTCAAATTTGAGTTAGAAGAATGACTTTGATATGGGAACATACAGAACAAGAAGGTTTTTGGTTGAGTCCAGCAAAGTTAAAACCATCTAGTTTTCAAGTGGATTGAGAAACTCTGGCCTTGGTCCATTACACAATGGTGATTCTCTAAATCTATCAGTCCTTCTGCCTTTGTTAGCTGGGATTCTGTAAGGAACTTGCCCTCATCATCCATTTGATTACCCTGAAATACAGTTTATACAGGAAAGGCAGGGTACATGCTTGATTTTTTTCCCTTTATTTATCAGTGTTCCTAATAACAAGCTGATGCTTTAGCAACTTCCACAGTTGAACAATGGGTTCTTCCTCCTTGTAATGTTCATACAAACTTGTGATATGGTGTTAGTCTTTTAGTCGTGTCTGACTCTTTGCAGCCCCATGGACTGTAGCCTGCCAGGCTCCTCTGTCCTTGGAATTTTCTAGGCAAGAATACTGGAGTGGGCTGCTGTTCCCTCTTCCAGGGGTTGAACCTGGGTCTCCCGCATTGCAGGCAGATTCTCTACTGTCTGAGCCACCAGGGAACTGGTGAATTTTTATGTATTTAATATATTTCAATATTTTGTGATCATCTAAAAAGACTTTATTTTGAAATAATTTCAGCATTACATAAGTATTGCAGGAATATAAAATCATACATACTCTCACTTAGATTCTCCAAATGTTAAATTTTTTTTACCACATTTTTGCTTTATCCTTTCTATTTCCCTCTGTTTATATATGTATATATATGAACCTGTGTATCTGTGTATTTTTATAATATTTTAAATCTTTTGAGGATATGTTGCAGACTTGATGCCTCTTTGTCCCTAAATACTTCAGAATCCTCAAAGACAAGACCACTTTTTAAGTAACCTCAGTATAATGATGGAAGTCAGGGAGTTAACCCTGATACAGTTGCTAACCTGTTCACCTGAGTTGTGTTCCCTTATTGTCTCAAAACTGATCTTTATGGTACAAGAATGTCCTGGATTGATGTTGCATTCACTCATCATGTCTCTTCAGTCTCCTTGAGTCTGGAGTATCAGCCTTTGTGTTTCATGACATTGACATTTTGAAAGAATACAGTCTAGTTATTTTGTAGAAAGTCCCTCAGTTTGGGTTTGTCTGATGTTGTCTCCTGTTTCGATCCTGGTTGTTTTGTGGTATTGTCAGGAATACCACAGAAATGATGATGCATTCTTTTTAGTGCATCACCCCAGAGGCAAATGATACCGATTTGTTCCATTACTGATGATCTTAACTCTGTTAAAGTGATGTGTGCCACACTTCTCTGCTGTGAGGTTGTTTTTTTTCTGTCATTAGTAACTACTTTTGTGGGGGAGATACTTTTAGACTGTAAATATCCTATAACTTCTCCAGCTTTCACTCAGTATTTTTAATATCCACTGATGATTCTTGCTTGAACCAAGTATTATTTATGACAATTGCCAGTGATGGCAATTTTATGAATCCATCATTCCTTTTGTATTTATTAGCAGGATTTTTGATCTTAAGGAAGAATTTTCCCTTCTCCCCTGTTTGTTTACATCAGTGTAGACTCATGAATTCATATGTTATCAGTGGGTTTTAATGACTTAGCTATCATTATTTATTTTGATCAGATTGTTCTGGGTTTGGCCAATGAAAGCCCTTTTGAACTGGCTCTAGTGCCCTTTAGACATGTTCACTTCCCTCTCTAACACAAGGTTTAAAGGCTCATCTCAAACTCTTCTACCTCAGCTCCAAGGAACCCTGGTTCCTTTCAGTGAAAAACAATGGTATTTAGAAACCAAGATTTGGGTGTTGTTTTAATGAAATACATAAATTAATGAATAAATATTTTGATGCTTATATTGTCCTCTGGCGCCCCTTCAAGTTGACTTGTATCCTTAGTCCCAGTAGTCTTTAGAGCATCCTTGCTTTCTGACATACTCATCTTGTGTATGTCCTGCCACATACCTGGAATCAGTCATTTCTCCAAGAAGTTTCCATTCCTATTAGTGGGAAATAATATTCAGAACCTTGTTCTGGACAGTTGAGGTACTTATCATTATTGAGTTATTATTTCTAGCCCTTTTCAATGGATACAGCTATTTTTTAAAATAAATAAATTCATATTAATATTTTCTATTGAAATTTAAGGGATTTTACTTAACTACTTTGATTTTTATACTTTCATTTCTTTTTCTTTTATGCTTAAGTTTTTGACTCCTAAAAATTACAAGTAGAATTACCAAATGATCCAGCAGTTCCCCTGGAGAAGGGAATGACAAACCACTTCAGTATTCTTGCCTGGAGGGCAGGAGGAGAAGGAAGCAACTGAGGATGAGATGGTTGCATGGCATCGCTGACTCAATGGACATGAGTTTGAGCAAACTCCTGGAGGCAGCGAAGGACAGGGAAGCCTGGTGTGCTGCAGCCCGTGGATGGGGTTGCAAAGAGTCGGACGTGACTGAGCAGCTGAACAACAGCCGGCAGTTCTACTCCTGAGGAGAACTCAAAAGAATTGAAAGCAGGGACTCAAACGGGATGTTGCTACAGCCGCATTCATACAGTGTTATTCACAACAGTCAAAAGATAAAAGCAACTCAAGTGTCCATCAACAGAGGAATGGATAAACAGAGTGTGGTATACACATATGATGGAATCTCGTTTGTCCTTCACAAGGAAATTCTGACAGATGTTGCAACCTGGACACATTTCCCCACCGGCGTCAGCTTGATGAAGACTGGAGTGCGTGTGAGTTCTGCTGGACCTTCCGCATGGTCATGACAAGGGCTACTGTTTATTGTGCTTCACACTCACTATGTGCTGGGTGTGCTGACAGTGTTTAATCCTCCGCAGCCACAGAGGCCCAGAGAAGAGAAGCGGTGTGCCCAGGGCACAGAGCTGTTTTTAGTAAGTGGCAGAGCTGAAGTCAGAACTCAGGATCATGAGACCCCAGAGCCCCAACTCTGTAACTACTGTGCTGAGTGACTGTTGCTTACAGCTGGCGATGCCATTAGTTGCGTCAGGGAAGGAGTTTTGTGTTCACTTTCATGGGTGACTGGGGACGTTTAGGTGCAGGTGTCCAACATGGGGCAGTGTCGCAGCCTGCATCCGGGGCTTAGATGGGAGCTCGAACTAGAGAAGCAGATTTGGGAGTGGGAGTCGGGGACAGGGAAATCTGTGGGTACACACGTCTGGTGAGAAAACAGCAGAGGGAACTGGCCCGGGGAGCACCCACCATTTGCAGGGCTGTAGGATGGGAAGGAAGGAGCGGAAGCCAAGAGTGGATGGGAGGGTGATCAGCGATGGCCAGTGCTGTGAGGGGCTCAGGGACCAGGTTTCGCCGCAGCTCTGCCAGAGACTTGCTGATCCTGGTTGGGTTGTTTAACATTGCTCCCTTATTTTCCTTATCAATAGGGTGGGACTTAGAAATGATAATCCTCTTGGCGTGATGAAGACATCCTGCAATTACATAATGGTGATGGTTGCATGATACTGAATGTATTAAAAACCACTGAATTCTATGTACACTTGAAGTGGATGATTTTTATGATGCGAGTAAATTACATCTCAATTAAAAACAAGCAAACCAACCGTGTTTTTCCCAGGATCAGGTGCAGGTTAAGTAAAAGGACAGAATCTTGTGACACTGCCCAGCATAGCATTTGACCCGTGGTAGAAGGACTCAGCAAATCTTGAATTTTTAAAAAATTTTATGTATTTATTATTTATTTATTTTTGTCTGCACTAGTCTTGTTGCTGCACGCAGGCTTGGTCTAGTTGCAGCGAGCGGGGGCTACTGTCTTAGTTGAGGTTGCTTGGTCTTCTCACTGTGGTGACTTCTTTCTCTCTCTTTTTTTTTTTTGCAGTGGTTTCTCTTGTTGCAGAGCACAGGCTATAGGCACATGGGCTCAGCAGTTGCAGATTGAGGGCTGTAGAGTTCGTGGGCTTCAGCAGTTGTGGCGCACAGGCTTAGTCACCCTGTAGCATATGGGATCTTCCCGGACAATGATTGAACTGGTGGTGTCTCCTGCATTGGCACGCGGATTCTTCTTCTTCATTTTTAAAACCTTTTTATTTATTTATTTTTAAAATTTTATTTATTTTTTATTTGGTGGAAAATTGCTTTACAATTTTGTGTCGGTTTCTGACAGGCAGATTCTTAACCACTGGACCATCAGGGAAGACCCAGCAAATGTTGGATTTTTGAGGAGGGCCCCAGGGTCACACATTCTGGAGGGCACTGTCTTTATTGCCTTCGGTGTTGGGGACACCAGTATACTAAGACTGTGCTGAATTTGTAATCCAGTGCCTGGATTTGTGTGCTAAGGTGCAGGGGGAGGTACGTGAATGTCTAAGTCCCTGAATATATGCACAAGGCCCTGGGGTGTGGCCACTTAAGGAGGCTTCTCTCCTTTGGGACCCTTCCTCAGCTGGCTGCTGCTGCTGCTGCAGTGCTGGGGGCTGTTCGGGTTGTGCTGGGCTTCTCCAGGTGGACTCTCTCCTGGCCTCTTAGACTATGCAATTCTCTAAGTTCAGTTGCTCAGTCATGTCCGACTCTTTGTGACCCCCATGAACTGCAGCCTGCCAGGCTCCTCTGTCTATGGGGATTCTCCATACAAGAATACTGGAGTGGGATGCCGTGTCTTCCTCCTGGGGATCTTCCCAACCCAGGGATTGAACCCAGGTCTCCCACATTGGAGGCAGATTCTTTATCATCTGAGCCACCAGGGAAGCCCATGCTGAAGCCTAGCTTGCAAGATTTTAAGCGTGACCTCACTAGCGTGGGAAATGAGTGAAATTGTCCAATGGTTAGCACGTTCTTTAGTACTACCCTTGGGAACTGGGATGAGGGTTGACTTTTTCCAGTCCCGTGGCCACTGCTGGGTCTTCCAGATTTGCTGACATATTGGTTCAACACTTTGATAGCACCATCCTTTAGGGTTTTGAATAGCTCTGCTGGAATTTCATTGCATCCACTGGATTTATTGACAGCCGTGCTTCCTAAGGCCCACTTGACTTCACACTCCAGAATGTCCGGTTCTGGGTGACTGACCACATCATCATGGTTATCTGTTTCATTAAGATCTTTTTTGTACAGTTCTTCCATGTATTCTTTCCATCTTTTCTTGGTCTCTTCAACATCTCTTTCATTTCTGTCCTTTATTGTGCTCATCTTTGGGTGAGGTGTTTCCTTGAGATTTTCAATTTTCCTGAAGAGATCTCTAGTCTTCCCCCTTTTGTTGTTTTCCTCTATTTTTATGCATTGTCCATTGAAGGCCTTCCTGTCTGTCCTTGCTATTCTTTGGAACTCTGCGTTTAGTTGAGTGTACCTTTCCCTTTCTCCCTCACCTTTTGCTTCTCTTCTTTCTTCAGCTATTTGTAAAACCTCCTCAGATAACCACTTTGCCTTCTTGCTTTTCTGTTTTGGGGGCTGGTTTTGTTCAAAATCTCATGTACAATATTATGAACCTCTGTCCATAGTTCTTCAGGCACACCATTTACATCTCTATTTTGGCCTCAGTTAATCTTTAGTAAAAAATTGCTCACGGCCTCCTGCTTTCTCATTCACTGAGCAAAGCTGTCCTGTCCTTCACATCTGTTGAGGTAGTTTGTCAGAGATGTTGGGGTAGGAGGTGCCCAGGAATTAAAGCAGGGGGAGGAAGGAAAAGTAGGGGGGAAGGTTTTGCTTTTTTGAATCACGTTGGTGATGTGACACTGCTTCCAGGGATTTCAGCTTCACCTGTGAAGCTAGGACACCAGAAAGGAAGGGGGCAGAGAAAGCCCAGATGCCAGCAGCGTCTAAACATCTTCAGATGTGTTTGGTTTGAAGGGCTTGTTTCCTGTGTCCTCTACACACGCATCGTTTTTCACTCCATTACTGATTCACATGGTCTGAAAACGCAGCTTTGGGGCAGGGTGGCTTTTTCAGTAAAATGTTGTGGGCATTCTTTTGGCAGGAAAGATGCTGACCGTCCTGTGGTTTTCTGAAATCATGTGCAATTATATCATCAGCCACATAATAAGGTTTTCTAGGCTTCTTTTTAAAAAAAAAAACAACAAGAAAATGTTTTTGCACTTCACTGGATAATATTGTTTAACATGCTCTCAGTCATTGAATGTCCCCAAAGAAGCCTATTTTAATTGATCTGAGACTGATAGATTGTGGCCAGCCATTGCCACCAAGTAGTGTGTGGTTTAGTATGCGTGCCCTAGAGCTCACGCTGTTTTAAGTATAATAATTTATGGTAAAAGTAAGAGTCTTGCCAGAAAAAGAAATGGAAATGCAGTCTGCTGAGTTTGGCTCTTAACTCACATATGGGTTTAGGAGTCCAAAAGAGCAAACTTATTTACACAGTAGAACCCAGCTTGAACAACAGGTCAGAGTACTGGCTGGAGTTGGCCTTGTGACATGGGCCAGCCTCAGGCCAACCAACAGACAGCTTTCTGAAGCAACAGCAGCCCAAACCCTTCTGTCCTCAGTGAAAACAAAGCCCTCAGAGGTTTGAAGCGAGCACAGCCTGGGGTGTACCTGTCAGAGCTGGCCTCCCGAGTCCCTGCTTTTCTTGTGACTGCCCTGAGCCCTCAGCAGCCTCCCCACTTTTGTCTTCATCTCTCCCTTTCTCCTCAACAATCAGGAAGTTAGCTGCCTTGGCCCCCGTGGCTCCCTTGCTTAACTACTGCCTGATTGGTGTTCCCTGCCAGGCTGGGTGACTTTAGCTCCTGGGGGCATCCCTGCCTTTCCCAAGCAGGTAGTTTCCTTTTAATTTCTGCATCTCTCAGGTCTGAAGCTTGGACATTGGTTAGCTGGAGGAAAATAATGGAACCAGAGATCATGGGGAAAAAGCATTGATTGCAGGTTAAATAATTTACACCTGTAATTAGCTCCTTCCTTTTGGAACCAAAATGTGTTTGCTTGTGACTCTATTGTCTCAGGGGAGGGAGGATTATATTTTAACTCAAGGGATGGATGACCTCCCTTGAGTGGAATAACTCAAAGGTTATTTTTCTTAGAAAAATTGAGTTGTTGCTGTTGTTAGATCCCTTTGAGTAATCATGCTGTGTGTTTTGTCAGAGACTCTCATGACTGGCTCCTGGTGTCTCTTACTATGTTCCTTGAAGAGAAATTATGCACGGATGCCTTTTCCCGTGGCCTAGGGTGCAGGGAGTTCTGGACCTTGGATAAGTCCACCATTAGGCATCTGGAGTAGAAGAATGAGGTGTGCGGAGAAACCAGCTCTGGGCTCTGGGACAGAGTTTCTGGGTACCGCTGGCTTCATGGGGAGGCATGAGTATCAGAGATAAGAAACGGGGCTTCCCTGGTGGTCCAGTGGCTAAGACTCCAAACTCCCATGCAGGGGGCCCAGGTTCAGTCCCTGGGCAGGGAGCAACTACTGCCTGTATGCTGAAACTAAAGACGGGCACAGCCAAGGAAATAAGTATTTAAAGAGAGAGAGAGAGATGACAAATGGACCGTGCCCAGCATGAGGCCTGAGAACATCCTCATTACACTATTGATGCTGCCTAAACACCAGCCCTTGTCTTTCTGCAGCACTGCTGCTGCACAGGTAGCTAGTTGAGACCCTTTGCATACCATGCCGCGTGGCTCCTGACCTGAGAGCTTGCTTATGCTTTAGGGTCATCTGTCCTTTGGCCCTCTATAGAGCAGCTTAAATTCCCTGGTCTCCAGACTCAGAAAGATGGAAGGGAAAGACCTGCTGTGCCTTTTCTGCAGTTCTGGTCTCAGGGACCCCATCTGAGCATCCACTGAGAGTGGTTAGAATGGAACTGCTTCTTGAAGTGCGGTGGCATTTTAACAACTTACCTGTTGGATCTCTGTGACTAAATGCCAAACGTGCTCATCTTTCAGATATTTTTTTCAGTACTGGTGGGAAGTTTGTTGTTGTTATTTAGTCATTAAGTCATGTCTGACACTTTTGGCACCCCATGGACTGTAACCCACCAGGCTCCTCTCTCCATGGGATTTCCCAGGCAAGAATACTGGAGTGGGTTGCCATTCCCTTCTCCAGGGGATCTTCCCAATCCAGGGATTGAACCCACATCTCCTTCACTGCAGGCTGATTCTTTACCTCTGAGCCACCTGGGTAGCGCCACGGGTGGGAAGAGAGAGATTTTAATTTTGCACGTGCCACAGTTGATTAGAGCTTGGTCTGATTCTGAAGGTACTTTGAACCCTGCTTGTGTGTGTGGTGTGTATCACTCAGTTAACAGGTCCTTGGTCGTTGCCCCCCTGATGAGTAAATGAGCTTCTGTGTTTTACTCTGTGCATTTAATTAATTTAATTGGAGGATAATTACTTTACAATATTGTGATGATTTTTGCCATACATCAACATGAATCAGTGACAGGCATGCATGTGTCCCCTTCATTCTGAACCCCCCTCCCACCACCCTCACCACCCTGTCCCTCTAGGTAGATGACTCTGTGCATTTAAATTGTGTGTGACCTGACAAATCTGGATACTGACCAGCACACCCTTTTTGTGTTTCCCAAACTCGTTTCCCTCTACACACTGCTATGTAGTGTTAATAGTCATCCTGAGAAATAAAAACATTTTGTGTTCAGGTCATGTCGTCCACGTGTCAGATGAAGGTAAACAGGTTTTTGACTATGAGGCTTTTCAGAAAGGTTAACATGCCCATGTGTTCTGAGGACCCCAAGACCAGGAGGGATGTCATTATGATGGAAACAGCATGGAGCTTAGCATGAGAAAACCCAGGGCTGGGTGGCCGTGGGGGCCATAGCCAAGCACCCCGTGTGAATTCAGGACTGCTGCTCTGTAGCTGGAAGAGTCAGCCTGCAGTAGTTGTTTTCAAACTTAAAAGGATTTTTTTTTTTTTAAAGCACAACAGAAATATTTTCCCAGTGTATAAACCAGACTGATGATTTGCAAATTATGCTTCCTGAAGCGTTGGTTCAGGAGACTATTGACAGGTGTTCTGGGGAATTCCCTGGCGGTCTGGTTAGGACTCCACATTTTCACTGTTGAGGGCATGGGTTCCATTCCTGGTTGAGGAACTAAGATCCCTGGGAACTAAGATCCCACAAGCTACACAGCATGGCCAAAAAATAAAAATAAAAATAGGTGTTCTGTTCTTTGATCAGAAGAGTTTCAGTTCAGTTCAGTCGCTCAGCCGTGTCCGACTCTTTGCAACCCCATGAATCGCAGCACGCCAGGCCTCCCTGTCCATCACCAACTCCCGGAGTTTACTCAGACCCATGTCCATTGAGTCGGTGATGCCACCCAGCCATCTCATCCTCTGTCGTTCCCTTCTCCTCCTGCCCCCAATCCCTCCCAGCATCAGGGTCTTTTCCAATGAGTCAGCTCTTCGCATGAGGTGGCCAAAGTATTGGAGTTTCAGCTTCAGCATCAGTCCTTCCAATGAACACCCAGGACTGATCTCCTTTGGGATGGACTGGTTGGATCTCCTTGCAATCCAAGGTACTCTCAAGTGTCTTCTCCAACACCACAGTTGAAAAGCATCAATTTTTTGGCGCTCAGCTTTCTTCACAGTCCAACTCTCACATCCATACATGACCACTGTAAAAACCATAGCCTTGACTGGACAGACCTTTGTTGGCAAAGTAATGTCTCTGCTTTTTAATGTGCTCTCTAGGTTGGTCATAACTTTCCTTCCAAGGAGTAAGCGTCTTTTAATTTCATGGCTACAATCACCATCTGCAGTAATTATGGAGCCCAGAAAAATTAAGTTTGACACTGTTTCCACTGTTTCCCCATCTATTTCCCATGAAGTGATGGGACCAGATGCCATGATCTTAGTTTTCTGAATATTGAGCTTTAAGCCAGCTTTTTCACTCTCCTCTTTCATTTCATCAAGAGGCTTTTTAGTTCCTCTTCACTTTCTGCCATAAGGGTGGTGTCATCTGCATATCTGTGGTTATTGATATTTCTCCCGGCAATCTTGATTCTAGCTTGTGCTTCATCCAGCCCAGCATTTCTCATGATGTACTCTGCATATAAATTAAATAAGCAGGGTGACAATATATAGCCTTGACGTACTTCTTTGCCTATTTGGAACCAGTCTGTTGTTCCATGTCCAGTTCTAACTGTTGCTTCCTGACATGCATATAGGTTTCTCAAGAGAAGGTCAGGTGGTCTGGTATTCCCGTCTTTTTCAGAATTTTCCACAGTTTATTGTGATCCACACAGTCAGAAGAGTTTAGGAACCACTAAAATGAAGGTACTTGGGTGAGGGGCTAGATTCTGTGCCTACGCTCCACCTCACCCCCAGCTAAGGAATTCAGTGTGGAAGCGAGGCCCTGCCAGACACAAGCATTCACTGACTCTGCTGCTCTCCAGGAAACCTCCTAGAGCCTTCTGCTGGTCCCCAAACTCTCAGTGATCCTCTGCCTTCCAAACCTCAACCCGCACCCCCCACCCTGCCCCAAGCCCCTGGTACCTGGTTAGTTCCTATCTGTGTATTTTGGGGTGTGGTGGCTGGGTTGGAACGGAGACTCTGAGCACAGCAAGCCCCCAGGTGCCACTGAGCTGTCAGGGTCAGTGAAGGAGCCGTCTGACTACATAGGAGCCACGCAGCTTAAAGTTGTTTCAGACATCTTTGAATGGAAAGTCATTTTTATACCTGGTGGTTTTTAAGACTCCTGAAAATTGTTTTTAAAAGCTGTGACTTTTGCTTATAGGTGTATTTTTAAATGAGCTTCATGAAATCCTTTGATAAACTGGTGATCATGGAAGGTTAGGATTTTTTTTTTTTTTACTTATCTTTTTTTTTTTTTATTAGTTGGAGGCTAATTACTTCACAACATTTCAGTGGGTTTTGTCATACATTGATATGAATCAGCCATAGAGTTACACGTATTCCCCATCCTTTGTCTAGTCTTCCAAGATGCTTTCATAGATGCACAGGTACTGTTCACTTAGGTGTGAGGGGGGGAGGGTCCTTGCCATCCCATTGGTGAGAGTGTGTGTGTGCATGCTAAGTTGCTTTAGTAATGTCCAACTCTTTGCAACCCTGTGGACTGTAGCCCGTCAGGATCCTCTGTCATGAAGATTTTCCAGGCAAGAAAACTTGAGTGGGTTGCTATGCCCTCCTCCAGGGGATCTCCCTGACCCACGAATCAAACCTGTATCTCTTTTGTCTCCAGCATTGGCAGGTGGGTTCTTTACCACTAACACCACCTGGGTAGCCCAGGCTGCCTTTTTCCTTTCTTTCTTTTTAAAATGAAACTAGCAATATTATGTTGGTTTCAGGTGTACAACAAGGTATAAGATTCAGATGTATATATATATACACACACACACATACATGTACACATATACATACATAAGCCTTGTACACATATACATACATAAGGCCAAGTTTGGCCTTGGAGATGATGAACTTTTCTGATAAAGAAATGGGACTGATGTACATTTGGAGGGTGACTTTCATTTTCCATTCAAGTGTATAATATCATTTTAAAATATTCATGACTAGTTTCAAAACAAAGGATTCTTAGAAGTCACTAAAATGTAACTCATAATAAATATGGATGTTTCCCCAAAGTGTTTACACATAAAATTATTAGTTTTTAAAATAAAACCACACATACTCATTGTAAAAATTTTGGAAAGTAACAGAAGCCTAAATTTCAAAAAAAAATCCACAATGCTGCCACATAGATGGATCCCCGAAATTCCAAATGTTTTTTTTTCCCAAATGTTTTATACTTTTCTTTGTTTTCAAAAAATTTAAATAATATAGTCAATATCTTTACCTTAACAGTCTGTTATGAATTGATTTGTAGGGAATTCCTTGGCGGTTCAGGGATTAGGACTCTGAACTTCCAATGCAGGGGCCTGGGTTCCATCCCTGGTCAGGGAACTAAGATCCCACAAGCTGTACAGCCAAAAAAAAAAAGAATTGGTCTGTAAAACCATTTGAATCTGGTATCTTTAAGAGTGAGTGGTATAGTAATGTATCTATCATGCAAGAATTTTCATTGTAGTAGATACCCAGGACCTGTTGTGCAAATTTAACTCTATGCCAAGGTGCCCTTTTTAGTCAATATGAGCTCGAGTATGCCATAGTAAGAAACAAACCTAAAATCTCCATGGCTTAGGACAAGGGAGGTTTCCTTCTCCCCCATGTCATGCGCTCATCTCAGGGCAGTGGGAAGCTGGCTGCCCCATCAGCCCCACTCAGAGGCCAACCCCACCAGAAACACTACTGGCCAGCTGGAGAAGGAGCATCATGAAGTTGCTCACAGTTCCTGAAGGAAGCCAGAGGTAACAGGTGTCTCATCCACTCACCTTTCTTTGCCCAAACTCAGAAGCAGAGTCGGGTTTTGAGAGGCTTGAGACTCATCTGATTTTGGAGACCCACTCTTAAGGAAAAAGATTTAGAGTTAAATACTATTCTACCTAGTTTTACATTGTTAAGAATGAGAAGCACAGAAAATTACAAATTTTAGAAGTATTTTCCTTCTGTTATTTTGGCCTCCACTAAGATAGATGGTATTTGAACATTAGTATAATCAGTTAATTTTGGAAAAGTGCACAAAAATTGATCTGAAATTCCAGAGGCCATCAGAGCAATCTGGGGCTTCCTAGGTGACACTAGAGGTAAAGAATCCACCTGCCATTGCAGGAGATGCAAGAGACGTGGGTTCGATCCCTGGGTTGGGAAGATCCCCTGGAGAACCCACTCCAGTATTCTTGCCTGGAGGATCCCATGGACAGAGAGCCTGGTAGGTTACAGTCCATGGGGTGGCAAAGAGTTGGACACGACTGAGGGACATGGCACACACCGGCCAATTCAAGTTTTAGTTTGCCCACTCCCTTGTGTCGGGTGATGTCATTACACAATCGATATGCTCTTATACTGCATACATCACCTTATTGATCGGTGTGTGTAGGAGGCTGTCATTGGAACGTTTGTCTCTTCAGGCTGTTGCCATGCGTTGGAGGCAACTTGGTGTGCCATTTTATTTGGGGCTGTCAGACTTTGTCAGTTCAAGATTTTTCAGATACTTTACGATGTGATCTGATACACTGGCTACATAAATTATATTAATCTCCCACACATAGGTATTTTCCCCTTATAGTACTGCTACGAGTTTCTGCCCTATGAATCCCGGAATTCTCATAAGTTCTGTTTCATGTGATTCCCACCAAAATGGGAGGAAAGGTATAGTGTGTTTATAATTGGATACTGTGCATTATGGGGTATATCCCTGTTGGGAAACACCTAACTTCCATTTAGGCGCTGATGAAAAGAGAATTGTCCACTGACTACTGTTTCACACATTTGATGATCTGAAGAATTCTCCTGCTAAAAACTTCTAGCTTCTGGCCCCTTATGATTCAAACCCTTTCTTCCTTCACCACTCAGCCACTTTTAGTTTGGCATGGAAGGGCATGTTGATCTTGTGAATTTTAAGGCCTGCTTCCTCATCATGATGTCAGATCAGCGCATATCTGGAGGCCATTCCTACAGAGGGAAGACTACAGTGGCTGTACGTGGAAGCGACCCCTAGACCCAAATTCAGTCTCTTTCTCTCAGCTTCCAGTTAACCGACTCCCCAAAACGCCCACTGTTACTCCATCACCACTGGCAAAAGGCATTGTAATGGATGGGAAGTTGTGGCACAAGCTTCATCATCCTGAAAATAAATTTTCCCTGGGAAACTCAGCCCCAATCTCCAACCCTACCGTGAGCCCGGAAGTCAGAGAACGGGCTGTACTGTGAAGCATACTGTTGTTAGCACAGTGCTCCAGAAGCGTCCTGATGGTTTTCACTCCCACCAGTAGTAACAGGGGGTTATGAGTTTTTTAAAAGTTTTATGTCATCTTAATCAGCCAGCTGTTTGCCCCCCATCCACACTTTTTGATGTTGCCAGTCATAATTAGCCATAGCTGTGGAAATTTGACAACCTTTTTTATTTTTTAATTTCTTTTAATGGGAGGCCAATTACTTTACAATATTGTGATGGTTTTTTGCCATCCATCAACATGAATTGGCCATTGCCATACATGTGTCCCCTCCCTCCTGAACCCCCTCCCATCCCATCCCTTGAGGTTGTTACAGAGCGCTGACAGCCTTTTAACATCAGTACCTTTCAAGCATGCAAATATTTACTCCTGAGCAGTTGGTAGGTGCTACACAGAGCAGACTTTCTTCCAGGGTGCCCCTGTGATCTCCTGGTGAGCAATGCAATGGCTCTTCCTTATTTACATCTTTTTGAACATCTCTGTACAGTTTTACATGTATCTTTGTCTACTGCAGAATTGTTATAAGTTGAATTACTTTTGATTCTATAGGTGCTTCGAAGTTGTTGGCTTCCAGTATAACTTTGGGTCCCTGTTTTCTTTCTTTTTGGCCATGCCACACAGCGTATGGGATCTTGGTTCCCCAACCAGGGATCGAACCCATGCCTCCGGCAGTGGAAGTGCGGAATCCTAACCGCTGGACTACCTGAGTCTCTGTTTCCTTATTGGTTATTAGACAGGTTTTACTTCAACAATGATTGTTATATTTGACTGTGCTGGAGGAAATCTGACATTTTCTGTACCAAAAGGCAGGCAAAAAAAAAAAAGTGTTTTCCTTACTAGAATTTATGGTCAGTTCGTTTATGAGAATGGGGACAAGAATATACAATAGAGAAAAGACAGTTGCTTCAATAAGTGGTGCTGGGAAAACTGGATGGCTCTGTGTAAAAGAATGAAAATAGAACATTCTCTAACACCATATACAAAAATTTAAAAATTGGATTGAAGACCTGAATGTAAGACCATAAAACTCCTAGAAGAAAACATAGGCAGAACACTGTTTGACACATGTGGCATCTAAAATATAACACAAATGAACTTATCAATGTATAAAACAGAAACAGACTCATAGACATAGAGAACAGGCTTGAGGTTGCCAAGGGGGAGATGGGGTGGAGAGGTATCGATTGGGAGTGTGGGTTTAGCAGATACAAACTATTATACAGAATGGATAAACCATAAGGCCCCTGGTCGGGGAGCTAAGGTCCCACATGCCTGCTGCTGCTCAGTCCCTTCAGCCCGACTCTGCGACCCTGTGGACGGTAGCCGGCCAGGCTCCTTTGTCCGTGGGGATTCCCCAGGCAAGAGTACTCGAATGGGCTGCTGTGCCCTCCTCCAGGGGATCTTCCCAACTCAGGGATCAAACCCCAGTCTCCTGCATTGCAGGCGGATTCTTTACCATCTGAGCCACCAGGGAAGCCCCCAGCATGCCAAGGAGCAACTAAGCCCCAGCACCACAAGAAGAGATCGACAACTCGCAACACAGCCAAATTTTTACAAACAGTGTACAGTTTATGTTAGAGTATTACAAACCACCTAAACACCTATCACTGGGTGTTACTGTATGTCTATAGTTGTGTATATGTGTGTATTTATGTCTAACTCTTGAGATACTGTGATTTGGAATAATGAAATACGTATTTGGTCTTCATTCCATTTCTGGCACAGAGCTCTTAAAACTTGTGGAATTTCCTAAGTGATAAGAGGTGTTTGATATCTATATTTTTTATATTTACAACAAATCTCTTTCAGCCACACCTGAGTTTGTGTTAAATGAGATGATTTTTGGAAAGCTCCTAAGGATGGGGGCTGATTGCCAGGGGAAGCAACCAGGTGATAAGAGAGTTGGAACTTTTAACCTTACCCACCGACTTCTGGAAAGGGAAGGGGACTCCACATTAAACTCTATAAAAACTCTTGAACAGGATTGATCGTCTACGTTGGTGAGCCAAAGCACATCCAATTGCTGCGGGTGGGTGCACTTCAGATTCCAGGGAGACAGAGGTTCCTGTAATTAAGGCCCTTCTGGACTTTGCCTTGTGTATCTCTTTATCTGACTCTTCAATCGTATCCTTTAATAACTTTATAATAAACTAAAGTGAACTTTGTAGTAAATCTAGAACCTTCTCATAGAGGCCTCCCATGGTCACTCTGCCTAAAATTTCTAACATCCTTGCCCTGGTTACATTTCATTTTCCTTCCCTGCTTTGATTTCTCTTCTTTGTACTTATCACTGTCTAATATGCTACATTTTAAAATTTAATTAAAAAAAATTCTTCATTAGCATATGAGCTAGAGAACAGGGAATTTTGTCTGTTCTGTGCACTTCTGTGTTGAATGGCCTATCTGATTTGCATATTCTTGAAATCATATTTATTTTAATATGTAAGAATGTAGGTGTTACCTTCCCACACAAATATGGTTGAAGTTAGCATACCAGAAACATTTGTAACTCATCAGTAGAGTGTATTATTTCTTGCCTAAGATTACTAGATCCAATTACAGGGGTAAAAAAAAAAATTTTTTTTTTCTGGAGTTTCCCTTATATAAACTGTTTCTCTGTGAATTGATTGCAAGTCGGGCATGTAATTCAGATGGAGAATTAAAGTGTCTGGTTCTACATGTAAATCCATGGCTGATACATGTCAGTGTATAGCAAAAACCACTACAATATTGTAAAGTAATTAGCTTTCAACTAATAAAAATAAATTAAAAAAAAATAAAGTGTCTGGTTCTGTAGAGAGTTAGGAGAGCCATGTGGAGAAGCAGAAAGTGTGTTTAAAAGGCCCGTATTAAAAAAAATAAATAAATAAAAGGCCCGTATTTGTAACATGTTGACGTGGAATTATGGGAAGACTACATATTGTTAAAAAGGCATGGAAAAAGGAGAGCCTCCCTTCCTTTCATGTGGAGACTGACGAGTCTGTTGGGAATTGTTGGGGTGGGTTTGTAGCGGCTCTCTGAGCCCCCATTTACCTGCTTTGTGCAGGTTCGCGTGGTTGGTGCCTTGGGAGTGGAGGGAGGTGGGCTGGCCGCTGCCCTCCGAGAGCTCAGGAGGCAGAGAGGTGCGTAGTGGCAGGTATAAAAGATGGGATGCAACCGCAGACCAAGCTTTCCTGGGGAAGGGTGGGATCAGTCATGTCTGGCGGGGAGAAGCAACATCAGGGAGGGCAGGGGGAGGAGGTGAGCTGATCAAGGCACAAGTGGGACCCCTGGAGGAAAAGAAGGGCCCCAGAGTAGCCTGGGCCTTCTGTTCTCCCCACACTTCAGTCATCTGGGGATCTTGTCAAAAAGCAGATTCTGACTCTGGGGGTCAAGGAGGGGAGGCAGAGAGTCTGCGTTTTCATCTGTAATGAGCTCCCTGGTGAGGCTGATGTCGCTGTTCTTGAGGGCAGGCCTGGGACCGCAGAGCTGCCTGCCCATTCTTCCTCCACCTCGGAGGCGGAGGTCAGCCCGGAAGCTTTGGCATAGGCTTGACAGGTGGTAGGTAGGTGGTGAGGATCTGGGTTACAGAAGTATAGGGTACAGGCCAGGAGCCCAAGACTGGTCTGGTTTTAGGTGTAAGGCCACGTGACTTTTCCTTGATCACGGGGCCATTAAACTCAGTCCCTGGGCCTCCTCCTGTTCCAAAAATCTCGCTTTAAAAGTTGACCTGGTGATTTTCATTGACACCTGTTTGCCTTCACGATCTCTGATCTCTTAGGACATATTGCTGGAGTGTTACTTTGGTCCTTCAGAAAGAAAGTGTTTCTAATGTTGGTAGATTTTAAATGTTTTTATAAACTTCCCAGGCTGTCTCTTCATGATCAAATCCAATGATAAACTTTAAAAAAATTTATTTGGCTGCATCAGGTCTTAGCTGCGGCATGCAGGATCTTTGTTGCAACATACAAGATCTTTCGTTGCAGCATTCTGGCTCTCAAGTTGTGGCCCTCGGGCTTAGTTGCCCCAAGGCATGTGGGATCTTAGTTGCCCGACCAGGGGATGAGCTTGCATCCCCCACATTGCAAGGCAGAATCATTCATCCATTTAGCAGTGCTGAGTCTTAGTTGTGGCACAGACGGTTGTAGTTGCGTCATGTGGATTCTCATTCGGGCACCCTGACTCTCTAGTTGTGGTGCTCAGGCTTAATTGCTCTGCAGCAAATGGGATCTTAGTTCCCCAACCAAGGATTGAACCCTTGTCCCCAGCATTGCAAGGCAGATTCTTAACCACTGGACCACCAGGCAAGTCCCTCCAATGATAAACATTTTAAAAAGCACGGCTCATAAATTAGTTGTAGTTGTTGTTCAGGCACCAGGTCGTGTCCAACTCTTTGTGACCCCGTGGACTACAGCACGCCAGGCCTCCCTGTCCCTCACTATCTCCCAGAGTTTGCTCAAACTCATGTCCATTGAGTTAGTGATGCTATACAACCATCTCATCCTCTGCCACTGATTTCTCCTTTCACATGTGATTTAATTAGGTGGGCCTTATTTGGGGGTAGGACTTCTAAACGGAGGGGTTATACAAGTCCTTCTAAAGCCATCTCAGTCAGCCTCACTGTCAGACCTCACACAGGTCTCAGTCAGCCTGTGTGACATCAGCTGAACCAGCAAGGGTAGTTGCAAATATCTTAACACAGACACCCCCAGGACCCTGCCCTGTTAATGTTTGACATCACCCTGATAGAGACTGTGAGTGAGAAACGCACGTAGGTGGTGTCCGCTCACTGGTGGCAGAGGCAGAACTAAAAACACTCTGAGCCTGTTCCTCTCTGCTTCCTCACTGGGGGCCGCACTGGTGTCAGCATCCTGCGGTGGCATGGTGGTTCACATGAGGAATTTGATCTTTTCATTAAGGCCCCTGTACCTATTCTTATGTAAGAATTGGATCAGGTCACTTTCCTGTCCGTGATACTGCTGTCCCCAGGGGGAAAACTCCATGGTTGTTATGTGGTGGTGGCAGTTGAGTTTTCTTTAAAGGCAGCAGGCACGTGTGTCTACAGACGTGTGCTAACCATACACATACATGTGTTTTTGCAATTTTCTTCCCAGATCTTGGCCCTGATCGCATTCATCTGCATAGAGACCATCATGGAATGCTCCCCGTGTGAAGGCCTCTACTTTTTTGAGTTTGTGAGCTGCAGTGCGTTTGTGGTGACCGGAGTCTTGCTGATTCTGTTCAGTCTCAACCTTCACATGAGAATTCCCCAGATCAACTGGAACCTGACGGTAAGTAAAAGTCATGTTCTCTGACTAGGAAAGGATCAAGTGCTCCACGGCTCCCAGGAAAATCAGGAATCATTCTATGACATGTTTGGTTCTGGTTCATTTTGATACATAAATATTCCCTTGTAATGCAACTGTGAAATTTTTAATTTCCTTCCTGGGTTGAATAACATGACTACAGAATTAATAGGACCTTCACTAATGACAGAAACTTAATGATTATTCTGACTTCTTTAAAGATGTCATTTTGATTTGCGGATCCTTTGAGACGATTGGTAATGTTGATATTTATAGAATATGGGAAAGAGAGCATGGAATGAATACATTTGCAGATTTTCACACTGGACCTGAAAGCCGTTTGTGAAAGTACTGATTCAGGAAGAGCTGAAAATATGAATGAAATTGCCATTAACTTGTGAAACCTAGGAAAATTATTATTATTAAATTCAAAGCAGCTGGGAAGTCCCAGAGGGTTTGCTGGGTTGATCAGCAAGTCTTGAGGAAATGTGTCCTTTTCTCTTCATGGTTTGGGGCTCTTGACTCTGACAGCCTTACTCTCTCGATCAGCACGGGATCAGAGCTGGTCACTCCCAGGCCTCCTTTCCTGGACTTGTGTTACTTGTCCCTACTGTGCCAAGTGGAAGAGTGAACTTAACAGCACTTTGTTTTCTTGATATTTCTTTGCAAATAAGCACGTGCAGGAGCTCAAAGAGAACCAGTTAGGGAGACACAGGCAGGCCCTATCAGCTGCCTTGGATTGTCGGGGAGGGGCTCTGAGACCACTTGCCCGCACATGGGCTCCTCCTGCTGGCCGGTGCAGCACTGTGGAGAGCGTGGCCCGGAGTGCCGGAGCCCGGGGAGGCAGCCTGGCTGGTCACCTTGCCTGGCAGGGCCACTCCCATGGTGTTCCTGTGGGGGAACCAAGAGGTGATCGTCTTCCTGACAGAGTGCTGTCTGCGTCATTCAGACCCTTTTAGGAAGAAAAATAAAAGGAGAACTGGTCTAGAAAAGTTGTCTATTGAAAACTCAGTTGGTTTCGTCCTGACATTGAAAAGGAAGAAATAAGCTCTAAAACCTCAAGATTTACTGGAGGCATTTCGTCACAGTTCTTGGTGACGGGTTTTAGTGTCTCAGCTCTTTTTAAGATAAAGTCTGTGTTAAAGAAAATGCTTCCAGTGTTGTGATCTAAATTGACAGTGTAATGAACAGGCAGTAGGCAATGCAAGAGTACCTCACAAGCCTCCCCCAACCAGCATGCAGGCTCTGTGGGCAAGGTCATCGTCCTGGGGCAAGGCACATTGGAAACCCAGACCCCTGGAGTGTCTAAGGCCAAAATAAATACTTTTGAGGGAGGCGCTGGGCTGGGCTGTGAATAAAACCACACTGGTTTTATCCTGTTTGACAAAGAAGCAGCTGCTAGGATGATTAAGACCCAGGGGCTTTGAGTCAGGCCGCCCTGTCTGTATTCAAGTCCGAGGTGGCTCTTAAGAGCTGTATGTGACCCTGGGCAAGTAGTCACTTAGAGCCCCCAAGTGGAGATGGTAGCATTTTTCTTGCAGGGTTGTTTTAAGAACGAAATGAGACAAGTGTGTACAAAGGTTCCAAACCAGTGGGCACTGCTGCCAGTATGAGAAATAGTAACTTTACTGTGAGTCAGAGGCCACTGGTGTCTGTCAGCCACGTCATTCTCCCATAGACTTCACCAGCTTTGACTTCACACCCTGAATTCTGTCTTATCTACTTATTTGATAGCCACAAATCTGTTAGAAGACTTCATACTTCACTCTATTGTGTAACATAGGCAATTATAGCCATTGTCTTACAATAGCTTATAAGGGAGTAGAATCTGCAAAAATACTGAATCACTGTGCTGTACCCTTGAAACCAATATTGTAAATCAACTACACTTCCAATTTTTTCTTTTTTTTTAAGAGAGAATCACCAGGAATTTCCTGGCAGTCCACTGGTTAGGACTCTGCACTTTCAGTGCCGTGGGCCCAGGTTCAATCCCTGGTTGAGGAACTAAGATCCCACCAGCTGTGTGGTGTGGCCAAAATAATAAATAAACAGTTAATTTTAAAAGGACTCCTGATCCCAGATCACCATAACAACAAAAAAGACTTCAGGTTCTGATTAATTCGTTTAGGCCTTTATCTCCAGAAATACCTATTTGGTGAGCTTTCTTAAATACCTAGTTTTTCTATTTTAACTGTGAAAGTCTTTCCACTAGTTGGCAACCATATGTTGGGGGTTGTATCAAAACGCGTCTTTTTTGCTGGAAAGTTAACATCCCTCTTTTTCTTTAGGATGGCGTTGGCTGGGGCAGATGACTGGGTGGTGCCCCTGGCCTCCTCTCCCACCCCGTCCCTCCGTCCTTCCATCCTTTTCCTACCACTGACCGCTGGGGTCTCCCCCTGCCCGGAACTGGCACTCAGAGCCCTCCAGCCCTGGAAGCTCAGTCAGACTTTGTAGAGGAGGGAGGTCCGCACATGTCTGCTCTATTTCCCTACATCCTGGTCTCTCTTTTCTCTGCTTTTATTGTCAAATATAGCGTATTCAGAGAAATCTGTAGAAGTCAAAGTACAGTTTAGTGAAGAATGATAAAGACTATGTAGCCAGACCCCTGGGTCAAGAGTTAGGACAGTGTCAACACCTTCCAAGCCTCCCACGTGTCTCTTCCAAACGCAGGGACTACCTCTTCCCCTCTGCCATCCACTCTTCCGACCCTCCGTTCTTGAAAATCCTCTGGTAAGGATCACGGGGGGATCGCTGAGCTCCCGGGTCCTCTGCTTACTTCCCAGTCCCGCACCCCGCACCAGTCGTTTCAGCCCTGGAGTGTGCTCCGCTCGCTCTCTATCCTGCCCCACTCTCTTCTCTTGCCTCTGATGATACCACAGTCTGTTTTTCTTCTTCCTCTTTCTGTTCCTTCTTCGATGGCCTTTGTGGCCTCTGCTCGTCTCACAGGTGTCTCCTGACCTGAGAACCCAGGCTGGGTGCTGTGGTGAGTTGAGAACAGTCTGGAGTCACCCAGAGGGGCCACCTGCAGAGTCCTGAGGCTTCGCTGTGCCTGACTGTGTGGTGTTTTCTGACACTACTTTTGGCACCAAATATGTAGGTTGTGGTGTTTTTTCCCCTACACCAAATCTGTGTAGCTTTTCCACACTGAGTAATTCTCTAAGACCAACTGTGCTGTGCTTAGTCGCCCAGTCATGTCCAACTCTTTCGACCCCGTGGACAGTAGCCCACCAGGCTCCTCTGTCCATGGGGATTCTCTTGGGTATTCAGCAATTCAATTTATTTCTGACAGTAACTCCTGGAGTTAATGCAGACCCCACAGGTTAAAGGGCAACTAAGGGCACTCAGGAAATGTTAAGGAATCTGAGACACAGACCAAATATATATTTTTCATTATGCCAAACTCATCTTTTCTAGAACTCAACTTCCTCAAGGCCCTTCATTAGAGGTGTTTTGGATCCTAATTTGGTTAGGACTCAGTGTGACACTGGGGGTTGTATGGTTGGCACAGTAGGCTCTCTATAGATGGTAGCTGCCCCTGAAACCATAAGGTGGCGTTTCAGGGGGCTCCAAAGGGGCTTCCCTGGTAGCTCAGAAGGTAAAGAATCTGCCTGCAGTGCAGGAGACCTGGGTTTGATCCCTGGGTCGGGAAGATCCCCTGGAGAAGGAAATGGCAACCCGCTCCAGTATTCTTGGCTAGAGAATCCCATGAACAGAGGAGCCTGGTCCTACATGGTCCTACATGGACTGGGCTACAGTCTGTGGGATCGCAGGAGTCGGACACAACTTAGTGACTAAACCATTCCACAGAGGAGTTCTTGTCCTTTAAGTCTCAGTGCAAAAAGAATTTATCGAGAGGCAAAGTGATAGATAAGAAGTGATTTATTAGAGCAGGATGCTTGTGAGGCTTATAAGCAGCTGGGCGAGAGGGCTACAGTTTTATAATCAAAGAAAAAGTGGGGAGGGGAAAAAGATGACTTCTTTTTCCTCATTTTCTTTTTTTTTTAGTAGATGTCATGCCTCCATCATCAGCTCCTCCTCCAGGTTGAGTGGGGGAGTTTTTTTGTCCCTACCTAATCAAGCCAAGATGGTCATGGCACTGTGGAAATTTTATTTCAGGTCTCAGTACAATGAGGGTCTTTACTTTGAAATGTCACCTTTCCATAAATTGTTGTCTTTTTATGTGTGCAAAGAGCATGTCCTAGGGGTCATTAACTTATTGAGCTCACTGGGCAGGATGTGGGTCTCATGCCACCATTGTTTTATTGTCTTGGGGCATGTCTCATGCTTTCGCTGCACGGTTTTGTTGCTCAGGAAGCCTGCTTGGTTTTGTAGTTGAGCAAACCTTTTTACTTTTTTTTTAAACCCGTTTTCTTAAGTGATTATTAACTTATAGGGGTCTCCCATATTTTTTTTTACTTACGATCCCTTAGTGGGATCAGCGATTTAATTACCTACCTTGTCCCTGTACTGTGTCTCTATCACTCTGTCATCAGTACTATGATCAGTCTCACGGTACTGGGGCCGTCAGGGCGCAGTATGGGCTGAAGGGTTGTAAACCTCCTCTCTTATGGGTGTGTAGAACTGACTTCAGCCAGTCACAGAGCCCAGTGGTGTTGAACACCTGTCCGGGGCCAGGCTTCGGGAACTGAAAGCAAGCCCAGGGTAGATGCTAGCTGCTCTTCCGTGGTATGTATGCCGTGTGTGATGCAGTTTTGTGTGAGGTCTGGGAGAACACAGTGGGTTCCTCAGGGGAGGGGGCCTGGAACAGGTCAATTGGGGAAATTCAGAGGAAATGCCAGATTCCAGTTGAGCCTCAAGGGATGAATAGGTGCTTGCTGGGCACAGGGTATGGAAGGGTGGGGCACGCTGAAGGATGGCCCATTCTCTGGGACTGGAGTAGGATCGTGGACTCGGCCCTGGGGGGCTGGGTATGTGATGGAAATGGGCAAGTGAGGAGATGGGCCAGCGGTCCGTGAGACCCAGAGGTGGTTCTCCTACTAAGTCCCAGCCAGTTGTGTTACTTCACGGGACTTTTAAGGACAATTTTTCAGGAGCAGCTGAAAGTTGGATTTTTTTTTTTTTTTTAAATTTTTGGTTGCACTGGGTCTTCGTGGCAGTGTGAGAACTTTCTCTAGCTGTGGCACAGGCTCAGCAGTTGTGATGCATGGGCTTAATTGCCCCACAGCCAGCATATGGGATGTTAGTTCCTACACCAAGGATTGAACCCGAATCCCCTGCATTGGGAGGTGGGTTGTTAACCACCAGGGAAGTCCCTGGATTATTTTTTCTTTTAAAGAAGTTTCTTGTTTATATGAAATGTCCAGGATAAGCAAATCCTTAGAGACAGAAAACTGATTCGTACTTGCCTAGGATTCAGGGAAAGGATGAAGAATTAACTGCTAATGAGTATGAGGTTTGTTTTGGAAGTGCTAAAAATGTTCTAAAATTAGATTGTGGTGAATTACATCTCAATAAAGCTGTTATTAAAATCATATGTGATAACAGCCGTCCAGGGGTTACCACTTAATACAGGGGTGTAATACTCTAGAATTCCCTAGACTGTCTTTCACAAGTAGATGTATGTTGTGATATGTGAATGCCAAAAAATGAAACCGTTAAAGTCAAACTTTCCCATTTGAACTATCTTGAGTGTCTTCCATGTTAAATATAACTATATCATTAGTTTTAAGGACTGCATACTGTTCCAACTGGAAATAGCATTTTACTTAACAAGTCCTTGATTCTTAAGTATTTTATCTTCAGTTTTTCACTCTTTTAAATAACATGATGAGCATCCTTATGCTTAGACCTTTTTGCAACTAGTATGCTATTTAAGATGATTTAAGAAGTATGCAGAGTACATCATGAAAAACACTGGGCTGGATGAAGCACAAGCTGGAATCAAGATTGCTGGGAGAAATATCAATAACCACAGATATGCAGATGACACCACCCTTATGGCTAAAAGTGGAGAGGAACTAAAAAGCCTTTTGATGAAAGTGAAAGAGGAGAGTGAAAAAGTTGGCTTAAAGCTCAACATTCAGAAAACTAAGATCATGGCATCTGGTCCCATCACTTCATGGGAAATAGATGGGGAGACAGTGGAAACAGTGTCAGACTTTATTTTTCTGGGCTCCAAAATCACTGCACATGGTGACTGCAGCCATGAAATTAAAAGATGCTTACTCCTTGGAAGGAAAGTTATGACCAACCTAGATAGCATATTAAAAAGTAGACATATTACTTTGCCAACAAAGGTCTGTCTGGTCAAGGCTATGGTTTTTCCAGTGGTCATGTGAGAGTTGGACTGTGAAGAAAGCTGAGCGCCGAAAAATTGATGCTTTTCAACTGTGGTGTTGGAGAAGACTCTTGAGAGTCCCTTGGACTGCAAGGAGATCCAACCAGTCCATCCCAAAGGAGATCAGTCCTGGGTGTTCATTGGAATGACTGATGCTGAAGCTGAAACTCCAATACTTTGGCCACCTCATGCGAAGAGTTGACTCATTGGGAAAGACCCTGATGCTGGGAGGGATTGGGGGCAGGAGGAGAAGGGAACGACAGAGGATGAGATGGCTGGGTGGCATCAGGACATGGGTCTGAGTAAACTCCAGGAGTTGGTGATGGACAGGGAGGCCTGGCGTGCTGAGATTCATGGGGTCGCAGAGAGTCGGATACAACTGAGCGACTGCACTGAACTGGATTGAAGAAGTATGCTGTTTAAGATTTCCAAATGTGGAATTCATAGACAAATAACATGCACATCTTCAGAGAAGACTGGGCATGTTTAGGGTGCTGTAGCTGTAGACACATGAACCTCTTCAAAATCTCAGCATTTTATCATAAAAACATTTTCCCCTGTTTCTGAGTAGCCTTTGGTTTAGAAAGTATATTTGTCTTTATCCCTGCAGCTCCTTACCCAGAGTTGGGTGTAACTAAATGCGTCCAGGTTTAACGTGAAACACTTGTCCTGGCTTCACGCTGGTCACCACTGAACACTGCCCCGCTGGTAGACCTCTCTGGGTAGAGTTTGTAGTTGTACTTCACTGATGTCCGTGAGCAGGGGCAGAGGCGCTGGCCAGGAGTGTGGCAGGAGCTGCTACAGGGCTCAGGACTATTAGGAGGTGAATGTTTCCTTTTGCCATCTTTAAGGAGGAGATGGCCCCCAAAGCCAGGCCAGCCGGCAGGACCCACCTGGTATTGATGATACAGTCGAGCTAGCACCTAAGCAGTGTAGGGTTTTGCCTGGTTTCTCTTTTGCTGTAGAGATCATAGAGGTGCTCTGGCATGACCCAAGCTGTGGGGCCTAATACACAAGTGGAAATACCAGAAGTAACAATAAACGTGCAGGGAACCCTAAGTGTGGGCTAGGCACATGCTTGGCTTTTCATGTACGCTGTTCCACCCAGTCCTTGAAACAACTCCGGAGGGGTGGGAGGCTGTGCCCACATATGACACGAGAGGCAAAGTGGCCCATCCACAGTTGTGGTTGGTTAGGACTCTCGTCTGGGTGTTTCTATGAATCACTGTGCTGTATTCCCCTGGACAAGTAAGACAGGAACTAAATCTTGGAAGCGTTGGATTTGTAACCTGATTTGCTTTGCAAGGAGCTTAGGGGAAAATCCTCTAGGCTTTAGCATCGTGGAGACTTGAGAGACCACGCACAAGGAAGAGAAGTGTGAGGCCTGGCTAAGTGTGTTCTTGGGTCTGAAAGCAGTACTCTCTATATGTCACAAATGCATGAAGGGGTTTCACCAGTTTAAATCCATTCTTGTCCATAAGAGCATTTGAATGTGTTTTGAAAAGAAGACAATAGAACTCTACCTGGTAATTAGTGAATGTATCCTTGTGGGTTAGCAGTTTGGTTTCTATAATAGGTCATTAATAAATGGTAATTTAACATGGTGACTTCCTTGGTGGTCCAGTGGTTAAGGCTCTGAGCTTCCTCTGCAGGGGGCGTGGATTCAATACCTGGTCAGAGAAAATGATCCCACATGCCTTGAGGCAAGGTCAAAAAAGAAGAAAGAAATGGTAACACGATGTGTTTGGTTAAAATGTGGATTTTTCTGTGGTGGTTTATCAAGCAGCATCATTAACTATTATATTTAAGAGGATTAATAGCATCCTCTTTGCCTTCCTATGTGTGATCAATACCCCTGGGCCACCAAAACAAAAATAAGGAGCCATCAGAGAGGCTGGGTATTGTGCTTTTTATGTCAAAAGTTATTTAGTGGTTTTTTCAGACGAAACCTACAATGATCCTTTTCAAGTGACTTTATCTTATTCTTTAGGATTTGGTCAACACTGGACTCAGCACTTTCTTTTTCTTTATTGCTTCGATCGTACTGGCTGCTTTAAACCACAAAACCGGAGCAGAAATCGCTGCCGTGGTAAGTGAACTCAAGAGGTCAAAACAAGGCTGGTCCATACACTTTCTGTGCCTTGTTCCTCTGTCCCCTGGGCTTGTATCCTACTGCTTCTCCTTTAGCTTCTCCTTTGCTAATGATGTCGCTGGGCCAGTGGAGGCCCCGGTTCCTTCAGTGCTGTGGTTCTTAAAGTGTGGTCCCTGGAACGGCAGCATCACCCGGGAGTTTGTTGGAGATGGCGTTCTCAGCCTTCCCCGGAGCTGCCGAATTGGCAGTGTGTTTTAACAAGCTCTCAGATGCACACTGTGGCTTGAGTACCTCTGTTTCAGTCTGCCCGGCGGAGCCCTGGATGTCTGAAAGGGCTGTTGCTTTTAAGGGCCTTCCCTGCCAGGGTGGGGCGTTCATGAAGAAGATGCAGCCTGGACACCACATGGCAGTCAGCACAGTAGGGGGTGGGGGCGGAGGATGGGACCAGGTAATGTAAGACTGTCTCTCTGTGCTCTGCCTTTCTTTATTGTTTGGTATTTACAAAGAATATGCAGCACTTTTATAACTGAGAGGATGGTTAAAAGGTTTAGTGAGAATACTAAACTATGAGCTCTCCAAGGTATCACTCAATAGGTTCATCAGTCATTATCTAATCATTAAAACACCACCACTTTTCACTCTCAAGCTGTCCCCCCAGAGCTGCCCACATGAGAGGCAGTGGGGCTGGGGGGCTAAGATATGGAATGCTGGGCCTTGTGGCTTGATTTGGGGTCACACTTGAGACCCTGATTTTTCATCTACATGGTGTTTTGTCTACATGGTATTTCTCCCGGGGACCAGTGTCATGAAGGTCTGTAAAAGAGGCCCTTCTGTGATCTTTTTTTCCTTGTAGATCCAGAATACTTCGAAAGAGACCTGAGGCTGCCTTTCTGTGGGTCACACGACTATGAACTTGGCCAGGGTCTGACATTTGGACAGTTAGTGGGTCTGGGTGTTGGGGTTACAGCCAGGAGAGGCTAATGCACCTTGCTCACTGTAAGCTGCCCAGGGGCCCTGCGGACTAACCTGGCTTGTGTCTTGTAGATATTCGGCTTCTTGGCAACAGCGGCCTACGCAGTGAACACGTTCCTGGCTGTTCAGAAGTGGAGGGTCAGCCTCCGGCAGCAGAGCGCCAACGACTACATCCGCGCCCGTACTGAGTCCAGAGACGTGGACAGCAGGCCCGAGATCCAGCGCCTGGACACGTGAGGACGCACTGGAGTCTTCTTCCCTCTGGTCCTCGTGCCCGTCCTTTCAATCAAGTTTTTCTTTTCCTCATCACATCAGATTATCATGTGACTAAGTCGAATTTTGTCCTCCTTGGTAACAGTTCATTCTGGGAAAGGGCTTTCACGGTGGCCCTGATGGTGGTTGCAGGAGGCAGGGGACCCTGTGCCCAGCCTTGCACACAGAGGTGGTGGGAGGGGCCTCTCCCCCTCCCCCCATCCTCTGGTTTGGTGGTCGTGGGAGCCAGTGTCCTCGCGGGCCACCGTGTCCACTTCACTGTCCCTGAGCACAGGCTTCGCGGCTGACTCTGAGCCACCCCCACATGTGTATTCATGATGGGTCAGGACTTTGGATTAAATGGGGGCTGCTAGGAGGGGAAAAAACAAATATCAAGGAGTGAAACTTTATGGTTGGAACGGTGGGCCAGCAGTGATTTCTGGGCAACCCCCATAGAGGCCCTGGATGCGCTTTAGTCTTGCTGCCAGAATGCCCCTCTTCCCATTGTATTCCATGCCTGGGGGCACCGGGACCCCAGCACGAGCATGGAAAGCCAGGTGTGACACCAAGGGTCTCGGCGGTGGGTGTGCCCGCCGGGTGCTTTGCTGGCTCTGGGCTTCATGGAGGTGGGGGAGGCTGGTAGCCTCTTGGCTGGGCTCCAGGGCACTGCTGACCTTCAGGTCACCATCTGTTTCCTACCCTGCTGAGACGTCCCTGGAATCATCTTCCTGAATCCCAGAGGCTCCTCCAAGAAAACGGGGACCATCTTGTTTTCCAGTTTCCTACCTTCCCTGAATACGCGGAGGCTGGACTGCAGATTTTCTGTCATCTTACCTTCTCAGATAAAAGCCACAGAAGAAATACAGTCTGTTCCACCAGCCCGGACCCTTGCCCACTTGCTGGCCTCACAGACCACAGATGGGGACACACCTCTGTTTCAAGGGTGTGTCTTGATTTTCAAGGCAAGCCTGAGAAGAGTTCTAGAGTGAATTCTGAGTGGCTCCGTCTAGGATTTGAAAACTACTTGAATCTGCACCGCGACACCCCCTTTCACTGATGTTTCGGAGGGCGGAGACCCTGTACCTCAGGGTCATAACTATGAACGTCGATCTTCAAGGCTGTCAGGGAACATTCTAGTTATGTAAGGTGTTGTATGAATTCTCGATAAAGTGGAGATTATTGTGGTGACTAAGTTACACAAGCCCCTGCGATGCTGTAGTTTTTTGTTTTTTTCTGTTGAAGACTAATTGTTCCTCTTACAGAAAATTTGTTTTTACGTGTCGGGTTTTCACTCTTTGAACTGTCCTTAATGTTTACAGGCCTCTCTCTAGCTCTAATAAGTTTGTGTTTTGCCCTCACCAAGGAAAAGAACGCTCACTGCTGGTGGGAAGATTTTGCATTAATGAGGACAGTCCCCAGGATCTTGTGCTAGTGAGCGCTTACAGCTTCAGCAGCAGGCATGAGAGAGGGGGTCTGGGGGAGCAGAGCCTGTGTGAGGCTGGCATTGCCTTCTGCAGAGCAGAGCAGGGTACAATTCCCTGCACGGGTGGCTTCGTCAGGAAGCACTGCTTGGCTGGGGACCCTGCAGGAAATGGTACTGTGCCGTCTCTGAAGGGTCAGGGTTAGGGCTCCCTGAACCGAACATCCTATACAACTCAAGTTCTGCTGAAGTTCCTTTCTGGGGCCGTGAACCAGGCCACCTGTTCAAGCCCCTGGTCTGCTCAGAGACCCAGCTTGTCTGGGGGTAACTGACCTCCCACTGTCCCTGCCTAGGGCAGCCAGGCCTGGTCACGGCGGGTCTGACTGAGCCCTCTTCCCATGGATGTTGTGAGGCAGTACAAACCAGGCTTCACAAACCTCATACCTATTATGTATAGTGACTTTTGAGGAGATTATGACATCTGGATTTTATCTGTTCATTTTATATATTTATTTTGCATTTGTGGAGTGTGTATGCTTCGTCAAAATGGGGCTTCTTGCTCTCTGAGTGTTCCATTTAAAAACAGGGTTACAAAGACTCAGCCTTGCATCAGATGGGGCCCACTTGGAAGGACCACCCTGAACTTTATCAGAAATCTCCCTCTGGGATTCATGTTACTTGGCCTCAATAAAAAGCTGCCTTTGAAGTGAGATTGGAAAAAAGAAGACTCTTCAGGCGAGGGTTGTTGCCCAAATTTTTCCAAGTCACTTCAATAAAACCAGTTTATCATCTGGTTGAAAGGAGTCTGTTGGTATCCTGAGAATGTGTTGTCAGCTGCAAGGAACAGTTCTGAAGCCCACTGAAGTTGTACACGCTGACAGATGATAAAAAGTGGTGACACCTTGTGCCATAGACCACTTAGGAATTAATTTACATCTTAGTGTTAGAGTCTTGGAATTATTTATGTCCCTGTAACTATTTAATGTCCTCTGTGCCATGAGGCTCTCCCATGGTTTTTGTAAATATATTTCTTTATATTTAATTAGCTCCCAGTATAGCCAAAAGTGACCAGATATGCTGATTGGCGTACTGTAGAGTCATAAGTCTTGTCACGTGGTGAGAAGGAAGGAAGGAATATGGTTGTCTAGTGTGAATGGAAAGACACTTGCATTTTCTTCATGTTGTTTCTGTGTACGAACAAGACAATCTAGATTTGGGGAGGCTTAAAAGGGCTTTTTTTTTTTTTTTTTTTGCAAATTGAAATAAGCTTATTTTTGCATTTAATAGTTGTAATATGGACCAGTGTCAGTTTGGTTTGGGGAATTTTTAAGACTGAGGCAATCTTAGTGTTTTTTAATTTTCTGGTGGGATGATGTTGGCATTCACAGTTGATGCCCAACTTGTATATGTTTGAATTTGTTCCTGGAGACTGGATGGTTGAAACCCTCAAGCATTTGGTGGAACCTCTGGTGGTTTTAGATGGATGCAAACACTGACGTCGTCAGAGAAAGTTTATCCTGGCATCGATCTGGTTGATGTGGTATTTTTTCTTTTCTCTGATTCTCCTTTACCCTCCCTTCACATTGCCGAAGACATGGGAAGGGGGGGTGGGGTACCTTAGCCCTTTCATACAGAGAGATTCCAGTCATGAAGGCCTAAAGATACTTGTCAGCTCTATATAAAGCCGGGGAAGGCACAGGCAGTTACAGATTAAAACCTCATAGTAGAAGTTCTATTTGAAGTAAAGGAAACAGGTTTTCACCCTGCAGCAAGTCATTCAAGAGAGACTACCTTTGCCCACAGAAAGGCAAGAATGTTGACGCCTGCCCAGTCCCAATATCCATGTCTTCCTTGGCAGCTTGAACCAAAGTGCCAACGTGGATGGAGCCCAGGATGGCTGCAGGGAAGCTGGGGACCCAGTCTGGTTCTGGGGGCTCGGCTTTGGGAGGTGGATGTCAGCCCCTACCCTTTGGACACCATCACTGTCCGTGGGCTAAAGGCTCATTCCTGTGGGCAGGCATGGGGTGCATCTGACCCCACCCGGTGTCAGAGGCTTCTTGAGAGAGCTTGGTGACTCAGTTGAAAACATTCCTAGTCTTTTAAAGTTTGCAGTTTCATTCTCCTTTCTTTGAGGCTTTCTGAGTGACTCAGTCTTGGGTTGAGCCACAGGCAGCCTCTGAGGAGATAAAGCACTAACTCTGGTCTGCACATGTATGTGAATTCCTGCTTGCAGCAAATGACCCTTGAATCCCCCCTCCATGTGTCATGTGTGTGGCCCACGCTCACCTTTTCTCATAGACTCACCTGCTGTTTGGGAAGGAACCCCTCACCTCTCCATGTGTTTAAGAGGTGGACCAAGTTCCTCATCTCAGGCTGTGCAGGATTTTCTGTGGGCTGTTCCTAGAATCTGCCCTAACAGAGTGTGGAGACAACGCGTGGCCACTTTAGTGATTCTGGGAGGCAGTGATGATGTAAGTGGGTCCCAGTGTGCCACCCATGTTCCAAACAAAGCAACCATGAAGTCTTTGTGTCCAGGCCCGATAGTCATTTTCTCCACATGTGGTTTACAGGAAAACGTGACACTAAGCAGATAGCAAAAGGCAAAAACAACTCAGCTGAGGGCTGCTTCTAAATTGATTGTCTCAACCACATAAAAAATTGCTTCCTGCTCTAGTGACTGCCATTAGCAAGTGAGATCTCCAGACATGTTTCTAGCTCCTGGTGAAGTGTGCAGAACCCAGGGGCTCCCTTATTTCATCAGCACCCACTCCCAGGACCAGCTCAGTGACAGCTGATGAGGAGGGAGCAGGGGCGGGCCTGAGAGGTGAGAGGAGGGAGGAGGAGGCCCAGACCATCTGCTGTGGGCCTGTCGAGAGCGCTGGACATGGTTACTCAACCAGGCTGTAGTTGGTTAACTACCTTCCTGTCCTCTTTGGAAAAGCAAGGTCTTGTATTCTGGAACCCACTTGAGAGCAGGAGCCGAATGTTGGGACCAGCGTGCCTGGGCACTGCTGGTCCCTTTGTGTGAGTTTGGGAACTCACAGGTGTGGACAGGTGATTCAGATTCTGATCTGGGCCCCCCCTTGAGGGGACACAGACCTAACACCGCCTGCCTCAAGCCGTGTAAACCTTCCTGGCTCTTTGTAAAACCTCCCATTTCTTCTTTCCTCAGAAGATATAGCTGAAATTGTAACTGTCTGGTTGAGAAGGTAATTGGAAATCCTTGTGACTCTTTACATTTATTTAGAAACTGTTTCTGCCCTCAATATCTGTTAGATCTAGAATAATTTTTTTCTCAAAGTTTAATGTTTGTTTAGCTTTTCTTCATACCAGTAAATGGCATTTATATACTTATAGCCTTGAAACTCCCTTTTTTGGTTTAGATTATATTCTCGTTTCATTTGGATGTAATTTCTCAGCCTTGGGGATTTATTTTTTCCTTTCTTGTTTTTACTATTCTATAAACATTAAAAAAAATTGCCCACCAGCCCGCTGAGTCTAAATCAGTGGCAGTTTGCCTAACGTTTAGTTTATGGATCCTTGAATCATGTATCTTTTTCACAGGGTTAGTTTGTTGTCTAGTTTTTATTCCAAGACTTCAGTCTGGGTGACTTGCTATCTGGACACCCTGGCGTGTTGTATCTCCTTTGGGATGCATTCTACACAGGGCCGAGAGCCTTCATGAAGGGGTTAATAGCCTGGACTCTAGTGAGCTACATCAGAACTTTCATTTAGAGTAGGACCTTGTCTCAAATGACCTTAATCGGCTTTGCTGGCAGGATTAGGGTGAGGCCTGAAGTTTCTTTTCACCATTGCGCCTCAGAAGAGAGAACACGTGACACAATTGATTTGACGAGGATTCAGTAATAATCTGAAACTATCCAATTTGAGTCATCTTGGGAGGATGCTGCTGAAACCCAGTAGGAGGCGCCCCTTTTATCAGGACAGCCACCCGAAGGAACGGTCAGGAAGCGAGGACGGCATGGGAGCCTGGTGCCCAGGCAGGCACGGCCGCGTCTGGCTGCTTCCCTTGGTGGCCCATTTTGCTTTCCTGCCTTTTCCAGAATCGACTTTGCAAGTTTCAGGACTTTGCTCTTCTCTGCAGATGTGAGGAAGGCAGATACTCGGGGCTTGGAGGGAAAACTGACTGGCCCAAGGCCTCCTGGGGGAGCTCAAGGGTGGGACGCATGTGCACCGCCCCCATCCCAGGACTGGCCTCACCCCGCTCCCAGCTCTGTCACTCGTTTGAAAACGAGCTTTCAAACCCTGCCTCATGATGAAACTGACGTATGTGGATAAAACCAATGCTTTTCCTAAGCAATAAGAGAACGCTAGGGGGCGAAACTATTTGTATATGTTGAAATTTGTAGGGGTTCAGGAACCCGTGGCAAAAACACTTAGCTATTTATTACAAGTATGACTGTATTTTTTCCTTTTCCCAAAGTAGGTAATTATGTCTTTGTATATTTTAAGACAAATAATAATCACTTCACCTTCGGTGCCTTCCGTGTGTCAGTCACATAAACACTCCCGTCAATCATGGAATTGGAAGAAGATGTACATTTGGTTAAACAAGATAACACTATTTTTGTAGCATGATTTTAGATTGTGTCCTTTTAATATTGCTTTCAGCAATGCTAGTTTTGAGGTTCGGTCGTTTTCCCTTTAAAACTTCATTATGTATTTTAAAAAAGGAAAAAAAAATCCAACCCCTCAGCTTTCCCTGTCTCTTCTCTGCTGCTTTCTCCCCAACATCTTGTTTCCGCTTAAATAGTCTGAGAGTAAGAGTATATTTCTGTGAAATAGTTATTAATCAGTATAACTGCATTTGGCCTTTTTTTTTACCCACTTGCTACTTCTGAACAGCCACTGCTCACCTCAAATGGTAAGAGGAAAGTGGTTCCATAAGAACAGAACAGATCATTCTCGGTGCTCTGACTTCCCCTTCTTTGGGTCTGAAATGGTGACAAGCCCTTTCCCGGTTGCTGCCTGTCTTCCAGATCCGCTCAGGCCATCCTCCTCCTTGGCCACCAGCTTCCCTCTGCCCGTGTGAGACGTCCTGGGGCAGGAGTGGGAGTGGGGACTCTGCTGGTCTCGGGTTCATCTTCCACTCGGATCTCTGATTGGTTCACGGATGCCCTGGATAGGTTCAATGGCCCTTTCTGGTTTCTGGCCCAAACATACTAGATTCCGTGCTATGACGAACTTGATGAAGACACGGATGACCTTTTGCTTTCCCGCCCCTGCAGGACTGAGTTATGTCTGGTCAAGAGAAATCTTGAGGAAACTAGCTGAGCCCATTTAAAATGAAGGAATGGATTTATTGAAACATAAATTTTATTTTTTTTCCGCTTTGAAGGGTCAGACAGAATGTGTCATTATTTTGTAACAAAGGAAGATGAGTTAGATGGCTGATAATTCCCATGTGACTACTCTGGTACTTGGCCCAGTGGTACTTGGGGGAGGGGCAATGTTAATTTAATAACTACTACACTTTGCTTCTTAAAAAGTCTTATTTCCTTTAACAGTGTAGATGCAGCTGTGGGGTGAGCTGAGGTGATGTGTGTTCGGCAAACTTCAGTTTATGCTATTGGTCAGTCCGAGCTCCCATCCTGGCTTCTGAGGCTGGTGTGGGCACCACCCAGCTCCCACCAGCCCCAGATTTGACTATCCATTCAGAGTGGTTTGGGGGCCCCAGAGCCTTCGCTCCTGTTGGTTTATTCCTGACAGCCTCCAGAGCCTCACACTGCCCTCAGTTTTCCCCTTCTTTCTTTTGAAGGACCAATTTTTTCACGGTACTTGTCCTGATTGTTTTCATAGTGTTCAAATCTGTATTTTTGTATGTAGAGGGAAATAATTTTCTCAACACTAATCGCTAATAAATATTGTCATGAAGGAGTTCTTGTTTAATAAACGGATGTGTAAAAATGGTATCGTCTCTTTCTTCACTCTGCCTTGCTCCCGCCCCTTCAAAGGCTGTGGCCCAGTTCCTGAAACAGGCCTGTGAGTTGGGGGCCAAACAGCCACAGTGGGGGGTGAGGACACTTTGGTATTGCTGTTGACTGGTGGCTTGGCCAGGGCTGGCAAAGTGGAGCCACCCCTGGCAGCGCGTCGGCTTTTGCAGGTTCTACTTTCATACGTGTTTTCAGAACACGTTACATATTGTGCAAAAAGCTGGGGCAGGGTGCCTTGATCCTTCCCATCACCTGGGCCAAGACACTGACTCACTGTGGGACCGTTAGCTTGATGCGAGAAGCCGAGACCCCGGGCCTCTCGTGGAGACCTGAGCAAGTCACCGAAGCTTCCGTCAGATTCCTGGACTAGGAGAGGATCATGTGAGGAGTAAAGAGCCCACACGAAGATGCCTGGCCGGGAGCAAGTGCGCGGGCATCGCTGCTGTAACCTGCAGACGCAGGATCCACGTGGTGCGTGGGACCACCCTCTGCTGATGCATCACACCTGACAGCGTTGCTCTGGGTGTGTAAGGTTTTTATCAAACACACACACTCCAAGCAGGAAGTCAGTCTGGTTTAATCCATGATGGCTTTTTTCAGGATAGGAGATTCACATGCAAGAGAAGAAAAGACTACAAATGCCCAAAACATGGGTCCAGAACTTTGGCTCATTCACAAGTTCTCTTGGGTCACAGGAAATGCCACTGAAGAAGCTGCTTTTGTGTTTAAAAAAAAAAAATCATACATAAAGTTACAAAATCCTACTGAAGATATATGCACATCATAAGGTCCTTAGGTGAACACAGAAGGCACGTCTCACCCCTCATGGGTCAGGTGTCCAGAAGTACATTGTCCTGAGGGCCTGGGAGCCACTCACCTGCCGACGGCCCTGGGGAGAGAGGATTGGGCTGGGCCTGCCCAGCTGCCCAGGCGCTGTCGCTGCCACTTGTCACTTGGAGCCCTCAATCTTTTGGACCTGGTGAGCTAGTCTACAAGCTCTGCTTTGAAAGAGTCATACATCCAGAATAGGCAGGTCACCTGAAGTCATGGTCATGGTCTCCAAAAGTGTGAGGTGGGCAATGGGACCTACTCTCTCCTAGGTCACATGGTAAAGGCTAGTTTTCTCCCTGCTTCAAGAATGAAGAGGGAACTGGTGCGCCTTGAACAAAAGAATTTTTGGAAGGATCATTCCTGACAAAGTGCCTGGCGTGAGCAGGGGCCCCAGCCGCAGACGGAAACCACTGGGGCCCAGGGCTTGGCCCTGTGGCAGTCTTTATCTTGCTTCTCTCCCCCACACCCGCCACAGCATGAAGGGCCCCCTGTGATGGGGTAACAAGGCTCTATCTGCTCTGTCCCCCGTGCTTATTTTTGGCAGAGAGGTTAAAGGGCTTAAGGTTGTGGGGGCAGAAATGAGAAAGGGCGGAATATTCACAATGCTCTCACAGCAGAGAGGCTGGCAGTGCTAAGCCAAGGGGTGCCACTGTGAATACGGGGCTCAGGAATGTTGCCTGGGGCTGTAAGGAGGCCTGCTCCGTCAGCAGCTCCCACTGCTGCTCGAGAAATCACAGCCTCCCTCCCCACACGCTTCCCTGGCCACACTCTGGCCGGCCTGGTCAAAAGGTGCGGGAGTGGAGGCCTGCGTGGCTCAGGTGCCAGGGCAGGGCAGGTCTTCAGTCGGAGTCAGAGTCGGAATTCTCTTCTGAAAGGAAAGCAGAGAGGACGCTTGGCAGGAGTTCTGGGGCCAGTGGTACTGAGAGCCGACTCCAGGGAGGCGCTGTCAGCTGGAACCCTGGGCTCAGGCCACAACAGCTGATGGTGGTGTCCGCTTGGTGTGGGGACTATGAGTGCCTGGGACCCTCTAGGCTGCAGCAGAAGGGAGGCGGGGAACCCAGATGCCCCTTCCTCTGGGGCCCCAGGCCCTCCCAAATCTGCCTGGCTGTTCTCACTGCAGGTGGCAGGCTTGTACCTCTGCGCTCCGCCCCCCGGCGCCGCCCCCCAGCCTGCAGTGGGGCTGGCTGTTGTCCGAGAAACTAAAACATACTGGAAAAGCAGGAAGCTTGTTTTTAGCCATTTCAGTCTCCCCTGCCCCAGAAGTTTCAATGTCACCTGCCTGGGACAGCAGGCCCTCAGTGGAAAGATGCCCCGCGAAACCCCCCTTGTCTCTGTCCAGCCCCATGTCACTGCTGATCCTCACAGGGCATGACCACCTGTTCCAGAGAAGCACCTCACCTGGACGGGGCACCTGCCCTTTACAGTCTGTGGTCCTCACTCCCCCGTCCCATTTATTTTGCCCGCACACTCCTACACATCTATCAAAACCCAGCTCTAGAGTCACCTCCACAGCCTCCAAGCTGGCCCGTAGGAGGGGTGCTCCCTCAGCTGCTTCATCCCCCGCTGTGAGCTCTCGTTTTGCTGTTATAGTTGACGTCCACTCGGGTTCCTCCTGCTCCCTGTTTGTGCCATGTTTGTACACCACCACTCTGTCTCTGGGTCTGATTCCTGCCCTCTCAATTCCCTGAGGGCAGGCAGTTAGCCTGCCCATCTGCACATCCCTATGGCCCAGCACATGGCAGCCTCAGCAGGTGTTTAGGTCAACAGATGCTGACAGAAGGGCTGGGAGGGATCGGGGACACCAGGCTTGGGGGGAGGAGTTGTGCTGAGCCAAACATCCGATTTACTCACTTGCAAGGAGCTGACATCTGTCTGTCCATTTAAAGCCTGCCTGGGGGTTTGAAGAGGGACGGGCAGGTGAACAGCTTGGGCCCTCCATCCTAGATGGGCTCCTGGGCTTCCCTGCATTTCTGTGTTGGAGCCTCTCCAGGTCCCGCCCCTCTGGGCAGGGACCTTTACCTCCTCTGATGGCCTCCCCGGGCAGGAAAGCCCCAGGCTGTGGCTGAGGAAGCCCTGAGAGATCACAATCTCCCAACTGGCTTGGTCCCTCTGGGCATGTCCCTCAAGGGCCCCCCTGTGCTGCACATGCACCCCAAGGATGTGACGTGTTGGTATGGGTGCTGTTGCAGATGGAAAAACCAGCCATCCAGCTTGCAGGGTTTTTCTTTCTTTTTAAGTTAGGTAATGGCACAACAGCCATTCTGAGCTGAAGGATGGCTGGAGGTGGCCAGAAAGTCTGTGGCACTTTTCCCTGAATATAAAAAATATCCATCCTTGGATAAAACAAGCCCAAGCTGCCCTGTATTTGCCTGGGTGCTGTGGATAAGAGCTTGGCTTGCTGGTCTTTAAGCTGGGGGGCAGGCAAGACTGGAGACTGGGGGGCTACTCTGGGACCGGTGGCCATCCTGCAGCCCAGTGGACAGCGTCCAGGAGTGGTGTCATGAGGCGAGGACGTGCCGGGGTGCCCTCAGCATGCCCTTCCTGGAGAGGCTGAAGCCCCAGAGGGGACCAGTTTTATCATCAGTGCCACATGAAGAGATATTAGAACCAGGCTGTGAACACACTTCCTGCCCGTGAGGAGAGAGGAAATGCTCTTACTCCAGCCTTAAACTAGCCAAGTGCCCCCAAGGGAGGGCAGGGTCCCCGCAGCTCGTTCCAGGTGACGAGCCCAGTTCGCTGGTAGAACCCACAGGGTGGCCACCCACCTTCTGCCTTGTCAGCTGTGGTCTCGTGTGCGGAGTCCCCTTGTTTGAGGAATTTGGCCACATTGTTAAAGATCAGGTAGAAGTCAATGGCAAACACAATGGTGGCAAAGAATCCAAACACCTGGGGGAGACAGGGGTGGGGCGGACGGTATGTGTCAGCAGGAGCGGGGGGCCTGGGAATGGGGAAGGCTGCCCCGGGCAGCTGCCGCCCCGTCCCCATAGCCTGTCTTCATCTGCTTGGATAAGCAGCTCAGAATGGCGAGCACAGACCCCTCCCGTTAATGACAGATAGGAAATCGAGCTGTTAATTTGGTTTGGCCAACAGCCTTTCCAAATTCTGAGCAAAGTAAGTCTTTAACCAGAGGACTGTGGCGTTGCTGAGATCCATGATGAAAGGCCAAGGTACCTCAGCAGAAGTAGACTGTGCCCAAGGAGCTAGAAGGGGAACCCACTTAGGAGTGGGGTGAACGTGAGTGGGGAACCCCCCTTCCCAGAGGTTGGGGAGCAACTCACCCCGGCTGCTTTGGAAGCCCCATCTGGGTATTTGGCCACGGCTGTGATGGAGATGGCGAAGTAGATGAGGGCTGCCGTGACACAGCGAAGGAAGTCCTGGGGAGACAGGGGTGCAGTCGCACGGCTGTGAGCTCCCTGGCGTGGGGCACACAGCATGGGAAGGCAGTCGTGGGGAGCTGAGGCAGGGGAGAGGGGCTCAGAAGGGCAGTGTGTGCCAAGGACAGGGCTGGAATCCCACTGTCAGATCCGGGACACAGGCTGGTCCCCAGACCAGCATCCATGCACTCCACCTTCCAGGCCCCACCTGAACGCCCTGGTCCTCCTACAAACTCTACTCCTGCCCTGTCCAGGTGCTCCCTGCCTGCCTTTCTCTGACAGGTGGACAACAGGGTATGGACCAGGCTGCAGCCCACCCTGGGGCCTGGCCCAGATGCAGATCGCCCCATCTGGTGGGGAGCGAGAAGTTGGAAACCTTGTCACCCGCTCCCTCTGGCTCTCCAACAGTGAGATCTGGTCACCGGCCTTGCTATGCCACATGCTTGTGGCAGATCCATTTTTGTACCATGGTTTGCACCTACTGATCCCTAAAATGGAGACAGGGGAGAAAGCTGCAGACCAGGGTTCAAGTGTTTCAAGTGTACCTTTGCTGTCCCTTCTGACTCATTTCATACAGCAAAGTCCAGGGTGGGTTTCTGGGCCTTCCCAGGTGATAAAATGAGTTGCCAGATGGCTGAGATCTGGGGGAGCCCTGCAAGTCCTCAGTTAACCGGCCCTGCCCCCTATGGAAATGGCTAGAATTCCTGCAGACGAGGCTCATTCCGAAAGGCCCAGCGGGGAGCACCAGCGCCACCTGATGGCCAAGGGAGAGAATGCCACCTGGGTTCACAGCCTCACAGAGGGACCCTGGAGGCCCAGGAGGTGGGCAACCTGCTCTGGGTCCCCTGGCTGCTGCATTGTGAGGCCTGGATCATCCAAGGCCAGACCTACCCAACAGGTTCCAACTAGCTCCAAGCGGCCTCCAGTGACTTGAAGGGAGGGTGAGGGCCAGCCAACCCCTTCCTCCTGGGGCCCCAGCCCTCACCATCATGGGCCAGCACAAGCCCTGCCACTTGTCGTTCAGCTGCATGGCATCAGCAAAGAGGAAGCAGAGGGCCAGCAGGAACTCCAGCAGGGGCGCCGTGAGGAAGGCAGATGCTGAGGACGCCACATAGCAGACGAAGATGATGAACGAGAGACCCTGGGAGGCGAGGGAGGGAGAGGTCAGGGGCTGTGCACAGCCCCACCCTGCAGGCAGGAAGAGAGGTGGCTCCAGCAGGGAGTGACCTGCCCAGGTCTGCAGCCGCAGGATTAGAACCCACACGGTGCTGCCCCAGTGCCTCTGGGCATGGCCCTGCACCCAGACTCAGGCTAGCTCCCAGCCAGGACCCAATGAGGAAGCCCCAGCCTCTCACGGCGTCCAGTCCCCCTGAAGGCCACCTCCCCGCCACCCACCTCTGAGGCTCTGTGGCAGAATCCACCCAACCCAGATGGTGCTCCACAGGAGAGAATCAAACCTATGCCCTCTCAAAGGCAGTCAACTAAGCAAGAGCCAGTTTCAGAAAATTACACCCAAAACTCAAGATCTGCTTTTCAATGAATGAAGAATTTACATGAAAAACAGGACACAAATCTGGCACTTTACTTAATAATATGCCTGCTGAAGTATTCAAGAGTTGAAACATACCAATGTCTGCAATTTACTTTGGATGCACCAAAAATAAAACGGATTGGACTCCTCTGGTGGTACAGTGGGTAAGAATCTGCCGGCCAATGCAGGGGACACTGGTTTGACCCCTGGTCCAGGAAGACTCCACATGTCAAGGAGCAACTGAGCCTGTGTGTGCTGCAACTACTGAAGCCCATGCACCAACAGCCTGTGCTCCAGCAACAAGCAAAACCACAATAAGAAGCCCATGCACCACCATGAAGAGTAGCCTCTGCTCGCCACAACTAGAGAAAGCCGGCGAGCAGCAACAAAGCCCCAGTGCAACCAAAAATAAATTATAAAAAATTTAAGAAAGTGGACTTATGGACAGAGAGATATGTGAGAGGGGCTTCCCTGATTGCTCGGTTGGTAAAGAATCCACCTGAAATGCAGGAGACCCCAGTTCGATTCCTAGGTCGGGAAGATTCTGCTGGAGAAGGGATGAATAGGCTACCCACTAGAGTATTCTTGGGCTTCCCTTGTGGTTCAGCTGGTAAAGAATCTGCCTGCAATGTGGGAGATCTGGGTTCGATCCCTACGTTGGGAAGATCCCCTGGAGAAGGTAACAGCTACCCACTCCAGTATTCTGGCCTGGAGAATGCCATGGACTGTATAGTCCATGGGGTCGCAAAGAGTCAGCCAGGTAGCAAAGAGATATGAGAGAAAATAAGTAGCAAATAAGGCAACGTGTTACCAACTGTATAATTGGTGGGCATATGTTTTTGCTGTATATTTTCAAATTTTCATAATAAGGAAAAAACATCCAGAGGGAGAGGGAGTGGTAACTGACACTGCATGCCCTGCTGCATCACTGGTCCAGCCTTTGTGAAAGGAGGGGCAAGGTGTCATGAGGAACTGACTGAGAATGAGATGTTCGCTGCAGCCTTTGCAACTGGTGCTGGAGGATGCTGAGGCCTGTCAGCTCTGCAGACCATGCACTGGGAAGTGCAGACGGGGTTGATGGGGCTGTTCACAGGGCCAGGGCTTGACGAGGCTTGTGAGAGCTCCTCACCACCACCCGTGCACCCAGTGCCGTTGTTCACAGCCCACTTTGCAGGTGAGAAGAGTGAGGTTCAGAGAGATGAAGTGGCTCGCTCAGTGTCATACAGCTAATAAAAGAGCATCAGAATTTGAACTCTGGTCTGGCTGACTCCACGTGTGGAGTTCTTAAGCAATCCTGCTCCGTGGTTGCTGGCTCTTTTCCATCCTGCTTTCGGTCACTCTGGCTGGGTTTGAGCACATCCATGGCTGAGTAGCTCAGAGCGGGGCCTGGGGGGCTTGGTAGGGATGACACCCAGATGCCCCTCAGGGGGCACCATGGTGACTTCAGACGAAAGCTGCGGAACACGGGCGTCTGCTCTGAACATGACAACGGAGGTAGCTGAGCCCAGCTTGAACAGATGGGAAACTAAGGCACAGAGATGTGCTGAGAGGCTGCTGGGGCCTCCCAAGAACACAAGGCCACGGGACTCCGGCCCAACCCTATCCTCTACTTCCTGTGCCAAAGGCTGTTATCTGTGGCCCTCATTTTCCTTTCCCCTCCCCCCAGAGCCTGATTCTGGGGATCCCCCTTTTGATTCTGTTCCTCATTCCCTGGAGTCCTGGTGGCAACTTCCTCCTCCTTCCTGCCCATGTCAGCCTCCCACTTGCTTGGGCCTGGGGGCAGCCGGAGGTGACCTGAGGATGCAGGAGTGATCTCAACTGGCTCCCCTTGCCTCTTCAGTGCCCATCCCTCATCCGTCCTTCCTCCCCTCTTCATCCACCTGGACCTAGGATCTTGGTGCCCAGTTTTGCCAAGGGCCTCCTCTACGCTCTGGCCACCCGTCCTCACCCATGAGGAGGGTCTGAGCCGGGTGTGTTTGGGGTCCCCTCAGTGGGCCGTGGACTCAAGGCTTCTCTCCACAAATGTGGCTCCTATCAGTCTGCAAAGTGGCCAACCAGGAGGTGACTCCCAGCAGTGTGAGCTGAGTCCACGATTGGGGTGCCTCATGTGGGGAGTTGGACAGGTGCTGGCCTTGTGACCTCTGAGCTGACCCCAGAGGCAGAGGAGGTGGTAGGACCGACGCCTGCCATCTGCCCCCTGAGAGCCCAAAGGAGAGGTGGGGACAGAGTCCTCCTCCCTCTGATCCCTCCTGTTCTCAACCATGCTGTCACCTGACTCGCAACTGATCTAGGTCAAATCCCCTAGACGCTGGGACCTCAGCTTTCCCATCTGCAAAGTGGGAATAATGACAGGGGTTATCAAATTGCTGGAGATCTAAGTAACAAGTGTGTCTGTCTCATCCCGCCTCCCCGCTAGGCGTCTTCCTTCTCTCCCCTCCACGGAGGCCCAGATCCAACCCCCAACCCCACAGGCCGACAGTGCGAGGGGTTTTCAGAGTGTCCCAAAGACAAAGGGCTGACGGGCCTGGGTGTGGGGTGCGGGAAGAAGGAAGGAGCTCAGCGAGGGTGGGACGGCGGGGGCTGGGTCCCAACGAGGGCGGGCAAGGGGCGGGGGATGAAGTCATCTCCCCCGGCCGCCCCTCCGCAGTCTGGGTGGGGGTAGGCTCCTGCGCGCCCCCCAACCTTGTGGCCCGGGCCGCACCCAATCCCGGGGGGTCCCCCCTCCCGGCTGGCGGGACTCCACTCTGGCTTCCACCCAGCAACTCGAGGCCAGGACGGTCCTCCCTGCGCCCGAGGAAGTGAGCCAAGGAGCAGTGGGCCCACCCTGGGTCGCAAAGGGCCGATGCCTCCCGGACCCCGCCGGGGCGTGGCGGGAGGTTTTGCGGAGCGGGGTGCCCGTGAGGGAGGCCTGAAGATGCGGGGACGCAGCCCGTCCCAGGGGCCCAGAGAGGGCGGAGGCGCCGGAGGTCACACAGCGCCGGGCTGGGCTCCCCGGGGTCCGGCCGCCGAGTCCGTGAGCCCCCTCCCCGGTCTCCCCTGCGGCCCCCGCATCGCCTGCGACCGGCGCGCAGCTCAGCTTCAACGAGCCCATCCCAAACGGGAGAAGTTTGCCCAACTCAGCCTAACTCTGCGGGGCTGCAGGCGGGGGCGGCCGCCGGGGGCTGGGCTCCGCCTGGAGGGGGCCGCGGGCGCCGCACTCACCGTCTCCGCCAGCAGGAGGCGGCCTTTGAGCGAGCAGAGGAAGTCGCGCGCCGGCAGGAGGGCGCGGAGCCCGGGAAGGGCCGCGCTGGGCTGGGAGCTGCCCGCGGGCTCGGGGTCCGGGTCGGGCTCCGGGTCTGGGGGCCACATGGCGGCGGCGGCGGCGGCCGATGCTGAGGCTCGGCCTCGCTCCCTCTCACCCTGCGCTCCGGAGGGAAGCGGAAACCCCGACTGTGCGGAAGGAGAGCGGGGCCAGACTCGCTGGGCGCGGGGGCGCATCCCTGCCGCTCCGCCCCCGCCCCGCCCCTCCTCCCTTCCTGTGCGCTCCTCGCCTCCTCGCCTGCAGCCGTCCTCCCCGAGTCCTGCCCCCTCCTCTCTTCTCTCCCCTCTTCCGCCCGCCTTCCTCCTCCTCCGCCCCTCCTACCCCTCGGACCTCGGCTGCCCGCACTCCTGCAGCCCGCGCTGGCCGGGGGCTTCCTCAGAACCCCGCCTTCTCCCCTCACCCCTGTCCTGGCGGCCGGAGACCTTCTTATTGCCGCCCCCAACACTCCGTCGGAGCTCTCAAACCACCCCTCCTTGCCCAGAAGATTGTCGGCTTTCGCTATCTCCCGTCTAACTTCCTGCCCATGCGCGCTGGGGACCCAGGAACTTAGGCCTTCAAAGAGCGAGACTACTGTCTTGTCTTCCTGCGGCTTTGACCCCCGCGGTCAGCTCCCTGCCCCACTCCCTGTCTCTCTCCGCTGGCCACCCCACCCCTCTTTGGCCTGCCCAACCTCCTGGAGTTTCTTCCTTGGCTGCCCCAGCCCTGGATTCGGCACTCCCCCCCCCCCCCCCCAACGCATCTTCATCCTGGGAGGACTCCCATACTTAGACCTCGGAGCCCCAGCCCCTACACAGCACACACACTTGTCTCCATGGAGTTCAGTGTGACCAAAATCCCGCCCAAGACATTCTTAATACGCCTGAGCCTCTGCAATGGGCTGTGCCAATTGCCCTTCTACCCCTAAGAGCCAGTGACCCGCCCATCTTCACCTCCTAAAGCTTTCTTGTATCTCTGTCCACGTCTTAACCACTACAGCCTCCACTAGACTTGAGACAACTCCTGTCTCCTTCCTGGACTGTTGTGAGGGTGTCTTTTCTTTTCTTTTTTACTTTTTTGGCGTGTGGGATCTTAGTTCCACACCCAGGGATTAAACCCACACCGCCTGCATTGGAAAACAGTCTTAACCGCTGGACCACCAGGGAAGTCCTGTGAGGGTGCCTATAGGGGGCCTCTCTGCTTCCTCTCTTCGGAGACAGAGGGATGCTTAAGTCATCCATGACAGTTGCTTCCATGTCCTCACCTGCAAAGACCTTGATAGCTTCCCATCTTGCTTGTGGTCTTGGTATAGAGTTAAAACAGCCCCTTGCTACCCTTTCCTCTGTCTCTCCCACCTGTAGAGCTGATTATCTCCTCCATGCTACTTCTTGCAAAGGAATCTTTGTAAATGCTGACCCCTCTGCCTGGAATCAGATAACAAAGAAGAGAAATGTTATCTGATTAACTCTTTATTCTTCTGTGATCATAACCACATTGTCACTGTCTCAAAGGAGACTTCCGGACCTTCCCAGCTAGGTAAGAGTCATTGAGTCATTTATTTATTCATTCCACACCAGTCTAGAAGCCCAAGAGGCAGGGAAACCCCAGATTTGTTTGAGGGGGCAGGGTGGGTGGGTAAAGGTGTCCAGAGAATCCTGAGTAAGATGATTCTTGGTAATAAACGAGTGGCTGGTTCAAAGAGCAGCCAAGCAGCCTGTGTAGAAGAAAGGACTGAGCTAAGAGCTGGGGGGAGAAGATGAATCAGACAAGAGGAGGAGCCAGACTGTAAGAGACCAGGCCTTGGGGTTTAGATTTTACTCCAAATTCTCTGGGAGGTGGTCAGGTGAAGATTAGAATAGAGGATGACCTGGTTCTGATCTGTGTTAATTAAACACTACTCAACACTAACTCAGTAAGAAGAAGACAATCCAATTTAAAGAATGGGCCAAAGACTTGAACAGACAATGCAACAAAGGTATGTGAACATCCAAGAAGCACATGAAAAGATGTCCAATATCATTAGACATCTTGGAATGTGAATTAAAGCCATAATGAGATCACATTGTATTATACACCCATCAAAATGGCTTTGTAAAAGGGGATGCTGCTATTTAAGTGCTGGTGAGGATGTGGACCAACTGGAACTCTCAGACACAGATAAGGGTGGAAATTGTTACCCCCACTTTGGAAGACAGCTTGACAGTTTCTTAAAAAGTTAAACAGAGGAATGGATACAGAAGATGTGGTACATATATATAGTGGAATACTACTCAGCCATAAAAAGAATGAAATAATGCCATTTGTAGCAACATGGATGGACCCACAAATTATCACACTGAACAAAGTAAGAAAGAGAAAGACAAATATCTTATGATATCACTTTTATGTGGAGTCTAAAATACGGCAGAAATGAACTTGTTTATGAAACAGAAAAGACTCAGACATAGAGAACAGGCTGGTGGTTGACAAGGGGGTGGAGGAGAGATGGATTGGGACGTTGGGATTATCTGATGCAAACTATTATATATAGAATAAATAAACAAGAAGGTCCAACTGTATAGCACAGAGAACTATATTCAATATCCTTTAATAAAGTATAATGGAAAATAATATGGAAAAAATATATATGCCTGTATAACTGAATCACTTTCCTGTACAGCAGAAAAACATTGTAAAATAACTTTATTCAATTAAATAAAAAACTTAAAAAAAAAAGTTAAACAGAGATCTGCTATATGACCCAGCCATTTACCCAAGAGAAATGAAAGCATACATCTCTACAAAGGCTTGTAGACGGATGTTTATGGTAGGCCTATTTTTAATAGCTCCCACTGGAAATCACCCATGGTCCATCAGCAGGTAAAGGAATAAACTAACCATGGGATGTTTATGCAATGGCATACTTCTCAGCAATAAAAAGAAATAAATGATTGACACATGCAGCAACATGGATGCATTTTGCAAATATTGTGTTGAATTAAGAAAGTCAGACCCAAAGGGATGATACTTTTGAATCAATTTTTGTGAAATTTTAGTACAAGTGAAACAAACCTATGGTGACAAGAGTCAGATCTGTGGTTACCTGGGGGCATGAGGAAGCTTTCTGGGGTGCTGGAAATGTTCTTTATTTTGACTGGAGTGATGGTTTTACAAGAGCTTATATTTGTCAAAACACACCAAACTGTACACTTAAAATGGGAGCATAGGATTTCATGTAACTTATATCTCTTATACTGAAGGGGTTCTGAGGAAAAAGAAAATATAGGGACTGAGTAGATTGGCTGAGACGGCCCAGGAGAGGGCAAGCAGAGACAGGTGGGTGCCCTTGCGTGGGGTGACCTGTGACCACTGTGCATCCCCCGGCAGGCTCTGAGCTTCCCAGGGGCCTGTCGTCGTGGCCCGCCCCATCCCAGAACCCGTCACACAGGATGCACTAAGAAATGTCAGCTGTTGAATGAAGTGGGGTGGCCCTTCTCCTTTTATATTCTTTGTGTAAGGAATATTTTCTCCTTCCCTTATTTATCTTATTCTTCAGGTTATAATTAAATACTATCATGCTTAATTTTGTTGGTTACACAGTTCCATCTTTAGCCATTAGGACCTATCTCCTTCAGGTGGGAGCCTCTATATCTAACATGCCCCATGTACTTTCCCCCCTACTTCCTCTTTTTTTGGGGGGGCCATGTTGAGAAGCATGTGGATCTTAGCTCCCCCGCCAGGGATCTAAGCTGCAGTGACCCCTGCAGTGAAAGTGTGAAGTCCTAAGCACTGAACTGTCAGGGAAGTCCCATCCATGTTCTTATTTCCTGATGTTATAAGATGCTTCGGGTTTATTTTATATTCTCCCCATCCCAATCCTAGAATCAACTGTTCTTCTAAGAAGCTAAAAGTGCTTTTTAGTGGAGAATGGTGTTTAGCAACCGAGATCTCTTGGGACAGTCTTAATTTGCATTTCTCTAGTTATGAGTGGATCAAACTTGAGTTTTTTACATGTGGAAGAGCCACTTGCATTTTCTTTTCTGAGAACCAACTTTACACATCCTTTGCATATTTTTCTATTAATTACTGGTTTAAAAAATTGGTATCTAAGAGTGTATATATTCAGGAAATTAATCTTGAATGTTAGTTATGAGTATTTTTTCTGGTTTGTCAATTGTCTTTTACTTGGCTTTTTTGCCACACAGGTTTTTTTCCTTTAGAACCTGCTGTTTTTCTCCCTGAATCTATAAATGTAGTGAATGACAGTATTAGGCTTCCTGATGCTCACCATCTTTACATCTGTGGGATGTGCCTTTCTTAGTCATGGTGTTTTTCCTCTTTTGATATGCTGCTGGATTCACTCTATTAGTACTTTACTTGGGATTTTGGCCAATTTTTCATAAATAGAATTGACCTCTAATTTTTGTTTCATTTTATTTTTTGTGTTATCCTTTATTTTGCTTGATGAAGAGATTTAAAGCCGTAATTTTTTTTCTCTGAGAATAATTTCAGATACATCCCCAAAATGTTGCTCTAGTTTTCAATCCATTTCCAGCTAGCTGGTTGTTTCAATTTCAAGTTCTTCCTTAATCCAAGAATAACTTTTAAAAGGTGTTTTTAATTAGATAAATTTTGGACTGTACTTTGTGGTTAGTTTCTAATTTTATTTATTTTATTCAGAGACTAGTTCTATATGTTCTGCTTTTTATAATTTGTACTTGTGTCCTAATAGTCAGTTTTTGTAAATGTTCCATGAGTATTTAAGAAGACTGCATATTGAATACAGACACAGACGTAGAGAATGGACTTGTGGACACGACCAGTGGCAGGGAGGGAGGAAAAGGTGGGACGAACTGAGAGAGTAGTATTGATGTATGTACACCACCATGTGTAAAACAGAGAGCTGGTGGGAAGCTGCCACGTAACACAGGGAGCTCAGCTTGGTGCTCTGTGATGAGCTGGATGAGCTAGGATGATGAGCTAAGGTGGGATGGCGGTGAGGGTGGGAGGGGAGCTCAAGAGGGAGGGGATATATGTATACATATATATACATAGTTGAAGCTCACAGGCCTTGAGAGTGAGGGCTGTGGTTGTGGTGCACAGGCTTAGTTGCTCGGCAGCATATGGAATCTTCCCGGACCAAGGACGGAACCTGTGTCCCCTACATTGGCAGGCAGATTCTTATCCACTGCACCAATGGGAAAGTCCAGTTTTACTCTTTTTTGAGAATGTCTTTATTTTGCTTTCCTTGATGAAAGATAATTTCACTGGATATAGTATTCTGGATTGGCAGTTAATTTCTTTCAGCACTTGAAAAATGTGCCACTTCCTTCTGGGTTCCATAGTCTCTCATGAGAAATCCTCAAACATTCAAATTCTTGTTTTCCTAAAAGTAGTGCATCATTTCCCTCTGGCTGCTTTCAAGATTTTTTTTTCTTTATTTTTAGTTTCAAACAAGTTATGATGTATCTGGGCATGGATTTTAAAAATTTATTCTATTTGGAATTTGCTGAGCATGAAATTGTAAATTTATGTCTTTTGCCAATCTGGGGAAGTTGTCAGCCATCACTTTTTCAATTTTTTCTGCCACACTTTCTCTTCAGTTCAGTTCAGTTCAGTCACTCAGTCATGTCTGACTCTTTGTGACCCCATGGACTGCAGCACAGCAGGCCTCCCTGTCTATCACCAACTCCCAGAACTTGCTCAAACTCATGTCCATTGAGTCGGTGACACCATCCAACCAACTCACCCTCTGTCATCCCCTTCTACTGCTTTCAATCTTTCCCAGCATCAGGGTCTTTTCCAATGAGTCAATTCTTCACATCAGGTGGCCAAAATATTGGAGCTTCAGCTTCTGCATCAGTCCTTCCAATGAATAATCAGGACTGATTTCCTTTAGGATTGACTGGTTTGATCTCCTTGCAGTCCAAGGGACTCTTAAGAGTCTTCTCCAACACCATAGTTCAAAGCCATCAATTCTTTGGTGCTCAGCTTTTTTTTTTTTTTTTGGTGCTCAGTTTTCTTTATGGTGCAACTCTCACATCCATACATGACTACTGGAAAAACCATAGCTTTGACTGCACGGACCTTTGTTGGCAAAGTAATATCTCTGCTTTTTAATATGCTGTCTAGTTGGTCATAGCTTTTCTTCCAAGGAGTAAGCATCTTTTAATTTCATGGCTGCAGTCACCATCTGCAGTGATTTTGGAGCCCGAGAAAATACTCTCACTGTTTCCATTGTTTCCCCATCTGTTTGTCATGAAATGCTGGGACCGGATGCCATGATCTTAGTTTTTTGAATGTTGAGTTTTAAGCCAGCCTTTTCACTCTCCTCTTTCATTTTCATCAAGAGACTCTTCACTTTCTCTTCTCCTTCTATTTATACAAATGTTGGACCTTTTGGAATTATCTCTAATGTCCCTGAGACACTCTTCTTTTTTTGTTTATCTTTTTACTCCCTTTTGTGAAACATAATTGTTTCTACTGAACTTTTTGCAAGTTCACTGACTCTTCTGTTATCTCCTCCAATCTTCTATTAAGCCCATTCAGTGAGTTACATATTTTGATTATTGTTATAAGTTTGAAAATTTCCTCTTCTTTTTAAAAAAATCTTCTATTTCTTCTCTAAGACTTTCCATTTATTTCATGTATTATTATAGCATGGTTATAATGTTCTCTCTAAAATCTTTGTCTAATCCTCCTAACATTTGTGTTATTCTTAGAATTATTATCTGTTGATTGCCTTTTCCTTCATGAGACATTGTCTGGTTCTTCATACATCAAGTATGTGAATGTAACAAATGCCAGTGACTTGTTCACTTTAGAATGGTTAATTTTATATTATGTAAACTTTACCTCAATAAAAATTTTAAATAGTCCTTTTTAAAAAGGAAAAAGTACTGATACTATGCATTGACAAAAGTTGAAAACATGCTAAGTGAGAGAAGGAGACACAAAAGGTCACATATTGTATGACTCCATTTACATGAAATACCCAAAGTAGTCAAATCCATAAAAACAGAAAGGAAGTTAGTGGTTGCCAGGGGTTGGGAAGAGGAAAGAATGGGGAATGATGCCTTAATGGGTACAGGGCTTCTTTTTGGAGTGATGAAATAATTCTGCAACTAGATCTGTGTTGATGGTTTCAGAACACTGTTCATGTACTAGATGTCACTAACGGTAAATTTTATGTGTATTTTACCACAGATTTCAAATTGATATGTCTAAGGCTGAAGTGCAGTTCTTTTTTCATTTTCTTCTTTTGCTTTTTTTTAATAAGCAAATAAAGGATTAGACAAAAGAAGTTTCTCTTAGAATTAAAAAAACCTTTTTTTGTTGTATTATCCGTTTTATTTTTTAAAAATTTATTTATTTTTGGCTGCTCATCGCTGTGCATGGGTTTTCTCTAGTTGCAGTGAGCAGGGGCCACACTTCAGTTGTTGCACAGGCCTCTCATTAGGTGGCTTCTCTTGTTGCAGAGCATGGGCTTCAAGGCTCATGAGCTTGGTAGTTATGGTGCACGGGCTTAGCATGTGTGGAATCCACAGCATGTGGAATCTTTCTGGACCAGGGATGGAATCTATGTCCCCTGCATTGGCAGTCGGATTCCCAACCACTGGGCCACCAGGGATGTCCTATGTTTTAATTAATTAATTTATTTTTTAGCAAATGTTTGTCAGTGGTAATCTTAAGAGTCATTACCTGGGGTGAAGGGGATGGAGATTTTTATTTGCTTTCTCACTTAATTGCTAATTCCCTCCAATTCTGAAGCTACTGCTTCATTGTCTTCTAATATTCAGGGTGACCTTTGATATTCCCTATTGTCCTCTTGTCTGTAACAAGAGACTTATTGTTTCTCTCACTCAAAACTTGAAGGATTTTCTTTCAGTCAGTTCAGTTCAGTTGCTCAGTCATGTCCAACTCTTTGCAACCCCGTGAACTGTAGCACACCAGGCTTCCCTGTCCATCACCAACTCCTGGAGCTTCTCAAACTCATATCCATTGAATTGATGATGCCATCCAACCATCTCATCCTCTGTCATCCCCTTCTCCTCCCACCTTCAATCTTTCCCAGCATGAGAGTCTTTTCCAATGAGTCAGTTCTTTGTATCAGGTGGTCAGCATCTATCTTTAGAGTTCCCATATTTCACCAAGAAATGTGATGTGAAGATCCTTTTCCAGTAAACTTGCTCACCACCAGGTGGCCCCTTTACATCAGAAGACTAGCTTTTTTATTAATATAACAATGTTTTCCTATTGTTTCTTTGTTTTCTCCCCCCTCCCCCACCTTTTTTTTTTTTTTTCCCTGTTCACACCTTCTGGTATCTCTTTTAGATGATTGTTGAACCTCTTGAATTTATCCTCCCTGTCTCTCTTAAGTTCTTCTAAAATAATCTCTGGCTTTTTTGCTTTACTTTCTGGGAAATTTCCTGGACTTAATTTTTCCAGAGCACTGATCTTCCATTGCATCCAACCTTTCTGTTTAATTTAAAAATGTTCCTCCCACCCCCCAGAAAAACTACTGTTAGCTTGTTGCCCTTTTACACTCTTTTTTTTTTAAATTAAAAAATGAGTTTCATCAGTTATTGAATTTTATGTTAATAGAATTATGCAGTATGTACTTTTTTGTATCTGGCAACTTTTGTCCAACATTTCATGAGATTCATCCTTATTGCATACAGCTGTTGATGCTTTATGGCAATCATCGTGTGACTAGACCACAGCTTACTCATTCTAATGTTACTAGTGTTTTGGCTAGTCTCTTGTTTGGGGCTATTATGAATTGTGTTATTAGGCTAGTCAATGCCTTTGTGGTAAATAAATATTTTCTGTTGAACATATGCTTAGGCGGGGAATTGCTGAAGTTTTTTGGGGGGAGTATGAAAAGTGAAAGTGTTAGTCAGTCAGTTGTGTCTGTTGCTTTGCGTTCCCACCAGGCTCCTCTGTCCATGGAATTCTCCAGGCAGGAACACAGGAGGGGTTACCCATTCCCTTCTCTGTGTATATAAATACTCAATAAACATTCATTGACATGCTTTGGAAAATGTACAAAAAAATTAATACCCAATCAACTGAGATATTTGGTGGAAAAAAACAGATTTTCATATCCTTTACAGTCTTTCTTGTTTTATGGACACAGCATCCATATTTCTTCTTTTTTTAAAATATTTATTTGGCAGTGCTGGATCTTAGTTGCGACATGCAAGATCTTTAGTTTCAGCATGCAAACTCTTAGTTGCAGAATATGGAATCTAGTTCCCTGACTAGGGATTGAACCCTGGCTCTCTGCATTGGGAGTTCCAAGTCTTAACCATTGGACCCCCAGGGAAGTCCCCATTTTTATTCTGAATGTACTCGATAGGATTTTTCAGAATTGCTACTAGTTCCATAGGTGATATGCGCACTCCCAGGCTGTTCCTGGCAGATACCTGGTGTGGTTTTGCTCTGAAGGGGCATCTTCCTGCAATCTCTGGTGACCACATCCTTGACTTGGGGTCCTTTTTTCAGCAAGACAAGTGGCTGCCAGTGTATTGTACCTTCTCTGATTGGGTGTGGAAAAATGTGCTTCCGAGAGCCACTGCCAGGGGTTGAGAGGACTGGCTACACAGAGAAGTTTAGGAAGGTCCACCCTTTTCCATTGGATTATGACCACATTCATATTTATCTTAAGCTTTTAAAATAATATTTACTTATTTAGCTGAGCTGGGTCTTGGTTGTGGCATGTGGGCTCTAGTTCCCTGACAGGGACCAAATGCAGACCCCTTTCATTGGGAGTGTGGAATCTTAGCCTCAGGACCACCAGGGAAGTCCCTAGCTTATGCTTTTTGATAAAATTTAGCTATGATGAAACACACAGATCTTGAGTGTATAGTTGGATGTTTTGACAAATGTATATACCTGTGTAACCAGTTCCTCCAATTAAGATATAAAGCTTTCTCATGCTCCCAAAAGCTCCTTCCTGCCCCTTTGTAATCTGTCTCCATTCTCCACCTCCTGAGGGAACTACAGTTTCCATTTCTTTCACTATATTTTTCCTTGTTCTTTTTTTTTTTCCATTTATTTTTATTAGTTGGAGGCTAATTACTTTACAGTATTGTAGTTGTTTTTGCCATACATTGACATGAATCAGCCATGGATTTACATGTGTTCCCCATCCCGATCCCCTCTCCCACCTCCCTCTCCACCCCATCCCTCTGGGTCATCCCAGTGCACCAGCCCTGAGCACTTGTCTCATGCATCCAACCTGGGCTGGTGATCTGTTTCATCCTTGATAGTATACTTGTTTCAATGCTGTTTTCTCTGAACATTCCACCCTTGCCTTCTCCCACAGAGTCTAAAAGTCTGTTCTGTACATCTGTGTCTCTTTTTCTGTTTTGCATATAGGGTTATCATTACCATCTTTTTAAATTCCATATATATGCGTTAGTATACTGTATTGGTCTTTATCTTTCTGGCTTTACTTCACTCTGTATAATGGGCTCCAGTTTCATCCATCTCATTAGAACTGATTCAAATGAATTCTTTTTAATGGCTGAGTAATATTCCATGGTGTATATGTACCACAGCTTCCTTATCCATTCGTCTGCTGATGGGCATTTAGGTTGCTTCCATGTCCTGGCTATTATAAACAGTGCTGCGATGAACATTGGGGTGCACATGTCTCTTTCAGATCTGGTTTCCTCAGTGTGTATGCCCAGGAGTGGGATTGCTGGGTCATGTGGCAGTTCTAATTCCAGTTTTTTAAGGAATCTCCACACTGTTCTCCATAGTGGCTGTACGAGTTTGCATTCCCACCAACATCCTTGTTCTTTTTTTTATTGAAGCTAGTTGACTTACAATATTACATTAGTTTCAGGTGTATGTATTAAATGACTTAATATTTTTATAGGTTATACTCCACTTAAAATTATTATAAAATATTGGCTCTATCCCTTTTGTTGTAAAATATATCCTTGTAGCTTATTTATTTTATAAGCTTAAATTCCCTCCCTCTATCTTGCCCCTGGCCATGTCTCATACCCCAGTGGTAACCATTAATTTGTTTTCTCTATTGGGAGTCTGTTTTGTTACATTCATTCATTTTGAAATTTATTTTTTAAATTAATTAATTAGTTGTACTTTTGGCTGTGCTCAGTCTTTGTTGCTTTGCAGGCTTTCCCTAGTTGCATAGTTGCAGACAGCGGGAGTTGCTCTCTAGTTGAGGTGCACGGGCTTCTTGTTGTGGTGGCTTTTCCTGTTTCAGAGCACAGGCTCCAGGTGCATGAACCTAGTAGCAGCCGCTTGCTGGCTCTAGGGTGCGAGGGCTGGCTGGTTGTGGCTTGAAGGCCTTGGAATGTGCAGGCTTCAATAGTTGTGGCACACATGCTTAATTGCTCCTCGACACGGGGACTCTTCCTGGACGACGGATCAAACCTGTGTCCCCTGAGTTGACAGGTGGATTCTTATCCACTGTACCGCCAGGGAAGTCCTGTTTACTTTTTCAATTACACTGATAAGTGAAAACATACAGTATTTGTCTTTCTCTGACTTATTTTACTAAGCACAATATCCACTGTGCTATGTGCTTAGTCGCTCAGTCCTGTCCGATGCTTTTGTTTTTTATTATTTTTTTTTTATTGAAGGATAGCTGTCTGACTCTTTGCAACCCCATGGACTATAGCCTGCCAGGTTCTTCTGTCCATGGGATTCTCTAGGCAAGAATACTGGAGTGGATTGCCATGCCCTCCTCCAGGGATCTTCCCAACCCAGGGATCAAATGCAGGTCTCCCACACTGCAGGCAGATTCTTTACTGTCTGAGCCACCATGGAAGCCCTGATATCCACTATGTTGTTGTAAATAGCAAAATTTCATTCTTTTTATAGCTGAGTAATATTCCATTATGTGTATATATATGAGTGTGTGTGTATGTCTCTGTGTGTGTATACATAAATGTCTATTTAGACCTTTTCAGTTCAGTCACACAGTTGTGTCCAACTCTTTGTGACCCCATTGACTGCAGCATGCCAGGCTTCCCTGTCCATCACCAACTCCCAGAGCTTGCTCAAACTTATGTCCATTGAGTCGGTGATGCCATCCAATCATCTCAACCTCTGTCGTCCCCTTCTCTTCCTGCTTTCAATCTTTCCCAGCATCACAGTCTTTTCCAATAAGTCAATTCTTTGCATCAGGTGGCCAAAGTATTGGAGCTTCAGCTTCAGCATCAGTCCTTCCAATGAATATTCAGGACTGATTTCCTTTAGGATTGACTGGTTTGATCTCCTTGCTGTCCAAGGGACTCTCAAGAGTCTTCCCCAACACCATAGTTCAAAACCATCAATTCTTCAGCGCTCAGTTTTTTTTTTTTTATGGTCCAGCTTTCATGTCCGTACATGACTACTGGAAAAACCATAGCTTTGACTAGATGGACCTTTGTTGGCAAAGTAATGTCTTTGCTTTTGAATATGCTGTCTAGTTGGTCATAGCTTTTCTTCCAAGGAACAAGTATCTTTTAATTTCATGGCTGCAGTAATCATCTGCAGTGATTTTGGAGCCCAAGAAAATAAAGTCTGTCACTGTTTCCATTGTTTCCCCATCTATTTGCCATGAAGTGATGGGACAAGATGCCATATTTTAGTTTTCTGAATGTTGAGCTTTAAGCCAGCTTTTTCACTCTCCTCTTTCACTTTTATCAAGAGGCTCTTTAGTTGCGCTTCGCTTTCTGCTATAAGGATGGTGGTATCTGCATATCTGAGGTTATCGATATTTCTCCTGGCAGTCTTGAGTCCAGCTTGTGCTTCATCCAGCCTGGCATTTCACATGAAGTACTCTGCACAGAAGTTAAATAAGCAGGGTGACAATATACAACCTTGACGTACTCCTTTCCCAGTTTGGAACCAGTCCATTGTTCCATGTCCAGTTCTAACTGTTGCTTCCTGACCTGCATACAGATTTCTCAGGAGGCAGGTCAGGTGGTCTGGTATTCCCATCTCTTTCAGAATTTTCCAAAGTTTGTTGTGATCCACACAGTCAAAAGCTTTAGTGTAGTCAATGAAGCAGATGTTTTTCTGGAATTCTCTTGCTTTTTCTATGATCCAGCAGATGTTGACAATTTGATCTCTGGTTCCTCTGCCTTTTCTAAGTCCAGCTTGAACATCTGGAAGTTCTCTGTTCATGTACTGTTTGTTGCAACCTAGCTTGGAGAATTTTGAGCATTACTTTGCTAGCATGTGAGATGAGTGCAATTATGTAGTAGTTTGAGCATTCTTTGGCATTGCCTTTCTTTGGGATTGGAATGAAAACTGACCCTTTCCAGTCCTGTAGCCACTGCTGAGTTTTCCATATTTACTGGCATATTGAGTGCAGCAGTTTCACAGCATCATCTTTTAGGATTTGGAATAGCTCAGCTGGAATTCCATCACCTCCACTAGCTTTGTTAGTAGTGATGCTTCCTAAGACACACTTGACTTTGCACTTCAGGATGTCTAGTCTAGGTAAGTGATCACACCATCGTGGTTATCTGGGTCATTATGATCTTTTTTGTACAGTTCTTCTGTGTATTCTTGCTACCTCTTCTTAATCTCTTCTGCTTCAGTTAGGTCCATAGCATTTCTGTCCTTTACTGTGCTCATCTTTGCATGAAATATTCCCTTGGCATCTCTAATTTTCTTGAAGAGATCACTAGTCTTTCCCATTTTTAAATAAGGTTGTTTGATAGTGAGTTTGTATGAGCTGTTTCTATATCTTTAAATATTAGCCCCTTATTGATCATATCATTTGCAAATATTTTCTCCCATTCAGTAGGTTGTTTTTTCATTTTGTTGATGGTTTCCTTTGTTGTGCAAAAGCTTTAGGTTCTAGTTATTTGGTTTTGCTTTTGTTTCCTTTGCCTTAGGTGACAGATTCCAAAAAACAAGGAAAAAAAAAAAAATGACTGCTGTGATTTAGGTCAGAGTGTTCTGCACATGTTTTCTTCTAGTTTTATGGGTCCCAGTCTTACATTTAGGGCCTTAATCTCTTTTGAGTTTATCTACTGTTTGAAATATCTATTTGGCTGTGTCAGGTCTTAGCTGTGGTGAGCGGCACCTTCATTACATCATTCAGGATCTTTCCTTGCAGCCAGGCAGGCAGTCTCAGTCGTTGTAGCGCCTGAGCTTAGATTCTCTGTGGCATGTGGGACCTTAGTTCTCTGGCCAGGAACCAAGCCTGTGTCCTCTGCATTGCAAGGCAAATTCTTAACCACTGGGATACCAGGTAAGTCCTTTTTGAGTTTATTTTTGTATATGGTGTACGAAGATGTTCTAATTTCAATTCTGAATGATATCTTGCTTGATAGAGAATCCTAAATTATAGATTTTTTTTTCCTTTTCAGCTCTTTAGATATGTCATGCCATTTCCCTTTTGACCTGCAAAGTTTCTTTAGAAAAATTAGCTGATAGCCTTTTGAGGGGGTTTCTTTGTGTCTGAGTCTATTTTTCTCTTGCTGCCTTTAGAATTGTCTTTAACTTTTGCCATTTTAATTGTGACATATCTTGGTGTGGGTCTCTTTGGATTCATCTTGTTTGGAACTCTGTGATTCCTGAACCTGGATATCTGTTTCTTCAGGTTTGGGAAGTTTTTAGCCATAATTTCATCTTTTTTTAAAAACCCTTTTTTCTCTTTTCCTCCTGTGAATATTAGTGTGCTTGATCTTATTCCAGAGGTCCCTTATTCTCATCTTTTAAAAAATTTTATTTTTGCTATTCTGGTTATTTCCATTTTTCTACCTTTCAGACCACTTATGTGTTCTGTATCACCTATATAAATCACTGTTAATTCCTTCTAGTGTGTTTTTCATTTCAGTTATTTTACTTTTCAGCTCTAACTGGTTCTTTATATTTTCTAGTTGTTAACAGTTCTGCATTCATGTATTCTTTTCCCTGATTCAGATAGCACTCTTATTACAAATGCTTTGAAAAAGCAAATGCATTGAACTCTTTAGGTAGTAAGTAATCCCTGTGTCATTAGGTTTTTGTTTTTTTTTTTTAATAGGAGTATAGTTGATTGACAATGTTGTGTTAGTTTCTGGTGTACGGTAAAGTGAATCAGTTATACATATTCACATACCCACTATTTTTTTTTAAAGATTCTTATCCCATATAGATAGGCTGTTACAGAGTATTGAGTAGAATTTCCTGTGCTATTGTGCTATTACAGCAGATTTTTTCCCCTTTATTCACTTGAAAAAATTCCTGTGTCTCTCAGAAGCAATTAGGTGAAACAGTTACTTGTGTAGGAGCATCCCTATGCAAACTCTGTGTACCAGTGGCTTTGATGGGAGAGCTGAATTTGAAATGAGCACAGGTCATGTCTTTCCCCAGGGTGTGCTGTCAGCTGTCATCCTGGTGGAAGATGAGGCTGGACATGCAGGGGCCAGAGCCAGAGCCCACTCTAAGCCAGTGCTTATCTGCTGAGTGGCTGACACCACCCTACTGGGGGGTCGGAGAGGGTCCCAAGGCACCAGAGCAGAAGCCCTGAAGCTCAGGTTCCCTCTAAGGGTACACTCTCTCCCATCCCAGTATTGACACCTTCTCCCCAGAGGGGAGGAGTGTTGAAGCAAGAGGGGCAGGAGCAGGGGCTCATCGTGGGTGGGGGCACACGCAAGGGTAGTTGTGGGGAACCAGCTAGAGCTCTGGGCAGTTTCACTCTGCTTCCTCCGCCTTGTTCCTGGGAGTAAGCTAGCACATGCGCGCTCTTCACCAGTGTGGTCTAGGTTTCTCACGCGTGTGTGTGTGTTCAGCTGCTTCAGTCCTGTGTGACTCTTTGTGGCCCCATGGACTGTAGCCTGCCAGGTTCCTCTGTCCATGGGATTCTCCAGGCAAGAATATTGGAGTGGGTTACCATGCCCTCCTCCAGGGGATCTTCCCAACTCAGGGATTTAACCCAGGTCTTCCGCATTGCAGGCGGATTCTTTACCACTGAGCCGCCTGGGAAGCCCTTACTTAGAATTCCTGTTAGTCTCAGTAGTTTTCAAACTTGCTCTGGAGACTCCCAGTCAATCCTAAAGGAAATCAACCCTGAATACTCATTGGAAGGACTGATGTTGAAGCTGAAGTTCCAATACTTTGGCTACCTGATGTGAAAAGCCAACTCACTGGAAAAGACCCGATGCTGGGAAAGGTTGAGGGTAGGAGGAGAAGGGGGCGACAGAGGATGAGGTGGTTGGATGGCATCACCAATTCAATGGACATACATTTGAGCAAACTCCAGGAGATGGTGAAGGACAGGGAAGCCTGGCATGCTGCAGTCCACGCGGTCACAAAGAGTCAGACACGACTGAGCAACTGAACAACAATAGAGATTCCTGGTATCAGACCCCAGGGTTGGGGTGTCTCCATATATGGTTTGAACTGCTCATTCCTCAGGGAGAATCTCTGAGCCCATGTAACTCTCCTCCCTCTTCTGTGTCTCCTCCCAGGAGTATGGGTCCTGACCTCATTGCTTCCGTTCCCTTCTAGCCAACACTGTGTGGATCGAATCTTTTTTGCCAGTCTCCAGCTTGTTTTCAGTGAGGACGGCTCCACCTGTAGATGTGTGTTTGATGTATTCTTAGTGGGAGATGAGCTCAGGGTCCTTCTCTGCCATTTTCAACTCCTTCCAGGCACTTGCGCTTTAGTTATATTTTCAAGTCCTAAAAAATCAGGTTATTTTTATATTGCCCTTGACAGTCTTATTTTTCTTTTGGTCTGGATTTCCTGATAATCTATTTTTAATTTGAGGATAGTTGCTTTACCATCTCATGTTGCCTGACAATATTTTGACACAGGGAAAGCAAGAACCACCTCCAGAGGTTTTAACCGCTTTCTGCCAATGCCTCTTGCTTTCTACTTCCTCTCTGGGCAGAGACCCTGCAGAGTTGATTCTGTTTTTCCTTGTTCCTGAAATTTATAAAAATGTGACATGAAAAGGTCACTGTGAACAAACTGCAGCCTTTTGTTATCCAGTCTCTGCTTTTCCTTTGGCCACTCTGGCTGGCTGTGTGGACAGTGGGTGTCACCCACACTTCTGGTCCCCCAAATCCCCTGTGCCCCCCTCCAGCCTTGCCCTCCATACCAAAACTTTTGGCTACTCCTGTTGAATGAACAAAATAACCTTCACGTCAACTTTAAGGTTTTCAAAATCCATTTAAGAAGAAATTTCTTTTCTAATCAGAGATGGTAGTTGAAATGGAAAAGAAGCCTATTCTAGAGAGAAGACAGGGCAGACAGAGGAAGCGTGCTCTGTGGTGAGAAGCCGGCCGCCTGTGACCTGTGCGCCGCCGCCTCACTTCTTGCCTCCCTTCGCCTTGCCCTTGTCTGCGTCCGCCTTCCCCTTGGCATCTGCCTTTGCCTTGGGTTCCTTTGGTTTTTTTCCTCCCGGTTTTCCTCCTTCCTCTGCTTTTTCTGGAGGCTTTGGCTTTTCAACCTCTTTTGGTGGAGGAACCAGCACATTCCTTTTGACCCTCTTGCCTTTGAAGTGTTTTCTTTGAAGACAAACGTCGACTAAAGCAAAAAGGGCGGCCACACCTATAAAGACCTGGGAAACAAAAGAATCCTCGTTAACTTGGGGGCTTTCCCTTCCAAATGTCAGAGTTCCTTCCTGGCTTCCATGATCAGTCGCTGCTGCTTAACCCTCAAGCTGCCAGATCCCAGAGAGACTTCCGCTTTGCCCCCGCCCCGACCCCCCACCACCGGCCTGAGCTTCCTTAGCTGAGCCCCATCCCTTCTGTCTGTCACCTCAGCGCATTTTCTTTTTCTCTGCAGACCCGGCTAGGGTGGGGCCCTTTGCTCTGGGGGTCCGCAGGCCGCTTTGAAGAGGAAACCATTAGCTAGGTGAGCTCCCTGGACATCATCTTTATTTAAATGGCTTTTCCACGAGAAACACCAACTTTACTTTCAAACTTTGCTTGGATGGCAAAACTTTGTGAAAACAGGGTCTTTTCCTTCGGGGAAAATAACTGGTCTCCCAAAGTGCTGATTTCTGAGCAAATAAATAGCCCAATGTGCAAGACTCACCACAGCGGCAACGTAGTTCAGTGGCACTGTTTGCCGACTTCTGATAGCAAAGATCGCGGCCCCCACGAGGAAACCACAGGCAAACAGGTCGTTGAGAAGATCCTGAAAGCATGGGAGAGATAAGTCAGCTCTCAACAGGGCTGAGGCCCCTTCAACACCTGCTGGTCTAGCTTCCACCAAAGGGAATGGTTTTAAAAATGGCCGAGCTTCTGCCAAAGGGAATGGTTTCTGAACTTCTGCCTCATCTAAAATGTGTGTGTGTGTGTGTGTGTGTGTTAGTCGCCACCAGGCTCCTCTGTCCATGGGATTTCCCAGACAAGAATACTACAGTGGATTGCCATGCCCTCCTCCAGGGGATCTTCCTGACCCAGGGATCAAACCCATATCATCCCCTGCATTGTAGATGGTCTCTTGCATTGCAGGCAGAGTCTTTACCACCTGAGCCACCAGGGTCAGATGATATAGGAAGGTACATAGGAAGCTGAATGTATAGTGGGTTAGGGGGACATATCTGTAGTTCAACAGCTGGACTCTGAGTTGAGACGCAAAGTGCGGGATGCTCATCTGCCGTTATGGGCTGCCTTGGCTACTATCCTGTGAAATTGCACATTTGGTGGCTATGTTTTTAGCTATGCTTCTCCCCACTTCCAGTGCTCACTTAAATAAATTTGCAACACCCAACGTCTTTCTCCTCTTGGGGCCAGTGCCTCTTTCTGAATCCAGGGTGGGCTGCATTGCTCACAGGAGGTTCTGTTGGACTCTGGTACTTCAGTCGGAAGCCTGGCAGTGGCATCTTCACCCTCTGCCCACTCCTCCCCTGAGCCTTTGTAAGGCCACATCACTTCTTCATCATCCACCCTCCTTCCCATCGCTTGTGGCTGCAGTCCTGCCCTTGCTTCATATCTGTTTCCCTGACCCTGTACTGACAAGGTCCAGATGTTCCCAGACTGGGCAAAAGGGCTGCCACCTATGCTGTCTCCCCCTCAGGCACCACCCACTGTGGCTCCCTGACACAGCCAGACTGAAGTCAGAGTTGGCCAAACCAGGGCTACAGCAAGCTGGCTTTCTCTCCCATCACTCCTGAGGCCCAGAGCTTGTGCATCCTCTTAACCCTGTGGGCAGTGGCTGACCCTGCAGACTTGGGCAATGCCATCTTTCCCCTTGATTTCTCTGATGCCATTTTCTGTGGGTTGTCCTTCCCTGGCCACCTTGTCTCAGGCCTTTTCTTTTCCTCTTCAGTGTTTTGGATTTTAATACATTTCAAACATACAGAAAATTATGGAAGAGCCCAACCCTACTCCCACCTCCATCAGCCATGAACCACTGAGATTAAATAGATGTTAATGTCTTGCAGTATTTGCCTCATGGCCCTCAAAACAAAAAGAAAAAAACAAACGCTAAACAAAAAAGCTTTGTGGGATGAGCCAGTTTCACCATTCCATACCGCTCCCTGCCTTTTGCATGACTTCCAAGTCTACAGGTAGTCTTCCCAGATGTATAGCAGTATTTTCCTCTTATTTTGGTTCAGTTCAGTTGCTCAGTCGTGTCTGACTTTTTGCCACCCCATGGACTGCAGCACACCAGGCCTCCCTGTCCATTACCAACTCCTGGAGTTTACCCAAACTCATGTCCATTGAGTTGGTGATGCCATCCAACCATCTCATCCTCTGTCATCCCATTCTCCTCCCACCTTCAATCATTCCCAGCATCAGGGTGTTTTCAAATGAGTCAGCTCTTCGCATCAGGTGGCCAAAGTACTGGAGTTTCAGCTTCAACAGCAGTCCTTCCAATGAACACTCAGGACTGATTTCCTTTAGGATGGACTGGTTGGATCTCCTTGCAGTCCAAGGCACTCTCAAGAGTCTTCTCCAATACCACAGTACAAAAGCATCACTTCTTCAGTGCTCAGCTTTCTTTATAGTCCAACTCTCACATCCATACATGACCACTGGAAAAACCATAGCCTTCACTAGGCGGACCTTTGTTGGCAAAGTAATGTCTCAGCTTTTTAATATGCTATCTAGGTTGGTCATAACTTTCCTTCCAAGGAGTAAGCGTCTTTTAATTTCATGGTTGCAGTCACTACCTGCAGTGATTTTAGAGCCCAAGACAATAAAGTTCTGCCACTGTTTCCACTGTTTCCCCATATATTTGCCATGAAGTGATGGGACCAGATGCCATGATCTTAGTTTTCTGAATGTTGAGCTTTAAGCCAACTTTTTCACTCTCCTCTTTCACTTTTATCAAGAGGCTCTTTAGTTCTTCTTCACTTTCTGCCATAAGGGTGGTGTCATCTGCATGTCTGAGGTTATTGATATTTCTCCCGGCAATCTTGATTCCAGCTTGTGCTTCATCCAGCCTGGCATTTTGCATGATGTATTCTGCATACAAGTTAAATAAGCAGGGTGACAATATACAGCCTTGATGTACTCCTTTTCCTATTTGGAACCAGTCTGTTGTTCCATGTCCAGTTCTAACTGTTGCTTCCTCACTTGCACACAGATTTCTCAGGAGGCAGGTCAGGTGGTCTGGTATTCCCAACTCTTTCAGAATTGTTCACAATTTGTTGTGATCCACACAGTCAAAGGCTTTGGCACAGTCAATAAAGCAGAAATAAATGTTTTCCTGGAAGTTGCTTGCTTTTTTTCATGATCCAGCAGATGTTGGCAATTTGATCTCTGGCTCCTCTGCCTTTTCTAAATCCAGCTTGAACATCTGGAAGTTCACAGTTCATGTATTGGTGAAGCCTGGCTTGGAGAATTTTGAGCATTACTTTACTAGCATGTGAGATGAGTGCAATTGTGTGGTAGTTTGAGCGTTCTTTGGCACTGCCTTTCCTTGGGACTGGAATGAAAACTGACCTTTTCCAGTCCTGTGGCCACTGCTGAGTTTTCCAAATTTGCTGGCATGTTGAGTGCAGCACTTTCACAGCATCATCTTTCAGGATTTGAAATAGCTCAACTGGAATTCCATCACCTCCACTAGCTTTGTTTGTAGTGATGCTTCCTAAGGCCCACATGACTTCACATTCCAGGATGTCTGGCTCAAGGTGAGTGATCACACCATTGTGATTATCTGGGTCGTGAAGATCTTTTTTGTATAGTTCTTCTGTGTATTCCTGCCACCTCTTCTTAATATCTTCTGCTTCTCTTAGGTCCATACCATTTCTGTCCTTTATTGAGCCCATTTTGCATGAAATGTTCCCTTGGTATCTCTAATTTTCTTGAAGAGATCTCTAGTCTTTCCCATTCTGTTGTTTTCCTCTATTTCTTTGCACTGATCGCTGAGGAAGGCTTTCTTATCTCTCCTTGCTTTTCTCTGGAACTCTGCATTCAAATGGGTATATCTTTCCTTTTCTCCTTTGCTTTTCGCTTCTCTTCTTTTCACAGCTATTTGTAAGGCCTCCTCAGACAGCCATTTTGCTTTTTTGCATTCCTTTTTCTTGGGGAGGGTCTTGGTTCCTTGTCTCTTGTACAATGTCATGAACCTCTGTCCAGAGTTCAACACTCTGTCTATCAGATCTAGTCCCTTAAATCTATTTCTTACTTCCACTGTATAATTGTAAGGGATTTGATCTAGGTCATACCTGAATGGTCTAGTCATTTTCCCTACTTTTTTCAATTTAAGTCTGAATTTGACAATAAGGAGTTCATGATCTCAGCCACAGTCAGCTCCCAGTCTTGTTTTTGTTGTGTATATAGAGCTTCTCCAGCTTCTCTTTGGCTGCAAAGAATATAATCAATCTGATTTCAGTGTTGACCATCTGGTGATGTCCATGTGTAGAGTCTTCACTTGTGTTGTTGGAAGAGGGTGTTTGCTATGACCAGTGTGTTCTCTTGGTAAAACTCTATTAGCCTTTGCCCTGCTTCATTCTGTACTCCAAGGCTAAATTTGCCTGTTATTCCAGGTATTTCTTGACTTCCTACTTTTGCATTCCAGTCCCCTATAATGAAAAGGATATCCTTTTTGGGTGTTAGTTCTAAAAGGTCTTATAGGTCTTCATAGAACCGTTCAACTTCAGCTTCTTCAGCATTACTGGTTGGGCATAGACTTGGATTACCATGATATTATATATTCATAAATAATATATACTATTTTGTGCTTCAAATTTCAATAAAAAGTGTATCTTATAACACGTGCTTTTTAAACTTAACAGTTTTTGAGATTTACCCATCTTGAGAAATAGATTAGATTGAGATGAATGAGACTGAATTTATTAATTTTAGCTGATGCATGAATAAACCAAACTAGAGACAGTAGGGTACTTCTGCCTTTTAGGAAATTATTATTGCCAAATGTGTCTGCAGTGAACACTTTTGTCTGTGCCTCTGATGAACATTTTTTCCTTGTTGAGGTGCTGTCAAGCCTTTGTCTAAAGGACCTGTGTCAGTGTTCACTTATGCCCACAAATGTATAGGGGCTCCTGTTTCCCATGTCCTTGCCAAGGCCTAGGATTACCAGTCTTATTTTTCTTTGCCCATCTGATGAGTTGAAATAGTACCTCGTTGTTTTACCTTTCAGATCACTGGTTACTAATGAAGCATTTTTAAAAACATGTTTTAGACATCGGGGTCTCCTGTCTATTCATATCCCTTGCCCCATTTTTCTATGGGCTTATTTTAAAAATTTTATGATGTCTTCTTTTGTAAAAGTTTTAACTTTAATGATATATACGGTTTTTCTCTTTTTCTCATGGTCCCAAGTGCGTGTGTGCTCAGTCATGTTGTGTCCAACTCTTTGTGATCCCGTGGACTGTAGCCTGCCAGGCTCCTCTGTCCATGGGATTTCCCAGGCAAGAATGAACATTTATTCAATACTCCATTCAGCTGTGTTATGCCCCCTGTGTCATATGCCAAGTTGCCATATGTATATAGGTCTATTTCTGGGTTCTCTCTTTTTACTGCCCGTATTAGTCTGCTCATGTTGCCATAAAACAAAACGCCACAGACTGGGTGGCTTAAGCATCAGACATTTATTTTCCTACAGGTCCCAGAGGCTAGAAGTCTATGATCAGAGTGCTAGCAAAGTCAGTTTCTGGTGAGGACTCTTCCTGGTTTGCAGATAGCTGCCTTTTCACCATTTTCTCAGATGGCCTTTCTGTGGTGGGCAAGGTGGGGGTGGAGAGGAAGAGGGGAGAGGGCAGAGGAGAGGAAGGAAAGAGAACAAAGTCTTGGTTATCTTTTCTTATACGGACACTAATCCTATCAGATCAGGACTCCATGCTTAGGATTTCATTTAACCTATTTTTTAAAAATAGTTTTATACATTTATTTTTGGCTCTGCTGAGTCTTCATTGCTGTGTGGGCTCTTCTCTAGTCGCAGTGAGTGGGGGCTACTCTCCATAGTTGTGATGCGTGGGCTTTCATTGTGGTGGCTTCTCTTGTTGCGGAGCACAGGCTCTAGGGCACGTGGGCTTCAGCAGTTGCAGCACATGGACTCCGTAGTCTGGCTCGTGGGCTCTAGAATACAAGCTCAATAGTTGTTGTGCACAGGTTTAGTTGCTCCGCGGCATATGGGCTCTTCCCAGACTAGGGATCAAACCTGTGTCTCCTGTATTGGCAGGCAGATTCTTTACCACTGAGCCACCAGGGAAGCCCCTCATTTAATCTTAATTACCACTCTGAAGGCCATCTACAAGTAAAGGCACACTGGGGATTAGGATTTCAGCATTAGAATTTTGGGGGTACACATACATTCAGTCCATTACAATTCAGTTAGTCTTTTTGTCAACCCCTGAGCTAGTACCAAAGCTTTACTCCAATATCTCCTTGGGTGGGCCCATCCTTGTAATTCTTTTTATTCTTCCATAAGAATTTTAGAATCATCTTGCAAAGTTCCACAAACAACCTCTGTTAGGTTGAAATTTCATTTAATGTGGACACTGCTTTGGAATGAAATTAACATCTTTATGATAGTAACTCTTCACATCTGTGACTGTGGTATATTTCTTCTTTTACTTAGATTTTTTTTTATGTCCATTAACAAAATGTTGTTATCTCCACATGAAGTTTTATAGCTTTTGAATGGGTTAATTCTCAGACACCCAGAGTTTCTGTTGCGGCTTTAAATGGTTTCTTTGAAAAGCCACATTTTCTCATTATTTGTTGCTGGCATTCAGGGATACTATTTGTTTCTGATTACCTTGTGGAATTAAATCAGTTCTAGTAATTTGAGTCTCTTGGATTTTCAGTGTAGAGAATCATATTATCAGTGAGTAAGGCTAGTTTTTTTCTTCTTCCCAATCCATATACCATTTGTTTTTCTTGTCATATTGTACCAAGATCTTAAAAAAAAAAAGATCTTCAGCACAATGTTGAATAGAAGTGGGGACAGTAGGCATCTCTAAGGAAATGCCTTTAATGTTTTACCATGAAATACAATGTTCATTTTAGGCTTGGGTAGGCATATATTATTAAGTTAAGGAAGTTCCCCTTTTTCCTGGTTTGCTAAGAGGCTTTCAAAAAGTAGTGTTGAATATTATTAAATAATTTTTCTGCAGCTTATGAGATGATTAAATGATTTTCTCCTTTAAATAAAAGATGGTGAATTATGTTAACAGAACTTTGAGATGAAACCACCTTTATATTCCTGGCAGATGCCCTGCTTGATCATGATGTCATGATGCACTACTTGCTTATGTATTGCTTGACTTAGTTTGCTAGTGTTTTATAGAGAATTTTTATTGCTATACTAAAATAATATAGGCTTATAGTTTACTTTCTTTATCATGTCTGGTTTTAAGATCAAAGCCTTACCAGATGGTACAATATATTATAAACCTACCCCATCCCCCATTTTTTAAGGAGAAAAATGGCACAGACCCGTGGAACTGAATATGAAGTTTAGAAATTAACTGCATGTGGGATTTAAAAAAAATTTTTTTAGCTGCATGTGGCATACAGGATCTTAGTTCTCTGACCAAAGATCAAAACCATGCCCCCTGCAGTGGAAGCATGGATTCTTTTTTTTTTTGGAAGCATGGATTCTTAACCACTGGACCACCGAAGAAGTCCCTCATATGGGATTTTAGCATTTAACAAAAATGCCATTTCAAATCAGCAGGGGGAAAGTTGTACTGTTCAGTAAATGAATAAACTGAGCGACAGGGTGAGATAGTTGGAGAGCCATCAGGATGCCAAGCTGGAGCCATGGTTCCCACCATCTACCAAACGATTCCACATAAATCAAAAGATTTAAATGTAAGAAATGAAATAAGTGCCAGATGAAAACATGGATGAATTGCTTTATAACCTATTTTTCTATTTCTTTTTGAGTCCATTTTGTACACTGTGGTGACCCAACGACTAAAGAGCATAAAACCAAGCAGGGTCTTGGAATGCAGGAAGGGACAAACCAGACCCTCATTGTCCTTCCCTCCCCCATGTTGTAACTATTAACGGATTTCAGGTCCTCCTGAGCAGTATAACCTGTCTCCCCTCTTACCCCACACAGGGAGAAGGTATGTGCCTTACTCTTACTCCACCCAGTATACGGGCCTCATCCAATCAGCAAATGACCTGCAAGACCCCTATCCCACTCCTTGTACCCTGGGTATAAAAGTGGACTAAGGATCCCTGTTCAATGTCAGTTCTCCCTTGAGCTGGCCCACTGTTCTAACAGCGTCTCCCACTCTAATAAATTTTATTTCCCTCTCACTCTGTCTCATGTCTGGAAATTCTTTTCCAACCTGCGCCTGGACCATCACATATGTTAGGGGAAGCACACTGATTGAAACCGCCCACCCTGGCCAGGCACCATAGTAACCATTTGCATGAGTTGTTTTATGACAGGAGATCCTGATAAGAAATACGGAACTCATAAGCCACCACCAACCGGAAGAGTTCGAAAAACGTCAAAAGGAGACACTGCGTGTCCGTCCACTTCCCAGAATCCCTCTCGCTAGCATCCATCTTGGCTGAGCGATGCGTGTGCCACCAGGAAAGACTCTGAATTAAAATGATTGGCCAAAGACCACCCGGAAACTAATCCCATCACCATAAAACCTAAGACTGTGAGCCAGTTCTCCTGGGTTCCCTCACCCTCCTGCTCTCCGCCCGGGTGCCCTTCCCAATAAAATCTCTTGCTTTGTCAGCACATGTGTCTCCTCGGACAATTCATTTCTGAGTGTTAGACAAGAGCCCAGTTTCAGGCCCTGGAAGGGGTCCCCCTTCCTGCAACACATACATCATATATTTTTCTGAGAAATTAACTCTATATTCCAATTTATTGGCATAAAAGTTCATATTTTCCCTATGATCTTTAAAACCTCTTCTTTATACTAATATTTTTCCTTGTCCTCTTTTTTTCTTGAGGTTTATGATTTATCTCCCTTATTAGTCTTTTCAAAGAATTAGATTTCAGTTTTATTAGTCCTTACTATGACCTTTGTTTCCTATTTCATTAATTTTAGCTCTTTGACACTGCCTTCAAAATTCTTTCTTGGTTTGTCTTATTTTGTCACCTTCTTGATATAGATATGTGAATTGTTAATTTTCATTGCTCTTTTCTCAGTATATAGACTTGAATTTGGATTGCTTAACTGCGTTGTACAGATGGTATTTGCTAATAGGCAGTTCAGTTCAGTTGATCAGTCGTGTCCGGCTTTGCAACCCCATGAATCGCAGCATGCCAGGCCTCCCTATCACCAACTCCCAGAGTTTACTCAAACTCAGCCCATCGAGTCGGTGATGCCATCTAGCCAATGACTCTTTTCCAATGAGTCAACTCTTCGCATGAGGTGGCCAAAGTATTGGAGTTTCAGCTTCAGCATCAGTCTTTTCAATGAGCACCCAGGACTAATCTTTAGGATGGACTGGTTGGATCTCCTTGCAGTCCAAGGGACTCTCAAGAGTCTTCTCCAATACCACAGTACAAAACATTAATTCTTCGGTGCTCAGCTTTCTTTATAGTCCAACTCTCACATCCATACACGACCACTGGAAAAACCATAGCCTTGACTAGGCGGACCTTTGTTGGCAAAGTAATGTCTCTGCTTTTTAATGCTGTCTAGGTTGGTCATAACTTTCCTTCCAAGGAGTAAGCATCTTTTAAATTCATGGCTGCAATCACCATCTGCAGTGATTTTGGAGCCCCCCAAAATAAAGATCTGCCACTGTTTCCACATCTATTTGCCATGAAGTGATGGGACTGGATGCCATGATCTTAGTTTTCTGAATGTTGAGCTTTAAGCCAACTTTTTCACTCTCCTCTTTCACTTTTATCAAGAGGCTCTTTAGTTCTTCTTCACTTTCTGCCATAAGGGTGGTGTCATCTGCATATCTGAGGTTATTGATATTTCTCCCGGCAGTCTTGAGTCCAGCTTGTGCTTCCTCCAGCCCAGCGTTTCTCATGGTGTACTCTGCATATAAGTTAAATAAGCAGGGTGACAATATACAGCCTTGATGTACTCCTTTTCCTATTTGGAACCAGTCTGTTGTTCCATGTCCAGTTCTAACTGTTGCTTCCTGACCTGCATACAGATTTCTCAGGAGGCAGGTCAGGTGGTCTGGTATTCCCATCTCTTTCAGAATTTTCCACAGTTTGTTGTGATCCACACAGTCAAAGGCTTTGGCATAGTCAATAAAGCAGAAATAGATGTTTTTCTGGAACTCTCTTGCTTTTTCAATGATCCAGTGGATGTTGGCAATTTGATCTCTGGCTCCTCTGCCTTTTCTAAAACCAGCTTGAACATCTGGAAGTTCACGGTTCATGTATTGGTGAAGCCTGGCTTGGAGAATTTTGAGCATTACTTTACTAGCGTGTGAGATGAGTGCAATTGTGTGGTAGTTTGAGCATTCTTTGGCATTGCCTTTCCTTGGGATTGGAATGAAAACTGACCTTTTCCAGTTCAGTGGCCACTGCTGAGTTTTCCAAATTTGCTGGCATATTGAGTGCAGCACTTTCACAGTACCATCTTTCAGGATTTGAAATAGCTCAACTGGAATTCCATCGCCTCCACTAGCTTTGTTCATAGTGATGCTTTCTAAGGTCCACTTGACTTCACATTCCAGGATGTCTGGCTCAAGGTGAGTGCTCACACCATTGTGATTATCTGGGTCGTGAAGATCTTTTTTGTATAGTTCTTCTGTGTATTCCTCTTCTTAATATCTTCTGCTTCTCTTAGGTCCATACCATTTCTGTCCTTTATCAAACCCCACTTTGCATGAAATGTTCCCTTGGTATCTCTAATTTTCTTGAAGAGATCTCTAGTCTTTCCCATTCTGTTGTTTTCCTCTCTTTCTTTGCACTGATCACTGAGAAATGCTTTATCATCCCTCCTTGCTATTCTTTGGAACTCTGCATTCAAATGGGAATATCTTTCCTTTTCTCCTTTGCTTTTCGCTTCTCTTCTTTTCACAGCTATTTGTAAGGCCTCCTCAGACAGCCATTTTGCTTTTTTGCATTTCTTTTCCATGGGGATGGTCTTGATCCCTGTCTCCTGTACAATGTCATGAACCTCCGCCCATAGTTCTTCAGGCACTCTGTCTATCAGATCTAGTCCCTTAAATCTATTTCTCACTTCCACTGTATAGTCATAAGGGATTTGATTTAGGTCATACCTGAATGGTCTAGTGATTTTCCCTACTTTCTTCAATTTAAGTCTGAATTTGGCAATGAGGAGTTCATGATCTGAGCCACAGTCAGCTCCCAGTCTTGTTTTTGCTGACTGTACAGAGCTTCTCCATCTTTGGCTGCAAAGAATATAATCAATCTGATTTCAGTGTTGGCCATCTGGTGATGTCCATGTGTAGAGTCTTCTCTTGTGTTGTTGGAAGAGGGTGTTTGCTATGACCAGTGTGTTCTCTTGGTAAAACTCTATTAGCCTTTGCCCTGCGTCATTCTGTACTCCAAGGCCAAATTTACCTGTTACATGTAACTAAATCCCCATGTGTTTGGGGAAAACCATTAAATTTTCCCCAAATACATAAAGATTTAAATTTTACTGATTTATTTCTAATTATATTGCATTGAAGTTAGAGAATGTGGTCTATATCATATCAGTTCCTTGTTATTTGTTTATTTTTGCATTGTGGTGTCATTGAGGATAACTTTTGTGATTGTTCCAAGTACACTTGAAAAGAATGTGTAGCCTGTTTCTCTGGGGTGTAGGATTCTATGTGTCCTATTGATATATATAGCAGTGGATCAAGCTATCAATTACTGAAGGAGACATGTTAAAGTCTCCCACTATGGTTATAATTAAGTTCATTTTTGCCTTTTATATTTAGGGAGCTATATTGTTAGGTATATGGGCTTTCCCAGTGGCTCACTGCTAAAGACAGAAGACAATGTCTCAATGCAGAAGACAATGCAAAAACGGTAGGTTTGATCCCTGAGTTGGAAAGATCCCCTGGAGGAGGAAATGGCAACCTCCTCCAGTATTCTTGCCAGAAAAATCCCATGGACAGAGGAGTCTGGCAGGCTTACAGTCCATAGGGTCACAAAGAGTCAGACATGATTGAGTGAGCACACAGGCATTGTTAGGTACATACAAGTTCAGAATTGCTATATGTAGTGATCCTCTTTACATACTTAGTTTTTAAAACATAAAATTTGTTTAATATGATGGTAAAGTTACGTTAGCCTTTTTTTAGTTAGTATTTTCCTCTAATTTTTTTTTCTATCACTTGCAACCTTTTTCCACATGCCTTGTACATTGTTGGATTTAAAAAAACTATTCTTAGAGTCCTTTCTCTTTTAAATGAATGATATAGTCCATTTATATTTGCCATCATCTATGATATATTTGGATGCATGTCCACCATTATATTTTTTCCTCTTTAACATATAACACACATTCCTTTTTATTTCCCCCCTTTTACCTTCTATTGATTCATTTCCCTTGATTCTCTTTTCACCCTTTCTTTTCAACAGGTTGGATGTTATATATCCTGGAATTCTGCAGCTTCCCTGGTGGCTCAAATGGTAAAGAATCTGACCTGCAGTGTAGGAGACCCAGGTTCTCTTCCTGAGTCAGGGAAAATCCCCTGGAGAAGGGAATGGCTATCCACTGCAGTATTCTTGCCTGGGAAATCCCATGGACAGAGGAACCTGGAAGGCTACAGTCCATGGGGTTGCAAAGAGTCAGACACTACTGAAGTGACTTAACACACACACACACACACACATATGCTGGAATTCTATTCTTTAGCAAAATAATATTATGTTTTTAATATATTAATGTTAATATTATTACCAAATCTACCCCTACTCCCAATAAAGGACTTTCATTTCTAATCACATACCACCACTATAGACTTACATGTTACTGTGTTGCTGCTACTTTAGTTTCACCTTGTTTTACTGTTCTCTCCAATAAAGCTATTAATAAGTTTTTAAAAACCAAGCAACCTCAGTCATAATGTTTAAAGTCAATCTACAAGCTCACTAGGTTCTTTGTTTACTGTTCCTTTTTTACAGCGCAAACATTTCTTTTGGGTTTAATTTCATTCTTCCTGAAGTCTTTTACTAGTTCCTTCAGTGAAGGTCAATGAAAGGGAAACATTTTTTCCTCATTCTAATTGCGTCTTTTACCCTTTCCACCTCAGTCTCTTAAAGAAATTATTCCATTGTTTTTTGGTCATCACTTTTGTTGCTGTTGAAAAATATAAAGTTAGTCTAATAGTTTGAGCTTTCTTTTTTAAGGTAAATTGTCTTTTCTGTTGGTTTGATTTTATTTTCCTTTGCCTCTGATGATCAGCTATGCCTCTATGACATGTCTAGGTATGGCTTTATTTATTCTTCTTGGTCCCTCTTTGAGAATTCATGTCTCTCATTAAATCTAATATTAATATGCCACTCAGTTCTTTTTTGGTTACTCTTTTCATGGAGTATCTTTTTCCATTTTCACTTTCAACCTATTTGCATCTTTGGATTTAAAGGAATTCTCTTGTGATTTTCATATAGTAGAATTACGTTTTTTTTTAAATATAATCTATTCTGATAATCTTTACTTTTTAATTGAAGAGTTTAATCCATGAACACTTAAAGTAATTACTGATGACTTATTTGTATAATTTTGCTATTTATTCTCTATATTTCATATTTCTTTGTTCCTCAATGTCTCCATTATTGCTTTCTTTTGTATTTAATTTTTTGAAATGTGCCAATTTTATTCTCTTATTTCCTTTCTGTCTATATATTTTAGTTAATTCCTTAGTGGTCACCTTGGGATTATTATTGGTATCTTAAATTTATAACAGTTTCATTTGTATTGATACCAGCTGAGCTTCAGTAGTACACAGAAATTATTATTGTCACAAATTGTATCTTTAGACATTGTGGTCCATTAACATAGATTTAAATGGTTGTTTTATGCATTTGTCTTTCAAATCATATCAGAAAAGAAAGAAGAGTTACAAACCAAAAATACAAAAATACTGGCTTTTATATTTACCTATGTAGTTACCTTTACTGGTGTTATTTATTTTATGGCTTCAAATTATTGTCTAATGTTCTTTCATTTTAGCCTGAAGCATTTCTTGTAGCAGGTATACCAGCAGCAAATTCCATCAATTTTTGTTTATGTGGGAATATCATAATTTCTCCTTCATTTTTCTTTATTTATTTTTAAAGGTTCTCCTTCATTTCTGAATGGTAATTTTCGAAGGGCAACTTCAAATTTGAAGGTTATTGTATTCATTTCTTGAGGTTGTGAAAACAGAGTACTACTACCTGCATGGATTAGAACAACATAAATTTAATGTTTCAGTTGTGGAGGCCAGAAGCCTGAAATAGAGAAGTATGCAGGGCCCTGCTTCCTCTAAAGATGCTATGTAATGATCTGTCTTGGGCTTCTCTTCTAGCTTCTTGTAGCTTGAGGCATTCCTTTTCTTGTCTTGTCTTCCTATCTTCTTCCTGTGTCTCTTCACGTTGTCTTCTTTCTGTTTTTATCTGTCTCTGCTTCCAAGTTCCTCCCTTTTACAAAGACACTAGTCATATTGGATTAGGGTCCACTCTGATAACCTCATCTTTATTTGACCATCGGTAAGGACCTTATTTCCAAATAAGGTCATATTCACAGGAACTGGGAGTTAAGACATCACCATATTTGGAGGGTACATAATTCAACCCATAACAGACAGCAAATTTAAAAGATAGGATTTCTGGTGGATAGTTTTTTTTTTTTTCTCTTCCCCCCCTTAAGAACTCTAAGTACATCATTCCACTCTCTCAGGTCTCCATGGTGTCTGATGAGAAATTAGTTGTTAATCTTATTAAGGGTCCCTTGTACAAGATGCTTTTGAACTATGGTGTTGGAGAAGACTCGTGAGAGTCCCTTGGACTGCAAGGAGATCCAACCAGTCCATGCTAAAGGAGATCAGTCCTGGGTGTTCACTGGAAGGACTGATGCTGAAGCTGAAACTCCAGTACTTTGGCCACCTCATGTGAAAAGTTGACTCATTGGAAAAGACCCTGATGCTGGGAGGGATTGGGGGCAGGAAGAAAAGGGGATGACAGAGGATGAGATGGCTGGATGGCATCACCGACTCGATGGGCGTAAGTCTGAGTAAACTCCGGGAGTTGGTGATGGACAGGGAGGCCTGGTGTGCTGCGATTCATGGGGTTGCAAAGAGTCGGACACGACTGAGCGACTGAACTGGACTGTACAAGATGAGTTACTTCTCTCTTATAACTTTCAAGACTTTCTCCTGTCTTCATCTTTAGACAGTTTGATTATAATGTGTCTCAGAGTGGATCACTTTGAGTTTATCCTACTTTGTTCCTTTCGGATGCATAGATTCCTATCTTTTACCAAATTTGGAAAGATTTTGGCATTATTTCTTTGAATATTCTGTCTTTCTCTCATTCTTCCCCTTTTGGGACTCTGCCTATGTTAGTATGCTTGATGGTGTCCCATGGGTCTGTTAGACTCTGTTCATTTTTTCTTCATTCTTTTTTCTGTTTCTCAAACTGAATGGTTTCAATTGACCTGTCTTCAGGTTCACTGATTCATTCTTCTGCCTGTTCAAATCTGCTGTTTAAAAAGCTCTAGTGAATTTTTCACTTCAGTTATATTAGTTTTCAGTTCCAGAATTTCTATCTGGTTTCTTTTTAAACTTCTCTTTACTGACATTATATGATTGTTCTCTTGGTTTCCTTTAGTTCTGTAAGCATTTTAAAGACAGTTCATTTAAAGTCTTTGTCTAGTAAGACTAATATCTGGGTTTCCTCAATATCAGTCTCTCTCTCTCTCTCTCTCTCTCTCTCTCTCTCTCTCTCTCTATATATATATATATATATATATATATATATATATATATTCTGTGAATGGGCCAAACTTTTTTTGCATGCCTTATAATTCTTTGAAAACTATGCATTTTGAATATTATAATATAATTACTCTCAAACCATATTGCCTCTCCTCTATAGAGTTTGTTGTTGCTGTTTGTTGTGAGTTAAAAGTCATTTGTATGTTTAATGTTTTTTCCTAAACTATGTTTTAAAAGATTGTATTCTTTCTCTTGTGTGGCCACTGACGTCTTTGTCTTTCATCAACTTAATAATCAGGAGATTATTTGATGGATATTTCCTTAAATACTGGAAACAAACAAGTCTTTGCAAATTGGCTTTATATTAGGGCACTCCTTCAATACCTCTCCAAGTTGTTTAGATCTCTTAGGTTTAGTTACTGCTTGTGCAGAGCCTAAAGGTCAGCCAAAGGTGAAAGCTTAGTTGTTTTTTTTTTTTTTTTCTGGGCATGTGCTGTCCTAGATTACCTGGTAGAGGTGGGGGCTTTTCAAAGTTCTTATTTCTCCCATGCATCTCCTCCCCAAACTTCTGATCTGTCTACTTCTTGGAAAACCTTGCCCCAGGTTTCTATGATTAGTACATATGCCTTTAAATGCTTTTAACAAATGCTATCTAGGAGGCTGCTTCAGCCTTAAGAAAACTCTGAGGCAGGTGACACAAAATCAATTCCCTGGCCAGTCCTTCAGGGAGCCACCAGATAGGTCAAGCACACCACTTAATTCTTTGGGAATAAGATTTGTATTGTTCCCTCTGCCACTAGCAAGGAATATGGCCCGGAATGTGGGGGTCATTATGGCCACTGACAAGCTGGGGATTGAGGGATGGCAGGCAGGTTAAGTTATAATGCTACAAAATTCTTTTACCAAATTCAACAACTTCTTTCTCCATTAAGCATTTTGTTTTTCTTTAGTTAGATTTCACAGTTCTGAAAAAGTTGATTTTGACAGTTTTTGAGCCCCTAATCATTGCTTTAGTGGAAGGACAGAGATTTGGAATTCCCTACTCTGTCCTTTTTTTTTTTTTTTTTTGCTGCACAGCATGTGGGATCTCAGGGGATTGAACCTGCACCCCCCTGCATTGGAAGTGCAAAGTTTTAATCACTGTACTGCCAGATAAATTCCTATTCTGCCATTTTTAGTGATGTCACTCATTAAATCTGGAGGGTTCTCAGTTACTATCACTTTGAATATTCTCTATTCTCTTGTGTGTCTTCTTCTGGAATTCCTATTAGGTTTATGATGGACTTTCTCATTCCATATTCTATGTTTCAACTTCTCTCTTCATATTTTCTCTCTTTAATTCATCAGTAATATATTCTGGGTAATTTTTCCACATTCTTAGGCTCATTGCTTCTGCAGTTTTTGTCTAATATATTTTTTAACCCATTTATTGACATGTTTATTTCCATAACCACATGATCAGGTTCTAGACATTATATCTTGTAATCTTTAAAAAATCTGTCTATACTGACCTCTTAATGTCTTATTCTTTTATTCAGGCTTTTATTTATGTCTTTATAATTTAAATGTATTATAAATTGTTTTCAGACAATTCTTTTACTATCTCATTTTCTAATGGTTCTAATCATCCCATTTGTTATTTTTGCTGGTTCTTGATTCTTAGTCAAGAATAGGTTTTGTAGCTTTGACTGTGAATTCATTTTTGATTGCCCCCCCCCCACACACCCTTTTCATTATAGAGGACTGGAATGCAAAAGTAGGAAGTCAAGAAACACCTGATGTAACAGGTGTAATAGGCAAATTTGGCCTTGGAGTACAGAATGAAGCAGGTCAAAGGTAATAGAGCTTTGCCAAGAGAACACACTGGTCATAGCAAACACCCTCTTCCAACAACACAAGAGAAGACTCTACACATGGACATCACCAGATGGCCAACACTGAAATCAGATTGATTATATTCTTTGCAGCCAAAGATGGAGAAGCTCTTACAGTCAGCAAAAACAAGACTGGGAGCTGACTGTGGCTCAGATCATGAACTCCTCATTGCCAAATTCAGACTTAAATTGAAGAAAGTAGGGAAAATCACTAGACCATTCAGGTATGACCTAAATCAAATCCCTTATGACTATACAGTGGAAGTGAGAAATAGATTTAAGGGACTAGATCTGATAGACAGAGTGCCTGAAGAACTATGGGCGGAGGTTCATGACATTGTACAGAAGACAGGGATCAAGACCATCCCCATGGAAAAGAAATGCAAAAAAGCAAAATGGCTGTCTGAGGAGGCCTTACAAATAGCTGTGAAAAGAAGAGAAGCGAAAAGCAAAGGAGAAAAGGAAAGATATTCCCATTTGAATGCAGAGTTCCAAAGAACAGCAAGGAGAGATAAGAAAGCCTTCCTCAGCGATCAATGCAAAGAAATAGAGGAAAACAACAGAATGGGAAAGACTAGAGATCTCTTCAAGAAAATTAGAGATACCAAGGGAACATTTCATGCAAAGTGGGGTTTGATAAAGGACAGAAATAGTATGGACCTAAGAGAAGCAGAAGATATTAAGAAGAGGCGGCAGGAATACACAGAAGAACTATACAAAAAAGATCTTCACGACCCAGATAATCACAATGGTGTGAGCACTCACCTTGAGCCAGACATCCTGGAATGTGAAGTCAAGTGGGCCTTAGAGAGCATCACTATGAACAAAGCTAGTGGAGGCGATGGAATTCCAGTTGAGCTATTTCAAATCCTGAAAGATGATGTCATGAAAGTGCTGCACTCAATATGCCAGCAAATTTGGAAAACTCAGCAGTGGCCACAGGACTGGAAAAGGTCAGTTTTCATTCCAATCCCAAGGAAAGGCAATGCCAAAGAATGCTCAAACTACCACACAATTGCACTCATCTCACACGCTAGTAAAGTAATGCTCAAAATTCTCCAAGCCAGGCTTCACCAATACGTGAACCATGAACTTCCAGATGTTCAAGCTGGTTTTAGAAAAGGCAGAGGAGCCAGAGATCAAATTGCCAACATCCACTGGATCATCGAAAAAGCAAGAGAGTTCCAGAAAAACATCTATTTCTGCTTTATTGACTATGCCAAAGCCTTTGACTGTGTGGATCACAACAAACTGTGGAAAATTCTGAAAGAGATGGGAATACCAGACCACCTGACCTGCCTCCTGAGAAATCTGTATGCAGGTCAGGAAGCAACAGTTAGAACTGGACATGGAACAACAGACTGGTTCCAAATAGGAGAAGGAGTATGTCAAGGCTGTATATTGTCACCCTGCTTATTTAGCTTATATGCAGAGTACATCATGAGAAACGCTGGGCTGGAGGAAGCACAAGCTGGACTCAAGATTGCCGGGAGAAATATCAATAACCTCAGATATGCAGATGACACCACCCTTATGGCAGAAAGTGAAGAAGGACTAAAGAGCCTCTTGATAAAAGTGAAAGAGGAGAGTGAAAAAGTTGGCTTAAAGCTCAACATTCAGAAAACTAAGATCATGGCATCCAGTCCCATCACTTCATGGCAAATATATGGGGAAACAGTGGCTGACTTTATTTTGGGGGGCTCCAAAATCACTGCAGATGGTGATTGCAGCCATGAATTTAAAAGATGCTTACTCCTTGGAAGGAAAGTTATGACCAACCTAGATAGCACATTAAAAAGCAGAGACATTACTTTGCCAACAAAGGTCCGTCTAGTCAAGGCTATGGTTTTTCCAGTGGTCATGTATGGATGTGAGAGTTGGACTATAAAGAAAGCTGAGCACTGAAGAAGTGATGCTTTTGAACTGTGGTGTTGGAGAAGACTCTTGAGAGTCCCTTGGACTGCAAGGAGATCCAACCAGTCCATCCTAAAGGAAGTCAGTCCTGAATGTTCATTGAAAGGACTGATGTTGAAGCTGAAACTCCAATACTTTGGCCACCTCATGCGAAGAGCTGACTCACTGGAAAAGACCCTGATGCTGGGAATGATTGAAGGCGGGAGAAGAATGGGACGACAGAGGATGAGATGGTTGGATGGCACCACCGATTCAATGGACATGAGTTTGGGTAAACTCCAGGAGTTGGTGATGGACAGGGAGGCCTGGCGTGTGGACATTCATGGGGTTACAAAGAGTCGGACATGATTGGGTGACTGAACTGAACACTCCTGTAACCTGTCTTGTGAGATTTGTTTATGCTTTGATTATGATTTTGCACTTGTTTGTCAGGAATCCTATGGATTTCTTCAGAATAATATAAAATTGGGATTGATTTTTATGCCAGTTCCCAGGCACTGTGTTTTCTAAACTTCATGAAGGTTTCCAGGCTGAAGGCAGGAAAAACTTAATCCAAATCTTTACAAAGGGCTTCCCAGGTGGTGCTAGTGGTAAAGAACTCACCTGCCAATGCCAGAGACATAAGAGATGTGGGTTCAATCCCTGGGTCAGGAAGATTCCCTGGAGGGGGACATGGCAACCCACTCCAGTATTCTTGCCTGGAGAATTGCATAAACAAAGGAGCCTGGTGGGCTACAGTCCATAGGGTCACACAGAATCATACATGACTGAAGTTCCTTAACAGGTACTCACACATAGAAAGTGTAGGGTCTAGGTTCATATTTCTCAAGGTCGTTTTTGGTTTTTCCTCACTGAAAACTCAGGTAGAGATGAGTATGCTTTCTTGTTCCTCTGTGTAAGGAAAAGGTGTCTCCTCTGTCTTTTCCTTCAGGGTACAGTCTTTGCAGGATGCTGGGCTTATGTGGGATTCTTGGTTCTAAATCTCCACTTTGCCTGGGACCAAGACCACATCTCTTAACTTGAGAGTATGTGAGAATCCATGTTCAGAGTTCCTGGGTTAACACTTCTGGGCCATCTCCACCCATACTAAAGCAGCTGATTAGATTACCACTCCTGTTTCCCATTTCTGGCATCTGTGTGTTTCCCCCTTTTTTCTCTTTCTTTTCTTTTGCCAGCTCAGCCATTCAGTTAAATCAATAGTGTTTACATTTCCCCCCTAATAGTTTTATGTAAGTGCAGCAGGAGGATTTTCAGGGTTCAGTGATTTTTCATCTTGTGGGAACTACCAGTATCTTCTCAAGGACTTGGGCTGGAAATGTGCCCTCTGCTTATCCCTTTCCCAAGACCTTTCTCCAGACCTGTGGGTCCCTGGACTCTAAAAACTTTTAACAAGTAGGAGGACAGAGTGTAGTTAGGGACTCGGAGTCTACTGATAAAGCTGGGTTTGAATCCTTTTTCTGCCACTTACTATCTGAATTACCTGAGGGCAAGTTGCTTGGCTATTCTGAAACCATTTCGTGTATAAAGTGAGTGAAAATGGTGAGCATAAGACTGTAGAGACATGCTGTGATTGAGCAATGAACAAGGGACCTTGGGTTAGTTGGAAGTTAGGTAGGTAAGTTTTGTGATTACCTAGGTAATGGGCAGGGGTTCAAGTCTGTGAGTCTTCAGGCAAAGGATCAGGCACTTTATTTTTACTCCTTAGCAACAATCTAATACAAGATTATTACTGTCTTCATTTTACAGATGAAGAAACAGAGTCTGGGAGTGGTAACTTGCCCAGTTCAGTCCCATTGCAGTGAATGATTGCTTTGGGCTGAACATCTTTCTGGGCTTAACATTCCTTTACAAGGATAATCACTGGTGATCTGGTGCTACTTTAGATGTGATTTTTCTTTTTAATTCTCATTTTATATGACTGATTTCTTTCTTGGATTTCAGGCGACAGGGTACCTTTGAAGTGATCTTTTCAGTCAAGTGTGCTGGCATAGGGGTTGGAAGGAAACACTGGTTGCTACACCCCCCCTTGCTGCCAAGAAGAGCAAAGCTTCAGGAAAGCAAAGACTTCTTCCTCTGACCACCCCATAGGGAAGAGGCCCTCCACCCTCAAGCTGAGCTTTTGGAAGCCTTTTCTACCTAACTTCAGTTGCCCCTGCTCTGGCCCCACATGAAGGTGCTAAGCCCATGCTTGGAGCACAATAAGAGAGATGAGGTGTATCTCTTTGTTCAGTCACTTTTCAAGTGCCAAGATACACGCATGGATGTCACACCAGGCTCAGCCACTCCCCACCGCCCCTCACTTACAGAAATAGGCCATAGGATGAAGGGCAAGTATCTCTGGATGGCGAAGGTGTAGACAATGATGAAAAAGATGAAGATGGACATCTCCATGGTGATGATGAGTGTCAGGATGGGGTGCACAGTGGTCCCCGTGAACATTATCAGCGAACCTATTAGGCAGGCCTGCCGAGAGACATGCCCTTTGAGCCATGGCCAAGGGTTTAGGCCACAGGAGCCCCAGGGAGCCCACTCCTTCTCCCTCCTCCCGTCTTTGGACATCCCGCTCCCACCCAGGGATACAGGCCCAACTTACCAAGCTAATGAGCTTGACCTCAGCGTGCCCCAGAGTCCAGAACTCTCTATTGCTGTCCTTGAATTCCCACTTGTATCGGCGACACCCCTTCCGCGTTCCCACTTCATCTTTGGGCTGCTCTGACTTTTTCTTGGGCTCGTCTGGCTTTTTCGCAGCGTCCGGCCCAGGCGGTGGCGCTCCAGGTGCCGGGGCTGCTGCCGGTTCCCCGGGTTTGCCCTTTTTATCAGCCATCTGACCGTGGAGTTCTCAGGTTCTCAGGGCCTGCCCAATTTCTCCTGCCGTCCCTGGCCAGGCCCGGCCTTTGCGCGAGCCAGATGCCCACCGACCTACTTAGAGGCCGCGCTCAGCCAACTGCCAGGAAGGAGGAGCGAAAGCCAACGCCTGGCACCCTCCCGGCGCGCGCCTGGTCTCCCCACGCGAGTCCCTTCCACCCTCCCCGGGCCCCCGGCCCCCGGCCCTCCGGGCACCGCGTGCGTCTCCGGGCCGCCCGCCCGCGGCGCGGAAGCCGCCGCCCCGCCTCCGGCTCAGGTGATGCTGGTGGTTCAGCTGCCGCGCCGAGCTCCCCTTGCAGCTTCGACCTCGCGAGGCCTCTGGAGGCGGCCCAGGGCTGTAAGTTTACGCCGACAAGCGTAACGCGACTTTTACGCAAGGCGGCACGAACAAGCAGGAATATTACCGGTTTAGCAGTCCCGATTTTATGATCACATGTGGGCTGAAATGGGTGACAGCGTGAGAGCTCAGCGGTGAGAGCCGCCGGAGGAAGGAGTTGGCGGGGTTTTCATAGGCGTCCACGAGGGTTCCGGCGAGGTTGCTTTCGAGGGTGACTGCCCCCGGCGGCTGCGTGGCTTCATAGCTGCCCTTGTAGGTGCGTTTGGGCCTGCCCTTGTGGGTGTCCTTGTGGGTGGGATGGGTTCCGGGGTCAGGGGTCTACTGGTTTCCATTTTGATTCCCAGGGCTTTTTTCAAGTTATTCCTCATCGTCTTGGTGACCAGAGTCGCATCGATGATACACACGGTTGCTGCTGTGAGACACAGGGCCTGGCAGACACAAGACCAGATGCAGGAAGGAAAAATGGGGTTATTTTGCAGCTCCGCAGCACCCTGTGTTCCTTATCCTGGGGTGTGGGAGAGTGTGGGGAAGGGCCTGTGGGTGGCCCCCTGTCCCCCACTGACCCTCGACTACCTCCTTGGTGTCTGCCCACTTGGCTGCTGCAAGCCCACTGGGGCATTCTCAGAAAAAGGGTTTTTGGACATGGGCTTTACCACCAGGGATGACCTTGCCTAAGGCCTGAGGCCCTAGGAGGAGAAAAGGGCACTGATCCTAAGGGGCCCCAGGTGGCGGTGGAGTCCTGAGAAGGCCCCTCGATGGAAAGGACTCTCGGGCTATATTTGAAAGGGCAGGTAGTTGTTTGCAAAGAGACAAGCTGGGAGGAAGAGAATTCCAGGTACCCAACTGGGTTCTCCATCTGGTGTGTCTGACACCTGTGGAGCTGGTGAGGGAGGGGGCAGAGTTGAGGCTGGGGAGGTGCAGGATCTGGGACTTCATCAAGGTGGGAGGGGAGGTTCCAGGTTCAGGAAGCCCATTTGTCCCAAGATGAATGGAGAGTGAATGGGGCTGGAGGCAGGGAGACCAGTGTATGTGTTGAGGTGGGTGGGGTGGAGGTGGGGTTGTTCCGACCATCCAGGTAAGTACTGATGGAGACCTGGGGGTGGGAACTCCTGAGAAGGTGTGACGGCTGAGTTAACAGATAGGGATCACGGCCTGTAACACCCAAGATTCCAAGTACTCCTCAGTTCCTGTCTGCCTTGTATGTTTCTCTTTGTGTTTGTGGGTTGCTAAGTCGATTCAGTCCTGTTCAATTCTGTGCAACCCCATGGACTATAGCCTGCCAGGCTCCTCAGTCCATGAGATTCTCCAGGCAAAAATACTGGAGTGGGTTGCCATGCACTCCTTAAGGGGATCTTCCCGACTCAGGGGTGGAACCCTCATCTCTTACATCTCCTGCATTGGCAGGCAGGTTCTCTACCACATGCACCACTTGGGAAGCACATGTTTCTCTTTGTTGAGGAGTGGATAAATCGTGTCTAACCCTGTGACCCCATGCACTGTAGCTTGCCAGTATCTCTTTGTGGTCACTTAATCCCTGGCTGCTTTCATGAACTTTTCCTAGGTAGGTCTTGCTGTAACTAATCTTGAGCTCCCTAAGTGGGAAGGGACTCAATCCCCAGCACTGAGCTCAGGCCTGGCACAGTCCAGTGGGATTGACAAATATTCACAGATCATAGGATGAATTCGAAGAACTTATAGTTTTTTGGTTTTTGTTTTCTGGATTAATTTCTACTTCCATCACTTAACTTCTTGAGTCAAAGTCTCACCACCCTATTCCCCACCCCCTATCTTCCAGGCACTTAATCTGCCATTTCTTGTGCTCTTTATACGATGAGGATTTGTCCCAGCCTTGAGACCCAGGGTAAGGTATTTAACCTCCATTCCCTTATCTGTAAAAATGAGAGTTGTAAAGATTAAGACAGACGATTCCTAGCCTAGTGTGGGAATGTCTTCCCTCCTCACTTTGGCAATGCACTTTTTTTTTCCTCTACAATCATTTTTTTGGAATACATTTTGGCAACTTTTAAAAAAGTAGTGTGTATGATTTTCAGCAAAGTTTCCATAGACTTGTTTTTGTACTTATTTGGAGAATGAGTATTAGAATGAAGATCTTCATGAGCTTAGAGCTTGTGTAACTTCAAGTCTTCTGAAGAAGTCAGCACAAGAAAGAGCAGGGGTGGTTGGTGGGGGGTGTTCTGTAAATGAAATAATGATGGTCTGCTAGTTTCCCTTTTTAAAGAATCTTGAAATACTGATCTTAAATGGAGTTGTGAAGGCTTCTACTTACCCCACCAATATAGAACAAATGCCTTCTTTCCTTTTCTTGTATCGCCAAGATGGCAACTATTAAAAGGAACACTACAGTAATGAAACTGTTGATAAGATCCTGCAACAGAGAATTGAAAATGGTCAAGTTTACATGAAAATGTCATTTCACAAAGTCTTTACATTAGTCAATTACCCATCTAAGGATGAATGCCTTTTAAAAACTTTCTCTTTGATTAATATTGACAGGAACAAACCCTCAGCAGCATAATTCTTATATCTTCCAGAGATATGAGTTTATGTGATTATAAGGTCCTGAATAGGACTGTCAACAGAAAGGGGTTTAACTTCATTAAAGAATACTCTTTTTGTAACAGTTTTCCCGTCAGGCTTTTTAACGTGCATAGGAAAGTGGGCAAGAAAAAAAACCCAGAGGTCTGAGGACCTGACCCAGACTGACCCTCCATAAATACAATCTTATTGAAGTTTTATATTTTAACTTAATGTAAATTCTTCATTCTATTCCATAATATGTTTGTTTTAATATAAAAATAAAAATTTAAATTAACATTTGACTGATTTAATTCCACTCCCAAACCTGCAGATCACTAGAACTGAAACTTTGGAAGTTGGATTGTATTTATTCTGTAGGGTCACACATCCCAAGAAGACAGGAACCCATCTGAGGAGCTGACCTGGTATTTCTGGAGTGAAATTGACTTTCTCTCTTTCCTAACACATGGCCAGAATTGATTTGTCCTGACATCTATAGGCTATTTGTGTCCTTTTTGGATGTCAGTAATGGAGCCCTGCCGTCTAATCATATTGGGTCTGAGTGGAGCTCCATGGTGTGCTGAGCATTTTCCTGTCATTATCTCATTTAACCCTCACAAACACCCTCCACAAAGCCAGTACTGTTAGGATCCCCATTTTAAGAGGACGTAACAGAGGCTTAGAGAAGATCATTAAATTGCCTATGATTGAATATCTGCGAAGGAACCGAATCAGAACTCAACTCACTATTGCCTTCCATCAGGGACACCCAAATGAGGAAGAAATGACCTGTCCCCCTAGGTTGGAAGTGCAGCACCTGTCTTTGGCATTTTCTGTGGAATGAGTAATGGAGGATCAAAGTGGCACGGGACAAGCAAGGTGAGGCTGTTCTTTGCTGATCAGCTCTTTTGGCCTACCAAGTACTAGATGTATCACCTGGGACATGTTGTATTGCCCCTCTGTGCCAACAGGCTCATTTTTTTTTCAGCTATGCTGCATGTGGGATCTTAGTTCCCTGACTAGTGATCCAACCCATGTCCCCAGCAATGGAAGTACAGAGTCTTAAACACTGAGCTGCTAGGGAAGTCCCCCAACAGGCTCAGGGTGAATATGGGGATCATGATTGGGCTTCATTGACTTCATCTGAGGATTAAATGGCATAATGAATCTGAAAGCATCAGATGAGGTACCTGGCATCTAGTTGGTAGAGGGAGTGCATCAAAGTGCAGATTCCTGATAATCTGCCCTCAAAATGTGCACAGTGAGTAAACATTCTGTGAACTCGAGGTGTTCTTCCTGTTGAGATTGGTGAGCAAGGAGCCCTATTGTGGAATGGGACTTGCTTCTTAGAAAGGCACTAATGTTTGCTATTTGGGCACATGAGAGGTAACACTGGTGGGGGCACATTGGTGCAGGGCTGGTGAGGGGTGGAAGTCAGTTCCACTTGGGTTCTGTAGGCTGGTGAGGGTTGGAAGTCAGTTCCACTTGGGTTCTGTAGGCTGAGTGAGAGGTCTGCCCACAGTGGGGCAGGTACAGTGGTTTGCAACTTTGCAGGAAGCATAGCACCTGAGGATTGTGTAAACCAAGATACTCAAAAATGTGAACAGGGACATTGAAGCAGAGTGTGAACTTTAAAAAAAAAAAAGTTAACTGTGGTCTTCATCATTGAGAATTTGGATGAAGGCATATTAATAATGTTAATAATAATAAATGCAGACTTGATCTCCCTAGTCAATCATTGACTGCCTCGTCAGAATTCCATCTCCTCATTGGAGTTTTGGACTCTTACTTGGAAGGAAGTGCTGTCCCGAACTGTCTCTTGGTGGTAGTGCTTGCTTTGTATGGAACATTTCTATCATAGCTCACATGTCTTGAGCACTTGCTATGTGTTGCATACTGTGCCAGGGTGTTCATATGTGATCTCATTTGATTCTCACAATAAACTCTTATCATCCCCAGTTTACTGATGGGTAAGCGACTTGCCTGGGGTTGCTCAGTCAGTAAGTGGTTATGATCCTCCTCACTCCAAGGGCCTTCTCCTGACTAACCCCACTCCCTTTTGCCTTAGACACAGACCCTCTAAGTTGGCCTCATGTTTGACAGAGAGGAAGGTATGTCTTCTCAGATGGAGTAAAACTGCAGCTGAATTTTACCAAGTGCAAAAGCACTTCTGGTTCCCCCATAGATGCCATCCTTACTCATCATCCTTTTTTTAATCTTTGACTAAATTATCTTATTGACTCAAATAGTTGCCTCTGACGAAATAGGTTTGTGACTTGACTATTATTTTTCCATAAAGTGCCCAAACTGTTCCCAGAGATAAACAAAATTGTGTCGAATTAAAATTGGGAAAAAAGATGCTTTGATGGTGAATGGTTATTTTTTTTTAATCACTGAAGATTACGAAGGAGTCAAACATTTTACAATTTGTTTCACAAAATGTGGTATTTGTTAACAAGAATGTATATACAATAAACAGTACATGGTATTTGACTAACAACAACTTTCATTGGTTCTGTTTGTGCCTTGGAGTTCTCTAGACACATGGCAGAACCTAATCAGACATCACTACAATTATTTTTCATTAATTTGAAGGGGACATTCTAAAGCTGATACCTTTTACTTATAAACATAAAGATACTGCTGAGAGTTTTGGAATCATCCCTTTGATAGAATTTTAAGTAAATACGTTTTTTCTAAATTGTTTTCTATTGGAAAAAAAAAATCAACTTGACCAGAATTCAGTTTCTCTGACTGTGTCAGGAAATATATATATTTTTTTTACAATGTAGAAGTGTTAAAATATGGGCTATTTAGAAGACAGTGATTATAATTCATACTTTTCTTGGGTATACTGATAGATGATACTGGAAGAGGGTGGGTAAAGTTGATAATGAAATCTAACAGAGAAGACAGTGATGCCAACACAGGTAGGGTGAGGAAAGCTGGGCCTGGCCCACCCCCCTGGGGGGCTCTGCATCACACTCTGGGGTCCCATAGCTATCCAAAGAAAAGTGAAACCTCTCCCCTAAGAAGTGAAGTAGCAAAAGGGGGCCTGGCTTTACCAGGGTTGACTGAAGGCCTGCAGCCCTACACAGGCTGGCCTGAGCTGCCCATGACGGTGGGAACAGCTCCTCTCATGAGACCTTCCTTTTCATGCTGAGGAGACCCTGCTCCGGCCTCTCCCTGAAACTCTTCCTGGACACCCCCCTTGGACCCTCCAGCAAAGCACAGGGCCTTGAGGCTCTCTCCAGCATTATGGCTGTAGACCTTTTTCTTAGAGGGCTCTAGTCCTCCCTGACCACAGCTGCCGACCTCGGTGCTGTGGAGCCCTCATTTGCCGACCCCCCAAAATCTGTACCCTGCCCCCCACCCCAGAATAATCAGTTCATGGTTTGCTCCACATCTTAAGGAACCATGAGAGAACTGGGTTCTTTCTATCTTCAGAGAAGATAAAATTTAGAAAATGTGAGGAGGGCGAAGACATAGGGAAAAGGGTTGAGAGAAAACATCACAAGGCACTAAGGGTATAAAGTCTGGAAAGAGTCTGGGCTTTAGAGTCACAGACCTGGGCTCAAATCTGAGTTTCCACGTGCCTACATATGACCATGGGTAATGGTCATATTAATGGTCTCTTTAATCCAACTTTCTCATCCATTAAGCGGGCAGTGGCGGTTGGGGGCGGGGGCGGGGGGCGGTGATCACAACCTCACCGGGTTGTTGTGAGGATGAAATAAGGCAATCTGTATGAAGAAGTATCGGGTACGTGGAATGTACTCAAAGACCGTGACTTTACCTTCCCTTCTTGAAAATTCCATGGACAGAGATTTTAGTTTCCCCTCAGAAGCCTCTCCATGGTTATAGCTCTCCATAACTGAGAGGCCTTTCCACGTGTCCAGTGAAAGCTGCTCACAGTTTGCCTGCTCTGCCTCCTGCTGCTCAGCACTCTGTGGGACAGAGAGAGCTCATCGGCCTTTTCAGAAAACCCCTCAGACGCTCCAAGGAAGTATTTCGAGTTTCAATTCAATAGCAACCATCAGCTACAAATTGGCACTTGCCGTCTACCTCTACAAGGATTAAATCATGCAGCTGCTGATTTTCAACACCTCCTGAAAGGAGTTCAGGGTGGAGAGCAGAAATGAGGCACTCTGTGCTCAGGGAAAAACTGGCAGGACAGGTCTTCAGATAGATATTTTCAGGAGCTGATTTTATGAGTCCAATTCTTGTTCCTCTTCATATCTAGAAAAGCACTGAAATCCTTCACAGTGATGACTCTTCCTTGTGCCTAGCAAAAGCGTCATGAGACTAATAGAAACCGTCTGGAAAAATAAGTGCTTGATGGCATGTACTTCCCCTTCACCAGAGTCACACGACCTTCCCCCCTGCCTCTTTGGAGCAGTTTCTCAGAGCTACTTAAGATGCTGTCTCCCAAGCTGCAGTCCTTATTTGGCCCCAAATAAAATTTAACTCACAACTCACATGTTGTGCAATTTTTTAAAGTCGACACAACCAATCCTACTTTATGGTTAGAAAAGGGCACCATAACAAAGTGGAATGTGGAAGAGGTGTGAGCTCCTTCAGAGTTAGGATGGTTCATGGTGCAGAGGATAAAAGGGTAAAAGCCACCCAACTGCCTCCTGGGGTCCACGGACACTTTGTAGCGAATGTTTAGTTTTGTGGCAAGCCTTTGTGATCTTTGCTTTAACCATCTTTAAAGTTATAGGAACCCTATTAGACAGTTTCTATCATCACACTTTTCCTTCCTTGAATTTCCAACTTCCTTGAAATTCCTTCCTTGAATGGGGAAACTTGAGGCTAAAGTTTTCACAGCTAGGAAGGTGGCAGCGCCAGGAACTGGGTCCGTGTCTGTATCTGGACCAAAACCATGCTACCTCTCTAGTCTGTGAGGTTGCAGAACCTCAGGCTCCGAAATAAATACTGTTTTTCTGAGACCTCAGGAATTAGCTTCGGGAATTTCTCAGCTGGTAAAAATGATGAGATTTGGGGAAAAAACTATTGAAGAAGGCTATGCAATGTCTTTTCCTGAATTCCCCACCATATGGCGCTCCTTTGGGAAGATGGACCCTTCAGTTCAGTTCAGTTCAGTCGCTCAGTTGTGTCCGACTCTTTGCGACCCCATGAATCGCAGCACACCAGGCCTCCCTGTCCATCACAAACTCCCAGAGTTTACTCAAACTCATGCCCATCGAGTCAGTGATGCCATCCAGCCATCTCATCCTCTGTCGTCCCCTTCTCCTCTTGCCCCCAATCCCTCCCAGCATCAGGGTCTTTTCAATGAGTCAACTCTTTGCATGAGGTGGCCAGAGTATTGGAGTTTCAGCTTCAGCATCAGATGGACCCTTAGCACACATGAAAAAGTTGACTCTTGCAATCTTTCAGGGCACACATGACAGTTTTCTAAACTTTGCCATGTTGTAGAAACTTTTCAGAGGGATGTTTGTAATTTGTTAGAGAGGGCACTCTTTGAAAAGTAGGAAAAGCATGTCCTATTTCATAAAGCAATATATTACTGAATATGGGCTTCCCAGGTGGCATAGTGGTAAAGAATGAGACTGCCAATGCAGGAGACACGCAGGTTCGATCCCTGGCTCGGGAGGATCCCCTGGAGAAGGAAATGGCAACTCACTCCAGTATTCTTGCCGGATAATCCCATGGACAGAGGAGCCTGGTGGGCTATAGTCATGGGGGTTGCAAAGAGTCAGACATGACTGACTGATGGACGGAGAGGAGAGAGGGATATTACTGAATATACTAAGTAAAATTTTCTTTAGGACCAGCTGAAAAGTACCACATGTTCAGGGCCATAATCAGATGGAAGCAGGTGTGTATATTGATTGTCCTATAGACAGAGGGGTTCCAGGAATCTTTCTGGATTTAGGCTAGTTTCTTCTCTGGGATTAGGGCAATAGTATCACAGCTCAGTTTTGTCCTCGTCCAGAGAGATCCCTCTATTGTGCTCAGTTGAGGAGAGCCTTTACCCTGGGGCTGAGGGCAAAGTTTATATGCAAATTATGAAAAGGAACACTTACAAGTAAGGGCCAATGTAAATAAGTCATCAAGTGTTGAAGGGTTAGCATATATATTAGAATGAAAAAAACAACGATGCAGGTTTCCAGAATGGTGATTGCTATGTAGGACTCTGGGGCTTCGGCAATGATGAAAAAAATGAATGCCCCTATGAGAAGGCCCTGCAGTAAACAAACAAACAAACAAACAGGATTTGTTTTAATGCAAATGGGCTATTAAAAAAAACAAAAAACAGAACAAAACCATAAATGGTCAGAATGCAAATCTGATTATATTCCAATGGCCTGTATTGTTTGGCACATATATGTTAGTTTTAAAATTCCTTATGTTTCTTAAGAAATGAAATAACACACACAAATAAAAAATGCACACAGTACAGAAGCTTCTTTCTCCTCCCTTGTCCCAATCCTAGTGTATCTCCTTAAAAGTAATCAGTTAACTGTGTATATTTCATGCCAGAAAGAACTGTGTATATATAGGCCAAGTGAAGTAAATATATATTGATTTTGAGAGAAAGAGTGAGATAAAGTCCCACCTTTCTTTCTTTCTGAACACCTGCTGATTATCCCAACGTCATTTGTTGGGAAACACCACTGATCTGAAATCCAACTTTATCATATACTAAATTCTCGTATGTATTTGATTTTGAAGCTCTTTTCCTCTATTGAGTTGCTGACTTTTCTAGTACTTTTGAAATTACAAGCAACTTATTTTATGTTGTATTTTTGCCTGGCTTGGACCCCCTTTCAGTACCCATTCTCAGGTTGTTTATGTTTCTTATTTTTGTCTTGATCAAGTTCCCCAAACTAAGCCTGTTGGTATTTTAATTGGAATTTCCTTTAACTTATAATATAGAAAGATCACAAAATTTAGTCTGACCCTTCAAGAACAAAAAGTATGTCTTTCCAGTTATTTTAGTGGTTTTAAAAATATCTCTCAATAGAGTTTTAAAGTTTTCTTTGTATAGGTCTTTCAAATTTATTTCATTTAATCTTAGATATTTTACCATCTTGATTGTTGTTGTAAAGAGAAATATTTTCTTCTATTCTAAGTGCTTGCTCATTTCTACTAAGTTAGTAGAAATTATTGTATTCTAGAGTGTTTCCCAGTCAATTTTATTTTTAGATCTTTGATCAGGTCAGCTGTAAGAAATGATATATTTTGCCTTTTCAAATAGTCTTACTTATTCCTTTTTCCTGTGTGATTGTGATGACTAGTGTTTCCAGCAAAACACTGAATAACAGCATTAATAGTGGGCATCCTCTTTGTTTTTAATGGGAATACGTCTCTCATTTTAATGGGAATACTTCTGAGGTTTAATTATATATGATACTGATTTTGGGGTTTATTTTATAATGTCAGTGAAATATCGATATATTCCTAAGTTAACTGGTCTTTCTCTCTTCTTCCCTTGCTCACGTTTTTTTGCAATCAGAGATGAATGTTGAATTTTGTCAAATGTGTTCTATACCCTCTTTGATAGAGTGTCTTAATTTTTTCTCCTTTTACTTATGATGGATTTGTCTAACAGAGTCCTAATATCGAATCATCCTTATGTTTCTTCTTCATGATGTGTTTTTAAGAAGTACCAATGAATGTTTTCTGCTAACGTGCTAATATTGTTGCTTTGGTACTAGTGAGATTTCTATTGAATATTTTACTTTTCTTTTTCTGAATTTGGTCAGGGTTGAGGTCAATGTTACACTGACTTTATAAAAACAGTTTAGAAGTGTTTCTTTTTTCTCTAGTCCTTGAATACTTGATACTGAATAGTATCCTTGATACTGAATAGTATCAGATTCAGTATCTGATAGTATCAGATTCAGTATCTGATACTGAATAGTATCAGAATTACATCCTATGAAGGTTTGAAAGGGTTAACCTGTGAAAAAGTCTAGGCCTGATTGTTGTTGTTATTTAGTTGCTAGGTCCTGTCTTAATCTTTGCAACCCCATGAGGTGCAGCACACCAGGCTTCCCTGTCCTTCACTATCTCCAGGAGTTTGCTCAAACTCATGTCCATTGAGTTGGTGATGCCATCCAACCAGCTCAGCCTCTGTCACCCGCTTCTCTTGCCCTCAATCTTCTGGGCCTGATACATTTTTGAAAGATACTCTCATTTTCCTCCCTGTGTTTATATTGGTCTGTTTTGATTTTTCTCTATTCTGGGATCAGTTTTGGTAACATATTTTCCTAGAAAATCAACTCTTGGACCCAATTATTCACATTTGTTTTGCAAAGTAACTCTTGTGAATCCTTTCAGTTTCTTCCCCGTTTACAGTATTTTCCCTTTCTGGTTTCTAACTTTAAATATATGTCCTCTCCCACCCCACCCACTTTTTTCCTGTTATATGGATCAGTGGTTTACCAGTTTTATTGGTCAATTCTATTATTTTTGTTTGCTAACTTACACTTTCCTGCTATTATCCCCATTGCTTCCCTAATTCCCTTTGTGAGGGAAAACCTGAGAAATATAAAAGTGAGGGATTGGGGGGTGGGTGGGTAGCGTGCCAAATTTAGTAGCAAGGCTTGAGTGCGTGGGAGGAGTCAGGGGAGAGGCCGAAGAAAGGTGAAGACTGGCAAAGGGAATTAGGGAAGCTTCCCCCCAGGTGGCACACCCCTGGGAATCACTCACTCCCAGAGGCCAAGTCGGCCTGCCTCCACCCTGCCCAGCGGGTCCCCAACTCTCTCTGCTCACCAGCCTAATGATCTTCAAGGCTCCTGTGGGCGAGAAGAAAAAACGCTTGATGCTGTCCCTGAATTTGGGCGGGACTTTGGCCCGGCCCTCAGCACGCTTTTGGATGGCCTCCTTCTCTTCTTGGCTGAGGGTCGTGGGGGTTGAAGGCGGCTTGAGTATGGATGCTGAGGGCGCTGCGCTGACGCCGCGCTTGGAGGGTGTGGATCGACCCGAGCGCTCGGGATGCGCCCCCTCTGCGATGTGTACAGAGTGCAAGAGAGTCCCCCGGGATTTCGAGCCCTTCGAAGGTGGGTTGTCCTTTTCAGCATCCATGGTGGACCCCTGGGCCTGGTGGTGTCTGCCGGGCCCTGCGGCTCTGAACCTTGCACGGCGGCGGCCAGCCCTCCTCTGGGAACCGGCGTCTCGCCCCAACGGCTGCTGACCGCCTCTCCCTCGCGGGCGCACGCAGCTGTCGCTCCCCGCGGATAAACCCAGCCCCCCAGGCACCCTCCTAGCCACCGGGATGTGACGCCGGGGAACTCGAGATCCCCGCAATGCCGCCACCTCCGTCTTGCCAGCCCGCCAAGGGGAGTGGGCTCTGGGGACCATTTCGGCGGTCCGGGCGCTTTCTCCTTCTGCCTCCCCGCCCGCCACCCACCTTGGGCCCAGGGGTAGGAAAAGGGATCGGATCCGATTCAGGCCGGATTCCCAGCGCTTCCTTGGAAGTTATGGTGCCAGTGAGCGCTGGACGCACAGTTCCTGAATCTCTTCTTCCAGCTCCCATATTGAGATGAAAATGAAAACTGCAGAAAGTATGTGTTAGAAAAAGAGATATGTTTAATACTTAGCATCGACTAAAAAGGATATAAATTTACAAAACTCATAGTTTGTCATGAGCATCAGTTTTCTGATAAGGACCACTTGGATTAAACAGCAGCTTCCGGTAAATAAGTGCCCCATCAGCAATAGAGAACACTGAGGCCGCGAGTCCAAACACCTGAAACAAAGACACAGTGTCACTGCTGATGGCCACGGTCACACAGGTTTTAAGTGGTCTGCCTGCCAGCTTCCCTTCCTGTTAGGGTTCCCTATTTGTCATCTAATACTGGAATGGGAAGAGATTTCAGAGATCATTTTATTTGCATTCTCAAGTTTTCCCAGTACCTTCCTAGAGAAAGGCAAAGATCATTTAAGTGAGCAGAAACCAATACTGAAGTGGTGTGGGCTCTGAAGCAAATACTTGTCTGGATCTCCTGTTTCCCGATATTACTGTTTAAAGCCCTACTGATAATATTTAGTTACTAATCAACATTTCTATACCCAGTGTTCAACTGTTCCATTTTTCTATTGCGAACTGTACCAGATAAAAAGTCAGGGTTAATATCAGCTCAAGATTTAAGCTGTGATAAGAACTTTGGAGAACTGGAGTTATGAGATGATCCAAAGTGAGCTCTCCAAGGCTGGGCCACATCCACATAAGGGGTGAGATTCTAACTGAGCCTCAGGAAAAACTGAGTAAAGGGAATTAATTGGTACATGGTCTTTAGGTTCTCTGATGGCTATTTGAGAACTGGCACCTGGGCTGGAGAGAGGGATGTCAGTGCTACCACCAGCTCCATCCAACTGCCCAGGAGGTCTGGCTTCAGACTCTGTCCCTTTCCCATCCTGAATCTCAAACACAGCTTCCTAGATTCTGATCACGCTAAGTATTTGGTTGCCCAAAAAAGTCATTCGGGTTCTTCCATAAGATGTCACTGAAAAACCTGAATCAGCTGTTTGACCAACCCAACACTTATTACAGATGCTTTCATGACTCTGCTACTGAGCATGCTGCTGGCTCCTCTGCCGGTAAGCATCTGCCTTTCTTCCCCTTTATTCCTGGCAAACTATGATTCCACTGCCAGAGAGAGGGCCTGTTGTTGTTTAGTTGCTATGTCGTGTCTGACTCTTTTGCGACCCCATGGACTGTAACCCACTGGGTTCTTTTGTCTATGGAATTTTCCAGAGAAGAATAATGGAATAAGTTGCCATTTCCTTCTCCAGGGGATCTTCCTGACCCAAGGATGTAACTCGAGTCTCCTGCATTGGCAGGTGAATTCTTTATCACTGAGCCACCTGAGAAGCCTGCCAGAGAGAGGTAGTTGCTTCCTTTTTCTTGTGCTCCATAGTAATCCACTAACAACTTAAATACAGCTGTTTGCACTTTTGTCTCCTGTATTAGGCTTTAAGCAACTTGAGGATAGGGGTCACATTCTAGTCCGGAGTCATCCAAAAGAAATACGAGTTACCAATGTAAACCACATAATTGATCTAAAAAGTTCCAATTTCCACATTAAAAAGTAAAGAAAAAACAAGTGAAATTAATTTTAATAATATACTTTATTTAGCCTGATATAGGAGAAGGAAATGGCAACCCACTCTAATATTCTTGCCTGGAGAATCCCAGGGACAGAGGAGCCTGGTGGGCTGCCATCTATGGGGTCGCACAGAGTCAGACACGACTGATGCGACTTAGCAGCAGCAGCAGCCTGATATATCCAAAATAATATAATTTCAACATATCAACAATATAATAAAATTATAAGTGAAATATTCTACATTCTTTGGGGGGAGTAGTAAGTCTTTGAAATCCAGTGTGTATTTTACATGTGCAGCTCATCTCAGTTCAGACCAGCCACATTTCCAGTGCTCAGCCACCTGTGGCTTACGGCTCTATACTTTGTCAGCACCTACCAAAGTGCACTTAAAGAATGAATCAATGAATTAATGAGGAAATGAAAGTAAATTCTGTGCCTCCTCCTTCTTTCTCCCTATGGAGGGATAAAATAATCTTTAAAGATAGCTAGCGGAAATTGCTGTTACAGCACCATCTCATTTCTAGGGTAATTCTCATCCCTCATGAAATTGCTTTGGGCCTAGTGAAGTGGAAAAATCTTTGCTGTTGTTCAGTCATTAAGTCGTGTCTGACTCTTTGGAACGCCATGGACTGCAGCATGCCAGGCTTCCCTGTCCTTCACCATCTCCTGGAGTCTGCTCAAACTCATGTCCATTGAGTCGGTGATGCCATCCAACGATCTTATCCTTTGTCATCACCTTCTCCTCCTGCATCAGGGTCTTTTCTAGTGAGACAGCTCTTCACATCAGGTGGCCAAAGTATTGGAGATTCAGCTTTGGCATCAGTCCTCCCAATGTGTATTCAAGGTTGATTTCCTTTAGGAGTAACTGGTTTGATCTCCTTGCAGTCCAAGGGATTTTCAAGAGTCTTCTCCAGCACTATAGTTTGAAAGCATCAGTTCTTTGGCACTCAGCCTTCTTAATGGTCCAATTCTCACATCTGTGCATGACTACTGAAAAAACCATAGCTTTGACTACATGGACTGGATTCTGACACATGTGGCCACTTCTCCCAAGTGGCCCATACTAAGAAAAGATAAGGAAGTTGGAGGGAGATTTATTTAAGAACTTTCTAATTCACTTCTCTAAATTAGAACCTAGAAAAGTCATGATTTTGAACCCCCTCTAAGAAATCTCAGAAGAATATCAGATGAAACTGTAACTAAATTACTTGACTCTTGGTTTGTTTTGGCTTGCCTTCCAAATTAAACTGATTAGCTTTTCTTCAAGCAGTGTTCAAAATAATCCTTCCTACCACCCATTCCCTTACATGACACATGTTTATTCCATCTGTAGCAGTAACTGGACCAGAAATAACTGAGCTCAGAATTGTGTGTCTCTCCTTAACAAGCGGGATGTATAATTTTCTTGAAAAGGGATAGCTATGAAATTCATCCACCATTTGTTATTTTTGCTTGATATCAGGTTTCTGAGAGCTTAGTATTGTAACTGATTCCTAACCCTATATATCTGTGAGAAATACAGAGGAACCTCTTTATTTGGTTAACTTCAAATTTAGTGTGAAATCATATTCCTTCACATTAATCAGGGCATGTGTTCATGCACAAAAATATTAAGCCACTAGGTACTGTGTACTGGGATAGGAGCCTCAAGGATGAAAACCATCTAGTTTTCTGTTCCTCTATCTATTTTTCAAGTAAATTTGAATTCTGATCGAACCTGAAGGGAGAAACTGGAAAGAACCTCCACTTACCCCTCCAAGGACTGTGTATGTTGTGGTTTCTGGGATCAGTGCCAACACAGATACAACTATCAGGAATAGTGCTGTTACCACTGAGTTGATAATATCCTGAAAACACAGAATAGAAAGATCAGAGTTGCATGAAGATCACCAAGAGAATGAATCTGCTCCCTAAAGATTTTGAAAATTCCATTTTTTTTAAAAACAAATTTAAATAAATAACTTAGTTTTAGGAAGTCAAACTGCTATTGTAAAATGACATGTATATTGTATTTGGTCTACAATGATGTCTAATGGGTCTCTTAATGTTATGACACACCAATCATTAATTCCTTATTAGGGCTTATTTGCTTTTTGTTGAAAGGTAGTTGGAGAGAGAACTCATCTGGTTAGGACTGGGTATGTCTTATGTGGAAGGTTTAAAGTAGAAGTCAGAATGCTCAGTTTTAATAAATGTGGAGTGGTCTACACCATAAAACAACTTTATAATGTTACTCCAAATGCAATTAATAAAACTTTGAGCGGGATAAACTTAATTTTCGGGGAAAAAAAAAAAAAACTCCCACACATCTGTATGCAACAGCTGGCCACTTATGCAATCATTTCTGATGATGTAGCTCATTCATGTAATAATTTCTTGAAATGAAGCATTTCTGAACTGTGGCTTTAAGAGGTGCAACTTACATTTGGAATGGATGTATACTGTGGAAAAGGTAAGTCGTCTTTATTCTGGAATAGTTTATGTATATTAGCAGATAACTGTAGCAGGAAGGAATTATTAACACAGAAATCTTCCAAACCCTGGTAACTTAGAAAAGTAGTTATTACAAAGAAAACAGGAAGAGATTCAATGGGGACAGGGCAAGAGTGGATGATACACTTAGGCAGGAAAAAAGTCCTCGTCTGCAGGAGATATTGAGACTAGCTGTCCTAGGTTAGTGCTCCTTTCTGCTGGGTATTTTGCTGTTTCAAGGCAACAGACCACACCTCTGCTCCAGACAGATAGCCGGCCTCCTGGCAGTAATTTGAATAAGTGTATATAAATGGCTTCAGATAAAGATGGTGTTCTAGGAAGGGTAGAGAATAACAGCTGGGGGTGGGGTAGCGGGAGAGGGAAGCATGCATCTGCCCCAGAATATCAGTGATCCTTAATAGTGGTTTCAAGCCTTGTTTATCTATTAAAAACCAAACATCAGTATGCCATGGAGTAGACTATAAATTTAATTACAAAAATGGAGGTTTCTTAGAAATTTTGAGCCTGTTCTTACATATCACCACAAAAACCTGGGTTGCCTCACTGTGTGTGTTTTCTGTCACTGGAGCACTTGAGGGGACCAGTCAGAGGACACCTGCTCTATGAACTGTGTTAGGTACTATACCTCTGGGACAATGACATGCATCACAGGTCTGTTGTGCAGGTGACCAAGCCCTTTCCTGATCAGTGAAGACAGTGGCCATTGATAGAAGTATCGACAGGTTAATTGGAGTCTTCCGCCATCTTGGTGTCCTTCACTTATGTCACAGGCACTGTCCCCAGTTGTGCTCCGGCCTCGCTCCTGTCTGCCACTCTGCAGGGACCTCACTCTGCTCATTACCCTCTTTGGTCCCTGGCCAGGTTTCTTCAACTCAGTGCTGTCCCTCTGCCCACAGCCATCTCCTTACCTGCTCAGTCTAACTATTCCCACCACTTTTCTGTCACTAGTCCACACCGGGGCCTCTATTAATACAGTGAATATATATACATAATTTTTTTCTGGGCTTTCTCTCCTTACTTATAACATTAGTCACCTCTCCTTTCTTCTCGAAATGCTCTCCTCTCTTGACTTCTGGGACACGGATCTCCCTTGGGTCCTCTCCTGTCCTTCTCTCGCCACTCACTTCTCCTTTTCATGCCAGATGTTGATATTTCCCAGTCTTGCCTTCATCTTGCTTTACTCTCCCTCAGAGCCATTTTCCCATCACGAGGTGATAATTCCCCCAAAGTTGCAGCTCTAACTTCTCTCCTAAGCCTCAGACCTGAATATTTCCATCTGAATGTCCCATAAGGCACTAAAACCTTCTTTTTCTTAAGCCGGACTCATTATCCACCTCTCCCCTCGAATAAACCTATTCTTCCTCCTAAACTTCCTGTCTTGTTACCCTCTTAAGACGGTTCTTTAAATGGCAGCTCTCCTTGATTTTTCTGTTACCCAATCCTATCAGTTTTCATCAACACTCTTTCTCTCCAGGTACAGTTTTAACCTTGATTTAGGCCTTTCTCATTTTCATATCTGGATTATGATAAAAGACTTTTAAGGGGTCTATGAAACCCACCTCTGGTTTGTCCCTCTTCAAGCCATTATTGACATTGCCACCAGCGATCTCCTCAAATATAAGCTAATTGTGTCACTCTACTTAAAAACCTCCCAAAGCTTCCAGTGGCTTTTGGGTTAAAACCCAGGACACTCAAATTCTTGCATGCTCTGACCTCCTACTGCCACTCAAACCTGTACTCTTGCCCCCTCTCTGCTTCGTGGCCACTCAGAACTCCTGCAGCTCCTTGAGGGTCCAGCTTTTTCTCCACCTAGAACCTCACACACACACACTGTTCCCTGTACTGGGAGAATTCTCAGCCCTGTTATCAGTCAGCTGACTACTTTTCATCCTCCAGCCCTCAACTCAGGCGTAGTTTTCCTCAGGCAAGCCTATTATGATTTGGTTTCCTTCTCCTCTAGGAACCTTCACACCATCCAGGGAGCACCTATTAGTATTATACTGAATTGCTCACCAATCTTGCTTGGAAAGTCTTGCTTGCTATGGAAAGTCTGTCAGTTGCAAGATTTGTGTTTTGTTTTCTCAAAGAGCCTAGTATAGAACCTGGGATTAGTAGATACTTAATATTTGCGGAATAAATGATTTCATGGGCTCAAGAGCAGAGAGGAGTCTGGGTTTCATGATGGTGTGATAACTGAGTTGACCAGATAGCATCATTTCTGAGTACAGTATCAGCCCAGGGTGAGTCTCAGAGATTTGGAGACTACTTTTCAGTATGCTGCACGTAGGCCATGCTCCCTTTCTGCGTATCCTGTGAAATTTATTTTCCAAGTTTATTACTGGGACATGTAAGAAGCTCCAGAGAATTATTACAGTTTGGGGGAAAAATATAAATGCTAAAATGTGTTAAGTTTTATTAACCTTGGAAAAGCAGAGTGTGAAGAGCACTATATAACTTTTAGGGTGTAAGATGAACAGGATGTGAACCATGTTCATCATCTCTTTGGGATAATTTAGCTGAGTCCTTTCTGCCGCTAAACGATGTGACAGGACCACCTAAGGAAGGTTTAGTCATCTCCTGTCCAGACCTTGCTGTAGTCAGCTCCAGTTCCACAGTGGAGCACAAGGAGGAGTTTGGAGGGATGCCACAGAGATCCTATTGTTCCCCCAGCTCTCCACTTTGGGGACTTTCTCAGCTTGTGATTAGCCTGAAGTGCTCATCATTGGCCTTCAAAAGTGGTTCCAGAAAGTGCCACCTTAAGGCATGTTTATGGTTTGAGAATAGCTCTAAAGTCCTCTCTCCTTAATATGAGTTGAAGTGAAGTGTTAGGTGCTCATGTCCAACTCCCTGCGATCCTATGGACGGAAGCCTGCCAGGCTCCTCTGTCCATTGGATTTTCCAGGCAAGAATACTGGAGTAAGTTGCCATTTCCTACTCCAGGGGATCTTCCCGACCCAGGGATCTTGGGTCATCTGCATTGCAGGAGGATTCTTTACCTGCTGAGCCACCAGGCAAGTCCCCTCATACAGGGTTAGTCAGCTTGGATATGAGTGCTCTGGAACCCAAAAGGATGAGACCAGTGCAAATACCAGTCTGGCCAAAGGGTGGAAAGGCAGCAGGGGTCTCAGAAAGGAGACCTAAGGAGATAGGATTCTGGGGCTAAGACTTGAAAGAGGAGCAGTGAAGTTGCTCTGGTTTTCCTAGAACCAGCTTATGGTCTAGGCTGACAGGCCAAGAATCTTAGCTAATATCTTCAACTTGCCTATTTCAAGAGTTTCTGGACCATTTGGGTGCTCCACTGGGCAGCTATTCCTAAAGCTGTGAGTATGACAGGTAAAGTCCCTATGCTACTGAATAAGGTTCTACAAGATGAGTTAAAAATTATTTAGCATCAATGATGACAGACATTTTAAAGTAAGATAACATTGTGCTTTATTCAGCCTCTAAATTATTTTGATTTTCCATTTAGTGATCAGGGATATGTAAGATGTAGATACTTGTGTATCTGGCTCCATCTCTGTTCCCTAATTCTGAGGTCATATCAACATGAACTTTAAAGGAAGGTAAAGATTAAGAATGCTCTATGATTTTATTTGACCATGATCTTAAATTTAAATTTATTTTGATGATCTACCCCTAAGTGAATTTCCCTAACAGAAACATCAGCCTTATCTACCGATAGATGGAGCTCCGAGGAGAATCCATGCTCAACGGTTGCTCTGGTTCCCTGAGGATCTCCCCAGAGCACAATAGCAGTGGATAGAGTTCCTCCTTCCTAAGCTTGTTAAAGATTCCTTAAAGGTTTATGAAAACTAAACAACAGAGTTTATTAAAATGTCTCTTTACGGCAGGAAAAAGTAGTTAGCAATGAAACTGAACACTTACAAGTAAAGGCCAAAATAAACAGCTAATTAATTGATCAAGTCTGAATATATATAAAACTATGAAAAATAAAGTAGCAGTGGCTTCAAATCCAGTGACAACAATGTACGGCTCTGGCGCTTGTGCTAGGATGAAAAGGGTCATAGATGTCACAACTAGTGCCTAGAGGAAAAAAAAAAAAACATGATCTCTTCAGTGATTATTGAACAAGTTTAAGTTGTAAAAATGATCAATTCTAAATGACAAAATAAATGGGTTTTTTCTTTATACACACACATACATCTAAAAGAGGCAGACTAAAATGTACGGATGTCGACTTCTCTTTTCATTTTAGAGAACTAGGTATCCCTTTCTGTTTTGTTTAATTAATTTCCTCACTTGTATACCTAATACCATCACTTCCCACATCCATTCCCTTGATCTTTTCCCACTAAATAGCTCCCTTTCCCTCTCATACCTTCAATCTCTCCTCCTCCACTAGCTCCTTTCCTCATCATCTTATCAACATATCTAAGTTATCTTGCCTCTCTCTTTTTAAATAATATTTATTTATTTATTTGGTTGTGCTGAGTCTTACTTGCTGCATGTGGGATCTAGTTCCCTGACCAGGGATTGAACTTGGGTCCCCTGCATTAGGAGCATGGAGCCTTAGCCACTGGACTACCAGGGAAGTCTCTAAGTTATCTTCTCTTAAAACATACACACCCCTTCCTTTCATCTGCTCCCCACAGAAATTCCCATTTTCTATTTCTCCCTATAATGCTTCTCAAAAAGAGCCTGTGTACTGGCTGTTATAATTCCTTATCTTCCTCATCACTCCTTAACATGTAACAAAAATCTGGAATCTACTGTCAAATTTAAACTTAGAGTGTTGCCGTGAAAAACATTGGGGGTGCTTCTCTGGTGGCTAAGTGGTGAAGAATCCATCTACCAATGCAGAAGACACAGACTCGATCCCTGGTCTGAGAGGATCCACATGCTATGGAGCAGCTAAGCCTGAGCACCACAATTATTGAGCCTGTGCCCTAGAGCCCAGGAGCCACAACTGCTGAGCCCACGTGCTATAACTTCTGAAGCCCACGAGCTCTAGAGCCTGTGCTCTGCAACGAGAGAAGCTGCCACAATGAGAAGCTTGTGCAGTGCAACTAGAGAGTAGCCCCTGCTTGCTGAAACTAGAGAAAAGCCCATGTGGCAATGAAGACCCAGCACAGTCAAAAATAAATAAAAATTAATTTTTTAAAAAGAAAAATACTGGGAAGGAAAGTTTAAAACAAAGTGTCAGAGAAAAACAATTCTCTGAAGAACCCTGTGGAGAAGAAAAGGAAAAAGAAAAAAAAAAAACCCAATTCTGGTACATCACTTTTTAACGCATTTTCTCTTACGTAAACATAATGCAATCAGAATGAACAAAAATTTAAGTGAAAAAAACCCAAGATAATTAATCTAATCTAATTTCCTTGTTTCCAAATGAAGATGTAGAAAAGAGAACTGATAAGTGACTTAAAGGAAAAAATAAGCTGGTAGGTCCCTGAGAGTCTGTTGATGTTGTGGTGTTCTTACAGGAGATACAGCTTTATTCAAAGTCTCTGTGGACTTGGAAAATGATTTTGGCAGGAGTCTTTGCTGATTAGACTTTTATGATCAGTCTGTTAGCATCCACATTCTCTTTTTAACCTTGGATCTATATAGGCTACTTATTCATAAGTCTATCAGTTACTTTATTAGTGTAAAAGTAGCTTACTTTGAAACTTCTAAATTGGTCAGTTTCTTTTACAGTAAATATACAACTAAAAATAACAACTAAATAACTTGTTCTTTATAATTAATATAATTACTATCAGCAACATATCTCAAATCACTTCATTTACTCTACTGAACCAAATAAGGTCTTGAGTTCATGGGTTATGAAATCAAGGGTCACTTTTTCAGTCCCCATCATCTGTAACCTTGGAATTGGGCACATTTCCCATGATTTCAGTCACCCTGGATTCTCCCCCAATCCATACTTAACAGCTCTTATAATTTTCCTGTCTCCTGGCATTCATTTTCAGTTAATATTTCAATATTTCATTAATATCTCAAACATTTCTTCATCTCTCTATGTGGACTGCTTTTGCCAAGATCATCAATGATTTCAGAATTACTAAATTTAACAAACATTTTTCAATCCTTATGCTACTGGACCCCCATGACTTACTTGCTATTGGCTTTTTCCTACTTTTCTACTTCTTGACTCCCATGTCACCTCTTTGAGTTCTTATTCCTCTGAAACCATTCTCCCTTAGTGGGCTTTCCTTTTACACATCACTTTAAAATACTGACATTTGCTTAGATTCTATCCACAACCCACTCAACAAATCTGAGTCTCTACCCCAGGTGTATCTTTAACATCTCACACATAAACAGCCATTTAGAACATCTGAATAACCTACAGGAATCTTCAATTCACCGTGGGCAAAACTGATGTCATCTTGTCCCTTGCTCCTGCATTCACTATCTTAATTGGTGATACGACCGTCTCTCTTTTCACCTGCCCTGGAAACCTAAGATCACTGCTCCAACTTACTGCCCACAACAGACCAATCATTAGGTCCTGCTGACTTAATGCCTAAACATTTTGGGAATCCACTTAGTCACTCCAGTTACTGCTCTTCAGTATCTCTTCCTTGAACTAACATGACAAAGATACTATAGTGAAATTTCTAAAATGAAGATCTGTGCAACTCTCCACCTGTTTAAAACCTTTCAGGGGTTCCCCATGGTTTTCAGAATAGAGCCTCCCTTCACCATGGTGTTCAAATCTTCCATGACTCAGCTCCTGTCTACTTTAGCAAAGAGCTGTTGACAATTTATCTACAGGATGATTCCAGTGTTCAATTCTCAGTCCTCATCTTATTTGAACTGTTATCAGTATTTGTCATAGTTGATCATTCTCTCGAGAATTTTCTTCATTTGGCTTCTAGGACACCGTACTCTTGGTTCCTCTCACTTCCCTAATTGCTCTCTCTCTCATTCTTCCAAAGAAGAGAGAGAAGAAAACCAAAGTTTTCTCTGGTGGCTCAGACAGTAAAGAATCTGCCAGCAATGCAGGAGACCTGGGTTCGATCTCTGGGTTGGGAAAATCCCCTGAAGAAGGGAACGGCTTCCCACTCCAGTATTCTGGTCTGGAGAATTCTATGGACAGAGGAGCCCGGCAGGCTACAGTCCATGGGGTCACAAAGAATCGGACATGATTCAGCGACTTTCACTTTCATTCTCCTTTGTTGGTTCTTCCTCCTCCCCCCAACCCCTTAATGTTGAAGTGTTCCAGGGCTCAATCCATGGTCCTCTTCTCCACTCTATGTACAATCACCTCTTGATGACCTCATCAGTCTTATGACTTTAAATACCTCTATTTCTGCAGTGGCTTCCTGGTGGCTCAATGGTAAAGAATATGCCTGCAGTGCAGGAGTTGCAGGAGACTTGGGTTCGATCCCTGAGTCGGGAAGACCCCATGGAGGAAAATACGGCTACCCACTGTAATATTTGTGCCTGGAGAATCCCATGGACAGAGGAGCCTGGCGGGCTACAGTCCAAAGGGTCACACAGAATTGGACATGACTGAAGGGACTTAGCACACATTTCTGCAGTGCCAATCTCTCCTACAATCCAGTCTTGTATATTCCAAATGCCTATTCAGTATTGCCACTTGAATGTCTGATAGACATCTCTAACAATGAAATCCAAAATTGAACTTCTGTTTCTCTGGCTACATCTGCTTTACCCACAGGCTTTCAGTGGATGGCAGTTCCATTCTTCCAGTTGCTTAGGCCAAAAACTTTGGTGGGATCTCGGACTCCTCTGTCTTTTTCACACCACACCTGGTTCATCAGCAAATCTTGTTGGGGCTACTTTCAATATATGTCCCAAATGTGACCATTTCTCATAACCTACTCTGCTAGAGGCCTGGTCTGAGCCACAGTCATCTCTTGCCCAGATTACTGCAGTAGCTCTAACTGATCATCTTTTTTTCTACCCTTGCCTCTGCAGGAATCCTCCTGTCCCCCATCCCCCCAGCCCCGTCTATTGTCACCATAGCTGCTGGTGCACTTTTAAAAGTGTTAGTCAGAGCATATAAAACTTTATTCACAACCTTCATCTCCCACTGTGTCATGTCCCCATGTCACTCCACCCCAGCTGTACTGGTTTTCTTGCTTTTCCTTGAACACTTCAGGTACATTCCTGCCGTAGGGCCATTGTACTGGGTTTTCCTTTGCCTAAAGCACTTTTTCCTTCACATTGGGTTGGCCAAAAAGTTCATTTGGGGTTTTCTATAACATCTTATGGAAACAACAGAGCAATCTTTTTGGCTAACCCAATGTATTCATGGTTAACTCTCTCATCTCCCTTAACACTTTGCTCAGAAGTCATCTCAACAGGGCCTAATCTGACCATTCTAGTCTTACAACCTGCAACCATCCTCTTCAACCCTTCCTTCTCTTATGCTCTCTTACCTGGCCTTAGTTTTCTCTTGTTCCATAGCACCTACCCCCTTCTAGAACACTACACCATTTATTTATTTTTTGTTTGTTTTTTTTTCCCTTCCTCCCACCCCAATACATAAACTCCATGAGTACAAGGATCTTTGCTTTGTTCCCTGATACTTCCCAAGAGCCAGAAACAGTGCCTGGAACATGGCAGGCTTTCGATAAATATTTGTTGAATGGAAAAAATAAAGCAGCACTCAACTTGTTATGGATTCTTATAAATCATGCTTTTTTTTTTTTTTTGCCTCCAAGCCTTTACTCAGGTGACTGTCCCTTAAACCCTACCTGTGTCCCCCTAAGAAGCTTCCTGATACCTCCTTGTTTAAATGCTTCACTCTGTATCCTAACTTCATCTTATCAAACACCAAAACTATCTGCTTGTGTGTCTGACTCTGTCTAAACTGAAGCACCCCATGAGTCAGGGACTTTTGTCTTGGGTGTCTTTGTTGTTTCAAGTCCTAACTCAGGGCTGGGAAGACAGTAAATATTCAAAATGTTTGTGGAGGAAATTCATATGTCAAAAACCAAAACTTTCTCACAAAAAACTGTTTCTCCTCCAGTGTTCCAGAGCTTTCAGAACCCCAGACCTTCCAGTCACTTCTTTCCTGATTATTTACTCCCAACCCAAGGGAGTTTCTCTGTTCTTTGAAGTGAAAGTGTGTTAGTTGCCCAGTATGTCCAACTCTATTCGATCCCATGGATTGTAGCCAGGTTCCTCTGTCCATGGAATTCTCCAGGCAAGAATACTGGAGTGGGTTGCCATTTCCTTTACCAGGGGATCTTCCTGACCTGGGGATCAAACCCAGGTCTCCTGCACTGCAGGTGGATTCTTTACCAGGGATTCTGAGCCACCAGGGAAGCCCTTTGAACTCAAGTAGTTTTCTAAACTTCCCTCAGGCCTTCTGACTTGCAGTATGTTATATTTTTTGGAATCACAGACTTTGGTGTGGAAGGGCCTTGCATACAGTTTGTTCTGCCCACTCACCTGGAGTCTGAGCTGCCATTACAATGTGCTCACCAGGAACTTGCCTGCACCTGGTACCTCTTCTCTCTGGGAATGTACTGCCTTCCCAAGTGGCCACTTATTTTGGCACTTTCCCAATAGAAAACTCTTTCTCATATTAAGCGGGGCTGTTTCCTTGTAAGCTTTAACTTTCTATCCCCTCTACTTATAGGTCACCTCTTTAAACTTTAAGAATTATTTTTTTTTCGTTCCCCTGTTCTTTAGTTTCTTCAACATAGTCTCCTATGATAATTTCCACTTCTCTAACTAGCCAGTCATCATCCTCCAAATGACAGTCCATTCTCTCCCAAATCTCTATCCAGAACTGGCTGCAATCTCTTGGCAGGTCTGACACCCCAGGAATGTGCAGTTCCACTGTCCTTGCTCTGGGCTCTATCAGCCTTGAGCTCACTCAGATCCAAACTTGTGAGTTATACTGTAAAAAACACAAGCACATGAAGATTAAACAATATGTTTCTAAATAACCAACAGGTTACTGAAGAAATCAAAAGGGAAATAAAAAAATTTCTAGAAACAAATGACAATGAAAATACGACAACTCAAAGCATATGGGATGCAGTAAAAGCAGTTCTAAGAGGTAAGTTTATAGCAATACAATCCTACCCCAAGAAACAAGGAAAACATTGAATAGACAATCTAACTTTACACCTAAAACAACTGGAAAAAGAAGAACAAAAAAACCCCAAAATTATTAGAAGGAAAGAAATCATAAAGATCAGAGCAGAAATAAATTAAAAAAATGAAAGAAACAACAGTAAAGATGAATAAAGCTAGCTGGTTCTTTGAGAAGATAAACAAAATTGACAAACCTTTGGCCAGACCCATCAAGAAAATAAGAGAGATGAATCAAATCAACAGAATTAGAAATGAAAAAGGAGAGGTTACAATAGGCAATGCAGAAATACGAAGGATTATAAGAGACTATTATGAACAATTATAGGGCAATAAAATGGATAACCTGGAAGAAATGGACAGATTCTTAGAAAAGTCCAATCTTCCAAGACTGAACCAGGAAGAAATAGAAATTATGAACAACCCAATTACAAGCAATGAAATTGAAGCTGTGATCAAAAATCTCCCAAAAAACAAAAGCCCAGTCCAGATGGCTTCACAGGAGAATGCTATCAAACATTTAGAGAAGAGCTAATGCCTATCTTTTTCATTGGAAGGACTGATGCTGAAGCTGAAACTCCAATACTTTGGCCACCTCATGCGAAGAGTTGACTCATTGGAGAAGACCCTGATGCTGGGAAGGATTGGGGGCAGGAGGAGAAGGGGATGACAGAAAATGAGATGGCTGGATGGCATCACTGACTCGATGGACATGAGTTTGAGTGAACTCCAGGAGTTGGTGATGGACAGGGAGGCCTGGCGTGCTGCGATTCATGGGGTTGCAAAGAGTCAGACACGACTGAGAGACTGAGCTGAACTGAACTGAATGCCTATCCTTCTAAAACTCTTTTAAAAAATTGCAGAGGAAGGAATACTTCCAAACTCATTCTATGAGGCCACCATCACCCTGATACTGAAGCCAGACAAAGACAACACAAAAAAAGAAAACTACAGGCCAATATCACTGATGAACATAGATGCAAAAATCCTCAACAAAATTTTAGCAAAAAGAATTCAGAAGCACATCAGAAAGCTCATACATCATGATCAAGTTGGGTTTATTCCAGGGATGCAAGGATTCCTCAATATATGCAAATCAATCAATGTAATACACCGTATTAACAAATTGAAAGATAAAAACCATATGATAATCTCAATAGATTCAGAAAAAGCCTTTGACAAAATTCAGCACCCATTTATTATTAAAACTCTTCAAAAAATGGGCACAGAAGAAACCTGCCTCAATATAGTAAAGGCCACATATGATAAACCTACAGCAAACATTATACTCAATGGTGAAAAACTGAAAGCATTCCCCCTAAGATCAGGAATAAGACAAGGGTGTCCACTTTCACCACTATTATTCAACATAGTTCTGGAAGTCCTAGCTACAGCAATCAGAGAAGAAAAAGAAATAAAAGGAATCCAGATCAGAAAAGAAGAAGTAAAGCTCTCACTATTTGCAGATGAATGATACTGTACATAGAAAACCCTAAAGATAGTATCAGAAAATTACTAGAGCTAATCAGTGAATTTAGCAAAGTTGCAGGACACAAAATAATACACAGAAATCACTTACATTTCTACATACTAACAATGAAAAATCTAAAAAAGAAATTAAGGAATCAATCCCATTCACCATTGCAATGAAAATAATAAAATATCTAGGAATAAACTTACCTAAGGAGATAAAAGAACTCTACACAGAAAATTATAAGACACTGATGAAAGAAATCAAAGATGACACAAATAGATGGAGAGATATTCCATGTTCCTGGGTAGGAGGAATCAATATTGTGAAAATGACTATACTACCAAACACAATCTACAGATTCAATGAGATCCCTATCAAATTACCAATGGCATTTTTCACAGATCTAGAACAAAAAATTTCACAATTCATATGGAAACACAAAAGACCCCAAATACCCAGAGCAGTCTTGAAAAAGAAGAATGGAGCTGGAGGAATCAACCTTCCTGACTTCAGATTATACTACAAAGCTACAGTCATAAAGACAGTATAGTACTGGCACAAAAACAGAAATATAGACCAATGGAACAAGATAGAAAGCCGAGAAATAAACCCATGCCCCTATGAGTACCTTATTTTTGACAAAAGAGGCAAGAATATACAATGGGGCAAAGAGAGCCTCTTCAATAAATGTTGCTGGGAAAACTGGACAGCTACATGTAAAAGAATGAAATGAGAACACTTCCTAACACCATACACAAAGATAAACTCAAAATGGATTAAAGACCTAAATGTAAGACCAGAAACTATAAAACTCTTAGAGGAAAACATAGGCAGAACACTCGATGACATAAATCAAAGCAAGATCCTCCATGACCCATCTTCTAGATTAATGGAAATGAAAACAAAAGCAAACAAGTGGGACCTGATTAAACTTAAAAGCTTTTATACAGCAAAGAAAACTATAAGAAAGGTGAAAAGACAATCCTCAGAATGGGAGAAAATAATAGCAAATAAAACAACTGACAAAGGATTAATTTCCAAAATATACAAGCAGCTCATACAACTCAATACCAGAAAAACAACCCAATCAAAAAGTGGGGAAAAGACCTAAACAGACATTTCTCCAAAGAAGACATACAGATGGCTAACAAACACATGAAAATATGCTCAAAACTGCACATTATTAGAGAAATGCACATCAAAACTACAATGAGATATCACTTCACACCAGTCAGAATTGCCATCATCAAAAAGTCTACAAACAATAAACGCTGGAGAGGGTGTGGAGAAAAGGGAACCCTCTTGCATTGTTGGTGGGAATTTAAATTGATACAGCCACTATGGAAGATGGTATGGAGATTCCTTAAAAAACTAGGAATAAAACCACCATATAACCCAGCAATCCCACTCCTAGGTATATATCCTGAGGAAACAAAAATTGAAAAAGACACATGTATCCCATTGTTCATTGCAGCACTATTTACAATAGCTAGAACATGGAAGCAACCTAGATGTCCATTGACAGATGAATGGATAAAGAAGTTGTAGTACATATACACAATGGAATATTACTCAACCATAAAAAGGAATACATTCGAGTCAGTTCTAATGAGGTGGATGAACCTAGAGCCTATTATACAGAGTGAAATAAGTCAGAAAGAGAAAGATAAATATTGTATTCTAACACATATATATGGAATCTAGAAAAATGGTACTGAAGAATTTATTTACAGGGCAGCAATGGAGAAACAGACATAGAGAATAGACTTATGGACATGGGGAGAGGGGAGGAGAGGTGAGACGTCTGGAAAGAGTAACATGGAAACTTACATAGCCAAGGAGAATTTGCTGTATGGCTCAGGAAACTCAAACAGGGGCTCTGTATCCATCTTAGAGGCGTGGGATGGGGAGGGAGTTGAGAGGGAGGTTCAAAAGGGAGGAAGGATATATGTATACCTATGACTGATTCATGTTGAGGTTTGACAGATTTCTGTAAAGCAATTACCCTTCAATTAAAAAAACAATTTTAAAAACACAATGAGATATCACTACACACCTATGAGTGTACTAAAAACATTTAGTTGTACCCTTTAAATTAGCAAGCTTTATCATATATGAAGTATCTCAATAAAGCTTGGGGAAAAAAAAAAAACCAAAAAACTTGAGTTATAGTAAGTAAACACAGCATCCTCCGAAACCCCTCAGTGCATTTTTCTGTTTTGGTTTTAATCTCATTGGCGTCTGAATGTACAACTGCAGCAGCCTCACATGGTAACCTGGGTAACTGGTTTGGGGGTCCAAGTGTAGGCCATTCATGCAGGTGTGTAGAACTTGTTTTATGAGTGGGTCTGTAAAGTGCCAGTCGCTTAGTTGTGTTCGACTGTTTGAGACCCCATGGATTGTAGCCTGCCACACTCCTCTGTCCATGGGATTCTCCAGGCAAGCATACTGGAGTGGGTAGTCATGCCCTTCTCGAGGGGATCTTCCTGACCCAGGGATCGAACCCGGTCTCCTGCATTGCAGGCAGATTCTTTACCGTCTGAGCTACCAGGAAAGATCCTCTGGAGAAGGTCATGGCAACCCACTCCAGTACGCTTGCCTGGAGAATCCCATGGGCCGAGGAGCCTGGCGGGCTACAGTCCATGGGGTCTCAAAGAGAGGGACACGACTGAGTGACTAACCCTTGGCTACCACTGGGTACAGAAAGCCTCTGATGAAGACGACAGTTGCTCTCTCTCCTTCCACCCCCAGGGTGTAGGGAGAAATGCCTTCCCTTTAAGAAGGCCTTGATAGAAACAAAGTTGAAAGAGAGAAGGAGACTAAGGAGCATAAGCTTCATACTTGGCAGCTTGATCTCCTAGCAGGGGAGTGCGCGGGGACTCCGCCCCCCAGTTCCCTGGCCCCGCCCTCACCAATCGTATCAGCTTCACGTGGCCTTTCACGCTGAAGCAGAAGGGACGAGACTCCGACTTAGGTTTCAGGGTCTGCATCGCCCCTGCAGACCCAGCAGCAGCACTTTCCCGCCGGTCCCCCTATTCAGCGCACCTCTCTGCCAAGCCCTGTGCCAAGTCTGCAACGGCCACCCCGGCCACGTGCAGCGCTTCTAGGCTTCCCGCCCTGGCGCGTGCATGCGCAGGTCACTGCAGCCGCACTTGGGTGCACGCCAGGTCCCCCACTCCCTGCCACAGGCTCTGGCTCTGCGGAATCTGCGTTTCCACTAACCTACAGGGGAGCTACGGAGGCCAGCTTCTCCCCACCCCCTAGTTGTCTGTCCAGACGACCACGTATTGATTGTACATTTGATAAAAGATAAACTGAGGCATATTAAAATTTTCAAGATTTTATTTGAACAAACAAAAAAAAATGATTCAAATAGGGCAGCAATCCAGTCCAACAGAAAGGAGCTCTGAAGAGGTGTACAAAATGAAAGACTTTTAAAGGCAGAAGGGAGCGGGAACAAGGAAATTGGTTATTGCAAGATTCCTTTCCTAGGGAATGCAGGGGGTCTATCAGGTTACCTAACTCAGAGGTTCCCAGCCTCTGGGATCTAATGCCTGATGATCTGATCTGAGGTGGAGCAGATGTCATAATACTACAAATAAAGTGCACAATATTATTACACAATAAGTGTAATGCACTTCAATTATCCTGAAACCGTCTCCTCCCCAGGGGAGGTCTTCCACAAAACCGGCCCCGGGTGCCAAAAAAGGATGGGGACCACAGATCTAACTAGTGCTGATCAGATGATGCCTGATTGACTGGAGAGCCAAAACGATAATTAAGTCTTGGTTGGTGAGTGGGGCTTAGCATAAGCGAGTCCTTTGGGTCCTGTTGTCTAGGTTTTTTAATAGCTTCCAGAAGGATCTAGCATATTTACAGTCCAGATCCTGGAAATGTCAAAGTTCAGAGAAAACCTTGCTGGCTGTGAAGCAAGATAGATGAGCTTGAATTTCAGCTCCACCGCTTAATGAATGCTTCTGTTTACTTTTTAAAAGTTACCTGCTTCCAAGGATCAGCTCAGCTAGGAGAATGGGAGTGACAGCACCCACCTGTAGGCTTGCTGAGAAAAATAAATGACAGCGTGTGAGTTGTCACTGGCTCCTGGATACAACAGATGCTCAATTAAGCAACCTCCAACAGTTAATTAGGGCTTCCTTTGTGGCTCAGCTGGTAAGAATACGCCCGCAATGCGGGAGACCTGGATTCGATTCCTGGGTTGGGAAGATCCCCTAGAGAAAGGAAACGCTATCCACTCAGTATTCTGGCCTGGAGAATTCCACGGATTGTGTAGTCCATGGGGTGGCAAAGAGTTGGACACTGACTGAGCGACTTTCACTTTCAATAGTTAATTAACAAACCAGTCGCTGGTGTTATTGGCCACCCAAGCCCCGAAGTTTGCCAAATCATGGGTTCATTCTGCCAGCGTCTGGTTGGCGGGGAGATTTCCAGGCTGCAAACAGCGAATCCCTTACCTTCTCGGCGAAGAGGGCGAAATGAGATGAGGTCTCTTTAAGAGTCGGCGGGGCGCGGCGGGGCAGGCTGGGGCTGCTGGCGGCGCGCGGAGGCGGGCCCTGTCCCGCGGCTGCGCTCGCGCAGGCCCGCGCAGGAAGAATGGCCGGGCCTGTGGCATCCGGCAGCCGGGCTGTGTTGCTGCGGCCGCTGCGGAGCTGGGCTTTCCGGGCGCTGCGCCGCGATGGGCCCGGGAGTCCCGCTTCCTGCCCAGGGTCTCGAGGGGCGCAGCGTTGGGCCTGGCCTCGGGGTAACGCGTCGCTGTTTCCCTTGCAGGCGTCCCGGATGCGGCTATCAGCCCCACTCCCCGCCCTTGGCTCACGGAACAGCCTCGAACCCGAAACCCCTCCTTCCGAGCGCCGGGATTTCCTTGGGCGGCCTGGGGAAGGGGCGGGGCGGTCGGTGGTAGGTGCCCCGGACCCTGGCCGGCAGTAGCGGGTGGGGCCTTGGGGCTCTGCGCCCATCTCCTGTTCGGAGCTATGGAACCCTCTAAAGAGTGGAAAAAACCTCCTCCCCGAGGGTTTCCGGTGCCGTTCCTGGGTCCATTCTTTTGGCCTTGGGGGAGGTGCCAGCAAGCGGGGCGTGGGGGAGTCGGTTAGGTTCAGTGCCCTCCCTTTTCCATTGGGACTGGAGACCCTGCCCTTCAGAATTGAGAGCCCTCGTTGTAGCCAAGTTCTGGAGTTCAGTACAGTAGCACCTCAGAACCCGCCGAGGGCTGGGTGGGCCGCGATGTCAGCCTGCAGGAGAAACTTGAGTCCTGTGCCGAAGTCCATGCCCACCGACCTCTCCTACCCGGGAGCTTCGAGTGGAGGCCACTCCGCGTTTTAAGTGGCTGGACACCCATCAGTGAGGGTCATAAATATAAAATGTGTGGAAAATGGAAAGCATTATATACTCTGTGAACAAAGCTGAGCACATTGGTGGCCTAGACATGCCAACAGGATCCGGGCGGCAGTTTCCGTTTCCAAGCATAGACAGCAGTGGTGGGTCTGCCTCCCTCCAACGAGGGAAGGTCCCAGGTGTTACTGGAAAACATTTGTAGGTCAGGGAGCAAGCATAACAATGACCGAAGAGTGAGCTATTTAAAATCGCGTTTAAAAATTGGTTTCTTTCTTTTCTAGATAAAGATAGAGAAAATGAAAAAGAGAAAAAATCAGTGGTAAGTCTCTCTAATGTGCACTCTTTGCAGTGTAGGATTATGTATGTGTAATACACACACACACACACACACACACACATGTTTTGAGGAGAAGAGTGAAGGAATATGTGCACATGAAAACAACAACAAATTCAAGGGGATCTCCAGGGATAAAGAGCTGTCCACTCCTGTGCCCCAGGCTCCCTCCTCAGAGACCACCTCTGTTACCAGTTTCTGGTGTGTCTTTGCTAAGAATCTGCACAGGTAGGAGAATACATGTATTCATAGCCTCTGGGTGAATTTGGACTATTAACTTGAAGCAATGAATGATTACAAAAGGATTTGTAAAGTGGAAGGTTAGTTTGACTGCCAGTAGGTGACAGCCTGGCTTTGAGGGCAGGTCTTCTGACTGCTGCCCCCCCAGACCACCAATGCTGAGAAGGGTAGGTGAGTGGGAGGCCACAAAGAATTCCTGGGGTTCCACAGACATGGGTTCCGCCAGTGCAGTGACCTCGAGATGCTAGCTCTGGGGTGGAATTGTGTCTGGTGTGAGGTTGAAGGTCAAAGGAGGGTCAAACTGGACATGCCCATGGGATGTTTAAGCCGTTAGCTGGCTGTGGTGGAGCAGTATTTTGCTCACCATTGGTCCAGAGGCTCAGGGAGCTGCAGGTTGGTAGATAATGGCTGGAGAGGGAGTTACTTGGTGGGTGTGGGCAGGATTACCTTGGCTGGGGTCTGTAGAGGGTGGAAAGTGTGGGCAGGCCCCCTGGAGGTATTTGGGGTGATGGAGAGGGCCGGGGAAGGAGAGCAGTCACATGGAGAGGACTGGTGATGAAAATGCTTGAGATTTATGGAAGTTTGTTGAAACTACACATGGGGTAGGGTATGATGACAGGCACCACAGCTGGGGAGGGGTTGGTAAGTTGAGCCAGGTGGGTATTGATGCATTGTTGTGCTATTAATTATTGAGCTAGCATTTTTGTGAGCCAGGCCTGTCCTTGGTGCTTTCTGGGTGTGGTCTGGTATCCCCCAGACACACAGTAGGTGGTCTGTAGGAAGTGGTGTGGAGCTTGCAGTCCGGTCCAGAGCTGCTCTTAATTATACAAATCCTCTGAGTTTCTGTGTGGACCTGGGACTTCCAACAGCCTTTGTTGTTAGTGAGCCTGTGGCCTGATGGGGGAGATAGCGTGAATAGGACAATGGTGAATCTAGAGCCGCAGGGAGTAGGGGCAGAGGTTCTCAAGGATGATGACTGAGGGGAGCCCTGGGGAGTCTTGAGGCCTCCTGGGAAAAGGAGGACAAAGCAAGGCAGGAGTGTTGGAGCAGGGAGAACTGCAGGGGCAAGTCACAGAGGGATGAGAACCTGAGGCTTGTGATCGTCCCAGAGAGGTGGCTGGGGAGAGCCTTTGGTCAGCCACAGGGACTGGAGGAAGATCCCAGCACCCGCAGCCACTGAAAGACTTTACCGGATGTGATCTGGTTTACCTCTCAGGAAGAGGTGGTGGACCATAGATAGGGAATAGGGGGCCGGGCCGGGCTGGACTGGAGGCAGAAAGGCCAGCAGGAAGGCTACTCCCACAAGGAGGGTTGGAGAGGTGTTGTGAGTTGATGGGTGAGGAGAGAAGGCCCTGAATGTCTGGGTAGATGGTGTAGCCTTTCCTGAAGATAGGAATGGAAACAGAAGCCGTAAATGGGTATTGGGGGCGTGATGAATTGAGGTGCCATGAAACATCCCATGGAATTGAACTGGACAGGGAATATCTGGGCTGAGCTACAGCTCGAGAGTGAGTCACTGCCCAGAATTGCAAAATAAATTCCAAAGTTGGGTTAAAAAGAAGTGACTAATGTTTTCAATTGAACAAAATATGAAAGGATTTTTCCTGAGGGAATTTGTTAATAGCTAATAAACAGAAGAAAGTGCTCCACCTCCCTAACAGAGAAAAAATGCTTTTGGAAATGGAGTAAGGAAAGCGTGGATCAGACAACGTGGTTCAAGCCCCAGTTGTGCTCTTCAGTAGAGGTAGACAAGTCCTTAACCTCTCAGAGCCTGAGTTTCCCCATCTATGCAAATAATTCTTAGCTGTGATTGTTTCAGGGATCATGTGACAATGTTGGCAAAGTACAGAACCCACAGGGGCTAACACTGAATGCCTAGTGACAGACATTATTATTATTCATGATTGAAGATTTAGGATGGGATATGCCCAGTATTGGCACAGTATGGTAAAAGGCACATGCTCTTCCATCCATCTTTTTCATTTAGAAAAAAGGGTGTGAATTGGGACAGCATTTTAGAGGGTAATTTGGCATCATCATCAACAGGCGTAAAAACTCACGTATCCTTGGATGCATTGATTATACTCCCAAAAATCTATTGAAGGGGAATAATTGGAGCCAGTGACAAGGATTTTGTACAAGAAGGCTCACTACAGCACAGTTTATTGTATCAAAAATATCACAGCACCATTTTATAATAAAAGTAACTGGAGAGAATGTAACATTCAACAGTAGGGATTTTAATAATTCATGGTATATCTTATGTGATGAAATATTATTCAGCCATTCAGAATCATGTTTTTGAAAATACTTAACAACCTAGGAAAGTACTTTGTAAGAGATAAAAAGGAAGAGGATAAAAATATATAAAGTATAATCCAAATGAAATAATATATAAACTGTCCATAGGGGGGAAAGAAGGAAAGAAATTGTTAGTCTAGTTAAAGGAAAGTTGGGAAGTCGTAACAGTGGGTATGTATGAGGAAGAGGGAGAGAGAATTCGAGGGGTAAGAGTGGAAAGTCTTAATTTTTTGACTGTTAGATTAAAATTAAACTGCCTTCCTTTTTTTTGTTTTTTTTAAGAATGACTTTATTAAGTTAGGTACATACCCCCAAATTGACTTGTTTTAAGTTTACAGCTTAATGATTTCTTAGTAAATTTATGGAGTTGTGCAACATCACAGTCTAATTTTAGAACATTTTTATCACTCAGAAAAGAAACCTCGTGCCCATTTAGTCACTCCCCCAGAGCCAGGCAACCACTACTCTGCTTCCTGTCTCTGAGGATTTGCCTTTTCAGGACATTTCCTATAAAATGGAATCATACAGCATTTGGTCTTTGTGACTAGCTGTTTTCATTTTTCATAATGTTTTGAGGTGCATACACGTTATTGCGTTTATCAGCACTTCATTTCTTTTTATTGCTGAATGGTGATAATGCTCTCTCATGTGCATGGATCCCACTTGGTTGGACATTTGGGCAAGTTTTCTTTTTATGGCAGATTTCTCCGGGTCTTTAATAGGATAATATATATTTTGATTCCTCCGGTGGGGGCTTTGGGGCTCAAACTTGTTTGCCTCTGAAAAGTTTGATTCTGATTAAACATTTAAATTATGGTTATCTCTGGAATTAGAAGTGGTTTTTTTTTTTTTTTTTTTGGTCAGTTCCCTGTATTTCTTACTGTGAGAATGCTTAAAATCTGTTTTCAGAAAAGATGAAATGTTATTATTTAAAAATAAGGATAGGGAATCCCCTGATGGTCCAGTGGTTAAAACTCTGTGCTTCCAACCCATGCAGGAGGCATGGGTTTAATCCCTGGTCGGGGAGCTAACATCCCAGAAGCTGTGAACAACCCCCCTGCCAAAAAAAAAAAAGAAACAAGGATAGATGGCACATCACAGCATCAGTTACAATCATGGGAAGTTGGAATGAAGGCCTAACAGCAGAGGAAGGGGGAGGTAAACTTTGGCACATTCTCCAGAGCAGTGATGCTGGCTGGCCTTGTGCTCCCGTGGCACCATGAACATCTTTTCTTGTAATTCCCTTTTACTTTCCTCCCCATCTTCACACCTATGAGCTCAGTGGGAGCTGGGACTGGCTCCTGAGTCCACAGTGCCTGGCCCATGGAAGGCCTTCAGTGAGCAGATGTAAGACCCCCAATCCCACCCCTCTAGGTCATCACGGAGCATCAAACTGGACTCCCTGTGCTATTCAGCAGCTTCCTACTAGCTATCAGTTTTACACACGGTAGTGTTTATATGTCAGTACCACTCTCTCAGTTCATCTCACCCATACCTTCCCCATCCCGTGTCTACCCGTTTGTTCTGTACGTCTGCATCTCTGTTTCTGCCCTGCAAACAGACCCATCTGTATCATCTTTCTAGAGTCCATACATATGCATTAATATATGACATTTGTTTTTCTCTTTCTGACTTAACGTGTATGTTAGACTCTAGGTCCATCCATATCACTACAAATGACCCAATTTCATTCTTTTTTTAATGGCTCAGTAATATTCCATTTAGCCTAAAATCTAATAGTCTGAGGGATTGAGCTTGGGAAGGGCAGAGCTAGGGTGGCTGAGGACAAGTGGGGTCTGTGGATTGACATAAGGGAGCATCTGTCCTGGAGGGTGGTGGTCTGGTGGGTCTGGAGTCTGGCACTGGTGGAAAGAATCGAGTTGTTAATTGCTAATAACCGGACCTCGGGGTTTCCTGTGGAGGTTTTGTGTACACACTGAGGTCTTGGGCTGAACAAGTTATGCTGTTCACCGGAGCGCTTCCCTAGAAATTCGTCCTGATACTCCCCCAGGCACTCACTTTCTGGTCCTAATGTGCATTTGTCTTTTGCTAGATCTGTGTTGAGGGCAATATTGCCAGTGGAAAGACAACATGCCTGGAATTCTTCTCCAACTCAACAGACATCGAGGTACGGATTCCACACTAGGTTTGAAGGAAGCTACAAAAGCTTGGTGGATTCATAAAGGGTGCAGACCAGCCCTACCCAGCAGAAATGCTGCTGGGGGAATTGAGAATATCCCGTGTGAGAGGAGGGAGGGGCCCCTTGAAAGCTTGGGCCTGGTTTCCCCCCGACTTTGCTCCATACACCTTTTTCCTTGGCTGATTATACTTTGTAACCTCCCACTGTAGTTAGCTGTGAGTATGACTATATGCTGGATCCTGTGAGTCCTCCTCGTGAATCCTCAGACCCAGGGAGGTGGGGCTCTGGGGGGCTCCTGACACACCTGTCCTGAGCAATGTAACTCTCACTGGCACTCTATTTTTCAGCCCAGCCGAGTGGCATGCGGCAACTTAATTCCCTGACCAGGGATCGAACCCCTGCCTCTGTAGTGGAAGTGCAGAGTCTTAACCACTGGACCAGGGAAATTTCTCCCTCCTGCCCCTTGGCTTTAGAAGCGCTTATATTCTCACTGAAGACCTTGGAGCCAATGAACACCACCACCACCACCATCAACAGGAGGGTTAACAGCTAATGAGGGTGGTACTCTATGCCAGGCACTGTGTTGAGGCTAATGATTGCATGATCTAATTGATTGCATCCTTACAATAGTAGTCCCTGTGATGCAGGTCCTACTGTCGCTTCAGTTGCAAAGGAGGAAGCTGAGGCTCAGTGAGGTCACATGGCTTGGCCAGAGTCGCACGGCTAGTGCCTGTGGTGCTGTGTCCCAGCCTAGGCTGTCTGCTCCAGGGCCTGTGCCCTCATTTGGCTCCACAGCATACGAAAATGTTTTGGCTTTAAGAAAACCACTCTTCAGCTCTCAGCTCTGCCCTCTGACCTCCCCAGCTAGGTTACCCTCCCTGGTGTGGGTTCTTCTGGCCCCTCTGTAGCCTTATTTTATACTACTTCTCAGGGTTTGAAAATACATGCTAACTTTCTGTGACGATCTGATTAATGTTTGCTTCCCTAGCCAGTTTAAAGCTGTGTGAAGGCAGGGCTGGGGTGTTCTGCTCTTGCTGCATCCTTGGTACCTCGTGTGGTACTTGACACAGCAGATGCTCAATGTGTGTGAGTGAATGTGCCACAGATGGGGCGCCGGTCAAGGCTGCCTCTGTCTCAGCCTCTGGTGAGCCTGAGTGGTGCAGCATTTGCTACTCACAGGATAGGAATGGAATAAAGACCCAGAAGGAGAGGAAGGTTGGGAGGTGGCTGGGAATGAGTCACAGAGGAAGGGATATTTGAAGTGGCTTTTGAAGGATATGTATGAGTTTTCCATGTAATGAAAGTTGAGGTGAAATAAGTTGAGGTGGGCATACTGGGCAGAGCAACAGCATGAACAAAGGCACAAAAGGATAAAAGGTGGGGGGAGGTTCCTCCTCAAGGGTCCCATGCATTGCTTTCCTTTGATCTCTTGTGACCTGTGGCACCTGCTCACATGCACTTGAAGATCCCAAGATATCCCCAGATATTCTAAAGTCTTGGCTCCAAGAACACCATTTAAATTGTTCCCAGAACTAACCTGCACAGTTTAGGGAAGCTACTGAAAGAAACAGGATCCGTTGCCCATCGGTGTGTCCAGTGCAGAGATCAGAGAGAGGAAATGGAGGCAGAGCTCACTGCCAGGGTCACGGGAGAGCCCCCATACCAGAAGCTGGGCTCAAGCTGCACGAAGCAGCTTCCCTCCTGGCTTCTCTCACCTCCCTGCCTGCCCTCCATGGTGGGTAGTAAGGGACAGGATGGAAAACAGGAGGGGTGATTGGGAGAACTCCCCTTGCCCCCGAGGAGCCCCCATGGCCGCAGAGGAGGGGATGTGTGCGTATACTTGTATACAGGGGTGGACAGGGTGAGTCTTAGATCCTTTCTGGAAGTCACACCAGGAGCCATGTCTAGATGGAGCTCTGTCCTTGCAGGGAGGGTTGCTCCCCTATTTTAGCCCAACCTGGGTGCCCAGGTCTTGACTCTCTCCCCATCCCACCGCTAACACTCGTCTGCCTTCACAGAGCTCAGAACTGAGGAGCAGCAGCTCTCTGACGTTTTCTTTCCTGGCAGGTGTTAACAGAGCCTGTGCCCAAGTGGAGAAATGTCCGAGGCCATAATCCTCTGGTGAGTGTGCTGTTTGCTGTGTGAGCCGCCAGCTTCTCAAGTGTACGGGAACGGCGGTGCTAGTGCATGAGCTAGTCCCCCGTCCAGGTGTGTCCTTTCTCTGCACCAGGCAAAGGGACAGTGGAAAAATGGTGGCAGGTTGATGTTCTGAGGTCAAGGTTCTTTGAGGCCTGGCTGGGCATGTAAGGAGCCCAGAGCCCTCCTGTCAGCTATCACAAACCATCGCAAGTGCTCTGCCCAGGCTACGTGGGGTGGGGGTGGGGGAGTAGTCTCCAGTTGCTCATTCTACCCCGACCCTCTCCTAGAAGAAACCCAGGTCTCCTTGGTAACCAGCTTCCCTGGTAAACCTCCAACTGGGGTTTGCACTTGGCTATGCCCCAGGCTGCCGCACGCTCCCTCTGAAGCTACCCTGTGCACTTTGCCAAGGATGGACCCAGCAAGCAGGGGCTGTAATGTGCTTGTGCTCCCTTCCACCTCCTTCCCGGTCAGAAGGCTCAGCTCTGGCTGCTGGAAAGGGATGGGTGGGGTCTGGGTCCACAGTCAGGGAGTCCTGCAGATACAGCACTGCATTCTCCCCCCACCCCCCACCACCCCGCAGGGTCTGATGTACCAGGATGCCTGTCGATGGGGCCTCACGCTGCAGACCTACGTGCAGCTCACCATGCTCGACCAGCACACTCGTCCGCAGGTACAGCTCAGATGCTTGGTTTCAATTTTCTTCAAATGAGGGGCATTTGGTTGCCAGGAAGGGAAACCTTACAAGGAGCTGCTAAGTCTTCTCTGTCTCTCGAGTCCAGGTGTCTGGTCCCGCCGCTCTTTGAGGACCAGGCTTCAGGGCCCCTAGCCCCACCCTCAGCTAGCCAAGAACTTGCTATGATGCCCCATGAGCCCAAGTCTTCATGACCTGCCGGCTCCTGGGCTCAATGCCCTTTAACTCAGTTCTCAAAAATGTGGTCCCCAGACTAGGACTAGGAGCTGCAGCAGCACCTGGAGACTTGTTAGAAATGCACATTTTCTGACCCCATCCTGGACCTGCTGAATCAGAAATTCTGGAGATGAGGCCAGCAATCTGGGTTTTGTCACACCCTCCAGGTGATTTTAACGCACGCCATGTTTGTTTGCAGGAGAACCGCGGACCTAACCTTCACAAGGCCTGTTAACGTTCTTGGTTCAGATTCTTGAGAGAAAGAACCTGATTGGCTCAGCTTGGGTCAGGTGTCCAGCCCTGGGCCAATCAGGTATTGGGGCAGATCACCTGGGCACAAAGATGGCTGCTTCAGCCCCTTTCGTCAGCCGGGCAGTGTGAATAGGGGCAGAGTCTCTGGGGAAGTCCGGATTGGCACCTGTGGTTCAGAGTGGCAGCCCAGCCTGAGAGACTGGCTCTGGAGGCTCTCCTTACAGGAGATGGGACATCCACGCGAGGGGACATCCATCCACCCGTGTCTCTGACACAGCCACTCGGCCAGCGGTTTGATGCAGGGCTGGGCATTTGCAGCCATAGCTCTCGTCCTTCTACAAATATGTGTGTTTTTTAAAACGAAAAAAGATACAAGCAGAACTGTTTGAATTTTTGTCTCCCCGAGTGAGTGACTGGAAGTCGCTTAGTCATGTTTGACTCTTTGAGACCCTGTGGACTATACAGTCCACGGAATTATCCAGTCCAGAATACTGGAGTGGGTAGCTTTTCCCTTCTCCAGGGGATCTTCCTAACCCAGGGATCAAACTCAGGTCTCCCGCATGCAGGCGGATTATTTACCAGCTGAGCCACAAGGGAAGCCCAAAGATCTGTCTAAAAGTTACATGTCAGAGGATCTGAGGTTGGCAGTCGCCCTACTTTTTCCTGAATGGGCACTCAGTTGCAAACAGAAATTGTGTCTAGTATATCTAAATATAATGGGCCATATGTGTGTTCCTCTGTTTAATGAAATGTATCAGGAAGGAGGCAGAGAGAGAGAGAGATGGACAGACTAGGAAAGAGGATAAAAGAGGGATAAATGGGGAGCTACAAAAGATGGGCAGGAGAGAGTTGAAAGGAAGGAGAGGATGGAAGAATAGAAAGGAACACGGATGGACAGATAGGAGAGAGAGGACATGGCTTTGAATCAGGTTGTGGCTTTGAATCGGCCTCTGATTTGTGGGTCCGGGTCCCAGCGGGTGCCATGGGCAGGTGAGTGAGTGAGAGCAGTGTTTGCCCACTCAAGTGTCTGAGTCAGGGCACCTCTCCCTTCCCAATGGGACACCATGGGAAGGCCTCCATTGTGGGTGTGAGCCTGCTGGCAGAGAGTGGCTCCATCAGTGTTTTCCTCCCCCTGCTGTAGGGCATGGTCCTTTACAGTTGTGAAGGACTGCGTGATCCCCACCAGCCCTGAGTGGAGGCAGATGTTGGCAGGCCTGCTGCTGGGGCTGTAGAAAGCCACACCCTGTCCTCTCAAAGCTCTGCCTCTGCTTCAGTGGATGCACCTGCTGGGTCATTAATAGTCACCATACTTCACGCTTGCCACCACTTTCCTGGGTGGCATTTGGCAGTTTTTCTAGCACTCTCCACACCCACAGTCCAGTGGAGCCTCACCCCTCCCATGAAAGAGGCTGCAGCTGACAGGCTCTCTGCCCTGCCTTGCTGTACTGACCACCGAGCCTCAGGGCGTAGGGAGGGTCCAGGGCCAAGGAGGCTGGACACACGGTTCTTTGGTGTCCCCCCCACCCCTCCCCGGTGGCGTCTCAGTTCTGTGTTCAGCATAGGCCAGGGGCAGGGGAGCAACAGTCATTCTTCCAGGCTTCCTGACCTTCCTTCCTGCCCGAGTTTAGTAAATAACATTTTGTTTTCTTTTAGACGTTGCCTGTACGGTTGATGGAGCGGTCAATTCACAGTGCAAGATACGTTTTTGTAGAAAACTTACACAGAAGGTATCGTAGTTTGCACAATCGATAATTTATTCAACCATTAAGTTTTTAGAAATAAAATTGGAACTGGTTTACTGATTGACAGATACATGGTATAGCCACCAACCATTCTGATGGCCTGACCATCCAGGCTGGGCAGCCTGGCAGCTCTGCTGACCTTGGCTGGGCTTGATGACACATCCAGGGGTTGGCAGATCTGGGGTGGCCCGGGGAAGGTGACTGGGGTGACTCATCTCTCGTCTGCTTGCTGACCCTCTTCTGGGACCGGCGAGCTGGCCTGGGCATTCACTTGCCATGGCGATGGCCAGAGGGCAGAGCGCTAGTCTTTTCTCAGGTGTCTGCTTCATGTTGGCTGACCTCCATTGGCCAAAGCAGGTCACAGCAGCTGACCCCAGTCTGAGAGGGGGCAGGGCCCTTGTGGGTTACGTAGCAGAGCGGGACAAGACACGGTGGGGTGAAGAGTCAGAGCAACTAGAGCCGTCAGGCCAGCATGGTGGTGCATGGAACTTGTTGCGATTTCACTCGAAGATGTCTTCTGTCCTCACGGGAGCAGACTCCATCACACAGACGTGGCTGGGTGCCCACAGTGCTGCAGCCTCAGAGGTGTGGGGCCCTCCGTGCCTGTGCTCAGTTGTTTGCTGATGTTTGGGAGTCTTGGGGGAAATGGGCTGCAGGCTGGGGTCTGAAGTTTCAGCTTCTTCCCTGCCCCTCCCTCCTTGGTAGCTCTGTGCCTGCTCCCCTCTCCTTGCCATCTCCCCCACATCACTGCCTCCTCCCGCCTTGAACTTCATCCCTCTCAGAGCTGGTCCCAGTATCTTGCTTCCTCTCTGTATGCCCCAGTTCCCTGGTTCTCCCATCTACAACTGTGGTCCTACACGTTGCCTCTCTCGACCCTCCCCAACTCCCTTGTCTAGATGGGTTGAGCCTGTTACTCTTTTTTTTTTAATTTAATTAATTAATTTGATGGCATGTGGAATCTTTAGTTGCAGCATGCAGACAGTTGCAGCAGAATCTTTAGTTGCAGCATGCAAACTCTTAGTTGCAGCATATGGGATCTAGTTCCCTGACCAAGGATTGAACCCAGGCCCCCTGCATTGGGAGCATGGAGTCTTAGCCACTGGACCACCAGGGAAAATCACTTCTTTGTATTGGTTTCCTTCATAGTATTTAAGACAACTTCTACTTAGGTTGAACCATATGAAATTGTTAAAACTTGACCAATTGTGACCTATAAAAATGGCAGTTTCATGCAGCTTAGCTTAGTACACATGTAATTCTTGTCTATCATGTGCCCCACCAACTGGACCGTAAGCTCCTTGAGGACAAGGAGCATGTCTGGTCTGCTGGCCTAGCTGGGACCCAGCACAGAGCTGCCACCTGAGGTGTGGGCAACTGTGCTGGAATGAACAGCTGAAGGTGGAGAGAAAGACTCGGCAGTCAAGGCGGCCACGCAGGCCATTGTGTGGCCCGGCCCTGTGGGCGGAGTCATTGAGCACACAGGTTTTACAGGATTGCCTGGTTGGCGTTTTCTAAGAGTAGGAGGAGGGGGACTGAGTGGGGCCCAGCTGGGGCAATGACACGCTGACTCACCTGGGGCTGGGGTCAGGGACATCCATTAAGGCCCGGTGTTTGGAACAGCAGGCAGATCCTCCCACCACCCCAGTGGGTCCTGGGCTTGGACTCCTCCTTACTCAGTCCCGAGTGGGCACCCACTGCCTGGGTCACAGGCCTGAGAGCTCTGACTTTCCTCAGGCAGGGGCCAGAGAGACACTGGATGTGCCCTGGGACACAGGAGGCGGGAGCGAGTGATGCAGCCGGGGACATATGGGTTTGGGGGACATGGTGAGCCAGGCTTTCCAGACAGAGTTAGGCCAGTCTTCTCTGGGCCTCAGTTTTCCTCATCTATAAATTGGGGCTGACATTGACCGCACAAGGTCTTGTAAAGAAAGTAATGTGTACAGGAGGTTGGCATTTGAGTCTGTGATTTTTGTTTTAACCTGTGCTGTGCAACCCGGGGGCTCTCTGGACCTCAGGGGGAAGGTGGCAGTGAACTGTGCCAAACAGACCAGTCAGCAGGATTCTTGTGGACCCAGGACCTCAAATTTTACTCCTTGGGATCAGGGGACGGCACGGTGAAACCCCTTCAGCTCACCAGTGGTGGATCTGCAGAGAGGCTTCCCCCCTCTGTGTGTGTTCTGTGGAAATAAGAGCAGTGCCTTGGGAGTGGTTCAGGGCACCCCATTCCTGAGGCAGACTCAGGAGGAGCTGGGCAGACTCCCAGGAGGAAAACTAGATACAGGTAAAACAGTGCCTGCTGACTGAAATCCCCCAGAATCATGGGAGCCAGCTTCCATTTCCTCACTCAGCTCAGCCAGCAGCCAGTGGTCCTGGAGCTCTCAGCACATGGCTCCTGGCAATCTTGGAAGAGGTTTTGGGAGGCTTCCCTGGAGCCACCTGCACAGAGGACCTCCAAGGAGAGCTTCGGGAAAGGAAGGCCTGCTTGCTTTGTCTGCCCTCAGCCCTGGGTTCGCCTGGGCCACCCAGGAGGTGTCCTGAGACCCCCTGGAGCAGCAGCTCTCAGGCCCCAGAGACCCCTCAGGAATGAACCCCATCCCCATATCTCCGTGTGTCTCCCTGGACACGTGACCCTTTTGTGCTGTTGATCGGTTTGGTTTTAGTTAGGACTGAGCTACATGTGTCCTGAGTTGTGACTCAGTTTGGTGTTCACAGCTGAGGGGATCCTCACAGACAGTGGTGAAGTCCTCGGGGCAGTCTGACCCCAGACCGTCCAGTGTCAGTGATGTGGGAGACGGTGGGGCAGCCTTCCCTCCGCGCTGCTCACTGCCCCCACCCTTGAGTTGCCAGTCTGTGCTGTGTCCCCCAGGCCGTGTGTGTGCTGGAGGGGGTGGGGCTGATCAGCAGCTTCCTTTTTGCAAATCCTCATGTGCTTGGAGTCAGCTTTGCTTCTGAGAAGGAAAACATGTCAAGAAGAGGGGTGTGGTGTTTTAAATATCAAATACTCTCAGCTGCAGCTAACTGCAGCCCAGCTCAGAGTAACGTGAACATTGAGGTTGTTACCGGCTGTCTTAACATTAGACTTGGGGGTCAGTTTTATTCAGTGGCCCTCATGCTGTTTCTATTGGAAGCATGGATGCTAAAGCTGGATCTCCAATACTTTGGCCACCTGTTGCAAAGAGCTGACTCATTGGAAAAGACCCTGATGCTGGGAAAGACTGAAGGCAAAAGGAGAAGGGGGCAGCAAAGGATGAGATGGTTAGATAGTATCACTGACTCGATGGACATGAATTTGAGCAAACTCCAGGAGATAGTAAAGGACAGAGGAGCCTGGCATGCTGCAGTTCATGGGGTCACGAAGATTCAGGCACAACTTAGTGACTGAACAATAACAGCAAAGTGCTGTTTCTCTGTGTTTCAGCACTCTGTATCTTGTTTGTGTCCTCAAGATATGATTCCCTCTTGGTGACAAAATGGCTGTGGCAGAACCGGGCTTCTCATCTGCTGGCTATAGGGTGGGTATCTTGCCAGTGCTTTCCTCTAAGAGTGAGGAAGCCTGGTTACCATAAACCCCAGCAAACCCTCCTGTCTCACTGCTCAGGTTGGGCCCCTGTGACCTACATCCATCAGCTCACCTTGGCCAGGGGAGAGCATGTCTCTGAGACCAGTTGGTCTGCCCTGAAGGTAAACACTCAGGCCTGTGGGATGGACCCTGAATAGATCATGGGCTACTTTTAAGGAGATAGGAAGAAAGAATTGGGCAACCATACCAGCCTGGCAGTCTTGGAAGAGAGCCTGTGATCTCAAAGTTGGTACCTTTACTACCTGGATTTTAGTCCCCTCTGCAATATCCCAGGACTTCCTCCCTCTCCCCTCCCCTTCGAAGCCTCCCCTACTCATTCAGGGTGGGGGTCCTCACACGTCTGCTCTGTGCTGTGCTGTGCTTAGTCGCCCTGTTGTCTCCGAATTTGCATCCCCAAGACTGTAGCCCGCCAGGCTCCTCTGTCCATGGGGATTCTCCAGGCAAGAATACTGGAGTGGGTTGCCATGTCCTCCTCCAGGGGATCTTCCCAGCCCAGGGATCAAACACAGGTCTCCCGCCCACTGCTGCTTGGCCGGGCGCAGCTCTTCCACCCTGAGGGCATTGGCTGGACTCAAGGACAGGAGGAGGAGTCCCCCTCCAGTCTCTGCTGTGCTCCGTCACTTGGGCCCCGGGCAGGGCTGCTCGAGCCTGTCATCTCCAGAGCGCCTCTGTCCATACCCAACCTGCCCCCTGCCCCAGGTGGGAGCCAGTTCCCAGCACCTGGCAGCGGGGCAGGGGCTGGGGAGTGGGGCAGGCTGCTGCAGACCACCCTCTCTCCCAGGCTCTTCTCCCACCTCCCCTTCTTTAGTCAACAGTCAGAAGCTCCCCCAGCTACACACAGCTCAGCTGCCTCTACTCCCCCGTAGCTGGCCTTGTCATCCCCAGTTCTGGGTCCATCCAAGATGATATTCAAGACTGGTGGAGGATGTTTAAAGGCCGAACTCCTCTCTCGGTCTTTCCTCCAGCTGCTGCCCCTGCCTCCACCTCTTCATGCTCATTTCCACCAGGGTAGAGGACAGACGCTGGGTCTGTCTGTCTCTCAGGCATTCTTTCTTAGCATAGCATTTTATTTTTTTAATTATGACTATGATTTTTTAAGTTTTTTGGCTGAATAGTGTGGCATGTGGGATCTTAGTGTCCTGACCAGGGATCAAACCCACGCCCCCTGCATTGGAAGCGTGGAGTCTTAACCACTGGACCGCCTGGGAAGTCCCCTTCTTTTCCAGTTATCACATTAAATATGTAGTAATTCTTACCCCTATTCTGTTCCCTGATTTGAGAGCTAGTATGCTGTTAAGTTTTAGAAAATACAGAAAGGGATAAACGTTTCCAATAGCCCTACTGTTCAAAGAAAAGCTGTGTTAATGTTTTGGTGGTTTTCTTCCCAGTCTTCTTTCAGAATGTGTGGATGAATACTCTTGACAATATGTTTGGGTCATGCCATATACAACAGTTTTATATCCTACTGTTTTCACTGAATGATGAGCACTTGATTATGAGTGTTTTCCATGTCATTAAGTATTATTTTATAGCATCATCTTTCAGTGACTGCATGGTTTTTCTGTTTCATTGATGTACCGTGGTTTAGTTTTTCATTATTTTTCAAAGAATGCTGCAGTGGGCATCCACTATTATTTCCATAAAATAAATTTCTAAAGGTGAGATGGGTTTTCTACTCCATCTCCCAGCCTGGTCACTGTCCCTGTGCTTTGGGGACAGGCATTATAGCCCCTTCCTTGGCTTAGAGTTCAAATCCTGAATTTCTCCCCTCAGGCAGTGCCATGACACTTGCTGCATTTTATTGAGTTGACCAGAAAGCTTGTTTGGGTTTTTCCATGAGGTGTTATGGAAGCAAACTAACTGGCCAACCTGGTACCACGAACCGTCCCAGGGAGTGGGAGGTTGGAGGTGTTTAGGGTCCCTGTTGTCACTGCCCGCCCAGTGTCCTGTGATCACACTCTGCTTTGGTGCCCCGGCAGTGCCCTTGCAGCAGAAGCCATGCCCAGATGCTTTGGGGGGAGTGATGTAGTCCAGGAGCTATCTCGTAGGAGAATAAAACCCTCACAACTCTCATTACAGTGGGAAAATGCCCGAAGTGGACTATGTGGTCCTGTCGGAATGGTTTGACTGGATTGTGAGGAACATCGACGTGTCCATTGACTTGATAGGTGAGACGGCCCTTCCCCAGCCTCCCTCCCCTGGGCCCATCGAGGATATGCTTGGCTGGGTCCCCAACCAGCAGGGGTGGTGGGTGGGGCCCTCTCGAGAGGTGATTCTTTTCCTGTGTTAACTCAGCCTTTTCCCCAAGGGCACTCAGAACCCGGCTTCTGGTTCCTCCTGGAGAAGCCTGTGTTTCTCAAACTGTTTTCCCCTGGGTCTGCTGTGATGTGATGGGTTTTTCTTCGTTTGTGAGAGAGGGAGGAGGGATGGAACCTGAACAGTTACTGAGACCAGCCGGGTGCCGGGCTCTGTGCTAAGCTCTTGTCTACATATGGGACTTCATTCAGCCTTACAGTGAATGAACCTGCGGGGCTCATGACACAGGAAGACAATGGAAGTCGCCACGAGGGTCAGATATCTGGCCGCACAGCTGCTCTGCGTCCCCTGCTCAGCGCTGTGGGCAGAAGCTTCTCTGCACGCCCTGCCCCTGTGCCTGCCTTCCTCCCACCCTTCACTTTCACTTCCAAGCTTTGAATGGAGCAGTGAAAACCACATGTATATATCTTTTTAAATCTCAGTTTATCTCCGGACCACTCCTGAGACCTGTTACCAGAGGCTGAAGATGAGATGCAGGGAAGAGGAGAAGGTCATCCCATTGGTGAGAGCCCCTCTAACTCAGGAAGGGGCAGCTCCATCCCCGCCTGGCCCCACCCTCTGCGAGGTCATCGTGCCCTTGTTGCAGGAAGAGAAACAGGAACTGAGCATGTGGGAGGGTGAACTCTGACTTCTTCTGAGGCTGGAGACCCTGTGCGTGTCCAAGTCCACTTCACTTCTTGTGGCCCCAGACTCAGTGGTGGGCACCCCTGTGCTCAGAGCTGTCCCTTCTCCAGTTCCTACCCGGGCGTCCCCAGGGCTTGTCTGGTCCACCTCCTGAAGATGGCCTGCCTTGCCCTCTCACCCCCAGACCCTCACTATGATGTGCCCGCTTGCTCACTTCTGGATCTCCAGGACTTGGCACTGTGCCTGGCAAGGAGGTGGAACTCACTGGTATTTGCCCAGTGCCTCGCCCTTCCAGGTTCTGGCTCAGGGCCATGTCAACTCTAATCAGGCTGTCGCAACTGGCTTGTATGGCTCTCCTGACCTGGTCCCTCACTGTTCACATCCCCCAGAAATCCAGCCCCAGTACCGCTGCTCGGTGAGGCATCTAATACAGAACACCACACGTGCAGTTCCTAACCCCACCCCCTCAGGGCCTCGCCACTCTCTAGGATACAATCCTCACTTGTAGCGTGCCATCCAGAGCCTGCGTGATTGGCTTCATCCCCTTCCACTTCCTGCCTTTTCATGCTCTGGCTGTAAAGAACTAGTTTTGGTTACACACACACACTCTCTTCCTCTACTCCCTACCATGTGAAAGTGGCTCAGTCATGTCTGACTCTTTACAACCCCATGGACTATACAGTCCGTGGAATTCTCCAGGCCAGAATACTAGAGTGGGTAGCTATTTTCCTTCTCCAGGGGATCTTCCCATCCCAGGGATCAAACCCAGGTCTCCCGCATTGCAGGCAGATTCTTTACCAGCTGAGCCACCAGGGAAGCCCCTTACCATGGATTTACACACATGTGTCTTTGCATAGCAGTTTCGTTTGCCTTCCAGGTTCAGCGCAGGTATCACCTCCTCCAGGAAGCCTTCCCTGACCTTCCCTTTGTTATGCTTCCCCAGCCTCTGTGCTTTATTATGGTCACAGCCCTTGGGACAGATACTCTGAAACTGTTTGTGTTTGCTCCCCATTCCTTATAAAGCTGCTACGAACATTTTCAGATTAGATCTTACCCCTTCTGCATCCCTAGCATGTGTCCCAGGGCTTGGCACCTAGGGGTTACTCAGTTAATATTGAACTGAATGCCCTGTGTGAATGCCACTGGAGGGGAACAGAGGCTGGGCAAGCGTTTTCTGGGATGATATGGGAGTCTGAGCTCAGGGGGAGCTAGACTGGGGTCTAGACAGCCAGTCCAGCTCCAGAGACCTGCTGGGCACCCGGAGGGTAGATTCCAGCCATGAAGTCCCGAGCCTTGGTCTGAGCAGCTTCTTTGCAAATCTGGAGACAGGAGTGATAGAGGGAGGGTGCAACGTGGTGGGGCTGGACTGTGCTGGCCAGGGGGTGGCAGCTCTGTGCGGTGATCCAGATGTTTGGAAGAAATGACAAGGCTGGAGTCCTTCCAAGTCATTATCTAGAACACTGTCTTATGGTTTTGACGAGGCCTGTAGACATGTCTGTTGCTGCCAAGAGAGAACCTGCTAGTGGATAAAGAGGCAGCGGTGCAGTTTACCCGAGAGCCTCAGGACTGGGAGGAGGAGGTGTTTGTTGGCAACCAGTGTGGGCTTCCCTCATAGCTCAGTTGGTAAAAGAATCTGCCTGCAATGTAGGAGACCCCGTTTAGGTTCCTGGGTCAGGAAGATCTGCCGGAGAAGGGATAGGCTACCCACTCCAGTATTCTTGGACTTTTCTTGTGGCTTAGCTGGTAAAGAATCCTCCTGCAGTGTGGGAGAACTGGTTCAATCCCTGGGTTGGGAAAGGCTACCCACTCCAGTATGCTGGCCTGGGGAATTCCATGGACATAGTCCATGGTGAGACAAAGAGCTGGACACGACTGAGCAGTTTTCACTTTCAGCCACCCGGTCCTGCCGTGGTTGCCTTTGAGGCAGGGCTGGGCCTCTTTTCCCTTGAGTCTCACCTTGTCTGCCAGCTGAAGTTGGTCCTGATGGCTTCGAGGATCCATAGGTTACGAGTTGCCTGTTGGGGTGGGAGCAGCCGAGTGGGGCTCCTGGGCCAGTGAGGGCTGCAGTCCTCTTGGTGGGATGGATGGAGGGAGGGTTCAGAGGCTTCCCAGGCCCCCATGAAATCACGATGGCCCTGTTGATGGGGAAGTGGCAGAAAATGAGACCAGCCAGGTGGGAAGGTGTGTCCGAAGCACCAGTGGAGCCAAGTATGCTGGAGGGATGGTGGGTGGCCATTTTTTTCTTTTTAAATAGCTATTCTTTTTTTTTTAATTAATTGTTTTTGGCTGTTCTGGGTCTTTGTGTTGCTGCAAGCAGGCTTTCTCTAATTGCAGTGAGTGGGGGCTGCTCTCAAGTTGTGGTATGTGGGCTTCTCCTTACAGTGGCTTCTCTTGTTGCAGAACATGGTTCTAGGGCTTGTGGACTTCAGTAGTTTCAGCCTGTGGGCTCCAGAGCGTGGGCTTCAGTAGTTGCAACACATGAGCTCATAGTTGTGGTGCACAGGCTTAGCTGTCCTGCGGCATGTGGGATCTTCCCCTGACCAGGGATCGACCTGGTGTCCCCTGCATTGCAAGGTAGATTCTTAACCACTAGACCACCAGGGAAGCCCCTGAAGGGACAATTCCGACTTGTGACGTCGGGGCTGGCCGGCGGAGTGCTTGGCCGTGTTCATCCTGGTCCACCTGAGTCAGGTTGGCTTTTGCAGGCTTCTTTGTCCAGGCCAGTTCCCTGTGTTCACTGACCTTCACCTCACCTGCCTGAGCCCCCCAAGGGGAGAGGTTTGCCCCCCTCCCTGCTCCTGACAGCTCTTGTGTTCCCCATCCCCCACAGGAGTACCTGGATGCTATTCACCACCTATACGAGGAGTGGCTCATTAAAGGGAGCCTTTTCCCAGTGGCAGCCCCTGTTCTGGTAAGTTCCCCTGAGGGGGCAAAAAATTCTCTAGAAGGAGGAATGACCCGCGGGCATGCTGGCCAGTCTGCAGTCTGTGGAAGGAAGGACCAAGTCCCTCAGACCTGGAGAATTTGAGAGAAGGAAGCAGGGAGGGGGGAAGGGACCCTCTGTCTCAGTCCCATTCTGGATTGAGTCTTAGTGAGCTGAACACACCTGGGAGAAGGTGACCTGTCCCCGTGTCACTACACCCGTGACACAGTAGCATCTCACTTATCCAGCATCGTCCCTGGAGGAATGTTCCAGATGGCCGGAGCCCCTGGACCTGGGTTTTGGCCTTAACCGCTTGGGATGGTGGTCTTCCTGATGCACCTGTCCGTCCTCCAGGGGGTGGCTGGCCCAGAGCCTCATTGCACCTTTTCATGGTGACCCAGGGCATCCGAAGGAACGTCAGTTGCTGTTCTGGTCTGTCACAGAGTGGTGCCCTTAGGAGGTGCTGAGGTGTGTAGGACTGTTTGCCCCGGACTACTAATGCCTTTGAGTCCCTGTGCTTTCCCTTTCTGCACCTTCTCCTGCTGACACTCACCAGTTCTAACTGTTTGATGCTTCTGCCCAGTCAGTGTTTCCCTGCTTCCCTCTCCCTCATTTTCTGATTAGCTCCCGCTCGGAGTTTCTCCAGGTGGGCAGATGGGTCCCACGAGCTGTTAGGAATGTGTGTGCAGTGTGGGAGCTGAGGAGGGCTGTGCACCAACTCATGTGCCTGGCCTTGGGGACATCTGTCTGGGCTGCTCACACAGTGCGCTCACGGCTCTTCCAGGCAGTGAGGTTGGTGGAAAGTGAGGTCTTACTCTACTGGATTTTTCTAGAGAGTTTATTTTTTCCCCTCTTTATAGAAAAGTAGGTGATATAAAATGATGAGAAAATAAAGCATTCGCGGACGACTGTCCTGGATTCTTAAGTGAAAATACAGTTGAGAATGTGGATTGATCTGAACTGGTTGTGGCTTGGCTCTGACCTCCCTGTTCCCCTGCCTGTGACCTTGGCTTTCGCGCCTTTCCCTGCCTCATCCTGCCCGCCTCTGTCTCTCTCTCTCTCCTTCTGTGAAGGGAGGAGGATGTTGAGGTCAGGTGCAGCCCTGTGACCCCTGTGTTTCATTTCCAGGTGATCGAGGCTGACCACAACATGCAGAAAATGTTAGAACTCTTTGAACAAAACCGGCACCGAATCCTAACTCTGGGGAATCGGAAGCGTGGTCCATAGGATAGGGAGGATCATGCCTGAGAAATGCCCGCTGCTGCCAGGTTAGCTATTAGGAGCAGTTTGGAAAACTGCACTCTCAGGAGGGCTTTGTATCTGCCCACAATTGTCTTCCTCTTGGCCTTCTCTCCTTTCCCAGTGTCTTCATCCTGGGATCCCGGGCCTCGTGGGTGAATGGGACCAATGGGTTTGCCATGCCCTCAGGTGGCACAGCCTTGCATTCCCCGGGTGCTTCTTCTGGTGGTTTCCCACCTCTGGGTCCTTCTAAGCTAGGGCAGTTCCACCTGACTTGTGCTGGGCTCGTGGTCTCTAGCCCTTCAGGCTATCCAGGAGGGGAGGGTAGCAGTCTTCCATCCCAGGGGAGGAAGTTGCACCTCAGACAGACTGAGAGACTCTCTGGGGTCACACAGCCAGTGATGATGGGGTCAGCACTGTTCAGGCTTCTGGCGACTCCCAGCCCATCGCTGCCTCACCCCCGAGCCCCACCTTGCCTACTGGAGACCCTCACACGTGTGTGGGAAAGGTCAACTGTGTGTGCAGCCAGCATCATCATTTTCTCATGGTTTGAGCCGTCCTTGAGGACAGTTAGTGTTTCTTGACTTTCACAAAATTGTGCCACGTTTGGCTTGAGCCCAGGGTTCATCTGTTCTCTAGCGTGAGGCTGATTAACACCTCATCAGGACTTCCCTGACTTAGGAGAGGTATGCATTGGCTCCTAAATGGTGCTCGGTCTCCTTGGTGACAAAGGTCATGCTTGAGCGGCTGCTGATGACCTGTCAGGGCAGTGGCTCGTGGCCCCCCCGGGCTGCTGTGCCCAGTGCAATGCTGGGGCAAGGGGCTGCCAGTCTGGCTTCTGAGGCTCCCTCCCTCCTTAGTGGCTTGCATGATGAGCTTCTCCCTTGGAGTTCCTGAGAGTTTGTGGCCCAGGGGAGAGACACCACTGGCCTTAAGTCTTTCTGAAATGTTTTTCCATCCAAGGGGACACCGCGGGCCACAGAGGATGAACCATCTTTATTAGCTCAGAGACTGTCTTAGCTGTGTTCAGCTGTAACAGTGCATCAAAGGCACAGCTGTCTCCTGAGTCAAGTAGCAGCAAGAGACAGAAAGAACATTCTCTCCAAGGACAATCTGGACGGGAAGGATGGGGCTTGCAAGCAATGGCTTTTGCAGCACTGGAGCTCCTGAACTTCGGAGGTGGGTGGAGAGAGCTTCCAGAAGGCCGTGTGCAGACGCAGGGGTGCGGATTGATTATGAACTTGGGGGAACAGGCCTTGGCCTCTCCTGAGTGGCGGTCAGGGTGCCAGAAGGTTGGAAGGTCTCGTCTCGGCCTCCGAGTGAGTGAGGCACCGGTGCACACAACTCACTGCTGTAGATTGGTGACAGGTGCCCCTGGTGGCCCGAGCCCAGAGGCAGCGGTCGGAGGGCAGCACTCTGGCTCCTGGCCCTTCCTGGCGGGACCGATCCTGGGCCAGTGCACAGGTGGGGATGCGTCTTAGCCTATACGTCAGTGATGGGCCAGCAGGAAGCACAGCCGCTGCTACCAGGCACCTGGACATGCCGGGACCAGCTTTGGGACTTTGCAGACGAATGGTCCAGTTTTCCCCACAGCTCAATTTGAGCATCTGTACTGGGGGGACATGTGATTAAAAAAAAAAAAACAAAAAAAAATAGAAGTATGTATCTCTTTCACATAGAAGTGCAGCTGTGGGTGGTCCAGGGCTGGTGTGGTGGCTCAAGACCATTGGGTCCCAGCCTCTTTCTGCCTTTCTGTCCCCAGATTGACTTCCTCGTTTGAAGCTTTCTTCCTCCAGGGGCCTTCCTGTCCAGATGGCTCTGGAGTTCCTGTTCTGTCTAGTGTTGGCATCAGGGCACACTGCCCTCTCTCCCCTACCATTCACACCTAAATTCAGATGTGGATGGTGACTTTTGTACAACTAAAATAAGCTGGAACATTCTAACTGGACTTTGCTAGAGACCTTGGAAGTGGGGGACAGGCATGTGGGAAGGCTGGACCACACAGTCTGGTTTCAGTTCCGTGGTGCCTCTGGGCCCCTCCTCCCCTCCCTTCTGCTTTCACATCACCCCACCCTCACCATTTGTGAGGTGGTACTGTGAGGTCCTCAGCACTGGCCAGTGGGCTCCCACAGTGGAGCTCTCAGGAGCCCCTTGCTAAACGTGGACTCTGAGAAATGATGTCACCCAGCCTGTTTTTCCCATTCCTGCCTCCTTTCCACCAGAACCCCTCACCTAGATGAGAAGTGCCCCCCTGCCTGGGGAGTGCATAGTCGAGACATTTCCTGGGATTCCTGCAGACTCCCAGCATCCCACCTGGGGAAGGCAGGATTGAGGTCTTTATTGCTCTGAGAGCAGGTAGGAGGTGTTTTCAAAACCTGTTTACCCCTGGGTGCTATCGAATCTGCATCACCCTCGTTTTCCTGGAGCCGGGTGGGGGAGCTCACGTCAAATGCTTACATTATCTGCGGAATGAGTAACACTTGTTCCCTTGGCTTCTCCACACTGAAGGGTTAACAGTTATTAAAATAATTGACAAGCTCTTGGAAATGTCAGGCCTCCACCGTTGAGAATCTAACAACAATTATATTGCATCCAGTGCCTCTGGGCTTTGGCAGTGGATTACTCACTTACCAAAGGCCAGGGTCAATGGAACACAATTTTTTCTTCTTAATAACCCCAACCCCGTGTCCCCCCTGAGGCTGGGGTAAACTCTGTGTTCCTCTAGTTTCTGTAAGATGGTGAACTTGGCCAAAGCTGTCATTAAACAGAAGCTAAGCTTGTGGGATCAGAATGGGTATTAGCACTTAATGCTGTCCTCTTGAATTTCTGCATCTTTTGGCTTTTTTTTTCTCCAAGACAGGTTCACGGAACACATGTGTCTGGGGACATAGTAATAGGTACTCTGGGAAAAGAGGGTTTTGTAGTCCAGCGAATTTGGGATCCACCACCTGGGTATTCTCTCTGAGCTGCACAAAGTATGTTAGCCTAGGTAAAGTCAGGAAGTCCTGCAATGAAAATGCCTTCTGAAATTTGCTTTAGCCAGGGACTCTCAGACTCTTGACAGTAGAACCTGTCGTTTAGGGGGTTATTAACTTCCAGGTGTGTGAGTGTTCCTTGGAACGCATGTTGGTAAGCACTGTTTTAGGGTGTCTGCAGCTGCTGATGACTCCCACTTCTGGACCCTTTGAGATGCTGTAGCTTCTGGTTCTCTTTGGGCCATCTGAATCCTCTGATGGGCATGTTAAGGCATGGTCTGCAGGGCCTACCCCCAGAGTTTCTAGTACAGCAGATCTGGGATGTGCCTGAGAATTTATTTTCTAACGGCTATATAGGTGATAATGAGGCTGCTGGTCAGGAAGCACGCTTTGGGGACCACTTCTGGTAGCTTCAGGTTTTCTAGAAGTGGACATCCAGGAATTCCCATGAAAACTTGACGCATCACTGAATCTCTTGTGAGTGTTGGTTTATCTTATCTGTCAAATGGGAGCGTTGCTCACTTCTAGTGTTATGAGGATAACTGGCCTGATGTGAGGCAGGGGCCCAGAGCATGGATGGGCAAGTGCTAAGTTTTAAATAAATCTTACCTTTGGGGACCTAGATGTTGAAACATAAAATGTCTATAATTAAAACAGTGTGGTACTGGTGCATGAATAGACCTGGGGGATAGACTAGAAAGCCCAGAAGTAGATGTAAGTACATGATAAAGGTGGCATCTCAATGATTATTGGGGGTAAAGATGGATTTTTACATAAACAGTGCTGAGATGACTGAGTCATCATTTGTAAAAAGATAAAAATAGACTCATATCTCACACCATACCCAAGAATAAACTCCAGGTGGTTTAGGGATCTACATGTAAAAAATGAAACCATGCACATACTATAAGAATGAATTCTTTGAAACCTCAAGGTAGTAGAACTTTGTAACTATGATTCCAAATCCAGGAATAATAAGATTAATAAATCTGGCTTAAAAATGTATATGACAAAAGCCATGAGGAAACAAAGTCAAAAGACATCTGACGACATGGGAGAAGATATTCAAAACATGTATCACAAAGGATTAATATTCTTGAAGAATTCTTAAAAATAGACAACCAAAGCTCCAATAGAAAAATGAGAAAACTATCCAAACAATTTACAAAAAAGATATTAAAATGGCACTGAAAGATAAGAAAAATACTCAAATTCACTCAGTTAGAGAAATACAGATGCTATGGTCTAAATATTCGTGTCTCCCCCCAAATTCATGTTGAAAACCTAATGTCTAAGTTGACGGTGTGAGGAAGAGGGACTATAGGAGCAGGATGATTGAGTCATGAAGGTGGACCTCTCTCAGTTGGGATTAGTGCTCTGGTAAGAGACCCCCACAGAGGTCCCAAGCCCCTTCCACCGTATGAGGGAACAGAGGGACATAGGCAATCTGCAGTCTGGAAGAGGACCTTCACCAGAACCCAACCATGCTGGCACCGTGATCTTGGGCTTCCAGCCTCCAGAACCCTGAGATTTAAACGTCTGCTGTTTATAAGGCCCTCAGCCTCTGGTATTTTGTTGTAGCAGCCTGAACAGACTAAGACAGCAATTAAAAGAATACCGAGATACTTACTAGACTGGCAGAAAAAAAAATACACACACATCTCAACACGTTCTGTTATTGAGGCTGGGGAAACACTCTCATACATTACTGGTGAGTGTGCAAGTTTGTACAACCCTTCTAGAGGGGAATTTTGACAACACCTGACAAACTACATATGTATATACATTTTGATTGTGATCCAGCAACCCTGCTTCTAGGATGTGAAACTAGATATGCACAAGGTTATTTACTGCAACATTGTTTGTAACTGCAGAATATTGAAAACAACCTAAAGACTCATATATAAGGGAGTGGTTAAATAAACCATGGTACATCCATACAGTGGAGTAGTGTGCAGCTGTGAAATAGAATGAGAAGGATTTCTCTGAACAGAGGTGATACAGGTTTCCAGGACATACTGTTCAGGTAAGTAATGTCCAAATGAGTATCTAGAGTATCCTAGCCTAAGAAAAATACACAGATGTATAGGGAGTACAGGAAATATAATCCAGAAAATAAGCAGATTGGTGGGAAAAGGCTGGAAAGAAGGAAAATTGAATGGGTTCAGGGTTACTGGGATGAGAGGGGGATGTACTTAGTGAATATATCATTTTGGGTAACTCTGACTTTTAGAACCATAGTAATGTCTCACATACCACCCCCCACCCCAAATAAACAGTTGACTAAGATATAGGGGGAACAGAAGATGGAATGCAAACACAGGTGAAGCACCAGCGAGTCATGACCACATCGAAGGTGCTGGGAAGAACTAACTGAAGTAACCCTGGAAAACCATCTAGATTGGACACGAGAAGAGTAAAGGTAAACGTTACTTCACGTAAGTGCTGAAATACAGTTATTAAAAGTATTTCTCATAAGGATATATTTAGCAATTCTGAAACTATACTAGGATCAATTTAGTAGACTCAATCTAATAGACTAAAACAAATAAGTAAATAATCTGTAGATTATGAGAGCTGTGTTTCTCACTGTTAGAGAAAGAAGTTATAAATAAGAGGAAGGGTAGAATAAACCCTCTGGTACTGGATTAGAATCAGAGATCTCCGTGTGAACTCATCATTTTAAAATTATATATAGCTAGATATGGAAATATAGCTATGTGTGCATATGCGTGGGTTAGTATACATACGTGTGTTTCCTAACTCTGTCCTGTGAGTGGGCTTAGAAGGAGTGACACCCAGTAACATTGTGTAGACCTGGCACTTAGATCTTCGTCTCTAAACATCATTCTCTAATACAAGGAACCAGAGATTGTAGTGGTTTATTCCAGGGATGAGCAGGTAAATATCACCAGTAACAAGATCCATGGACATCATACATCCTTTGATAAGATGCACTTGAGGACACAGCAGCCTTTTTTTTTTTTTTTTAATGGTGGTATTCCTGCCCAAAATGTCTAACCTCATTCCAGCCATAAAAACACACCAGACAAACTCAAACTGAGGGACATTCAACAAAATAACTGAATGGTATTCAGTTCTGATCAAAAGCATAAGATCATCAAAGACAAGAAAAAGACTGAGAAACTATTACAGATTGGAGGGGATGAAAACTCACAAATGTCATGTGGGATCCTGGAGAGGATCCTGGAATAGAGAAGAATATTAATGGAAAAACTGGTATAATTTAAATAGAGTTTGGCTCAGTGGTAAAGGATCCATCTGCCAATGCAGGAGATGTGGGTTCAGTTCCTCGGTTGGGAACATCCCCTGGAGAAGAAAATGGTAACTCACTCCAGTATTCTTGCCTGGAAAATTCCATGGACAGAGGAACCTGGCTGTCTATAGTCCAGGGAGTCGCAAAAGAGTTGGACATGACTTAGTGACTAAACAACAACATAGTTTGACAATAATTGTATCAATATCAGTTTCCTGTTCTTGATTATCATACTGTAGTTATGTATGATGACAGTTTCAGGGGCAACCGGGTGAGGAAGAGGAGGAAATTCTTTGTGCTATTTTGCAACTTTTTCCCAAGTCTAAAATGAGCTTAAAATGACTCCTTTCATGGGAAATGAAAACAGAACACAATACTATAAACATTATAATCCCCCAATTTTAATATACGTATGTGTAGAAAAACAGACTGAAAGGAACTGCATCCACAACATAATGTTGGGTGTCTCCAAACGGTGGAAATTATGGTCGTTTTTGCTTTTGTTTTCACATTCATCTGTCTTCTCTGTGTTTTCTACCCATTTGATGGTTTCATTTGTTGGAGACTTGGAAACACTGGTGAATGAGACAAGCGTCTCCCTCATGGAGTTTATATCCTAGTGCATGAAAGGGAAAATGAATAAATACACTGAAGATATCTTTGTGCAGAAAACTGAACTAAGCTGATGTGATCGGTGGCCAGGGAAGGCCTTTGTGAGAAGGTGACGTATAAGGTGAGATGTGACTAACAAGAAAGAGAAGATGGGGATTAACGTGCAATGGGGAGAGCGCAGAGGGAACAGTCTTCACAGAGGCTGTGAGGTAGGGGTGGGTTTAGCTTGTTCAAGAGCCCAGAAGAGGTCTGGGTAGCTCGGCTGCAGGGGGCTTGTGGGGAAGGGGGCATGAGAAGATGTCTGAAGGGTAGGACGTGCCCTGCTGATGGGGCTTGGTATGGCCTTGGGAGCCCCAGGAAGGAATGGAACACCTGAGAGTCATGATGGAATCTAGGTTTTAACAGAATCCTCAGCAGCTGGAGGAGCTGACTGCAGGGGATGAGGGTGGAGGCTGGGAGACCAGGGAGGGGGCTGGTGTCCTCCAGGGATCTGAGTGAGAGGCCTTGGTAGTTCAGTCAGGGGCTCAGCCTTCTGTGGAAGGAGGAGGGACATGGTCAGATTTGGTTCTTGTTGTGACAGAACTATCGTTGGATGAAGGATGTGAGAAAGAGAGAAATCAAGAAGGATGTCTACCTTGGGCTTCAGCTTTCCAGTAAGTGGGGAACACTGGGGGCAGGAGCCTGGGGAGAGAGTAGAAGTTCTATTGTGCTTTGGGACTGAGCCTATTCATTATGTTAATAATCAGAAAATAATGAACAGAGAATGGACAGGGCTGTGAATCAGACCCAGGACTAGGTGCCCTGGTGACTATGGTTCCCAGGTCCGTCCCCGCTCCCTCCTCATTCTTTCTCCTGAGCTTCCTGACCCTCTTTGTGTCCAGCCCAGCCTGTTCCCAGCCTGGTCCCGATGTTCTTCCCTAGGATGGAGGCTGGCTGGGGTCTGCTCTAAAACCACCACTCCCACCTCCACTGGCTCCAGACACTGACAGTTCACCAGTTTGGGTGTTGATGGCTGGGTGCTATGTGGAGTAATTGGCATGAGTGGCTTGGAGGAAGGATGGATGGATGGATGCCTGACCAGTATGCCTCTCTCTTCCCAGTGCAGACTGTTTTCTGACTTGTTTCAAAGTCTGTGTAGGGCCTTACCAGCTGTCGGGTTGGGAGGGAGGTGGGGCCAGTGTTCCTTAAATCTTCCTGTGGTCCCCCTTGATTTTGGGACTGAAAATGGTAGAGTCATATGCTCAGCTCTGGGGACAACAAGGCAGGCACCAACATTTACTAAGCACCTGCTGTATACCCAGAAGGGGCCTTTGCAGGTACGGTCAGTCACTTAGTTGTGTTTGACTCTATGTGATCCCCATGGACTGTGGCCCTCCGGGCACCTCTGTCTATGGGGTTCTCCAGCCAAGAATACTGGAGTGGTTGTCATGCCCTCCTCCAGGGGATCTTCCTGACCCAGGGATTGAACTCACATTTCCTCATTGGCAGGCAGATTCTTTACTACTGAGCCACTTGGGGAGCCCCAGAAGGGGCTTTTCCCACCCCCTTGATTAGTAAACTTTACTGTTCAGCACCACTCTCAGGGGTAGGCGTCATCCTCCCCACTGGACAAAAGCAAAGCCGAGGGGCAGGTCCTGGGCGGGTGCCACCTGCCACTCCATAGAGAGGCTCTCGGCTGGAGAGGGAGACCACTCTCTCTTGGGCCACCGTGAGGAATGCCCGTGTGCATGTGTGTACACGTGCCTGGGTGCACCCACTTGTGTGCATGGATGCATGCATATGTGGAGGCAGGAAAGGCTGGTGGAGGGGCACGCTCACTCCATGCAGCCTGGGTGATGGAGCCCCCAACCCTGGATGCAGAGCAGGCCCGTGAGCTCACCCTGGGCTCCCAACCATGGCCTTGCTCTCTGTCAACCAGAAGTTAGCTGAGAGAAGAGGGAGGCAGATAGACGACCCTGAACAGATGGATGGCGGATTACACGTCTGCTTGTTTACACAGCTGTTGTGTAATCTGCCCTGTGACAGGTGCCTGAAGGATGCCAAGGGAGGCTGCCATTCAGATGCAGGGTGATGGTGCTCCCAAGGTCACACGCTGAGCTGGGATGTGAAGGGGACAGGAAGTGCCCCCACTCCTGAGATTGGCAGTGTGCACACACCTCCTAACCCATCTCAGCTCCCTGTGAGGCAGATCTGACATCACCCCCACTTTACAGACAAGGAAGCATGGCTCAGAGAGGTGTGGGGAGTGGCCCAGAGTCACACAGTCTGTAGGTGGCAGGGCTGGCTGGGATGAGCAGACTGGTCCCTGCGGCTGACATGCTGGGGATTTGGCTGGTGTCCCCACTGTGGTCCCAGACCCACCATTTCTTCAAGTGTCGTCTTCCTGGAAGAAGAGCGGTTGGCTTAGGGAGTCCGCCCCTGTTCCCTCGGAGTGACATGCTCAGCTGTGGCCCGTGTAGGAGCCCCATGTGGGAACTGGCTCCTCCAGCCCTTTAAGGGGGATGTAGTGAGCACTGGGGGCTCTTGTACATGAAGTGGGGGCCTGCGGAGACCTCCAGAGCAGAGCAACTCTACCGTCCGGGCTGCCGCCTTCGCTGGCTGGCTCTGGCCCCACGAGAGGCTCCGACTGTCCCTCCTCCTCAACACTGGGGCCAGGGGCGTCCCCCAGATAGCCCGCTGGAGTTGAGGTTCTGAGGAGGTGGGTGAAGTGCTCACAGAGCTTGTCCATCTCCAAGGAAGCGCTTGGAGGCTCAGTGTCCATGCCAAGGGCAGCTGAATCTGGCAGAGCATCTGGCTTTGGGGCCAAGGAATTCTCTGACAGACAGGACCCGGGCCTCTGGCGGAGCTGGCTGGGGATGGCGGCCCCTATACACTCAGAAGCCCTGTCGGGGACCCAGGGCTGCTCACCACTGCTACCCGAGGCAGCGGCCACCTCCCCCGGAGCTGGGCCAGGCCCGGGGCCTGGGCCCTGGAGTTGCTTCCCTTCCAGGCTGCTCCAGGGCTGGTCCCAGGGGAGCAAGGGTGTCTGGTGCAGTGCGAGGTCGCTGTAGCAGGTCAGGAACTCCTCACTGTCGGAGCATGTGCTGGCACAGCGCAGGGGGCCCGAGGGGACCAGGGGGCCAGTCAGGAGTCCATGGGGGGCTGTCGAGACCTCAGGCAGGTTCAAAGCCACAGGCAGGCAGCACTGAGCATCAGGGCGTTCGGCCAGGGCGCTCTCAGTTCCCACCCCTGCTGAGGGATCTGGGCCAAGCTGGGCCTCCCCCGGGGTCTTCTGCAGCCCCGTCTCTGAGCCAGGCCTATGGTGGGGCACGGCCACCCTCTCTCTGCCCGGCCCGAGGAGCTGCCTGCCCGGGGTCCTGAGAACGGCCTCACATGCGACTCTTGTCAGGAAGATCTCAAACACTATCTGTTTGGTGTCCTCCTTGCTGAGAGCCTGGACCAGGGAAAACTCGACCTCGGAGGTGGCCATGTAGCCCAGCCGGCCCAGGAGGGTGTGCAGCGTGTGTTCTGAAAGCGCAGGCCGCACCCAGTAGGCAAAGCTCCCCGTGTACGTCTGGAACAAACAGGGGTGCTCGTTAGGGTGGGACATGTAAGAGCAGAGCGGCTGTGAGGGGAACGGCCAAAGACTGGCCCAGAGGCTCCCGAGAAGCAGGAGGGCCAGGGCATGGGGCCATAAGGAAACCTGGCCCACAGGCATGTCACCCCTGTCCCATTTTACAGAAGGACACACTGAGGCTCAGAGGCAGGACTTTTGTCTCAAGTCACACAGCAGAAGAACGAGCCAGCCTGTGCCCTGGCCTGGAGCCAGAAGCGATGAAAGCTTTCCAGTGGCTTTCCACAGCCAAGGCCACTCCCTGGTTTCCTGTGACCTCCTCGTGGCCTGTTCTTTAGAGAAGCGGTAGAGCCTAGTGGTTTGGAGTGGCACTGTCTGAGTCTGGGCTGTGTATTAGCTGGTGACCACAGATCAGTTTCCAGGTAGCACTAGTGGCAAAGAACCTTCCTGCCAATGCAGGAGACATCAGAGACTCAGGTTCGATCCCTGGGTTGGGAAGATCCCCTGGAGAAGGAAATGGCAACCGACTCCAGTATCCTTGCCTGGAGAATCCTATGGACAGAGAAGGCTGGTGGGCTCAGGGCCGTAGGATGGAAAAGGGTTGGTCACAACTGAAGCGACTCAGACTACAGATCAGTTGTATTAAACTCTTTAGCCCTCAGTTTCTCCAACTGTAAAATGGGACCAAAGTCAGTGAGCATGACAGACACATTGTTTCCTCCCCAACCCCGAGGCAGGGCCCTGGCCCCTCCCCGAGACCCTTTCTCCCAGGGTAGTGGCGACACCTACCTTCAGGGACCTGATTTCCTTCCTCCAGGGAAACAGGAGCAGGTGGATAGAGACCAATTCCAGGAACTCCAGCGCCCGCACCAGTTTGTGGTTGATATGGTGGGCAGAGCAGGGAGCCCCTGAGTTAGGGGCCACCTCCTCAGGCAGGTAGAGCTGAAGAGGGGGCCCTGTGTCCAGGAGCTGCTGGGCCCTGCTGGTGAGAGTGGCTTGCCTGCAGACCCCGAGCTGGCCCTCTCCTGCCCCCTCCAGGTAGAAACTGATGAGGTCTTCGAGGAGGGTCTCAAGAGAGTCCTCGTTGGGGCCCGGGGCCCGGGGCCAGCTCATGGCGGCTGTGAGGGGCTGGATGCAGACCAGAGTCCCGTGGCCGCCTAGGCCGGCCCGCCTCTGTCCCGCCCCATGGCTCAATCAGGAAGCCAAGGAGGAAGTTGTGTTAGCAAAAGAGAAAGCGGGACCTTCTGCGGTCTGTCGCTACTCCTCATCCTGGAGCTGGCCAAGCAAGGAGGCTTTGTGTGTGCAAACCCTGGCATCCTGCCATGGGTGGGATGGTTCTGAGGTGTGTTCTACCCTGTCTCTGAGAGTGTCCCCTGTGGGACCACCCCAGTTGTCCACAGCGACAACCTGCTCATAAGTTCGTCTCTGTTGATTCGGCTCCCTCCCTTGTCTTAGTTCCCGGTTCCTTCACTGTGCTTCCTGGGATCACCTCCCACATAAACTACTTAGACCCAGAGGTTGAATCAGGCACAGGTTTTTGAAGGCGTTGAGATGGACCAATCACCTATGCGCTCTCTCATCTAGCCTTTATCCCTTCCCTCCTTCCCTCTCCTCCCTTTTTCCCTCCCCCTTTCTTTCCTTCCTTCCATTCACCTACTACTTAATTCAGTGATGATTCACTCATTCATTCAGTCACTCGGTGACTCACTCCTTCCTTCCACATGGGTCTGCATTTATCAAAGTGTGCCCCACGGAAGAGCACTTATCTGAGGTTCTTAATCAATCTCCCATGAGTGAATATTTCCTGTGGCCAAATGCATCTGGGAACTGCTGGATTAAATATCTCCCGGCTTCTTGGCATCAGGACCTTTCCTAAGGGGTGTGAGTTCCTAGGAGGGGGCAACCTGTGTACTGCTTCCTGACTTCTCAGACCCTGGGTCCTTTCAAGGCTCTCTTGTGGTGCTTGGGGCAGTACCGCCGGTGGCCCATGTCCTTCCATACTGGCCTGGAGCAGGGACGGGGAGGGGTGTAGCTTCCGAGGCAGATGGGAGCCTGACCTCGGTGGCTCACTGTCTGGAGGGCCTGGTGGAAGGTGCGGTGGCCTGCACGAGCTGACTGTGACCTGGCAGTCACACAGCCGAGGAAGACCTGGTTCTTGACCATCGTTGGCTTTCTGGGAGGCTCTGCTGGCCTGCTGCCCCTCTGGTCACCAGGAAGGGCATCTGTTCTTCCTGGTGCTTGGCCTCAGAGCAGCTCAGAGCTGGGCTGGCCACACCCAGGGTCTCTTTGCTCCCAGCCCCCGACTCCCCTGCCACCTTTTCTGAGCTCAGTGGCCAGAGCGTTCCTACCTCTCCCATTAGGAACTGCTTCCCAATGGGAGGGCTACCTCGGAATGGGTCTCCTGGCTGGTCTGAATCCATCATCTGAGGTCCACTGGTGCGGATGCTAGTCTCTGACACACATTAGTTCACCTGATCCTGAACCTTGGCAAGGTTAGGTAACTGGCCCAGGTCACATCTGATCACCCTTCTGGGTAGGAGACATAGGTCAGCTTGGGTGGGAGAGTGCTGGTGGACGTTTGGCATCCAGCTTTGACTCAGGGTAGGCTGGTGGGGAGTGGGTCCTGAGACCGAGAGGACGGGGACTGGCTCATGGTCCCAGGAGGCAGGCTGGATGGATGCCTTGTTGTGGTCTGGCTGAGGCTGTGACCTTGGGGCCTGAGGCCTGCAGACCTGGGTGTCCTTGAAGAGATGCTGAACAGGCACAGTTGGGCTGCAACCCGCGTGCCCAGCCCCCCAGCCCAGAAACACCAGGCCTGCCCCAGGCAATCCGTCCCAATTGAGAGAGTTCACCTGGGCTTGGGGAGTAGCACTGTGAAGTCAGCAGAGCCAAACTTCGGACAGGGCATTCGCTCTCTTGGGTGATGACGCTGTGGGTCCTTCCACCGCTCATGCCCCCAGCCTGGTCAGTCTTCGGGGGACACCGATGATGATACCTGAGCATGAGTGTGGGTAGCCTTGGGGTGGGACCTCTGGGTGTGTGAGCTCTGAGTGTGAGCGGCACAGTGTGTGTGTGTGAGCTGTGTGTGCCACAGGTAGTGTGAACTGAGTGATGCACACGAGTGTGTGTCTGAGAGTCTCTAGGAAGTTGATGTGAGAGACCCCTGTGTGTGTGTAAACATGGGTGGGCTTGGCTGGTGCAAGCCAGTGGGTGTCCCAAGGGGCCGCTGTGGACAGCTGTGCTTGGCATCCACCCTGTTCCTCCCTCTCTCGAGTGATTCCTGCTGCTCACGCGTGCCTGTCTGGAGGCTGTGGAAGGCAGTGTGCCCATGCTTAATGGCCCAGTGGCAGCCCACGCAGGCCAGGGTGATGGCCTCAGCTGAAGGTCCCCCGTCTGAAGACTTGGGCCAGAGGAGCTGCTCAGCTGCACAAGGTGGAGAGGTTAACATTCTTGGCTGAAGGGCAGCCTCAGACAGTGACCCTTGAGAATCTGAGAGCCATGTGTGATTAACCCACCTCTCTCCCCACTGGCCAACTAACCCTGAGGCAAGCTCCACTCTGGCTCTCGGAGTTGCCAGGGGGACGGAGCACAGTTGCCCACAGTGGCAACCAGCTCAACAACACCCTGCCTGGGCTTCCCACCCTTCCCAGTTTCACGTCCCACTCCCTGGTGCTGCTCCTGGGGTCACTTTCCTCATTGACCCCTTGCACACCCATCCTGTCCCAGGGCTGGCCCTGCCCCTCCTCCCATCCCCACCATCCTGGGAATTTAGCTTCACTTCCCGTCTTCTTGGGGCCCCGATGAGCCCCACTGCCCAGTGCTCATGTGGGCCCAACCTCTCAGGGCCCCCTGGCAGAGAGAGCCAGGCATCAAGTCTCCTTCTAGGAGTGTGAGGAACTTGGATGTGGTGCCATAGGTGAACACGCCATAGTGTGTCAGAGTGGACACAAGGCATGCTGTGGATGGAGGTGGAGAACCCTGAGCTTGATGACCCCTGGGGGGCGGTGGGATCCTGAGTTTGTTTGCTTTTGGAACTGGGTGTGGGTGTGGGGTCATTCATGTTGGGATTGCCATGGGTACCAGATGGGCTGAGCAGCACCACCATGAAGGCTGCCATATTCATCCCCAGAAGGGGCCTCAGAGTACAGAGGTGGCACCTGAGCTGTGCACAGTGGTGTTTAGGACAGGAGAGTGGTTATTTTGCACACCGTGAGAGGTGCTGAGCTATCTGGCTGTGCCCAGAGAGATGCCGCGGGTTGGGGGTGGGGGGTGGTGGCAGGAATGATTCCTGTAAATGGAGTGCTTGAACGGTTTAAGCCTCATGGAACATCCCAAGGGTGGAGGACAAGCCCGGGACCAAAACAAGTTCTGTTACAACTAGGAGTGTCTGCAGGCAGTGGGTTAGAAACAGGGAGAAGGGAATTTGCATCTTTCAGGGGCTGATTCACTGGCTTTGAACAGTGGCGGCAGGCAGCCAGCAGGTGGCAGTGTGGGCTTGCAGTGGGGCCTAGGACAGGGCTGTGCCTTCCTTCAGGATTGCACCCCGCTTTCAGGGCCCTTGGGGGTTTAGGATTATGCTGATGGACTCTACCTGAATTTGAGTAGGAGGGAAGAGTGACAGAGAAAGGGAACCTGTCAGACAAGGGATCAACAACCAAAGCCAAAGTCTTATGGAAAGCAGAGACAAAAGAATTTCTGCAAAGGGGGAGAAAATGACTTATTTCAGTTATTTCAGCCTAATTTCCTCCCCCACACCTTCCCCACTGCTTCCTGGTTGTCAAAGCTGTCAGAGTGTGGAGTGAAATGCCAGTCTTCTGGTGTTCCTGGAGTCAAGCCCTGCAAGGTTGTGGCCTGTCTTGGTGGCAGTTACACTGGCCAAGTCTTGGAGAATCGATGCCATGTTTTAGAGAGGTTTAAAAAAAATTATGGCTTCCCAGGTGGCTCAGTGGTAAAGAATCCACTTGCCAAACAGGAAATGTGGATTCAGTCCTTGGTTTGGGGAAGATCCCCTGGAGGAGGACATGGCAACCCACTCCAGTATTCCTTTCTGGAAAATCCCATGGACAGAGGGGCTTGGCAGGCTGCTGGTCCATGGGGTCACCAAGAGTCAGATACAACTTAACCACTAAACAACAACAAATTAACTGGTGTAAATCACTGACTACCCAAATATCCCTGTCCTAGAAGAATAACAAGGTTTCGGTGACTGCTGATTTTGAGAAAAGTAACATATTTTCAGTTTGCTGCTATTTAACCCTTTTCTTACAAGTGTCAGATGGTGCCAACCCCACCATGGGCTCCTTATTCAGGCTACTTCTTGCAACATTTTTTAATTGATATATTTATTTTGAACACAGAAAAGATACATTGTTGCTTATTTAGCGCTTAATCCAGGGACAAGAAAAGCTGCTCGGCTCCATCCCTTCAACACTGATGAACATGTGGGGGTTTTTACCTTCCCCCCCAACCCTGGCACTCTCTAGGGTTGCAGAAGCAAGATGTGTTTCTTAAAAGAACCTCACCTCTGGAGTGCATTTTAAAGGCTATACAGTACAACAGACAAGAGATTATTTTTTTGCCTAGAAAACAGTACACCACAAAGGTGGACAAGACTGCGTGTAAACAAGATCCCTTCCCCGGGCAGAGTCAGGGGCTCCAGGATGCTACAGAACCTCTGGGTGAATTCCTTTCAGTTCTGCACCAGAAGAAATGCTATTTCTACAGAAAATAAGATTCACGATTGCCTTCCTCGCCACCTCTCTTCTTAAGAAAGGGATTACTAAATTGTCTTAGCCCTTTATTGGAGGAATGGAAATGTGGGGGAGAGGCTAGTTGGGGGTGCTGCAGTTTACGGACGGGGTGGGAAGGGAGGCAGGGTAGGTTGGAGGACTGCCGCTGGTGATGCCAGCGGGGACGCTCTTCCTCGGCGCTGGGCTGCTACCCTCGTGCAAGCTGGATCTGCAGGCATCAGCTCTGTTACCTGCGTGGTCTCTGGTGGAAATTGCTGGGATTCAGGGGCCAAGGTCTGAGTCTGTCAACAACCAGGCCCATGTACCCCTTTCTGCGGTAGCCCCAGCAGCAAGGCTGAGATGCAACCACTGGTCCTCTCGCGGTGGCATGGTGGGGCCCACATCCCCTTGAGTTCATCTGCTCCAGCACCATGGAGGGCAGACCAGAAGGTGCTGGCTCCCAACTCCGAACCCTGAGCCCCCACCCAGAGGGACAGCACTGCTCCTGCGGTCTGTCTCCAGCCCCCTCAAGCTTAGGCCATTAATGTCGGCAGGGCATGTACCTAGTGAGGGGCTGCTCCTCTGCCTCAGCGCCTGTCCCCAGGCAGGCCCCACCCCGTCTTCTTTGAAGACCCTCAGTCCCAGGCAGTGGCTGGACAGACATGGGCACAGCCGTGACTCACTACCACCACCCCCCCACCACCGCCGCATGCCCGCTGAGGGCCCTGTCCATCACTTGTGGCTTGGAGTGGGGGCTTTGGAGACAACTCCGCTAGCACCACCAGACGGAGGGTGGGCTGGGTTAGGGATGGGGCGGGGTGAGGCGAGGGTCTCCAGGTTGTGCCTGGGCCCCTAGTCCCGTGTCCCTCGCCCTGTAAGTGGCAGGTGTTGTGGCTCTTCTGCCCCAGGGTGGGGACAGAGATAGCGTGGAGCTGAGCCTCACCGAGGCCTGTCCTGCCAACCGGGAGGACCAGCTGCCTCCTGGGGGTGGGGGGTGAGCTTGGGCAGGCAGCTGACCTGGGACAGCTGAGCGGCTTCTAGGGGGCAGAGCCAGCGCTGGGGCCCAGCCTGCCCAGTGAGAGCAGGGCAGACGGCCTGGGGAGAGGGCCGAGTGAACCCCAGCCCCTTCTCTGCCTCCCTTCTCCCAGTACTGGCTCCAGGGGCATTGCTGGCAGGCTGGGGAGGAGACTGGAGGTCAGGAGAGCTTCGTCTGCAATGAAATCTTTGCAGGTGGGATTGTGTATGGGGGGGGGGGCGGTAGGCCTGTGTGTGTGTGCACGTCTGCACACGTGAGGGGCATGTCTGGATGTGTGTGCGCACATGGGTGTGTCAGTGTGTCTCTGTCCAAGTTGTGTGTATATGTGTGCATGTGGGGGTGCTGTGTGAGCATCTGTGTGTGTGTGTGTGTGTGTGTGTGTACACGCCCCTGTGTGCCTGAAAGATGTGACTCGGCCCCGAGGGGCCGGCAGGACCTGACTACCAGGTCACTCACATGATCTGCTCTGGGCCCAAGGCCGGGGCCTGTGTTGTGGCGGGCGAGCCCTGGCAGCTCTGCGGGCCTGGTTGTGGTCCAGGCAGTGGCAGCCGGCCTGATGCGGGGCTGGCCCCACACACAGCCTCGTAAGGGGGCAGGGTGTCCATGGAGACAGTGCGGAGGCCACTCTGGCCCTGCGGCCTCTGCGCCTGCTGGTGTCTGCCGGGGCTGTGGTCACTGCCCGCATCCAGGGTGCCGTCCAGCTCGGGGCAGGAGTCGGTCAGTGAGTAGGGAGGCGGGGCATCCGTGGGGACGTACAGCTGAGTGGCGCCTGGCCCCACACACTCCTCGTAACTGCAAGAGAAGAACTGTGCAGGCCCTGTGCAAGCTGGCCTCAGTGGCGGGTGGTGGGGTCTCCCCGCCAAGGGCTGGAGGCCTAGTAGCCACAGTGACAGGCTGCCCAGGAGTGAAGCAGGCCAGGCCTTGGTCCCACTGACTCCAGTGAGACCCCTCCAGTCCCTGGGGAGGAGCACCAGGCACATCGAGGCCTGGATTCTGGCCCTGACTCAGCCCCGGTGTCCCTGTGAACATGTGTGAGCGAGTCACCGAATGCTGGGTCCCAGGTCTCAGAGCAGCAGCCACCACTGGCGAAGCATCTCCAGGTGGGGCTCCCAGTGTGGGGGAGCACTGGTGGGGGCAGCCAGACACTCCTTGGTCTCAGGTCACCCCAAAGTGCTCCTTCAAGGGTTGGGGAGGACTCCCTGGGGGCCCCTCTGAACCTGAAGCTGCAGGGCAGAAAATCACCCATCCTCCGGGAAAGTCCATCCCTCCCAGTGACCCTGGGGGTGGTGGTGGTAAAGGGTAAAAAGGTGATGGGGAGGATGGGACTGTGTGCAGGGCGCAAGGGGATCCCCAGGGTGGGAAGTGCTGGTGTCCTGACTCCTCCTTCCAGGTCCTAAGTGGTGGTGAGGTGCCTGAGAGTGGCTGCCAGGACGGGACCCAGAAGAGAACCCCCCCAGGACAGGGCCACCTGGTGGGCCATGAGCACAACTGGAGACAGTGACACCTGTCCCAGTGGGTGTGATCCTGACTCAGGGGCTCATACTAAGGGTGACAGAGGAGGAGATGGCTGGATGGTATCACCGATGCAGCGCACATTAATTTCAGCAAACTCCGGGAGATAGTGAAGGACAGGGAAGCTTGGTGTGCTGTAGTCCATGGGGTCGCAAAGAATCGGACAGGACGAGGCAACTGAACAACAGCTAAGGGGCTCGGGCCTGGACCCTCCACCTCAGCTCCTCACCCAGCCTGACATGCCTTTTGCAGTGTCCCGCGGTGACATCTGCGGAGTCACACCCCGCCTCACTTGGTCAGGAGGGTGAGGAGACGGCCACGCCCACTGAGCAGATGTGTTCTGCTTGTACCATCTGGGGTGTTGCCAGTTCCCGTGGGGGCGGGGCTTCCTGCCCGGAGCCCCGCCGTCTCAGACCCTCCTACCGCCCCCGCGTGGCCTCCTTACCCGGGTGGAGAGTCTGGGTACAGCTCTCGGAGCACCGTGGCGTCCACGTCCCCATCAGAGCTAAGGTCCAAGGGCGGAGGCCAGTCCTCGGCGGGGCTGCAGGCGTACCGCATTCTGTGGCTCGGGCGGCCGTATGTGTGCCCGTCTGACACTGCAGGGAATGGACGGACATTCGGCCTGGTCTCAGGCTGGCGCCAGGGAGGGTCCTCACGGGTCTGCCTGCGGCCACTGAGACTCTGTTCTCTCCAACTCACTATCTTGGCCCTCCCTCACCATGCGCAGCTGCCTTCATCCCCTCAGCGAGCCCCAGAATGTGGTGCCAGTGCCCTGCTGGGTGTGTGGGGGGTGGTCACAGAGAGGAAGCAGAGCTGCCCCAGCCCTGGCGGGGCTCCCAGGGTGCTGAGCAGCCTGTCCTGGGGACAGCCAGGTCGTGAGCAGCACATCATGAGCTTTGACAGATGTCGTACCAGGGCTGTGGGAGCAGAGAAGGGCCCAACCCAGCCAGGACATCAGGGAGGGCTTCCTGGAGGAAAGGCTCTCAGAACTGAATCTTGTCTAGAAATTAGTCAGGGGGAAGAGGGGCAAGTCTGGCAGAGGGAACAGAACAGCTCAGGTCAAGGGCGGTGGGGGTGCGGGGAGATGGGAAAGAAGACTGAAGTGTCAACAGCATGCTTTGAGCTGTGGAGAAGGGCTGGGGCATGACAAATGGGGAGGAAGTGTCGGAGGATGAGGACTGCAGAGGTCTCTGGGGTTAGGTCTCCCTCCCTTTAGGTTTCCCAGGGAGAAAACGGGGCTTCTATGATGAATCCTGGTGACTTTACAGACTACACTGTCTTCTGTTGTTGTTGTTTTTATCGCACAAGTACATCAAAGGCTCTTCAAATGTCCTGAAGCTGAGAAACATTTAACTGCTTGTGCAGCATTTACCAACAGAATCTTATTTTCTTAGACCTAGTAACACTGCTTAGGAAATGCCGACGGAGTACAGTCTTCTCATTCTACAGCTGGGGTTCAGAGAGGATCAGTGACTTGACAGGCCACACAGCAAATTACTGGTAGGGCCAGAGGGTGACTGGATGTCCTGGCTCCTAACCCTAGAAGCACTCCACCTCCCAGTTTCCAACAGGCCTGGTAGAGGCTGGAGGACAGTGGGAGCTGCAGATGGCTGAGACACGAGGTCTCCGGACCGCCCTGGCCTCCCAGGTGGCCCCTCCCCTCAGAGGGTGGGGCCTGAAGTGGGCGGGGCTTGCCTGCTTTGGGTGTGACTGGCGACCTTTCTTTGAGGTCAACACCACTGTTGGGTTGCCCCTCTCATTCTATAGCCAGGAGCTCAGGGTCCTGTGGCTGGTAGAGTGTGCAGCTGGAATTCACGCATAGTCTGTACAACCCCGAAGACTGCTCCTTGCATTCCCCAAACTCTCTTTCCCACTCTTGACACAATGGTGAGTGGAAAAAATCTGGATACAAAACTCCATCTGCGGGTACAGTCCCAGGATTATCTACAGACATCACGAAGGCTCTCAGAAGAAAATATCCCAAACAGTGGCTCTGTTTGGAGGACAGGAACAGAACCCTTAATTTTTCATGTTTTCTGTATTTTAAAGGTTTTCCACAGTGATCACACATTACGCTTCTACTAGGAAAAAGGACTCCAATAACATGCTGAGAAGATGCTGAAATGAGATTTGTTTCCTTTTAGGTCACCAGCTGAAGAATGAGAATTTGGGGAAGAAGTTGGGGAAGAAACTGAGGAGAGAGGAAAACATGAAACAACTGGGTGAGGACAGAAGTGGCACAGTGGTTGGCCACTGGACTCCAGTGCTGGGTCCCATTCCCACCAGTATTGGCGGGCGGGGCCCCATCCACTGTGTGTTGGGGTCGGGGGCAGCCAGGGCTGTCTGAACCTCAGGAAAGCTGAGGCTGTTTCCTGGTGGTCAGGCCTGAGAGCCGACTGGGTTGAACCACGCTGCTCTTTACCTCTCTCTCCCTGGCTGAGCATCTTAGGGAAACTGAGGCCACCCTGAAGCATTCACCTAGCCCAGACCCCAGTCCTGAGATGACCCAGGTCAACCCCAGACATCCAGGTGGGCAAAGTTCTCAAGGAACAGCTGGAAAGAAACTCCACTCCCCCAATCTGAACTCCCCAAATTCCTTTCTCCTCTACCCTCCTTTTGTGTTTTCCTCAGCACACACCCAAATAGTCCAGGGAGACCCAAATCTCTTTCTTCCCTTATTTACCCAAGTTCAGGTATACCTCTGTTCATTATTCAGCCCCGGTCCAAGGTTAACAACCTTAGACAGGCTCCGGAGAGCAGGGAAGAGGAACTTGCATCCATAAGCTTCACTGTGCAGTAGCCTCAGGATCTTATTCACTCACACAAGGGTTTGTGAGAGGGACACAGTGGGTGCCTCTTTCTTTCAGATGAAGAAACAGAGATGTGAAGTCACTTGCTCTAAACCTCCCGCAAGTGAGGGAGGGCCAAATCCATCCGCTAAAGCTCAAACTCAGGATCGTTCCATCTTATGGAAAGAGAACAAATTTCTTTCTCTCTTCCTCTCCCTCTTCTTCCTTCTTTTCTTCCTCCTTTCTTCCCCAGTCTCTCTGCCTCATTCATTCATTCACTCACTCCTTCATTCATTCTCAAACACTCATTGGCACCTCTCTCTGCATCTGACCAGCCTGCAGAAGGGCCCTGCGGGCAGACAGGGGCGGACTGACTTTGTCCCGAGGGCAGTGGGGAGCCGCTGAGTGGCACTGAGAGAGGTCACAGTTCAATCATGTTGCTTGTCCCATGGAGAATACCTTGGGGGTACCAGGCCAGTGGCTGGCAGGTGTGGGGGTTGCAGCATTAGTGAAGTGATCCCGAAGCAGGCTCTCTCAAGGGGAAGAGATAATGAAAATAGTTAACATTAACTGGGCACTTACTCATAAACCAGGCACTGTGCTATTTTAGACCTGACAATAACTTTGGGGTGGGTCCCCATGTACCCATTGTATAGATGACTCACAGAGTTGAGCCACTTTCCTGAGGTTGTTTGGTAAGAAGTGGAGATGAAGGCTGCTGTGGACGGTGTGTCTGAGGTGCCTCTAAGTCTGAGATGTAAGAGCCTCGGGGCATCGGGTGAGGAGGATGGGTGGGGCCTGGAGCTGGAGGGTAAGGGAGATGGAGCAGGGGTGGGTCCTCCTCAGAGAGGACCCAGGGCCCAGGGTGGGGCTCTGAGGAACCTTGAGATTCCTCTTCCCAGGAATCTACCAGCAAGTCTGAGAAGAAGCCACCAGAGCAATGGGAGAGAGCCCGGAGAGGCTGAGTCACTGCAGCCAGGGAGGGAGTCTGAAGGACAGAGGGTCCCCAGGGCCAGGAGGCCGGTGCTTGTTGGAGCTTGGTGGCTCTTGGGTCCCCTCTGCCCTGGCTTCTTTCCAAGCCTCCTGGCAGTCCCTGGTGTACCCCCTGAGGCCGGGGGATGGCATGGGGGCATCAGCACCTCCAGGCCTCCTGCTGAGGCCCCAAGAAGATGCCAAAGCCAGAGCTGAGAACAGCCGCAGGCAGGGAGGTGGGAGCCCCACAGCAGGGTCTCCACGGGTCACTGCTGCGGGGCTGCAGTGAGTCAGCATCAGGTAGCAAAGTCCTGAGCCAAGACGCAGCCTGGCGGCAGCCTGCTACCACCCCACCTGCTCCAAAGTCAGGGCTGGGGGCTTGCTCCGGTGACACTGGCCCCATAGCCCCACCACACCCTCAGGATGGACTAATGGACTAGCCTGCCCCGAGGCATCTCTGTCTCTCCTCAAGGCCAAGGTCGACCTCTGCACTTAATCTTGGAAATTCCCCTGGCCCTCTCTCCTGAGCTCTAAGTCCCAGGCTCAGGCTCAGGCACATTCAAGCCAGTCAACAAGTCCCTCTAGCTCCTGGTCTTTAAAGTGGGTTAGCTCGGCTCTCGCTGGGAAAGTGAGATGGGGTGGTGACTTCCTCTGCTGTGGAGCAGGTCGCGCTGGGCTAGGCCTGTGCTGGGCTGTGAGCTCAGTGCGAGGGGAGCTACGGCTGTCCCGTGTCAGGGCGCTGATGGGGGGTGGGTGTGGTGCTCAGGAAATCCTGGGAGTGGGAATCACCCCTGCCTGGGTGGGAGGGCGCGAGGAGCAGCAGAGAGGCTCTAAAAGGAGGAGGCATTTGTGCCAGGTCTGGAAGGACAAGCAGGCTTCTCTCAGATGGGGAGGTAATGGGAAGAGTGGTGCAGAGGGGCAGAGGAGGGAGGGAGCAGGAAGGAGGCGCCTTGGGTGGCGGAGCAGGAGGGGTAGAGGGCAAGGGTTGGGCTACGTGAGGTGGGTAGGCTGGCCATCCTGGGCCTGACTGGCTCCATCCTGGGGTGGGAGAGGTCGAGGGTGGTACTGGGCTCCTTGTTGGGGGTGGGCACGCTCTGGGCAGGAGCTTTGTGCTCCCCAAGGGTCAGGCTGGTGCTTCAAGGGCAGGAACAGGCAGGCCTGGTCTCACAGTGGCCGGGGCTGGGGAGAAGCCCTACACCCACCCTTTGACCTTTAGCCTCACCCTTGGCAGACAGCTGGGCTTCCTATGCCACTGAGGCGTCATGCTGAGTGCCTCTGGGCTCATTCCTGACCACTCAGGACCTCTATGATGCAGCCTGACCACCCTGTCCCGCCCATGGCAGAGCCGCCACCTCCTTGCTGCTGCCTGGGGCCTGGGGGTGCCCGGGGACGGGCGGCAGCTCACCATAGCCCTGCTCGTACTCTCGATGGCGCCGGCGGCGGCGGCGGTGGTGGCGATGGTGGTGGCGGCGGTGGCGGCGGCGCTGGCGCTGGAGCCGGGCTTGCCTGTCCCTGCGGATGCTGCCCACGATGATGGTGATGCAGGAGAGGATGATGACCACGCCTATGACGGCGCTTGCCACCAGCACGGGAGAGACGAGCAGGTGGCTGTGCTCTGAGCTCTCCGAGAACGTGGGGTAGAAGTAACTGGTGCGGTTGTATCGAGCTACTGTGGACAGAGAGAGACACTGAACAGGGCCAAAGATCCTGCCCCACACCTTCCTCCTCCCTCCCTGCTGCCCTGAGTGATTCCTCACTCAGAGTGTGTGCGCGTGTTAAGTGACTTCAGTCGTGTCCAACTCTGTGCGACCCTATGGACCATAGCCCCCCAGGCTCCTCTGTCTGTGGGATTCTCCAGGCAGGAAACTGGAGTGGGTGGCTGGGCCCACCTCCAGGAGATCTTCCCCACCCAGGGACCAAACCCATGTCTCTTGAGTCTCCTGCATTGGCAGGCAGGCTTTTTACCACTAGTGCCACCTGGGAAGCCCTCATCCCTCAGTAATTGGAGGCTAATGTGGCCCATGGACTTTATCCTGACTGCTTCTACCAGGGAGGAAGGCAGCGCCTTGCCCACCATCCTGCCAAACCCGCCCCCCCACCCCGCATCTACAGGAGCCTCTACTAGTGAGGGTTGACCTCTTCTCCTCTCCCCTGAAGCCTCTGCCCTGGGAGCTCAGCCAACTCACAGATAGGAAAAAGGAAGCCCAGAGAGGGCAGTGGACTTGGTCAAGGTCACACAGCAAATTAATGGCAGAGCTGAGGCTTGAACCCAAGATCCAGTGCTAGACCAGGACTCTGCGCCACCAAGACATGAAGTTGGAAGGTCAGTGTGACTTTGCCAAGGTCTCGGGAATGGATGGAGGATACTCAGGCATTGGAGTTCGACGACAAACCATACTGGCCTTCAACACTGGTCTCCTGCTTTTGGGGGTGAAACCTCCCTGGGGGACACCACGGATATCAGGCGAGCCTGGGGCTGTGGGCAGTAACTGACCCAGACAAGTCAGGGGGCTGGGTCAGATCAGGGAAGACGTCTCAGAGAAGGTGAAGTTTGGAGGTATTCCAGGCAGGGGAAGAGCAAGGGCAAAGGTGCAGAGAGGTAAGAAGGGGCTTCTAGGAAGGGGTGTAACATGGCAAGAGTTTGAGAAGATGAAAGAACCTTCTCTAGGACCAACAGCTGGGTCCCTGAGAGCCCTATTAAAGGAAGCTTTTGGGAGCCATGATGGATTTGTGCTACCACAGTATAAGAGGATGGAGCCCTGGGGGCTCGAGCTCCAGGGAGAGGTTAGAATCAGCCAAGAGCATCCACGGGCCTCTGCCCAGGGAGAACCAGCACCTCATTAGTGAGTCTGCATGACCACCTCTTAATTCTCTCCCACTCATCTGGGCTGGGGCATGGATTTCCTCTTTTACAGATGTGTGGACTGATGCTCTGGACTGGTAAGTGACCAGCCCACGGTCACTGTGTTACTCTGTGGTCAAGTCAAGAAAGAACCCAGGCCCAAACTTCGAAGTCCAGAGCTCACTGCCCTCTGTGTCCCTGTCCCTGGCATGCTGATCCCACCTCCCCAGAGGGAGTGAGCTGCAGACACTCGGTGAGCCACAGGGGCAGGGCAAGCATTCCTGGGCCCTGTTCTGAAAGGGGTCCCCCTGTCTGCCCTCCCGGAGCCGAGGTCCCAGTCCCTGTTCTGCATCGGTCATGTATGATCATGTATGGTTTCCAGGGCTTGTGTCTGCGTGCCCTCCGTGTCCTCAAGCTCAGCCCTGGGTCCGAGTTAACCAAAGGTGCCCAAGGCATGTACTGAATGGGTGGCTCCAACCTTAGACCAGATGAAGAAGTGGCAGGGAGGCCCTGAGCTGCCTCGGGGGAATGAGGTCTCTGTCTCGGGTGTGAATCAAGCAGGGTGTGGATCGCTACCTCCTTGGGTAGCTGTAGGAGGGCTTTGTTCCCAGGTGAGGGCCTGGACTTAGGCAAATCAGAAGCTGGAAGCTCAGCTGTGGCCACCTGTCCCTTCTTATCCCTTTCCAGCACCCTGTCCAAAAGCCTCTCCCACAGTCAGCCCATGGCAGGGACAGGTAGGTGAAGCAGGAACTTGGAGTTGTTGCCCGAGCTGTGAAGATGCCCTGCCAGCAGTTCTGCCCATGCTGGTAGCTCTTGAAGCCTACTGACATTCATTAGCCAGGGCTGACTTGAAAGCCTTACTTTCTGGGCCAGTATGTCATCCTAACCTGAGAACTAAGCCTTTGCTTGCTCAAGTTCATTGTAAGCTGCTCCCTTGCAGGTGCATTCACTGGGGAGAGGGAGAGACCCTTGGCTTTGGCTGGGCATGTATGCTTCTTGACCCTGTGATATGAGAATGTCAGGGTATGTGAATTTCTGGGATTCTTTGGGGGCCAAACACACACCACTGTTTTGAGAGCCCCTGCTATGTGTAGGCTCTGTTTAAAGAGCTCACTTCATCCCTGAAGCTATGTTCTCCCCATTTTAGAGGTGAGGATACTGAGGCTCAAAAATATTAAATGACCCACCACAGTCATATAGCCAGTATACGACTACTTGATAACCATTCTCTTTCTGTATGGCCCAGGAGCCAGCCTCAGCATCCTTTCCTTTTTTTCAAACATCCGTTTCAACACAGCACTTCACACAGTGATTACCTGGGTCATGAAATGAAGCTTGTGGCCACCACTCATCTAGTCCACAGTACTGCCACTCCTGAGCCAATGACCAGGCTTTGGCTTGGATTAGACCTGAACCCGTGGCCACTGTGCTACCATATTCTAATAAGGCACAAGCCAATTGGCCATTCAACCAATGTCACCATCTTCCCATCACCATGTGTCCTCTCCTCTTAGAAGCCAATGGCAGGACTTGGGAATGTCAGAGACAGGCGGTCCTCCTTGGGGAGCACAGGAGTGTATGGGGTCCACACTGCTCTCGACTGGTTCAGTATGTCCCAGCTGCTGGGATGGCTTGGGACACACTGGCCACCCCATGATCCAAGGCAGATGGGCTACTAAAAAGCTGGCCAGGGCAAGGTTGTTGGTGCCCAGAATAAAAACCTAGGGCAGGATATATGTGTGTGCATGCCCGCCCTGCTCAGCATGCAGTACCTTCTGCCGAGGTGCCAGTCCCATGGGGTCACCTTGAAGATGACTTGCCTGCCACCTGCTTCAGCTGCTAAGGGGAGCCTCACCCTCTTGGCAGTGCTGGGCTCATTACCAGCCAGGCGTGGAGATGGCAACACTCGCGCCTGCATATGAAGCCAGTTTGGGCAGGCATCCGCCTATATGGTTGGTGAGAAATTAATCTTCCAGTCACTGTGACCGGCAGAGGTATGCGCTGCTTTAAATTATTAGGGAAATTCTTCCAATTTTCAAATGCAGGGTCCACTTCATCAACAAGATAAAAATGACTGCAGAAAAATGACATGATGCTAACATCCCTTCCCACCCTCTGCCTCCCTGTTCCCCGTACCAGCTGCGACAAGGACAGAGAATGAGTCTAGCTTTGCCTCTAGCCTAGATTTTCTTCCCAAGCAGCCTCTACAAAGGTGTTGATGACCAAGAAGAAATAGTACCCTGAGATGTGGCCCTTCCACACACCAGCATGACTAGCTAACTTCTGCTGAACACCTACTGTGTGTCCTGCACCACGCTTGGTACTTTTCATGTACTAGTTAATTCTTACGATGGCCCATGATGGGAACTCCAATTAACAGGTAAAGAAACTGGACCTCAGAAAGGTTAAGTGATTTGTCCAATGTCACACAGCCCACGAAGAGGGACCCAAGTCAGTGGGCAGCCAAAGCCCTGTGCTCTTAGGCAAGATGCAAGGCTGTGGCTAACAGGCACTGTGCGACAGAACTCATGTTTTCGGGATCTTGCTAAAGTGAAATCTTCCTCCCCCTAAAATGAAGCTTTGCTTCCTCCTGGCCACCTTATATGTAGCAACGTAGACCATGACCTAAGTCTTATTCAGGGTGAAAGTATATCAACAGCTGAACACTGCATGTCATGTTTAGCTAAACTAAGCGTTTAAACAGCTAAACATCCCTGGGTCAGGAAGATTCCCTGGAGAAGGAAATGGCAACCCACTCCAGTATTCTTGCCTGGAAAATCCCATGGACAGGGAAGCCTGGTGGGCTACAGTTCATGGTGTCGCAGAGTCAGACACGACTGAGCACAAACATTGCTAAGTTTTGAGGGGCTGGCAGGGGCCCACTATTAGAGGATCTAGAAAGTTAAGAGACCATTCTTGGGTCTTCCCGGCTGTCCAGTAGTTAAGACTCCATGTTCCCAATGCAGGGGCCCAGAATCCATCCCTGGTCAGGAACTAGATCCCAGATAACACAACTAAAGATTCCATGTGCGGCAATTAAGACCAAGCACATCTAAATTAAAGAAAAAGGCTGTCCTTTATCTCAGTGGCAAAGAGGAGACTTCGAGGGGCCTGGTCCAAGTGTTTTAGGGGCGCCTTCTGGCTGAAGAAAGGGATAGTGTATGTGTATGTTAGTCGCTCAATCGTGGCTCTTTGCCACCTCTGTCCATGGAATTCTCCAGGAAAGAGTACTGGAGTGGGTTGCCATTTCCTTCTCCAAGGAATCTTCCCAAGAAAGGGATATACCATAAACACACGAAGGCTGCTGCCAGGCTCCAAGTGAGCGTGGAGCGAGGGTGGAGCGGTGCGTAGAGCGAAGGGCGTGCGTGGAGCGTGCGGCGTGCGTGGAACGTGAGAGGGAGAGCGTGGGGCGTGAGTGGCGTGTAGGTGGAGCGTGGGTGGAGCGTAGAACGTGAGTGGGCGAGCGTGGGGCGTGCGTGGAGCGTGGGGCGTGGGTGGAGCGTGGCGGAGGCTGAGGCCCAGGCTCCCGGGCTGTGAGTGGAGCCGGGATCAATTGAAAGCTCTTGACTGAGCTGTTCCTGAGAGAGTTCTTCCACCGCGCCAAGCAGAAGTCCTGTGAGCACGCCGCAGATCCAGCTCTGGTGCTCTCCCCCCACTGCGCATGGGGTCCTGAGGCCCCTGTCGGGGCTGGCATGGTGCCTGGGTCCGTGCGCCGCCGCCGGGCCAGGCAAAAGCCTGCGCTTGCGCCTCCGGACTTCTGCTCCAGGCTGCGACTGGGAACCACTGGTGAGTCAGGCCCTCAGTGACCCTGGGCCGGGGTTGGGGCTGGGTCTGGCGCTTGCCTCCTCTCTGTGTGAAACCCTAGCCAGTCCCATTTACAGGACACTGAATCTTGGTGGGCTGGTTTGTCCACCTGGTTTTGAGGCAGAGCTGGGATTTGAACCTGGGTGTGTCCATGAACTAATGGCCCAAGGCAGAGGCGGAGGTGGGAGAACTGGGCTACATTCCTGGTTCTGCCACTTACTGTCTGTGTGACCTTGGGCATGTTCTCTGCCCTCTCTGGACCTGCTGACTGTTTGTCTGAAAGATGTTTATTCTTGGGTCTTGAATCATTCTTCCTGAAGCGGTAGGGAGGAGGTGGGAGCCCGGTGAACGCAATGGGGGAGGCAGTGAGATCAGAAGATTACTCTTTGCAGCCTGAAGCCACGTAGGACCACTGGCAAAGGAAGGGCACCGAGACACCGAAGGTGCTGAGCCACCGTCTTTAGTTCTCCAGGCCTGCCCATATCTTCAGAGATGCTGGCTAGAGGAAGAAGGGGGCCATGGACAGAGATCTGACTGATGGTCCCTGTCACAAAAAATTCTGAATGCATTTGTCATGGGTCCACTTCTCTAAGTCTGGCCTCAGCAGTGCACCTCTTTCTCCATTGCTGAAGCCACCAGGGGGGAGGCTGTGAAGTCATTGGAGAAAATCTGGGGAAGAGGATTCGGGCACTGTCTTTTCTTTGCTCACCAACGGCTGGTCCCAGCCTCCCAGCTGGGACTAGGGTAGGGGACATGGCAGGGCAGGCTCATTATACTTGGGCGCTTCTGAGTCCTATCCCTTTCTTTTTTGGGGCAACTTCTCAGCCCACTTGGCGATACCTATTCTCTTGTCACCAGGAGACTGTGAGGGAGAGATGTTAGGGCATTGGGGGCAGGTCAGGAACATCCACACAGCGGCTGGGTCTTGCAGGATGAACCAGCAGAACAAGAGCAGGGGAGGGAGGAAGGGGCCTGGGCAGGAGTACAGAAGGGTGAGGTCACAAAAGAGCTCAGGAAAGGAGGAGGTGCTCCTGGGGTGAGGCTGTGGGATGTCACATGAACATTGGGATTATGAGGGTGAGGAAACGGCTGCTTAGTGTTTAGGATTCTTCTTACAACGGAAATGTATCTCTGCAAGATGTCAAGGCCCTGATGTGTTTTTCTTGGCTGTTTGGGACATTACAAGTAGGGTAAGTTATAGTGGAAACTGAGGATTAGAATGTGAAGTCATCCACCTATTAATCACCCCCCCCCCCCAGCCATTAATTCACTCAACCAACTGATTATCCACTCTCCCATGTATTTATGTACGTAGGCATCTACTCAGGATCCACTTGATCATCCATGTATCCATCCATATATTCAATCATCCATCCACCCATCCATCCATCCACCCACCAGTACTCACTAAGTGCTTCTTTGCCTGGATACATGATAGGCACTAGGAACATGTATGTGAATCAGCTAAAAGGAACCTCTCAAATACCCTGGTGCTCAGGGGAGAGTCTTGGTACATCATGGAGTTCTCTGCTCTCATGTTACGCAGAGTAGCCCTGCTTCCCTCTGTTTATACATCAGAGTTAATAGGAGAGTGCGCCACTGCCAAGTAGAAGACTTTTAGCCACTGCATTAAAATATAACTGGAAAAATAAAAGTGACCACCCACAGGCCCTTCATGATTCTATAAATATAAGATGAAAATGATTTCTTCCACTATTAAGATAGATTCTGCCACTTAAATAAACTCACCGAAATTAACTCCCATGTACTTCTACATATCCAGACTCCATAGCTTACCATCCTGTCATCGTTCACTAAGGTTTTATCTCCAGTTTGGTGAACAATTTATTTGTTGGCTGGAAAACTCACTGAAACAGTATCACAGACCACTTTTCCCTGTTTCTGCAGAGGAAGTGGTGAACTGGCTGACATTACAAAACCAAACCACAGCAGAATGAGACTTTCAACTTGAAGCCACACCACCAATCTCCCATTTTCTTGCTAGAGTCATCGGTGGCCCAGAACTCATTTTCTCCACTATTCCATCATCACCTAGAGTTGGCTTTTTGGCTGTTTTCCATGGAGGACACAGGCTTTTATAACACCAGCAGTCACTGTGTCTGCTTGATGTGTAGGAAATAGGGGAACTGTGTGGAGAAGCAGCTGGATGGGAGCTGGGGGCTGGCTTGGCCCATCCATCAGCTAGGGAATTAGCTATCACAGCCCCATTTGCATTGTGCTCTGCTTAGTCGTGTCCGACTCTTTGTGACCCCATGGCTGTAGCTGGCCATGCTCCTCTCTCCATGGGATTCTCCAGGCAAAAATACTGGAGTGGGATGCCATTTCCCTCTCATTTGCATTATGAGCCTCAAAATCGTGGCTTCAGAAAATGACCATTTACTACAATGTGGTCTTTCCAGGAAGTTCATGAATAATTGATATATAAAATGTTAAATTCATGAATGCTTCAAATTATCAACTGTCCCACAAGCTGGGCCAGCCTAGAGATGTGTTTTTGGGCCCCAGTGGCTGAGCCCCCACCCCAAGTACTATCATCCTTGGTTTTGTTCTGGCCCTTTGCTTTAGTGGGTTCTGATTCTGGAACATATCACGGGACTTTGTCCCCTGCTCCACAGTAGTTCCCTCAACTCCTAGAATTTACAAGGGCATGTGGGAAGCCACCAGGGCAGCAGTGTACTAAAAATAATACATTTTGAGGAGAAAAGACTTATTCCAGGAATGCAAGAATGGTTTAAGACCATGAAATCTATTAATATAACATGTCACTTAAGTAGGTAGAATGAGAAAAACTACTAGACCAGGCAAAGATAGATACTTCTTGGCCACAATAGATACGAATGATCTCAAGTGGCTGACACCATCACACTGAACCGTGGAGCTTTGGAGTAGTTTCTCAGCGTGTGGTTCATGGAACGTAGATTTCTAAAAACATGGAGTGTTTGTGGAGAAGTCTTGAATCCCCCCAGTCCCCAAGGTTGCTTGGTAGCCCTGAGCTGGGGCACCCCAGCCCCAGTCCTAATGCCTTTTATTCACCAGCATTCAGTGTCTGAGGTGAATGGCCCTAGTGTCCTCTGGGAGAAGGGTCACTCCTCAGTCATCTTCCTCAGGGCAGTGGTGGTGTGGGGGGAAACCCCAGAGCTCCTCCACCAAAGCTGACATGGATCTGGTCCTCAGATCTTGCCAAGTCAGAGTCCTGGGTTCACATCTTGGCCCTGCCTCTTGCAGGTGGTCTCTGGGCAGTTTACCCCTCTGAGCTTCTAGCACTTCAACTGCAAAGTGGGAACAGCAATTCTTTGAGTTAATTAAAGCACACTGCTTAGCAGGATGCTTGGAACACAGTAGGTGCTCTATATATGACAAACCTTAAAATCTTAACAAAACATTCCCTGGACATAGTACTAAATATGAAAGGCAAAACAGTAAAGCTTCAATAGGAAGGCACTATAGAACATCTTTATGACCTTGGATTTCTTAAACAGGATACAAAGGTATTAATACTGACTATGAAACAACGGGTAAGTTGTACTATATTAAAATAAAGATCTTTGGTGGGAGTTTGGGCTTCAGGGTGGGCAAGGGGCATGGGGACTGAGATGTGAACAGGATCAAGGACATGTCTAGAGCAAGGGGAAGATTTTGAAAGAGTTTCTAAATAATTTGTAACTTGCCCCGGGACACTGGCAAATGCTTCTCAGGGAGGAACCTGTCTGTGCAGGTGCCTGGAACCAGATAATAGATTCCAAGACATAGAAGGCTTCTCCTTCACATTCTCATGGGATCCTACATTTTTGCACAATTAGATCTTTCACTCTAATAGTTCTTTGTGGCATACTCAAGAGAGTAGCTACACTATCACATATAGCAGTTCAATGTCAAACAGTAGAAACTGAGTATGATGCAGCTTGTGATGATAGAGGAAAACTCATTTGGAAACCTTGGTCTCATGTTCAATGAGGGGACCTAAACAGCCTTTCTTCAAGTAAGTGATTAAGTAAAAAGCCCCACAGTATTCCTTTTCAGTTTGAAAAATGCAAGTCTTCGCAGCAGCTGACAGGAAATGTGCGATATTTCCCCGGGTTGTCTTTTGATGATGACTCATATCGCCAGTGCCTTTGCTACCTCTGATTACCTATGTTTCAGTATTAGTTTCACTTTAGTACTTCCAATCCTGTAAAGATTTCTGCAGCGGAAGTATAACTCTTGATTACCTACTAAACTTGGAAACAGTTTAGTTTCTTACCTACTAAACATGATCCTCATTCAGTTTTTATGATATGTTTTTGTGTTCTCCTCTCCTCTAAATCAAAGCCAGTATTGAACAAAGGGACGATGCTGAGCATGTCTTTCTCCTCTTGTGTGTGTTCCATGGGCTTGCCTTCCCCATGGCTCTTGTAATAAGACTATGGTGTATAGCTGGGCCTTTCATTCTTGAGCACTTAAAAATAAATGCCACTGCAGGAGAAGTGCTGGCTGTGCTAGGATTGAGCAGAAATTGACTTTGAAATGATAGGTAAACATTTGTTAAATGAGACACTGAATTTCAGCCACTATGGTGATTGAACAATTATTTAGTTCAGTGTTTTTAATGCTCAGTATAATTCCTATTTTAAAAGAATTTAAGGAACACTCCATAGGTTTCTGAATATACAGACTCAGAAATTCCATACTGGCTGGGAATTTGATAGTCATGTTGTTCTAGATAATTGGATTTTACACTTGGTAGATATGGCAGTGTGCTAGCATCGCTCAGGTGTAATTGATCATTGTGCTCTCTGGCAAGGATAACGTGAGAGCCGTGCCCCAGTGTGACTGTTCTTACTGTTTAGAGAGTGTTGGTGACATACTGTGCAAGTATATAGCCGCATGTACTGTAATTGTCCTTAAACTGTTGGGATCATAGTCATTATTTTAGTGTTAGAGGTACTTTTGTATCTTGGAAAAAATAAGAAAAAATTTTAAAAGTTTAAGTTATTTCACAAGCAGTCTCTTTAAATTTCATTTAACCTAACACCTAAAATTTCAATAATTGACAAAAACTCTTTAATAAGACTGCCATCCAACTTAAAAAGGTGCCCACCTTGGCTTTCACATTTATAAAAACGTATTCTTTGAAGTGCATCAACAGGATCGTCTGCTCCTAAGAAGTCCAAGAGCGTATCCCCTAACTGTATGCTCCATATCACTTTATTTTCTGTAAATTTTAAAGTTAAATATAAATAAAGCAAACAGTTATATGTAAGACTTGATAAATACTCTCTCTATAAAAATTTGAGAATATCTTTGAATGCAAAGGCATGGTTATAAGAGTCAATAAAGCATCCAGGGACATTCCTGGCAGTCCAGTGGCTGTGACTTTGCCTTCCAGTGCTGGGGGTGTGGGTTTGATCCCTGGTTGGGGAGATAAGATCCCACATGCTTCTCAGCCAAAAACACTAAACATAAAACAGAAGGAATAAAGTAACACATTCAATAAAGACTTTAAAAATGGCTCATGTTAAAAAAAATCTTAAAAAAATAAAGCAGTCCACAAAGAGGAAGAAGATTTTTGCAATAATATATCCAACACAGGTCTGGTATTCAGAATATATAAAGACCTCCTAGAAATTAATACTAAAAAGGCCCAATTAAAAAAAAGTGGGAAAAAGGCTTAAATAATCACTTCACAAAAGAGTATATCCAGGGTGCTAGTACACTGTATTTAATAACTAGAGAAACTCCAATGAAAACCACAAGGTGATATTTCTACTATTTTCCAGAATGGCTGAAGTGAAAAAATTCAGAGCAAGCACTGGCGAGGATGGAGGGCAACTAGAACTCTCATATATTGATTACAGGAGAGTGGACTGGTACTGCCCTTTTGGAAAACTGTTTTAGCCCTATCTATTAAAGCCAAACATATAGATGTCCTATTACCCAGAAATTCCACTCCTGGGCAGAATGAATCCTCCAACAGAAATGCATCAATATGTTCACCAGAAGCCACATACTAGAACAGTGCTGTCCAATATGGTAGTCACTAGCCACATGTAGCTGCTTAAATTAATGAAAATTAAATTAAAAATTTAATTCCTCAAAAGCGGAGATGATTCAAAGAAACTGAAAGATGTCCCATGCTCCTAGATTGGAAGAAATAATATTATTAAAATGCCATAGTATCCAAAGCAATCTACAGATTTAGTATATTCCATACCAAAATAGCCATGATATTTTTTGTAGAACTAGAACAAATAATAATCCTAATATTTTTGTGGAACCGCAAAAGACCCCAAATTGCCAAAACAGTCCTGAGGAAAAAGAACGAAGCTGGCAGCGCACACAGTACTATACATAAGACAGATGACTGACAAGGACCTACTGTATAGCACAGGGAACTCTAGTTAGTGTTCTGGGATAATCTATATGAGAAGAGTCTAAAAAAAGAATGAATACATATGTATAAGTGAGTCACCCTACTGTACACCTGAAGGTAACAGGACAGTGAGAATCAGCTACACTCCAGTAAATAAGAAACGAGCAAAGCTGGAAGTGTAACTACCAAATCCAGACTGTCCTCCAGAGTTATAGTAAGCAAAGTAGTGTGGTGTTGGGACAGAAACAGATACATAGATCCATGAAACAGAATAGAGAACCTAGAAATAAACCCCCACACCTATGGTCAATTGACCTATGACAAAGGATGCAAGAATCTACAATGAAGAAGAGACAGTCTCTTCAACAAGTGGTGCTGGGAAGACTGGACAGTTTCTGGTAAAACAATGAGATTAGAGCCTTCCTTCACACCATATACAAAAATAAACTTTAAGAGGGTTTAAAGGTCTAAAGGTAAGACCTGAAACCATAAAACTGCTGGCAGAGAACACAGGCAGAACACTTTCTGACATAAATTGTAGCAACATCTCCTTGGCCCAGTCTCCTAAAGCAAAAGAAATAAAAGCAAAAATAAACAAATGCGACCTAACTAAACTTAAAAGCTTTTGTACAGCAAAAGAAGCCATCAACCAAACGAAAAAACAGCCTACAGAATGGGAGAAAACATTTGCAAATGATGAGACCAAAAAGGGATTAATGTTCAAAATATATAAACAGCTCATATAGCTCAATATAAAAAAACAATCAAAAAATGGTCAGAAGACTTGAATAGACATTTATCCAAAGAAGACATACAGATGGCTAACAGGCACATGAAAAGATGCTCCACATTGCTAATTATTGGAGAAATGCAAGTCAAAACCACAATGAAGTATCACCTCACACTTGTCAGAATGGCTATCATCAAAAGGAAACACAAATAACTAATACTGGACAGGATTTGGAGAAAAGGGAACTCTAGTTCAGTGTTGGTGGGCATGTAAATTGGTGCAGGCACTGTGGAAAACAGTATGGAGAGTCCTTAAGAAACTACAAATAAAACTACCATATGATCCAGCAAAAAAACCACAAATAAAACTACCATATGATTCCATTTCAAGGTATATATCTGAAGAAAATGAAAACACTAATTATAAGAGATCCGTGCACCCCAAAGACCCCATGGACTGTAGAGTCCATGGATATCTCTAGGCCAGAATAGCCTCTCCTTTCTCCAGGGGATCTTCCCAACCCAGGGATTGAACCCAGGTCTCCCACATTGCAGGCAGATTCTTTACCAGCTGAGCCACAAGGGAAGCCCAAGAATACTGGAGTAGGTAGCCTATCCTTTCTCCAGTGGATCTTCCCAACCCAGGAATTGAACCGGGGTCTCCTGCATTGCAGGCGGATTCTTTCCTAAATGAGCTATCAGGGAAGCCCCCACAATGTTCATAGCAGCACTATTCACTGTTACCAAGGTATGGAAGCAACCCAAGTGTCCATCAACAGACAGTTGGATTAAAAAGGTGTGATTTTATATATGTATGTATGTATGTATGAATGGAATACTGTTACACTATAAAAAAGAATGAAATAATGCCACTTGTGGCAACATGGATGGGCCTAGAGAATATTAGAGAAATAAGACAAGGAAGGCAAATAAGATCACTTATATGCAGAATTTTAAAAGTGATACAAATGAATGTATATACAACATAGAAATAGACTCACAGATATAGAGAACAAACTTGTGGTTACCAAAGGGGAGAAGGAAGGAACAAATTAGGGATGTGGGATTAATAGATACAAACTACCATACATAAAATAGATAAGCAACAAGGATATACTGTATAACATAGGGAATTGTACCCATTATCTCGTAATAACCTATAATGGAGTATAATCTGAAAAAATACTGAATCAGTACGCTGTACACCTGAAACTAACTGTATTGTAAATCAGCTGTACTTCAGTTAAGGAATTTAGTCCTCAGTTGCACTAGCTACATTTCAAGGGCTCAGTGGCTGCAAGTGGCTAGTGGCTATCACTGGGCAGTGAAGATATAGAACATTTTCATTATTGCAGAAAGCTCTGTTGGACAGCATTCTACTAGAACGTTCACTATTCATCGCCCAACTCTGAAGAGTACTCAGATGTCCATTAAAGTAGAATGGATAAGTTATTTGTGATATATCAACACAGTGGAATATTATACATTCCAATATGTCAGTGTACACACTGGTGAGACTAAGTGATCTACAGTTACATGCAGCACTGTCACTGAATCTCATGACAGAATATTGAGCCAAAGAGGCCAGATCAAAGAGAACATTCTGTGTGATTCCAAACATATAAAGGTCAACACCTGGAAAAGCCAATTTATAGTGACAGATGTCAAGACGGTGGCAGAGCTGGGCATGGCGTAGGGCCTGGGAGAGCACGTGGCAGGAGTTGTAGCTGCAGCTCATGATGTATTTCTTGATCTGAGTGTGCTGGGTTTGTGAAGGTTCAGCTGTACACATATTTCTGTGCATATTTCTGTATGTGTGTTTTATACAGTGGTGTGCTGGCAAACCAGCTTTCCAGGAAAAAGAAAAAAAATTCCTGATTTCTGGTGTTGTTTGCCAATTTCTATGGTGTAAAACTCCCATTATGATGGATTTCAGGCTGGCTACCAATGATTAAATGGGTCATTAATCCTGAATATTTAGCTACTCTTGTGAGCTGGTATTTCTCTACTACACAAACCAAAAAAAAAAAAAAAAAAGAAAAAAACACCTAACCCTAGAGAATCCCCATAAAAGGGACTCCTCAGTTCAGTTCAGTTCTCTCTTCAGATATTTAGAGGTCCTCCTGAAGACTTGAGGCCCAGAGAGCAAGGACTGAGAAGGCAAAAGGGGAAGGTTTTGTTGGCCTGACTGTTCACTGCCTCCATTTTAGACTGAGGGTTCTAACAACCTTTGTCCTTTTAAAGACTAGCTTGGTAAACCAGTCCTGGTATTACCATTCCCTAACTAGGATTATCTCAGGGGTGGACATGCAACTAAATTCTGGCCAGTAAGACATGAGGGTGGTATGCTGGGAAACTTCTGGGAAAAGTTGTGTCACTGCCTGGGTTAATGGTGGCCATCTCTCAATGCAGCAATCTTACAATGGCCATCTTACAGTGGAGCAAGAAGATGGAAAGAACCTGGCTCCTCGGTGATGTTCATCTCTGACCACTGAACCTGAAGCCCTACAGCTGCTCCATCTCAGGATTTCCCTCCCCATGTGGAAGTAAGGTCTAAATTTTTTTTTTTAAAGACATGGCATGTTATCATAGTTATCCTCTTTTCGGTATCTTCCCTGAGAACAGAGGAGAGCAGGCTCCTCGTGGAAAGAGCACTTCATGTGGAGTCATGCTGGGAGCATCAGCGTTTCAGCTGCAGACACGCCAGGTGACCTGGTCCAGTCCCCAGTATGCATCTCAGTTTCTGCATCTCTGGTGAGAGGCAGTTGGGGTGGAGTCCCTGGGTAAGTCCCATAGGGTCAGCAGAAGACCTCTTACATCCAGTCTAGAAGGTAGGGAGAACCCATTTGCTTGCATTGTCTCATATGTGCCTGTGATGGGGTCTGGTGAAAGGCTGGCACCTGGCTAGCCCCTGATCAGAGCCTGTCAGATGAAGTACAGCCAAGTATGCCATGCTGTGTCTGCATACCCAGCTGGAAACAGAGAGGGAAGACCTGATCTCTCCTTGGAACAGTCTTGGGAGGACCCTGCAGGAAGACCTCCTCTCACTGTGGGATAGAGAAGCCAGAGGAGGAGGATAGAACAAACCCTGACTGACTGACTGTGTGCTCACTACACTCTCAGTCACCCTGGAAAGTGGGTCTCATGATCCCATTTCATAGCTGACTAACAGAGGCTTGGATGATTTAAATACATTCGCTTCAGTGGTTTTGGAACCTGTGTCATTCAGCTCTTGCTGTTTTTACTGTAATCAGCTATATCTCTAGCCCTAGCCCCATTCCTAGGGGAGACAAGTATTATCCAGTGACTGAAGGGCCTGGTGGATGGGCAGAGGAAAGCTCTGGAATGACTTTTTCAAACAAGGCCTGGAGGTCACCTACAGATACGGAGTCCAGGTGGGAAGAGGGAGCAGCCCTTAGAAGCTGATGAAACCAGGGCTAATAGAGGACATGGTACTTTAAATGCAGAGAGAAGCAAACAGAAGGAACTCGAGGAGGTGAAAATGTATCAGGCTTTCAGAGGGACTAGTGTGGCCACTGCCCTGAGCTTGGGCCTGGAAGTTTCTGCTTGTAGATGCTGCCACCTCCAGTGGTCCCTGGGCCCACAGGGCATGTGACTTCTCTCTTGGGGCCTCTCTCTCCTGACTGGGAAGCATGCGGTCCTGCACACTTCTGGGGTGATGTCACAGAGGATGACCAGTCTTTCCTAATCACCCTAGGCACGCTTCCAGGCACAGGAGGGTGGCGAATGTAGTGTGGTCCTTGGCAGAGAAATGGCAATGTCCTTACTCATTCCTGTTTGCAGGTAAATCCTCCCCAGTGTACTTGGCTTTGGGGTGCTGTGGGTGACAACTCCAGGGATTACGCTTGCGTGGCAAGATTTCTAGATACAGAAACCAACTCAAGGCTCAGTCTCTAGATCCTTCCCTTTCCCACACTCCCAGGGTTATAGGCTGGCAGAATAGGCTGGAGGGGGGCAAGAGGGTGGCAGAGAGATCAGTTAGAGGGCCAGAACAGTGGTCCAGGTGATGACAATGGTGTCCTTGGTCCTGGGGCTTAGTGGTGGAGGTGGCAAGATGGAGTCAGATTTCAAAGTGAAACTGTTAGGATTTTCAGATTAATTGGTTTGGGGTAGAAGAGAAAGGAGAGCAGTAGAAACTCAGAAAGTTTGGGACACAAAACCTCTGCAAGCTGGGAGTGCTCTGCAAAAGCTGGGGTACTGCTGCTGTTTAACAATACGACATTAAGCACTCAAGCTGAGGCTGATGCCCTCTTGTCAAGGCTCTAATATTAATATAAAATGATTGTGCATTTGAAACTGAGATTAGCTGTCAGATGCCAAGCACTTGCTACAGTCAGACTCTGGGATCGACCAGAGAACTCAGAGGAGGGGTAGCCAGGATGTTCATGGGGCCACAGAGTGGACTCTCCATTCAAGGGCTGGGGGTTCAGGAGCTAGCTCTCAAGTTCTTCCTTCTCTTGACAGAGAAATCTCTTCAGAGGTAATACAATAAGCAGAGCAGAAAACAACAGTATCTGGTCCACACCCCAGGTTCATCTCCAGAGTCCCCATCGCTCTCCATTTTCGCCATTCTGTTGCCAAAGACTTGGGTCATGTTAAGCATTGTAGAGAGAGGGTGGTCAAAAGGATATGACTTTCAAGTTTCTCAAGCATCTTCTCAGTGCCTGGCACCAAGCTAGATTCTCCTTGTGACATATCAAATCTGGGCATCAAACCAAAAGGCTATTATGACTGTTTACATTTTACAGATGAGCAGATTGAGGTTTCTAGATGTGAAGAAACTTGCTCTAGATCTCACAGCTGGCAAGTGTCAGTGCTGTGTTGTCCTTGAACCCAACCATTGTCAACCACATCACACAACTCTGAGGGAGGCCCAAGCCCACCCAGAGGCTTTTCTAGGCTGTGATTCCTTCTGGCCTGCTGGCAGCCTGTGAACTTAGCAGAGACAAGCCCCATCCAATTCCTCTGTGGACCAGTGGTTGCTACCCTCTACTCTCAGCCCTGCTTCGCTGCATCCTCAGTCTCCCCTGAGGCCCCAAAGCCCCTCCTCCCCCCCAGGTCTATCCCTTGAGGCCACCCCCACTTCACACCATAGGAAGCTCTCTGGAGCTCCCATGTGCTCGTGGTAAAGAAGTAGTTAGGAAGCATCTGTTCTTGAAGCCTGCATCCTGGGGAAATCCTGGGCTGCCCTGCCCAGCTGGGGCCAGATGGAGGAGGCTCCCACGCGTCCAGCCTCTCTGAGGAGCCAGGCTGGTCCTTCTTACTCAGTGCTTAAGGCTGGAAATGGCTCACAGGCCTGCACTTGCAGGGAGGAGACCAGATTTCCCTCCTGCAGCCTTGCAGCCAAATCCCTCAGGGCTTCCCCTCTCCTGTTCTTGCCTCCTCTCCCTGCCTTAGTTTTTTTCATCTGCCTGACTGAGAGGGAGGGACAGGAGGTTTGTTGGGGCTCTCTCTGTGAGAGGCTGAGATGAGCTAAGATCCTTGGGATGTAATAGGGGTTGGGGGAGCCCAGGATGTGGGCAGGGCCTGGGAGAAGTCGGCCCAGCCTGGTCTGATTGAGGGCTGCCCAGCTCCTGAGAGGCCAGTGGATGGTCCCACTTCACCCAGTGTCCAAAGCTGTGGATGCCAGCCAGACCTGTGCCCACTGCCCTGCCCCAGGTTCACATTCCCTGTTGACACTCCCTGACTTCCTGAACTCTTAACTTGAAGGAGCCAGGTCTTGCTAGGGAACCTTTGGTACTTGTTTTTCCTTCTGGGGACTATCCTCTTTGCCCCTCTCAACTGGCAGGATGTAGGGGTGTGGAAACCCAGACAGGGACAAGCTATGGTTCCTGTCCTAAGTTTTCCAGATTTTAATGGCCTTGGGCATCTTCACATGTAAGATAATTTTGTGAGCTAAGATGGTTCAAGCGATTCCCTGTTAGGTGTCTAAATTCACAGAGCAGGAGAGGAGGTGCTTAAAAAGAGGGTGTGTGTCTGTGGCTGGATGATGAAGCCTGAGACTTCTGGCTTTGTCCCTCAGTGTTCCCAGACCAGGTGAATCAGGGCATCAGGGACTCTTGTGGTTCTGCATCCCTCCTAGAAAACCACGTGAGGGCCTCTGGTCTGTGAGCCCAGGAGGCCAACCACAAGCAGTCTGCTTCACTCCATTTGTTCACTTGTCTGGTTGTCCTGTTCCATGAATATCTACTGAGGCAGCAATTTCCAGGATGGGGTCTGAGGAGGGGGTTGGACTGGGGTGGGGGGAAGTCAGGAGAGAGATCTGTTGACCTACTTTGGAGACCCTGGGGTCTCCCTGGGTAGCTGGTAGTGTTGCAGGTGTTGGAGGGAAACTGAGGGTCACTTGTAGATTTCTGGCCAGTGGGACTGGGTGGTGGTGATGGTGGTGCCCTAAACCAAGACAGCAAAATCAAGCAAGCTGGCATGGAGGGGAGGGCAAGGAGTTCAGTGTGGGACAGGCTGTACTTGAGCAGTGGAGGTGGGGCTACCCAGGGGAGCCAGGCAGTGGAAGGCAGAAGGAATCAGCTTAGGCAGAAACCGGAGTGGAAGAGGGTCATGGGAACTGCTGGCCTATAGGCTGCAGTTGAAAGAAGAGTGAGGATGAAATGGTCTGGGGAGTACAGGGCAAGAAGGCCAGTGGGGTTAGAGTCCTGGGGGACCTAGCATCCCTGGGCAGGTGTGGGAAGAATGCACCCTCCTCTTGCACCAAAGGAGACCATGAATGGATGATCAGAGCCCAGAGAGCCAGAGGGGCTGGAGGAAAACCCCAGGGTTCAGAGTCCAGAACCCAGTCGACGAGCCACCAGCAGGGTTGATGGGACCAACAGGGTCAGATGCAGCTGAGAACTGAAAACTCTGGGACGGACTTGGTGACACAGCCGCTGATGTCATTTTGGGGTGAGGGTGCAGGAGCCAGGCTGAAGCAGATTAGGGGTGCTGAAAGGGAGGACGGCGAGCACTTCTTAGCTCAGAAAAAAGGTAAAGAGTCCGACCGGACACTGAGGAGAAGAGAAGAATCCTGCAGAGAAGAGAAGAGACGGTAGAGGAAGAGGTGGGCCTGGATACCCACATGGGGCTTGGCCTACCAGTGCCTGGGACCTCCTCCTCTAAGCAGAATCTGAACAGACCTCCAACCCAGAGATGTAAGCAGAGCTGCTCTGGCTGAAGCAGCAGGTGGTGGGGCATCTGGGTTCTGCCCACCTGGTCTCCCCTCACCCTCCAAGGAGCCTCACAGCTGCTCTGAGCTCCTGGAACCCCCTGGCCTCAGATAACAGCTTCATTTTAGAGATGAGGATTGGCTGGGCAGAGCCACAGAGAGAGTCTGGTGGCAGAGTCAGGAGCTTCAGCTTCTCCCCCTCCAGGGCCTCATCCACAGTGTCGGACTGCATTTATTCATTCAGCGAACATTTATTGAGTGCCTACTACATGCCAGGTGCCGAGCCTGTGCAGGGAGAGGGGGATTCAGAGAAGTGCAGTAACTGCTCCTGACCAGCCCAGGATACCTGTGACCACACCCTGGAGTCCTCAAGAGCTGCTCTCATGGAGCCTTGTCCTGGGGTGATGGCCCCTGTTAGTGCAGACGGCAGGGCTCCACAGGGCCTGGCTCAACCCCAGAAGGTTCTGGAAAGTCCTCCACACTCAGCAGCCCAGCCTTCTGCACTGCCAGCTGCTCCTGGGGGTGACAGTACAACCACCCCGACCCTCTGTGGGGCAGGTGTTCCTGGGCTCTGACCTGCTCCCATGGCAGCCTTCTCACCTGGCCTGAGGTTTTGATAGCTGATCAGCAGACATGGTGGTAACAGTAACAATAATTTACTGAGCTTGTCCTGTGTATCAGAAAGCTTATCGCTCTTGATCTATGCCCTCCTCGGTACCCACGGCAGCCAGCAGCCAGGATGCACTCCCCTACCTCCTGAAAACATTCCCTGCACAATGAACACACTGCCACCTTACTCCCCGGCACGCCTGGTGACGGTCGCTCCCAGACAGGATCGGCCAGCTCTCCCTACCTCCACTACAGCAGCCCCCTGATGCTCACAGAGTTGACAGTTGGCAGTCTGACCCTCTGCAGGAGAGGTTCCTCAACCACAGGATGTAGGACATGGTACAGATTTGAACAGACACTGGTGAGCAGGGTGAGGGAGTTGACAGGTAGACAGGGAACCTCAGCTGGGGGCCCTGATCTCACACAGACTCACAGTCCCAACCTCACCAGGGAGAAGGGATGGGGAGGTTATGCACGTCCTCCCAAAATGCAGCAAATGATGGTGCCTTGGAGGGGGCTCAGGGGACATCATGGGAGGAAGCAGGTGGCTGCCAGGGAGAGAGGCAACTCTGGGGTCAGGGTGGCAGCATGAGTCGTGAAGGCAGGGTTGATGATGAGTAGGGGAATAAGCCACAGGGGCTGCAGCCTTGAGCCCCAGGGTATATCTGATTGAGTCCATCATCTAGATGTGTGGGCATCAGGGAGCCATGAGAAGAATGTTACGTGCAAAATCATCTAGTGGCTTCATTAGATGAAAAAATGAATTATTAATAACAAACAAGGAACTGTCTGGTGAGGCTGCTCTCGGAAGGGTTTCCTCAGACACTGAACCCCAAGGAATGTGTTCTGTGAAGCACCCATCTCATGAGACATTCCTTGTTGTCAGCTAAGTTTGGGTAGACCCTCTGGGCTTTCTCTTTCCAATGGAGCCTCACAATACAGCATCACCTTAAAGGCTCTGAAGAGTCCAGCAAAACTGACTTGACCTGTGTCACTCAGCATTTCCCACACTCATTTGACTATGGAATTTAAAAAAAAGTAACCTCATTAATATCCCTTGATATTAATCCCTTGAAGAACCCTGACCCACACTCTGGGAAGTGCTGATATGGAGGGATTGGCAAGGTGAGACATCTCTTGCAGATTGTCAGGGGTCTGCTGTGTTGCCCTCCCCCCATCCATCATATCACATTGAACCCCTATCAGACCCCTGGAGCTCTTTGGCCAAACATCCTAGAAACATTCTCTGCATCCTGACTCTGCCATGCTGGCCCCGGTCCATGGAAGGAGGTGGGGAGGAGACTTACAGGGGCAGGGGCGTTTGAAGGACATGTAATCCTTGGAGCAGAACAGTGGAGCCAGCCTGCCCACGTGCAGAGCTCTGACTTCTCGCAGGGAAGGACCCTCCGCTCACCTGCAGAGACACAAACAGGCAGGTGATGGGGGCGCCCACATGGCACCTGCTGACCCTGCAGGCTGGGGGCTTGTGTACCCTGGGTTGTCAACCTCTGGGGAGAGGATCGTGACTTTGATAGCATGTGCCTAGTCTGGGGGGGCGGGTAGTATGAGGGTTCTAGGGCAGAGGTGGTACAAATGTGTGCTGGCATCTCAGTGGTTGGTGGAAGGGGGCGAATGTCTCTCCTGGGTTGACCTCTGAGAATCCTGTAACTGTTAGGGCTGAAAAGACCCTAACAGATCAGCTCAATGTCCTCATTTCACAGAAGGGGAAACTGAGACCTGGAGAAAGCAAGAAACTAGTTCAAGGTCCCGCAGCTGGCTCTGGAAGGGTATTCATAAATGCCTAGCTCAAACCTTATTATTATCATCATTATCATCAAACCGTTTTAAGAGAAAGATGCTTTTTTAATTCTCATTTTATAAATAAGGCAGTTGAGGCTCAGAGAGGTTATGAAGCTTTCCAGGGTCACACAACTTCTAATTACAGGCTGGGACTGGAACCCAGGTCTGTGTGACTCCAAAGTGCACACTGTCAGCCAGCACACTTCCTTAGAAGGTACCTACTAAATTACCAATTCAGAAATAAAGAGCTAGAGAATACAATTGTCTCTTTACCAATACCACCCCCCCCCCACACACACACCCCTATGTGAATATCCAGGTGTCAAGATGTCTGTGCAGTAAAGGACTGCCACGTCACTCTAGTACCTGTTTGCAATGGAGGAAACATTTTCAGAAAGTAATTCATCCTCTCATGCTGCTGGAGATCTGAGCTGATTCAGTCTCTCATGGTAGGTCCCCAGGTGATAGAAGGCCATGGGACTATTAGGGAGTTAGAGTTCTTATTTCCTAGGGAGTGTGGTCACTCGACTTGGGAGAAACCAAACCGTGCCTTTGGATGGATGTGGAGCCCAGCAGGCACTTGCAGGGGAAGCTGCTGGCTGAAAGCCAACGGGCAGAGCGCCTGGCCCCTCTACATCCCAGGGGGAGCAGGCTTCCCTGATCCCAGGGATGATATCATTATGGACAGAGCTTTTCCGTAAGAGGCAGTTCCAAAGGTTCCCACTCTTGTCTTCTCCAGGGATCCTTTTTATTATATATATGTATATATCCTCTAAATGGGCCCCATGTTTTGATGGGGCCAATTGGTTAAACTATACTAAGAATTCATTTTTTTACTTAATAAACAAACACCTGTCTTTGGAGAGCCCAAGCTCAGAAATCCAGTTCCTGAGTGCTAATATTGACTCTCCCACTTCCTGGCAGTGTAGCTTTGGGCAAAGCACTTCACCTCTCAACTTCAGTGTCTTCCTGGGGAAAGCAGAGTAAGAACACTTTACCTGCCATGAGGACTGGGGTTATGTACAGACAGTCCCTGGCATGAGGTATGTGGCTGCAACATGTTCATTCTGCTGCCTGAGGTGGGTGGGAGGGAGGGGCCATCACTGCTGCTGACCTCGGAATCCCTCTCCAGGTGACTTCTTCCAGCTCAGCCTGTCCTGGTGTGATTTCACACCAGAAAATTCATAAAGCATCTCAGGGCCTGGGATCTGTGCTTTCTAAAAATACATGTGTGTACTTATGTCTGTGTTCGTTTTTGCGGGTGTGCACTGTGGCTGTGTGTGAGTTGGGAGGAGGATACAGTGCTCTGACAGGTCATCTCTTGTACCACTTCCAGAGAGGCAGAATGGATCAGGTCATTTGCTGAAATGTCTTTGGTAGCTCCCAGTACCCTCAGGAAAATGCCCAAGCCTCTGCCCCAGCCTCCACAGGTCCAGCCTCTGTTTCCCTTTCTAGTGAGCTGGCGTAGAGTAGGCAGTTAGTAAATGCACAATGAATGTATACATTCTATGTGGCTACCCTGGTGGCATCTGATGCCAAAAAGGGTGCTGACCACCCCCATGCTTCAAGGAATCGTCCCCAAGGTGACATGTCTATCAGAGGTCCCCTGTACCCCCTCTTTCCTCTCACTGGGCATTGTGACTATGAGGTTAAGACTGGGGTTTTCACAGGGCATGGGGAGGTGGGAGATGACCTCCCAGGGCAGGGGCCACAAAGAATCCCTGCATTACATATGGTTTTCCATGGTCAGTTTGGGTGGGTGGTGGAAATTGTGTAAGTTCCCAGGGGGCTAGGAGATTGGCAAGGGGCTGGCAGGTTTTGCCACCGGTCAAGTAGACATTTCTGTAAATGGGGATAATCTGGGCACTCCAGCTTTCAGGGTGGCTCATGTTCACCAGGCACCTCCACGTGCCAGTTAATATCACCGAAATTACTGCAACAGGTCTCCTGAAGTAGGTAACATTTTCATACTGCAAATAAGAAAACTCATACGCTCGTGACATAACCCACCCAAAGTCACAGAGAAGAGACGGAGAGAGAGAAATGCAGAGAGGGTCCTTGTTACCTCGCGGTTCCTGCCAGGGACACCCCACACCACAGATCTGACACCCAGGTCACGTCTTCCCTCGCGCCCGTCTCACTCAGCGCCCAGCATCTGAGTCGAGGCGCGTCCCTGCCTGTGACTCATCTCCGACTGGATTGCGGGCAGGCGGGCGGCCGGCAGACTGCAGTTTTCCAGGTTCTGAAGTGGCTGAATGGTGGGCGGTAAGTCCACGTCACTCCCACTTCTCTTCGCGTCCCTGCTCCCAGAATCCCTCCGCTCCGTGGCTCACCGTGACACTCCGATCTCGATCAGCGAGCTTGTGGTTAAGGGGACCGGCTCCGTCTCCCTGGCAGAAGCAGCCGGGAAACTGCGCGAGACGGGATGGTTCGCGCATGCGCAGCAGAGGCAGCCATACTGGAGGGTTGCGCTTCGCCAGGGTCCGTGGTGAACTGGGCAGGGCCACACAGTGGCTGGCCTGGGGGATGGGCCACGTCTTTGCAATGCGTGCTCAAACCACTGGATCTCAAAACAAATCGCCATTTTACACAGAAAGGAGTCTCAGAAATGAGGGGGGCTGGTCTTGAAGTGTGAGACCCAGCTGATGGTCCCTCTAATGGAGAAAAAAATTCCATGGCAAATGCAGATAGATGTCATTACAGGTAATACCTCAGAGATAACTGTGGTTTGGTGGTCCGCGAGATTCCAGATCCACAGTAAAGCGAGTCATTCAGTTTTTTTGGTGTCCCAGTGCGTATCAAAATTAGGTTTACATTATCCTGCAGTCTATAAAGTTTGCAGTAGCCGTTTGTGTAAAAAACACTGTACATACCTTACTCTAAAAATGCGTTATTGCTAAACAATGGTAACCATCCTTTGAGCCTTCAGGAAGTGGTAATCTTACTGTGTTGTGTGCTCAGTTACTCAGTGGTGTCTGACTGCAACAGGGATTGTAGCTCGCCAGGCTCCTTTGTCTATGGAATCTTCCAAGCAAGAATACTGGAGTGGGTTGCCATTTCCTCCTCCAAGGCATCTTCCCCACCCAGAGATCGAATCCATGTCCCTTGTGTCTCCTGTGTTGGCCGGCAGATTCTTTACCACTGTGCCACCTGGGAAGCCCCTTATTGCAATAGCAACATCAAAAATCACTGATCACAGGTCACTATAGCAAATATAACAAGGAAAAAATTTTGAAATGTGAGAATTACCAAAATGTGACACAAGAGACATGAAGTGAGCAAATGCAGTTGGAAAAATGGCGCTGATAGACTTGCTTGGTTCAAGACTGTCCCAAACCTTCAGTTGGTAAAAATAAGCAATATCTGTGAAGTGCCATAAAACAAGGTGTGCCTGTAAACATTTGTCATGTGATCAAATGAAGACACAGACGAACTCAGGAGTGGAGGAGAAAAAGAGTGGGAGGATGATAACAGAGAGGCTGGCAGAGTACACATAGATTTGCAAGCAAGTAACTTGGTACTGATTTTAGAAGAGAGATCCAGGATGTTTGGCAGCCCTGGCAACAAAGAGGCCTTCGTGCCCCCCATGCAACATCTGGCCACATGTGTGCTATCCTGGGTTAGTCAGGAAATGCCTGGAGCTTACAGGGTCTCCATGTTGCCTTAGTTTACCTGGAGTAGCGCTTTGTTGGATCAGCTGCCTTCCCCACTGCCACCAGTGCCCAACCTCTAAGAATGGATTCACTAACTACATAAACCAGTCCATTTGCAAACCAACAAGTAGGTCATGACCACGGATGTAGAGAAGACTCATTCAAGGCCTAGACAACACCAGTAAGGATATAGAAAAACATTATTACAGCAGCGACCCCAGTGTCCAATAACAGAGGACAGGCTGAGAAAATTTTGGCATATGCTTATAATGGAATATTATATAGCCATGGAGTCATGCTTTAAAGAAATTTTAATAATATAAAGACTTTTACTTTAGTCAATGGTGAGGGGATGTCACCAAGTAAGCTGGCTATATAACTGCTGACAACATGATCCCTTATTTTCTAAGGGAAAAAATGAGAGAAAATATTCACACACAGAAAAAGATGAAAAGGAAATAGACTGAAGTATCCAGTCATGTGGGTATCCATACTCTGGACAGTGGTGGGATTGAGGAGGCTTGTTGTGTTCTTTGGTTTTTTACAAATGATTTTCTGTAACAAAGAGTAAGTGAATAAATCAGTGATAGTTAACTCATTGGAAATTTTAAATGCTAATTTAATTGCCTTTGAGCATGCCATTTGTTGTTGCAAAGATTAAAAAAAATTAACTTGTCTTTCAACTTACTGATAAGGAGCTTTATTAACATGTTAGGAAAGTAATCTCCAACTGGTTTTAACCTTCATCACATTTTCCCTGGCACTTGAACAGGTCCTATTTGCCAGAATTTTGAGGGAAGTTTCTGCCATGAACCTTAAGGTTTTATTTTCAGGCAAGCTATACATTTGGCAAAAATAATAACAATAATAGACCTTATGTTTGTAAAACACTTTATAATTTGCAGAGCATATGAAGTGCTGGTGGTTGTTTTTGTCTCTGGGGATATGACAGTAAGCAAAATGGTTAAAAGTCCCTGCCTTTGGGGAGTTTACATTATATGGATGAGGGCAGACAATAAACAGATGAATAAGATATATAAATGTTAGGGATGATAGGGCTATGGAGAAAAATGGAGAGGAAGGATAGGGAATAAATGGGGGGAGCTGCTCTTTTAAATCAGTTTGATACTGTTTGAATATAAAAACATGAAGGTGTCTCAAAAAATTGCCCATGGGCAATTAACACAGATGTCCAATGATTGGAGATACCCAGGGAGGAAACATTCCAGTAACTAATTACATATTATCTAAAATACAGTGTGCTAATTATCAATTTTACAAACTTACAAAATTATGATGAGTCATAGTGATGTTTTAAGTTTCCTATACCTAGCAAAGTTAGTCCTTAACCTTTCTAAGCCTCAGTGTTCTCATCTATAAAATAGGGACAATTATAGTACCTAGATCAGAGGGCTGTTGTCAGAATCCAAAGGGAAAATAGTTATGGTTGGGAAACAGCATGTGTTCAATGCATGTTTTTAATGCAGACATAGCAAGGCCATTGCAAGGGGTCTAGAGTATTTGTTGCCATTTTCAAGAGGAAATGGAGGCTCTGAAGGGTGACTCTCCTGCCTAGAATCACATGCCATAAACCCAGGTAGTCCAGCTCCAAGAAGCTGTGCTCTCAGACACAATTCTCCTTTGTGCCAAGGGGCTTCAGAAGCCCTCCTGGTTTTCAGGAAGCTTCAGGAGGGTGAAAGCCCTCTCCCTTTAGGAGGCTGAGAGCCGACTGCCACCTTCCCACACCTTGTGCTCTGAGCACTTCCAGGGCACAGGCTTCATGTAACAGGCATCTGAATGTGTCTGACTAATGACTTCCCAAGACTGGAGGAGGTGCCTGTATCCCCATCACGCTGATGCCTGGCTGTGCTCCAAATACTGCGTGAACTAGGGGACACAAACCTCCTAATTAGTTTCTGATTAACTCCTTTGGGAAGAAGAGGTGAGAGTTATGGAAGATGCAAGGGTGTGACACCCTGGTGGGTGAATGGGGGAGGGGAGTAGGCTGTAGAGGAAGAAGAGGACAGAGGGGGTTTCTGTGTAGTAAGAGCTTCGAGGAGGCAGCCCATTCTGTGTGTCCCACCAGGCAACATGTGGACAGACTGCCCCCCAACATTCCCTTCTGTTCTGGCAGCTGGGGCGCAGGTGAGTAGGACTAATACAGGTGTCCATAAGTGGTGGAATTTGTTTTCTTCCCAACACCTGGAGCACCTTCAACCCTCTATACCACCCCAGGGATTCCAGCATCCTCCCCTAGCTCCTGGGCCTCCCGGGTTCTGCCCTGGGTCTGAAGTGTCTGCTGCACAGACTGGGCAGATCTCTTCCTGGAGACCTTCCAGCTCTGAACTTCTAACCTCTCAAAGTCATTCACGGGCCCCGCTTCCTCCCCAAGGCTCATCACTTCTGGTGCCTTGTGGCTCAGTCGCCTGGATGAACATACCAGTCCACACAGCCTCAGGGTTGGGACCCCCTCCGACTTCCCGCTGTCTCCTTGCCCTAGTAGCTGCTCCCTCTGCTGCTTGTCGCTGCCTGTCTGAACTGTCACCACTGGAACATCCAAGCCACCTGACTGTCTGATTGCGCCTCAGGGAAAGCAGTCTTCCCTAGGCCCAAACCCAGGAGTGGAGGGAGGTGTGAATTCCCTCGCACAGAGTGTGAGAAGGACGTGGGGAGCCCTCTGCCTGGGGAACAGACCTCAATCTAGGGCCGATGAAAGAGTGGGTTAGACAGTCTTTCTCAACTGGGATGGAGATGATAGGTGGGGGAGGCCAGTGCCCGCTGGGAAGCAGAGCATCCAGGGAGGAGGGAACAGTGAGAAAGGGCTGGCCCTAAGGAGGGGCTTCTGCCATTTCAGTATGTGTCAACAAGGCCTTAGGGGATTCAAGACTTCCTCGGAGTGGGGTTGAGAAGGGGTGGTGTCCCTACCACCTCAGAGGACCTTGCTCTGCCTTAGCATCCACTGGTGCTGGACACTTCACAGAATGTCACCTGTGGTCAGCCTGAATTGACAGCTAGCTGTGTGTCAACCACTATGCTAGCCCTGCACCCGTTCCCAGGCATCGCTTCATTTATTCCCTCCAATCCACCCACCTTCCCCATGTTTCAGATAGGGAAACTGAGGCTCAAAGAGGTTAAGTATCTTGCCTAATGCCACACAGCTAGAAAGTCAGCCAAGCCCACCCTTTGGTTCGGAAGCCCTTGAACACGTTGCTCACAACAGAATCCTACCTACATGTCAGCAGAGCAACTGAGGCACAAAAAGGTGAAGCCACTTGTTCCAGTAGAGCAGTCAGGATGTTTGTGGAGAGTCAGGAGGGGCTTGCTCAAAGGCAGGCGCCTGTGGGACTGTGTGAAATCAAGACCAAGGACCAAGCTCCTGGAGCCCCCGCGGCTGACACCTGTCACTCGTGCCCTCCTCTTCCCAGCCTGGGCCTGGCTCTCCCGGCCGGCACGGGCGTGTGGGATCATCAGGAGGGCAGCCCTGGATCCTCCGCGAGCCAGCCTCAGGACCGCCTGGCCGATGGGGAGTGGGGAAGGGCTGTGCGAGTCAGCCGTGGAGCCGGTGGGCACTAACCAACTTCCGAGGGCGCGCGGGGAGGGGCAGCTATACCGCTTGGCGCTGCGCAGCCAGCCAGAGCAGCCGCCTCGGACTCAGCCTCACTTATCGCGCCAGGGAAAGTCTGACCCAGAGCTGGAGAAGGTGCAGTGTGGACACCTCCTCTCCCACCGATGGTACTGAGATAGACCAGCGCGGCAGGCAGGCACTGAAGCGGGGGCATGGCCCTGGTGACCCGCCCGTTGGAGGGTCAAACTTCCCTGCTCGAGGGTCGCGGGTGGCTTCTAGCTTCAAACTCTTCAAGCCTGGAGCCCCTTTCCTCTTCCACCCCAGCCATAAGTGCGTCCTGGTTCCCCCTTCTTGGGTAGGTTGTTTAGGGGTCCGGGAAACCAAGAGCGCGGGGTCGTGGAGACTGTTTTTTTGCCCCCTACATAGGGTGGATGTTGGTGTGGGACTCCAGTCAGGCAAGAATCGGGGAGTGCTCTCCATCCCGGGGCCTGATGGCATGTTCAGGGGCAGCCACGGTCCGCGCGGGTCCCGGTGGCCCGCCCGGGGGCGCGGGGGTCGGGGCAGGGATCCGCGGGAGAGCGGGGATCCCGTTCGAAGCGCGCTGCGGTTCCTCCCCGGGACAGCGTTGAGCGCCCCCGGGGTGTGTGCGTGCGCTGGGGCCGCCGCAGAGCGCGGGGGAGGGGGGCCGGGACCCCCTCCCCGCCCCTCCCCAGCGCCGCCCCCGGCCCCACGCCCCTTACTCGGCTTGGCTGCCTCGCTCCGCTCCGTGCGCCGCACTGCCGGCTCCAGCTTCGGCTCCAGCTCGGGTTCCCGCTCTGGCTCAACTCCCGCTCGCGTTCCGGTTCCCGCTCGGATGCTGCTGCGCTCGGGCTCGGGCGTCGCGGGGGGCGCGCCTTTCCGCCACGGCCTGCCGGGCGTGCAGGGGCGGGGCGGGGCGGGGCCCGGCCGAGCCGACCCGGGGCCCGCGATCCCCGGCCGAGGCGGCGGCAGCGGCAGTGGCTTCCCGGTGCCGGCCCTGCCCTGCCGCAGCCCCGCCCGGCCCTCCGCCGGCCCCGCGCAGCCGCCCACGCCACGGCCGCCCGCTCCCGCCGCCCTGCGCCGCGACTCCGGGGCCTCAGCAGCGCCGGGCCGCCGCCCGGGTCACTCCTGAGCTGGGGGGAAGCGGCGGAGAGGGAGGGCCGAGCCGCGCCCCTCTGCGCACTGCCAGCCCGACACCCACACAGCGGCAGGCGGGGCGCACGGCCAGGAGGCCGAGAGAAGCTGGGAGGCCAGCGCGCCAGCCAGACGTGTGAGGACAGACGGACAGACCTGTGTAGAGTGTGACATACAGGCGGGAGCAGAGGCGCGGACACACAAACCTGAAGAAGAGAGCAGATAACCAATATGAGCAGGGAAGGGCGTCCAGACGGGTTTCCAGAGGCCAGCCTGGGCCCCGGGGAAGGGGAGCCCTGTCATGGCCACCGGGCGAAGCAGACAAGCCTGGCAGGGCCTCCTATTCCCGATTGCCCGCCGGTGATTCTTGGGTGTTCCGCAGTGTCAGCTAGGCCGGGCTGAACCGTTCCTCTCCTGAGCGACCAGCTTGCCTGTTTCCTGTTCCCCTCGCCCAACCCTGTGCCCTCTCACCCCGCCATACCCAAACCTTGGGCATAGAGCTTGACTCCGACCCTGGAGCCTGACTCAGGGCCCTCCCAGGAAGGCTCCTGGCCTTCCTGCTCTGTCCCAACTCCGGTTAGGGCCCGTGGACCAGCCCCATTCCCCAGACCTCCCTTTCTTTATTACAATAGATCTCCTGATAATTGCACCCCTGCTAGTCTGGGTTCTTCTCAGTTATTTGTGGAATCATTTAATCTCCTCTGCTTAGCTGGGAGGGCTTCCCAGGTGGCTCAGTGGGTGAAGAACCTGCCTGCAGTGCAGGAGATGCGGGTTCGATTCTTGGGTTAGGAAGATCCCCTGGAGGAGGGCATGGCAACCCACGCCAGTATTCTTGCCTGCAGAATCCCATGGACAGAAAAGCCTGGTGTGCTACAGTCCGTGGGGTTGCAAAGTGTTGGACATGACGGAAGTGACTGAGCACTCCCACAGTTAACTGGGAGCCTCAGGAGGGAGAGACCCTTGGGGGCCTGCCCAGAGCATGCACTCTAAATCTGATGAATTAATTGATGAAATACTTTATTGACAGTTCTCCTAACCCCCATTTCCTTGATGGTCATGTTACCAAAAATTGAAACGTGAGGATAAGGAGATGCAGATGTTGATGATAAAATGTGGGGAAGGAGAGGAGCCAGAGGGATGGGATGGAGGAGAGGCCAGGCAGCCATTGGCACTGAGTAGAGGGTAGGGGCAGAGCAGGCTCTGGTTGAGAAAACAAACCTCCCTCTACCCCAGCTCTGCCAGTCACCATATCTTGGGCTTCCCTGGGTGGTGGCAGAGGGACCTGCATGGTCTAGAGCCTTGGTGACTGAGGCTCTTCCCAGCTCCCTTTGCTAACTGTTAATTCCGGGCTCTGACTCCTGCACTGTCTACCCTATCGCCCTAGACTGAAGGAGATGGAGGGACCCAGGCTGGAGGATTCCACCTCCATCCAGAACTGTTGGGGGCAGGGCAGAATATAGGGAGACATCTCCCAGTCCTAAGAAATGGAACCTGAGAGGTTCAACCTCACGCATTTATTTTATGGATGAACAATTAAAGGACTAGAGAAAGGAGGGGACAGACCAGCTAGGGTTGGTGGTTCTAGGGCTGCCAGGCCAGGGCTCTGCCCCCTGCACCACCCTGCTAAAGGTGACCTTGACCTTCTTGAGCAGACACCTGCTGATCCATGCAGGATGGATATTCTGGTTGTTGAGTGGTTTTACCTTTAATCTGTCCCCTTTGGCGAGACTGTGCTGCTGCTAAGTTGCTTCAGTCCTGTCCGACTCTGTGTGACTCTATAGATAGCAGCCCACCAGGCTCCTCTGTCCCTGGGATTCTCCAGGCAAGAATACTGGAGTGGGTTGCCATTTCCTTCTCCCATTGGCAAGATTGTGTGTATGTGTATTTTGTGGGGCCCTTGTGGAAGGCTCTAGCTGAAAAAGAGTTCATTCCCTCCTACCCCATTTGAACGTTGCTGAGCTGACAGATCTGACTTGTTCTTTGCACTGGAATGCAGAATGGTTTCCACTGGGCATGTGGTGTTGGGGTTTAGCTTCAGGCTTGTGTTGATCTGCCTATCCACACACATGTTCATGTAGGACACTTGGGAAACTTAAAAAAGTGAAAAAAGAACACAAATACTGATCACTATTAATGTTGAGGTTTCTTTTTCTTCCTTTTAAATCTCACGACTCTACAAGTGTCCTGAATGGAGTGAGCTTGCTCACCCTTTTCTCCTACATCACAGTTTTCATGGCTGCCTAGTGCTGTGTCAGATGGCTTTACTGTATTTTATTGGGTTGTCCAAAAGGTGCACTTGGGTTCTCCTATAAGATGTTACGGAAATACCATCCAGTATTGAATCAGTTCTCTACTGCTGGGTGTTCAGTTTTAAGACTTTCACACTTCCAGACAACACCACAGTGAACATCCTTGTGGGTAAGTTTGTGCGTGTCTGTGATTATTCTTTTGTGTGTGTGTGTGTGTGATTATTCTTGACTTCAATGGGTATGTCCATATATTCTTGAGGCTTTCTTCTGTATGGGGTCAGAGTCATAGGAGGGACATCTTCTGGACACCAGGGAAGCACACTGTTCAGTGTCTTTTACACCAAGGGCAGAGTAGCAACACTGGAGGAAGGAGCTGGGAGGGGTCATGCAGTTCCATCTCAGGACAGTGAGGTGCCTCGAGAGTCCAGTGCCAGGCTGTGGGGACCTGCCATAGAGTGTGCTCTCTTATCCCCATCACTCCTAGGTTTGGCTAACTTATCCATTCTAATATTGGGAGGAGTCTTCTGATGTTTAATACTAAGGGTCAGTTCAGTTCAGCCCCTCAGTCGTGTCCGACTCTTGGCGACCCCATGGCCTGCAACACACCAGGCCTCCCTGTCCATCACCAGCTCCCAGAGTCACAGGCTCAGTAGTTGTGGCTCACAGGCTTAGTTGCTTCGAGGCATGTGGGATCTTCTTGGATCACGGATCGAACCCGTGTCTCTTGCATTGGCAGGCAGATTCTTTACTACTGAGCCACTAGGGAAGCAGCCCCCTCTCCCGCCACCCCTGCCACCAGCTTTAAAAAGATCTTTTTCTCTCCCTCTGATTTTGCTAATGGTCTCCTTGAACATGTTAAGGGAGATGAAGGAAAAGAAGAGGGCTTGATTCTTGCTTGGTGGGGTGTGGGGCCCAGGAGTGCAGCCCCCCAAGGCTGACTAGCTCAGAAGTGGTGCTGAAGCAGAGGGTGGAAGCAGGGGCGGGGCAGGGCGGGCACAGAAACACCTGTGAGGTCCTAGGCAGTGCCTCCTGGAGTCGCTCTCTGCTGAGAGCTTGGAGGATTTTGTGCTCACATCCCACTTTACGGGTGAGGAGACTGAGAACCACCAAATGTAAGTGATTTTCCAGAGATGCACACTTGCTTAAGCCGTGCCAGGTAAGATGATGAGACACTTCAAAACAGCAGAAAAGATTAGCAGGTGTCCTTCTAATTGACTGTTAGGTGTTACCTGGCACATGATTGTCTGTTTTTCTAGGGCTTCCCTGGTGGCTCAGTGGTGAAGAATCCGCCTGCCAAGGGGGAAATGTGGGTTTGATCCCTGGCTTGGGAAGGTCCCCTGGAGAAGGAAATGGCAACCTGCTCCTGGATTCTTGCCTGGAAAATCCCATGGACAGAGGAGCCTGGTGGGCTAGTCGATGGGATCACAAAGACTTAGCGACTAAACAACAACAAACAGCAATAGGAATTTGTAGCTTTCATGGTCTCTGAGCTGTTTAATTACTTTGGAAGTTGTAGGAACCTGACTCTGATGGGAAACTGTTCCTGTCTCTTGAGATGCAAATACATTTTATCAGGTGAGGTCAGTGGAGATCTTGTGAGAGGAGGCTGAGAGCAATGCTTGTGGCTGTGCTTCAGATTTTCCTTTAAATTGTGTAAAATGTCTTTTTTTTCCCCCCTCGTTAATTAATGAGTTAAAAATGAAATCTTTGACCTGTGCAGTTCATTTTATATTTGTATAACAGTTTTGATTTTTTATTTTAAGAAACGCAAACAGTAGTAAGCTTGTGACTGTATCCAGATGGATCTGTTTTACATCAGAGCTTAGCCTTTCATTGGAGATTTCAGACCTAAGGCCCTCAGAAGAGAAGGGAGTTAGTGTGGGCTGGGTGAGTCCTAGAGGGCTTTTTGGAAGACGGAGGAGGGGGGTTGGGGGGGGGGAGGACTTAGAGAGGAACACCTGGAGACTAAAGGCTTTCCAGAATGGGGGGCGGCAGGGCCTGCAGTCGGGAAGGGGTATGGAGTCTTGGTGAGGAGACCTTTGTGAATGAAGGGTGGGTTCTGGGGTGCCAGGTGCCAGATGGAGAAAGGAGGTGAGATTCCGGGTAAAGGAGGCTGCCTCTGATGCTCTAGGCAGCGGGGAGCCACTGTGACTCTTGAGGGAGGAGGGCACTTGATGAAGTGGACCTATTAAGAGGACTGGTCTCAGGGTTCCTAAACCCTTCTGGCCCCCTACACCCTTTCTCCTAGGTGGAGGGCTGGGGCAGACTGCTCCTCACTGTCTCCTGTTAGTAGGGAGGCCACCCTTCTAGGACCCTGATGGGTCACCCTTCCAGAGACCCGTCTTGGGGAGCCTACCTCTGGGCCTGCTTGAGGATCTGTATTCGGGACAGGACTTATTTCAGGGTCAGCTGGTTGAGAGGTGAGTAGGTTCTGTATGTAAACCTTTCTGCCGCTGTTTCCAACCAGTCATGAGATGTCCTCCCAGCGACCAGACCCTCTGTCAACCACTCTGTGTGAATTGTTTATTTCTATCCTCATGGTTTCCTGTAGAGGGGGTGATACTTTCTCCATTTTTCTTCGTGCAGCAAGGAGTTTTTGGAGGCTGAATAACTTGTTCATTGTCACATGGCTAATTAGAGGCAGAACCCAGATTTACACATGAGCCTGCTTGATCCCAAGACAAAGCCAGAACAGTCACGGTCTCTCCTTTGTGGGGCTCACGGTGTAGAGGAGGTGGCAGACACTAACCAAGGCGTGGCGGATAAATGTAAACTTGCCATGATGAGACACGCCACAAGTTTGGGAAGCATGTGAGTGAGTGTTACAGGAGGTCTGACCTTGTCAGGGTATGGGAGGAGACAGGAGAAGTGGGCTGGGGCCAGGACTGCCTTTGATCCTGAGAGCTGTGGAGGGCATAAGAGTGTCTTAAACAACATTGGACTTACTGTTGTGGTTGTTCAGTCATCTAAATTGTGTCTGACTCTTTGCGACCCCATGGACTGTAGCGTGCCAGGCTTCCCTTCCCCATCCTTCCCTTCCTTCTGGAGTTTTCTCAAACTCATGTCCATCGAGTCGGTGATGCCATCCAACCATCTCATCCTCTGTTGTCTCCTTCTGCTCCTGCCCTCAATCTTTTCCAGCATCAGGATCTTTTCCAGTGAGTTGGCTCTTTGCATCAGGTGGGCAAATTATTGGAGCTTCAGCATCAGTCCTTGCAATGAATAGTCACAGTTGATTTCCTTTAAGATTGACTGTTTTGATCTCCTTGCAGTCTGAGGGACTCTCAAGAGTCTTCTCTAGCACCACAATTAAAAACGTCACTCTTTGGTGCTCAGGCTTTTTTTATGGTCCAGCTCTCTCACATGTGTACATGACTACTGGAAAAACCAAAGGTCTGATTAGGCAGACCTTTGTTGGCAAAGTGATGTCTCTGCTTGAATGAGTGGTGGTGGCATAATTAGACCTGCGTTTTGAAAAGACAGTTTTACTGGTAGTGCTGAGATGGTTGGGGGCAAGACAGAATGGAGGCAAGGAGGCTGAGAAATGGTGATCACACTAGCCTAGGAGAGGAGCGATGGTGCCCTTGGAGGTGGAGAGATGGGTTGGAGATAAATGTGGAAGGTAAAATCAGTAAGACTTGGTGATGTCCTGGGTGTGGGGGTTGAGGGAGCAGGTGGAGTGAGGATGATGCCTAGATTTCTGTTTGGTGCAGCAGGGTGGATAGATTCACTGAGGAGCAGAGCACTGGAAGGGAATCAACTTTGGGGAAGAATAATATGAGTTTGATTTTATACGTGTTGAATTTCAGGAGTTGCTGGCATGCAGCAGAACTCTGAGGAGTCTAGATGGAAAGATAACCTAAGGACTTAGATGTGCAGGCATTAGAATTGATTGATTCATCCGTCTGTCCATCCATTCATCTATCCTCCCATGAATTCATGTGTTCTTTCTCCCATCCTGCGGTCATCTGTTGATGCACTTGTTTGCCCATCTGTCCTCTCACTGTTCTACCTCTCCCGACTCCTGTCTTTCCAGTCCATCCACCCATCCATCCCCTGAACATGTATTGGTAGTGTTAAGGAGAGATGAGGAAAGAGGCCTTTGTTCACGCTTGTTGAGGTGTGGGGAGAGTGGCAGGGCCCTCCTAAGGCCAACAGGCTCAGAGGCGGTGCTGAAGTGGAGGGAGGAAGCTCAGGAGGTGGAGAGATACCTGTAAAACCTAGAGCAAGACCTTCTGAAGCTGCTTTCTGCTAGAAGCATGGAGGGGTTTGTGCTGTCATCCCACTTGGCTGATGAGGAGACTGAGGCCCTCTGAAATGAAGTGGGTTTCCAGAGATGCACTCCTGGTTAAGCCATGCCAGGTAAGATGATGAGACACTATGAAATAGGCAGAAAAGGTTACCAGATGTCCTTCTCATTGACTGTTGGGTGTTAACCTGTCACATGGTTTCATTGTTTCTGTAGGCGTTTGTAGCTTTCATAGTCTCTGAGCTGTTTTGGTTATTTTGGAAATAGTAGAAAACTGATTGTGATGAAAACTATTGTAGTCCATTGAGATGCAAGTGAATTTCTTCAGGTGAGGCCAGTTGGTATCTTGTGGGAGTGGGTAGGCTAAAAGCTGTAGTTGTGGCTGTACTTTGGATTTGACTTTAAATTGTGTATAATGTCTTATTGGTTCCCTAATTAGTTAATGAGTTAAATAAAATCACTGATGTGTATTCATGAGTTAAATGAAATCTTTGACATCTATCCATCCATCTAACCTTCCTGTCATCCATCCACCTCCCACACACCCACTTATTTTTCCTCATGTCCATTTACCCATCCATTTATCCTTACAGACTCCATTTATTCACCCATCTATTCATCTGTTTACCCCATTTGCACCCATCCATCCATACTTACTGATGCCTACTCCAGGCCCAGAATGTTGAAACAAAATAATGTAGAAAACCAGTTCCCTGCTCTTAAGGAGCCCACAATCCATCAGGAGAGGCAGGACAGTGGTCACAGAATGATATATTTTCTGTGCCAGATGTGCACAGAGAAAGGGCATTTAACCAAATGTGAGGAAGTTAGAAACGCCTGCACTGTGCTTTTTGAATTGAGCTTAAAGTTTAATTAAAGATTTCGCAAGATGGACAGGATTGGGTGATGTTCTAGGAGGGAGAATAGCTTGTGTGTGCAGTGATGATGTATCTGTCAAGAGACCAGTGTAATTCTAGAAACACAGGTAATTTGGAATATTGGGAGCATAGTTGAGTGTGAATGACTCATATACTATTTGAGAAGATTGGAATGCAGGTCTGGGGTGTTTTCCACACCAACAATTGATCCTCCAGCTCTCCAGATATCAAGCGGATGTCCAACAACTTGGTTCAACTCTTCAACTCCCCAGAGTTAGCACAGATTCCACGGCTTAAGGGCACAGCACAATAAGACTGCTCCCCACTTTAGTTATCAGTTGCAAAACTACCCTTTGCTTATGAATATAAAGTTCCCATGATCCTTTCCTTGGGCTCAGTAGTTGGCTCCAATGGCTTGAAGAACTCAGGGTAACACTTTACCTAGGTTTGTCAGTCTCTTACAAAATGCACAAGTCAGGAACAGCCGGAGGGGGAGATGTATAGCGAAAGACGTGAAGGTGCGGAGTGGTGTGTGAGGCCTCTGTAACCTCTCTGGGAGTACCACCTCCCTGCACCTCGATGTGTTTGCCCACCAAGAAGTTCATCAGGTCTCATTGTTTTTCAGCTGAATCTCCAGCCCCCGCCCACTCCATCCCCTTCCTATAGTACAGTGAGTAGTTCAGGGCTGGAACTTCCAGCCCTGGAATCACTTGGTATTTCTGGTGACCCTAGCCATCCTGAGCTGTGTTAGGGCCCTACTCGAAGTCACGCTACTAGCACAAACTCAGCTGTGATCAAAGGGCTTGTCCTAATAAAAGACACTCCTATCACTTAGGAAATTTCAAAAGGCTTAGGGTTTTTATAAAAAAACTAAGTATTATAGCAAAAGATGCTCATGTCACCCTTCACATTCAAGAAATTATGTGGTTTTCACTTGCTCTGTGCCAGGAAGCCAGGATAGAGACCAAATATATTTCTCATTATACTGCAGCTGGTCATAAAGGCCTTGGATAACAGACTAATGCCTTGAATAACAGGCTGAGGTTCCCTGGGGGGCATGTAAGAGCTTACAGAGGGAGTGATGTGGTCAGGTATGTGTTTTAAAAAGATCTCTCTGGCTGTCTTGTAGAAAATGGGGTTGGCTATGTGTGTGCCGAGGAGATCAGATAGTCCAGTCTCTGTCGAATGAGGACTTTGCCCATGATGGGCTCTTGATCTAGCCCTTGGGGTGGCCTAACCACCATGTTTGGCCTGGCCCCAAACCTGATTCTCATTTCACTTACTCTGCCAAGGCTGAAGTCAAGGCAGCCAGGCTAAGGCTTGTGGCATGAGGAAGATTTAGATGTTCTGCATTTTCGAGGGTGGCATGCAGAACCCCCCACCAAGGTCTTCAGTCTTATTGTGGTCCATCTCCATCTTTAAGGCTGCCATGGACTTTTGTGAATTGCTCACTGGCTGTTCTGTCAAGGTTACTAGGATCTCAGTTCCATGCCTCACTTTTTTGCCTCTACAGTTTGCATCCACAAAACCTATTAACGTCCCATCAGTCACACCATGATATTTCCTTTGGTCCCGTGAAATCTCCATCCCACCAGGCTGGCTAGTGACACATGACAGTGTTTAGCCCAGGTAGAGCTGCTCCTGGGAGTCGGAGATGGCCCTAGCCCTCAAAACACTTGCCAGTGGGTTGGAAGACTGATCTGGGGGTCCTATTGATTTGAGCCGAGAAACACCAGCATATGGAATGAGAAACCGCTCAGGTTGCAGAATTGGGTGGACTTGTGTTTGTGTCTTTACCATTCACTGGATTGTGCCCTTAGGGAAGTTACTTCATTTCCTCTGAACTTCCTATGTAGTAAGGGACAAATAATATTTACCTTTTCTTAGTCTGGATTTTTTTGGGTAGCAACTAATACAACTGATGAGAACCAACTTGAGTCATTTTAAGCCAGAAAGGAAATTTACTAGAACCCAAGTCTGGGCTTTTGGAGTGGAGTGGAGTGGAGTGGAGAGCAAAGAAGCAGATGGGAACCTTGGTGAGACTTTGCCTCTTTGTCTCTGCATCTGTGTGCTCACTCTCCTAATTTTTCTCACCTTGCAGACCCTCTTTCTCCATTATTCTGTAACAAAAAAGTCCACACTGCAGCTTAGGAGTGAGTTCACAGCAGCTGATTTTAATTGCAAGCAGATCTGACTGACCCTCTTTAGATGAAAGTCCAAATACCCAAGAGATAATCTGATTGGCTGAGTTGTATTAGGTGTTCACATCTGATCCAGTCAGCTGTGATGGGGTAGGGGAGGGAGCATGTAGCACAGATGTGGCAGCTGGTGGACATATGCGTAAGCAGGGGGTAGTTTTTTGTTTATTGAGGTACAGTTGATTTACAGTGTTATTAATATATTAGTTTCAGGTGTATAGCATAGTGATTCAAAGTTTTTATAGATTATACTCCTTTTGAAGTTATTACAAAAATTGACTATATTACCTGTGCTGTACAAGATATCCTCATAGTTTACTTATTTTATACATAGTAGTTTGTTCCTCTTAATCTTCTACCGCTATATTGTTCCTTCTCCCTTCTCCTGTCCTCACTAGTCACCACCCATTTGTCCTCAATTACCTGTGAGTCTGTTTATGTTTTGTTACATTCTTCCATTTGTTTTTATTTTTAAGATTCCACAAATAAATGATAACATACAGTATTTTTCTTTCTCTGACTTACTTTACTAAACATAATATCATCCAGGTTGATCCTGGATGCTAATGGCAGCTAATGCTGCTGCAAATGGCAGAGTTTTCTTCTTTTTATGGTTGAGTAATATTCCATTGTGTATATGAAGCACGTCTTCTCTATCCATTCAACTGCTGATGAACACTTAGGTTGCTTCTATATCTTGACTATTGTAAACAGCGCTTCTGTGAACATTGGGGTGCATGTACCTTTTGGAATTAATGTTTTTGTTTTCTTTGGATATATATCCCCAGGAGCGGAATTTCTGGGTCAATAGTAGTTTTATTTTTAGTTTTTTTTTTTTTTAAATTTTTTTTAGTTTTTAAAGAACCTTCCATACTATTTTCAGTAGTGGCTTCATCAGTTTACATTCTCACCAACAGTGAACTAAGACTCCCTTTTCTACATCCTCACCAATATTTGTTATTTGTAGTCTTTGTGGTGGTGATGGCCATCCTGACAGGTGTGAGGGAATATCTCATTGTGGTTTTGATTTGTGTTTCTATGATGACTAACAATGTTGAGCATCTTTTTTTGTGACTGTTAGCACATCTGTATGTCTTCTTTGGAAAAATGTCTATTCAAGTCTTCTGTGCATTTTTAATTGTTTTTTTTATATTGAATTGTTTGAGTTGCATATATATTTTGAATATTAAGCCTGTATTCGTCATATCTTTTGACCAGTATTTTCTTCCATCAAATATTTTCTTCCATTCTGTTGGTTGTCTTTTTGTTTTGTTGAGGTTTCCTGTGTTATGCAAAAGCTTTTACGTTTAATTAGATCCCATTTGTTTATTTTTTTCCTTTTCTTTTGCCTTAGGACACAGGTCCAAAGTTTTTTGCTGTAATTTATAATCAAAGAGTGTTCTGCCTATGATTTCTTCTATGAGTCTTATGGTTTCCAGCCTTACATTTAGGTCTTTAATTTATTTTGGGTTTATTTTTGTATATAGTATGAGACAGTATTTTCATTCTTTCACGTGTAGCTTTCCAGTGTTCCCAGCACCAGTATTGAAGACACTGTGTTTTCCGCATTGTATATTTTTGCCTCCTTTGTTGTAGATTAACTGACCATAAGTGTGGGGGTTTATTTCTGGGGTCTCTATTTTGACCCATTACTCTGTGTGTCTGTTTCTTGGGTCCCTACCATACTGTTTTGATTACCGTGTAGTCTGAAGTCAGGAAATGTGATACCTTCAGCTCTGTTCTTCTGTCTCAAGATGATTTTGGCTATTCTGTGTCTTTTGTGGTTCTATATAAATTTTAAGATTATTTGTTCTACTTCTGTGAAAAATACCATTGGTATTTTGGTAGAGATTGCACCGAATCTGTAAATTGCCTTGGGTAATATGGTCATTTTAACAATATTCTTCCAGTCCATGAAGATGGATTCCCGTCTTTCCATCTGTGTAGTCTTCAGTTTCTATCGTTAGTGTCTTAAACTTTCTGAGTGTATGTCCTTTGGCACTTCCCAGGTGGCTCAGTGGAAGAGAATCCACCTACCAAGCAGGAGACACAGGTTCAATCCCTGGGTCAGGAAGATTCCCTGGAGGAGCAAATGGCAACTCACTCCAGTATTCTTGCCTGGGAAATTCCATGGACAGAGGGGTCAGGCAGATTACAGTCCATAGGGTCTCAAGAGTTGGACATGACTGAGCACGCATGACAGATGTGTCTTTTACCTTTTTAGTTATATTTATTCCTAGGTATTTTTTATGTGCTCCTGTGTTAGATACATATATATTTACAGTTATATCTTTTTCTCAGATTGCTCCTTGGATCATTATGTAATGTCCTTCTTTATCTCTTGTTACAATCTTTGTTTTAAAGTCTGTTTTGTCTGATACAAATATTGCTACCCTGACTTTCTTTTGACTTCCATTTGCATAGAATACCTTTTTCCGTTTCCTCACTTTTAGTCTGTATGTGTCTTAAGATCTGAAGTGATTCTCTTACAAGCAGCCTGTATATGGGTCTTGACTTTGTATCATTCAACCAATCTGTGTCTTTTGATTACAGCATTCAGCCCATTTACATTTAAAGAAATCATTGATAGGTATATTCTTATTGCCATTTTGTTCACTGTTTTGGGCTTGTTTCTGTAGGTTCTTTTTTGCTCCTTTTTTCTTCTTTTGTTCCCTTTCCTTGTGAGTTGATGACTATCTTTAGTGTTATGTTTGTATTCCTTTGGCTTCCCTACCAGCTCAATTGATAAAAAACCTGCCTGCAAGCAGAAGACCCAGGTTTGATCCCTGGGTAGGGAAGAGCCCCTGGGGAAGGAAATGACAACCCCCTCCAGTACTCTTGCCTGGAGAATTCCGTGGACAGAGTAGCAGGGCAGGCTACCATCTGTGGGATCCCAAGGAGTTGGATACAACTGAGTGAGGCTAACTTTCTTTTCTTTCTTTGGATTCCTTTGTCTCTGTGTGTCTGTCTGTCTGTCTCTCTCTTTGTGTGTGTGTGTGTGTGTGTGTGTGTGTGTGTATGTGTGTGTATTTATTACATATTTTTGGTTTGTGGTTACCATGAGTTCTATCTATCTATCTACCTATAATTGTTTTAAGATGCTGATCTCTTAATTTCAAATGCATTTTAACATCCCTGAATTTTAAAATTCTCCTCCCCTCATGATTACTGTTTTTGACATCGTATTTTACATCTTTTTGTTTTGTGTATCCCTTAACTGATTATTTTAGATCTTGATGATTTTGCTGTTTTTGCCTTTTAACCTTCTCACTAGCTTTGTACATGATTGATTTACTACCTTTACTGTATATTTGCCTTTATTGATGAGCTTTTTCCTTTTATAATTTTCATGTTTCTGGTTGTGGCCTTTTCTTTTTCAGTTTGAAATCCCTTTAACATTTCTTGTAGAGCTGGTTTGGGTGGTGGTAAACTCCTTCAGCTTTTGCCTGTGTGTAAAACTTTAGATCTCTCCATCAAATCTGAAAGAAAGCCATGTTGGGTCCAGTATTCTAGGTAGTACATTTTCCCGTTTTGTCACCCTAAATATATCATGCCACTCCCTTCTGACCTTTTAATAGTCTCTCTTTATTTTTAATTTTTGCCATTTTAATTAGAATGTGTCTTGGTGTGGTCTTCTTTGGGCTGATCCTGTTTGGGACTCTCTGCTTCCTGAATCTGGATGTCTGTTTCCTTTCCTTGGTTAGGGAAGTTTTCAGGTATTTTGTCTTCAGGTATGTTCTCTGCCCCTTTCTTTGTCTCTTCTCTTTCAGGCTCCTATAACCTGAGTGTTGGTGTGATTGATGTTGTTCCAGAGGTCTTGTAAACTGTCCTCATTGATTTTTGTCCTTTTTTTTTTCTGTTCAGCTTCAGTGATTTCTACTTTTGTCCAGCTCACTGATTCATTCCTCTGTATAATTTAATCTACTGTTGATACCATCTAGTGTATTTTTCATTTCAATTATTATATTCTTCATCTCTCTTTAGTTCTTCTTTATATATTTTCTAACTCATTGTTAAAAACTTCTAGCTTCTCACTCTGTTTATTGTCCACTCTTTTCCTGAGTTCTTTGATCATCTTAATGATCATTACCTTGAACTCTTTATTGAATAGGTTGCCTGTCTCTACCTCACTTGATTCTTCTCCTGAGGTTTTATTGTTCCTTCATTTGGAACATGTTCCTCTGTCACCTCCTGTTGCCTAAGTTGCTGTTTTTATTTCTTTGTGTTTGGTAGTTGGCTGTGCTTCCTGACGTTGGTGAAGTGGGCTTTGTACAAGACATCCTGTGCATCCCAGTAGCACATTGCCCTCTGGTCACAGAGCTGATTGCTCTAGGCATGGGGCCTTCTGTTGTGGCAGGCTGACAGCCGTGGGTGGTCTGGTCAACGTGGTTGGTCTCCAGTCTGGTTGTCAACCAAGACCCTGCCTGAAGCAGGGTATGATTTTCAGAGAGAGTGGGGACTTTTGAGGTGGGCAGCACCCCTGAAGTTGTCTCCTAGGTTATCTCAGGTATGTTGAGATGACTAAATATGATAATGAAGGTAGGCAGTTGGCACAGTTCCTGGCATATACTTTGGGCACTATGAATGGTATCTGCTATTATTCATTCATTGCCTTATTTAATAAGCACTTTTTTAGGGTGTGGTTTTTTAGATCCTATGCTAGGTGCTTAGGACAAAGCTGTTAAGGTCCTGTTGAGGTTTTTGTCAGGATTGAAAGAAATAATACATGCAAAATATTTAGTGCACTTCCTAACTCACAATAATGTTTCAGTAAATGTTTGTCTATAAGTATTGAGTCTAATTGAAAAAGAGTGAGAAAAATTCTTACATTTTTTTCTATGTGTCTTTTGGTCACTTGGCTACAGGACTGAGCCATGTTTGGTTACAAAAAATAGATTTTATTGATCAAAGTAATGTCAGCTTCCAGACTGATAGTTTTCAGATGTTGTTTTTAAGTCAGAATTAAAAGTTTAGGAATAACTGGCAAATAAAAGAACACTGGCATCTTCTGAATGCAGGCACTTAAATCATTAAGTGTTAGCTAAGTTAAAAATACCCATGTGCAACATGTGATTGTCTTTATTTTCCTGACCAAGAATGGACAGATTTGCCCATCTGCAGGAGACGTAAGTTGTGGTATAGCCACACGACAGAATTCTGCAATGAAGATGAACATACTTCAACCGCAAGCTATGTATGGGCAACTCACAAACACAGGGTTGAGTGAAGGAAGCCAGACACTGAATGATTCTATTTATATGAGTTCCAAAACAGGAAAAGCACATCTATGGTATTATAAGTCTGGGCAGTGTTTGCCCTCAGAAAGGCATTGGCTGGGAGGGGGCTCCAGGCATGTTGGTAGTGCTGTTTCTTGAGATAAGTGCCGAGTACACAGGTATATTTTGTAAAATTTTACTGGACAGAACACTTGTGTGCATTTTAATGTATTCTTGATATAGTTTGATAAAAAAGTTTTAAAAACTGATAGAGTGCCCCTTCTTTCTGTGCCTGCACAGCCCAGGCAGGAGAGGCAGGCTCCCAACTTGGTGATTGAGAAGGAACTAGATTTCCAGGCAGGGGGATAAAGGGAAAGGAAGTCATATTTATTCAGTCTGTGGAGAACTTTGTTTTGAGGCTCAGTAACAAAAATAGTTTCATGTCTTCTGGACAATAATTTTCTCTTTTTGTTTATTTTATAATATCTCTTGACTATTGTAAATGTTGCAACAGGGGGCACTTTCCTCTGCAGTGGCTGCTACTGAGAGTTTTGGGGTCTGCCTCTGGCAAGTGCAGGAATTGTATCTTTAGATGTCACCCTGAGTTTTTTATTTCCTGTCTTCCTTTTCCAATTCACTCATTTGTTTAAAAAAAAATGTAATGCATGTGTTTCCTTTGTCCAGATTCACTCACTTATTTTTTAAAAGTTGAGGTATATGTTTTCCTTTACCCCTAGTCACTCATTTGTTAGAGAAAACATGATAGTATGTGTGTGTCTTTTTTTTTTTCTTTTTTACAGTTCAGTCACGCCGTGCATCGTGTAGGTTCTTAGTTCCGCAACCAGGGATTGAACATGAGGTCCCTGCATTGAAAGTGTAGAGTCTTAACCACTGGACTACCAGAGAAGTCCCAGTATATGTGTGCCTTTCAATGGCTTTGATTCTTTTTGGAGAAAAATGGTGTACAAATAAACAAATCAGTGCAGAAAACATGGATAGCAACCTTACGTGTGTTGAGCATTTCCACCACTTATTTCAGAGGATGTTACAGGGGAAGAGTGTGGTTTGGAGGGGCTGACTTGGCACATAGAAGGTGCCCAAAACACTGGTGAGGCATTGGCCAGCAGGGCAAGGATGGAACACAGAGGACCACATGAGGCCTCTGCTTTCTCCAACTGCCAGAAAGCAGAGAGAAGTTCACTCTGGTCTGGTTCAGTAGCTCTGGACTTGGAGCCAGAAAATCTGGGTTCCATTCACCCTCTTTTTCATGGGCTGCGAGACAAATCCTTGTCCTGGGACAAATCCCTTGTCCTTTAAGAACCTTTGTCCAGGAGAAGGTCTCCATCAGGCACTGCCTGGGGCCTGGGTCTCCTGTCCAGACTGTGGTCCCTCCCCTGGAGCAGCAACCAAATATGAAGGGGACTCTTTTTTTTTTTTTTTGGTTGAAATATAGTTGACTTTATGGGCTTCCCTAGTTGATCTGTAGTACAGAACCCACTTGCCAATGCGAGAGACCTGGGTTCAGTCCCTGGGTCAGGAAGATCCCCTGGAGAAGGAAATGGCAACCCACTCCAGTATTCTTGCCTGGGATATCCTATGGACGGGGGCATGGCAGGCTACAGTCTGTGGGGTTGTAAAGAGTTGGACACAACTTAGTGACCAAGAAAACAACATTGTTGGTTTACAATGTTGTGTTAATTACTGCTGTGCAGAAGAGTGATTCAGTTATACCTATCTATCTATCTATCTATCTATATACACATTCTTTTTTAATATTCTTTTCCATTATAGTTTATCATAGGATATTGAGTATAGTTCTCAGTGCCATACAGTAGGACCCTGTCGTTTATCCATTCTGTATATAAAAGCTTACATCTGCTAACCCCAACCTCCCACTCCTCCCTCCCACAACCCCACTCTCCCTTGGCAATCCCCTGTCTGTTCTCTGTGTCTCATAAATAGGTTCATTTGTGTCATATTTTAGATTCCACATGTGAGTGATCATATGGTATTTGTCTTTCTTGACTTACCTCACTTAGTATGATAATCTCTGCATCCATGTTGCTGCAAAGGGCATTGTTTCATTCTTTTATTATATCCATCAGTTCAGTCGTTCAGTCATGTTTGACTCTTTGTGACCCCATGGACTGCAGCACACCAGTCTTCCCTGTCCATCTGTGGAGCTTTCTCAAATTCATGTTCATCGAGTCGGTGATGCCATCCAACCATCTCATCCTCTGTCATCTCCTTCTCCTCCTCCTTTCAATCTTTCCCAACATCAGGGTCTTTTCCAGTGAGGCAGTTCTTCACATCAGGTGGCCAAAGTATTGGAGCTTCAGCTTCAGCATCAGTCCTTCCAATGAACATTCAGGACTGATTTCCTTTAGAATTGACTAGTTGGATCTCCTTGTAGTCCAAGGGACTGAGTCTTATTCCATTGTATGTATGTATACCATATCTTTATTCATCTATCGATGAACATTTATGTTGTTTCCATGTCTTGACTATTGTGAATAGTGCTGCTGTGAACATAGGGGTGCATGTGTGTTTTTGAATTGGAGTTTTGTCCAGATATATGCCCAGGAGTGGGATTGCTGGCTTATATGGTAATTCTATATTTAGTTTTCCGAGGAGCCTCCATACTGTTTTCCACAGTGGTTGCACCAGCTTACATCCCCACCAACAGTGTATGAGGGTTCTGAAGGGGACTCTTAACTCTGTCTCCTCTTTCTGTCTTGGTTCTCTCCACCAGAGTTCCTGGGGATGCTTGGTAACTTGGGAACATCCAGTGCCACCTATTCACATTCATAGGACTCAGAAGAACAGGCAGTCACAGAACCCAGCAAGACGGCTGGGGGTGCTTTACTGTGTGCCTGCTCCCCTTAAGCAGGCTCAGCAGCTCAGGAGCCTGGGGGAGCTGGCAACCCAGGCAGGCAGAGACAGACCAGCCCCCTCTCTTGCCCTGTCGTTTGAGGAGCCTGTATGCTCTTTGTTTTGAGCTGACGAGGGTGGACTTGAAATGCTGCTAGGAGAACTCATCTCCCAGAAGTATGTTAATCATGTCCCACAAATGCAGTACAGAAAGGTTTACACCCCCAGCCTGGAGTAGCTGAGCCTTTGCCCTTGGGGGAGGCAGGGCCGAGGTCCTGCGGAGTCCTGTGAGTTTGACCCTCTGGGGAATAAGCTGTTTCTTAGCCTCTCTGTTTGGACTGTATTGCCTTGTTCCTTTTAACGACATCATGAGAAACGCTGGGCTGGATGAAGCACAAACTGGAATCAAGATTTCTGGGAGAAATATCAATAACCTCAGATATGCAGATGACACCACCCTTATGGCAGAAAGTGAAGAAGAACTAAGGAGCCTCTTGATGAAAGTGAAAGAGGACAGTGAAAAAGTTGGCTTAAAGCTCAACATTCAGAAAACTAAGATCATGGCACCTGGTCCCATCACTTCATGGCAAATAGATGGGGAAACAGTGACAGACTTTATTTTTTTGGGCTCCAAAATCACTTCAGATGGTGATTGTAGCCATGAAATAAAAAGACACTTACTCCTTGGAAAGAAAGTTATGACCAACCTAGATAGCATATTAAAAAGCAGAGACATTACTTTTCAACAAATGTTCATCTAGTCAAGGCTATGGTTTTTTCAATGGTCATGTATGGATGTGAGAGTTGGACTATAAAGAAAGCTGAGCACCGAAGAACTGATGCTTTTGAACTGTGGTGTTGGAGAAGACTCTTGAGAGTCCCTTGGACTGCAAGGAGATCCAACCAGTCCATCCTAAAGGAGATCAGTTCTGAATATTCATTGAAAGGACTGATGTTGAAGCTGAAGCTCTAATACTTGGCCACCTGATGTGAAGAGCAGACTCATTTGAAAAGACCCTGTTGCTGGGAAAGATTGAAGGTGGGAGAAGAAGGGGATGACAGAGAATGAGATAGTTGGATGGCATCACCAACTCAATGGACATGAGTTTGGGTAAATTCCATGAGTTGGTGATGGACAGGGAGGCCTGGTGTGCTGCAGTCCATGGGGTCACAAAGAATCGGGCATGATGGAGCAACTGAACTGAACAATGTGCTATAAGCATTGCACCCCCTAAAGCAGGGCGCATGCTGCCCTCAGTATAACCTTTTCCCAACTCAGTCTGGGAGAAAGGACACCCCTCCACTGCAGCCTTGGTGCTTCCTTAGATCAAGCCACACCCTTACTTAAGCCCTTTAGTAGTTTCTCATTGCTACAGGTTCTCCATTAGAAAGGACAGTAGTCATGTATGGATGTGAGAGTTGGACTATGAAGAAAGCTGAACGCTGACGAATTGATGCTTTTGATCTTGAAAGGATCAAGATCCTTTCTGATCTGGTCCCTGCCTGCCTCTCTAGGTTCTACTCCAGTCCCTTTCCCCCTCACCCCCTGGGCTCCACCCATCTCCAACATCTGAAAGTCCCCTTTGCAGCGGCTTCTCTGACTTTATTTTCCCTCAGGTTGAATTAATATCTCCTTCATCTGGGGCTCTACAACATACTTCATGTGTCAAAGTGATAGAAATTGCATAAGATTTTCATTTGTGCTTGTACATACATGCCACCCTGTTTGTGAGCCTTTGGAGGGGAAGAACAAGAGTTACTTAGTCCTGTGTCCCCAGCTCAGGGTCTGGCCCAGGGCTCCGTAAACATTTGTTGCGCCAGTGGGGTTGGAGCATAACGATACCTGCAACTGTGCTGGAACAGGGGGACTGCCTCTTGAGCATTTTGTCTGCTCTTGTGTTGTTCTAGTCCTTTTCCCTCCCTTTTGCTTCTCAGGGTATCTCTTCTAGCTTTTCTCCTCCTTCCATTTGACAGTTATAAGCTTCACAGAAGAACTGTAGTTTTCTTGAGAGAACGGTATCCTTGATTGCTAAATTAATATGCTATATTCACAAACCAGGTTTGGTTAGAATGACTGCATTCTTACCAGGACATTGCTGACTGCATAGCAGTCCTTTAGAAGTCAAGGAAAACATACTCTTTTTATTTCAAAAATAATGTTAGACTTACAGAGGAATTGAAAAAATAAGAGTTCATGGATATCCTTCACCCAGATTCCACTAGTGATAGCGAGTTATACAGCCGTAGTACAGTGATCAAAACCAGGAAAGTAACACGGGTACAATATTTTTATTGTATCTTATGTGACGTTCTATAGTTCTTACCTAATGTTCCTTTTCTGTTTCAATATCTGCTTCAGGATCCCAACTTGCTCCTAGTTGTGTCTCAGACTCTTCCAGTCTATAACAGTTCCTGATTTCTTTCCTTGCTTTTATGAACTTGACATCTCCGAGGAGTACCGATCAGTTACGTAGAAGCGTTTTCTTTGCTTCTGGTTAGTTTCCAGGTGATTGAAGTTCCCTGAGGTGTGTGGTCAGGGTGAGTTCTGCATAAGTGCTTCCTCTTCCTTTCCCTTCTCAGCCTGCTTGATTCTCTTGGGATTCTCTGGAGCAAGAGTCAGGGGAAGAAGCCATTCTGTGGAGGTGACCAGTGTTTCTTGACCTTGGCTGGTCACCTTCATAGTCAGAGTTCCCAATCACATCTGCAGTCAACTATACAGTTAACCATGCACATTGACCTTGGGATGGCACAGACTCTTTCTTGCTCCTCCTCCTCCTCTGCACATCTCCCCTTGCCCAGTTGTCCTTGTTGATAAGAGGTGAGAGGAGGAGGCTTTAGGACTGGCACACCTGTGCATACACTTTCCTGGAGTCATGCTCTGCGATACCTTTGCCAAGTCTGCTCGGGGACTGGCTGGTGTGCAAGCGTAAGGGGGACATGTGCTGAGCCTTATAGCCCTCCTGCTACTCACCAGTGATGGGCTGTGTGGCCCATGAAGTTAGGGACAAGGGCAGAGGCCTGGGAGAGGAGGCAGCTGCGGTACCAAAGTGTCAGTCAGCTCAGCCCCAGCACATTCAGTCACAGCACTTTCAGTCAATCCTGGGGTTTTTAAGGAATGCTGAAAGAACACCCTAGAATCCAGTCACTTAGTTCATTCACTCAAATTTTCATCCACCCATTTATTTGAACAGAGTAAGGCCTGGTTCGTTTTTATTGTTATTTTGGTTATTGCTGTCATTAAGTATAAGGACATAGGGATGAATACAACTCAAGCCCTGCCCTCAGAGTGCTGGAGGGGGTGAGGAGGAAGGGAGGCAAGCCACAGAAGACCTCAGCATCATGTGACAAGGGCTCTGTTGAAGGGATTTGTTAAGTTTGTGGGAGCAAGGGAGAGGGAGTGACTTAATTGTGACAAGATGTGCAGTGTATGGGGCAGGTGATGATGCTAAAGGATTTAGAAGGGTTAGGCCGACAAACAGGGAAGGAACTCATGTTCCATCTAGGGGAACAGCTCGTGCAAGGGCCTGGAGTACAGAAAGCCTGTAGTTAGCTGAAGAAATAGAAAACTCCCCACACCTTCACTCCTTCATTCATTCATCTACCCATTTGTTCTGGGCCAGCTTTTCTGGGAACAGGGCCACCAAGCTGAGGCAGATCTGGCCTTGCCTAAGGGTCTCACAGCTAGGGTGGGGAGCTGTACAGTTATTATGAGAGCACTCATATACATAGTGCTTTAGGGAGGAGAGAGGGATGGTAGGGAAGCCTTCTTGGAGGAGGATATCTTTAAGGTTTGATTGGAAAAGGAATTGAGCAATAAAGAAGCAGAGATGGTCACTCTTTGTAGAGAGAGTATCATGTGCCAAGGCTCAGGGGTCATCTGTTTATTCATTCACTTATTATATTTATTCATTCAAAAAATATGTATTGAATACCAGCTATGTGTCTGTACTATGCATAAAGATTTCAAAGTGAACAATTATGGACCTTACATGGAGGGTTTTAGTTACTTTCGGCTAAATTACGCTTTGGTGACAACCCCCAAATCTCAGTGGTTTATGACAGTCAAGGTTTATTTATTAACTTTTTTGTTTGTTTATTTTTGGCTGCACTGGATTTTCTTTCCTGCTCTTGGGCTTTTTCTAGTTGTGGTGAGTGAGGGCTGATCTTTGTTGTGGTGAGCAGGCTTCTCATTGAAGTGGCTTCTCTTATTGTGGAGCACTGGCTGTAGGCACAGGCTTCAGTAGTTGTGCACAGGTTGAGTTGCTCCATGGCATGTGGGATATTCCCAGACTAAGGATTGAACCCATGTCCCCTGCATTGGCAGGTGGAGTCTTATCCATTGGACCACCAGGGAAGTCCCATAAGGTTTATTTTTCACTCAAGTTATGTGTTCACTGCTGGTGACAAAGAGGAGAGATGGTAGACCCGTGAACTGGCTCTTAAAGATTCTGCTCCAAAGAGGCAAATGTCTCTTCCACTCTCATTTGGGAAAGTGCATCACCTGGCCAAGTTTGACATCAGTGGGTTAGGGATGGGTAAACCTCCCACAGAGAAGGGCAGTGCATATTTTGAGCAATAAGGCAACCTACCATATGATCTGAGGAAAGGTAGCTTAATATGACAGGAATGTCCAATATGAGGGCAACTGAAAAAATAAATTTTAAGGAGAAGACAGATCATGCACGGCCTTGAGGACCAGGCTGAAGAGTTTGGACTCATGTCTGGCAGTGGAGAGCCATGGCAGGTTTGAAAAATTCTATTGAGGACTGTTCAGCAAAGAAGTGTTAAGATCTTACCTGCACTTTAGAAAAATCATTTCAGTATTAGCAGGAGAATGGCTGGCAGGGGTTTAGGCTAGAGATAGGAAGAGCAATTGGGAAATGTGGGGGGTACCATAGTACAGAGAACAAAGTGGGTTCCAACTAAGGTTGGAACAGGAGAGAAGAGGAAGAGAGGGCTTCAAGAGATGTCAGGACTAGAATTGAGGGAGTTATTGTTCAACAGATAGTTCAGAGAGAAAGAACGAAAGAGTATGTGTTCCAGTGGCACCTTGTGCACCAATGAAGTAACCAATAAATTAATTGCTTATAGAGTGAGCCCTGATTAAATATTTCTCCATTAAAATTTTTTTTGATAATTAAAAAAATTTAATGCTTACTTTTTTGGAGTATATATTCTATGATTTTGACAAATGCATGGACTTGTATAACCACTACACAGTTAAGATCATGAAAAGTCTTTCTTGTGGAGCTTCTCTTTGTTAAGCCATTCCTTCCCTCCAACTCCTGGAAACCCTGATCTGTTTTCTGCTGGTATAGTTTTGCCTTTTTCAGAATGTTGTATAAATGGAATCATATGGTATGTAGCTGGAGAAGGGCATGGCAAGAATACTGGAGTGGGTTGCCAAGGACAGAGGAACTTGGTGGGCTACAGCCCATGGAGTTGCAAGGAGTCCCACAGGACTGAGGGACTAACATACACATACACACGTGGTAGCCTTTTAAGTCTACCTTCTTTTACTTAGCATAGTGCATTTGAGATTCATTCAAGTTTTTTGCATGTATCAGTGTTTCCTTTTTATTACTAAGTAGTATTTAATTGTATGGCTGTACCACATGTATTTTTTTTTTTTTTAAATGTCCCAGATCACTTTTCATTATTCTCTATACTCTGAAATGTTGATTTTTTTATGTGCTACCCCAGGCAGGGCATTTCTGTTTCTTGCTGAACACCTTGTGTCCTTCGGTCTCCCTGTGCTCAGTCAGGAAAAGCCTTTTCTGGTTGGTTCCCTAGGCTCAAAGGTAGAGTTTTGCTTTCTTTCTTTGATGTGAGGACTCATTTCCTGCTTAGAGTCCCATATGTAAACAACCCCCCCTTGCACAGCTTCCTGTGTAACATCATCAAACATCCCACCAGCAGCCGTTACTCAGGAGTATCAGAGGTTAATTGCACTTCCTACATCTTATGCTGCAAAAGCATATTGCAAAGTCCTGTGAAGTCACTGAGAGCTGGTGGACATTCAACTTTCCCAGACATTTCCAGATGGCCTTTGGATGGAATGCGGAAATTGGTCTCAGCCTCTTCTCTTATATCTTTGAGTAATGTAGTATAAGAGTAATGTAAGATTTTCTATGCATTGCAGAATCCTGTGGGGTCACTTGGCTAGAAAACCATGTTTTCTTCATCCCACAGGTTATAATAGTTCAGATCCAGAAAGTTGCTGGAAATTTGGGGTTAAACAGCTTCAAATGCTCCAAAGATGCAGATCCCACAGGACAAAATTCAAAGGAATGATTTAAAACAGCAACAACCATTTTGCTGAGTTCAAAAGCAATTACTTTAAAAAGCTATCTGTTGCATTAGTAGATAGTAAACTAAAAAACTTTTTTTAAAAATTAAACTTTAAATGATATGTGGGGACAAACTTTGCTTATCAAATTTACTATTTTTCAATGAGAAGAAAGTGTTTACAAGTTACCATTAAAATAACATTCTTTTCAAATTATAAACACAATGTTTAAAGCATGCTAATTGTAGAAAATTAGAAAACACATAATTAAGAAAAATTATTCATAATTTCCAAACCCAGAGATGGATATCTGCAAATAAAAATGTTGAGATCTGACTGTTAATAATGCAGTAGGTTCAGCTTTTTTGTTTGACCTTGAATTCAACTCAATATGACCATGTCACAGGATTTAATGGCTGCCCAGTATTGTTTTGTGGATCTGCTACTAGTCTTTTATTGTTGACCGTTTCTGTTTTTTCCTGTTTTTCACTTTATATATATATGAAATTAACACTGTGGCAGAAATACCCTGTGCTTTTCTCTTAGTCTATGTCCTTAGAAGGGGATTTGCTGGGTGGTCTGGGGTTTTGGTTGTAAAGATCAGAGATTCAGCCTGTCATTTTGAGGACGGTAGAATTTATGGTAAGGATTCTTAACCTGGGAGATGGTTGGAACCAGGGTGCTCAAGGATGGCTGCTCTTTCTGGCCCAAGAGTCAATGCTCCAGGATTGACTTGGCAAAAGTGGGGTGCAACAGAGCTGGAGGGCTGAGTGTGGACACTAAGGGAAAAGGCTCCTGGTGCATGAAGGGATAATGGGGTGCACATCCAGGGCCAGCTGCTCCCGCTAGTTGAGATTCTCCATGTCATCAGAGCTACTGGAGGTCACAGATAACCGTCTACTCGAGAAGATGGGGAACCAAGTACTTGCTTTTCTTTTCCCATTAGAGAGTGGCATGAGGGGAGATGCAGAGCAAGTTGTGGGGCTAGACCCTGTAGCTCCCTGTCTGATCTAGGTTCTGTCAAGGTCCAGGCCCTTCAAACCACTTACCTAGATTAGGTTACCCTGTTATGTTAGGATACCCAGGTGTTCCATCTCCGGGATTCTGGAGAGTCCTGAGCATGTGTTGAGGCCCTGCGCCCCCTCGTGGTCACTTTCTCCATTACTAGCACAATGGGCGTGGATGAAGTTTGGGGCAGCCTCTAAGCTCCCAGATCTAGGGAAATCTCTCACAGATCCATACTTTCCTGGCAGCCAAAAGGCATGTGCTACTCCCAACTCTCTCTTAACTTGCTGTGTGACTCTGGCCACTTTTTATTTCACAGAGCCTCAGGTCGGCCAGAGGGGAGAGCGTAGGGCCTTCCTAGAAAGATAGAGTTCCAGAAAGATCCCCTTCTGGGTCTCATTTTGCATGCATGCATGCTCAGTCATGTCTGACTCTTCGCGACCCCATGGACTGTAGCCCGCCAGGCCCCTCTGTCCATGGAATTCTCTGATCAAGAATACTGGAGTGGGTTGCCATTCCCTTCTCCAGGGTCTCACTTCAGTCATCTGTGAAATGAGGAAAGTGATGCTGACCTCATTTGACTTGAGGAAGGGCTCAGAACTTCTTTAGCTCCTGCCCACTTTGGCCTGGTGGGGGACCCAGAGTTGGCTGGAGCAGGTACGGGCAGTGTGGTAAGCAGATTCCAGGGAGCACTGGGTTTGTGCCCTTTCATGGCATCCACTAAAGGCTGCTAATTGAGAGATGAGCTGTCTGGTTTCATGAGGATCACTCCCACCACCTCAGGGTAAATAGGAGTCAGAGAGAATGTGGCCAGCATGGCAGCGTGCTCAGAGCCAGGCCCCTCTGGAAGGCTGGAGGGAGAGGGACTCCCTGATGTGGGAGTGCCTGGGAGACTTCTTGGAGAAGAAAGCAGTACACAGATCTCATGGGCTTCAGGGGTCGGACAACTGTGAGTTCAGAGGGCAGGCACTTCAAACAGGAAAATAGAGCTCAAAAACCAATCTGAGGGGGTGACATCAGCAGGAATGGCAGAATAAGGAAATCCTCTCTTCCATAAAAGCAAGGAGAACACTGGAAAAAATGGTCAAAACCAATGTTTTCGGACCTTTGGAAATTACCCAAAGGCTTGAAACAATCCAAGGAGTATTCATCGAAAACAAATAGCTAAGGGAATTCCCTGGCGGTCCAGTGCTTAGGAGAGGTTAGGATTCAGTGCTTTCACTGCCAGGGGCCAGGAACTGGTCAGTGAGCCAAGATCCCACAAGCTGCTTGGCATGGCAAGCAAGAACAAACATCAACAACAAAACAAAAAAGGAAGTGGCAAAAACCAATGGCTAAATTGTGGTAAGAATAGTTAACTTTGCAGAGTTATAACTTGCCTGGATGGCATCACCGACTCGATGGACACGAGTTTGAGTAAACTCCGGGAGTTGGTGATGGACAGGGAGGCCTGGCGTGCTGTGATTCGTGGGGTCGCAAAGAGTCGGACACGACTGAGCGACTGAACAGAACTGAACTTGCCTTAGTCCCATCCACTTCTCTATAGCCGAGTAGTCACCTTGAAACCCAATAGCTCCACAGCTGTAGTGAAAATCAGCAGCCTGGCAGCCACTGGAAGGAGCAGAACAGAATATAAACTCCTCCAAAGCTCAGTTCCTAGATACCTGGTGTTTTTTGACCTATCTGGTGCTTCCTTAAGTGAGCTCCCTTGAAAGGTTGTGTGTATTTGACCCAACTTGAAGCTTGCTTAATGCAAGCAAGTGTTTTTTTTTTTTTTCCTGAGAGCATTGGTTGAAAATGATTGGCGACAGTCTTTTAACATCACAGTTGCCTTAGGCAGTGATAACAGGCAGGGCAAACAAGAAGACGACCAAAAATTTTAAAGGAAAACTTAGGGAATAAGCTGTCCGCAGAGGGCTTTGAAAAACTTTGGCATATTCCTAGGAATCTAAAAGGCCACTCATATGTGTAGGGCTGTGCACATTCTCAGGGAAGACCTGGGAAGGCCCTAAGCTCTCACCTCTGACTTATCTTGAAACTCTGTGCAACAGAAAGTGAAGGCTAAGACAGACTTGTAAACTGTCTGCCTGAGCATTGAAGGAGTTCCTCAACACACACAAAGAACCCCTTGGCAAATGCTGAGAGACTTCTTTATTCCAGGCGTTTAAGGGACTCTGTCCAGTCACTACTGACTACTACCAAAGAGAATAGCATGCAGATGGTGACTGCAGCCATGAAATTAAAAGACACTTGCTCCTTGGAAGGAAAGCTATGACAAACCTAGGTAACATGTTAAAAAGCAGAGACATCACTTTGCTGACAAGGTCCATATTGTCAAAGCTGTGGTTTTTCCAGTAGTCATGTACAGATGTGAGAGTTGGACCATAAAGAAGGCTGAGTGCCAAAGAATTGATACTTTTGAATTTTGGTGCTGGAGAAGACTCTTGAGAGTCCCTTAGACTATCAAGGAGATCAAACCAGTAATACATAAAGGAAATCAATCCTGGATATTCATTGGAAGGACTATTGCTGAAGCTGAAGCTCCAATACTTTGGCCACTTGATGTGTAGAGCCAGCTCATTGGAAAAGACCCTGATGCTTGGAAAGATTGAAGGCATAAGGAGAAGTGGGCAGTAGAGGATGAGATTGTTGGATAGCATCACCAACTGAATGGACATGAATTTGCGCAGACTGGGTGATAGTGGGGGACAGGGAAGCCTGGTGTGCTGCAGTCCATGGGGTCACAAAGAGTTGGACATGACTTACCAACAGAACAACAATAGTCAGAGAGAGACTTCAGTAGCTACACACAACAAACGAAAGTCAATAAACAAACTGTAGCACCAAGAAAACCTAGCAACAGCAAACTCTGGTGTCCACAGTTGCCATATTGTATTATCTAAATATCCAATTTTATACAAAAATTATGACACATGCCAAGAAATAAGAAAAATTGGTCCATTAACAGGAAAACAAGCAATCCACAGAAACTATCCCTAAAGAAACCCAAATGTTGGTCTTATTAGACAAATACTTTAAGCCAGTTATTTAAAATATGTTCAAAGAACTAAAGGAAACCATGTCTAAAGAATGAAAGAAGAGTATGAGACCGATGTGTCATCAAATAGGGAATGTCAATAAAGAGGCTTTAAAAAGAACCAAACACAAATTCTGGAGTTGAAAGTACAGTGAATGAAATAAAAATTCAGGTGATGAGCTCAAGAGCAAATGTGAGTTGGCTGAAGAAAGGGTCAGCCAACTTGAAGATAGGTAAAGTGAGATAATCTAATCTGAGGAACAGAAAGAAAAAAGAAATGAATAGAAATCTAGATATCCATAGGAAATTAGTATACTAACAAAAGCATAATGGGAGTCCCAGAGGAGAGGAGGGCTTCCCTAATAGCTCAGATGGTAAAGCATCCACCTACAATGCAGGAGACCAGGGTTTGATACCTGGATTGGGAAGATCCCCTGGAGAAGGAAATGGCAACCCACTCCAGTATTCTTGCCTGGAGAATCCCATGGACAGAGGAGTCTGGCAGGCTCCAATCCATGGGGTCTCAAAGAGTAGGATACACCTGAGTGACTAACACACAGAGGAGAGGAGAGAGAGAGGTAGAATATTTGAAAAAATAATGGCCCCAAACTTCTCAAATTTGATAAAAATATTAATAGATACATTCAAGAAGTTCAGTGGATTCCAAGAAAGATCAACTCTAGAACCTATCCAAGGCACATCATAATGAGACTATTGAAAATCACAGACTGAGGGACTGTTGATAGCAGCAAGAGAGAAATAATTTATCACATAAAAATTTCCTCAGTAAGATTAACAGTCAGCTTCTCATCAGAAACCAGGGAGGTCAGAAGGCCATGGGATGAAATTCAAAGGGCTGAAAGAAAAGGCATATCAGCCATTAATTTGGTATCTAGCAAAACTATCCTACAAAAAGAAAATAAACGTGCAATCAAGTCTTCCCAGATAAAATGGAGAGATTCCTCACTAGAAGACTCTCCCTACAGAAAATACTAAAGGGATCATTCAGGCTGAAGTGATAGACAGTAGACGGTAACTTGAATTCGCATGAAGAAATAAAGATCAGTGATAAAAGTGACTATATAGGTAGATATAAAAGACAGTGTATATGTAGTTTGTAATTCTTTTTTCCCCTCCTATATGATTTAAAAGACAACTGCATAAAGCAATAAATACAAATCTATGTTAGTGGGCATACAATGTATAACACTGTATTATGCGCAGTGACACCACAAAGGAGGCGGGGAGGAAGTGGAGATATTAGTGGTAAGGTTTTGTACACAACTTAAATTGAGTTCATACAGATTTTACCTGAATTGTTCTAAATTAAGAATTAAGATTTTAGGTATAATCATTAGGAGAACCACTAAGAAAATAACAAAAAATACAGTAAAAGAAATTGCAGGAGAATTAAAATAGTACACTAAAAGATATCTGTTTAACATAAAAGAGGCAATAATGGGATAACAGAGGAACAAAAAAGACAAGACATAGAAAACAAATAGGAAAGTGACAGACATAAATCCTACCTTACTAGTAATCACATTAAATGTAAAAGGATTAAATACTTCAATATCAGAGACTGGTAGGGATGGATAAACTGCCATGATCCAACTCTGTTTTGTTCACAGAAGATACAGTTTATATTAAAAGACAACATTGCGGAGACTGGTAGGATGGATAAACTGCCACGATCCAACTATATTTTATTCACAGAAGATACTTTGTATTAAAAGACACAAATAGGTTGAAAAGGATAGGAAAGATATACCATGTAAACAGTAAGCAAAAGACAGCTGGAGTGACTGTACTAACATGAGACAAGTCAGACTTTGAAATAAAAATTGTGACTACATACAAAGAGGTACATTTTATAATGCTAAAAGGGTCAGTCCATCAAGAAGAAGATATAACAATTATAAGCCTATATGCCTCTAACAACAGAGACCCAAAATACATGAAGCAAAAACTGACAGAAATGAAGGGAGACATACACAATTCAACAGTACTAGTTGGAGATTTTAGCACTAAACTTTCAATAAAATTTAAATAGTAGCGAGAAAGAAGATCAATGTGGAAACGAAAGACTTGAACAACCCTGACATACCACTATGGAACACTCCATCACAACAGTAGATGGTTGTTAGAGGCATATGGGCTTATAATGTACCTCTCCAGTGCATGTGGAACACTGTTCAGAATGAACTATGTTTTAGGGTATAAAACTAGTATAAATTTACTAGTTTTAAATCATAAACTTTACAAGGATTTAAATCATAAAAATTCTCTGACTACAGTGGAGTGAAATTAGAAATCAGTAATGGAAGGAAATTGGAAAATTCACTAATATTTGGAAATTAAACAATACATTTCAAATAACTGATGGATCAAGAAATCACAAGGGAAATTAGAACAAAATTGGAGTTAAGACATATTAACCCCCTGAGAGCTCCAAGAAGTAGTGTTTATCCAGAGCACAGTTTTCAAAATGCCATACCTGAGAGATACGCTGCCCAGGAAACGCTGCTGGCAGGGCTGAAGGAGCCAGGGGCCTGAGTTTCATCTCTCGCCTCCCCAGTTCCAGTCCTAAGTCTGGCAGGAGGCTTCCTGTTCTCAGTTTTGACTTCCAGGCAGGACCTCCGTGTTGGGGCCCACACACCTGAGTGAAGTGCCAGCTGCTGTCACTGTCGTTAGCCAGCTAATCAGAGGTTGATCCCCCTCACTGCTAACTCATCTCACCCACCTGGCCCATCTGTCACTCGGACAAGGTGTGGCAGCTCAGCCGCCGGAGGCCCTGCCTGTTGTGTAGAGTCAGGGCAGGCCTGGGGGGCGTGTGCAGGCTGAGGGAAGGCATGGGCCTCTGGGAGGAGGCCAGGGTGGACGAGGTGTCACTGTTGTTCTCTGCTGCAGTCACGTTCCTACAGTGCGTGTCTGAAATCCTGACAGCAAGGGTCACCTTGCACTCTGGATTCCTCTGATGCTGGTGGTGGTGGCGGCGGCGTGTATGTGCTTCTATTTCTCACGAGCTCACTTAGCTCTAGAAAGAGACGTACTTCAAGATTTTTCTTTATTTAGTTATTAAAAAAAATACAATATGTTCCATGCACCAGTGTAGCCTATATATATATATATACACACATATATATATATATATAGTCATTATTACTAGATCAATTACTACAATGATAGGAAACAGATGGTTACAGAAATTTCTTGATCCAACTAAAAAACCCGAAATAAAATTGTTAACCTCAATAGCAACTTGCTGATTATGCAAATACCCTTATTCTATATGTCTGTGAGAGCTAGAAATGTGTTAAGTATTATTAGTATAAAAATATTAAAAAACTAGTTATTAGTTAAAGATTAAAAGTCAGTGTTATCTACAATCCCCTGAATTGAGGGGCCTTGCCCACAGTAGGAGCCTTGGTCCCTGACAGAGGGTGAATTGAAGAATTTGCCTCCTTCCCCCCCCCCCCCCCCCCGCTTTCTGTTGAGTGATGCCCCTTCCCCAAGACGTGTTTGCGGTGGAAAGTTCCATATGTGGCTGAAAGTGGAAGAGACACAGGTGACCACAGGATTTGAGCAGGGGCCTTGCCTTCTGCAGGGAGGGGGCCCTGCTGGGGTTCCCTGAGATGTGGCAGCAGTGAGGTGTGAAGATAAATGGCACGGCTCCGTTGTGCAGTCACGGGTCACATCCTAAGTGCCACTAAGCCAAGAGATCAAGAATAGATGGAAAGGAAGAAAAAAAGAGCATGAACGAGTGACCAGGAGAGATGGGGAGAAGTCTTTGCTCTGGGAACACCTGCCCTGCTTCCCAGGCAAAACTGGAGGGGTGTCATGAGTCTCAAATTGGGGTCACAGTGACTCCCAGCCCCCTCTGGAGGGAGTGGGTGTGCAGGTGGCCCTCACCCTATGGTCTCTTGTCACACTTGGTCTCCACTGCTCCTCCAGGGAGAATTCACAGTTGCTTCAGAGTTCAATGAGCCACTTCCCTGACCTTGGGTGGATTTTCAATACACAGTACAGCATAGTTACAGGCATGGCGGGCCAGCGAGGTCACCTCAGGACCCAAGGCTGGGAGATGTCAAGAGGCCCTTCCTCTCTCTGGACAGGCCTGGGGAGAGGCTGAGGAATGCGGGGGTACTTGGGAGCATGAGGAGGCTGAGGTGGGACAAGTGTGATGGGTGGTCCCAGTCTCTGGTAGGTCAGGGCTACAGAGAGTCTTGCCCCACGGTCATGTTGTCCAGCCTTTTGCCTCCAGGCTGACAGGCACCAGGGCCTCCCCAGCCTCCCCAGGGACCTCAAGGAAAGACCCCACCCCCACCCCCCACCCCCTGCAGCAACTGAGCCAGCAACTGAGCATAAGCTGCTTTGAAGAGTCAGAGAGAGTCTTTGAGTTGGACCCCGCGATTTCAGGTGACAGGGTTATATGGATGTCTCAACCCAGACAGCATACCAGCCTTGATTTTCCAGCATTTGGGGAGTAGCCATGGCTGAAATATGTTCCTGGACGTTTCAGGAACTTGGATTTTGCCAACCAAGGTGGTGAAGTCTCTGGGACCCGCAAGGAAGGGCTGTTAGGCTGGGACAGGAGTGCTACAATCGGAGGGCTCAACGCCTCGTGTCCCATTAGCCCCAGCCGCAAGTGGTCTGGGTCCCAGGCCCAGAGGCCCGTGACCCCCTAATACACCAGCTCCTCCTGGGGGTCTGAGCCATACAGCTCGGCCAGCATCTTGAACCTGGGTCCCCAGTCATTGAGAAAGTCGTAATCAATGTCCGAGTCCGATGAATCCGTGCCCAGGGAGCTGAGGGACTCGGCAATGGACTCGGCGCCCTCGTAGCCGTAGATGTGCAGCGTGTCATAGGGCGGGCCACCACCGTCGTGGTCCGCCTCGTCCTTCTTCACCTCGATCATCGTGGCCATCTCCCCGGGCACATGTGCCCCGGGCGCTTGCCGCGGTGGCTTCTGCACCTGAGCGTAGAGGGACGGCCGCGCGTCCAGTGCCGGGCGCGGGGGCTTGGCCCCGCCGTGGCGCGCTGAGTTGAGCACCGACACGTCATAGCTGGTGGTGTCCATCTCGCCGCCGCCCTCCTCATCGTAGGTGACCAGCTGCTCGTGGATCTCCAGCACGTTCTTGCCATGGGCGCGGGCCTGCTTCCGGAGCCGCCTCCGCAGAATGATGAGCAGGGTGATCACTGCTGGTCAGTGAGCCAGAGCTGGTCAGGCTGGGTGGAGGCTTCCCCTGCCTTCCACCTCCCAGGTCCACCTGCTCCCTCCCCTCCTCCCTGGGCATCCCTGCACCAGCCCAGCTCCCAGTGACACCTGGGCCAACACAGAAGCTTTGGTTCCATCTGGACTCATGGTGGGTCCACCCTCAGCACCCTCACTCCCAGCCCAGAGTCATGTCCATCCCACCCCCACCCCAGGGTATGATCCTTGTTGGTGTCACTGACCACAGTAGGGATGGGAGGAGAGGAACGCAGTGGACCTCCTCTCAAGTTCATTTTCTCCTGCCACTCTCCTTCCCATCTAACTGCAGCCTCAGTTCCTCCCACGTCTTAGCACTGTGACAAATTCTCTGTCATCTGCAAAGGCCAGGAGGCCAGAGGTTGGGGCAGAAGAGGGGGAAAGATGGAGTTGGAATTTGGGGTGCAAAGATTCTGAGCCATGATGAGGATGGTGGGTCATGACGGAGCTGGTGGACATGGCACCCATTGTAGTAGCAGCAACCACTCTTGAGCACACCTATTGTGTACATTCTGGCATGGTGGTGGCACGTTTTCATGTTCTTTTACTCAAGGTAGGTATTATTATCCCATTTTACATGAGTGGACTGATCTCAGAGAAGCTGAGTCACTTGCCCAGAGTCGCATGATCAGGCAGTGGTGTGATGTTGGCCCTGCTCAGAGCTCTGAGGGGTATGACTGCATAAGGGTTGCCAGCCCTAGGAGGGGTGGACCATGTGGGGCAGAGAGCTCCTGGAAGTAGGCCCAGAACATCCCTACACTCTGTCCTTCTAGCCTGGAGATACTTAAGAAACTCTTACTAGGCAAGCCAGGATGGCCCTCTGAGTCTGTTTCCTTGTCTGTAAAATGGAAGTGATGACTCCTCTGCTGTTTACATCTGATAGGGTGGCTGCGAGGTTAAGTGCAATTCTATGTTTGGTGGGGATGCCAGGATCATCATTATTACAGATTTTTATTGAGAGGGGAATCTCAGTCTGTCCTCTTTGCCACAGAAGGGGGGCTCTGCCAGGGGGCCTCTCAGGGGAGCCACTGGCAGGAAAGGCCTGGGGCAGATAATGTGGGTGCCCCACTGTGTCCCCGGTCCTGTCACTGTAGTACGCAGAGTGACCTCTGACCACCCAAGGGCTTCCTCTGGATGGCTGGCTCCTGCCCCAGCTAAAGAGCAGGAGGAGCCCCAGCCATCCGCTGGTGGGCATTGGTAGATGAACATGACTGTGACTGCTGCCGCCCAGTCCCCAGGGAGAAGAAGCTCTGGTGACCCGTGGTGGCAACTTGTGTGACAACTTGCCCTTCACCAGCTCCTTTCACCTCCCTTCATCTCCTTTATTGCCCTTCGCCTCCTTTCCCTGTCAAAACTCCAACTCTTCCTTCTGGGCCTTCCTGGGACCACTTCTCAAATCACGTGTACCCCACTCCTTTTCCCAGGGTCTACTTCCTGGAGAACCTGTGCTGAGGCCAGGTTTAAAATGCCCCTAAAATTTCTGAGGCCCAAACAAGGGAAAAAAAAAAGAGACAGAGATCAAGGCTGGAGGAATCCTAAAAAAAGAGAAGAAAGCCCCATCCAGGTGATAATTTAAACTAGAAATTTTACACTTCTCATTTTTCTCCAAAAGAGAGACTGGATCCTCTTTTTTTTTTAAATGAGATTTTATATAAATAAGTGCCTAGAACAGTGCCTGACACACAATAAGTGCTCAAAATATGTCAGTTGAATGACTGAATGTTATATAAAGTATTTTAAACTGGGGAAGGGGTCTTGAGCCGCACCTCCTCCTCCCCTGTCATCCACTCCCACCCTGCAGCACCCAGGGAGGTGGACCTCACACCCGGCACAGGCTGCACTTTGGGCTGAAAGCAGCAGGGTTGGGCCTGGATCCCTGGCCTCTTCTTCACCCCTGCAGCCCCCTCACCGTCCCCTCCCATCCTTCTGGGCACTGACCTGTGATGGTGAGGATGCAGAGGAAGATAGCGACCAGCGCCTGGATGCTGATGCCCGCCTGGGCGGCCACCTCCTCACACAAGGTGAACTCGCCCTGTTCGTTGCATTTGCACACGGTCACGTGCAGCATGCTGGTGCCCGTGAGGCTGGGCCTCCCGTTGTCCGAGATGAGCACGGGCAGGTGGTGGACCTTGGCGCGCTCCCGGTCAAAATACCCGTACTTGACTATGATGTTGGCCGTGTTATCTGGAAACACCAAGGCCTCGGAGTCAGGTGCTGCTGTCTGGAGTGCCCATTCTCTCATCAACACCGACAGCATGGCCCGCCTCCTCCAGGAAGCCCTCAGTAACTGGACCAGCTCATGTGCTGCCTGGGCCATGTGTCTGCCCTTTGTACCCCTGCCTCATGTTTTAGCCATTTGAGGGCAGGTCTGTTCCTCCAGAGAGGGGATGTTTTGGGCAGCTGCTTTGATTTGGCCTCTAAGAAGGACTTGGCCAGTACTTAAAATCCTTGCTTTTTTGTTTCTATGGGTAACTGAAATACCTGACCCCTAACCCTACTTCAGTAAGAGAGAACTCTCAGTTAATTAATGCATTGTTTTAAGCTTTGATGAACAATCAGGGGAAAACAAAGTCTTACAAAATTTAAAAAGTCTTCTAGCATTAGGCTAACTTCTAAGGCTGTTTTTGCTATCCCTGAAAATCCATTAGAAAGTAAGACCAATGCACAGGTCCCCTGAAGCACTGGGGGAGTGATTACACTTGTAATTGAGGATTCCCTGGGCAGCCTGGAATTGGGACTGTGCTTTGGCCCAAATATTGGTTCTCCCTCTCAACTCCAATCAGTCCATGTACAGAATTCCCCAGAGAGATTTTTAAACATGTTGGTTTTCAGACCCCACTCCCACCCACCTCCCCTCTACTCCTCCTTCCTTCTTTTTCCCCCTTCTCCTTTCCTGAATTTCTGATTTAGTGCCTCTGGGCAGAGGCCAGGAAAACGTGTCTTTTACTGGCTCCTGGGAGGTTGTGATGGTCAAAGGTGCAGGGATTCCCTACTCCAGGCTTTATATAGCCACATGGGTGGGGTTGGCATACCCAGGAAGCCAAAAGCAAAGGAGGCCGTCTTATAGATTTCAAATGGAAGACAATTTACATTTCATTATTAAGTAGCCATATCTACTGTAATAGAAAATAATAACAGTATGGCCACTGAGACTGTATGAGAGAAATTAGAGATTTCTTGCTATACTCATTTAATATTGTAGCAGCACATTCATGTTATAAGTAGTCTGAGACCAACAAACTTATCTCCTGATCACATGTGGGGTGTCTTTGGGGTGACACTTAAGCTTTTGACTCCATTGCTGACCTCCTGTGAGGTGGGTTTGAGGTGGGCACTGGGGATGGTTGTGACAGGTATTTTTTCCACATTATTTACTACTAAAGACAGCAGAATGTTGAATGGTATGGCCCTGACTGTCAGCATGTCCTGGCTACCATCCTCATCCCTTCAGGATGAGTCTGTGGCTGGTCCCCTGGGTCTCCCCCTCACTCTCAGGGATCCCAGTCCCTGACCTCCCTCAGAGGTGGCAATGGCTGTTTCTATGGTGGGATCCTCACCAACCACCATGTTGCCAGTTAGGGATGGGCAGGGAGTCCACCCCATTCTGGAGGAAGGATTGCTCTCTTTAGACCCAAGGGGGATTTTCTATGTTTTTTTCTGAGGAAGGTGCAGAAAGCATGGAAGCCTGTCTGTTTTTGGCTGGAATCCAGCCAACTCAGCCTCATCACTCTGGGAAGCACATACTCATCAGAAGCTCTGATTGGCCACTGCTGACATCACAGGACTCTGGGATGTGACTGGTAGACCAGATCCTGTCCTGAGGACACCTGGTGTTAAGTAGTCATTGTGGCCAAATCAAAACACTGTATTCTTGGCATTTTGGTTTCAAATGTCCCATTTTGGCTCTTTGGGAGGCAACCTCAAAGTTCCATGTCATAGAGTAATTTGCAGTTGTACTGACCACAGAGATCCCATGGGAAGGAGTCCTTTAGTTAGTTTGTGAACCAGGCTGTCTACACCCCATATCTATTCTGTGCCTATTCAGTGACCTGGGCATCTTAAGGGAAAAGGCAAAGCCATGTGGACTTGGCAGTGTGGCCAGGGTGGCTCTGACCATTACACAGACCAATAAGGTATGTGGTGGGAATTGTATACAATATCTTGGAACTTGATAGCCCCAGGGAGGGCACCTGATTCATTGGCTTAGTCCTTGACCCTGACATATCAAGACTCAAATAACTCCATCTCTGACCGCCACCTCCCCACCCCCACCCCACCCACTCCAAGAGCCAGGCTGACTGCTTCAAGGCGCACCGTGATTATCAATGAGGGTGAAGTTGCTGTCCTCAGTGCTCAGGGAGAACTTGAACTTCACATCTCGTGGTGTTATATCCTTGTCTATTGCCGAGATTTGCACGACCAGCTGGAGGGTGGAAGACGGGGATGGTCAGTGGTGGTGGTGAGCTGGCTGGGGTTTCAGTGATGGTGAGGGACTTTGGGTTTAGACCTGACTGTGGCTGCCTCTCACTTGTAACACTAATCTCAATGGTCTCCAAAAGTCACTCTTTCTGCCACCTGCCTGCCCACCAGTCTGCTCACTACACATTCTCTCTGAGCCTCAGTTTTACCATCTATAGGGGGAATGTCATCTTTCCTCAAGGCTGTTGTACAGGTTACATTAAGCTCATAAAGTGCCAGCTGACTGTGACCGGGAGGGGCTGCCCCTTTGGTCTGACCCAGGCAAGCACTGCCTCACCCTCCCACCTGAGCCAGACTCACCTTGCCCTGGGGGGCATTCTCACACACTTTGGGCTCATAGGGCTTGGCAAACTCTGGGGCGTTGTCATTCTCATCCATAACTTCAATGTGGACCTGCACGATGGATTCTTTGCCCGTGGGAGTCCCTGCAGGAGAAAGGACTCGTCACTACAGTGGATTTAGCAGATGTCAGCCCTGAGATTAGAAGGTGTATTGGTGGGAGTCCTGGAGGGGTGCTCTTTTTTCTGGAAGAGGGGGCTGTGGACATTTAGAAGGATGGCCAGGGATGGCGTTCCGGATGAAAGGAACAGAAGAGGAAGTGGGGTAAAGCCTCATGCATAAGGATATTTGCTAGAGAATTACTTGTAAGAGTCAAAAAGAGAAAAACGTAAGTGTATTTTTAAAGGTTTTAATTAAATCAATTAAGTAATTATTAAATCAATGCAGCAATTTAAGTAATCAAACCAGTTTAAATAAATTAACTACAGAGCAATTGAAAAGGTAAACAGTCTGTGTGAAATTGCTTTAGTAAACAGGGCCAGTTTAAAAGAATGGACCATGTAAATTACATTTTAAAAGTTGTAATCTCTTTAATAAAGACATTTTAGTACCATGAGAAAATAATTCTGGAATAAGCTTAAGTAGAAATTCAGGGTACTATGATTTCACTTGTATAAAATGACAGATAGAAAAAAGACCAGAGGAAACACACTAGAGTGCTACCGGTAACTATAGCTATATGGTGGGGTTATGGCGGGGGGATACTTTTCTTCTTCTTTTTTGTATTTTCTATATTTTAAAATGCACAGTAAGCTATTACTATAAGATTTAAAACTTGTATGAGTGAGATTAGATGGGGAAGAAAGGGGCAAAGATTGATCTGGAAAGTACTCAGAAGTCTATTGAAGTTGGCCTGGCTGCCGTGTGGGGGACATGCTGCCAGCAGGAGGTGGGGACCCTCCTGGTTAGCACCAGTGGAACTTTGGCCAAGTCACCCCTTTTCTGGGCCCCATTGGTCTCTGGGAAGGGTGTGGAATGTTGATCCTTCTCCTGGAGAGCAGTTGTGTTTTTTTCACATAGGCTACGAATGCAAAGCTCCAACACCTGCCTTTCCCTCTGGCAACAGTTACCCTACTTTCTGGAGACTAACAATCTTCAAGTTGGCAAGTGCTTCAGATTTTGAATTCAACCCACTAACTGGCACATAAACCGTCTCCAAAGCAGCCTTTCCCAAATGTCCATGATAATAAAAATCACACGGCACTTGTTCAGTGCACATTCCCTGCTGTTTCTGACTCTCTGGACTAGGGCCTCCAGAGAGGCATCTGAGAAGCTCTGTGTTTAAGAGGTAACTCATGTGATTCCCATCACAGGGACATATGGCAGCCTGTTTTGGAGCAGTGCTTCTTAAACTGTAGTGTGCATGAGAGTCTGACTCAGTCTGGGGTTGGCGCCTGCCGTTTTGGTCTTCTAACACAGTCTCAGGTGACATGGATATGGCTGGTCCATCTACACTTGGGGCTGGAGGCCCTGTAGCATCCCAGCCAAGTGGTGCACCAGCAGTGCTTTATAGTACCTCTGGAGGCCTCCAATGACAGCTTATGCCAATTTTAAAAGAATGAGGAAAGGAGAAGAGCCCAGGTCATCTGGTGAAAGGGGCCACTCACCACTAGGATCCACCTCTTTGGCTTCCACTGTCAGGTTGTACCAAGGGTGCACTTCTCTGTCCAGTTCTTTGTCATTGTAAATATCCCCTTTCTTGGTTATTCCGAAGAACTGGCCCTTGTCACTGGTCCTACGGATGGAGTACCTGTCCAGGGGAAAGAGTTTCAAGGGATTTCATGGCTTTCCATTGTTCTTTGTGGAGTCCAGACTCCCCAGAAGGACAGACGAGGCCCTTTAGGATCTGTCCCTTGCATCATCCCCCACCCTTCTCTCACTGCTCATTGCACCTGACCACCCAGAGAGCATCAGAGTAGTGAGATAATCTCTTGGATCCAGGCACTGTTGCGATCACTGGGATGAGGGTGGACCCTGAGACTCCATCAACAGTATCTTCAGAGTTGAGGCAGGTGGCACTGTAGTCAGCTTTACTTCAGCTTGAATTGGATTTTGTGATTAATGAAAAGATAGTTGGGTAAGAGCCAGGAAGAAATAAAAAAAAGGAACCAGAAGAGGTAAGAAGTGATTGAAAGGAAATTAAATTTGTGAAGTAAAACTTTGAAAAGTTCTTAAGAAAAAGGCATGAAGAGAAGAAAAGAGAGGTGAAAAAAATCCATAATGTTCCAGATATATTTTTTCTAATACTAAGGAAAATTCCAGAACAAAGAGAACAGAAGAAATAACAAATGATGTAATAAAAGAAAACTTCTTGATCTGAACAAAGACCCAAGTTTATATATTAAAAGAGGTCATTGATATCAGGCATAGTGGAAAAAAGATCAATATTTAGCTATATTCTGATGATACTTTGGAATATCAGAGGTGTGTAAAGAAATTGAAGAGAGGCCAGACAGAAAAATACATCCTTATAAAGAAAGAGAAATCAGACTTAATCCTAGACATTCACATAATGTTAAGCGCTAGAACACATTGATAATATTTTTGATTTGTAAATATGAAAGAACTCAGGAAGTATATCACCCACAAGATGGGTCCTGAAAAACTTTTTGTGAAAACTCAGTTCATCTAAGAAATGTCTCAAAATAAAGTAAAAAATCTGGCTTGGGAGGAATTAAATGGAAATTGTTGATTTCTTTATCATAAATAGGAAAGCAGTGGTGGTGGTGGTGTGTGTATGTGAGAGAGAGAGATTTATAAGTAGAAAATATTGGTCCAGGAAACCAGTTTAAGTTTTACAGTTAGAAATAATGTCACTGGCAGAAGTAAAAATGCATATATTCCATCCAAATACCTGGGAGAAAAAATGTGAAAAAAATAAACTACAACAAAGATGGGGAAGAGAAAAAAGTCATTAATTTTTAGAAATAGCCAATGTAAAACAGGCTAAAAGAAATAAGATCTAACCCATCATTTATGATGAAAAATGTAAATAAGTTAAACATGAAGCCTCTCAGTTTTGATTGAAAAGCAAAGCCATCTGCATTCCAGTTTCAGGACACAACTTAAATGCCGAATGACCTAGAAATATTAAAAGTAAAGATTGGGGCTTGATGGCTCAGTGGTAAAGAATCTGCCTGCCAGTGTAAGAGACACGGGTTTGATCCCTGGTCTGGGAAGATCCCACATGCTGCAAAACAACTAAGCCCATGTGCCACGACTCTGAGCCTGTGCTCTCGAGCCTGGGAACTGTGACTTCTGAAGCCCTCAAGCTCTAGAGCTCATGCTCTGCACACAACAAGGGAAACCACTGCCATGCGAGGCCTGCACACAGCAGCTGGAGAGTAGCCCCTGCTTGCCAAAACTAGAGACAAGCCCGCAGTGAATATGCAGCACAGCCAAATAAGTAAATAAAATTATCTATAAAAAGAGCAAAGGTCGGAAAAGTTCAGGCGAACATCAGTAACATGAAAACAGTACTGACAAACCTTACATCAGGCAACATGGAGCAGAGGACAAAAATATTTAAGCAGGACAAACTGTGTACTGTCATAAGAATGAAAGAGACAAGTCATAATGAAGGTAAAATAATTATAAACCTTTGTTAACTGAATAGAAAAATTTAAAGTACATAAAGCAGAAGCTTAGATATTACAGAGGAAAATGGACAAAAGGACAGTTGTGTTATACCACAGAACATGTTAAAACCAAAAAAATGCCCTACCACTTGTAAATGGGAAAAAAAGTCTCTTAAATAAACCATTGGATCAGTGAAGAAATAAAAATTATCATTACAGACTATTTAAAATAGAATGGCTATGAAAACAGTCATCCCCAAACTTATGAGATGTGGTCAAAAGGGAGGGACACATTTGTCCTTAATAGAGCATTGAAAGTGAAAGTGAAGTTGCTCAGTCGTGTCCAACTCTTTGCGACCCCATGGACTGTAGCCCACCAGGCTCCTCAGTCCATGGAATTTTCCAGGCAAGAGTACTGGAGTGGGTTGCCATTTCCTTCTCCAGGGGATCTTCCCAACCCAGGGATTGAACCTGCGTCTCCCGCACTGCAGGCAGACGCTTTACCATCTGAGTCACCAGGGAAGCGTTAACTCTCCCCAAACTGATATGCAAACACAATTCTCATTAGAATTCTAATGCTTTTTATAAAACTCAAGAGTTTTATGGTTCACAAGAAAGAACAGATGTTTGAGAATGCATTAAAGTTATATAAAGTGAAAAAATACTTGGGGGAGGGACTTGCGTTATACATACCAAGTTTTAGTAGAAAGCTGCTACAATAAAATGGAATGACTTTGCTACAGAACAAAGGATTCAAAAATAGATTCAAGGATATACAGGAACTCAGTATATAACAAAGGTAGAAAATGATGACTTATTTGATTAGTGGTGCTGGCACAGTTGGCTACCAGCTCTGGAATAAAATGAGACTGCATGAACTTCATACTCTAAAATGTTATGTGGCCCTAGAAAGTATGGGCTGGAACTACATCTTTTGTCACAGAGGGTAGAGGTGCCTAGTTGAGATGGAGGAACAAGTAGTGATGAAATGGTCATAATTGTGGTTTAGTTGCTAATTCACATCCAACTCTTGGCACTATGGACTGGAGCCCACCAAACTCCTCTGTTCATGGGATTCCCCAAGCAAGAATACTGGAGTGGGCTGCTATTTCCTTCTCCAAGGGATCTTCCCAACCCAGGGATTGAACTTGCGTCTCCTGCATTAGGAGGTGGATTCTTTACCCCTAAGAAGCTGAAATGGGCATACTATGATCCAGAAAAAATTTAAAACAATCAGAGCCCTGAAACAAATGACAAATCCACCACAAATGTCTGTAGGTGTTTGTGTGGTCATGGAGAAAAGCGTCACAGGATCACAGCACACCGTGAACATGAGCTGTCTGGAAGTCAGGGTTACTGATGATTTCTTTGTAAATCTTTGTGTTGTTTCATTGTGTGAAATGAACTTTTCCCTTTTGTGGTTTTGGGAAGACACTTGTAATGAAACATATTTAGTGAAGGGGTTTCACGTATGTCAAGTTGGTTGTCCTCTTAACTGTCAGATCTCCCCAGATGGGACCTGTGGGAACCTGTACTTCCCCTTCAAGGTAGAGCAGACAATGGGCAGCTGAAATGGCCAGGACTGTGCTAGGTGGGTACCTGGGTGGGACAAGATTATACCTGGCCACGTGGGTTAGTGGAAGAGCTTGGGCTTCTTGTCCTGCCCTTGCCCACACCCAGTGTCCGTGCTGTAAGGAGCCAGTTTCCCCCTTGGCATCCTGGGCTCAGCCCAGCTGATTGTAAGAACCTTGGTGCCAGGGTGTGGTCATGATCATCACCATTCTTATGACGTCCACCCCCTTACCTGATGTCCCGTTGAGCAGCGTCAGGGTCCTTGGCCAGCACTGAGCCAATCAGAGGCTTCTTCTGGTTCTCCTGCAGCTGGAAGTGGTAAAAAGGCTGCTGGAAGATGGGGGGCTCGTCCACGTCTGTGATGTTGATAATGACACGGGCGATGTTCTTGGGGGAGGTGCTGCCCAGGTAGCGGAGGTCAATGGTGGGGTCCGTGGCCTCGATGGTGAAGCTGTATTGCCGGATGCGTTCATAGTCCAGGGGCTGTGGGAGAAAACAGTGTGGTGAGCTCCTTCTCTGAACCAGGCCCTGCAAGGTAGTGCTGGGATGACACCTGTTAAACAGATGAGGGGCCTGTGGTTTGGCTGTCTTCAGCTTTGTCCTGACCTTGGCTCTATTCTGAGTACTGGGGACACCAAGCGGATCATCCATACTCTTGCTATAAGGGGAGTACAGGCTAGTGGTTCTTCCCACAGCTCCTCAAAGCCGTGCCTTTTCTGTGTGCTTTTGCTCAAGTCTCTTGCCTGCTTGCCACACTCCTCCTCACCCCATCAAGGAGCCTGTCCGAACGTAACCAGACGTCCTCATAGAGCCTGTTCCTGCCCCTCCTGACGCAGGTAGTTTTGCGCCCTGCCTGGGTCCCCTTTGGTGTGTGTGTGTTCTCCCTACTGGCCGAGAGCCTTGGTACCATGGAGGCTGTCCAACTCCCCTGGGTATATCCAGTTCCCAGCACAGGGCTGGATCAGAGAGGGACTCCAGAGAGGTCTGCTGGAGGAGCGGTCTGGCTCAGGGACATGGGTTTGAGTGTCCCCTCTGAGGAGGAGGTCCCTGGCCTGGGCCCCCTAGTCCTCAGCATGGCCATCCTGAAGGCAGTTTGTGCCCCTGGCAGACCTCTCCTCTTCTAGATTCAGCTGGTTTGACTGCTCTCTCTGCACCAGCCACTGCCAGTGGGCACCCCATCCCCATGGTGTTCACTGTTTCCTTACGCACTGACGGCTTTTGGCCACAAGCACCTGTAATCTACCAGGGTTCTCCTGGTGGTGCCCAGGGCAGATCAGAAAGTGCCAGGAAGTGAGCCCCCAGGAGCCCTCAGGCAGCCTACAACTGCTGAGACTCAGAAGTATATTCTACACAGTCGCCCAGATGTCCCAGTGTGACCGTGCCCCACTCGCCCACAGTGATCACCTGCTCACTAAGGAGCCTGTGTTAACTCTCCTCCTTTTTCCATCTCACGGCTCCTGAGGCTTCCTGAGATCACCCCCCCAGATAAGCTGTATACACCTAAGTCTTTGCCTCAAGGTCTGGTTCTGGGGTAGCCCAGCCCAAGGGACTGACCCTTCTCTTGTGGCTCCATGTCCCAGCTCCAGGGTCACAGGATCCATGAGCACATGGCCTGCTCCACACTGGCCCAGATGTGGACCTTTGGTGGCCTCTGGCCCGGGAGCAGCCCCTGGCTGAGTCCTGAGCATGCCAGGAGCCCCCAGCCCCCCATCTGATGCCCCTGCTGCAGGCCTGCGAACCTTTATGGGCTTGATGATGCCCTCGTTGTGGGTGGGGTCCGTCTCGATGGTGAAGGTGTCCCTGTACGCGCCCTGCACGAAGCTGTATTTGGTCTTCCGGTTTTGGGGCTCGTCTGGGTCCTCAACAAACAGAGAGCCCAGGGGGCTGCCCACACGGATGTCTTCTGGTACAGAAAACGTGTACCTGGCTGATGCAAAAGGGGCGCCCCAAAGGGCATTGGGTTAATGAGACAGACAAGGTAATTGTCACATATACTATCCCAGGATATTTTGATACAGGAAACGGTCACAATAAAGGAGCAGCAGTAGTAATAGTAATTCCTCTGGAATTTTGGGTCCCGAGGCACAGAGGTTCCACTCTATCTGTCCTTTCATCCCTTCATCCATCTGACAGGTAGTTATTAAGCACCTCCTGTATGTCAGGCACTTTGCTAGGGGATCTGTCAGCTGCCAAGAGAGAGAAGCCCTGCCTTTGAGGAGCTTTCACTGTATACAGTGAGGTTGTTTTAGGGTAAACTGGCCTGTTCTTGCAGTGGCTGAGCCTCTGAGTGACATCAGCCTTGGAGGTGCAGGTGATGAGCCATCTATCTGACCTTCCTCCCCAGCCCACCCAGTGCATGGGAAGAGCTCTTGTTGGACATTTTCCTGTGGGGAGAATCAGTCTATGGGTGGGTCAGGGCCCAGCCCTGGCTCTGGTACTCTGCTGATCCCCGGCTCCCCGGCTCGTGGGTTTTCCTGAGGTCATGGGATCTGGTGAAACTGGTCCTGTCTGGTAGTGGGACTCTGGGTACGTGACACACAGCAGGGAGTGTGACCTGCTGATGGCCCAGGAGGGCGTCCTGGCAGGCCAGGTGTGCAGCCTTGGGAGTATGTGCAGAGACGGGGAGTACTGGGAAGGCATCTCTGATGTAGGCCCACTCTGGGGTGGAGGGAGAGGTAAATGGACGCCAGGCTCCTCCCTGAGAGCCCCCCCCCCCCACCCCGCCAGGGCCCAGGGAGAGGGGCTCACTCTGGGTGAAGATGGGGAAGTTGTCATTGACGTCCTGCAGAGTGATGAACACAGTGGCTGTGCCTGACTCCCCCCGGCGGCCCTGGGCATCTTCTGCTTCCACCACAACCTCGTACTTGTCCTGCATCTCTCGGTCCAGGTTTTTGTTCATGGTGACAATGAGTCCTGCAAAATGTGTCCTGTCAGGAACCATGTTACCTGGGGAGCTTTTAAAAAATACGGATGCCCAGACACTATTCAGAGAGCTGTGACTTCAGAGCTCCTGGGTGACTTCCCTGTGCAGCCAGGGCCAAGAGCCAGGCGAGATCCACCACCCATCTCCACGCCCTGCACTGCTAGGCCAAAGCCACACAAGCACTTTGGTCCACTATGGGCTGAGAAAGAGCCTGAGGCCACATCTAGGCTCAGACTGAGCAAAGTGCTGTCATGGGTTAGGCCTCAGTGCAGCGTAGGTTGTACTGTGTATTTGCTATTGTTCTGAATGGTGGCATGCCCCAGGCCTGACCTCTTGGACTTCTGTCTTTCTCCCAAGACTCAGTCCGTACAGTTTTTTAGGTCACATGGGATGGCTAGTGACAACGAGCCACATGCTCTTTATACGTCATCTAATTCAGACTTCACAGCTCCTGTATGAGGTGCATGCATATAACCATCCCGGTTTTCACCATGAGGACTCGCCAGTGCTCAGTGGTTGGTTGATTTGCCCAAGGTCTTTAGAAGCAGTGAGCAGCAGAGATGGGGTTGGAAACCAGATCTGTGTGGTTCCATAGCCAGAGCTGCCAACAAGCATTCTTGTCTGCCTCTCGCGTCACTGCTTGCATCTGGATTTTTGTCCCCTCAACTCGAATTCACGTCCTGAATTCATGTCTGCCTCCTCCTGCCCTCCCCAGCCCCCTTGTCTTGACACGTGGGACCGACCGCATCTGTAGGAAAGTGCGCATCAGTGGTTGGTGACACCTGTCAGACTGGGCTTCCCTCTGTGCCTGCACCTCCACCCCCTCCCAGCCAGTGCTGCCTGGAGGGGCTAGTCACACAGACCAGGACCACGGATGTCGAAGTTTTCTTTTCCCTTCGTGAGCTGGTACACGACAGAGGTGTGGTCTGCCACCGTGGGGTCGTCTGCATCCACTGCAGTCACCTGGATGACTGAGGTCCCTGCCAGGAGAGAATCCGGGGTTGCTGCCTTGTGACTGCCAGCCCCTCGCCCAGTTCCCAGGTGAGGGCAGATGGGGCTCAGGCTGTTCCCCGAACCCCCTCCCCCAGGTCCTGTTTTCTGAGGAGCCTGCCTGGCACTGAAGGGCTGGCAGTGCCGGAGGCCCAGCCCAGTCAGACATGAAGGGTGAAGAGAACAGGTGGTTTTCATTTATGGGGGAAGTGAGGGAGGGGTGAGTGTCTGGTGTCGTGGGGAGAAACAGAGGAAAAGCTGTTTTTTTGTTTTTGTTTTTGTTTTTTTTTTGCTCCCGGAAGCATGAGAACAAGAGAATAGGAAGGGCCCCAAAAGACTTGGGGGTCACATCTCTTTCCCCTTGAACTCCAGGCTCCCCAGGCTCAACAAGAATGTCTGGTCTTGAGCCCTGGCCAGAGAGCCTGGACTAAGGGGTGGGGATGGGAGCTCTTTTCTTGCATCCCCTGGAGACTGGGAGTAGAATTGAGGAAGAAACAGTCTCCTCTGGTGGCCTAGGGTCTAGGCTGGTGACATACCTGGGGATGAGGCTGTGTCCCTCTCCACTGCGCTCCCCCACCCCGACTCCTGCATGGACCCTAATGGTGATTCCTTATCTTGGTTGCAGAGTTGGCCTCCTTCATGTGTGAAGTCTATGCTCTCGGCATGCCAGCCCTGAGAGTCAGAGCAGTGGGTGGGGTTGCCTTCAAAGAGTAACAAGGTGTGTGTGTGTGTATGTGTGGTGTGTGTGTGGGTATGTGTGGAGTGTGTGTGTGTGTGTGGGGATGTGTGTGGTGTGTGTGTGTGTGTGTGGTGTGTGTGACAATCAGGGCTCTGTCTGGGGCCAGGTCAGAGTTTAGTCTTTAGGGACCAGCGTTCCTTTCAAGTCACAGAAATTGGCACTACATGCATCCCCATCACTGCTTGGAACTCACTGAATCCTGTTCCAGGCAGTGAAGCTGCTGATGGGAGAGGTGCCTCTGGATCAGGGATGTGCGAGGGGAGAGGGAGAGGGACAGACTAGGCACATACCTATCCCTGACATCTCGGGCACGGAGGCATTGAACACCCGGTGGGTGAACACAGGCCAGTTATCGTTGACATCATGAACTTTGATGGTGAAGCTAGAAGGAGACTCCAGGTTCTTCTTGGTGCCCTTGTCCACCACGAGGGCAGTGAGGTGGTACTCGGAGATCTTCTCCCTGTCCAGCCTTTCTAAGGCATACACATCCCCTGTGTGCTCGTCGACTCGGAAGACCTTGCCGGCAGACTCTCCTCTGAGCTGGTACTCGGCATTTTTGCGGTTCACACTCGATTTAATCTATGGGAGGAGAGGCGCCGTGAGCTGGAGACAGCAGTGCCGTCTGTGTGTGTGTGCCTGTGTGAGTGTATGGGATTGTTGAAAAATCAATTATATAAGCTTACAGTTAAATGAACTGTATTAAAAATGAAGGTAATGTAACTCAACATTTTTTGCTTCCTAATAATTTTACTACATTTCACCATGTTCTTGAGTTTTTATGTTGATCCTGTCTAATCATGGAAATACTAATGGTATGTCGATGCACATCTCTTTCCAACTCTGCCTTCAAGTTGGTAGCTTGAAACAAGATGTGGGGAAAGTGTTTACACCAAGGAAATTGGCAAATGCTATAAACAGGGTCTTTTCCCTTCAAAAGCCAGTTGTCAACTGTTTATCAGCCCATCACTGGGCCCCTGCCATTTAGTTTTGGGACGATACATAAAATGTTCTCTTCTTGAAAAAAACAATGTTCTCCTCTTGAGTATTTTCAATGTGTAGTCCTGCAGAAAAGAACTCCAGTGAGCTTTGTTTAACTCAGGATTTCCCATACTTGTTAGACCACTGAATCCTTTTCCTTTGTAACACGTGTTATTAGTGTCCTTAGGAATAAGATTTGGCAAATAATGTGTGTGAAGGAATTTGCTCAGGCTGTCAATAAATGCTAGTTGTTACTCATGCTAGAGCCACATGTTAAAGGATATTAGAAGGTTAGAATTGCTGAACATTTCATTGATAGAATCTTAGAAATTCTTAGGAGCATAAACAAATGATATTTCATACATCTTGAATGCTTCTCTAATGGATGGTTAGGATGTTCAAAAAACAGAGTTCAATTCAATGAAAGAAAAAAAAAATCATCAAATCCCTACGAAGTGCCAGCCTGGGAGCACAGAGATAGTGCAGACTGTGTTCTTGCTCTCAGAACCTGGTTTGAAGCTGCAGAGGCTGAGGTTTTGAGGATGGGCAGCATTTAAGGGTCAGTTGGAATGAGAGCCTTGAGTGAAGGTGTCACATCAGAAAGGCTGGAGGAGGACTGGAGAGAGAGAGGGATCTCAGGACAGAAGAGGTGGCATCAAGATGGGCACAGTGAAGTCCCATGAGGTCTGGAAAGCATCCTCAGGCTTAGCAACGATGCAGTCATCCGAGCCCTTGGGGAGAGCAGTGTTAGGGTGGTAGATGAGAAGCTGGATGACAAGGCTTCTAGAGAAGAGTCTCAGAGGTGAGGAAGGGGGAACTGGGAGGGAGGCTCCTTCCCTTTGGGGGGCAGAGAGAGGGAGAAGCGGGGCTGTAGCTAGAGGTGGTGAAGCATCTTAGAGCACAGTGTGCAGGGGGCAGGTGGTTCATGGGGAGGCCCCCAAACCCAGCAGCCAGGACATGTGATGAATGGATGGACTGGAGGCAAGAAGTGGTGCACTGCTCTGGAGCCTGTGACCTGGGCAGGAGACAGTGGGGATCAAGGAGGAGGGGCAGTGTGGGGCCCTGTGAGTTACTCAAGGTTAGGATAGGATGGTCGTTCCAAACCTGGCTGCGTGGGTGCATTAGGACCCAGGTAGGGAAAGGTAGCCAGGGGGGCGTGAGTCTGCTTGGATATGTCATTGGAATTCTAAGATTGTGGCAATGGAAAAAATGTTGGCTGCCATATTAGTAAACAAGGGATGTTACAGCCATCAAGCCATCACCTTACAACTCCCCCCCACCCCGCCTCCCAGCAGATGGTGCACCCGAGGAGACTCAGGATGAGAAAGCACAGGATACTGACCCCAGAGAGCTGAGCTGTGCATCAAAGGAATGGTTTCAGTGAACCCTGACCTTGGCATCTTCTCATACGTGGAAAACGGGCTCAGTTCTTTGAGATGTCTGTTTTTCTTTAATTAACAGTGATCTTTTGAAGTTCCAACTACCTGATCTTTGTTGCAAAAGCTCTTGTATACCCTGGCTCCCCACCTTGCCTCTTTGCAGACGTCCCTCAGAGGGATGTGAGAGTCCTGTCTCCCAGGCTTGAAGTCCTCAGAATGTCCACCAAATAAAATAGGACTCTCAACTTTTAGATTGTGCTTTTTTTTTTCTTCTAGTTGTCATTTTGTATCCGACTCATACTTAAACAACTTTGGTAAAAATTTCTCAATATTATCAAATCAATAGCGTTAAAAAAGATATCCTGTGTAGGTAAGTTTCTGTTTTCCTTCCCTCCAAATTTTCTTAGGCAGACTTTATATATTAGAACAGTTCTAGATTTATGGAAAAACTGAGATGATAGTACAGAGGATTCCCATACATCCTGCTGCCCGTTTCCCTGTTGTTAGCATCTTACATTAGTATGGTACATTTGTTGTAATGAATGGACTAGTGTTTATACATTATCATTAACTAAAGTCTATAGTTCGTGCAGATTTCCTTAGCTTTTACCTAATGTGCTTTTTCTGTTCTACGATCCCACCTAGGATACCACATTACATCTATTAATGGTTGTTACGTTTCTTTAAATTCCTCTAGGCTGGGATAGTTTCTCAGACTGTCCTTTTTTTTTTTTTTTTTAATTGAAGCATAGTTAATTTACACTGTTGTGTTAGTTTCAAGTGTACAGCAGAGTGATTCAGTTATACATATATACATTTTCTTTTTCAGATTATTTTCCATTGTAGGTTTTTACAAGATGTTAAGTATGGTTCCCTGTTGCTATACAGTAGGTCTTTGTTGTTTACTTGTTTTATATATATTGATGTAGATGTTAATCCCCAACTCCTAAGTCATCTCCTCCACACCTACCACACTTTCCTCTTTGGTAACAAAAGCTTATTTTCTCTATGAGACTCTCCTTGTTTTTGATGACCTTGAGAGTTCTGAGGACTGCTGCTTGGGTGTTCTGTCAGATGCACCCCTACTAGAGTTTGTTTTGCTCATGATTAAACAGACTGAGGTTATAGGTTTTGGGGGGCCTTCCCCTTTTAAAAATTATCCCTATATTTGGATGTAACCTCTCAATGCCAAAAGCTATGCTGACCCATATTTGTGAATTCAGAAGGCCGCTCAGGTCTCATTCCCATTGTCCAGCAAACAGCTCTGTAAACAAAGGCTCCGTGGCTCTGATTTTGATAAACAGGGACTTCCTTCCCTCAGATGATGTCTTTGGAGCGAGGAGGTGAGCCCTGGAGCCCTGTCCTTGCCTTTTCCGGGCAGCCTTGCTGCTTCCCAGAGTGAGGATTGCACGGGGCTCCCTCCCACCCCCTGCCCCATACCAGGTGCCAAGTGCGTGCTGGTGGCAGGTGACTAGCAGGCCTGACGCTCTTCCTGCTGGGCAAAGAACCTCAGGCGAGCTGTTCCGAGTCTGTCAGGGCTGCTCGTAGCCGCGCTTTCTGCTGACTGTTCCTGACTCAGCTCAACGGTATTCCTTGGGGGCAGCCATTCTCTTTGGAAGCTGATTCATGGCCCAGTCATCCCAATGGGGAGGAGTAGGTGGTCTGACGACATTTTCCTCTAGTGTGGGAAGTCAGGAGCCCTACGCTTTCCTGGGGTTTTTCTGGTTTCACTGTGTGACCCTGGGGCAAACTTCTTCCCCTCTGAAGGAAGACTAAAAGATCTAAATTTCCTAGCCATTCTTTATGGCCAGAGGAGGCCTGGGCCCAGGGAGTTGGCCTTGGGCAGGGTTGGGAGTGGAGATTCCCAAGCTGGCCCTCACTGCCACCTTCTGGGGCGTTTCTGGTACCAGGGCCAGACTGAACCCTCCCCCATTTAAAGATCCTTTCTGGCCTGTTTCTCTATAATCACCGGGAGCCCCATCTGGCATGTGTGAGGCTCTTTGTCTAATACATGCTACCCTTCTAGACCAGGGTGGGCAAACTGTTCCTGTGAAGGGCCAGATAGTAAAAATTTTTGACTTTGTGGGTCATATGGTCTTTGGACAATTACTCAAATCTGCCATTGTAGCATGAAGGCAACCACAACTTCACTTTCAAAACCATGTGGTGGGGCAGTTCCCTCAGCCCCTATTTATGTATGTATTTGTTTAATTGAAATATAGCTGATTTACAATGTTGTGTTACTTTCTAGTGTTTAGCAGAGTGATATATATATATATACACACAGTATATATATACACACACACACTTTTTCAGATTTTTTTCCATTATAGGTTATCACAAACTACTGAATATAGTTCCTTGTGCTATACAGTAGGACTTTGCTGTTTGTCTGTTTTATATATGATAGCTTGTATCTGCTCACCCCAAACCCCTAATTTATTCCTCCCCTCTTTCCCCTTTGGTAATCATAAGTTTGTTTTCCATGTAAGTCTGTTTCTGTTTTGTAATTAAGTTCATTTATATCATGTTTTTAGATTTAACATATAAGTGATGTCATATGATATTTGTCTTGCTCTGTGTGACTTTACGTAGTCTGCTCACCTCTAGGTCTGTCCATGTTGCTGTAAATGGCAATGTTTCATTCTTTTTATGGCACGCACACACATACACACACACACACACACACACACACACACACACATATACATGCATATCTCCACATCTTCTTTATCCATCTGTTGATGGACAGTTAGGTTGCTTCCATGTCTTGGTTATTGCAAACAGTGCTGCTGTGAACTTTGGGTTGGATGTATTTTTTTGAAATAGAGTTGTCATATTTTCTGGATATATGCCCAAAAGTGGGATTGTTGGCTCAGAGAGTAACTCTGTTTTTAGCTTTTCAAGGAACCTCCATGCTGTTCTCCATACTGGTTGCACCATTTTACATTCCCAGTCACAGTATAGGAAGGTTCCCTTTTCCCCACACCATTTCCAGCATTTATTGTTTTGTAGACTTTTTGCTGATGACCATTCTGACTGGTATGAGGTATAGTTTTGATTTGTATTTGTCTAATAATTAGCAATATTGAGTATCTTTTCATGTGCCTGTTGGCTATCTTTATGTCTTCTTTGGAGAAGTGTCTACTTAGGTCGTCTGCCTATTTTTTGATTGGCTTGGTTTTTTGTTTTTGTTTTTAATATTGAGCTATATGAGCTGTTTATGTATTTGGGAAATTAAGCCCCTGTCTGTCACATCTTTTGCAGATATTTTCTCCCAGTTTCTATGTTGTCTTTTTGTTTATGGTTTCCTTTGCTGCACAAAAGCTTGTAAGTTTGATTAGGTCCCTTTTATTTATTTTTGCTTTTATTTTTTTTGCCGTGGGAGACTGACCTAAGAAAACATTGCTGTGATTTATGTCAGAGAATGTTTTGTCTATGTTCTCTTTCTTGGAGTTTTATGGTGTCATGTCTTATATTTAAGTCTGTAATAAATCATTTTGAGTGTGGTGTGAGGGAGTGTCCTAACTTCACTGGCTGATATGTGGCCAACCCCTGTTTTAAATCACAAGCTCTGTGAGGGTGAGTAGCTCTGTCTTTGCCCTCCATTGTCTTCTAGAGCCCAGTCTGTGCTTGGGACCACCCCGCCTCTCACCAGGGCACTGATCTTTCTTTAGCTGACCCTGCTTGGCTTCCAGGAAACGGACATGGTGAGATTTTAAAGCGCTTGAATGGAGTTTTTCTCCTCAGTGAAAACTCTTGGAATGCCTAACCCATCTCCCTGTTGTCGTGTGTGAAATTCCACCACTGGAGCCTTTCCTTTCAATGGAGTGGTTTTGACATCAGCAGTCCTTTGACACAGGAAGATAGTTCATGAGTTACTCAATGTAGCTCCAAGCCCTAGGAAGGTGACGTGTTTGCAAAGGGATGAAGTGAGGGTTAGAGTCATAGACCCTGCCCTGGAGGGCAGGCTTGGGTCAGGCACCTTGTTACAGCTGTCTTAGAATCTGGGGAGTGGATGGCCTGAGAGAAAGGGGGTTTTGAGGAGCTCAAAGGCCTCGACTAGAGATGGCAAGCTGTGGCCTGGATGATGAGCTTTGTCACCTGCACAATTTTGTAGACGTCTGCTCAGGTCCTGAAGACCTCTCAGATGGGCAGATTTAAAGCAGCCTTGACTGGTCCCACCCTAAGCCCTGAGCCCTCAGACTACACTGGCCTCCTCAGCTGTGCATGGGGTGGTATTCAGGCCATAGACCAAAGGCTGGGAGAAAAACGAACCCTTGTGCGCACCATTACTTCCACCACCACCGTCATCTCCACTGCCACCATCACCTCCACGATCATCATCATCGCCCCCACCACCTTCCCCTTCCCAATCACCACCACCACACCGCTTTCTCCTTGCCTCGTTTCTCCTAGTCACTGCCTCCACCACCTCCACTGTCTGTCCCACCATGACCACCACCCTCACAGCCATCATCTCCAACCCTACCGCCACCACCACCCCATCAGAGTCTTTCCCATCACCACCAACGCTGTGGGCTGCCTGCCGCCAAGGCCTCTCCTGCTCCAGGGCCCGAGGCTTACCTTGCCCACGTAATGGGGCAGCGAGTCATTTCTCTCTTCATCGATGTGCATCTGATTCCAGATCCAGTCTCTCTTCTGGCGCCGGTGAGCAGGCAGCGAGCCAGAGGTGTCGGGTCGGCCAGGGTTGACAGCTGCTGCAGCTGCTGCCAGCAGGCCCAGGTAGTAGGTGCCCACTGTGGCCAGCAGCATCATGAGTACCTGCATCTTCCCAGGAGGGAAGGCTGGGTCTGAGGGAAGAGGGGAGACGCCATCAGGTCGTGTGGGGTGCGAGCATCTCTCAGGGAGCACTGAACTGTTTAACCCTTTGTCCTCCACTCTCTGCTCAGACCAGCAGAACCAGAGCCTGTTCCTGCCCCCACAGAGCTCCCAGTCCAAGAGGGGAGGGCGGACATGGAAACAACTCCTTCTTAAGGGTCGCCTGTGCTGGTGGGGAAGCAAGCGTGGGTGACGGGGAGCCCAAAGGAGAGCTGTAGGGGAGATTTTCTGGAGGAGAGGGTGATGCTGATGTGAGCGAGAGCTCCCGGAGCCTTGTGCAGGGGACACCCAGCTTATCCTCATTTCACATGTGGGAAACCTGAGGCACAGACATGTGATGTTCACACTGGAGTCAATGCTGGGACTGAGCCTAGAGCCCAGTTGTCTGACCTCAACAGCCGACATTTATCAATAAATGTCATAAAAAAATTAAAATGTCACCAGAATGATAAATATCAACCTTTATGTGTTATCTCACTTAATCCTCCCAATAATCCTGGAGGTGGGTATGTATAGCCCTCACTTTATAGATAAGCTGAGGAAAAGAGGTTTAGTAACATTTCCCAGCTCACCCAGACTCTAAGCTGTAGAGTCAAACTCAAACTGAGTTGGCCTGGCCCCAAAGTTCCTGCTTTTTCTTTCTGCTTTCTCTTGTCCTAGCACCTGCTGTGGGGTGGGATTTAAAGGCTTGTCTGAGCAAATATGCCCCCCGGCCGGCCCAAGAACCCCTGTGGCAGCGCTGCTTTGATGCTGTCTTCAGAAGGCTCTTAAGAAAGCTGGATGTCTTAACCCAGAGGGTCAGGCCCTCATCAGACCCGGAGCTCACAGTTGGTGATCAGCTTAGGAGCTGTCACGAGAGCAGGGGTGGGGTGGGATGGGAGTGTTGAGAGGCTGGGCTTACAGGACCAGCTTCATAGTGTGTGGGGTCCAGTACACAGTGGAAACATGGGGTCCTTTTTGCAAAAGTTATTAAGAATTTAAGGACAGAGACGGAAGAACATGAAACTCAGGACGAGGTCCTTTTAAGCACTAGATCCCATTGAAGGCAACCCTTGGGGTGTGGGATCACCCTGGATGAGGAATCTGGGGTCACGCAGAGAGAGGGCCTGGCTTCACCCTGAGTTCCAAAAGGAAGGGGGATTTTCTCACTGTCCCATGGAGGGTGTCACTGTGCCCTCTCAGCCCTGACCCCTCAGCCTATACCCATGCTGGGCCCCGTGTGACTGACCTGTGGCTCCTGGGAAGGTTCAGAGGAAGAGGGGTGCTGCGTGGGAGAACCAGGGCTCTCATCTGGAGAGAGGGAGGGACCCACTGGGTGCTGGGTGGGAGGCCACCACCCTGGCCGTCTCCTGCCCTGGCTGGAGGGAGGGGCTGGATTCTGCACAGCACAGGAAGTTTCTAAACTCTAGTAACATTTTCTCTGAGATGGTGGCGCCAGGCTGTCCTCCGTGACGGCTGAGGGTGTCTGTAGACTGGCTCCTGGGCCTGCTGATCTTAGCACCCAACATCCCTGTGGCCCCTGCTGAAGGCCTTGGAGGAAGAGGGCTTGCAGGGCTGGGGTGGGACAGTGCCTGGAGAGCCAGTGCCGTGTGCCTGGGAAGGCTTTTGGGTCCATTTCCTCAGTCCTAAATGAGGCGGTTGAACCGAAAGGGATCTGATGCCCTTTGAGGTGGGCTGTGAGAAGGGCAGCTGCTCCAGGCAGGAGGAGGGCAGTGAACAAAGGCACGGGGAGCTGAGAGTCCTGCCAGGAAGCTGTCCTAACTCAGAGGCAGTGCAGCTGTGACCCCTGGCCAGCCTCACGGGGTTCAGGCCCGATAGGTCATTTCCTTCTTTGACTGGAAATGACCTGCATGTCTTACTGCTTTCTGCATCCCTCAAGTGAGAAGTGACTCAAGAATGAAAAAGTAGGAAAGGGTGCGGGGGAAGGGATAGTTAGGGATGTTTAAAATGGATTACCGGACTTCCCTGGTGGCTCAGTGGTAAAGACTCCACCTGCCGAGGCAGGAGACACCGGTTCAATCCCTGATCTGGGAGGATCCCACATGCCGTGGAGCAGCTTAGCCCATGTGCCACAACTATTGAGCCTGCGCTCTGGAGCCCAGGAACCAGAACCACTGAAGCCCTGTGCCCTAGCGCCCATGTTCAGCAGCAAGAGAAGCCACCGCAATGAGAAGCCTGTGCACTGCAACTGGAGAAAAGCCCGTGCAGCAACAAAGACCCAGCACAGCCTAAGTAACTAAATAAAATAAAAAATAAATAAGATGGATTACCAACAAGAACCTACTGTATAGCACAGGGAACTCTGTTCAATGTTATGCGGCAGCCTGGATGGGAGGGGAGTTTGGGGGAAAATGAATACGTGTATACATATGGCTGAGTCGCTCTGCTGTCCGCCTGAAACTATCAGAACATTGTTAACCAGCCATACTCCAATATAAAAGAAAAAGTTTGTTTTTTTTTTTTTTTTTTTAAATAGTGAAACACACAGAAGTGAAAATGAGAAAGGGGAAGAGAGAATTCTCAGGCCCCAGGGCAGGACTAGGTCCCGAGGCCGAGCCCAGAGGGAACATGAACGGAGCCTCTGCTGTGTGCTTGGCGTTAGTGGCAGCAGTGAGCAGGAAAGACAGGACGTGTCCTTGGGGAGTGCACACTGTCGTGGGGACCCCAGGAGAATAAGGACATGAGGAAAAGCATCAGCTGCTGATCAGAGGTCCTCAGGGAATTACGCTGAGAGGCACAGCAGAGGGCGAGGGGGCAGCTGGCTGAGACTCCCAAGGCCAGGGAAGGCCTCTCAAGAGAGATGACTACTGGGCCAACATCGGACTGTCAGCCCCTGGAATACCAGGGGAAGGGAGGATATCCCTGGCAGAAGGACCAGCAAGTGCAAAGGCCCCAAGGTAGAAAAAAATGGTTCCTTTGTCTGAAGAAACAAGAGAAAGCCCTTGGGTCAGATAGAAATGAGCAATTTGTGGGGCTCCAGAAGAGGTGACCAGGTCAGGATGGTAGGCTGAATGATGGCCCCTCAAAGATGTCCATGTCGGAGGAGCCAAGATGGCGGAGGAATAGGATGGGGAGACCACTTTCTCCCCTACAAATTCATCAAAAGAACAATTGAACACAGAGCAAACTTCACAAAACAACTTCTGATCGCTAGCTGAGGTCATCAGGCACCCAGAAAAGCAGCCCATTGTCTTCGAAAGGAGGTAGGACAAAATATAAAAGATAAAAGGAGAGACAAAAGAGCTAAGGACGGAGATCCGTCCCGGGAAGGGAGTCTTAATAGAGGGAGTTTCCAAACACCAGGAAACCCTTGCACTGGTGGGTCTGGGGGAAGTTTTTGAATCTTGGAGGGCAACCTAACTGGGAGGGGAAGAATAAATAAAACCCGCAGATTACATGCCTAAAAGCAACTCCCAGCAGAAAAGTACCCTAGACGCCCGCATCCGCCACCAGCAAGAGGGGGCGGAACGGAGAGGAGCGGGCGGCATTGCTTAGGGTAAGGACCGGGCCTGAGTGCCCTGAGGACAGTCAGAGGGAGCTTTTATGAGTTACCAACTTAAACTGTGGGATAGCAGGAGAGAGAGAGAAAATTAACCGGCCCGAACACACTGCCGGCCGTTTGCAGAACAAAGGCTCTGAGCAAGTCCAGAGAAGAGCTCGCAGGCTGCGGACCGGCCCAGCCCCACCGCAGGCAGGAGGCAGGAGGCAGGGGGGAGGGGAAAGGGGCAGGCTCGGCCCCAAGGACCGCATCCCCTACCACACTGCAAACGGGCCTCCAGTTTCTAACCAAAGACTTCCTGAGATTCTGGATGGTCGACATCCACCGGGAGGGTCATGGCGAGACACAGGGCGCACGCACCCGACTGGGGCGGGCGGGGACTGGGGCTGGAGACGCGGAGGGGAGAAAGCGCACGCACCTGACTGGCGCTGGCGGAAGCTGAGGCTGGGACCGCGGAGGGGAGAAGGCGCGCCGCACCCGGGGAGAGTGCACCCGTCGAGCTCCTGGCTGCCTGAGCCGCTCGGGCGGGGAGGGCACGAAACGCGGGCGCACCCGAGTCCGCGCTTTTGTGGAACACCCGAGGGCTGGAACCGCGCGCAGTGCAGGGCACGCTCAATATAGAGCAGCCGGGAGCCTGAGCAGCGTAGACGGGGAAAGCAGCGACAGTCCCTCCCCACAGCGCAATGGAACTAGCAACCTGAATAAGAGTCCACCTCCGCCTGCCTGTGTCAGGGCGGAAAGTAGCACTGAAGAGACCGGCAAACAGAAGCCAAATAAACAAAGGGAGCCACTTCAGAAGGGACCGGTGCAACAGATTAAAATCCCTGTAGAGAACACCGACTACACCAGAAGGGGCCTGTAGATATCAAGAAGTGTAAGCGGGAACAAGGAGCTATCTGAAACTGAACCGAACCCACGCTGACTGCAACAGCTCCAGAGAAATTCCTAGATATATTTTTAGTTTTTTTTTTAATTAAAAAATTTTTTTTCTCTTTTATTTTCATTTAAAATTCCCTATTACTCCCCCATTACTCCTTAACTTTCATTTTCATAGATTTTTATGATTTTTTTAATTAGGGAAAAAATTTTTTTCATTTTTTTTTTTTTTTCCCGTTTTCTCTTCTTTTTTCTAGTTCCATGAACCAGAACACTGACGCAAGCTTCCCTAACCAGGAAACCTTGACAAGCCAATTGTCCAACCCCACCCACTGGGTAAAACCTCCACAGTAAAAAGGAATGACAGACCTCTGGATTACAGAAAGCCCACTCCAGACACAGCAATCTAAACAAGATGAAAAGGCAGAGAAATACCCAACAGGTAAAGGAACATGAAAAATGCCCACCAAGTCAAACAAAAGAGGAGGAGATAGGGAATCTACCTGAAAAAGAATTTAGAATAATGATAATAAAAATGATGCAAAATCTTGAAAACAAAATGGAGTTACAGATAAATAGCCTGGAGACAAAGATTGAGAAGATGCAAGAAATGTTTAATAAAGACCTCGAAGTAAAAAAGAGTCAATTAAAAATGAATAATGCAATAAATGAGCTCAAAAACACTCTGGAGGGAACCAAGAGTAGAATAACGGAGACAGAAGATAGGATAAGTGAGGTAGAAGATAAAATGGTGGAAATAAATGAAGCAGAGAGGAAAAAAGAAAAAAGAATCAGAAGAAATGAGGACAACCTCAGGGACCTCTGGGACAATGTGAAAGGCCCCAACATTCGAATCATAGGAGTCCCAGAAGAAGAAGACAAAAAGAAGGGCCATGAGAAAATACTCGAGGAGATAATAGCTGAAAACTTCCCTAAAATGGGGAAGGAAGTAGCCACCCAAGTCCAAGAAACCCAGAGAGTCCCAAACAGGATAAACCCAAGGCGAAACACCCCAAGACACATATTAATCAAATTAACAAAGATCAAACACAAATAACAAATATTAAAAGCAGCAAGGGAGGAACAACAAATAACACACAAAGGGATTCCCATAAGGATAACAGCTGATCTATCAATAGAAACCCTCCAGGCCAGAAGGGAATGGCAGGACATTCTTGAGGTAATGAAAGAGAATAACCTACAACCTAGATTACTGTACCCAGCAAGGATCTCATTCAGATATGAAGGAGAATTCAAAAGCTTTACAGACAAGCCAAAGCTGAGAGAATTCAGCACCACCAAACCAGCTCTTCAACAAATGCTAAAGGATCTTCTCTAGACAGGAAATGCAGAAAGCTTGTATAAATGTGAACCCAAAACAACAAAGTAAATGGCAATGGGACCATACCTATCAATAATGACCCTAAATGTAAATGGGTTGAATGCCCCAACCAAAAGGCAAAGACTGGCTGAATGGATACAAAAACAAGACCCCTATATATGCTGTCTACAAGAGACCCACCTCAAAACAAGAGACACATACACACTAAAAGTGAAGGGCTGGAAAAAAATATTTCATGCAAACGGAGACCAAAAGAAAGCAGGAGTCGCAATACTCATATCAGATAAAATAGACTTTCAAATACAGGCTGTGAAAAGAGACAAAGAAGGACACTACATAATGATCAAAGGATCAATCCAAGAAGAAGATATAACAATAATAAATATATATGCACCCAACATAGGAGAACCGCAATATGTAAGGCAAACGCTAATGAGTATGAAAGAGGAAATTAATAGTAACACAATAATAGTGGGAGACTTTAATACCCCACTCACAACTATGGATAGATCAACTAAACAGAAAATTAACAAGGAAACACAAACCTTAAATGACACAATGGACCAGCTAGACCTAATTGATATCTATAGGACATTTCACCCCAAAACAATCAACTTCACCTTTTTCTCAAGTGCACACGGAACCTACTCCAGAATAGATCACATCCTGGGCCATAAATCTAGTCTTGGAAAATTCAAAAAAATTGAAATCATTCCAGTCATCTTTTCTGACCACAGTGCAGTAAGATTAGATCTCAATTACAGGAAAAAAAATGGTTAAAAATTCAAACATATGGAGGCTTAATAACACGCTTCTGAATAATCAACAAATCATAGAAGAAATCAAGAAAGAAATAAAAATATGCATAGAAATGAATGAAAATGAAAACACAACAACCCAAAACCTATGGGACACTGTAAAAGCAGTGCTAAGGGGAAGGTTCATAGCATTACAGGCTTACCTCAAGAAACAAGAAAAAAGTCAAATAAATAACCTAACTCTACACCTAAAGCAACTAGAGAAGGAAGAAATGAAGAACCCCAGGGTTAGTAGAAGGAAAGAAATCCTAAAAATTAGGGCAGAAATAAATGCAAAAGAAACTAAAGAGACCATAGCAAAAATCAACAAATCTAAAGCTGGTTTTTTGAAAAAATAAACAAAATTGACAAACCATTAGCAAGACTCGTTAAGAAACAGAGAGAGAAGAACCAAATGAACAAAATTAGAAATGAAAATGGAGCGATCACAACAGACAACACTGAAATACAAAGGATCATAAGAGACTACCACCAGCAGCTCTATGCCAATAAAATGGACAACTTGGAAGAAATGGACAAATTCTTAGAAAAGTATAACTTTCCAAACCTGAACCAGGAAGAAATAGAAGATCTTAACAGAGCCATCACAAGCAAGGAAATCGAAACTGTAATCAGAAATCTTCCAGCAAACAAAAGCCCAGGACCAGATGGCTTCACAGCTGAATTCTACCAAAAATTTAGAGAAGAGCTAACACCTATCTTACTCAAACTCTTCCAGAAAATTGCAGAAGAAGGTAAACTTCCAAACTCATTCTATGAGGCCATTATCACCCTAATTCCAAAACCAGACAAAGATGCCAGAAAAAAAGAAAACTACAGGCCAATATCACTGATGAACATAGATGCAAAAATGCTTAACAAAATTCTAGCAAACAGAATCCAACAACATATTAAAAAAATCATACACCATGACCAAGTGGGCTTTATCCCAGGAATGCAAGGATTCTTTAATATCCGCAAATCAATCAATGTAATACACCACATTAACAAATTGAAAGATAAAAACCACATGATTATTTCAGTAGATGCAGAGAAAGCCTTTGACAAAATTCAACACCCATTTATGATTAAAACTCTCCAGAAAGCAGGAATAGAAGGAACATACCTCAACATAATAAAAGCTATATATGACAAACCCACAGCAAGCATTACCCTCAATGGTGAAAAATTGAAAGCATTTCCCCTGAAATCAGGAACAAGACAAGGGTGCCCACTCTCACCACTACTATTCAGCATAGTTTTGGAAGTTTTGGCCACAGCAATCAGAGCAGAAAAAGAAGTAAAAGGAATCCAGATAGGAAAAGAAGAAGTGAAACTCTCGCTGTTTGCAGATGACATGATCCTCTACATAGAAAACCCTAAAGACTCTACCAGAAAATTACTAGAGCTAATCAACGAATATAGTAAAGTTGCAGGATATAAAATTAACACACAGAAATCCCTTGCATTCCTATACACTAACAATGAGAAAACAGAAAGAGAAATTAAGGAAACAATACCATCCACCATTGCAACAAAAAGAATAAAATACTTAGGAGTATATCTACCTAAAGAAACAAAGACCTATACATAGAAAACTATAAAACACTGATGAAAGAAATCAAAGAGGACACAAACAGATGGAGAAACATACTGTGTTCATGGATTGGAAGAATCAATATTGTCAAAATGGCTGTACTACCCAAAGCAATCTATAGATTCAATGCAATCCCTATCAAGCTACCAACGGTATTTTTCACAGAGCTAGAACAAATAATTTCACAATTTGTATGGAAATACAAAAAACCTCGAATAGCCAAAGTAATCTTGAGAAAGAAGAATGGAACTGGAGGAATCAACCTGCCTGACTTCAGACTCTACTACAAAGCCACAGTCATCAAGACAGCATGGTACTGGCACAAAGACAGAAATATAGATCAATGGAACAGAATAGAAAGCACAGAGATAAATCTAGAAACCTGTGGACACCTTATCTTCGACAAAGGAGGCAAGGATATACAATGGAAAAAAGACAACCTCTTTAACAAGTGGTGCTGGGAAAACTGGTCAACCACTTGTAAAAGAATGAAACTGGAACACTTTCTAACACCATACACAAAAATAAACTCAAAATGGATTAAAGATCTAAATGTAAGACCAGAAACTATAAAACTCCTAGAGGAGAACATAGGCAAAACACTCTCCGACATGAATGACAGCAGGATCCTTTATGACCCACCTCCCAGAATATTGGAAATAAAAGCAAAATAAACAAATGGGACCTAATGAAACTTAAAGCTTTTGCACAACAAAGGAAACTATAAGCAAGGTGAAAAGACAGCCCTCAGATTGGGAGAAAATAATAGCAAATGAAGCAACAGACAAAGGATTAATCTCAAATATATACAAGCAACTCCTGAAGCTTAATTCCAGAGAAATAAATGACCCAATCAAAAAATGGGCCAAAGAACTAAACAGACATTTCTCCAAAGAAGACATACAGATGGCTAACAAACACATGAAAAGATGCTCCACATCACTCATCATCAGAGAAATGCAAATCAAAACCACAATGATGTACCATTACATGCCAGTCAGCATGACTGCTATCCAAAAGTCTACAAGCAATAAGTGCTGGAGAGGGTGTGGAGAAAAGGGAACCCTCTTACACTGTTGGTGGGAATGCAAACTAGTACAGCCACTATGGAGGCTGGCTCCCCAGTCTTTGGCCTGAGCAGTTGCCAGGCAGGGCTTTTGCTGAGATTTGGAAGATGGGTGGGTGGTGGTGCCACAAGGTCTGTGTGGGCTGTGTCAGGTTGGAGTTGCTATGAGACGTCTCTGTGCCCATGGCCGGGAGCTGGCAGAGACCCCATCTGCAGTGGGAGAGAAATCGTGGCTGGAGCAGCTACAGATGGTCATGTCGTGTGGCTGGTTCTCAGACTGGGAGGCTGGAATGTGGAGGGGACCAGGGAGGAGAAGTGACCCAGGACAGCCCCACAGGTCTTCCCTCTTTTCTCTGTCTGGTGAGTTTGTCATCCGGGATTGAGCCCAAATAGACTCCTCTGGGGAGCCATCTCTGGTCTCCACCCTGCACCTCCTGCATCCATGGGCATCTTCCACTACATCATCGCCTGGGGTTGGTCCCAGGGCTGGGGACCAGTTCCCACAGTGGGGCTCAAATCACAGCTTCCTTCCCTTCCTGGAGAAGAGCTTTCCACCTGCCCTGTCTCCATCCTCCCTGCTCCCCAGGGCCCAGTCACACATGGCACATGGCTCTCTGTGGGCTGACGCGGAGCAGGGTGATGGTTGTGACTGCAGGCAGGCTCTATGGTTTAGAGAATGTCAGTCGCGTCGCATTGTCATTGTGTGACTGTACACGTGACACTTCACCTCTCTGAGCCTCAGTCTCCTTATCTGTACAATGGGAACACTAGTGTCTGCCTCTCAGGGTTGTTTTCAGGCCTGAATTAAAAGAAAAAAAATCATAACATGGCCAAAACAGTAGGTAAGAATGAAACTAAGCGTATATGAATCCTTGCTGACGCTCTGTTCTGCTCTACTGAGTAGTCAGCTTGCCACTTTCATTCCTTATTAGTCACTTGGCTAGGGGCTTTGCAGGTTCCCACCCTGCTGGATCCACTCCCCCTGCCCCTCCCCTGACCTCTGCCCTGTGTCAAGGGGACTGACGCTGGGCTTTCTGGCTTGAGCTTCAGATATTTGGCCCGTAGGGTCTGCAGCGGGCGTCTTGAGGATAGGAGGAGAGAAGTCAGGAACCTCTTCCCCACTGCTCTCTGCTCTGGCTCCTGTTTCCTCCTGTGGCTGCATCTCTCCATCCTGCTGGCCTCTGTTACTCCCATCAGTCCCTCACTGGGTTCTGGAAACACCCTCCTCTCTTGGGGGGTCCTGGGGTGGCCTGCTTCCTGTCTCTGCAGGCTTCAACATCCCATTTGTCCCCATGATTAAGCTCACAGCTCTATGTTTCCTTCATAAAATCTCTTCTTTGGAATGCCAGGGGTAACTGATGTTTCCAGCTGGGACTCCATCTGATACAGTGAAGAGGACGCAGTTTTCTCTTTGTTGCAGCCTCTTGGATAGGGTAGTTGTCCTGGGGCTGACAGCAGGCAGCAGCCAAACAGACAAATAACCACACTGGCCTTCAGTACAGCAGAGGCTGCTAGTCATAGGCTAGTCACGTGGCTCACGGGAGACATCATCCTCTCAGTGGCTTTGGCTGACCCCCAACCCTGGAATGTTCTCTGAATGTGCAGAAAAGCTGCTTGGATCCTATTGTGTGTCTAGAAGAGGAATCTCTGCTGTGAGCCCTGGAGAGAAATCCCTTGGCACCCAGGACTGGTGCTTGCTCCTGTAGAGTCACCTCATGTCACTGGGGTGTCCCTTGCTGGGCTCTGCATGCTCAGCTCTCTGAGCAGTGAGTGAGGGGCCAGGACCGTGGAGGTGGGGCCCTTGGTAGAGGAGGACTGTGTGCTCCAATCTTACTCCCCGGCTGGACCCTGGTGTGCTTGCCCAGGTCTGCCCTTTTTGCCGGGGGCATCATTCCTGAAAGCCTCCTCAGTGGCACACTGAAACTTCATCTCACTTAAACCTTGCAAATTGTGAGAGAGTTGTCAGTAATCCTGTTTTGCAGATGAAGCTCAGAGAGGTACAGGGAGTCCTCCTGGGTCACACAGCAGCAAGTGTTGGAGCCAAGATTCGAACTTAGGTTACCTTTCACCTCAAGTAGTGTTTTCCCCTCATGGCACTCTGTCTCTATCATGTAATAATAATCATCATCATAATAGTGGTAATAATAATAGTAATAATAAGAAGCTGTTCTCCATGCCAGCTTTCATAGATTCTATCTCATGTAGTCATTACATTATCCCCAGCATGTAGGAATTATCATCCCCACTTCACAGAGGAAGAAAGTGAGGCTCAGATAACAACTTGTAAGTCGTACATCTGGAACCCTCATGCAGATGTGTCTTTTTTCCTAAATCCTGAGCTTCTCTTACACCCAATCTCAGAGGGACCTGAGGGACTTTTCCTTCTGAAAAGCCCCATCTATTTCTGTCTTTTGCCTTTTCGGTTAGAAATTTACCTAAATGGGTGCCAGGGGAAGAGTTGGTCATGAAATTGTTCCTCTTCATCCTACAGTTGGAGAGGAAGTCAGCCGGCAGGATTTGTTGAACCCACAGCTGGAAACAGAATTGCCCTTGGCTGTACCTCTGGAGGTGCGGTTAGCGCACAGCTGGGGTCAGGCTTATTTTAGCCTTTTCCTCTCCTGTAAGCAGAAGTCATGTCTCTTGGTGTTTCTCAAAAGTTTTCAGAGAGATCAGGCTGTTGATAGTTGGGTTTGGGTTCCACAGATATGCAGAGGGACTGAGGAGTTTGGAAGTGATGTCTGTGCTGAGAAATGCCCACTAAGCAGCCTGGGAGCTTGCCTGACGACAGCCTTGGGGATGGGGGATTTGCTCAGCTACTCAGGGGTGCCTGCTGGGCACCCAGAGGCCAGATTCCAGCCTCTGTCCCTGTTATCTAGGATCTGTGACAATGCTCCCTCCCTGGAGCTGTGACAGAGGCTTTAGGGGCAGCTTCTAGTGGACTGATGGGCAAAGGCAGGTCCTCTTGCCCTTGGTCAGTCTGGGAAGGTCCAGGGGGCCCCCTGGTAGCGGGTATGTGGAGCCCAGGAGAAGGGGTAGGGGAACCCTGGAGCATGTGGGGGCCAGCTGGGCTCAGGCATGCTTGGATGGGAGGTCACGGCCTTGGAGAATTCCCGGGTCTGGGTCTGTGTCCACAGTTTGTGGGACCACTGAGCTTAGAACCTGGATGCCTAGGCCTGAGGACAGCAGTGTGGCTCTGAAGGCTGAGCTCAGTTGGTGGAGGTTGGGCTCAGGGGGGTGGCTGTGTGCCTCTGCTCCTCTCCAATTCCCTATCTGGGCCTGGAGGGTGCTTGGTGAGCCTCCAAGAGTAGCCCCAGCCTGGAGGACAGTGACGCCCATCAGGCTTAGTCACAGTCTCCCGCCTTTGCCCTTGATGTTCTCTCACCTCTGCCTGGATTTGGGTCACATGTCACCACCTCTCTGAAGCCCTCTGTAGAGCCCAGGGGTTATATAGTCATTCAGCAAACGTTTATCAAGCATCTACTACATGCTAGGCACTGACCTACCCATGGACAGCAAACACAGGCTGCACCCTTGTGTAGAGACACTGACCATTTGATAAGAAACAGTTTCAGGTTGTGATGTGTGGTGTGATGGAGGAGAGGAAGCTGTGAGAGGGTGGGGGTGGGGGCCCCAGATTCCTCGGAGGGTCTCAGCCCAGGAGTGACCCCACCTCTTTCTGACCCGCTGTGGGACAGCAGGCAGAACTCCTTTTGGTCCCTTTCTCTTCATGGCCTCCATCTGTCACTAGGATTTGGCCTTGAAGGGGCTGTGAAGTCTGCTCAACTCTGCGCTCTTTATAAGGGGGGACATAGGAGATGGGGCAGGTAGAGGCTGTGCTTTTTGTAGCTGAATGGACCCTAGGCAGCCTGGACCAGCTGGGAACTGCTCGGCAGACAGCCTGGCAAAGGGCTGGGCTAGTTCTGCCCTGACCTGTTCAAGCCTTAGGTTTCAGGGGTTGAGTCTGGGTTTGGGGGGTTAATGAGCAGACCGCAGGGCCCTTGGGTGTGGGCTAGAGGAAGATTCCACCTCAGCCCAGCCTCCTGCAGGCTCTGGGGCTCTGGCCCAGGGACCCTGGGTCAAGAGTGAGGGGCTGGGAGGTGGGAGGAGAGGCCCAGAGCCTGCAGGAGGTGTGCCTGCGGGTGAGGGGTGGGCACTGGAGCCCCTGTCCCTGTGTGGCCCTGGACCACCCTCCCCAGCGCCCTCTCACCACCTCAAGCCTCAGTCTAGGGCAGAATTTGGAGCCAGTGATCCCCAAACTCATTCAGGGATTCCCAAATTGTCTCCTTGAGCCCCAGCATTTATGGCTGGGCCTTGGCACTCACCCACACTGGGAGGATGAAGGGTGAGGCCCTGAGAGCCACAGGGATGGGAGGTGTTGGGGGTGGGGCTGGGCAGCTGTGAGCTGGCCCCTTGGGGCTTTATCCTGAACTGGGGTTCTGTTCGGCCCCATGACCTGCTCCTGAGGGTCCCAGACCTGATCCCCTCTCCTCGGGATTCTGCCAACAGCCCGCCTGTCTCGGCTCCCCTCAGAGCTGCCCACGCCACTCCCCTGTTGACTGCTCCTCCCTGGCTCCCCACTCCCTGCAGGACGAGGCCCCATTCCTGAACATCCCTGCCCACCCTCTGGCTCTCCTCTCCTTCACCTCCCTGCCCCTCCCGGCCAAGAGGAGAACTGGATGTTTCTGGAGTACACAGTACTCTTCCTGTCTTTAACAGGCTTTTTGCTCAGGCTGTTCCCTCTGCCTGGAATGCCTTTCCTTGCTGTGGCCCCAGGGCGAATGCTCTGCTTCTTTTCAAGCCCCAGTTCGTATCCTCCACGATGTCTTCTGACAGACTCCCAAGTGTCTCTGACCAGGCAGGTCCTGGGCCAGTGTCCCCTTTATCCCAGCATCCAGATGTGTGAACTCAAGGCCCAGAGGACCTTGAGGAGCCAGTGTCCCCACCACTGACTGTCAGCCCGCCTTGGTCTCCTGCTCTGATCTTTCACTCCTTCCCTCCTCACTCACAGAGTTTCAAACAAATCTGCACATCTGCAGACAACACCTTGGGTGCTCAGAGCAGGTACAAATCGTTGAAACAACTCAGAGAAACTCCTCCCTGTCCCCAAATAGCATCTCTGATAGCCCATTGCTTTGTCAGACACACAACCCCTTGAGGACAATTATATTATCTTTCTTATGGGTCCCTGATGAACATACACCCGTGTGCAGGGCACCTCTGAAAGCAGGACTGACAAAACAGAAGTCCTGGGTTGCCACTCAGCCTTTTTCATACTCATGGCAGACATCACTGATAAATCACAGTGTTCATTCCTACTGAACTCGAACTCAGCTCCTGAGTCCTCAGTACAATCTTTGAGCTGCTGCTGCTGCTGCTGCTCCTAAGTCGCTTCAGTCGTGTCTGACTCTGTGCGACCCCATAGACGGCAGCCCACCAGGCTCCGCCGTCCCTGGGATTGTCCAGGCAAGAACACTGGCGTGGGTTGCCATTTCCTTCTCCAATGCATGAAAGTGAAAAGTGAAAGTGAAGTCACTCAGTCGTGTCAGGCTCCTAGCGACCCCATGGACTGCAGTCTACAAGGCTCCTCCATCCATGGGATTTTCCAGGCAAGAGTACTGGAGTGGGGTGCCATTGCCTTCTCTGACAATATTTGAGCTAGAGACTACCAATTCACCAGAACTAGTTTGTGATTTGAAACAAATATATGCTATGGTCTCTGGGTCACCCTGATATATCCTAAAGGGGCAGCTCCAAGCTTCAAGGAGAGAAAACCCATCCTTGGGAGAGCCTTTCCCAGCCTCCTCTGGGATTTCTGACTTTGCCTGGGGCTCTGAGGCAGTCAGTGGGGGCAACAAGTGTTGCACACATACCTCTTTGCTCATGGGCTGTGTAGCCTTAGGCCCGTTCCTTGCCTTCTCTGAACTCTAGCTTCCTCGTCTCTAATGGAGAGTTGATGAGATCATGGGTGCCGAGCTCAGCACACAGTAGGTGCTTAGTAAGAGTGTGGGTGTCTCAACTCTCACCTTACCCACTCAGCCTGGCCTGGCAGCTCTGGGTGTGACCTCATTTCCTGGTTCTGCCATGGGCACTCACGCCTGACCTCATTTCCTGGTTCTGCCCTGGGCTCATCTCTTGCTCCTTTCTGTTTGCCTGTGCAAGGAAATCTCATTCACGGCCTTCCTGGCCCAGCTCCATGGGCCCTACTGTCCCCTCCTCCCAGTGTCTGCACCTGCCAGAATTTGACCTTTATGCTGTGGCACACGGCCTAGTGGTCCTCATGTGAGTTTAGGGACCATGCAGTCCATTCCCTGACCTAGAGAAATGAGAAGACTGAAGCTCAGAGAGCGCACCCAAGACCTTCCAGCACCTTCTGGGGCTCCTGCTCTTCCTCCAGGAACCCTTCTGTGATTTCTTCACACAACATCGTCTGGGAGCTGGATTAGGATGGGCTTGCCAGTATCTCTCCAGTAAGAAGCCAGTTACTCAGGGCTGCAGTTGTCTCCTAGAACATTCCTCTTCCAGGATTGCTGGGCTCCTGGCTCAGTCTGGTGCCTGATTCTGTGGGTTTGAACTGTCCAGTTCAAACCCCAGCCCCGGCTTCTCCCCCTCCACGCTTCCCTATGGAGTGTGGCAGGGCAGTAGGGTCAGAAGGGGCTGGCCTCATTCATATCCTGCTTTCACTTCATAGTAACTGTGTGACCTTGGACTGGCTGCTCAGTTTCTCTCGGCCTCTGTGGTTCTGTCTCTCAACTGGGAATTCTTTTAGTAGCTTCACAGATGCCACGGAGGTGCAGAGAGGTGATGGAGGTAGCAGGGATGGATTCCATGGGCAAGGGGGCTCAAAAGATTTTTTTCCCTGAGCTAGTGGCCATTGTGTCCATTGTGTATCCTCAGGGTAGTGGCAGGGCTGTGAGTCATCCAGCTTTGGGAGAAGAAAAGCATTGGCCCCTCCGGCTTCCTGCCCCCATGTCCGGCCCTTGTTCAGCAGCACAATCGCTCAGGTCCAGGCTGTGGGGCGGGTGACTTAACCCCTGCCAGGCCAGTGGGCGCCTCACCTACCCTCTCACCACGGTAAGCCAGAATTAGCGGGGCTGCCTGGGGGCACAGCAGCTCCTGGTCCCCTTGATCTCCTGCTGCCCTCCAGGCGGGACCCACACGTGGCTGGACTCAGGTCAGTCGGGAGGGTCCCACTGCTCCCCACTGCCTGAAGATGGACCAGAGCTCTCCGTCCTGGCACTTACCCCTGGTCTTCAGCATCATTTGCCCTCCCGCCACTCCCTGCTCTTAAAACCTTCTGGCCACATTGGCTTCTCCAGGTCCGTCAAGCTGCCCAGGCTCCCTGCCTCCCCTGGAATGCCCTTCATCTCCTGTCAGGATCCTGTCTGCCCCCCACCCACGGCAGAAATGTCCACGGGGTGGGGGGTGGGGAACAGACACCGTGCTTGGCACGGAATCGCTGCCCAGAGTGCCCACTGGAGGACGGGCTGACGCATCCCTCACCTGCTGGGGACTGACCAACCCCAGGGCTCATAACCTTAATGACATTCCAGCCCTGGTTAGTTCCCGGTGGGAGGTAAATTCCGCTGTGATTTCTTAAAGCTCCTCTCCCATGATCCATTCCCAGTGCCAGTGTATACATCACCTCCCTTGACTCACGAAAAGACTTTTTCTTCCGGTTTACAGATGAGGAGGCTGGCATGTGAGAAGCTGTGTGGTTCTGGGAAGAACCTGGGCTTTGGGGAATGGGATCTTGCTTCACATCTCAGTTGCCTTGACTGAGAAATGGAGAAGGGCTGTGTCTAACTCATCAGCTTGCTGGTGTGATATACAGTAACGGGCCCCAGTGCCTCAGGGCCTTCTGTGGCCCTCATCTCCAGCCCTCCCAATAAATTCTCACAAAAGAACCACCACCTCCACTGTTCCAACACGCAAACTGAGTTTGGGAGATACTAAGTAACTTAACGAAAATCACAGAAGTGGGTGGTCAAGCTGGGACTTGTGCCCAGGAAGATGGTCTCCAAGCCAGGCTCTCACCCTGGACCGCCTGCCTTCAAGTCTTTTGGGAGAACGTCTCTAAAATATGAGGGCTTCCAGGTCTCTTGGCAACCGATCTACGGGTATCAGGGTGTTGGGGGGAGAATCCACAGCCCCCATGGTCTGGGGAGGGAGGAGAGAGGTTTCCACAGTCAGGGCCCTCGAGTACCCAGAGCCGAGCCTTCCCCTTTCAGGGCTCCTCACCCACTCCCAGCACAGAGCCTTCGGGAGAGGGGATGATGTCAGCCTGGACAAGTCCTCTCTCATGGGAGTAGGGGCACTGCCCGGGTGCCAGTCTGCCGCCCCTGTTGTGCTGGGAGACTCAGGTGGAATCCTGTCCTCTTCGCGTCTGAGCTCGGCACCCACGGATGCCTGTGGGCCCTCGAGTCTGGGAGTCTACCCGTGGGAGAGCCGAGCTTCCCCCAGCCCGAGGACATCCGCCTGTACCCACCGCGCCACCACCAGGCACCCCTTCCCCGCCCCAGTCCGACTAGGAGATGTAGGCCACCTCAGTTGCGGCTCTTCCTGGGGTAGTCGATGATGACCATTCTACAGAGGGGGAGGCCGAGGCCCCTCACTCACCGTGTCCGTGGGCTCAGAGTGTGTCTGTTCCGTCTGGCTGGCTGGCTGGCGCTGAGCGTGCCGTGGAGTGGCGCGGAGCTCGGCCGACAGCCTCTGGAGGGGAGCCCCACCCAGCGGCGAGGGAGGCCTGGCCGCCGCCCCTGCAGGTTTTCCAACTGGCCCCAGCCCATGGCCCCCCCGCCACCCCCCCAGGAGGGTTTCCTGTTATTGTTCGTTTGTGAGGGCCGAGCTGGCTGCAGGGAGGCGGGCTGCCCCCATGGAAGCCTAGTCTCAGATTTGGCCTCGGATATGTAACTCGGACCCCAACCCTAGGCCTCAGCTCTGGGGCTTTGAGCCCAGCACCCGCCAAGGGCCTTCATGCTCCTTGTAACCCCGAGGGTAGGTGCCATCACCCACCTTTTATAGCTCAGGACACAGACTCAGCAAGTTTAAGGTGCTTGTCTACTAAGCTGGGGCATAAGCAGAGCCAGAACTCTAGCCTGGGTCACCCCAAGCCCAGAGCCAGATTTTCCCAGGTGACCCCATGACATGCTGGGGGAGGACCGACTGCAGAGGTGCTGGGGAGGCCTGGGGGGAGCCTCAGAGGTGGGGGTGGGGGATGGCGGGAGAAAGGAAACAGACTGCAACCCTTGGCCATGTGCAGTGGGTCGGCTTCTTCCGGTGAGGGTGGACCTGGGCTCCAGCTGGCAGGTGCCAGCCTGTTTGGGTTTAGGAATACTGAGTGGAGTCAAGTTCCTCGACTCTGCTTTTGAGCTGACCAGGGGCCAGTCATGCACCTCCATCCCAGCCTCAGTTTTCTCTGCTGTAAAATGGGGATGGTCCGAAATTCAGCCTCACATGGCTGTTGAGATTAACAGGTGTCCAAGATAACGTGGAAGACAAGGGAAACTGAAGGTGGAACCAAGGACTATTAGAACCAGGAAGCCAGGGGCAGGAGGTGCTCAGATTCTGTCAGTCGTGAGAGTCACAGGAGGAGATTTTACCAACTGCAGAGACCAGGGCCCCACGCCAGTGCAGCTGACTTTGGAATCTCCCAGGGCAGGTAGTGGGAATCTGTGAATAGTTGCCTCTGTTTTTCCATGGATGCATGAATGGCTGGGAAGTCCCGCACGGGATCCCTTATATAGCTGGACAAACATGAGACCTCAGAGGGAGAGAGCCTTGCCCAGGGGCACTAAGTCAGCGGCCACTGGTGTGGAGATGGGGGAGGGGGAGATAAAGATTTCTCTGTGCTAGGCCTGTTTGAGATGGCTTTTAGACCCGCAAGTGGCCAGGTCAGATTGGCATTTGGAGATAGGTGGGTAGTTGGATACAGGTGGATGCAGTCCGCCCTCAAGTGAGGTCTGGAAGCCCTGAGCTTCTTATGGCTGGCACCAGAGGCCGTGGTGGTGGATGAGCTTACAGGGAGGCAGGCCCTGGCCTCTGAGATCTGTAGGTTCATTAGGAGAGAGCCCAGGGAAGGAGGAGGGAAGCCAGGAGGTGTGTCCGAAGCCAGGAGGGAAGAAGGATGGTGTCGGCTGGGTCAGCCTGGGAAAGGGGAGGACTGAGACTTGACCACTGGACAATAGAGGTCATTGATGGCTGTGACCAGAGCAGGCCCAGGGAGGAGGAGTAGGCATGAGGGACCGAGGGCGCTGGTGTGGGGGACCAGGAAGTGGGGATGTGCGGTCACCGCTCCTTCCCCCAGACTTGCAGCGAATGGCACAGAGAGATGGCAGGCTTTTAGGTTTGGTTTTAAAGCTCTGCTGGCATGTTTGTGCACTGAGGGGACTCCCGCAGCAGGGAAGGGAAGGCAGATGTTGCTGGAGAGAGGCCGGTCCTGCTGTGCAGGAGGGATGCAGCTCATTCGCTCCCTGTTTGTGGGATGCACAAACAAAGGCTCCGCACTTCCTGCCGGGGGTGGGGTGGCCCAAGAGGAGCCAGGGCTGGCCAGGGCTCCGCCCCTGGTGCCCCAGCCTGAGTGCTCCTCACCCCCGCCCGTGCCTGCTGCCTGCCCTCATGGTTGACGTGCCCATGAGGTCGGGCCAGGTCCTGGAGTCCACTTCCTGCTGGTTCTTCGACTCGACCCTGGGGGCAGACAGAGATGGTGTCTGTCCTGCCTCCACCCACCAGGACCCCTTGTGCTCTCAGTCCATGGGGATGCTGACTCTGCCCTGAAGCCCACGGTTCCTGCTGTTTGTGAACAAGGGAAGGGCTGACCGGGCATGTGCCCCTGCGGCGGGCATGGGGCCGCCACACAGAGGTGGTCCAGGCCACGCGAGGGAGGCTGGTGCCTCTGAGGATCTTCTGCCTGATTTCTGCCACTGCCCAACCCCGATTCCAATCCCCTCTGGAGGCAGAGGAGGTGATGGGAAGGTAAAGGCCAGGAAGGTACCATTGAGGAGCAAAGGAGGCAGCCAGTCGACCTGCAGAAAACAAGATGGTCTGCAAGGCCTGATTAGTAGCTGGAGAGGGAAGCAACAATGGAGGTGGCAGGGCTGGGCTGGGGAGTGTGACAGCCAGGCCTGGGGACACCCCCCCCCCCCCCAGCCTCTGCCAGGACAAATGCTGACCAGGGAGGTGGCCCCGTGACATCCTGCTGTGAGAGGTTCAGGCTTGGGGGTGCGCAGACCCGGTTCAGATCCTGAGTGGGCCCCTTGCTGACTGTGTGACCTGGGGCAGCAGACTTGCCTTTCTGAACCTCTTTCCTTACCTGTGATCTGAGTGATCAGTTCAGACTTTGCAGGGCTGTCTGAGCAGCAAATGAGACAATGAAAAACAAATGATGGTAATAGCACGCTTAGTTGAACAGGTATTTCTCCAAGTGTGGTCACCTGTCTCAGAATCACCAGAAAGGCATGTATTGAAATTGCAGGCTTCTGGGCCCCACCCCGGGGCAGTGGAGGCAGAATGGCTGCCAATGGAACCCTGAGACCTACGCGTTTGTGGCTCCCAGGCCCTGTGTGTGTACGCTCACACTGGAGGGCCGTGGCCTAGGAGCTCCCCTCCACAGGGCTCCCTCTTCAATCCTCAGGAAAACCACGAGGATTGCAGCGTTAGGGGGGTTCAGAGGGGGTGGGTCGGGGGCTTCTATTGTTACTCCCACTACACAGATGGAGAACCAGAGCCTGGGAACCGAGTGCTCCCAGAATCACAGAGCCCGTTAGTGGCACATGGGAAATTCCCAGCCAAGCCTGTGTTTCCAGAGGCTGCCTCCTCGCCCACCAAGCTTTCCTGCCTGTCTGGGTCTGGTGCACAAAAGGGGCTTATCAAGAGGTGATCCTGTTCGTTCTTCCCCACAGTGTGGGAGGCCCAAGGAAGGCACACGGAAGCCAGGCCACTGGGCCTTTGCCCATGCTCAGATCTGCTCATTGGACTGCCTCCTTGCCTGCCTGCCTACAGACCTCGCCGCCCCCCCCCCCCACCCCCCAGCCCCCTGCTCCGTCTGGAGCTGTCTCCTCTGCCCTCTCCTCTCTCCCCTGCCTCCTCTGGGCTCCCGGGACCTTTTACAGGGACCCCCTTCACCGCCCACCGCCCCGCCCATCGGCCCCTCTCCCTTCCCTGCACTGTGATGGTGTCTCCTGTGCCTGTCAGTTCCCAGCGGGCGCCCAGCACAGCGTGAGCACTCTGCTCACAAGGAGTTGAAACCGTGGACTCGTGGAAGGGCAGTCAGCCCGCTACGGATCAGACCTGCGACGTCTGCAGGGCCTTTGGGAGTGCGTGGTGGCCCCGGACCAGGAGGCAAAGCCCTGAGTGAGCGTGTGAGCACAGTGCACGTTATCACAGAGCACGAGGGAGGGGTGAGGTTAGCAAGCTCTGGGGAGAAAGTTCCTGGGATGTATGCCGAGATTCTGTCTGTAGCTTGATTTGTCTGCTGAGATATTTTTCCATCCCTTCCTTTTTTCTCCAGATAATTGCTTGAAATCTGTGACTGATGAAGAGTGTGGGGACCCGAGGCTCAGACTTTCTCTGGGCTGAGGGGGGGGTGTGTCAGAGGGGACAGTTGAGTTCATTGGGCTCCCAGGCTGCCCGATGGGGCGGGGTGGAGTGGGCGGGAGAAGGCTGTGTTAACCGGAATGGAGCGCAGGGTGCAGTGTGAGCCGCCTGCTGAGAGGTTTGGATGAAAGGAAAGCATTATGACCTTGGGCGCCCTGGCTGTGGAAAGGGGAGTGAACACAACCTTCACAGAAACAAATGAAGGGTCAGCGTAGGGTAGGCTGCAGGGGCTCAGGAGCAGGGGAGGGGTCTCACTCTCAGCTGTGGCTCCACAAGGACCAGGGAGAACACTTCCAGCAGGGCTTGGGCTAGGCTCACTTCTGGGCGCTCAGAGCAGAGTTCAGGGTGGGCACAGAGCTGGGTCACTGAACGAAAGAATGCATGGACGAGTGTGTGCATGAGTCCCTGGCGCGTGGAGGCAGACACGGACGTGGGGCCTGTGTACCTGGGGTCCGTGGTACCTTCCAGCACATAGGGCACAGAGTCAGCCAGGCGGCCACTCAGCCTGCTGGGCGCCCAGCTCTCTGCCAGCTGCAGGTGAGGACCCCGGGAAGTGGGAGAGACGGTCCCTGGATAGACGCTGAGATTGGGGTGGCCTGGGTTACAGCCAGCAACCCATTATGTGTCTTCCCCGTCCCAGGCTCTGTGCCTTATTTTTAATACTCAGAGTGACCTTGAAAGGTTGTATGACCCTGTCCCTCTGACAGCACTGAGTACTGACCCAGTGCACTGCCCACCTCAAGCCAGGGCTCCCGTGAGCGTGCTGAGCCCCACTGGACACCCCAGGGCCGCTCAGGCTGAGCTGCTGCAGCCGCCTGCCTCCAGGCCTTTCCCTGTGCTGTCCTTGCACCCAGGATGCTCCTCCTTCCTACCTCCGCCAGCCCAATCCTCCTGCACTCCCAGCTCCAGCGCACCGCCCCTCCACCCAGCCCTTCCAGATTCCCATTCTTGGAAAGCATCTTTCCATGTGGAAGCTCCCACCCTGCCTGCACCCCATTCATTCAGTTCCAAAGCCTGCTAGGCTCCTCCCCTCTTATATAATGATTCCTCACTACAACCCTGAGAAGTGTAGGCACTGTTCATATTCCTGCTTCCCTGAGGAGGGAGCTGAGCCTCAGAGAGGCTGAGTAACTTGCTCGAGGTCACACAGCTTCTGAGTAGCAGGGCCAGGATTCCAACCCTTGTCTTCCGGTTCCCAATTGAGTGTTCACTCTGCATCTGGGCAACATGTCATTGTTTGACAACGTTTTGTGCTTGTATATTATTTTAAAAATACACTTAATGATATGCTGGCTTTGCCTCTCTCTAAGCTGGGGGTAGGGAGGCAGGGGGGAAGGGGTGAGGACGCAGACATCACCCAGGCCGGGTTCTCTGCTTTTGACGTGTCAGGCCAGGGTGAGCATCTCTGGGTGGGGTCAGGTTGGTGACAGAGGTATGTGCCCCATGCTGGGGGTGCCTGGAGGAGGTAGCCTGGGAGCTGCCAGAGGACAGGGTGCCCAGGCTGCTCTGAAAGGAGGAGCAGGGCAAGGGGAAAGACTGACCAGCCACAGAGAAGGGCGAGGTCCAGCAGGGAGGCTTGTTTGGAAAGTGGAAAGTGAAAGTTGCTCAGTCATGTCCGACTCTCTGTGACCCCATGGACTGTAGTCCATGGGATTCTCCAGGCCAGAATACAGGACTGGGTAGCCATTCCCTTCTCCAGGGGATCTTCCCAACCCATGGATTGAACCCAAGTCTTCCACATTGCAGGCAGATTCTTTGCCATCTGAGCCACCAGGGAAGCCCAAGAATACTGGAGTGGGTAGCCTCTCCCTTCTCCAGAGGATTTTCCTGACCCAGGAATCCAACCAGTGTCTCCTGCCTGTTTGGGAAGGAGAAGCCATTCCCCAGGGGGAAGCGTTGAACTGTTGGGAGGGGGATTCAAGGACTGGCTGGGGGTGAAGCCAGGTGGCCGAGGCCTCACAAGGTGCGTGGGGGAACTCAGGCAGGGCCTCTGAGAAACTGAATGCCAGGCTAATCGCCCGTTCAGTCTGATGGTCAGTGGCCTGGCTGGTGAGCCATGAGCTGTGGCCGTTATGTGTGCAGTCACTAAAGCTGGACTAAGTGAGGCCTTTTCCTTGGCTCTGAAGGGACCCCTGGAGCAGGCACTGAATTCCTGGTGAGAACAATGGGTTATCTGCACAGCACTTTCCCAGCTGTTTCTCACTTTTCTTCCACTGTATCCGGGCAGGCTCTTAGGAAGCTGTGTTCACACTTGGGGCTGAGGGGTACCCAGGAGCAGCGGCCCCCTCCCGACGTGAGGGTTCAGAGTGATGCCTGTGGTCATGTCCCAGACACACCTGCTGCTTACTGTCCCGCTGATCCTGGACAAGCCTTCGGTGCCTCAGTGTCCCCTTCTGTAAATTGGGAGTGACCACATGCCTTCCTTGTGGGGTTGCTGGAAGGAGTCATTGAGAAGATTCAAGTAAAGCTGCCTCTGGCATACAGTAGGTGTTCGGTAAGTGTTAGTATGACAGTGATGCCGCAGAGAGGTTGGTGGTGAGGCCGCACGAGTGCACGGGTGAGGGTGTGAGCATGTGCACGGCATTGGTTTGGCAGCTGTGCGGCTACATGTGTATGCGCCAGAGCTTGTGTGGACCGTGTTAGGCATCCACATCAATGTGACATGTATGTTTACGTGCACAAGTGGGCCAAGGGGTACAGCTGGGCCAAAGGAGGGCCGATCCTGGGGCCAGCCCCTTCCTCCTCTATTAACTGGAAATCATCTGCTTCTATTACCCTGTTGACCGAGGCTTCTGCACCCTCGTCTCCTGAAGAAGCCCAGAGAGCTCAAGGCTTTGTTCCAGGGTGGCCCAGGGAGCTGGAAGTGGCAGGATGGGACCAAGGGCCCTTCCTCCCTGATTGGAGGGCATGCCTGAGTCTGGCAGAGAGCTCGCCTGCACGGAAGCCAGGACTTCCTGCCTCTGGGCCCCACATTCCTTGCGCCCTCCATCAACTGTCCCGGAGAACAATGGGTCAGAGGATTTGCCTTCTGCGGGGCAGGAAGGTAGGTCAGGGGCTGCCTCTTGATGGAGTAAACAGACCCGGCTCAGGCCACAGCCTCAGGCAATGTGGCGGCAAGGCCAGAACCTATCCAGCGTGGGATGTCTGCCTCCTGCCTGTGCTGGCCCGGCCCATCTCCAGGTCCCTCAGCCATCTCCAGACCCCACCCCTTGTGGCTTGAGGCAGGTCTTGTGGACCCAGTTCAGCTAGGGGATGAGGAATCTGGGCTGGCCCTGGGGAAGGAGTCTGCCAGGAAGAGCTCAAGGCGGATTGGGTGGAACCAAGGCAGCTGGTGGAGGTCTTGGGGGTCCCACAGCCTCACCCACCTGCCATGCAACTGAGAACCACGAGGGAACCAAGAGAGGCTCTACTAGCCCAAAGCAACCCTCCTCAGCTCCTGGGTTCAAGCTGGCACACACAGGGGTGTCTCTGAGCCTGTGAGCACTCAGTTTACATCCAGTTCTAACAAAGATGCAGGGCGGTGCTGTGGCAATCCTGCCAGTGGAGAGGAGGAAATGGGGGATCTGTTGGTCTGTGTGGATGACTCTTCAAAGGCTCGGGCTGTTTCTGTAGCCCCTTGTGTCTGAGTTTCTGGCCATTACCAGGGGTTCCCCTGCCCTGGGCTGAGGACCCACCTCTGAGAACAGCTCCTCCCAGTCTATTTGTACTTCTGGGAAAGTTTCCTTCCGCTTGTGAGTCCCAGCCGGGGTCACTCACAGGAAACATATGGCTGGAGAGAAGGAAGACTGGAGTCAGGGTGGTGAGGTCTGGGGAGGGGTCCAGACTCCTGGTGACAAGGGAGGCTGGGTGGGGCTTGTTTGCTGCCCCTGCCCAAGCGCCGCAGGGCTCAGCTCTGGGACCGTCACTCTGGCCCTCCCTCCCTGTGATGGGGAGGGTCAGCCACAGTCTTACCACATCACACCTCCATTCGCACTAGTCGGCTGTTTGGTGCTAGCTCCTGCTTGATGACCACCGTCTTTTGCTCTTTGGGACAAGGTCCAAGCTCCTTAGCCTGGTGTTTAAGGCCCTGCCGCCTTCTCCTGCCCAGCTCTGCACCCTGCAGCTCTGGCCCTCTGCAAGCACAGTGCTCTGTCAGGCCACAGGACCTTGACATGTGCCAGCCCTGTGGAATTCCACCTCCCAAAGCACCTCTAGATCTTCCAGCTCCCTGAAACTCAATCTGAACTTCATCTTCTCCATGGCAAACAACAATAAAGAATAGAGTTTCCTTCTCTTTGAAAAAGCAAAACAGCTTTATTGAGCTTTATTTATTTTTTAAAAGTTTTATTGAGGAGTAACTAGTGCACAATAAATTGTGTACATTTTAGGTATACAGTCTGGCAGTATTTGACATATGTATGCGATGGTGGAAACATCACCACAATCAGAATATTGAACATGTTTATCACTTCTGAAGCTTGTCTTATGCCCCTTTGTACTCCCTGCTTGTCCCCTCTCCTCAGACACCTGTTTGATTGGGATTCTGACGGTTTAGATTTGTTGGTGTTTTTCTAGGACACTTTATATATATAAGAACCTTTATTTAGTGTGGTTTTTTTTTTAGTATTGATATATTCACAAAGTTGTGTATTAGTCACCATTATCTATTCCGAGAACACTTGCATCACCCCAAAGGAAATCCAGTCCCCCTTTCCCCTAGCCTGAGAATCAATCTCCTTTCTATCTCTGTGGGTTTGTCCTTCTTGGACATTTTATGTAAATGGAATCACACAACATGTGGTCTTTTCATGACTGAATTCTTTCACTTAGCTTCATGTTTTTAATGTTTATCCATGTTGTAGTGTGTATCAGTACTTTGTTGTATTTTATGACTGAGTAATATTCCAGTGTGTAGATATCCACATTTGTTTATCCATTCATCAGTTGATGGACATTTGGGTTGTTTCTGCTTTTTTGGCCACTATGAATAAGACTTCCGTGACCACTTGTGCATAAGCTTTTGTGTAGATTTGAAAAAAATGAAGTACAGTTGATTTACAATAATGTATAAGTTTCAGGTGTGTAGCAAAGTGATTTGGATATATATATATATACACACACACATACATGGGCTTCCCTGGTAGCTCAGCTGGTAAAGAATCTGCCTGCAATGCAGGAGACCCTGGTTTGATTCTTGGGTCAGGAAGATCCCCTGGATAAGGGACAGGCTACCCACTCCAGTATTCATGGGCTTCCCTGGTGGCTCAGATGGTAAAGAATCCACCTGCAATGCGGGAAACCTGGGTTTAATCCCTGGTCCCTTCCACTGGGTTGGGAAGATCCCCTGGAGGAGGGCATGGCAACCCACTCCAGTATTCTTGCCTGGAGAATCCCCATGAACAGAAAAACCTGGCAGGCTACAGTCCATAAGGTCACAAAGAGTCGGATATGACTCAGTGACTAAGCACACACACACATACACACACACATATATACATAATTAATCTGTTAATCTTTTACTTCTAATTTATCCTCCCTCTTCCCCTTTGATAAGCAGAAATTTGTCTTCTATGTCTGAGTCTGTTTCTGCTTTGTAAATAAATTCATTTGTACCATTTTTTAGATTCCACATATAAATGAAGTAATGTTTTGTCTTTCTCTGTCTGACTTAATGTGACAATCTCTAGGTCCAGCCATGTTGCTGTAGATGGCATTATTTTATTCTCTTTTATGGATGAGTAATATTCTATTGTGCATATATACCACATCTTCTTTATCCATCTGTTGATGGACACTTAGGTTGCTTCCACATCTTGGCTGTTGTTAATAGTGCTGCCCTGAACATAGAGGTGCATATATCTTTTTGAATTGAGAGTTTTTATCTTTTCTGGATTATATGTCTGGGTGTGGGATTGCTGGCTGATATTATAGCTCTACTTTTAGTTTTTTGAGGAACCTCCCTACTGTTTTCCATAATGGCTGCACCAATTTGCATTAATTATCACCAACAGTGAAACAGGATTCCTTTTTCTCCAGCATTATTGTAGACTTTTCAGTGATCACCATTCTGACATGTATGAGGTGATGTCTTGTTGTAGTTTTGATTGTATTTCTCTAACAGCGGTGTTGAGCATCTTTTCATGTGCTTGTCGGCCATCTGTGTGTCTTCTTTGGAGAAATGTCTATTTAGGTTTTCTGCCCATTTTTTAAAAATTAGGTTGTTTGCTTTTTGATACTGAGTTATATGGGTTTTTTGTTTATTTTGGAGATTAACCCCTTGATTGTTGCATTGTTTGCAGATATTTTCTCCAAGTCTGTGGGCTGTCTCTTTTTTTTGTTTATAGTTTTCTTTGCTGTGCGATAGCGTGAGTTAGATTACATCCTTGTGTGAAAATGTTTTGAATTCTCTTGGGGTATGTATTTGGGAGTAGAATTTCTGGGTCATGTGGTAACTTTGGTCTTCCGCGATGACTCAGCAGGTAAAGAATCCACCTGCAATGCAGGAGACACAGGAGACACGAATTTGATCCCTGGGTTGGGAACATACCCTGGAGGAGGAAGTGGCAACCCACTACAGTATTTCTGCCTGAAAAATCCCATGGATAGAGGAGCCTGGTGGGCTGCAGTCCAAGGGTCACAAAGAGTCAGACACTGCTGAGCAACTGAGCACACAGGTACACACCTGGTGACTCTAGATTTAACCTTTGAGGAATTGTCAGACTGCTCTCCAAAGCAGGTCTACCCTTCCACACTTCCACCAGCAATATAGAAGGGCTCTAATTTCTCCGCATTCTCACCAACACTTGTTAATAGTTGTCCTTTTGAGTCTAGTCATTCTAGTGAGTGGTATCTCCTTCTGGTTTTGGTTTGTATTTCCTAAATGACTGGTATTTTTGAGCCTCTTTTCATGTGTATCAGCTATTTGTGTATTTTCTTTGGACAAATGTTTGCTTAAATCATCTGCCGGTTTTTAATTGGGTTATTTGCCCTTTTTTTCTTTGTGTTGCAGGTTTTTTGTATGTCCAAATATAAGTTCCTTATCAAATGTGTCCCACATATCAAATGTATGGTTGACAAACATATTCTCCCATTCTCTGGGTTGTTTTTTCACTTTTTTTTGGGCGGGGGGGGGGGGGGGGGGAGGCTGTGCTGTGTCATATGTAAGATCTTAGTTTCCCAACCAGGGTTTGAACCTGTGTCCCTTGCGTTGGGAGCGTGGAGTTACTGGATCATCAGGGAAGTCCCTCACTTTCTTAATAGAGTCCTTTGAAATACAATAGCTTTTAGTTTTCATGAAGTCCAGTCTATGTTAATATATATATTCTCCTTTTGCTTATTGTACTTTTGGTATCAAACCTAGGAAACCGTTACCTTACCCAAGGTCGTGAAGATTAGCCATCTTCTTGAGATTTCCTTGTGCCACATATGTATTCTCTTTCCTCATCATATCCTGGAAAGGCAGGAACTTTTACTCCCATTTTACAGATGTGAAGTTGAGGCTCAGTTCCTTCCTGGGCATATAGCGAGTAGATGGCAGGATGTCTAGCTTCAAATATGGGCCCAGATTGGTGCCAGGGTGACCCACAGATAGCTTGGAGCATGCCAGTGGGTTAAGGAAAAGAGTAACTGACATTCATTGAAGGTCTCCTTTGTGCCAGACGTGGTGCTCAGTGCTGTAGATGCATTGGCTGATGTCTCTTTCGGGCAGAGGCTTTCACAAAGTATGGCTTCAACCTGCAGCATCAGCTGATTCTCTGGCCTCAGGCAGACTTGCTAGATCCGAGACTCTGGGGGTTGGGCCCAGCGACCTGTGTTATTTAAGAGCGTCAAGTGATTCTGATGCACTCAAGCTTGAGAACTGTTGCCCTTGAGCAGTGCTTCTCCCCAGGCTGCACACTGCAATTACCTGGGGAGCTTTTGTCTTGTTTCTGTCCTAAGTGCCAGTTTGAGGAGAGGCACCCATAGAGACTGATTCAATTGATCAGGTTGGGGGCTGGATTTGACTATGTTTTAAAGCTCCCCAGGAGACCCTAATGTGCACCCCTGGACTCTAATCACTGCTTTAGGGGCAGCTACCACCACCAGCTCCATTTTATAGGTGCAGAAGCTCCGGAGATTGTAAAGGCCCTGTTCAAGATTATATAGCCACATAGCAGGAGGGGGAGCTGGAATTCAAAGTCCCTATCTTTTGACTTTCTCTCCTTTCTCCTATTCTTTGTGTGCCCCGGTGCTTCACTCATGTCTGGCTCTTTGCAACTTTTTGTTTAATACAGAGCTTCGGTGTTGTTTCTATAGTTGCACGATGTTGCCATCTAGTGGCCATTGATGAGAACTGATGAGCATCTTCAGGACTTAAGTGACTGTTCTCAGGGGACACAAGGGGGTGGAGAGGTGACCATTCACATTGCTTAGGTAGAAGTTTTGAGGGGATGTGGGCCTTTGTTTCCAAAGGGTTTTTTTTTTTTTTTTTTTTTTTTGTGTGTGTGTGTGTGTGTGTGTATGAAAAATAGAGTGGCCTGATGGCAGGTTTCATGTGTAAGCACTGCTGATTAGATTTCATTCACAAACCCCAGGAGAGGCTGGAGACAGTCTTTTTCCTCCCTGAGTTAACTTACTTTTTAATTGAAGGATGATTGCTTTACAGAATTTTGTTGTTGTCTGCCAAATATCACCATGAATCAGCCATAGGTATACATATGTCCCCTCTCTCTTGGACTTCCCTCCCATTTCCCTCCCCATCCCACCCCCTTTAGGTTGGTACAGAGCCCCTGTTTGAGCTCTCTGAGTCCATACAGCAAATTCCCATTGGCTAACTATTCTACACATGGTAATGTAAGTTTCCAGGTTACTGAGACAGAATCTCTTGATCAGACTTGAGTCAGGTTTCCTAACTTTCTCCTGGGCCCATCTGGGCACTTCCCTGTAAAATCTAGTTTTAGCCAGAACTCTGCCAAGTCAGTTTAACCAGAACCTTGAAATCTGATCTGGTTCCTCATCCTACAGTACCCTCCAGCTGATGTCTGAGCTCCCTGGTCTGCCTTCAGCAAGAATCCTGGTTAGTTCATAATTCACCAAGAACTCAGTCAGTTTAACCGGAGTTCCCTCTACCCTTGGTGTTTCGTCTTAGTAATTTTCCCTCCACTGACTCCCACTCATCCTGATCCTTGGTTATAAATTTCCACTTGTCAGTCTCCCTCCCCACAAGTCATATTGCAGTGATCTCCACATGTTTGGTGATGGTCCTGAATAGAGCCTGCCCTGCCATCTTTAACAGGTTCCATAAATCCATTTTTTCCTTTTAACACTGGGGAGGCTCAGTCCCAGGCAGGGCTGGAAAGGGAGGGAGAGAGTAATCTGAAAGGGTGGATACTCATTTGGACAGGAAAACTCAGCTCACTTCCATGGGGGCATTCATTCATTCAACAAACAGCCACTTTGGGTCAGGTCTGAGGCAGGTAGGTGCTGACTGTCAGACATCAAGGAGATAAGCATAGACTATTTGGGGTGTTCAATCTCCTGTGGTCTCATCAGGCCTGTTCTTGGTCCTGGGACCCCCAGGGGAGGCTGGTGAGGTGGGAAGGGAGTAGCGCCCCACTTTGGGGCATCTGAGGTGGCTATAGTTGGGGGCAGTCCTGTGGCTCAGCTGGTGAAGGATCCGCCTGCGATGCGGGAGACCTGGGTTTGATCCCTGGTTGGGAAGATCCCCTGGAGGGGGAAAGTCTAATCCACTATTCTGGCGTGGAGAATTCCATGGACTGTATAGTCCATGGGGTTGCAAAGAGTTGGACATGACTGAGGGACTTTCACTTCACTTCTTGAAGCTGACTCCCAGGCTTTGAATAGCAGCCCACAGAGACGAGTCAGAATTGATGGCTGCTGCCCACACTGCTGGCTACTGCAAAACCAAACAAGGGTCCCCGGAGAACCAAAGAACCAAACAAGAATCCCAAATGCTGGTGTGGCTGGGGTTCTCGCCCAGGGCAGGGGCATTGAAAGAAATAAAGTGTCTGAGAAAGGAAGGAGTGATTGGCCATGGGGAAGGCACTCATAGGATGTACACATAACATAAGATTTACCATCTTAACCATTTTAAAATGTAGCGTTCAGTGGCATTAAGTATAACCATCACCACTGCTCTTCTCCATCCACCCATCTTGCAAAACAAAACTCTATACCCATTAAACAGTCTCTCCCATTCCTCCCTCACTCAGCCCCTGGCAACCTCGCTCTACTTCTGTCTTTATGGTTTTGACTAGTCTAGGACCTCATCTAAGTGGAATCAAACAGTATTTGTCTTTTTGTGACTGGCTGATTTTACTTAGCGTAAGGTCGTCCAGGCTCATCCACACTTTGGCTTATGTCAGAATTTCATTGCTTTTTTTAAGGCTGAATAATAATCCATTGTGTATATATACCATTTTTTCTTTTCATGTGTCGAATGACCCTTGGGTTGATTCTACCTTTTGGCTACCGCAAGTAGTGCTGCTATAAACATGGCAAATATAGACAAATATCTGTTTAAGACCCTACTTTCAGTTCTTTGGGGTATAAACTCAGAGGTAGAATTGCTGAATCATGTGGTAATTATATTTTTAATATTTTAGGGGCCACTGTACAATTTTCCATAGTGGCCACACCATTTTATATTCTTGTCAGTGGTACACAGAGCTTCCAACTTATCCATATTCTCACAAAATTTGTTACTTTCTGTTCTGTTCTACATAGTAGTCATCCTTATGAATATGAAGTGAGATATTTCATTGTGGTTTTAATTTTCATGTCTGAAATTGTTAGTAACATGAAATATCTTTACATGTAGCTTGAAATTCTTTTATAAAATTAAATTTTAGTGGACAAAAGGGATTTGAATACCACCTCCCATACTATTGGAAGGTAAACCATCTAGCCTGGAAGCTTACCATTAGATGTTATTATATCTTTGCTTTTTCATACAAATGCTGTTATTATCAGTGCGTGTCAACCTCATCTGGCTCCTTTATTCCCAAACACACATTTGCATCTCATGGAAGATAAAAGTTCTGTGGAACACAATTTGGGAAAGACTGACCTAGAGAAAGATATATGGTGGTATGCCATCGGGCTCTACCTCAGGCCCATCTCCATCAGCAATTTTCTTCAGTAACTGAGAAGAAGACACTGACTATCTGTTAATCAAATTGATGGGCTGTTCAGACCCTGATGGGATGGAGAATGCCTTGGGTGACAGTGTTTGGATCCAAGATGTCTTAACAGGGTAAAGAAATGGTTCAGGAGAAGGAGCCAAGACGGCAGAGGAGTAGGACGGGGAGACCACTTTCTCTCCTACAAATTCATCAAAAGAACAATTGAACGCAGAGCAAACTTCACAAAACAACTTCTGATCGCTAGCTGAGGTCATCAGGCGCCCAGAAAAGCAGCCCATTGTCTTCGAAAGGAGGTAGGACAAAATATAAAAGATAAAAAGAGAGACAAAAGAGCTAAGGACGGAGATCCGTCCCGGGAAGGGAGTCTTAATAGAGGGAGTTTCCAAACACCAGGAAACCCTCGCACTGGCGGGTCTGGGGGAAGTTTTTGAATCTTGGAGGGCAACCTAACTGGGAGGGGAAGAATAAACAAAACCCACAGATTACGTGCCTAAAAGCAACTCCCAGCAGAAAAGTACCCCAGACGCCCGCATCCGCCACCAGCAAGTGTGGGCGGAACGGAGAGGAGCGGGCGGCATTGCTTAGGGTAAGGACCGGGCCTGAGTGCCCTGAGGACAGTCGGAGGGAGCTTTTGTGAGTTACCAACTTAAACTGTGGGAGAGCAAGAGAGAGAAAATTAACCGGCCCGAACACACTGCCGGCCGTTTGCAGAACAAAGGCTCTGAGCAAGTCCAGAGAAGAGCTTGCAGGCTGCGGACCAGCCCAGCCCCGCTGGAGGCAGGAGGCAGGGGGGCGGGGAAAGGGGCAGGCTCGGCCCCAAGGACCGCATCCCCCACCACACTGCAAACAGGCCTCCAGTTTCTAACCAAAGACTTCCTGAGATTCTGGATGGTCGGCATCCACCGGGAGGGTTGCGGCGAGACACAGGGTGCACGCACCCAACTGGCGCAGGCGGAGACTGGGGCTGGAGACACGGAGGGGAGAAAGCGCACGCACCTGACTGGTGCTGGGGGAAGCTGAGGCTGGGACCATGGAGGAGAGAAGGCGCGCTGCACCTGGGGAGAGTGCGCCTGTCGAGCTCCTGGCTGCCTGAGTCCGCGCTTTTGTGGAACACCCGAGGGCTGGAACCGCGCAGCGCAAGGCACGCTCAATATAGAACAGCGGGAGCCTGAGCAGCATAGACGGGGAAAGCAGCGCAGTCCCTCCCCGCAGCGCAACGGAACTAGCAACCTGAATAAGAGTCCACTTCCGCCCGCCTATGTCAGGGTGGAAAGTAGGCACTGAAGAGACCGGCAAACAGAAGCCAAATAAACAAAGGGAACCGCTTGAGAAGGGACCAGTGCAACAAATTAAAATCCCTGTAGATATCACCGACTACACTGGAAGGGCCCTGTGGATATCGAGAAGTGTAAGCTGAAACGAGGAGCTATCTGAAACTGAACCGAACCCACACTGACTGCAGCAGCTCCAGAGAAATTCCTAGATATATTTTTACTTTTTTTTTTTTAATTAAAAAAATTTTTTTTCTTTTTTCTCTTTTATTTTCTTTTAAAATTCCCTATTACTCCCCCATTACTCCTTAACTTTCATTTTCATAGATTGTTACGATTTTTTTAATTAGGAAAAAATTTTTTTCTTGTTTTTTTTTTTCCTTTTTCTATTCTTTTCTCTGTTTTTCTCTTATTTCCTTTTAAAGTCCTCTATTACTCCTCTACTACTCCTTAATTTTCATTACACTATAACCTTGCAAAAAAAAAAAAGAGAGAAGCCCTATTTTTAAACCGAACTTCATATATATTTCTAAAATTTTTTGTGTTTTGGTTTTTGTTTTTAATATTGTATTTTTAAGAGTCTAACCTCTACTCTAGATTTTTAATCTTTGTTTTTCAGTATATGATATAAATTGTGGACATTTAAGAATCCAATATTCAGTTCCCATTTTTATTCAGGAGCATGTGGATTACTCTCTCCCAATCTTGACTCTCTGTTTTCTACCTCAGAACACCTCTATTTCCTCCCTTCCCCTTCTCTTCCCAATCCAATTCTGTGAATCTCTGTTGGTGTCTGGGCTACGGAGAACACTCTGGGAAAAGACAACTGTGTAGATCCGTCTCTCTCCTCTTGAGTCCCCCTTTTTCTCCTCCTGCTCATCTCTATCTCCTTCCTCCTTCTCGTCTTCTTCATGTAACTCTGTGAACCTCTCTGGGTGTCCCTCAGGGGGAGAATCTTTTCACCATTAACCTAGAAGTTTTATTATCAGTGCTGTATAGTTGGAGAAGTCTTGAGACTACTGGAAGAATAAAACTGAAATCCAGAGGCAGGAGACTTAAGCCCAAAACCTGAGAACACCAGAAAACTCCCGACTACACGGAACATTAAGAAATAAGAGACCATCCAAAAGCCTCCATACCTACGCTGAAACCAACCACCAGCCAAGAGCCAGTAAGTTTCAGAGCAAGACATACCACACAAATTCTCCAGCAACGCAGGAACATAGCCCTGAATGTCAACATACAGGCTGCCCAAAGTCACACCTAACACATAGACCCGTCTCAAAACTCATTACTGGGCACTCCATTGCACTCCAGAGAGAAGAAATCTAGTTCCACGCACCAGAACACTGACACAAGCTTCCCTAACCAGGAAACCTTGACAAGCCAATTGTCCAACCCCACCCACTGGGTAAAACCTCCACAGTAAAAAGGAACCACAGACCTCCAGATTACAGAAAGCCCACTCCAGACACAGCAATCTAAACAAGATGAAAAGGCAGAGAAATACCCAACAGGTAAAGGAACATGAAAAATGCCCACCAAGTCAAACAAAAGAGGAGGAGATAGGGAATCTACCTGAAAAAGAATTTAGAATAATGATAATAAAAATGATGCAAAATCTTGAAAACAAAATGGAGTTACAGATAAATAGCCTGGAGACAAAGATTGAGAAGATGCAAGAAATGTTTAATAAAGACCTCGAAGTAAAAAAGAGTCAATTAAAAATGAATAATGCAATAAATGAGCTCAAAAACACTCTGGAGGGAACCAAGAGTAGAATAACGGAGACAGAAGATAGGATAAGTGAGGTAGAAGATAAAATGGTGGAAATAAATGAAGCAGAGAGGAAAAAAGAAAAAAGAATCAGAAGAAATGAGGACAACCTCAGGGACCTCTGGGACAATGTGAAAGGCCCCAACATTCGAATCATAGGAGTCCCAGAAGAAGAAGACAAAAAGAAGGGCCATGAGAAAATACTCGAGGAGATAATAGCTGAAAACTTCCCTAAAATGGGGAAGGAAGTAGCCACCCAAGTCCAAGAAACCCAGAGAGTCCCAAACAGGATAAACCCAAGGCGAAACACCCCAAGACACATATTAATCAAATTAACAAAGATCAAACACAAATAACAAATATTAAAAGCAGCAAGGGAGGAACAACAAATAACACACAAAGGGATTCCCATAAGGATAACAGCTGATCTATCAATAGAAACCCTCCAGGCCAGAAGGGAATGGCAGGACATTCTTGAGGTAATGAAAGAGAATAACCTACAACCTAGATTACTGTACCCAGCAAGGATCTCATTCAGATATGAAGGAGAATTCAAAAGCTTTACAGACAAGCCAAAGCTGAGAGAATTCAGCACCACCAAACCAGCTCTTCAACAAATGCTAAAGGATCTTCTCTAGACAGGAAATGCAGAAAGGTTGTATAAATGTGAACCCAAAACAACAAAGTAAATGGCAATGGGACCATACCTATCAATAATGACCCTAAATGTAAATGGGTTGAATGCCCCAACCAAAAGGCAAAGACTGGCTGAATGGATACAAAAACAAGACCCCTATATATGCTGTCTACAAGAGACCCACCTCAAAACAAGAGACACATACACACTAAAAGTGAAGGGCTGGAAAAAAATATTTCACGCAAACGGAGAACAAAAGAAAGCAGGAGTCGTAATACTCATATCAGATAAAATAGACTTTCAAATACAGGCTGTGAAAAGAGACAAAGAAGGACACTACATAATGATCAAAGGATCAATCCAAGAAGAAGATATAACAATTATAAATATATATGCACCCAACATAGGAGCACCGCAATATGTAAGGCAAATGCTAACGAGTATGAAAGAGGAAATTAATAGTAACACAATAATAGTGGGAGACTTTAATACCCCACTCACAACTATGGATAGATCAACTAAACAGAAAATTAACAAGGAAACACAAACCTTAAATGACACAATGGACCAGCTAGACCTAATTGATATCTATAGGACATTTCACCCCAAAACAATCAACTTCACCTTTTTCTCAAGTGCACACGGAACCTTCTCCAGAATAGATCACATCCTGGGCCATAAATCTAGTCTTGGAAAATTCAAAAAAATTGAAATCATTCCAGTCATCTTTTCTGACCACAGTGCAGTAAGATTAGATCTCAATTACAGGAAAAAAAATGGTTAAAAATTCAAATATAGGAAGGCTAAATAACACACTTCTGAATAACCAACAAATCATAGAAGAAATCAAGAAAGAAATCAAAATGTGCATAGAAATGAATGAAAATGAAAACACAACAACCCAAAACCTATGGGACACTGTAAAAGCAGTGCTAAGAGGAAGGTTCATAGCATTACAGGCTTACATCAAGAAACAAGAAAAAAAGTCAAATAAATAACCTAACTCTACACCTAAAGCAACTAGAGAAGGAAGAAATGAAGAACCCCAGGGTTAGCAGAAGGAAAGAAATCTTAAAAATTAGGGCAGAAATAAATGCAAAAGAAACTAAATAGACCATAGCAAAAATCAAGAAAGCTAAAAGATGGTTTTTTGGAAAAAAAAAAAAAAAAACAAAATTGACAAACCATTAGCAAGACTCGTTAAGAAACAGAGAGAGAAGAACCAAATGAACAAAATTAGAAATGAAAATGGAGCGATCACAACAGACAACACTGAAATACAAAGGATCATAAGAGACTACTACCAGCAGCTCTATGCCAATAAAATGGACAACTTGGAAGAAATGGACAAATTCTTAGAAAAGTATAACTTTCCAAACCTGAACCAGGAAGAAATAGAAGATCTTAACAGAGCCATCACAAGCAAGGAAATCGAAACTGTAATCAGAAATCTTCCAGCAAACAAAAGCCCAGGACCAGATGGCTTCACAGCTGAATTCTACCAAAAATTTAGAGAAGAGCTAACACCTATCTTACTCAAACTCTTCCAGAAAATTGCAGAAGAAGGTAAACTTCCAAACTCATTCTATGAGGCCATTATCACCCTAATTCCAAAACCAGACAAAGATGCCAGAAAAAAAGAAAACTACAGGCCAATATCACTGATGAACATAGATGCAAAAATGCTTAACAAAATTCTAGCAAACAGAATCCAACAACATATTAAAAAAATCATACACCATGACCAAGTGGGCTTTATCCCAGGAATGCAAGGATTCTTTAATATCCGCAAATCAATCAATGTAATACACCACATTAACAAATTGAAAGATAAAAACCATATGATTATCTCAGCAGATGCAGAGAAAGCCTTTGACAAAATTCAACACCCATTTATGATTAAAACTCTCCAGAAAGCAGGAATAGAAGGAACATACCTCAACATAATAAAAGCTATATATGACAAACCCACAGCAAGCATTACCCTCAATGGTGAAAAATTGAAAGCATTTCCCCTGAAATCAGGAACAAGACAAGGGTGCCCACTCTCACCACTACTATTCAGCATAGTTTTGGAAGTTTTGGCCACAGCAATCAGAGCAGAAAAAGAAGTAAAAGGAATCCAGATAGGAAAAGAAGAAGTGAAACTCTCGCTGTTTGCAGATGACATGATCCTCTACATAGAAAACCCTAAAGACTCTACCAGAAAATTACTAGAGCTAATCAATGAATATAGTAAAGTTGCAGGGTATAAAATTAACACACAGAAATCCCTTGCATTCCTATACACTAACAATGAGAAAACAGAAAGAGAAATTAAGGAAACAATACCATCCACCATTGCAACAAAAAGAATAAAATACTTAGGAGCATATCTACCTAAAGAAACAAAAGACCTATGCATAGAAATCTATAAAACACTGATGAAAGAAATCAAAGAGGACACAAACAGATGGAGAAACATACTGTGTTCATGGATTGGAAGAATCAATATTGTCAAAATGGCTGTACTACCCAAAGCAATCTATAGATTCAATGCAATCCCTATCAAGCTACCAACGGTATTTTTCACAGAGCTAGAACAAATAATTTCACAATTTGTATGGAAATACAAAAAACCTCGAATAGCCAAAGTAATCTTGAGAAAGAAGAATGGAACTGGAGGAATCAACCTGCCTGACTTCAGACTCTACTACAAAGCCACAGTCATCAAGACAGCATGGTACTGGCACAAAGACAGAAATATAGATCAATGGAACAGAATAGAAAGCACAGAGATAAATCTACAAACCTGTGGACACCTTATCTTCGACAAAGGAGGCAAGGATATACAATGGAAAAAAGACAACCTCTTTAACAAGTGGTGCTGGGAAAACTGGTCAACCACTTGTAAAAGAATGAAACTGGAACACTTTCTAACACCATACACAAAAATAAACTCAAAATGGATTAAAGATCTAAATGTAAGACCAGAAACTATAAAACTCCTAGAGGAGAACATAGGCAAAACACTCTCCGACATGAATGACAGCAGGATCCTCTATGACCCACCTCCCAGAATATTGGAAATAAAAGCAAAAATAAACAAATGGGACCTAATGAAACTTAAAAGCTTTTGCACAACAAAGGAAACTATAAGCAAGGTGAAAAGACAGCCCTCAGATTGGGAGAAAATAATAGCAAATGAAGCAACAGACAAAGGATTAATCTCAAATATATACAAGCAACTCCTGAAGCTTAATTCCAGAGAAATAAATGACCCAATCAAAAAATGGGCCAAAGAACTAAACAGACATTTCTCCAAAGAAGACATACAGATGGCTAACAAACACATGAAAAGATGCTCCACATCACTCATCATCAGAGAAATGCAAATCAAAACCACAATGATGTACCATTACATGCCAGTCAGGATGGCTGCTATCCAAAATCTACAAGCAATCAATGCTGGAGAGGGTGTGGAGAAAAGGGAACCCTCTTACACTGTTGGTGGGAATGCAAACTAGTACAGCCACTATGGAGAAGAGTGTGGATATTTCTTAAAAAACTGGAAATAGAACTGCCATATGACCCAGCAATCCCACTTCTGGGCATACACACTGAGGAAACCAGATCTGAAAGAGACATGTGCACCCCAATGTTCATCGCAGCACTGTTTATAATAGCCAGGACATGGAAGCAACCTAGATGCCCATCAGCAGACGAATGGATGAGGAAGCTGTGGTACATATACACCATGAAATATTACTCAGCCGTTAAAAAGAATTCATTTGAATCAGTTCTAACGAGATGGATGAAACTGTAGCCCATTATACAGAGTGAAGTAAGCCAGAAAGATAAAGAACATTACAGCATACTAACACATATATATATGGAATTTAGAAAGATGGTAATGATAACCCTATATGCAGAACAGAAAAGGAGACACAGAAATACAGAACAGACTTTTGGACTCTGTGGGAGAAGGCGAGGGTGGGATGTTTTGAGAGAACAGCATGTATATTATCTATAGTGAAACAGATCACCAGCCCAGGTTGGATGCATGAGACAAGTGCTCGGGCCTGGTGCACTGGGAAGACCCAGAGGAATCGGGTGGAGAGGGAGGTCGGAGGGGGGATCGGGATGGGGAATACATGTAACTCCATGGCTGATTCATGTCAATGTATGACAAAACCCACTGCAATGTTGTGAAGTAATTAGCCTCCAACTAATAAAAATAAATGAAAAAAAAATGGTTCAAAGTAACCATATGTGATTTTACAGGGATGAGTTCGAGACCCAGCACCTGGGCTTAAAAAAACAAATCAAGGGCAGCTGCCCAGAGACAAGGGAGACACATGGGAGAGACACTGAGGACACTTCGTCATTAGTTAGGATAAGAAAAGTAATGCTGAATTTGTTCAGTCACTCAGTGGTGTCCGACTCTTTGTGACCCCGTGGACTACAGCACTTCCCTGTTAATGGACAGCTGGGCTTCCCTGTCCATACATTCATGGGGTTCCCCCAGCAAGAATACTGGAGTGATTTTATATTCCCTCCTCGAAAGTAACATTAGCTAATAGGAATTACCTTATTTGGCCTTTACAGCAGGTACTATTATCAATGCCCATTCAACAGATGGGGAAATGGAGGCTCATAGAAGTGAAGTAGCTTACCTAGAGTCACACAGCTTGCTGGGGACAGAACATTAACCAAAGACAAGGTCCCTCTGCAAGGCTTGCTGGCCACACCCCGACTAGATTGCTGTGCCCATTCCTCTCAAGCAACTGTAGGATGCTGGGGAACAGTGACAGGAAGTTTAACCTACAGTAGATTAGGAGGTAGTGAGCTCCCTGTCCCTGGTGGGTGTTCAAGCAGAGGCTGGAAGACCCTGGCAATGCTGTTGTAGTGAGGATCCCAGCATCAAATGGTAGCTAGGATAAATAAAATTTAAGGCCCCTTTTTCTCCTGCAGTTCTGTACTTCTGCTATAGCAACTCATTGCTCTAAAGTCAAGTTTATGGTATGAGAGCACTCTGTTTTTTACCCACTGTATGTATGCATTATTTATAATACTTCAGGGTTTTTGCTATGACAAATATGCATGCTGTAGTTATTCCCAAGTCCCTCAGACTTGTGACAAATTTTACATGACCATTTAGGGTTTATGTTTTGGCTGATTGTTAAGACATTTATAGTTATTGTACATTTATATTTATGATGCAGGGCTAGTCATATTTATGACATACTGGATGCCCAGCCATTGATCAGGATCCCAGGCTGAATACCTTGCAGAGTTCCCATGGGGAAACGTGTTCTGCTTCATGACAATTCATTTTATGATCTGGTTACAGAAACTCAGCATATTTACTTTGGGGAAAATCTGTCCCCATCACCAGGTTCAGAGAAGTCTCATATATTTAGAGGTAAATAAACCTAGCTCACTCTGGCTTGGGCGAGTTTCTCAACATTTCTGTGCCTCCGTGACCTTCTTTAGGATTTGGAGGGGAGGAGGCATGCCCTTTACGGCGGTGGTATGTGTGGTGGTGCCTGGTTCAGTGTTGCATCTTCTGCTCTTTTGTCCTCCATGGCATTGATAGCACTGCCTTGGGACTGTGAGCCTGGAAGGATGGCAGCTTGCCCGAGGGGTTCCCACTTTTGGGACTCTTCTCAGGAATCCCCTTGCCAAGCACCACCTTTACAGCAAGCATGAGGATTTTGCTCAGGGCCTCAAGCTAAACTGGTTTCATCTTAAGTAAAAGAAATCAATCCTTGAAGCTGAGCTGTTGCTATGACATGGATTTGGCATAAATTTTGAGGCAGCCTGGCTAATAAATAAGTGGAAAAGCAATAAACATTAGGGAGAATTATCTGAGAGGCAATCTGTGCAGACAGCTGGGGGTTCTGGGCGGCGATTCCTGCCTCCCTTGCCTGCCTCCCTTTCAGTTCCTGGTCTAGGATCCTTGCCAGTGGTAGGGTGGCCTGATGTGTGTGGTGGACTTGGAGAAGTGAGGGAGGGCCTGGGGGGCCTCCCTGAGACGTGGTTTCTCTGAGCAGCCCAGCAGAACAAGGAGGGGCCAGCCCTCTTGCCTTTGGTATATAGCCACTTACGTGTGAATCTTGGTCCTCAAGCTGTGTGACCATGGGTAGGTGAATTAACCTCTCTGTGCCTTGTTATTCTTATTTTACCTGGGAAACTTTGTCAGGTGTTGTGTGAGATGCAGAGATAGCCGTCCTGCCAATACCTGTCAGCCATGGTTATCACATTAGGTGCTGTGCAGATGCCATGAGTTACTGTTCTGGAGCATGCACTAAGGAACTTTGGGGCCTCCACCCTCCAGACCTGGGCCCATCCTCCTCCTGCCATGTTTGTGTCCTGCTCTGAGCCCCATTGCAGCACCAGGATGATCCATCATCACCTTCCTGGGTGCCCCTCAAATCACCAGATTCCCAGTCTCAGAGTCGAGGGTCCTCGACCTCTGTTGGACATACCTCCAGCCTCCCCACTTTCCGCTGTCAGCCTCTCTGGTTCCCTGGATCACCGTGCCCACATTGCGAGAGGGTAGCAGAGTTTCCAGCCAACTCAGCAGCCAGGCCTGCCCATCCCAAAGAGGATGCCCTCCACCCGGACAATTGCATTTTCCCATAGTGTGTTAGCAACCTAATTACGGGCTAATAGGAACCTCAGATAAATAACCCTTACCCACATCTGCTTACTGGTAGGTGATGAGGAAGAAACAAGTGTGCATTTGAAAAGTGATACATTTCCCAAGTATGATTTCTGTCTCTGGTCATAAATGCCAGAGATAAATGAGATAAAACAGAGATGAATGAATCTGTTTTATTAAGAATCAGCACATTGGTACAGGGAGGCATCTGCTAGGCCATGAATCATGAGCCCCTGATCCCCGCTACCTCACCCCGCACACCGTATTGTCTGCGTCTGCCAGCATCACTTGCTGCGGAGTGTTAGGAGCTTTTAGGGGCTGGGTCAGTGCCCACCAACCAGCCCCACCAAACCCAGACCTTTCCAAGTACCCTACCCGTTGGTGCAGATGGCTTTGCTGTCCCAGCACGACCTTCCCTAGGACCCTGGCCATACCGCCCACCCCATCCCCCACTTCAGAGGTAGGCAATCTCAGTTCCAAGCTGTGCAGCCTCTCGTGAATTGCTTGCACTCTCTGAGCCTCAGCTATGAAGTGAGAACAGTAATGTTCAGACCCAATTTACCCATTAGGCGCAGTACCCAGGGTCCAAGATACTGATTGATGGGGTGTGGGGGACACAATGAAGGCCTCCCAAAGATGTCCACATTTTCATCCCTGGAAACCATGAAGATGATGTGCTCCATGACAAAGGGGAGTTAATGTTGCAGATGAGCTAGTGTCGCTTATCAGCTGACCTTGAACTAGCGGGATTAGCCTGGGTTATTCTTGTGGGCCCAACATGATGACCACAGTCCTTACATATGGCAGAGGGAGTCAGAGAGGGAGCATCAGAGTGACACTACATGAGAAGACTCAAGCAGCTTTAAAGACAGGGGAAGGGGCCATGAGCCAAGGAACATGGGAAGCCTCCAGAGACTGGAAAGGGCAGGGAAATGATTCTCCCCTAAAGCCTCCTGAAGAGGAAGCCCTGCCGATAACTCTGATTTTAGCCCAGTGACACCCGTTTCAGACTTCTAACCTCCAGAACTGTAAGATAATAAATGAATGTTATTTTAAGCTGCCACATTGATGATAGCTTGTTACGGCAGCAGTAGGAAACAAATACAGGGGCCCACAACAACGTTCTAATTTCTTTTAAGATCAGAAGAAAAATAAGTGTAACCAAGTTGGATTATATTCCTCTTTGTAGCAGTGCAGTCATAAGTAGAACTTTTAATGCTTTTTTTTTTGTTTGTTTGTTTTTGATGGGGAAAGGTGCCCACAAAGGTGGAAATGCTGAGGACCTGTGAAAGTCAGAATGTTACCCTGATACTTCTTGCCTCTCGCCTGCGATGGGCTTCAGTGAAAGGACGTTGGCAAAGCGCCTTCCTGGGTGTGTGGGTCACGGAGCGGGAGCCAGAAAAGGTGGCAGTCATTGTTTTTGTGGTTGTGGCCAGCTTCCCTTCTGAGCACCCAAGGCTCCCAGTTGGGGGCTGCACTGTTCCCCAGATTGTACCCCACTCTGGGACCCCCTCAGAACCTGTCTAGGACCTCATTGATTTAAGAGGCCTGTGGGGGCCCAGCCTTGGCCCTGCTATCTGTTTTTTTCCTTCTGGTCCCTCCTGCCTGGATCCGTTGCTGAGTCTCCTACAATAATGCAACCATCTGAGCACCTCCTCTGTGCTTGGCCTTGAGGGTGGGGGTCTGAACGCAGCACACACACCCCCACACCCACACACCCATCTTGGAGTTTTTGAAACCATCAGATGAGGCAGATACCAGTGTCCCACCTGGAGTCGTGTGCTCCCATCGTACCTGGCAGAGTTTCCCTGATGTCTCCCATGTGAGAGTCGCCAGCAGCTCGTGAGGAGCACAGTGCCCAGCCCCGCCCAGCCCCACTGCACCCCAGCCTCCTGGGAGGGTGTGAGACACGCTGTATGGTCACTAGGGCCCAGGGGATTCCTCAGTCTGGAGACCCCGCCACACTGGTCACACACTCAATTTACCACAACACGGGAAGGGGGCAGACAGAAGGGGCGGACATGTGGGCTGGGGTAGGCATGGTCACATTGTGTGCCCACAGCCATCCTTCAAGGTGATCACAACCCCATTTTAAAGATGGGGAAAACTGAGACTCAAGGAGGCAGCCCAACAACTTGAGCCATGGAGACTGAGGCGGGAGGAGGCAGACTGCCGTGTCGAGGGGCTGATGGAGCTGCTCCAGGACGCAGGCCCACACGGTGGGGGCCCGGCCTGGATGTCGGGGGTGGTAGGCTCGGCTTCTCCTGACACAGTCACACCGATGCTCGGTGAGACGGAGCCCACGTCATCCCTCCTCCAGGCCATGCTCCCCTAATGGGTGATACCCAGGCTCTGCAGTTCAGCCCTATTAGGGCTGTGTGTGTGTGTGCGCGCGTGCATGAGAGAGAGAGAGAGAAAGCTGGGGTGGGGTCCAAGCTGATTTGGAATGGCTCCTACAAGACCCCCTTTGTAAGGTCTGCTGGGGCTCAGGTTCCCTGGCTCCTGGGGCCAGCTCAGCAGGTGCAACACCCGCTCTCTCCTACAGGGAGCCCTCCCAGCCTTGCTTCTGACAAACTCGCCTGCTGGCCATCATGTAGCCTTCCTCTTAAAAAAAAAATATTGAAGCATAACACACGTGCAGTAAAGGCCATGCATCTTAAATGCACAGCTCAATGGAAAAACAGATAATTCCAGTAGCTCACAAATTCTACCTCCCTCCCCACCAGAGGGAACCACCGTTCTGGCTTCTCACTGCACAAATTAGTGTTGCCAGTTGTTGAATTTAATTTAAAGAGGGTCTGCAGGATTTCCCCCTCTCTGCCCAGTTTTTCACTCTGTGTTATGCCCCTGATGTGTGTCCACATTGTTGAGTGTCAGTGGTTTACTTAATTATTCATTTAATTCCCGAGTAACATTCCATTGAGTGCTACGTAGAATGTGCCCCGTCTGTTCCTTCATGGATGGATCCTGTTGGGGGCTGTTGTGGGAAGTCAGAACATTTCCCTGGCCTGGGTGTTTTTGCAAATGTTCACGAGCTCCAGAAATTCACCCCATCCTGACCTTCTTTCTCTCTCCGCCCTGCAGCACCTGTTCAGCCACCGATGTTGAAGAGGCTTTGATGGGCTCCTGGCTGTGTGGGGGGACTCGTACCTCACTGCTGGGGGGTCGGGAGGCGGCTCTCGCATCCTCTTGGCCTGGTCCACATGCCTGACTGTTTCCCTGTGTCCTGTCATTGCTGTCCTCCCCCGAGACGGCCCCCGACAGGCCAGCCTCGGCCCGCGGTGGGACCACCACTCTCACCGTGCCCCGCGCTGACCGGCCTTCAGCCCACCTGCGAGGCTGTTTGTGTGCCACTCAACAACCTTCACGGGCGCTTGTCTTTGGAGCTTGGGGACTTGTCAGAAATAAATTAGAAAGGCCGCTGCCTTCAGAGAAGCAGCTCTGCGTGAAGCTGGGGCACACTCTCCTGGCTGTCTTTCTGGAATGTTTTTGGGTGTGGGCACTGCCGTCTTTGTTAACGAGCTCCTGTAGCCTTGAATGTTCTCCTCTGTGTGTGTGTGTGTGTGTGTGAGTGTGTTGGTCTGTGGGTGTGCTTGTGTGTGAGGATGTGCTAGCCAGCGTGTGCGTTCCTGTGTGCGAACATGTGCTTACAGTTACTGTCACCAGGAAATGTCTTTGCTGGAGTTCCCTGGTGGCCTAGTCCTTAGGATTTGGGGCTTTCATTGCCATGGCCTGGTTTCAGTCTGTGGTTGGGGAACTGAGATCTGGCAGGCTGTTCAGTGAGGCCAAAAGAAAGAAAAAGAAATGTCTTTAAAGCTTTTTTCTTGTTTTAAAAGGATCCCTCCTGCCCCCACTCTGTCTACTCTGGGCTCTTGGCCAGTATGAGCCGGCAGCCTGGGGAAAACGCTCCTTCTGCTGATGAAAGAGAAGGGCTGGGCTGTGCCCTGGGTAGTCTGCCCTTGACCTTGGCATGGCCGTGGGCAGAAGGGCACCTCAGCTCTGCCCTGTGAGAGGCTGTCAGGGCTGGAGCCTGGAGAGGGTGGAGCTGGGCTTGGGAAGAGTAGGATGAAGGGCTCTTCCTTAGTGTCATGGGGCAATACAGAACTTGAAAGAGATGGTGAAGGCTTATGGGCCAGATGTGTGTTTGTGTCTGAGCTTTAACATTTACTGGCTGTGCTGATTTGAGGAAAAATCACTGCCCTTTGCTGAGCCTCAGTTTCTCATCTACCAAATGGGGATAATGGGCTCTGGGTCCAGCAGAACTTTTGAGTGTGACTGGTGCAGATGAGGAGCTGAAATTTTAATTTACTTAGGGATGATCCCCCAGGGATCAAACCCAGGTCTCCTGAGTTTCAGGCAGATTCTTTACCATCTAAGCCACCAGGAAAGCTTCTTTAAAACTTAGTTCAAATAGCTCAGTTCAGTTCAGTTCAGTTGCTCAGTCGTGTCCGACTCTTTGTGACCCCATGGACTGCAGCACACCAGGCTTCCTTGTCCATCACCAATTCCTGGAGCTTACACAAACTTGTATCCATTGAGTCGGTGATGCCATCCAACCATCTCATCCTCTGTCATCCCCTTCTCCTCCCACCTTCAATCTTTCCCAGCATCAGGATCTTTTCCAATGAGTGTGTTCTTTGAATCAGGTGGCCAAAGTATTGGAGCTTCAGCTTCAGCATCAGTCCTTCCAGTGAATATTCAGGACTGATTTCCTTTAGGAGCTCCTTGCTGTCCCGGAGTTTACTCAAACTCAAGCCCATCGAGTCGGTGATGCCATCCAGCCATCTCATCCTCTGTCGTCCCCTTCTCCTCCTGCCCCCAATCCCTCCCAGCATCAGGGTCTTTTCCAATGAGTCAACTCTTCACATGAGGTGGCCAAAGTATTGGAGTTTCAGCTTCAGCATCAGTCCTTCCAACACCCAGGACTGATCTCCTTTAGGATGGACTGGTTGGATCTCCTTGCAGTCCAAGGGACTCTCAAGAGTCTTCTCCAACACCACAGTTCAAAAGCATCAATTCTACAGTGCTCAGCTTTTTTTATAGTCCAGCTCTCACATCCATACATGACTATTGGAAAAACCATAGCCTTGACTAGATGGACCTTTGTTGATAAAGTAATGTCTCTGCTTTTTAATATGCTGCCTAGGTTGGTCATTGCTTTTCTTCCAAGGAGCAAGTGTCTTTTAATTTCATGACTACAGTCTCCATCTGCAGTGATTTTGGAGCCCCCCCCCCCCCCAAAATAAAGTCTGTCACTGTTTCCATTGTTTCCCATCTATTTGCCATGAAGTGATGGGACTGGATGCCATAATCTTAGTTTTCTGAATGTTGAATTTTAAGCCAAGATTTTTCACTCTCATCTTGCACTTTCATCAAGTGGCTCTTTAGTTCTTCTTCACTTTCTGCCATAAGGGTGGTGTCATCTGCATATCTGAGGTTATTGATATTTCTCCTGGCAATCTTGATTCCAGCTTGTGCTCCGTCCAGCCTGGAATTTCTCATGGTGTACTATGCATAGAAGTTAAATAAGCAGGGTGACAATGTATGGCTTTGACATACTCCTTTCCCGATTTGCAACCAGGCTGTTGTTGCTTGTCTGGTTCTAACTGTTGCTTCTTGACCTGCATACAGATTTCTCAGGAGGTGGGTCAGATGGTCTAGTACTCCTATCTCTTTAAGAATTTTCCACAGTTTGTTGTGATCCACATGGTCAAAGGCTTTGGCATAGTCGATAAAGCAAAAATAGATATTTTTCTGGAACTCTCTTGCTTTTTCCGGAGAAGGCAATGGCACCCCACTCCAGTACTCTTGCTTGGAAAATCCCATGGACGGAGGAGCCCGGTAGGCTGCAATCCATGGGGTCATTAAAGGTCAGACATGACTGAGCGACTTCACTTTGACTTTTCACATTCATGCGTTGGAGAAGGAAATGGCAACCCACTCCAGTGTTCTTGCCTTGAGAATCCCAGGGACGAAGGAGCCTGGTGGGCTGCCATCTATGGGGTCGCACAGAGTCGGACACGACTAAAGCGACTTAGCAGCAGCAGCAGGTTGCTTCTTTGATGATCCGTGGCTGCTATATAAGATCTACCACTAGAGGGCATCACTAGAGGCTTTCAAACAGTGAAAGTGGTACCATCCAATTTTGTGTAAACAATAAAGCATCAGACAACTCTTTCTTTGCTCCTCCCCATTTTTTTCTTTTCTTTTACCGATGAACTCCAGTATTGGGAGCTATTGACCTTCTTCACAGGGACACTGGAGGGAAACAATGGGTGTAATATATCCAGCACTCCCTAAGTGCCCATTGTATCGTCTGAATCTCCTGCCAGAGGTTTTGTTGTGACTAAACACCCAGCCAGCCTCAGGGGGATGGGCCAGAAGAGTCATTGCTGCTGAGCTTTATCATCTTCATCTGAGATGGGGAAGGGAGTGGGGGGCGGTGTATGGTGGCTCTGGAAGCAGATCCAAGTCTAAGGCAAAAAATCCTCATTTGTGAGTCTCTGCAGAAGTTAGGCTCAGGGCTGCTCAGCCTGCTTTGTTCTGAAACCAACTGCAGCAAGAAATAGAGGGAAAATGAACAACCTGAAACCTGGGAGAAGCCCTGTTCCACTGCCAGCCTGCCTTGGAGTCTTGGGCAAGTTGCTTGGCATCTCTGGGCCTCTGCACTCATCCACTCTCACAGTGATGACAGCAGCTGTCTCTTTTGACCCTGTGCAAGGAGCTTTGTGCACACAACCTTGTCTCCCCCTTTCAGCTACTCCGTGGGACTGGGATGACCGTTCCCCAGTTTGCAGTCTGAGTCCCTCTTAGATGAGGGAAGCTACTCAGATCCCAAAGCCAGTGAGTGGCAGAGTCAGGTTTTGAACCCAGGTTTGTCTGCTCCAACGTCTGTGTTCTTCTGGCCTTATGGCACCAGCTTGCATGGATGGGGGAGGTGTGGGGGACGGAGATGCTGGTGACAAGGTGGAGGAGGGCACATCCCGAGTCTTCTCCAGCTACTGCCTGGATACCTGAACCCCCTGATCCTTATTGTCCTCATCTGAAGAGTTAGGATAATTCTGTAGTCAGCTTCAAAAGCTTGTTATGAAGATGAAGCCAATTTTGATTGTGCAGATGTCTTGCACTATGGGCGATTGGTCGGTATTTAAAAAGCGGTAAGCATTCAGAACAAGGAGACCCATGAGGTCAGGGAAGCATCAAGGAGAAGGCGGTACTACAGCCTGTGAAGACCCCAGGGTAGGGGGACAGGGAGAAGGGAATCTAGCAGAGATGGGGACGGGGCTGCAGGGTGCAGGATGGGGTGAGAATACACCAGAGTTGGGGAGCAGTTTCTGGCATGTGGCAGGGGACCCTTGTAGCAGATGCTGAGTGGGGCAGCACACAGCAAGTGTTCAGTAAATATTTTGCCTTCCAGATACCAGCCCCTTCTTGTGGAAGAGAGGGGCAGAGAAGACCCCCCCCCCAATCAAGAATGAACATTTGTTTATTTTTCACTTCAGGGGACACCAAGGCTCCTGTCTGCTGTCCCTGTATTTGCTCCTCTGCCCCTCCCATCAATGCCCATGCTGTGGTCAAATGGTCAGTCGTGTTGGACTCTTTGCAACCCCATGGACCATAGCCTGCCAGGCTCCTCTGTCCTTGGGATTCTCCCAACAAGAATACTGGAGTGGCTTGCCATTTCCTCCGCCAGGCAATCTTCTCAACCCTGGGTTGAACTTGCGTCTCTTACATCGCCTGTGTTGGCAGGCAGATCCCTTACCACTAGAGCCACCTGGTGCTTCTGGACTCTGAAGACTTCTTGCAGGTCACCAGTGCTGTGCCTGAGTTAAAGTAACCACCCCTGGGGAGCAGGATGAGCCCAGAGAGATTGTGCAGGCTTGCTGAGGGTTGCACAGCCTGGAATCCAGCAGCCCCGGGTGTTGGGTTCCTGGGACTGTGCCCTACCCCACCCCCTGTCCCACCACAGGAAGAGCCTGTTCCCTATGGCTGGATGGGTCCCTCTTTTCCCCTGTGTCTCCCCAGGGGCCTGTTCTGAGCTGCTGGAGGTTCTGGTCACCTGCACCGTCTCTTCTCATCTCTTTGCCCAGAAAAGAAATAGATTATTTGGGGGACATGAATGCTGAGTTTCCCATCTTTAATCTCTCTCTCTGAACGACATATTCTTGCTTAAGAACTTGAAAAGGGAAAGCAGCCACAGATAGGTTTTTCTTTCCAAGAAATGATATCTTTTTCCTCTTTTTTTTTTATGCAGGAGAGTGGGAGCTGAGAATAATTTGTACTCAGGAAAGAAAAGACAAAGGTGTTGCTAGCTGCTAGGCAATGCTCAGGTGTGGCCTTGAACTGGGGAACAGAATATTAGAGGCATTGATTTGTTCATTCAGGTGTTTATTTGTTCATGAATTTGTTCATTCACCGTGTGCCAGGTGGTATGAGAGATGCAAAGGGGAGCAAAATCCAGTCAGTCTCTGCTGGGGTATCTTCTGCAGAAAAGCCAGACTTGTCTTTTTTTCCAGTTCATTTCTCATTCTGTTGCCAGAGGACTTGTCCTGAAACACAAATCTAATCACATTATGTGCTTGCTAAAACCCTTCAGGGCCTCCCCGTTCATTTAGGTCACGGGAAGTACAAACTGGTGAGGACCAGATACTCTTGTGTCACCTCCCCTCCTGCCCCCTCCTCAGGTCATCTCTCCTCTCCTCCCCTTCCATTGTATCCCCATCTCTGCCACCCTTCCCATCCACCCTGCCTATCCATACCAACAGACTCAGAATGGTCTACATTGTTCAACCAGAGTTATTCATGTCAGTGAATTCAAGGTGATCTGTTCTTCCCAAGTCAAGACGATCTGAGCTTGAGATTCAAGATGCTCTGCATCAGCTCTGTCCAATAGAAATACAACATGCGCCACACATTCAGAGTTCTCCCGTAGCCACATCCCAAAAGGTGAAAAAAAACAGGTGAAATCAATTTTAATAATGTCTATTTAACTCACCAGATTGAAAATGTTATCAACATGTACTCAATATAAAAATGATCAATGAGGTCATTTACCTTTTTCTGCATTGTGTCTTTGAGATTTGCTGTGTATTTCATACTTAGAGCACATCTTAATTTAGAGGTTAATATTTCACTTGAAATACTTGGTTAGAATGTAGATTTCATAACATGTAAATTAAATTAGAATGAAAGATTTAGTTCCTTAGCTTCACTATATGTGTGCATGCTTAGTTGTGTCCGACTCTTTGTGACCTTTTGGACTGTAGTCTGCCAGGTTCCTCTGTCCGTGGGATTTCCCACACAAGAATACTGGAGCAGGTTGCCATTTCCTTCTCTAGGGGATCTTCCTGATCCAGGGATCAAACCTGCATCTCCTGTGTCTCCTGTATTGCAGGAGGATTCTTTACCCACCGAGCCATCGGGGAAGCCCTTAGCTTCACTAGTGACATTGCAACACTCACTCATCTTAGGTGGCTAGAGGTTACCATTTTGACTGAGCAGTTCTACACCCTTCTTCCCAGGATTGTCCAGGCTTTCATCCAGGATGGTCTACACCCTTGTTTCTTGGTGGTGGCACTGTTGACTCTTTGGATGGATACTTTGTTAGGGATGAGGGTGGCTGCCCTGTGCCTTGCAGGACATTTAGCAGCATCCCAGGCTTCTACCCACCTTGAGTTGTGACAGTAGAAAATATCAGGCATTGACAAGGCCCCTTGAGGGCAAAATCACCCCCACTGGGAATCACAGGTCTACACTGTCCAACCTGGGACTGTCCACGCTGTCACATTCAGTGGCCTATACAGTTCCTTCTAAACCTACCCATGCTGTCAACTCCAGGATAGCTAGCCTAATTCAGAATCATCCCTATTACTCAATCCATGGCCTCCCCTGTTCTGTGTAGGACTGTTCAGCCTGCTCATTATGGGGGCATCTAAACCAGAAGCCATGAGTTGGTACCCCAAGAACAGAATCAGGCCTATAGATTGGTTTTATGTGGCTTACAGAAAGTTTAAGGATATTTGAATTAGATGCCAGCCTTTTAACATCAGGAGATTTCACATAAAAACCCAGATTTCTAGTTTATCTGGAAAGCTCTGGTCTCACAGAGACCCCATTCCCATTTATTAACATCAACTCTCAGTTGGAGCTGAGTCCCGATCCCCAAGGTGGGCTCCTGTACCCTTTGCCATCTATGTTGATGAGGTCCCCACACCACTCATTTTATGTAACAGTGATGCCTGCTGGAGCCCTCTGGGCCTTTGAATCTATGACCCCAGGGCTACCTGAGTGTGAACACTGGTCAATCTGGGCTGGCCTAGGAGAGAGGTCACAAAGAGGCCTGCACGTCAGAATCAACCATGTAGCTCCTGAAACACAATTGACCCTTGAACAATACAGGAACTGTACCAAATTTTTTGCTTACACTAAGATTTTTTTCAGTAAGTGCATACCACAGCACTGCGCGATCAGCAGGTGTTGACTCTGCAGGTATGGAACCGCTTACATGGAGGGCTGACTGTAAAGTTACACTTGGATTTTTGACTGTCTGAGGTCGGGGGTCAATGCCCTGAAGCCCTGCCTTGTTTAGAGGTCAATTGTATATGGATTCCCAGGTTCATCCCAGATTTTCTGAAGCAGAAACTGGGGTGGGGGTGGGGAGGCATGTACATTTTTTGACAAGTTTCACAGTTGAGTCTGGTGGTACCTTGACTGACATGTAATCTTGTAAAAACATTGATGACATTTGTCTGGGTGGATCCCCCTAGATGAGCGGTCTGGAGTGATCCTGGGTCTCCATCTGGGCTTTGTAGATGCTCATAGGCTCCTGGCGTCATTGTCCCTCAAGGCCGTTCTGGAGCTTGGACATCACCTTGCTGACCCAGAGGACCACAGGGACCATCGTCTGTGGACTGAATTGAGCAAGTGGTCCCCTCCTCCTCCCTTGTCCCCGAATCTAGCTCTAGCTGCACATTTGTGGTCTTGTGGACCACAGGCTGATGTAGATAGGTCACATTGTGGTGAATACTGGGGTGCTTGGCCCAGTTCCCCACCTTGAGGGCTCACATCCCCGTCCCTCGGCTGCTGAGTGTATCAGTCCCCAGCTGCATCTCTCACTGGGAATTGCCTCGTGCAGCATTATGGTCCCCCGCAGCCAGTACGCATGATACAAAGACCTGCCTCCCCAGCTCCAAAGCTTTCATAGGATTGGCTGAGACCTCAGCTGCTGCATTGCAGGTCAGCTTCTCCCTCCACCCAGCCCTACTTTCTTCTCTTCCTTTCAAGCATATCTCCCAGAAACGCTCCCCACTAAGCCTCCTGTGTGCAAAGATCCATCCCAGAGTTTCCCAGGGAACCCGCTCTAAGACACCCATCTTTTTGGCAGTTCTTTTCTAAGAATTGGCATCTTTTCAGCACCAAGAAAATCATCTCAGAACATCTGGGTCCTTTTATGACTGGAAATTTCGCAGAAACAGGCCCTCCAGCTGCGGCTCATGGCCGAGCGTCTGCTGTTGGCTCAGAAAGCCCCGAGATCGTTTGGAGAGTGTTGTGGCCACCTTCAATGTTGACATAAAACAAGGAGAGGCAGCGAGAAGTACATTTCATTTAAATAATCAAGCCAAATCCAAACGCTTGTGCACCACAGCTGTTTAAGAGAAAACTGCTCCAGCTCCCTGGCTTCCTCCAACTGTGGGCCTTCTGTCCTTTTCAAACTGTGTTTGTCATTGGGCTTTCATGTAGATGTGCACAACCCAAGGTTTTGCTTCCTAGTTGATCAGCCCAAACTGGAAAGGTATGTCTCGTGGCTGGTTGAGCCCTTCACCACATCCCCCATGCCAGCCACCTGAGTTGTATTTCCAAAAACCATGTCTGGTCTGGTCAGTATCCTGCTCAAGAGTTCCTGTGGGTACCCCATCATCTTCATAGTAAAGTTCAGCTTCTTTGATCTGGGACTCTGGGCCAGCCATGGGCAGATTTCCTGTGTGATTCTCCGACTTCCTCTCAAGCCAGTTCTCAATGCTCCAAAATGCAGCCCAACCAAATGAGCTAAACTTTTCTTGAACATCCCCTGCTTGTATGTGTCTAGGTGTCAATGGATGTGCTGTTTCTTTCACCTAGAAATCCCTTTGTACTTTGTGTGGTTGTAGAACTTCTATTCATCTGTCAAAATCCACTTTTAACATCACCTCCTCCAGGAAGCCCACCCTCATTGCTCCAGACAGAATTGATATCTGTTATTTCTGGGCTTCCCCTGCATATATAGCTCCCCCCTTTTTTAATCATTATCAGTAGTCTCATGCCCATGACATCTGGTTTTTGATGGGGATAGTAAATACTTGTCCAAGTTGAGTAGCGGTAAGAGTCAGGCTCTCTGTGGCCAGTCTTACTATCCCTTGGCTGGGAGTGGGCCCCATATCACAGTGAAAAGCTTGAAAGGCTGGGGATTTGAAAGTTTTAAATGAGAAACTCATATCCTGCCCTAGGCACCTTTGGCTAAGAACTGCCCTAGATGTCTCTTAGACTCTGGTCTAAATTCTGCTCTTCTGTTTGCCCCACATGTTCCTGATCTGGTAACAACACTGAGCTACAACAGCAGGAAGCATCCAGAGATCTCTGCTAAAATGGAATTTGAAAAAACCAGGAAGTGAGTTCCATGGCTCCCACCTTTGCACCCATCTCTGCCACAGGGCTTCAAGGCGGAGAGGTATAGACCAGCCCCCAAATGTTTACCTTCTGCTTTCCTTCCGAGGGAGTTGTGTTAGGGGCCCCTGGTACGGGGGCATGCAGTATGATTATGTTCCCTCCTTCCCATTCTAAGATCTTCCCCAAAGCTTCTGTCTCTAAAGGCAAGTTTGGATTCAGACTCCACTTGACTCCCAAGGCATGGAAGACATAATGTGGTCCTGCATCTTCTACCCTTTTATTTACAGTGCACTTAGATGATGCTCACTCTGTGCCAGGTACTTTTCTACACACTTCACACCTTGTTACATATTCTTTTTCCTGGGGAAGCAGGCTCTGAGTCAGATACTTGAAGGCAGGATTTTCATGAAAGAGGAGGGGGTGTTTTGGGCTTAGTACCAGGGGAAGGAAGGCGGACAGAGCAGACAGCAGAGGGGGACTTGAGCTGTGATGTAGTCCTGACAAAGAGCTCAGCCGGCCCATGGGAAGCTCTGAAGTTGGGATGGTTCTCTGGAGCTGGTTGAGTGGCCACAAGGGCATGAACTGTTATACCCTTACATTGATCAGTCATTAGCACAAGCTGCCCCGGAAAGAGATGGGACCTTGGACAAGGCAGTTTTCTGCCCCTGAGGTACCCCACCTCCCGACAAAGAGGGCTGACAGCTGGAGGCTGTCTTCCAGCAGAAATAAGGCTTTCATATCTGAAGCAGAAGACACATCATAACATTCATCACCCACATATCATCTTATTTAATTCTCACAGCAGTCTAATAGAACTGGTACTATTATTGTCCCCATTTTACAAATGAGAAAACTGAGGCTCAGAGAAAGATGAATGTGCTTTACACAAGGCCACGTGGTTAGTGTGGGGCAGAGCTGTGATTCTAACCCAGGCTGGCTAGCACCCCTCCATCTCTGCTTCTGAACCTGGCTTTGTCTTAGTTAATTTGCCGCAAGACCCCCTCAAGGTCACAGCTTCCAAGAAAGATGCCCCAGGCGTCTTTGCTAGAAGCTACCCGAGACCCTGCTGCTGGGAGGGATTGGGGGCAGGAGGAGAAGGGGACGACAGAGGATGAGATGGCTGGATGGCATCACCGATTCGATGGGCATGAGTTTGAGTAAACTCCGGGAGTTTGTGATGGACAGGGAGGCCTGGCGTGCTGCGATTCATGGGGTCACAAAGAGTCCGACACGACTGAGCGACTAAACTGACTAACTGACTGACCCGAGACTAACACATTGTAAATTAGCTACACTCCAGTACAAATTTTTTAAAAAATGATGAATTCCAAGCACTTTTAAAATCCGACTTAAAAAAAAAATAAATAAAATCCGACTTTTATTAAAATTAAGTTGAGGTCAGAGGCTTCCAGCTTCAGGACTGGGTACCTGGAGTGGACACAATTACTTTGAAGGATGCAGAACCCTGAATTAGTCATTAGCTTTTATTTAGATAGATACAGCAAGTGCAACAAATATTTACATAACCAGTTGTCATGGAGTTCAAGAGAAAGCCATATTTATTCTGTATCTTGTTGTCATAAAGTCAATTTTCTGTCCAAGTGCATTTCCTGAGGGGACAGGGAGTGTTCCTAAAATATCAAAAGGTTTCTTCTAATAGTTTCAAGGACTGTCGACTTTCACTTTTGAGACTGAGTATTCGTGATGGGAAACTAAATTTGTTAAGAAAATTTGTCGAAAACTGTTTGTTTACTTAAAGTTGTTATCTTCGATTTTTATAGAAGGTTGGCTTCTTTCACTAGCTCTGTGAAGATGAGCCCACATGGGCCTCACAGATCGAGTTTGAATGAGCCCGACCAGCACACACCACGGTGCCCCTTCTCAGTTAGGAACGTACATAAAGGCATTCTTCCTTCTAGAAAGATTATTTCACAAGGAAAATAAGTGAAAAATGAAAACATTAAAAACACAGCATAGAAATCTTGAAAACACGGTGGAGCCTTGATTTTCTGTGACAACTGTGAGATGTGCCCTGGAACCAGGGTCTGTCTGTCTGTCTGCTGACCTGCTCAGGCCAGGACCACAGGCCACACTTCACTCCCACATCGTGGTCAGTCCTGCTGCTAAGGTGGTGGCTTGGTCTTGGGGTGCTGTGAGGTGTGTTCTTGACATCCCCAGAGTCAGAATGTGACCTTATTTGGAGATGACAGAGGGAATCAAGTAAAATGAGGTCCTCAGGGTGGCTCCTACTCCAGCATGACTGGTGTCCTTAGAAAACAGGGAAATCTGTATACTACATGCATAGCAGGAAAAGCACATGAAGGAAGAAGGGGGAAGACCGCCGTCTCTAAGCCAAGGAGAGAGCCTGGAGCAGATCCTTTGTTCCCAGTCCTTGGAGGGAACTAAACCTGCCCGCACCTCGAATCTGACGTGCAATCCCCAGATCCTGGAGACAGTCCGTCTCTGTTGTTTAAGCCCCTTGATTGTGGTGTTGGGTTGGCCGTAATGTCTTATAGAAAAACCTGAATGAACTTTTTGGCCAACCCAATACTTTGTTGTGGCAGCCCCAGCAAGCTGATTACCTTCTCAGGTATTCCTGATTTCTCCCGTTTTAGTGGGAGTTTCGTCAACTACCTTGTTCTGTGCACCCTGCCTGCATGCCAAGGGGCAGAAGTCTCACTTCCTGATGAGGGCACAAGCTGCCAGAGTGTTTTCCAGAAAGTCACCCAGATGCCCACCCCCGCCCCTGCTGACGTGTGCAGTCACCGTCGTGGCAGGTGGCCCTGGGCTCATTCACGGGTGCTTCTGCCCCGTTCCCCCTCTGCTCTGCTAACCAGCTAGCCTCACTGTCCCCACGCCTGCCTCCTGTGGGCCGTGAGCCCTCTTGCTGTTCATTTTCGCTGGCCTCAGTGCCACCGCGATATTTCTATTCAGATAGTGCCCTGTGTCCTTGCCCTTTCATGCTGGCCCCCAAGACAGCCTGTTAACAGTGTCAGTCACACCAGAGGGACACTCTGGGGCCAGCACCCGTCAGCCTGTGATTTATTTCCCTCTCTAGGTTCTCGGTCTTTCTTGGGTGCCATCTTTTAAAGGGAAATTGGCACCAAGTTGAAGATAGCAGATCCAGAAAGTGTGAGAAGAAATGCATTTTCCACTGGAGAGCCAGGGAAATGCTTTAAGTATATGCCGTGAGTGCAGTTGCAGAGTTGGGCATTGTGAGTGAGAGCCCTGTGTGTGTAAACCCAGGGGACCCAGGGTGCGGTCCTGGGTTGGTGTGTGTGAGCGCAGGTGCTGGTGTCCGTGGAAGGATGCGTGTGCCTAAGTGCCGATCTGTGTGTGAGGTGCGCACGCTGTCCTGTGTGCAGATAGGTGGGACTGAGAACACGCACGTGCATGTGGTTTGTAAGTGCATGGGTGCTGGGTCTGCAGCGGGCAGCAGGAGGATTTGGAATGGGACTGGTTTTTATGTGGGTCCCGGAGGAGGTTTTCTGAGGGATGAACATCCAGCTCCCTCTGCCCTGCGCTGGCCTTGTCACTTTGCTGCTGAGTCTGTATTTAGAGGCAGATGTTTCAACTTCCTCGGGCCCCTCGATGAGCTGCATCTATCCTGCTTGCCTGCTCTCATATGTGTGGTCTCTGCTGAGAGCTTGGAAGCACAGGCAGTGTCCTTCTGCCATAAGCCTGGCTGCAAAGATTCCCCTCCACATTGCGTGGTTCATTCTAAGAGGTGGGGGCCACCACAGCCCTACTCACGCCAGCTGGGTCATGGCCACATATCATTTAGGCCTACTCTGGACATGGCCCAAAGGTGGCTTTTAGCTGTAGCATTCTCTGGTCACTCTGATACTTGCCCTTTAGTTTAATGTAGCAACGCAATACGTGGGGCACCCTGCTGGGAACCTTCGCCCTCCCAGCCCTTCCAGTTTAGAGAGAGAATGCAGGTGAAGTTATCTGGTACTCTGTTAAGGAAGCCCTCAATAAAGTTTGTCAATGTGGATGGAGGTCAGCGAGGTTACCCTGCCTTCTTTCTTAGCTTTCAGATCTTCATTTTGAGCCTGTAGCTCTGCTGTCTCCCTCGTTTCAGTACTAACTTCTCAGCAGATGAGAAACCCCTAACCCCGAAGCCCCGTGGAACCCCACCAGTGAGATCAACCTCCACCCTAACTCACGAGGGGCCGTTAGACAGGTTTCAGTCAACTTGAATTCTGTGTTGAGCCTTGCCTCACTTGAAGTGCCAGCCAGTCCTCCAGGTCAGGAAGCCAGGCCTGTCTCTCCTGCTGCCCACCAGGTCTCTCTCCCCAGATGGACCCTCAGGGAGACCTAGCAGGTGACGGCCTATCATGTGTGATGATGCCAAGGTGGATTCAGGGACCAGGTGGGACTGGGGCATCCTGGGTGCATTTCCTGGGACTTGCAGAGCTCAGTGATGCTCAGGGATGCTCCCCTGGGGCAGAGTTGATGGGTCTAAAGGGCTAAGGCCCCCATCGATGGAGAGGTGATGGTCTCTCAAACCACATGCTCAGGTCCTATGCGGGTGCACTGCCTGGAGCACCCATCTTATTCTGCACACCCTCTGGTCATTGAAGACATTGCAGCACCTGCCTTACCTTGCCTTTGGGGTATCTTTGTCGCTCCTGAGTGCCCCCCACAGACCTGGACACACAGCAGGTGGTCCCTCTCAGCTTCCATTCCACCCTCATCTTCTGTCACTTTCTGGTGTCTTTGGACACTAACCTTCTGTTCATAGTCCATTTCTCCTCCCCATCATTTGTCCCTCTTGTGAAATAATTGACTTCCAAGAGGGCAGAGCCAGGAGCCAGTTTGTGGAGCTTTGTGGAGGATCACATGATGTCAGTATAGGGTTGCCAGATTAAATATAGGATGCTCTGTTACATTTGAATTTCTGATAAAGAACAAATACTTTTTTTTTTTCTGTTCTTACAACAGGCTGAATGTTTGTGTCTGCCAAAATTTCATATGTTGCAGCCTAACCCTCAATGTGGTGTTGGGAGTTGTTAAGTCATGAGGGTGGGGCCCTCATGAATGGGATTAGTGCCCTTATTAAAGGGACCCTAGAGGGCTCCCTGGCCCCTTTCACCGTAAGCAGACACAGAGAAGACTGGCTATGAACCAGGAAGTGAGCCTTTCTCAGACATTGAGTATGCTGGTGCCTTGATCTTGGATGACCCAGCCTCTGGGACTGTGAGAAAAAAGTGTTTGTTGTTTTAGCCAGCCAGGCGAGGGTATTTTGTTATAGCAACCCAAATGGACTAAGATGGAAATAAGTGTGTCTAGTGCAGTATTTGGGCCAATCCTGCTGTGAATTGTGTCTCTCTGCAAAATGCGCCCCAGTCCCAACCCCTGGTGCCTGTGAATAAGACCTCACTTGGAAATAGGACCTTTGCAGATGTAATCAGGTGAAGATGAGGTCATACTGGAGTAGGGTGTGCCCTAAACTCAACGTGACTGGTGTCCTCGTAAGGAGAGGAAAAGAGACCCAGAAAGGGAAGGTGGCTGCGTGGGGATGTGGAGACGTGGAGAGAGCGTCACGTGGTGACAGAGGCAGAGGTCCTCGCTGCACGTGGGCCAGCCTCAGGCTGATGGCAGCACGGGACGCGGAGGTGACAGAGGCCGAGGTCAGCACTGCATGTGGGCCAGCCTCGGGCTGATGGCAGCACGGGATGCGGAGGTGACAGAGGCCGAGGTCAGCGCTGCACGTGGGCCAGCCTCGGGCTGATGGCAGCACGGGACGCGGAGGGAAAGGTGCGGGGCAGAGTCTCCCCCAGGTACTCCAGGGAGAGCGTGGCCCTGCCCACACCGCGACTTCCGACTTCCAGCCACCAGGACTGTGAAAGGCTAATTAAAGCCACCCAGTTTGTGCTCCTTGTCCCAGCAACTCTAGGAAACAAATATACTTATAAAAATTATCCGTTGTTTGTCTGAAACTCACATGGAACAGGACCTCCTGCGCTTTTGTCTGCTGTGTCTGGTGCTGGTTCTCTCCTCTGTAAGACTGTCAGTGATGCCGCCTTGTTTCCCTTAGGACTTGGCATCCACTGAGGTCTCTGGAGTGAGTGGGGTCCTGCTGTGAGGCAGAGCCCCATCTGTCCTTTTTTCGGACCCCCTGCTCAGTTCTGTAGCTCACGCACCAACTCAATCTCTCTCTTCATTAAAAATGAAAGAAAAAGAAGGGTGTCTTGCCATTTGCGACAACATGGATGGACGTTGAGGACATCATGTTAAGTGAAATAAGTCAGAGAAAGACAAATGCTATATGATCTCACTTACACGGGGAATCAAAGAAATAACAAACACCCAAACTCACAGATACAGAGAACAGATTGGTAGTTGCCATAGGTGGTGGTGAGGGATGGGTGAAATAGGTAAAGGGGGTCAAAAGATACAAACATCCAGTTACAAGATAAATAAGTTCTGGTGAAGTAATATGCAGCATGGTGACTGTAGTTAATAATATTGGATTGAATAGTTTAAAGCTGCTAAGAGTAGATGTTTAAAGTTCTCATCACAAGAAAGAAAATTTGTGAATCTGTGTAATGATGAATGTTGACTTAACGGTGGTGATCATTTTGCAATATATACAAATATTGAATCATGTACGCCTGAAACTAATATCATGTTGTATGTTACTAATAATATTTCAATTAGAAAAAGACGGAAGAACTCACCTTAAAACCCTGCAGTAGCTGGGTGGCCCTGGAGAGGGAGAGCTGACTGCACCTGACTCCTGTGGCTGGGGTGGGGAGGTGGGGGTGGAGGGGGTTGGGGTGGGCCCTGGAGCCTCAGGCTGCTGGTGGATGGGCAGGTGGATGGGTCAGTGTCTGGGTGCCTGTGAGCTGTGCCCCTGGGTAGTGTTTGCAGCCCTGACAGGACCATAAGTTACTGTGTGGTCATGGGCAGGTCCCTGTTCCTCCCTTTGGTTTCCCCAACTGTGGAAGGAGAGAGGTGGCTCTACCTCAAAGCCTCTAACAATGCCACCCTCCAATCCTAACCTTCTCCATGACTCCTGCTTGCCACGTCTGTTTCTTGGGGGAAGTGCACTTCAGTTACAATCCTGATCTGGAGCTAATTCTTCCAGAGATCGACAGGCCTGCAGGCACCCTCTCCCTTCTGTGCTGGCGTGATTCAGGCACCCCCAGAGGGCCTGTCTGCCCCAGAGCCTGCTTTAAGCCTGACCCTGGTCCTGCCACAGGGGCCTCCTCCTCTCCTTCAGAACAGAGCTGGGGGGGGCAGGCTGAGGAAAGCTGCTGTCCCCAAGGGAGGTCTCACGATGACCACTGAGCAGCCGCCTGGCAGGAGATCTGAATGTGGGCAGTGTCCATCCACCACCCAGTCACCGCCTAAAGTCGGGATGTACACTGAGGTTTAGGGAAGAGGGGAGGCGAGGTAGTGGAGGTCAGATGGCTAGTCACTGCAGAATCCAAGCAGGTGAGGGATAATCACCTGCGTAAATGGGGCTAGTTTCTGTTGGTCAGTTTTAAAAGGGACGATGCCTGTGTATGAAAAGGAAGCAACTTCTCTGCTGCAGTTGTAGACACACAGCGCCTAAGTGAGCACAGGTGGGGAGGGCTGGGAGAAGGGCCCCGGGCTGCTAGTCCTGGTGTGCTGAATGTGCCTGTCCTGGGCTGTCCTGGGGGTGTCCTGGGCTGTCCTAGGGTGTCCTGGGGTGTCCTGAGGTGTTCTGAGCTATCATGGGGTATCCTGGGCTGTCATGGGGTGTCCTGAGCTGGCCTGGGGTGTCATGGGGTGTCCTGAGCTGTCATGGGGCATCCTGGGCTGCCCTGGGGGGTGTCCTGAGCTGTCCTGGGCTGTGCTGGAGTGTCCTGGGCTGTCTAGGGTGTCCTGAGCTGTCCCTGGGGTGTCCTGGGCTTCCCTGGGGGTGTCCTGGGGTGTCCTGAGCTGTCATGGGGTGTCCTAGGCTGTCCTAGGGTGTCCTGGGCTGCCCTGGGTGTGTCCTGGGGTGTTCTGGGCTGTCCTGGACTGCTCTGGGTATGCCCTGTGTGAGTTCAGTTAGCCTCTGGGCACCACTGGCCTGTTTTCCTGTTAAAGTGGTGATGTTGATGTCCTCTGTCAGGGACATCGTGGCATCTGAAGAGCTCGGCAGAGGCCAGGCCCCAGGCCGACGGCTGCCATGCGGTAGGGGCCCTCTCCACATTTATTCAGCTGAGACTTGGCTGGGCTTGACCCTGGGATTCAGGGAGAAGCGCTTCTTCCTCATCTGGAAGCTACCGTCCAGACGACAGCCCTGTGCCAAGGCCACTGAGGTCAGGGCTGCAGGAAGAGGTGGCCTGGGGGCTGGGGGTCTGTGGGGGACAGTCAGAGGTGGTCCCCAGCACCCTCTAGTGATTGACGCTGTGCCTGCAAAGTGGAGCTGTCCATGGGCCTGTCAGGAGTGTCTGAGCTGTCCGCCAGCTCTAAGACCTCCCGTGGTCTTCCCTGGGTCAGGGACTCTTCCTCGGAGCTTTTCCGAGAGAAGAGCCTGAAGGTTCCTGCTGCCCTGGCGCCCTGAGCGGGGAGAAGGGACAGCAGCCCCCTGGCTCTGGGGCTGTAGACTGGCCTGTTGAAGCCTGTGTGAGGCTCTGCTCCTGCCCCGCCCTTCCCAGAGGCCCAGCCTGTCCCCTGACCCCGAGTGTCACCCCCGAGCTGCCCCTGACGCCTTCCCCCGCCCTCCCAACCCTACCCACCCCCCACCCTGGCTCCCCTGGGGCCTTTGTGCAGGCCCGGCGTGTCGAGGGTTGGACTGAAGGGTCCAGGGGCCAAGCTGGTTTCCACACACAGGAGGAGTCGGCACTGCCGGGGACAGCTCTGCAATTGGGGCGCTGTCCCTCGGCTCTTCCCCACCCCCGACAGGCCTGGTCGCCCGCTGTGGAATGATTGGGCTTGACATGTTCGTTTGCCGCTTGTTAAAAGTCCATTTTCTGGGCCCGAGCCGGCGCCGGTGGGGCGGGCTCGAAGGCCTCGCTGTGGACCAGCTGCCGCAGCCGCTTTACATGCAGCATAAATATTAGTCTCTCTGAGAAGGAGGCTTGACTGCATTGTCTTTGGCCGGGGGACGTGACTGGGCTGTTTGCCTACATTCCTCTCTGGCCTCGCCTCGCTCAGCAGCCCCTTCCAGAACCCTGGAGAGCTGGATGTTGGCTGAACTCAGTCCCAGGTGCGATGCAGTGCCCAGATTCCCCGCAGGGAAGAATCCCATCCCGGACAGTGGAGGGGGCAAGAGCATGTGTGGGCGGCAGCCTGCTGTTCCTCTGTTGGGAAGCGCTGGGTCGCTCACTTGCCTCCTTGACCTCGGCCTCTTCCTCTGCAGACCGGGAACGATGACCCTAGGCAGCTTCATGTTTCTGCGCACGCTCCTCGATGGGCAGGGCCTTGAGGGCGGGGCTGATGTGCACGCCTGGTGCCCTGCTTGGAGTCGGGGCACCTGCCTGCCCTGGTCGCACCTTGCCCGGGGTGGGCCTTGCCTCTGGAGTCACCAAACCTGAGCGTGAACCCTGACCTTATCGCCTCCATCCACAGGGAGCAACCAGGCTCAGTGTTGCGGTTGAAGTGACACAGGATCTTGTCCAGGTCATTGTGGACACAGACACACCCCTGAACAAAGTGATTTCCAGCAGTTTCAAGTGCTGTGACTACGGGCTCCGCTGAGCCTGACTGTCTCTGAGAGGAAGTGACGCAGCTGTGCTGAGAGCTGAACCTGTGTGACCCTGGGTTTCTACTCGGCAAGGTGGTGATGGAGGCCCCGCGCCTTGCCTGAGCTGTAAGGCTTAAATGAGATTGTACACGGGGAGGGTCTGGCCACTGTGGGAGCTTGGCCTCTGGGCCTCTGAACAAGTCCCCCTTAGCATCTGGCTGTTCTCTCTGGTGACCATGTGGCTTCTCACCACATCTTTAGGTTCAGGCTTCCCACACATCAGTGTGAATCCACATCATCGGGGTTGTGGGGCAGGGGAAGAAACGTGTTACAAATACAGATTCTCAGGCCTCCCTGCAGTCCTTCAGCAGAGCAGGACTGGGACCCTGGAGTCTGTGTTTCCACACGCACTGCGTGAGACATGCGTGGCTCATGAAGACACTGGGAGTTGTGGCTTAGAACCCCTGCCCCCCAGCACCCCAGGAGACACTGTATCCCTCCTCCAGCCTTAAAGACCCTACTTTGTAAATAAGCGGGCTGATGGTTTTGGGGGTGCAACTTGCTTCTGCCCCAGCAGACCTGGAAAAAACTGCCCTGAGAGCCGAGGCCTCTCTGGTCTCAGTTCTGGGCAGGGTTTGCCCACTGGACCGTGTGAAATGCTGCTTTGAAATAACCAGCTGCTCAGAATCCCAAAGTGTCCTGAATTGATTAACACGCAGAACGTCTTCTGAGAGCTTGACGGGGAATGTTAAGTACCACCGCTCCCCTGGAATGATGTGCTGAGGGGGAGCGGTTATCAGGTCCAGCAGACTGAGAGGGCAGCAGGGCGTGCTTCACCCCACCTAAGAGGAAGACGGTGCCCCAGGGGTGGCCGGCCGGTGGGTGGTCAGTGGGCGGGGAGGGGGGTGTCCTGGGTGCATTGGGGCCACTCTGAGAGGTCCAGAGGCTCAGCCCAGGGCCCTCTACCCCACCCCACCATCTTTCCACTGCTTCCCTGGCCTGAAGCTTTCTCACAGACCCAGGCGCCTCATCAACATGTATCACACATGCTAGTGTAATAACAGCTGCTAATTATATATCCTGGCTATTACCCCACTGCCGGTTGTGGGAATTGAAGCGGGATCATGGGGGGTGGGGCGGGAGCACTGCCCCCTCCCCCACCCCCATTTTATTCACAAGGGCTGCTCCCCGCCCCCTCCCGGTTGGATCCTCTCTGAAATTTGTTCTTACTTCCTGCCTCAGCCCCGTCAGCCCCACCCAGCCAGCTGCGATCTGCGGCTGCAGCCCGGCCCTCGGGAAGGTATGGGAGCCCAGCGTGGCTGTTGTCTGGGGCGACTGCCAGCCAGTGTTGTGGGGAGGTGGGTGCAAAAGCAGGCAGGGACACCTACCTGGGCATCCTCTTCTTTTGCTGTTTCCTCTATCCCAGAGCCAACCACCGGTGACTTGCTGTGAGTGGCTCAAGACCACCCCCTCCATCCTCTCCCTTAGATGAGATCTGCTTAGTGCAAGGGTGGGGGCAGCGCTCCCCCCCAAACAGCCAGGCCAGTTCCTGAGTCTGGTTACCCCCCTGCTCTGTATCCCCTCCTCCCACCTCCACCTCTCCCTAAATCCCCTGGGCCCCTGTTCCCATGTTTGCATAAAGGGACACTAGTAACTCAAACCTGGCTGGAATCAAGTCTGCGGTTCTCACTCCTGGTATTCCGCTTGGAATCACGATGATGATTAAAACAAGTATCAGTGCCTGGGTCCACCAAGAGACCAGCCTGCGTGGATTTCATCAGAATTTCGGGGGAGCGGGGTCTGGGCATCTGCATTTTAAAAAAACTGCCGGGCTACTCAGGTCTGCTGCTGAGGGGTGAGAACTACCCTTGTTCAATAAGCTTCCATGACAGGGTCTGGCACACAGCAGACCCTCAGCAAGTGAGGGTCCTTGTTTCATGATTGTTTATTGTGTTAAGAGTATTAAGTGGCTTTACCTTTGTAGCCACTTGTTTGTAATCAGTGGACTAGAAAGAGCTTCATTAATTAAAAAAAAAAAAACCCTTAATAAAAGAAACATAAATGTGTACAGGGTTCATTAGTAAGGAGACTTTACCAGGTTCAGTGTCTCCTTCCCCCACACCATGTCCAGGGAAGAGGAGGAGGGTTGCAGCCAAGGCTCGTTAGTTTCCCCCAGCTAAGGACATAGGATTTTTGGGGGGATTTTCATCAGATTTGGGGGATAGAGGTAGCCCACAAGGGACACCTGGGGAAGCTAAGGGTCTGGGTCCAGGGCTCTCTGACCCATCCCCTCCTCAGATGTAGAAGAAAAGGCTTGAACTTCAAGCTAGGAACTCAAGGTAATCAGAACATCCCAGGGTCAGAGGCATTACTGCCACTCAGCCTACACACAAGGGACACTCCCCACCCACCCCAAGAAACCAGGCAGGGCTCAGGATCTTATCCCCAGCACAGGGCTTTCAGAATGAGGCGTGGGGTCCCTTAAGGGACCCCAAGAGGCCTTGAAAGTGGGCCTGGGCAGGGAGAGGAGGCCAGTCCCTCCTACTGGGAGGGCAAGGCTGGAGTGTGCTTTCCCAAACCTGTATGGGCATTAAATGACCTGGAAGAGCCAGTAAAAATACAGGTTCCCAGGCGCCACCTCCGATTTGGATAGAGTGACTCTGACTTTTTGACACCTTGCTCAGGCATGAGAGTCATGGTGGTTGGGGAGAGGCAGGAGCCAGGGCCCCCAGGCCCCCCAGTAAATGTGGGGAACCCCAGCCCCTCCCCCACTACACCTCCTAACTCTGCCCCAACGCCCTGCCCTTGCAGGTCCTCTGGGGGCATTTTCCAACCTCCCTGCTACTCTCTGGGCCTCTCAGGGGCCCCCTGGTGGGCATCCTCTCAGAGGGGTGGGTGGGTGTGTGTATACGTACGCACACACTGGTGCCGCATTAGCTTGAAATAAGCTTTTTTCCTCTGAGCCAGTTTTATTCTCCTAATACTCAAATATGATATGCTGCTGTGCTGTTCTATTTGTAGATGATTTTTCTCTCTGATGAGGAGAATGTCAAAGACCCCACGTAAATGAGTGGAGAGAAAGAAAAAGTGCTATCATTTATAGGAATTGGGAAGTGAAGATTTCAAGCCCGGTGCAGGTTTCAGGGCTGGGGCTCAGGCAGCCCGTCCTCCTGTGATGGCAGCAGGGGAGGGGGCCACTGTCTCCCTCTGGTCCCAGGATGCTCAGGGGCCAACGGGATGCAGGGCTGACAAAGCTCAGCATCACCTCACCGGCCCAGTCCTCTCCACCCACTGTTGGCTTCTCCAGCCACTGGCCCTGATTGTGTGATGACTTCTGCACCTTCCAGTACCCTTCAAACCTCGCTGTTGCCCTGGGGCTATATCTGTGTGGCTTGGCGTTCAGGACCCCTCCGTCACTCTCCCTTCCTGTGCCCTCGGCTTCCTGGATGAACTATTTGTGGAGTGTATGAATGAACACCTTGTCTTGAGCAGACCCATCTCTGCACCTTTGCTCCCACTAGTTCCTCTGCCTTGAGTACCTCCTGCCTCAACTCCACACGCGCACAGCCCACCTGCTTCTCCAGGTCCCACAGACAGGCTTCCTCGTCCCCCAGCCTCCTCTCAGGGCCGTCAGCCTCCCTTCTTCTGCACTCCCACCACCCTTTGTCTTGATTGCTGAGTGCTGATCACAGCCCGCCCTCTTTTTATCTCTGCCCATTTTCATATCTGCTTTTTCCCTTACTGTTCACCTCCATGTGACTTGAATGAGGCTAGAGGCACACAGTAGGAGTTTAATTAACTACTCTTTGCTGCAGAGCTCATCAGGTGGAACACGCATAGTTTTGAGACCTCAGTAGGGGGAAGCTGGCACCTGCTTGCAGGACAGAGGCCTGGGAATAAAATAAGTGCAATCTATCTTCTCAATGGTCCCCACCCCAAGCCTCTGTCCCTGGAAAGTGGGCTCTCATTGAGTTGCTGTTGGAGCCCAGCCAGCCACTGATGTGGGTGATAACCCAGGCTTTGTTCCTGGAAACTGAGGGACTCAACCTTGTCTAGCTGTGGGGGGACTGAAGTCCCCCCAACAATGGGGCAAGGGACCCCTTAGGAGGTGTATGGCACTGTGAGAACACGGGCCTTGGAGTATGCCATCCTTGCACTCCTAATTTAAATCTACTGTGTGACCTCACACAAATTCCTCACCTCTCTGAACTTCAGCTTCCCGGTTTGGAAAAGGATGCTAATGATAACCTTTAGGGTCACTGGGAATATTGGGGGTAATGTCTGTAAGGTACAGGGCACCTTACAGGAGCTGGATAAACAACTGTTAGTGTGATGATCACTATCATTATCAACAAGCCTGACTTTCCATTCATTTTCTCTTGCAGTCATTGTTGTTACCTCCAGCTGCTGGTGCCTGTGCTGGCATCACCTGGGGCTGTGAGCCAGCCGTTTCATAATTAGCTTGGCAGGTGCAGAGTGTGGCGGACCCCCTGCCAGGGATCACAAATTAATTAGTGTCGTTTGTGAAGAGGAAGCCCCTTTGGCAGCCTTGCCAGGGACAAGGCAGGCCCGTGAGCATCTGACCTCAGTCTTCGTGGCTCTGCAGAACTCCCTGAACACCAGCAGGAGGTGGGCACTTTTAGGGACTGCATGTTTGGCACATGGTTAGTTGGTTCCCCCGCTCCCCCTGGGCTCACGGGAGCCATGGAGAGAAAACTTCTTCACCCCACCCTGGTGTCTGGCCTGTGCATATGCCTCAGTTTTTCCTCCCATCAGTCCAACCACTCTCTGAGCCTGGATGTTCCCTGCTCTTCAGGCTCACAACTCCCATAGCAAATCACTAGATAGCACCCACTCATCTTCTCCTTGCAGCCTCCAGCAGCCCAGAAATCATGACTCCTTCATAAATGGCAATGGCAACTTCTCTTTATGTCTGGGGCCATGGGGTTTTCTAAGGGTTCTGGCCTCATCCTCCTGGGGCAGAGTGCGGGCTGGTGACATGCCTAGGTCTGTCTACACACACCCTTGGGGTCATCCTCGCCTGGACCTCCCTCCGCTGGGGACCTTGGGCAAGATGCTCTTCCTCAGTGCAAATCATATGCTTTCCCGAGTCTCAGGACTCCAAGGCGAACTCTTCACACAGGTGAATTATCTCACTTACTAGCCATGGTGTAACCAGGTAATAGCTGTGTCCTTCCCATTCTGTAGACAGGGCCATGGAGTCTCAGAGGTTAACCCGGGTCACAAAACTGAAACATATTGGGGTTAGGATTTGAGCCTAGGCATTCTGACTACATAATGTCTTTTCAAAAATTGAGGGGGCAATGACAATATAGCAAAATGCACAGATCTTAGGTATTCAGTTCATGACTGCTGACCAGTGTATTGACCCATGTAAGCAGCACTCTAGACGGGGTACAGGACACACCCGTCATTCTTCATGCCTCTGCTCCCCATGAGGAGGCACCCATGTTCTGATCGCTATCACTATAGGAACACTTCATCCCTGAATTTTGTAGACGTGGGATTATACAGTGTGTATACTCCTTCATATGTACTTTAAATACTGCCTCCATCACTCAGCTCAGTGTTTTGAGATTTATCCATATGCCTGCATGGATCAATAGTAGGTTGTTTTTATTGGTGAGCAGGATGCTCTGGTACAGATACCCCATGCTTTGTTGATCCCTTCACCTACTGATGGACATTAGGGTAAATTCTAGGATTTCTTCCCTTCCAGGGGATAGGATTCTATTCATCATGGGCTAAGATGAATAACGATGCTCTGAACATTCACCTACGAAACCTTATGTGGATATGCATCTTTATTTCTCTTGGGTAGATGCTTGAGGTGAAATCATGAGCTTATAGGGAGGTATATATTTAACATTATAATTGCCAGACAGTTTCTAAGGCAGTTGGACCATTTGACGCTCTCACTCCCAGTGTAAGAGAGTTCTAGATGCTCCACACTCTTGCAATGGTCAGTGGTGGTGTTCTTTAAAAAACTTAGCCACTCTAGTGGAAAACGTTGGAGAAGGAAATGGCAACCCACTGCAGTATCCTTGCCTGGAGAGTCCTATTGACAGAGGAGCCTGGTGGGCTCAGGGCCATAGGGTCGCAAGGAGTCAGACTTGACCAAAGTGACTTAGCAGTGGACAAAATAGTGGTATCTCATTACGGTTTTAATTTACACTTCTGTGATGACTGATGATCCTGGTCCTATTTTCATCTGCACATGGGTCATTCATATATTTTCTTCCGTGATGTGTCTATTCTAGTCTTTTGCCCACTTAAAAAAGTTTGGTTGTTTGTCCTTTTATTGTTGGTGTGTAGGAGTTCATTGTGAAGGTGGATTTGAATGTATATCTTCCCCAGTCTGTAGCTGCTTTATTCGTTTTCTTGAAGGTGTCACTGGTGGCAGAAACTGGCTGCAGCCCCGCCGCATTTGCTCATAGAGGATTCCTGGGAGTGTGAAGTAAAGGGTGCAGTGTGTCAAGTATACGGCAGGTGCTCAGAAGGAGCTTATTTACTTTCCCCTACTCCCTCCTCCTGGCCAAGGCCTCCCAGACCATTTTCTCAGCTGAAACAGATTTCCTGTTGTCTTCATCCATCTGCCCACGTTTTACTCACCCTTGAGAGCCCAGTTTAACATGGGCCTGTGGCACCAAGCTCCTTACGGTGTCCCAACCCATGGAAACAACCCCAGAGCTGGATCAAATAGCAGTGACTCTCTCTCACTGAGGGTGTCGTGTTCTCCCACTGACTTCTGGGAAGGTGCTACAGGTTGACAAGTGTATTGCTACTGAGTCCATTTGGCTGATACAGAAACTGAGGGCAAGAGAAAGGTCCGCTGACTCACCATAGTTACTGGTACAGCCAGGATGGAGACAGGGTCTTCAAGTCCACAGGCAGCAGTTAGCTGTACGTCCATCACCATTGACCTCATCCCAGCCCTCCCCACATCTCGCTTGGACTGTTGCAGGGCTGTCTCCTCCTCACTCACTCAACACAAACTCTTTGAGTGTTACTCACTCCCAGGGCCTGCATTCAGCTGCAGACTGTAGTTATTAATCAAGCATCACCCTGCCCTCCAGGGCCTCCCAGACCAGGGGAAAGGCATGTGCTCCAGCTGTTAGGATGCAAAGTGGTGAGAGGCATGTACCGCAGGTGGATGCACAGGGCTCTGTAGGTGTGAGGGAGACCTGGAAAGAGCACTGCTTTCACTGCCTGGGGGCGGGGGTGTAGGCGGGACCCCAGGAACATCGTCTCAGGGGAGTAACGCTTGAACCAGCGTTTGCGAACTGAATCGCCTTTTCCGGGTAGAAAAGGTAGAAAGCCACGTGGAAAGGAAGGGCAGCACAGAGAGAGGGGAGATCATGTGCTAATGTCCAGTGACACCGAAAAGTACAAGGGATTCAGGGATGCGCGTGTTTACAGGCACCACCTGTGGGCGGCGGGCTGTTTGGGGGCTGACCTTGGAGTCGTCGGTCATAAAACACATGACGTGTCAAGTAAGAAACTTGGGTTTTCTGCTGAAAGCAATGGGAGCTTTTAGAGGATTTGAAGATGGGGGAGGGCAAGGGGTTAACTGCTGGAGGCCGCCTGTCTGTGGCAGTTGCTAAGAGGATGGATGGGGGTATGCTGCTTTAACCTGAGACCTGTGGGACACTCCTCCTGTGGTCCGTCCAGGTGAGAGATGACAGGGGCTGCCTGACCCCAGGCAGAGGGCATGGGAGTGGAGGGAATGCCTCATCTCCACCCAGCAGAGCTGTTGAGAACTGATTGGCCACGATGTAAATAGAGAACAGTTGGAGTCACAGTAACACAATCCGATCGCCATTCAAAAAGGACAGAAGGAAGGCTTCACTGGAGAGAAGCATCCTGCCCTTTGGATGGCCACACGTGGACCTCCCTTCTCCCCCGCCCCTGTATCTGCCTGGAAATGGACATGGCTGTGTGTGTGACCCTGGAGGTGGCTTTGGGATGGACAAGCTGGTGGTGAGTCCCGGTGCAGAGGCATGATGTGGGGGAGGTCAGAGAGCCTGGGGGTGCGGGAGGAGTGGACGGGCTCTGCTTGGCATCTGGAAGTTTCGTGTGGTCAGACAGATGTGCATTTGTCTCCTGCCTCAGGAACTCTGCTCTTGGAATAAATCTCTTAATCTCTTTAAGCCATAGCCTCCTCATCTCTGTGGTAAGGCTGATCACAGCCTCTGTCCTGGAGGTGTTTGGGGATTTAGTGCCAAAATATATGTGGTGGTTGTTCTTCAGTCACTAAGTTGCATCTGATTCTTTGTGGCCCCTTGGACTGCAGCGCGCCAGGCTTCCCTGTCCTTCACTGCTCCCCGGAGTTTGCTCAAACTCATGTCCATCCAGTCAGGGATGCCATCCAACCGTCGCATCCTCTGTCGTCCCCTTCTCCTCCTGCCTTCAGTCTTTCCCAGCATCAGGGTCTTTTCCAATGAGTTAGCTCTTTACATCAGTTGGCCAGCGTATTGAAGCTTCAGCTTCAGCATCAGTCCTTCCAATGAATATTCAAAGTGCATGTAAAGAAAGCAGTTGGCATGCTATTAAGCGCCATACCTGCTGGATTCCGGGTCATATGCAGAAGTCACCGTGAATGTTTCCTGGTGCTGTTATTTCCCCTATCCTGCCTCTGGAAGCTGCCCAGCCTCAGAGCAAGGCACAGATGTGGGAGCCAATTCCTAGGAAAGCCCATTACTGATGCACTGGAAGTCCCCCTCCTGCCCAGTCCATAGCAGGCATGAGCCCCTAGAAGGGCCTTGGCAAGAATTATTTGCACCTTTTTTTTTGGTGAAGGCCCTCCTATTGCTGCTCAGCACCACCCTCTGGCAGATTTTCTGGGCTGTGCCCACCAGGCAGTTAAGGAATTGACATCCCAAAGGTAATTTCTCCCCAAGGAGGTATTTTATGGGTTGTTGATGTTTCACTGCTGCTAGGAGATTTCCCCCTGACCAGTCCCGGGCCAAGCCTGCACCAGCCACCCGGGACTGTGCACGCTGGGGGGCCGTGTGCCTCCTCGGCCAGGGAGGATGGAGCAGGCCTTACTGGGAGGACCACAGGGGTTCCTGATTGTACCTTCCCCTCTGCCGCGGGCTGTTGGGGGGCTTAGGCCAGTGAATAGTGCTGAGATTGCCCGAAAGCATTGTTATTACTGAAAGCCAGAAAACCACCTCCCTCACTCCCAGGGCAAAAGGAGGCAGAAAACTCATCGATAAGTGTCTTAATATGCAACTGCCATTAACTCGACAATAGCTATTAAAAGCTATCAATTATTTAGATATAGGAATCTGGGGAGGAAAGCCCTTAGGAGCACATCTAAAGCTGGTAGAGTGTCAATAGTAGAGTTATTAATTTCCAGCTCGGGGATAGTATTTAAAACACGGGTTATGAAAGCCCTTCGGAGGAAGAGAACTTTCACAGTCACGCAGATGCTGAGCTAAGGAAACTCCTGGGGGCATGCAGGGTGCTGTTCATACCCTGCCTCCAACACAGCCCCGTGTGGGGTGTGTCCGACTGGGGCTGGGCTCACGGGAGAGGACCAGGTGGTCCTGTCTGCCTACACTTGACCTTCCTCGTCTCCAGCCTGAGGCCTGAATGCCTCCTTCGAGCTATAGCTCTGTCGGGTGCTGGTACCAAGATGGCCACTAGGGGGAGCCGAGGTTCTCAGCCAAGAGCGGCTCTCCCGCAATGTAAAAAGCCCAAGGGGACCCTTCAGCACCCGTGCCTTTTCCACCCAGGATTCGGAAAGCAGGCTGGGCTGGGGACAGCGTGGCCGCTGACTGGCCTGGCAGAGGTGGACAGTATTTAAAGGGGCCCCCGTCTCTAAGCGATATCCGGGTCCGTCCTCACCAATCTGCCTCCCTCCTGAATAGGAAAAGCGCTGTTACATTCCGGGTGGCACACAGCCAACTTCAAGGTGACCTCTTCCCGGAACCCTTCCAGAGGTGCCTGTCGTGTGGCAACTCCAGGTCCCCGGGCATCGTCTCCCCAGCGAGGAGGAAGCTGAGGAATGTGTGCTGTTTCTTCCTCCCCTTCTTCCTCTTCCTGCTGTTAACTGCCCACCTCCCGCATTTGATTGAGCACCTCTGATTTGCAGGCAACAGTGGGCATTGTGTTGGGGTGCTAAAGGATGGTGGAGACTTCTTTGAGAGACAAAGCTCTGTATTCAAGGGTTTCCCACTCAGTTTGGAGATACAGAAATTTGATTCAATGCAATGAACATTACCCCAGTGCCCACATGAGAAACAGTAGAGTATGGGGCAAGAGAACCAATCCGGTGACGGAGTTTTTCAGTCTTGGCTGCACCTCAGAGAGCCAGGGTGATGTTGTGTTACTTAAACCTGATTGGTCTCTATTTCCTCCTCAGTAATATGGGTCAGACATCCCTGGGTTCACCACAGACCTGTTTTAAGACTCACATATGGCCATGGAAGAGAGAGGCTTTCTTAACTGTGAAATAAGCGTCACTTCTTTTGTGAAGTCCCCAAACCCTCTCACCACCAAGTGTCTGCCTTCCCACACTTCTCCTAGCTCAGCTAGAGCCATCTGCATGCACAGCCAGGATTTACCTGTCATTCAACAGAGAACTCAAGCGTAGGGATGGTGGATATGCCCGGTTCGTTCAGCTCACAGCCTGGGGACTTCCCTGGAAATCCAGTGGTTAGGGCTCAGCGCTTTCACTTTGGGGGCCTGGGTTCGATTCCTGGTCAGGGAACTAAGATCCCGAAAGCTGCGTGACAAGGCCAAAAAAAAAAAAAAAAAAGTTTAAGCTCACAGCCATGACTCATGATTTGCAGGAATGTTTACAGATGTTTGGGGTAAGGTGTTGGAGTGAGGGAGGGGGTGAGAATGCCTCACCGCTTTCCAGTTTGGGGTCCTGGGCTGATGGCAGTACATCCAGGTGCATGTAGGTGGACACTGACTGGGCTCGGGTCTTGGCTGATGCCCGGGGGGAGAACCTGACCATTGAGAAGCTGGCCACAGGGCCTGGGCTGTGGACACACATATTGGAGGCCCTCAGGGCAAGGTGAGCATTGAAGCCCTGGGAGTGGGTGGGCTCCAGGACGGGAAGGGGCAGCGTTTCCCACAGGGTGGGCTGGATGTCACTGAGGGTCATGGGGTGGTGTCGTCAGGCGCCAATGGTGTGTACAGCGCCGGGTCACAGAGTGGGAGACCGACCCCTTCTGGACTGCCCATCAGTCCTGCCTTGTTGAGGGACGTGGTTTGGTGCCAGTGAGCCCCTCTGGCTTGTGCTAATCTGCCTTTCAGATGAAGCGCGAGCAGGTGCTTTCAGCAGGCAGCAGAGCCCAGCAGCAATTTACACTGGGTCTTCTTTCCTGGTTACTTTTAAGAAGTGATGGTATTTATATATATGTACCACAGTGATACTCTGTTTCCTTTAAGTGCATTTATTTGAGTTACAAATAAAGGGAGTCACTGTAAAGGAAAATATTAAACAAACAATAGTCCAGGTGGTGCAGGAATACAGTAAAAATCCCTATGCTCCTTCACCAGTGATTGTAGTGGGGTGAGAGCCCAGGTTTGGAGTCATGGGTGGAGATCCTGTGATTCTTCTGGTGGTGGTCCTGGACTTCTGAGCTTCAGTCTCCATATCTGTAAACAGGGTTTATAAGACCTTCTCAGAGGAATGGCGATGAGGAGCAAAAGAAATGATGCATGAAGAGTACCTGGCACAGAGCCAGGTATACAGTAGGTGCTCAGTTATTGCACATTGTTAGGCATTTTAGCTTGTAGTGGGTGTGTGTGGGGCTGCAGACTATGGGCCAGAGCCCCGGACAGTATGCACCTTGGGCGTGGAGGCAGGAGGAGGTGTGGGATGCCTGAGGAATGGTCTGGGAGGGACCAGGGGACCCAGAGGAAGTGACCTGTGGGCCAAGGGAGGGAGAGCCTGGCTCAGCCCACCCAGAGCCCCTGGGAAGAAGCCAGCGGGCTCTGCTTCAGCCTCAGGAGGGAGTGGCCTCCTCACTCTGCCCTGCCGCTCCAGCTCCCCTTCCTGCGGGATTTTAATTCAGAACTACAAGTGTGCATATTCAGAATAAGATCCCGGCAACATTAGCCTTGAAAGTTCCAGCCTGGAAGAACCTCTTTTCTCCTGAAGTTTGGTATTAGTGCACTGGGGAGAATGGCCCAGTGTCTTTTGGGAGCGGCGGGATCTGGCTGATGAAATCACAATTCTTCCCCAACTTGTAGATAAGAGCGTGGGCGCATATGCTAAGTCACTTCAGTCGTGTCCGACTCTGTGACCCTGTGGACTGCAAAGCTCCTCAGTCCATGGGATTCTCCAGGCAAGAGTGGGTTGCTGTGCCCTCCTCCAGGGGATCTTTCCTCCAGGGGATCTTCCTGACCCAGGGACTGAACCCGCATCTCTTGTATCTCTTGCATTCGCAGGTGGGTGCTTTACCATTAACACTTCCTAGGAAGCCTGCAGACAAGAGGAGTGCATCCAAAAATATTAATGAGCTTTTCAATCTCTCTGTCCCTTCCTCCCTCTCTTCCTTCCTTCCAGAAGTGTTTATTGAGGGCATACCGGGCACTCAGATTTTAACCTTTGTCAAAACCAGGAGTGCTTCTCTGGTTCACCGGATCCCAGTGTTCACACAGCATTCAGGTCACACGCGCAGGTTGCCTTGAGCCCATCTGCCTGTGTGAGTTCTCCTTGCTGGCCTGCTTTCTCAGTTTTCCGTGTCCAGGCAGGAGATGTGCTTCCTTCTCTCTGCCAGGCGGCCAGGCTGGCTCCGTTCCCCCGTCTGCCATGCCCAGTGAGTTCCAGCCATCACGCCTTTGTGTGTGGGGCTCCCCCTTTCTGGAGCGCTGTCTTCCCTCTTTTTCACTTCTGGAGACACCCCAGGCTTTTCCTTCTGCAGGAAGTCGCCCTGAGGTTCTCCAGGGCTTCCCTGCCCCGAGGCCCCATGTTTCAGCCCCCACCTCGTGCCCACTGGCCCTGGATCACTTGGGCTCCCCACTGGGGAGGTGACTGGGCCTCAGGATGGGATAGTTGCTGAACGCTCGTTCCGTATCCATCCATGAGCTCCTGTGGAGGCAGGGGCTGGACTGACCCTGTTTCAGGTGAGGAGGTGACAGCTGGGCTCAGGGTCACCCAGCAGAAGAAACAGAACTAGCGCTGGCGTTCAGGTGCTCTGGCATCAGAGCCCCACTCTCTGGATGCTCCCCCGCCCTACACACAGTGCCGGCTCGGGGAGCCGAGGAAGGAGCGGGTCCCCAAAAGCCCAGGCTGCCAGGATGCTGGGTTAAGCATGCTGGGTGGTCGATTTAACGTAGGAGGTGTCTGGTGGGCATTAAGCAAGTTTAGCCACGTGGAGACCGGAGCTGCTGCCTGTGGCTGGGGTTGGCATCTCTGTACAAAGCCCCTCTCTGATTACCTGAGTGCTCACTGCTATCCCTGGAATGCCGTCCTTCCTCTGCTATGATTCAAAGCATTTATTTAGTTTTGTTTTGCTTTATTCCCCCAAGGGTTTCAGCTGACCTACAAGAAAACATTCAATAAAGTCCTAATAAAATATAAATAAGAACAACAAGGAAGGACGCTGTTCACATCACGACACAGCGTCTGCTGCACCTGATGGTCCTTCATGGCTCAGATGATCCTCACTTCCCCAGTCCTTCCATTCAGAGAGGTCATGCCCATCACATGATTTGGGCTCAAATGTAAAGATTCAAGGTTTTCTCAGGTTGTCTTATGCAGGCACTGTCAGTACAATCGCTTCCTAGAAAAAGTGGCTGCTTTGAAGGGCCCAGGTCACTGCCAGCCTCCCTGACACTCTTCTCGATCAGCTCCTCATGCTGAGAAGGTGGCCCTGCCCTCTGGCCACAACCTGGTGGCTTTCCAGTTGAGATGAAAGCTGCTGTTATAAACAGGCTGTGTGTGCTCACTCGCTCAGTTGTGTCCAACTCTTTGTGGCCCCACAGACTGTAGCTCGCCAGGCTCCTCTGCCCATGGAATTTTCCAGGCTAGGAATAGTGGAGTGGGTTGCCATTTTCTCCTCTGGGGGGTGGGGTCTTCTCAAACCAGGGATCGAACCCACATCTCTTGTGTCTCCTGCATTGGCAAGCGGATTCTTTACCACTAGTACCACCTGTTATAAATAGGGACAGTATCTCAATTCTCGCAGAGAATCTGGTTGGGCCAAGGGGGCACCTGAACCAGGCACCGAAACGGCCTCTCCCGGGGGGGCAGGTGCTGCGCCTGGCTGCCTAGGCCACTGAGTCACGTGGCTGCTGGCCCCACAGACGATGCTGAACCATCCGCTGCTCCGGTTTGCTTTCCTTGCCTTAAGGAGACGTGGTTACTGGCTTGGGCTTGTAAGCCTCGGGCTCTGAGAAACGGCTATTGTGAGGATGCTGAGTTTTGCTTGCTGGAAGCCCCCGGGGGAGCCAGGAGGAAAGCTGACCTGCATGAGCTCCCAGGACACACCTGGGGCCCAGGGATTGTTCCTTCCTTTCTCACCTGAATGGGTCTCACTCGGTGATCTGCAGCCCTACTGGGGAGGCAGTGTGACCGTGAATACGCAGGAGGCAGGAGATGCTCCACATGGGGCACCGAAGACCATGGTGACTGATGTGCCACCTGCCTTTCCAGGGAGAACTTTGAGAACCGGGCTGGACAGTAACAAGGAAGGAGCCTTGGGAAGGGCCAAGTTTGAGTCCCAGTTGGGTTTGCTCTTGACTGGCTCTGTGACCTTGGGCAGGTATCTGACCCCTCTGATGTCTGAAGATGACCAGAGAGGATGTCTGTAAAAGGCCCGGTCCCCGTTGGAGCCCAGAGCCAGCAGGATATGGACACCGCTATGCTGCTCTGCGTGGGTGAGTCCCTGCCCTTCCAGAGCCCGACTCTGAAACGCAGGTAGACACACAGGTAGACTCTCACACATGGAAACAGGTGACTGCAGCAGGAATCCATGCCCCAGGGAAGCTCCAAGAGGAAGCGCCTGACCAGCCTGGAGGTGGTAGTAGCTTAGGACAGGTAGGAGTCAGCCAGGTGAGGCGAGCAGTGGGATAGGGAATCCCAGGCAGAGCAAAGGCCTGGAAGGGTGGATGGCAGGGTGCTGTGGGGAAGGATTTAGGGGTGTCTGGGGGATAGCATTTTTTGGAATCGGTCGGGGAGCGATGAGAGAGAGGCCTGGGCTTGTAGAAAAGGATAAGATGGTGTAGGGCCTTGACCCGTATCCTTCAAGCGCCCCCCACCACTCCCCTGAATCCAGTCCCCCACCTAGTCTTGGGGTATGACTGGGGTTGTGAACACAGAGGTGTTTTCAGTGTGGGTCTGCAGTGCTGGGGGGGCTTCCCATCACAGGTGGAATCCCGTAATGCCCCCACTCTAGACCCCTCCTCATCTCCTCTCTGCCTTCCTGATGAAGGAAGCCCGTGCTTTTGGCCTGATCTTCATGGCTTTGTGTGATCTGATACCACCCCTTCCCCCTCCCTCACCTCTCTCCCCCTCTTTTTTTTTTTTTTAAGATTTTTAATTGGAGGAAAATTGTTTTGCAGCGTTGTGTTGGTTTCTGCCATACAACAACACAGAAAGTGAAAAGTGAAGGTGTTAGTTGCTCAGTCATATCCTACTCTTTGCGACCCCATGGACTGTAGCCCGCCAGGCTCCTCCATCCATGGACTTCTCCAGGCAAGAATACTGTAGTGGGTAGCCATTCCCTCCTCCAGGGCATCTCCCCAGCCCAGGGATTGAACCCTGTCTCCTGGATTGCAGGCAGATTCTTGACCATCTGAGCCATCGGGGAAGCCCACAACAATGCAAACCAGCCATAATTATGCATACATATCCCCCCACCCCACCTTCGCTTTCAAACCGTTCTTCCCTCTCACTGCACTCATGCTGTCTTCTCCTGACCCTCCTTTACCCGAGTCATTCCTGCACATCCTTTGGGGCTCAGCTCAGGCTTTGCCTCCTCCAGGAAGTCTTCCATGAGTCCCTCTGAGGCCTGTAGCCCCTGTGCTTCCGCATCTCAGCACATTTTACCCTCAGCCCTTCCCCACCAGGCCGTCACTGATGTGGGAGCAGGGGCAGGTCTGTGCTATCCCCTCTGTTCCCCGGGTCTTGGCCCTTAGTAGGTACTCATTAGTCACAGTTGCATGAATGAGTGATTGAGCGAATTAATGAAGGGCTTTGATTTCTTGGCAATCTGCTCACTTCCCTGACCCCAGCTGGGGCCCTGCATACTTACATTGCTACTTTAGAGATTCTGGAGCTAAGCCTTTACTGCTTCGATTCACTGTATGTATTTTTATTCTGGCTTTTCTATTGCACTGCCTGGCGCACAATAGCACTCCACTTTTTGTATCCCTGAGCCCACCCACTCTGTTCTGATGCCTGAGCCCCTCGGAGTCTTCAATAGGAAGACTTTTAATCTGCCCGGGCACAGCCATTTCAGAAGCGGGTTTCAAAGCTTCTTGAAAGCGAGGTGGGGCAGCTTTGATGTCTCTGTTAGCACCTCTGCGGGGGATGCAGGCTGGCTCACTGAGGTCTTGGGGCCTGTGTGGGGGGCTGAGGACAGTCCGCCCGGACTGGAGGGGACGAGAGCTACCCCTTCCGCCCAGGCTCCATCCACTGCAGGGCTCTCTTCTTCAGTGACGAATGGGGCTTCTGCACACACCCCTGCATCCTCAGGGACTTTGCACCCCTTTCCCAGAGGCTGGAACTGTCTTCCAGCTGCACCCCTCACTGGACATTGCCCTGGGCTGCGGGGGCCTGCCTTACCCCTCGTGTAGCCCATTCCCTTAGCTATGGAAGAGGCTCATGGAAGACAGGCTGCAGTTCTGGAGGCCTTGATTAGGACAATTCCAGGGGACCACCCAGGCTCCAGAGCTCTCGTGGAATCAGCTGAGGCTTCAGTTACCACCCCACCACCCACTGCATTGCGGTCAGCTCCTCCCTCTGCCCAACCCCACCTTCCTCTCTCCCTTTCTCGTGTGTCTCCCAGGATCACTTGGCAATAAATGTTCTTCATAGACTTTCCATCCCAGAGTCTGTTTCTAGGGAACCTGCTCTAAGAACCCCTCTCAACTGTGAGGTAACAGGGGCCTCCTGGTCACCAGCTGTCAGGGAGTGACTGAGAGGGTGTGGGTGATGAGGCAGCCCAGAGGAACACCTCCGATACGGATGCCTGGAGTGTCATGACCGGAGCCCCAGGATCCCTCTTCTTCCTTGGACCTGATTCCTGCGGGGCTCCGGGTGGTCTTCATTACAGCCTGGGTACGGGCTGAGCTCTTCTTTCAGGCCTGGGTTTGTCTCTGTCTCGGGATTTTGCCTGAGGGAGTGTGACCGTCAAGGCTTGTTAAGAGCTGGGTAAAGTACAGTTCAGTCGCTCAGTTGTGTCCGACTCTTTGCAACCCCATTGACTGCAGCATGCCAGGCTTCCCTGTCTGTCACCAACTCCGGGAGCTTGCTCAAACTCATGTCCATCGAGTCGGTGATGCCATCCAACCATCTCATCCTCTGTTGCCCTCTTCTCTTCCTGCCCTCAGTCTTTCCCAGCATCAGGGTCTTTTCCAGTAAGTCAGTAAGTTCTTGGCATCAGGTGGCCTAAGTATTGGAGTTTCAGCTTCAGCATCAGTCCTTCCAATGAATATTCAGGACTGATTTCCTTTAGGATTGACTGATTTGATCTCCTTGCTGTCCAAGGGACTCTCAAGAGTCTTCTCCAACACCACAGTTCAAAAACATCAATTCTTCGGTGCTCAGCTTTCTTTATGGTGCAACTTTCACATCCATACATGACTACTGGAAAAACCATAGTTTTGACTAGATGCCTTTGTTGGGAAAGTAATGTCTCTACTTTTTAATATGCTGTCTAGGTTTGTCATAGCTTTTCTTCCAAGGAGCAAGTGTCTTTTAATTTCATGGGTGTAGTCACCATCTGCAGTGATTTTGGAGCCCAAGAAAATAAAGTCTGTCACTGTTTCCATTTTTTCCCCATCTATTTGTCATGAAATAATGGGACTGGATGCCATGATCTTAGTTTTCTGAATGTTGAGTTTTAAGCCAACTTTTTCACTGTCCTCTTTCACTTTCATCAAGAGGCTCTTCAGTTCCTCTTTGCTTTCTGCCATAAGTGTGGCATCATCTGCATATCTGAGGTTATTAATATTTCTCCTGGCAATCTTGATTCCAGCTTCATCCAGCCTGGCATTTTGCATGATGTATTCTGCATATAAGTTAAATAAGCAGGGTGACAATATATAGTCTTGATGTACTCATTTCCCAATTTGGAACCAGTCTGTTGTTCCATGTCTGATTTTAACTGTTGCTTCTTGCGCTGTATACAGGTTTCTCAGGAGGCATGTCAGGTGGTCTGGTATTCCCATCTCTTTAAGAATTTTCCACAGTTTTGTTGTGATCCATGCAGTCAAAGACTTTAGGATAGTCAGTGAAGCAGAAGTAGATTTTTTTCTGGAATTCTCTTGCTTTTTCTATGACCCAATGTATATTGGCAATTTGATCTCTGGTTCCTCTACCTTTTCTAAATCCAGTTTGAAAATCTGGAAGTTCTTTGTTCATGTACTGTTGAAGCCTTGCTTGGAGCATTTTGAGCATTACTTTGCTAGTGTGTGAGATGAGTGCAATTGTGATGAGTACAAGTCTGAACATTCTTTGGCTTGCCTTTCTTTGGGATTGCAATGAAGCCTGACCTTTTCCAGTCCTGTGGCCACTGCTGAGTTTTCCAAATTTGCTGACATATTGAGTGCAGCACTTTAACAGCATCATCTTTTCAGATTTTAAATAACTCAGCTGGAATTCTGTCACCTCCACTAGCTTTATTCATAGTGGTGCTTCCTAAGGCCCACTTGACTTCACACTCCAGGATGTCTGGCTCTAGGTGACTGATCACACCATCGTGGTTATCACGGTCATGAAAATCTTTTTTTGTATAGTTCTTCTGTGTATTCTTTCCACCTCTTCTTAATATCTTCTGCTTCTGTTAGGTCCATACTGTTTCTGTCCTTTATTGTGCTCATCTTTGCATGAAATATTCCCTTGGTATCTCTATGTTTCCTTTTCTCCTTTGCTTTCACTTCTCTTCTTTTCTCAGCTATTTGTAAGGCCTCCTCAGACAACCACTTTGCCTTTTTGCATTTCTTTTCCTTGGGGATGGTTTTGATCACTGCCTCCTGTACAATGTTACAAACCTCCATCCTGGGTAAACAGGTGATTTGTTGTTCAGTCATTCAAGTCGTGTCCAACTCTTTGTGACCCCATGGACTGCAGCATGCTAGGCTTCCCTGTCCTTCACTATCTCCCAGAGTTTGCTCCAACTCATGTCCATTGAGATGGGGATGCCATCAGACCATCTCATCCTCTGTCATCCCCTTCTCCTTCTGCATTCAATCTTTCCCAGCATCAGGAGCTTTTCCAATAAGTGGGATCTTTGTATCAGGTGGCCAAAGTATTGGAGCTTCAACTTTAGCATCAGTCCTTCCAATGAATATTCAGAGTTTATTTCCTTTAGGATTGACTGGTTTGATCTTGCTGTCCAAGGGACTCTCAAGAGTCTTTTCCAGCACCACAGTTGGAAAGCATCAATTTTTTGGCACTCAGTCTTTATGGTCCAACTCCCACATCCATACCTGACTATTGGAAAAACCATAGCTTTGACTATTTGGACCTTTGTTGGCAAAGTGATGTCTCTGCAGGTGCTGGCCTCTGGTAAAAGCTGGATCCAGAACTCAGCTTGGCCTTCAGCAGACCTAAGGGATTTTTCCTACATCCTGCTGGGGAATCCAAGGTGGAAACAGGCCCTATGGACCACATGCATAAGAACGGCCATCCTGCCTCTTCCCATTTACATGCTGCCATAGACTGTGTCCTCCTCAGGCTCACAGGTTGAAACCTAACCCTCAAGGCAGTATTTGGAGGTGGGGCTTTGGGGATGTGATTAGTTCATAACAGTGGAGCCTTCGTGAATGCAATTAGTGCCCTGACGAGGGAGACCCCCAGAGAGCCCCCTCACCCCCTCAGCTGTGTGAGGACACAGAAGATAGCCAACTGTGAAAACCGGGATCCCATCACACACCCAACCTTCTGGCACCTTGAACTTGGACTTCTAGCCTCTAGAACTGTGAGAAATAAGTTTCCATTGTCTATAAGCCGCCCAGTCTGTGATATTTTCATTGTAGCAGCCTGAACAGACTGAGACAGCCCATGGCCATGGGAAGCACAGGGGTTTCTTAGAGTCACCTGTATTTTCCACCGCTCCTGGAATAAGTCATGTCAAACTCGATGGCTTAATACCACACAAGCTCACCATCTTGCAGTGCTTGAGGCCAGAAATCTGAACTAGGTCTTGCTGGGCCCAAATCAAGGTGTTGGCAGGACCGCTCAGGAGGCTCCAGGGGAGATCTGTTCCCTTGTCTTTTCAAGGTTTTAAAGGCTCCCACATTCCTTGGCTTATGGCCTCCCATCCCATCTGCAAAGCCAGCTGAGTCTTTCCACATCTCATCTCTCAGATTAACTCTCCTCCCCCCACCTTCCACATTATAAAGGATCCTGAAAATTCCACGGGTCTCACCTGGATAATCCAAGTTAATTCCCCCATTTTAAGATCAGCTGATGTAATTCCTTCTGGGATATTAATTCTCCTTTGCTATGTAGCCTTGTATTTGCAGGCTTTGCCCATTAGGATGTGGACATCTTTGTGGGCCATTATTCTGCCTTCTGTGTCTTCCCTGTGATGACGGGTTGTCAGCACACCCTCCACTGACTGTCTTTTCTTTTCCACACCTGTGGTGGCCCCTTCACTTTTATTTGAAACTGTGTTTTAGGATCTTCTTTGAGGATTGAGGGATCAAACCAATACACAAATACAGCTTTCGAATTAAAGACACAGCTCAGAGAGAAAGTAAACCCAGGCTACAAAGACCCATGACTGAAAGCAGCAGTGATTGGCCCTGGCTCGTTGGGGCTGCTCGCTGTGGGTGAGCACCTCCCCCACCCACCCCTTGCAGAAAGAGGTACCCAGGTTGAGGCAGTGACCAGCCTCCACCAGCGCATCCCTCCACCCCCCAGACTCCCTGCCCTGCCGGGTACCAGGTGTCACTCTGCTAATGAACGACTCATTCTCCTCACTTAGCAAATTTCAATTTTAAGTAATTGCCTGAATCAAAGTTATTTATTGGATCCTTAATACATTTCAGATTTGAAGCTGGTTTTGATTAGCCTCCATCGCTATTAAAATGGAAAATACGTTTTCCATTTGGTGGTGATTTTCCTCCATAACGACACGGCTGCTAATGAATACTGTTTCAGTCATCACTGAACTTGGGGCACGCATCCTGCATCGTCCCCTCAGGATGACTCCTTTTCTGTCTTCAAAGGAGTTTTTTTTTTTTTTTTTTCTTCCACGATCACAGCCCTTGCTGTGGCTGGGCACACACTGGGCATTCAACCGCCGATAGGATGCTTTCTCGATGGCAAAACAGGCCTTTAGTTCTCTCCAGCAGGTGTTCTGGACAGCAGGCCCCTCTTGGGCTGCATGAGGAAGGTTCAGCTCATGCCCCACGATCAGCCCTGCTTCCCATCTGGGGCTGCGTGGCCCAGGACGTGCCCAAGCACCTCCTTCTGGGAGTGAAATCAGCTACTGACACTGGGTGATGGAGGCAGGGCGTGGGACCTCTCAGGGGAGCCATAGGGGGAAGGAGTCTTTTCTGAAGTGCCCTCCTAGCTGGCTGCTACGGCTCTTGCTCAGAAACCACTGTGAGTCAGTCTGTTAAGGGTGTTGAGGGGGGAGATTTTTTTTTTTTTTTTCATACCTATGAGGTGTTGGCGAATTTTGAAAAGAACAAGCCCTCGTATTTGTGACAAGCCTCACTGAGGTGGAACAACTCATTTTAGAGATGTCTGCCTTGGAGATATTATTTACCTCATTATAAAAGAATCTGACAGTCACCAGGTGCAGCCTTGGCGCCAACACTGCAAGGCTCAGAGGGGCCAGCTGAGGAGTGGAGGCCCTGGAACGCCAGGGACGCCGATGAGAGAGGGGCCCGCGGTGGCGGGGTTTGAGTGGGACGCAGACGTGCCTTTGGGAAAGCCACCGGGGGTGCCATCGGTCAGAGGCACGTCTGGATCATCTAACCGGGTCTGGGGAGCCCCAAGGGTGGGGTGGGGTAGGAGTGACTTCATCCCCGCCTTTTTACAGGCCATGGTCTGGAGGAACCGTTCTCATACTCTGGGTGATAGCAAGGCTATTATAATGTGCAGATTTTTGTTTTGAAACACACCATAGCATTGTCCTGAAGAACACATCTCTGTTTAACATGAGGCTGGGGAAATGATTCTTGTTTATTAAAACATACACACACAACGAAATCCTCTTGACTTTGTATTACCAGAATCTGCCTGGAGGCGAGGGTGAGGCGAAGGAGATTCTATTTTATTTATTAAAGGAAACACATTTCCTACCTGTCTCTTGGCTTCAGAAGCAGATACCTGGAAGAATGACTGACTCCCAGGAGACGGGAATGCAGCCTGGGAGGGAGAGGGAGGGAGCCAGGGCCGTCAGGCCAGGGTCCGATGACGCAGCTCCGGGAGGGCTGAGGGCCAGCCACGTGTCCTGTTGTGCCCCTGGCACTTGTCAGGTGCTCAGTGACTATTCTGTGAATGAACCATCTCATTCAAACCCCCAGGACCCCCTCTGGTAGGTACCAATACCTTCCTCTACAAAATCCTGGACTTGCTCATGCCATCCCCTCCTCCTGGTTGTGTCATGTTGTACTCCACCCCCCACCTCCTGATTTTTCTGACTTTGGGCTCCATCCTCTATTACAGGACCTTCAGCCTCACCTGGGGGTTTCTCAGAGTCCCTGATACTTGTGAGCCCCTCTCTGCCCTTTCATAGCGTCCTCCGTCTTCCTGCTTCTCCTACCCACCTTGTTGACTTCCATGAATTATAACATCTTATGGGGGCAGTCTCTCAGAGCTATCTGAGATGCTGTCTCCCGGGCTGCAGTCCTCATTTTGCCCCAAATAAAACTTCACTCTGGAGAAGGAAATGGCAACCCACTCCAGTGTTCTTGCCTGGAAAATCCCATGAGCAGAGGAGCCTGACAGGCTGCAGTCCACGGGGTCACAAAGAGTCGGACACGACTGAAGTGACTTAGCCCATAACAGCTTTGAAGATCGCCCATGCTCAGAGCTCTCTCCTGAGGCTCACCTGGATGCCCACCCCAAAGGACCCCCGTTCCCTGAGTCCTGCAAGTGCCCAGGGTACACTGTGTAACCTGCAGAGGTCGGCACGAAGCTTCTCTCCTCCTGGGTGTTAGATGTGTCACCCGCTGTGTGGGGGTGGGGGTATCCCGGTGCCGGCCCATCAGAGCCACCTGTACTTGGAGGTCCACGTGGTGGGGGACCCTTCCGTAGGGATAAAGGCAAACTCCGGGCACGCTGCCAGGTCCCCTCCAGGGCTGGGACCTTGACCTGCCTTTCCCGATCTGAAACACCCCTAAGTGCTGTTTTCAGAGTTTCTAGACTCCAGCAGCAGCAGCCTTGTTGCTGGACGGTGACACACGTTCAGTTACCATTTCTGAAAAATCATCTTAGAGACTTCGTATCATGTTTGCCTCTGCAGCTCCTCTGTGGACCATTTTGTTTCCTGTATTTTGACAGTGAATTTCTCCATGCATTAAAAAAAAAAGACCAATTAAAGCAAAAACAGAGAATAAATGAAATTTCACTGATTTCTGCCATCCGGGCGATGCCCCAGATTCTTCATGTAGTCTGGAAAGATACGGAGGCTCGATTACCCACAGAACTGGGTCAGTACATTGTACATGTCAGAACATGTTTTTTTTCCCACCCACAAATGGATACTGGGTGTCATTATCAAAGCAGCCGCCACATCTGCACTGGCTCCATCTCCCTCAGAGTTCATGGGGGAGAATTTTAACAGCTACTTAGGTCCTTACAACAAGGGGACTTGTCCTCACTTTATAGATGGGGAAACTGAGGTTCATGAAGGTTTAGCAACTGGCCCGAGGGAACTTGAATTTGAGTTTAGGTCTGTCTGTTCTATGGCTTCCCAAATGGCGCTAGTGGTAAAGAACATGCCTGCCAATGCAGGAGACATAAGAGATGTGGGTTTGATTTTGATTCCTGGGTCAGGAAGAGCCCCTGGAGGAGGACACGGCAACCCACTCCAGTATTCTTGCCTGGAGCATCCCATGGACAGAGGAGCCTGGTGGGCTAGTCCATGAGGTCCATGGGGGTCACAGAGTTGGGCACGGCTGAAGTGACTTAGCACGCATACAGTCATTGTTCTAATAGCAAGGGTTTTTTCCCAGCCTATTGAATTATGTAGCACATGCCTGGACTCTACCTGCCCTGGTTAGTACGTCTGTGTACCAAATTACAGCAACACTTAGCAAGCTAAAAACAAGTTAATGGTGCTCTCAGATTCTGTGGTTGGAGTTCAGGTAGCACTGTCAGCTGCAGAGACTCTGAATTGGGCAGTGACTTGGTAGCAGGTTCTAGAGTCACCAAGAGGTTCATTCATTCATTCATTCATTCGTCTGCTGTCTGAGCTGGGATGATTGGAAGACTAGGATTTTGAGCTGGACCACCTATCTGTGGTCTCCTTATATAGTTTGGCTTCTTCCCAGCCAGAGGGGCCACAAACTAGTTTGATGCCTTACATGGCAGGTCAAAGGGACCAGGTAGGTGTCTCAGAGAATAAGATGAAAGCCTAGTGACCTTGAAGGACCCAGCCCTAGGGCCTTTTCTGCCTCATTGTACTGTTGAAGGAGTCACATGCCAACTGAGACCCCAGAGAGGTGAAGTAGACCCCACCTCTCAGTGGGAAGAGTGTTAAGGCCACACTGTGGTGAGGATTTGGGAGGGGGGCATGTTGTTGTGTTTGCTGGGAAATGCAGTCTGTCCCTCTCCGAAGCCAACCCGCTGTCCATCAGTAGGTTCTATAAATGGGCTGCACTTTAGAAATATGAATGCAACCCCAGTGTGGAGTCTTAAGAGGGGACAAGAAGGGTGGTGCCCTCCAATGTCAACCGTCCTTCCCGGAAGTAGGTCTCTCTCTCTCTCTCACACACACACACACCCCACACACAGAGCCCACACTTTCCTCCGCTCTCATGGTACTGGATTGGCTAACTTGTTCATTTCAATTGAATCCACCCTAACGAAGGTTCTGGAGTGCTGGGAGTGGAGTGAGGAGCAGGGTGCTGCTCAGGACCTCAGCCTGGGGCACAGGACAATCCGTAGGCCACCTGAGGAGTGTGAGGGAGGGGGATTTACCCTGCCTGTGGGTGACTCAGGGAAGGGCCAGTCTGAGCTGGGAAGAACAACGGAGGGTTTTGAGTTCAGGAAGGTTGTGGAGGGTGGTGGAGGGTGGTGGTGGGGTGGTAGAGGGTGGTGGAGGCTGGTGGAAGGTGGTGGAGGCTGGTGGGGGCTGGTGGAAGGTGGTAGAAGGGGGCACAGTAGATTTGTGTGAACTTCCCTCCTCTTGGCTGGAGAGACCTCTCCTTGCCCCATGGTGTCTGCCTCACCTGTGTGCTCTAAGGAGAGTGGGACCTTTCCAGGGAGTCCCCTGCTTTTATTATGAAGAACAGGATGAAAGAAGGAGAGACAGAAGTGGAGGAGAGAGGGAGAAGGGCCGGGGAGGGCTTACAGGCTCTGGCAGGAGCAGAGGGAGCAGGGCAATGGGGAGAGAGCTGAGGTTCAGGGGTTACAGGGACCCTGAGCCGCAGCGGTTTGGGGAGAAGGAGGAAGGAAGGAGGTGGGAGGAAGCATTATCGGGGGTCTGTTATGACCTGGAACCTCTGAGGGGTCTTTGGGCACCGCAGGTACAGGTATGAGACTTTCAAATCCATTGTGCATGCCGCAGAGCCCAAGGCCGGGCTGGCTTCCCAGCTAAGCTGGGGGGAAGGCAGGGCCCACGTCCTGTACCGGGAGCTCCCAGGTGTTCACTGTGCTGCAGAGGAAGCGGAGCCCTGCAGCACAGATGCACTAAGGCTGGAGGGAACTTGAAGCTGCAGGAGCTGACGGGCCATTTGTTAAGTCTGACCTTCACCTGGAAGACAGTGGGAGCCACTGAGAAGTCCAGTGGGACAATGACAGGTCAAAAGACTGACTCTGCCTGCAGCCTGGACGTTGGATTGGAGGGGCTGGGAGCAGACACGGGGAGTGGGGGGCTGGAGAGGCTGAGAGAGCATCCTGGGAGTGCTGATGAGTTGAGGGAGCGAGGGAGAAATGAGCGCTGGGGAGGACTGGGAGCAGAAGCAACAGGACCGTGGACGAGTGGTTTGAGGGGGTGATGGAGAGGAAGGAGCTGAGGGTGCTGCCCAGCTCTCGATGGGTAACTGAGATTAAGTGAGACCAGGACTCATCTGGCACAGACCAGCTCGCTGCCCAGTAGTAGGGGGCCAGCTCCCGTTAGAACAATATAACGTTTTCGTGTCTGTCCCCACTATGAAGCATGGGCTCCCTGAAGGCGGGGACAGCCTTGCCTTGTTCACTGCCCTGTGCTGGACAAGAGGCAGGCGCCCCCTAAAGTATCCCTGGAGTGAGTGAGTAGCAGTTAAAGTCGCTCAGACGTGTCCGACTCTTTGTGACCCCATGGACTACACAGCCCATGGAATTCTGCAGGCCAGAATACTGGAGTGGGTGGCCTTTCCCTTCTCCGGGGGATCTTCCCAACCCAGGGATCGAACCAGTTCTCCCGCATTGCAGGTGGATTCTTTACCAGCTGAGCCACAAGGGGTCAGTGAGGAACGAACAAACCCATAGCCACCGCCGGTCTTTTTCCTCGCCTTAGCCTCCTCTGGCCAGCAGATGGCGCTGTTCCCAGAAGGAACCCCGCGGCCTCGGGCAGGCGTGGTTGGTGCAAGCAGCTGGGTCCCGGGGTCCATGGTCCCACTGGACAGATGTCAAGGCTTGGGATGTTGCAGGAGTGTAACTCCTGACCCACTTCCCTTAATTAAAAGGGTGCAGGGGAGCAGTCGGCCTGCTCCTGGGAAGCTGTGTGTGCCTGTGTGTGCCCCTGTGTGTGTGTGGCTGTGAAGGTGTGTGGGGCCAGCGGGGCTCCCCTCTTTGTGGTCAGGTCAGAGGTCACGTGGGTTTGAGAACTGTGACTCCCTAGAGCCTTAAGTTTTGGGTTCCATGCAGAGACGGGTGAACATTTCTTTGCTAAACATGCCGACAGGGGCTCCCCTCAGCCACTCCTTAGCCTGGTGCTCACACCTTCCTTCTGACCCTCGCCCTCCTTTCCAGGAGCGTCCCCTTTACACCCTTGAGGTTCTGCCCTGTGGGCGGGATGCCTCGCGTGGGCGCCTTGCTGTCCGCAAGGTCCTCAGGCTGAAACGTCCTCACCACACACGCCCTTGTCCATTCTAGACCCGCCCTGCCCCCCCCCCCCACTCCATCCCCACCCTGCGCCCCCACCCCAATCCCACCCTGCGCCCTCCCCACCCCCACCCTGCACCCCCACCCCAATCTCACCCTGCAGCGCCCCCCCATCCCCACCCTGCACCCCCACCCGAATTCCCACCCACACCCTCAGCCCCTCAACCTCTGGCCGGGTGGCATTTGGCTCTTGCTCTCTTCTCTCCTTCCTGTTTGTCAGTTGGTTACTGAACTCTCAAGAAAATTTCTAGAGACCTAAACAAGCTAGGAAGATTTTAATGTTTGATTAATGTGAGCCTGGCGGGCTACTGTCCATAGGGTCAAGAAGAGTTGGATACTACTGAATCGATTTAGCACGCACTCCAAAGCATGGTCCCAGGGAGCAGCCCCTCTCACTGACGTCTAAGGGTGGTTCAGGGTTCTCTTTAAATTTTGGTAAAAAAAACATATAACAGAAAAGCTACCAGCTTAGCCATTTTTAAGCATGTAATTCAGTAGCAAGGAAATTCATTCACATTGTTTTGAAACTGATCTCTGGAACTTTTTTATCTTGCAAAACAGAAACTCTGTACTCATTAAACAATAACTCCTCTTTCCCCCTCCTCCAGCTCCTGACAGCCCCCATTCTACTTTCTGTGTCTCTGAATTTAACTACTTTAGGTACTTCATATAAGTGGAATCATACAGCATTTATCTTTTTTCAACTGGCTTATTTCACTTAGCATAATTTCAGGTTGGAGGATGTGACAGGACTTCCTGCCTTTTTAAGTCTGAAGAATATTCGTGTGTGTGTGTGTGTGTGAATCTATATCACATTTAAAAAAATCCATTCATCTGTCAACAGACATTTGGGTTGCTTCCAACCATTCGCTACTATGAATAATGTTGCAATGAACATGGGTGTGCAAATATCTCTTCAAGATCTTTCTTTCAATTCTTTTGGATATTTACCCCCAAGTGAGATTTCTGGATCATGGTAATTCTATTTTTATTTTTTGAGGAAGTGTCATACTGTTTTCCATAGTGATTGTACCACTTTATAGTCCCACCTACAGTGCCCACGGGTTCTCATTTTTCAGAATCCTTGCCAACACTTGATATTTTCTGGGGTTTTTTTTGATAGTAGCCGTCTTAATGGGTATGAAGGTGATACTGTGATTTTTGATTTGCATTTATATAAGGATGACTAATGTTGAGCATCTTTTCACATGCTTGTTGGCAATTTGTATTTCATGTTTGGAGAAATGTCTATTCAAGTTCTTTGGCCATTTTAAAATCAAGTTATTTGATATTTTTATTGTTGAGTTGTAAGGGTTCTTGATATATTCTAGATGTGGACCTCTAAACAGATAAAAGATTTGCAAATATTTTCTCTCATCATGTTGGCTGCCTGTTCACACTGTTGATTGTATTATCCCTGACTGGGACCCTTTGAATGTCTTATAACGGACTGTTAGTTACTGTCTTTGGGGGATCAGTCTTAACGATGTTCATTCATTCAGTCACTCATTGATTCATTAATTCAGGAGGTAGTTTGGTCCCTACACTCTGCTAGCATGGTGCTAGGCCCTGGGGTGGGGGGTGGTGGTGGTCAGTGGTGAGAAAAACAAGTGAACAGCACAGGGGAGGCCCCTTGCTTCTTGCACCCTGCTCCCCTTGTTCCTGGGCCAGCTCCCCTTTCAGCCTGAGCTCGGCGGCTGGTGGCCAGTTTGCGCAGTTCAGCCTCACCTCGCTCTTACGGTGGCCACATCATGGGTTCCAGGTCCTGCTCATTTGCTGTCTCAGGCTGTCCCCAATGTCATGAGGCCCCTCATCTGGCAGTGTGACCATGTCCCCGGGATATGTCTTCATCAGGTCTGTAAGACACGGAAACGACTGTCATGAAGGAAGAGGTTTACACCCACAGGTCCCTTGAAACAGGGTCACATGGGGGAGGACCAGGGTGGGTCAGGAGACAGAAGAGGGAGAGGGCAGGCCATGCCTGGAGCTTTTATTTTGGATTTCACAGGAAGGAAGGAGAGAGGCAGGCTAGGTCGGCTGAGCTAGTTTAGAATTGGATAGTTTGGGCGGGCTTTGGGCTCTGGGCTGGAGGCTGGTCCCCAGCGGTGCTGTGCCTGACCCTGGGATGGTTTAGGGCAGGGGAGACTGACATGGTTTCCAACAGCACTCTGACATGGGTGTGAGAGCCCAGGGATGTGCACTCGATTGGCTGGTTTGTATGAGTGATTTACAGGAATTAGCCAGCTCTGGGAGGCCACTGTCTCCAGGGTCCAGGCCTCAAATCCCAGAGCACCAAGAATACAGAAAATTAGAAACTCTAGTCAATACAGGGCCTTAATCTCCCTGACCCCTTGGGCAACTCTCAACCCAGGGGGCCGGGAGCTGGTGGATAAAAGCTCCAGCTCCTGTCCTTGGCAGGTGGGGGTGGGGGCAGTTCTGGAGCCTTCTCACTGTTTCCCAGGAGGCCCCCGTGTTGCCCACACGCATCTTTTAATGCTCTTTTCCTCTTCCCTGTGTCGCTCTCCCTACTCCCTCACTGCTGCACCCTGGGAACCTCTCCCCAGTACGCCACCTGCACCCCAGTCCTGCCTGGGGCTGTGCCTTCTGGGAGCCCCACTTAAAGTACCTGAGTCCCGCTGCCCTGACACTTTGCACTCGATTCAGGGCAGACACGCACCAGGAACGCTTCCTTGAGAAAGAGACATTTTCCTGCAGCTGAAGAAAGACTTGTCGTTTAGTGGGTGAAAGGGGTGAGGAGACAGCAGTCTGGGCAAGGCCCTGAGGTTGGTGGGAGGAGCATCGCCTGTTTTAGGAGGGCATCTAGCAGTCCCCCAGGTCCCTATTCCTGCTGGTTCCACACTCTTCCTGTCCCCACGAACCCACAGAACCAAGATGCCAGTGTGCCTTTCGTCAAGGTCTAGCCATTTACAACCAAGGGGAGAGTATATCTGAGTGTGGACACATTTGCGTTTCAGTTCTGGGGTATTCCAGGGAATTGCTGGGTGAGATCCCATAAGAGAGAAGGGCAGAGAGACTCAGGTAGTTTGTTTCAGTAAGCTGTTCGGTTTGCTTGCTTTCTCCAGGGTAGTGGTAACAGCAGGGGATAATCAGGCTGGTGTGTGTAAATGGTATACCCTCCTCACTTGTTTTCTTTTTAAAACAGTTGTTTATTTTTGGCTGCCTTGGGTCTTATGGGCTTCCCAGTTTGCACTAATGGTAAAGAACCCGCCTGCCAATGCAAGAGACGTTAAGAGATGTGGGTTCGACCCCTGGGTCGAGAAGATCCCCAAGGCAACCCACTCCAGTATTCTTGCCTGGGAAATCCCATGGACAGAGGAGCCTGGTGGGCTACGGTCCCATAGGGTTGCCAAGAGTCAGACGCAACTGAGTGACTTAGCATGCAGTGTGCGTGCAGCTCTTAGTTGCTCCACACAGGATCTTCCTTGCAGCAAGCCCGACCTTTCATTGCGGGCTGTGGGCTCAGTAGTTGTGGCATGTGGGCCCAGTTGCTTGGCATGTGGAATCTTACTTCCCTGACCAGGGATCAAACCCGTGTCACCTGCATTGGAAGGCAGATTCTTAACCACTGGACCACCAGGGAAGTCCCTTCCCTCTTATTTACTTCCTTTCAAGATTTCCCCAAGATTCACCCCTCTCTGGGTCCTTGGGGTTGTGGGCCCAGTTGGCACAGTGGTGGCCTTGCCTGGTTTCCGATAGCACTCACTCAGGATCAGGAAACTGGATTCTTTGTTTCCCTTTCCACCTCAAAAAGGATTCTGGTTAAGCCCAGGAGCCCAGACTTGCAGTGGCCCCTGTTTCTTGCTGCAGTTCTTTCCTCTCCCACTGGGCCATCCACTGCACTGGGCTCAGCTCTGTAGCCTGCTGGCAGCACACGAGTGGTGGGGGGAGAGGCATGCAAAGACCTGGGTGGGTTTTTAACAGATTGACTGGGAAACTTGTAGAGATTCCAGACCTCAGCTGGGGAGGAGAAAGCCCGAGAAGACGCAGAGCCCAGCTCTCTTGTGCCGGAGGCCAGGCAGAAGTCAAGTGCCTCGCGAGGCTTCTGTTTTTGCATCTCAGGCAGGGTGGGTGGGTGGGCCGGAATAAGGAGGACCACAGCTGAAGGTGAAGGTGCAGTGAGCAGTTGTGCCGCAGGCGCTGATGAGGCTTGGAGAAATCATTCTGACAGGCACATCCTCCATGCTCTGTTCTTCCTGGAAGCCTCTTTCCTTCTCCATCCTGGTGGACCGCCCCCAGGCCAGCAGAGCTGGACACACCCAGGCCTGGGTGGGCAGGTTGGGGTGGGGCGGAACTCCTCTCCTTCCCTCCCCATCCCTTCCCTCCCCATCCCTTCCCTCACCATCCCTCCACCTTGCTGCCCAAAACTTGGCCTGGGCAGTTTACTGTGGTCAGGACACGCTCATCACCAGACTCCGGATGCCAGAGAACTTGGGGTGCGGTGTCCTGGATCTTCATACAAAATAGAGGCCCTGGCACCCCAGTACTGCCTTGTCTCAGAAGTGAACTTTCTTTTTCTTCCCTTCATCTCCCGCGCCCCCCCCCCCCCCCCCACCAGTTCCTTTTATTCCTTTTTCTCTTTTGGAATCAAGATGGCCTGAATTAATATTCCCCTTGGCTTTGGGCAAGTTCCTAAACCTCTTTGTGCCTCTGGTCCCTCACTCATATGGGGATAACAGTAGGCTGATGTGAGGATTTATGCCCACAAGGTGTTTGTAACAGCCCGGCTGTGAGGAAGTGTCACTGTTAGTTGTTACTAGGATGATACAGGGCAGGAGGTGGCTTCTGTCCTTTTAGGACCTTAAACTCAGCACAGAAAAGGGGAGCCCTCAGACATATTCTCCACTACCTGAATTTAAAGTAAAGTCCGGTGAGGACAGGGTTCACACTGGAATGTGGGATTCTGCATTTGGGTACCACTCTTTGGGAGAAGAGGTAAAAATCTCAACAAGAGAAACGTCCATCCTCTTTGGAGGGGTGTGTGTGACGGTAGCGGGCATCTGCTGTCTCCTTTTAAATATTTAGACAGACAGGGGGGACTTTGCCTGGGACCTAATGCCGACAGTTTCGGGGCTCGCGGGGTGTGGTTGGGGTACCGGGAAGCCCCGCCAGAGACCTTCAGCCCCCAGCACGGGCGCGGGGACTTGCCCGCTGAACGCTAGGGCTCCGTGGGCCGCCAGGGGGCGCTGTGGCCACGCGGCCGCCCGCTCGCGGCCCCGTCCGGCCCGGCCCAGCGAGCCGCGCCTCCGGGCAGAGCCGCGGCCGCGCTCCCGCGAGCTGCCCGCCTACGCCGCTCAGCCTGGGCTCGGCGTCAGCCCCCAGCCCCAGCCCCAGCCTCCACAGCCCGCTGAGACCTAACGCCCAACCCGCAGTTTGCTCATCTGCGAAGTGGCTCCGCGCCCACCATCCCCTCCCCCTTATCGGCCACACCTCCGTCCCACGCCTGCTGGTTTCTGGTTTGTGTTCTTAAGGCGCGGACCCTGGAACTCGGTGCCCACAGATCCAGGCCCCTTCATTTGCCCCCTCAGAGCTAGCGATCTCTCCTTGCTCCCCCGCAGTCTTCTTCCCTCACTCTCCTCTCTCTCTCTTGCTCGGGTTGAGCAGAAGACTCTGCATTTGATCCCGGGTCTCTTCTCTGCTGGGGTAGATGCTCTTCCATGCCCTGGAGCATCGATCCTGCGGCCGCCAGACCTGGGCACCTTCATAGGCACCTTTAATTCGATGCGTCCAGACCTGAACTCGTCACTTCCACCCCCTCGTCCCAGCCTGCCCTTTCTCGGTGTCCCCCCCCCCCCCCCCCAAGAGGGGACAAAACCTTAGGCTCCTGAGGATGGGGCTGTCCTGAAGCCCACCTACCCCCTGCATCGGACTCAAGGAGTGTTAAAGTGGGCACGTTTGGGGCCCCACTCCAAGCGCTAGTTGAAGCCGGCCCTCCGAGGTGGTCCCTGAATGTGCATTTTGAACAAGCGCCGGGAGATGCTAAACGTTGAGAGCTCCTGCTCTGAAGGCCTCTGTGGGCACTGAAAGAGTATGGACCCTTGACCTGGGTGTGAAGATTTATCTTTCAGGTGTTAGGCTAAATACCTGCGAGACTATTTGTAACCAGATCTATATGAGAGACTGCTAGGTGCGTGAGTCTGTGTGGACCCGCCCCCTCCCCAGTAGGTGATGTGGAGGCAGGGCTGGGTGGGAGGAAGGGGTCTGTGAGGAGGAAGGCCCTGTGGTTTGGCAGTGGGAGGGCAGCTTGTGGGGCCTGGGACGGGCAGAGGACACTGGAGCCCTTGGGTCTTCATGTTTTTTGAGCCAGGAGGGACCTTTTATTCCAAGCTCCCATCGCTCTATTGACAGGGAAGCCGATCTCGATCCAGAAGCTAGTCCTGCCAAGGGCAGCAGTGAGGGCGGGTGGGCTGGGCCAGGAGCCCTGCCATCCAGGTCAGAGGACTTTCCACTGCCCGCCTGCCTGGTGGAGGCAGTAGTGAGCTGTAGTAAGTTCTAGAGCACTCTCCAGGATGAGAAGGTCTTTTCTCCAGCTGGAGGGTGGCAGGTCACATGGGTCTGCAGGCCTCTCTCTGTAATCCACGTCCTGGGCCTGGAGCAGAGGAAACAGGGAGAGCCCCTGGGGCCATGGCTAGTCTCCTTCGGAGACTGTGGACCCAGACCTGAACGTGCTGCTCTTTTACTGCTCATCTTTAGGGAGGAGGTGGAGGGGCCTCCATGAGGGGCAGGGACCTCCTAAAGGAGGAAATGGCAACCTACTCCAGTATTCTTGCTTAAAACATCCCATGGACAGAGGAGCCTGGAGGGCTAGCCCCCTTGAAGTACGTGCTAACACCACGTTTCCATAAAGCTGGCAGAGTAATGACAATGATTTTTTTTCTGAACAGGGGGCTTATGCACTCATACTTTCAGAGGCATCTATAGAGGGTACAGAAAGCATGTCTCTCCCCTCATCCTGACCCCATCCTCCCAGTTCCTCTTCTTGGATGCTCTGTGCATGTTAAAGCATACATGTCCCTGCGTCTTCTCTGTGACACAGAGCACATGAGCCAGCCTGTTCTGCCCCTTGCGTTTGACTTAAAAAAATAATTTTAAAAATCTACCTTAGAGGCTGTTTTCATATCGCTCTATGAGATTGATCTGTCCCCAGCTGAGTAGGTAAAAGCATGTCTCTGGGGACACTGCCCGTACTTGAATCAGGGTCCATCACTTACTGGCTGGTGACTGTGGGCAAATTGCTTAACCATGGTTTGTTCCAGTCCCTTCATTAGAAAAACTAGGGTATTAACACTTATTTCATGAGTTCATTGTGAGGATTCAAAGATGAAAACAGTCCACGCAGATCCTGGTATGCAGTATGCTCAGTAAATGTTAATTATTAAATTCTCCCCTCATTTACTTTAATTTTGAAAAAGCACAATTAAATTTAAACCTCGTCTCACCCCCCGTAGTGATGCCATGCAACAGACACAGGCTCCAGAGACCCTCTTACATCCTGGCTTCGCCACTTGCCAGCTGTGTGCTCTTGAGGAAATGACTCTTCAGCCTCCTGAGCCCTGCCTCCCCTGTCTGCAGGATGGGGATAACGATCTGACCCCTGCAAGGCTGTTGGAGGGTCAGGGGAGTAATGGTTACAGAGGCACCTGGAGCTGCGCCTGGCGTGTGGTGCAGATGATGGCACTACTAGAAACAGCAGCAGTCAACGTGCCGGGCGCGGGATGTGTCCAGTCACCTGGGCCTCCAGGAACCCTGGTCAGTCTCTCCTCCGGCCCTTCCTACGTGCCCAGAGCTGTTCTGTGCTTCTCACTGACACAGCTCCTGTGTTATCCCCACTTTCCAAAAAAATGAGACTGAGGCTCAGGGATGTTTAGTAACTTGCATAAAATCACATAGCTGACGGAAATCTGATTCGGTGTATGTCTGGTTCCAGACCTGAAGTGCACGCCTTGCACACTCTCTGGGGCTCAAGGGTGCCGGCTTTAGCACTCCCTCTCCCCCTTCCTCCTGTCTCCCTCCCTCCCTTCTCTTTTTTTCCTCTTCCTTTTGTTCTTTTCTGGCTCTTTCTTTAAATCTCCCTCCCTTTGCTCCAACTCAGGACTGATGTCAGGGTGTCTTCTGGGGGGCTGGCAGAGAAGTAACAGAAGCAGCCCCTTGCCCCCCAAGGGGCTGACCTGTCCCAGGGCCTGCCAAGAGACCGACCCTGCAGGGGAGTGAGACTGTGTGTGTGTGCGCGCGTACTTCCTGCGTGTGTGTCTCCACGTATGTGCTGCCTGGGGACACGGAGACGCTACAGTAGTTGTCATGTGTGTGCTGACCACTTGCAGAAAGGCCTGGAGTCCCTTACAGCAAAGAGGCAGCGGCAGGAGGGACGGGAAGCAGGCGCGGGTGGAGGCCTGCAGGCGCCAGTGTGCGGTTGTGTGAGTTGTGTGTCCGTGTGGGCGGCAGCTCCTGACCTCCCTCTGCCAGGGTGCGGCCTGTGCACAGTGGAGGGACCTCCACGCCCAAACGCCGACTCTGCCCACCCCAGCTGCGGCTGCCCACCCAAACCTCTGTCTGCAGCACGTGTGCCCAGGAGCCAGAGGAGGCCGGGGCCGGACAGTGGAATCTCAGACCCACCTTTCCCCTCTGGCTCTGTGGCTTCCGAGCCCCTTAGTGTTTCTGAGCTCATTGGGCTTATCTGGAAACCTGGGCAAGTGACGGCTCCTGAGTTTGGGTGGGATGGGGTATGAGCGCTCAGGCCAGCTCAGCGGAGCCGGAGCCGGGGATCAGCACCCGAATCAGTGGTTCTTTCCTGTCGTGGGTGGAGAGGAATGTCTCTGGAGGTGGGTGGTGGGGCCTGGGAGCCCGAGGGCCGGGCAGAGTCCTCACCGTTCGGCTCTCAGCCTGGCTGCCAGCGCAGTTCCTGGCCTGCACACATCTGGAAGCAGTTGTGTCCAGCTGCCGGGCGGGGCTCAGGCTGCGGTCAGGGCTGGATGCCCGAGCACTGGAGACCTCCCCCGGGCCCACAGACACCCCCTCCAACCAGGGAAGAAAGGCCAAGGAGAAAGAAAAGAACAGGAAGCGGGGCGGGAGGCTGGGGACTGAGGGGCGAGGACTGTCTTTTTGTTCTGAAGAACCTTTTGGCTTTTCCCAACAAATCAGAAAATCCGGCAGGGGGAAGCCATTTTCCCCTCCAGGCCCGCCCACGTCTGAATCAGGCAAACCTGAGACACACATGTGTTTTTGTTTCTAAACGAATCAGAAGGACTCCAGGCCTGTACGGGGTCCTGAAAGTACTCGTTGAAAACTGCTCACGTTCCACCCTCTGCTGTGAAACTTTTGTTTCCATGACTTAAACATTTCCAGCAACTTGCCAACTCTTGCTCTGACCTGAGGCAGCAATGGACCTCATTGAAGAAGTGCCAGCGTGTCCAAGTGTGTTGGGGGCTGGGAGGTGTGGAGCGAGAGGGGGTGAGGGTCTGGGGTTGAAATGGATTGTTCTCTGGTCACAGACGGTGGTCGAACCATTTAGTTCTGCCCTCTCATCTTAGAGCTGAGAAAGCAGCCCAGAGAAAGTCACACAGCCACGCGATGTGGGAGGGCTCCCAGCTGGCCTGTGTCCAGTCAGCCGTTTTAAAGCCTCCCCTGGATGCCCGGAAATGCATCTTATTTGTGATGGGGCCATGTCTGTGCACAGTGTGGAGGCTGTTATCATAGGAGGCACACAGTGCTGCTAGCAGTGAGCGGGGCCTGACTCTGTGCCTGGAGTAGGGGGGTGCCCAACTCAGTCTCCTGTCTGGGCCCTCAGTGCCCCACGTGAAGATCCTAACAGTTGTAATCGTACTAACATTTGTCATTTAATGAGCACTTCCTTACCTGATGCTGAGAAAGATTGAGAGCAGGAGAAGGGTGGTGACAGAGGGTGAGGTGGTTGGATGGCATCACCGTCTCAATGGACACGAGTTTGAGCAAGCTCCGGGAGATGGTGATGGACGCGTGGACACGGAGGCCTGGCGTGCTGCTGTCCATGGGGTTGCGAAGTGTTGGACACGACTGTGCCACTGCCCAGAAGAAGGCTTCCTATGCGCACCTCTTGCATTTCCTCACATTTGAGGCTCCGGCACTTTCAGGTGGATCCTATCACTGGCTCCACTCTGCAGATGAGGAAACCAAGGCTTCGGCAGGTTAAGTCACTCATCCAAGATACAGAGTCAGGTGCTGGACTTGGGCGTCCAGGGGCAGACGTTACCCTCTTACTGGCTACTCTGCCCTTTGCCCCCACGCTTGAGATGAAGGGTCAACAGGGTTTCTGGATGGACAAAGTGAAAAGGGCTGTGTTCACCATTAAAGCGGCAGGGCCCTGGTGGCTGTGGGTCTGGAATGGACTGGAGGCAGAAGTCCCCTCCTTGGGCGCCCTCCAGCAGGCCCCCCTTCTCTCCTGGAGCCCCGCAGCCTCTGCAGCAGGGCCCCAGCCCCCCTTGCCTCTGGAGTTAACTCTGAGCATCCAGGCAGGAGATGCTGAGGCCCACGGGCAGCCCCTCCCTGTGTTCTCCCCTCGACTGCTGGCTCTGCGCTTCATCCCCCACGATGGCCTGGCACATTGGCCGCTCCAGGCTCTGCCAAGGCAAAATTAGAATGTGCAGCTCCTGTGGAGAGGGCGGATTTAACCAAGCCTCCCGCCAGGCCCTTCCAAGTGGCTGACAGGAGGTTGGGGAGAGAATCCGGGGCCTGTGCCCACGACATTTCCAGCGACAAGGACATCTCCGGGCTGGCTGCTGGTGGCTCAGATGCCATCCCCCCGTGCTGGGAGTTGCCGGAGGACAGCAGACACTGGGCTCCTCGCCCCTTCTTGCCTGGCTCAGGGTGGGCTTGTCATAATGTTCCTGACCAAGGGAGCTGGGACTTCCAGAACATTCCTCCCTAGACTGGGGGCTTGCAAGCAGGGGGCTGTGTGGATTGCTCTGAGCCCACTAAATGGGCACAGCTTCCTGCTGGTGACAGCTGGTACTTTTCTGGTTTATTATGCTCAGTTTTTTTTTGTTTTTTTAAGTCCCTTTCCTGGGGCTGGGCATTTATCTATTATAGATACGATAAGGGAGATCAAGTTGGAGAAGGTTACATGGCAGTAATTGGAGGGCTGTTTGGCCCCTCCTCAGAGCTGCTGTGTGATTTCTGCAGTGTATTCTGTTCTGAGGCACTTGAGGAAATAGCAGCTGAAGTGATTTGCAGGTTTGCCACGCAGCAAGGCCCAGGGGGCGGGATTCTGTGCCTGGGTGACAAGGTGACACCTCTGGGTGGAACTCTAGAGGGCTGGTGGGGGGCAGGACCCCTTTATCCAATGGGTCTCAGGCCAGGGATCCTGTCCTCGATACTCGGGCTCCAGCCTGCTGAGCAGAAGTGGGTGGCGCGCTCGGCACTGGCCACGGGCGTGGCCGGGCTGTGTCCTGGCTGCAGGCTCCGCGCTGTGTTGGTGGTGGGTGACCTGCAGCTGGGTCCTCCCTGGTTCAGTCCTGTAACCGCAGACTCTCCTGTCCTACCCCTCAATACCGTCAGTTGGTCTCTTTCTATCTGGCATGGCAGGTGGTAGGGGGGTCTGGCCAGGTTCCACGAACTGCTGGCTCTGGGGACATCATGGACTTAGGACAGGCATGGGCTAGAGTTCAAGGGTTTGGCACAAGAGGCAAAAGTGTGCAGCAAGTTGAAGGAAATGCAAGCTTAACAGATACCTGACTTTTATGCGTCTCCTGTCATGAGATGTTCATTCACTGGGAAACTGCAGCAGAGGACCTGGAAGCAAGAGACTGGGGGTGTGCTAGATATTCGTGTCTGCCTTTCAAGATCATTCTCCACACTGCCGTCTGCCCGGGATTGTCTACTGTGGCCACATCGCCTGGGCTTCTGCATGCTCTGGGTTTGGGTTCAGTTTGGCCAGTAGGAGGCAGCAGGGCTCGGGAGAAAGGAGCAGTCTCACATCTCTGAGAGCCCACTATGTGCCAGGCATTGTGTATATGCAAGTCCTCGGGCCCTCTTGAGACCCTGTGGGGTGGGAACTGGTGCTGTTCCCATTTAACAGATGAGAAAACCGCGCTTCCAAGAGCTTAAGAAATCTGTTCAAGGCGACTCTATTAGTAAGTAGGGGGCAAAGCTGGGATCTGGACAGAATCATCTGCCACCACCCCCTCCACCCCGACCCTAGCTCCTTCCAGAAGTCAGGGCTGTCTCCCCAATGCTCCAGAGGCTGGTCAGTGAATGTTTAAGCTTCATCATTGTTATTGCATCTCATGAGAATGCACAGCTGCAGAATTCAACCTAGCTGGTAGATAGGTCTCCTCATACACACAGAATTCACTTTGGTGGGTCCTGGGAGCCAGAGCCTCAAGTTGACGACAGACAACCCCGGAGAGGCTGAAACCAGGGCAGCGAAACGCCTCTTAGTAAGCACATCCTCAGAACCGCATGGCAAGTGCTGAGCCCTGCAGGAGCCGACCAGGCGCAGAAGTCAGATCAGCTGCTGTGCGTTTCCCCTCGTCACCTCTGCAGCAACAGCTCTTCTGGACTCACCTCCTTGGGCTTCTGACATCTTCTGTCCTGCTCCCTGGGGTCCAGTAGGTCTCCACTTCATCCCCCTTTCTGTCCAGAGGGGCAGGGATCTTCATCCCTGGGGAATGAGACCAGAGCTCCAGGGGCATGGGTGCCTGTGACTGTAGCTGGGACCGGCAGGGCTCTTCCTGGCCTCCTTGCTCCTGGCCCTCCCATTCTTTGTGTGGCAAGAAAGGACGCCTCATGCTGGAGACACGCCCTGAGCAAGGGCATCAGGCCCTCAGGAGCCCCAGTCAGGGGAGCAGGGCGCGTGTAAGGCCAGGTGACTAATCCTGCCATTTCTCCAAGATCAGATGCACGTCTCATGGAATGATGGCAGCATCAGAGAGGAATCGATGGGTAGGGAGCCTGGATTAGAGAATGTTAAGCCATGATTTTGTAGTCTGTCTTTCTGTCAGGAGAGTCAACAGTGGGCCAGGTCGATTCATCTTCCTGAATAAACAAGTGGATGAGTCTTCAGAACTGCATCCGCGGCCCAGCTGTGAGTGTGTCTGTGTTCTCATGCTGGGGAATGTGTGTGTGTGCGTGTGTGGATGAATGTGCATGTGTGTGTCTGTGTGCACATCTGTGCAAGGGTGAGAATGTGTGCCTTTCTCTGAATGTTTGTGTGTTTGTGTTCTGGTGTCATTGTAAATGTGTGTGTGTGTGTGTGTGTGTGTGCGTGTGAGTGTTTCTAAATGTGTGTATGTGTGCGTGTGAGTGTTTCTAAATGTGTGTATGTGTGTGCATTCTGTGTGTGAGAATATGTTGTCTTCATGAGTGAGTGTACAGCATATCTGTGCAAGTGGGTGTGTGTGAGTGTAAAGACACATGCACTGGGATGTATATATGTGTACATATGTGTGCCTGTGTGTGCAGATGTGTGTGTGTGAGAGAGAAATGGTGGGTGTATGCAGCTGGGGTTCAGTTTCTTTACAAGGCTCTCTGAGAAAACATGTCTGGGGTATTTAGAGACATCGTGGGATGCCTGGCCCATGGCCCTGACTATGGGCAGGTGGCTGTGCCACTCAGCTCATACCCTGCGCTGTAGCCACAGCCTCCTGGCACAATCATGGGTGTATGACTCTCGGGACCAGTGAGGGACAGTCTTTGAGTTCCTCAGGCCCTGGGTGCAGAGCCCAGCCCTGCCTCCTCTCTGCGGACCTTCTTCAAACTACCAGCCTCCTCATGCTTCTGTTTTCTGCTGTTTGCTGACCTATAAAATGGGGTGATAACTCCCAGGAATTGATGAGAGACCCTGAGGGGACCTGGGCAGGTGAAGGCTCTGCGATCTTCGAGCACTGGGGGCTGCCCGTCCTCCCTCCCCATTCTGCCTGGGCTCCGGGCTGTCCGTGGAGGGTGGCTGTGTGGAGGGCTGTGTGTGAAGGCATCTGGGCACGTCACACCACAGGCTCCAGCCTGGACTGCACGGGGCCCCAGTGTGTCCACACACATCTCTCAGAGCACATTTCTACCAGGACAAGCCATCTAGAAACAGAATGCTCCTCAGACAGCCATCTGTGTGAGTTCCAGGGTGACCCTGGGAGCTAGGGCAGGACTGAGGCCATCTCACCAGCCATGCGAAGCTGCACAGTTACCCTCTGGTGCTGGGGCAACAACAAGGGCTCAAATTTGGGTCTGGTCACTGCCCAACTGTGTGACCTGGGGCAAGCTCCTTGACCCTTCTGGGCCTTGGTTCTTCCCATGCAGACCCTAGCCACCTAGCTGACCTGCCACCACCCCCAGGGAATTGCTCTTGGGACCGTCAGAACAAGGAGTCAGTATTAGTTTCCTCTTGCTGCTGTAACAAATCAGCACAGCCTCAGTGGCTGAAAACAACCCAAGATGGCTGTTTTGTTTCAGATCTGAAGTCCAATGGGTGTCAGCAGGTTAAGGGCGTTAAGGGCACGGTGTTGGCAGAGCTGTGTTCCTTCTCGAGGCTCCAGGGGAGGCGGGGTGGGGGCACGGTATGGGTAGATCTCCTTCCTTTTTCCAGCTTCTGGAAGACACCCACATCCCTTGGCTCAGGGCTGCCTCCTCCCCATCTTGAAAGCACATCACTCTGCTTCTCTGTCGTTATGTCTGCCCTGACTCTGGTCATCCTGCTTCCCCTTTGTCGGGACCCTTGTGACCATGTTGGACCCACCCAGTTAATCCAGAATAATCTCCCATCTCAAGTGCCTTCAAGTGACTCACACCTGCAGAGTCCCTCCCTTTTGTCATGTGAGGTCATATCACAGTCCTGGGGATCAGGATGTAGACATCTTTAGGGAGGCATTATTCAGCCTACCATGGTATCCACAAGGCAGCATGGGTGTCCCCTTGTGCCCCCCTTGGAGAGACAAAACACCCATTGTTCACTGTCTCAGTCATTTTACAAACATTTATTAAGGGCCAACTGTAGGCCAGACTGACCCGTGCCCTCAGGGACTTTATGTTCTAGCTGGGCAGATCAATACCAAACAGTAAAATGTATGATGTGGCAGGTGGAGACAAGTCCTCTGGAGCAAAGTAAAGCTGAGGGGGGCCCGGGGAGCTGAGGGCTGCCCCCACAGCCTCTCTGGGGGAGGTGATATTGGAGCAGAGCCCAAGATGAAGCAAGAGAGAGAGTAAGCCACGCGGGTGCCAGAGGGAGGGATGTTCCTGGTTGTTGTGGGTTGAATCGTGTCCCCGGCAAAAGATATGTTCAAGACCCAACCCCTGGGGACCTGTGAATGTGATCTTATGGGAAACAGGGCCTTTGTGGATGTAAATCAGGTGGGAGCTAAGATGACAGGATGGGCCCTACACCTGATCACTGATGAAGCTTGCAGTTGGGCTTCCTCTGTAGAGACTTTACCTCTGGGTGGTGAACTGATCAGAGCAATAGCCTCTTCTCCTCCGTCTTGGTAAAAAGATGATAAATCACAGCAGCTTCTGTTTATTGTCTGTTCAGTGCCAGGCAAGTTGCATCATCATCTCTCTTCTCACATGGCTCAGCCAGGCCATTATTGTTGGAGCCCCATTTCACAGATGAGAACACTGAGGGTTGAAGACACTGAGCAACTGATATTTGCTTACACACACTCAGCTACTGAACTGGGGAGCTGCGGCTCAAGCACAAGGATGCGCCATTCCCCACAGCCCTGCTGTGGGTACAATGGGAGGGCAGGGCCTGTTCATTCTTTTCTCTGTTATCTCTCGCACAGAACAGCCAGTTAAAACATATTGATTTTCGCCTCCATTAATGATCTCTTAAGTCTTGACAAGAGAGTTCAGTTCAATCAGAACTTCTGACGAATCCCAAACCAGCTTTCCCTCCTATGTTATTCATTCTGTAAACATTTGCTGAGAGTCCCTGCGTACCTGGGACATGCTGCAGGGTTATTTGCTCCGTTCCGTCTTGAATAGACTCTAATTACATCTGTAGTTTTGAAAAAGTAGTTTTTTGGTTGGGATTTGGGTAAAATCCTCTGAGTAGCCCCTGGGGTGGCCTCCGAGGAACCCAGAAGTCACAGCTGGAAACCCTGCCTCTCCAACGGGAGTCACAGCGCTGATTCCTGCTCCCCTGCGGCCTTTGGAGCCCCGGCTCTGCAGGGCTTCCTGTCCACCCGTAGCTCCCTGCCGATGCCTGCCCCTCCCTCGGGGGACACACACCTCGTGGCCTCCTGGACACTCTGGTCCTGGCTCATCTCGTGCTTTGGTCCCAGAAGTATTTTCTTCCAACTACTTTGGAAAACTGTCTTCCTTCTTTTGACTTGTGCCACTGTTACTAACCAATCCCAAGAGCAATCAGGATGGCAATGTTTGGGGCATCTTGGGTGACCTGGGGCCCCTGGGAGCAGCTATTCTTAGAGCCTCTCAACTGATGGCTGGGATGCTGATGTTTTGTCTGTGCCAGGATGTGTGGGTAGAAAAGACATAGTTGGTGGTAGGAAGCCCTGAAGAATGGTAGAAGGGTTTCATGGAGGAACTGAAATAAGAATGTATCAACCAAGATGACAAGATATGAGCTACTGCTTATCCAGTTGGCCCTGATTCAAACTGTTAACAATGAGATAACTACCTGAAAAAGCCCAGACTGCAGGGTCTTGCCCCACCAAAGTGAAACATAAATGGCACAATTTCCCCAAAGAGCAATTCAGCATCATGCATTAAGATTTAAACAAGCTCTTACCCTTGATTTAGCAATTGTTCTTCTAGGATGGAAGTTAGCTAAATCAACAGATGCAGAAAGACTTATTTATGAGGTTGTTTATCATTGGGTATAGTAGCAAAACTTTGGAAAGACCCTAAATGTCCAACCATAGGCAAGTGGTTAAATGACCTGTGTCAATCTATCTGTCCATCTACTCAGTGGAATGATATACATTTAAAATGATGCTTGTGGGTTTTTGGCTGTTATGGAAACATAATAATCATGGTAATGGTGTTTCAAATGGGCCAGTCACTGCTCTAAGCACAGCTTCAAGGAATAACCCAGTAACATGGTGACTCAGGGACAACAGCAGAGCGATACCCACATGAGAGATGAGAAAGTGGCAGCCCAGGAAGGTGGAGAGCCAGAACTTACTAGCTCATGTGGTGCTTGGGGTCTTGAATCCCAATTGCTTCCTCCCATCTACCACTCCACCTCTCACCGTGACCACAGAGATGGAAAACTCAAGGACACAAAACTGCATGTCCCACCTGATCCACTTTCACAGGGGAAGATGTCTGCTACACACAGAAAAAAGTCTAGAAAGGAAAATATCTGTAATGGTGGGAGCCTCTGGGTGATGGGGTTAGGGGCAGTTCTCTTCTACCTATTTTGGACTTTCTAAGGAAATGGCAATCCACTCCAGTATTCTTGCCTGGAGAATCCCAGGGACAGAGGAGCCTGGCAGGGTACAGTTCATAGGATTGCAAGGAGTTGGACATGACTGAAGTGACGTAGCGCACGTGCGCGCGCGCGCGCGCACACACACACACACACACAAATTCTTTATAACAATTGCTATATTACTTTTATTATAAAAATAGTGAGAAAAGAGAGGCAGGGGACAGGGAGGTGTCTGGCTGGTTACTCGGATCCTGGCCACCCTTCTCCTGGGGTGGAGGAGCCATGGATGTGACCTTGTCTAACTCTTGGCTATTCCTCGCCTTGTGGGAGGGAGGTGCAGGGAGGGTTTTGTGCCTCTAAAGAGAGAAAGAAACAGTGACCCCTGTGTCCTCTGACTCTGGTCACAGAATCCTGGGGTAGGAGTCCTTCTTGGAGACAAACTAGGGACATTTCTCCCTCAAGGCCTTCTTAGAACAAAACATAAAGGCTGGAAAGAGGCCTGAGGATTATTTGGGGCATTGGTTTTCATCATTTTTTTTTCCCCTGGTGGCAGAACACTTCAAGCAAGTCTTACTCATGATGCAGGGCAAGGAAGTGATTATCTTGCCCTCAAGGACCAAGTTTCTTTTAGAGAAGAGACTTTTGGAAAAATCCCTTGAGAGACTCCTTGGATGAGTGTGAAGTTCTAAGGGTATGAGCTAAAAGGAGACAGTAAAGCAAAAAGGACTTTTCTCTATAAGAAATGAATATGAATTCTGTCATGGAGGAGCAGGGAGCAGAGAGGATTTGGGAACCAAAGCAGTTGGGACCAAAATACTTTGATTTCTGCTTCCCTGATTGAACCTTAACTGATGCAGGGATGAGAGAAAGTTTAACTTTGACCTTTGTATTCAGCTCTGGGTTGCTGAACAGACAAATGCTTATTAATTCAGTGTCATTTCTGGAATCTGTGGAATTGTGAGTCATCAATGATTGAGTGATCATGGAGATCATTATATCTAGTTTGCATAACAGTTGGGTAATAATATGAGAATATATATCTTTTTTATGTATTCAGTTCAGTTCAGTCGCTCAGTTGTGTCCGACTCTTTGTGACCCTATGGACTGCAGCACACCAGACTTCCCTGCCTTTCACCAATTCCCGGAGCTTACTCAAACTCATGTCCATTGAGTTGGTGATGCCATCCAACCATCTCATCCTCTGTCATCCCCTTCTCCTCCCACCTTCAATCTTCCCCAGCATCAGGGTCTTTACCAATGTGTCAGTTCTTTGCATCAGGTGGCCAAAGTATTGCAGTTTCAGCTTCAACTTCAGTCCTTCCAATGAATATTTAGGACTGATTTCCTTTAGGGTGGATTGGTTGAATCTCCTTGCAAGAGTCCAAGGGACTCTCCAGAGTCTTCTCCAACACCACAGTTCAAAAGCGTCAATTCTTTGGTGCTCAGCTTTCTTTATAGTCCAACTTTCACATCCATGTGTGACTACTGGAAAAACCATAGCTTTGACTAGACAGACCTTGGTTGGCAAAGTAATATCTCTGCTCTTTAATATGCTGTCTAGGTTGGTCATAGCTTTTCTTCCAAGGAGCAAGCGTCTTTTAATTTCATGTCTGCAATCGCCATCTGCAGTGATTTTTGGAGCTTCCCAAAATAAACTCTCTCACTGTTTTCATTGTTTCCCCATCTATCTGCCATGAAGTGATGGGACCGGATGCCATGATCTTAATTTTCTGAATGTTGAGCTTTTAAGCCAGCTTTTTGACTCTCCTCTTTCACTTTCATCAAGAGGCTCTTTAGTTCTTCTTTGCTTTCTGCCATAAGGGTGGTGTCATCTGCGTATCTGAGGTTATTGATATTTCTCCTGGCAATCTTGATTCCAGCTTGTGCTTCATCCAGCCCGGCATTTCACATGATGTATGCTGCATATAAGTTAAATAAGCAAGGTGACAATATACAGCCTTGATGTACTCCTTTCCTGATTTGGAACCAGTCTGTTGTTCCATGTCCAGCTGTAACTGTTGATTTTTAACCTGCATACAGATTTCTCAGGAGGCAGGTCGGGTGGTCTGGCATGCCCATCTCTTTAAGAGTTTTCCACAGTTTGTTGTGATCCATACAGTGAAAGGCTAGTTTGAACATTCTTTGGCATTGCCTTTCTTTGTGATTGGAATGAAAACTGACCTTCTCCAGTCCTGTGGTCATTCCTGAGTTTTCCAAATTTGCTGGCATATTGAGTGCAGCACTTTCACAGCACCATCTTTTAGGATTTGAAATGTATTTTCAAGTTTGTGTGTATTTGTATGTATGTATTATTTGTATGTATTATTAGTATCTAAACATTCACAATGAAATATAGGTAAACATTCCTTAGATAACTAGTGAGAACCTTCTGTATAGCACAGGGAACTCTACTCAGTGCTCTGTGGTGACCTAGATGGAAAGGAAATCTTAAAAAGAGGAGATATATGTGTACTTATAACTGGTTCACTTGGCTGTACAGAGGTAACTAACACAACATTATAAAGCAACTTTAATAAAAAGTTTAAAATCTATATATAGGCAAGCATTCTTGGAGTAGATAAAGTCTGATATTTTTGTTTACTTGTATTTAGAAATTTTATCAATTGTTGAAGTATAAATTATTGCAGGAGTACTGTAATAATTAATGTTGATTATGAAAGTTATTTTTATTTGCTAAGTCATCTTAACATATTTTCAGCTGACAAACAAATAGGGAGATAGAGTAACAGTCAGTACAAATATTGAGAGTATCAGCTAGATAACTTTAGGAAGAATATTATTTCCTTTCCAAGCCAACCAGTCTTTATAAAATTTAAATATTAATACAGAACAGAATAATAGAAATTAGATTATATCACAATTATAATATTTTAGAGTTATTATTGTAACTGCATGCATAACATTAAACAAAATAAAGTAATAACTGCATCCAATTTTTAGTCCTTTAATTCTGTCTAGGAATTCTATTTAGGTCATGAGAATTTGAAGAAAATATTTGGAAATTTTTCCATATCCTGGGAGGATGAATAAATAGAATGTCACCTTTGTTACCTTGAAATAGAAGGAAAAATCCAAAATTATGTACTATGTTCATGATGAATCTGACTCATATATAATTCAGAATATATATATATATATAAAGAAAGTGTTGGAGAAAGATGAGGCAAGCCCCCAGTTATCTTGCTTCTCCCATGACCTCAGTGAAGAGGGAGTGTTTATTTAATATCACAAATGTGAGCTCGGTGTCCACAGGGCCACCTGACCTCTGACAGTTCTGAGGAATCACTGTTCCTGCCCTAAGACATCGAACGCTCCGCATGTGAGTGCTAAAACGTACATTATACAATTATAATAATAATGAAGTCTGAAAAGGTGCCAGAGTTGTCCTTTGGTCTCAGAAGGAAGTTCCATGATGGCGTCATCTGGCCTCACTTGGGCCTAAACGCCAACTGTGACACAGCCGTTTGGCCACAGTGCGCCTGCCTTGCACCAAGCGGGCAGTCGGTGACTGCTAGTGTGCCCGTCCGCATCCCCACTGGACTATGACACGCAGGAGGCAGAGGCCGTGTTACCACTTCTCCGCCTCATCTCAACAGTGCAGCTTCTGGCGTTTGTAAGTCCTGTCAACTCTTGGTGAATGGACAGAGTCCAGCACGAGGCATCACCATTATTATTACCCAGTGGGCAGCTGTGAGGAGCTGTTGGGAAGTCAGGGCCTGCACTGAGGGTGCTCACCACCCGCCCGCCCCCCGTCAGAATGCTTTTAGTTGCAGGTTGTGAAGAGTAGAAAAATCAACGTGAAACGGCTTAAGTAATGTAGAGAATTAGGGGAATTTCTTGACTCACGTGTCTGCAGAGTCCACGGTCTTAGGGGCCATATGCTTCCCCAGTCCCTGAGGTTTACGACGCCGCCGTCCACAGCCCGCTCTTATCTCAGCCTTCATAGAGCTTCCACCTCCCGACTCCCTGGAGAGAAGGGCGGGGGGGGGGGGGGGGGGCTGCACTCTGATTGGGCCGGTTGGGTCACGTGCCCATCTTTCCGCCAATCACCGAGGCTAGAGAGGATCGGATTCTGCTGATTGGTTTAGGCAAATAGGGTCACCAAACAGGCTCTCTGTGACCCACTGGGCCGGGGTGGAGTGGGGTCCAGGATGGGCTGAGTTGGATGTATGTTTCCTATTTCTTCCCAACAAATTATCACAAACTTAGTGGTTTAAAAGAATACAGAATTTACTATTTCATGGTTTCCATGGCTCAGGAGTATGAGAGTGGGTTAACTGGGGGTCTCGGGTCTCACCAGGCTGAGCTGTAGACCTAAGACCTCTTCCAAGCGTATTGGTGGTTGGCAGAATTCGTTTCCTTGAGCCACAGAGGTCCCTGTGTCGTTGCTGGTAGTGGCTGGGGACTGCTCTCAGCTCTTAGCCCTCAGGTCCTTGTCACCTGGCCCCTTCCTCTCACAGCATAGCTGTTTACTTCACCCAGGCCAGCCGGATACGCCCCTCTGACTGCTATCTCTGAACCTGTAATAAGAGCTCCCCTGTGATTAACCAGCTTCACAACCTATTAGGGACCTTGATTCCATCAGTAACATCTCTTCAGCTTTGCCATATCAAGTAACCTAATGAGGAGAGAGACACTCCAGTGTATTCACAGGTTCTGTGCATACGCAAGGGGAGGGGGACTATACAGCGTGTGTACACCAGGGAGCGGGAATCCTGGGGACCACCTTAGACTCTGCCTGCCAGTTGGGTGAGTGTCACCATGTTCCCCGGATTCCCCTTCGGGGCTTGCCCAGATTTCCCAACCCCACTCCCAGCTGTGGCCACTGGGACAGCAGTCTCCAGAGAGAGACGTCTTTCTCCATTCTGCCTCTGCAGGGTGCAGACCTCTGTCCTGGATGAACTATCAGAGCCCCTCAGAGTGAGTCAGCAGCTGGGAGAGATGTCAGAGTCCGGTGCTGGCCAGGACCACCAGAAGCCTGGACTAAACATTTTCCAGACAAACTGTGAAGTCTTTATTTACCAGATGACTTTTTTTGGGTGCTTACTAGCTCCCAGGTGGCTTAGTCGGTAACGAATCCACCTGCAATTCAGGTAGATCCAGGTTTGACCCCTGGGTTGGAAAGATCCTCTCGAGAAGGAAATGGCTACCCACTCCAGTATTCTTGCCCGGAGAATCCCATGGAGAGAGGAGCATGGTGGGGCTACAGTCCATGGGGTTGCAAAAGAGTCAGACAGGACTGAGTGAGTAAACCATAATCATCAGATACCAATTGTTACACTATGTACCTTTCTCTATTATCTAATTGAATCATCCCAACAACCCATGAGACTGCCATTAGTGGAATTTCCATTTTATTCCTATTTTAAAGAGAAAACGGGGGCTCAGACAGGCTGGCTAGTTTGCCCCAGGTAGTATGGCCAGCAGGTGGCAGAGCTGGGACTTGAGCGCAAGGTCCTGCAGACCGCATAGCACACGTACTTCACCACTCAGGTAAAGGCCTACCCCCAGAAGGTTCCAGACCATGCAACCTAGCCCCACATTTTGCTGATGGAGAAAGGGTGGACATAAGTTCGAGATCGGGGCATTATTGGGTTTAATTTCAAATCTGAGCCTGGGGCTTGCAGACCAAATCCAAATGAGGGGACAATATCTGCTTTGTCCCTCTCCACGCCTGGGAGTGCCATGCCTGGGATCTGTTGGAATGGATCTTGCAGGCTGTAGAGTGCCTTCCACAAGGGAGATCCTCCCAGAAAAACAGTCCTTTCAGCGCCAGCTGGAGAGGAAAACGCTGGTAGCTTTTTAATTTACCTTGTGAAATGGCTGCTGCTGGGCGTGAGTGACGGTCATCAGACTTCAGGCGAGAGCCAGGCACTTTGGCGCCGGGTCCCTACTCAGGAGGACGTGGGGGTGAGGGAGGGGGTCTGAGAACACGGCTGGACGTTCCCTGCTGAAGCAATACTGCAAAGCTCTGAGCACACTCAGGGGCTGGGCTCTTTGCTTCAAGGCATCTTAATTACCGAGAGAGCTGGCAGCAGACGGGCAGGGCTGAGCGGAGGACAGCAGGGCTTGGCCAGAGAGAAATGGCCCAGATGTTGCCAGCTGAGTTCTGCGTGGATATGTCCACAAACACTCCCAGGAGGTGCTGTCCAGTTGAAACAGAATATGACCCATGGATGCAATTTTAAATTTTCTAGTCACTACAGAGGAAATCAGTAAACTCTATTTTGGTAATCTATTTTAGTTAACTTGATATAGTAAAAATACTTCCAACATAATCAATATAAAGAGGAAAGTTTTATTATTTTTATTGTACAAAGTCTTGCAAATCCAGTGTGTATTTTATAACTATAACACATCTTAACTGGGACTCATCACATTTCAAGGGCTCAGTAGCTATGGGCTGTATTGGTTTTGCCCTTAGTACAACCTTCTCTGCTCAAAGACCTTCCATGGCTCCCTTTTGTCCCATCTGTTGGAGCCAGCTATATATTACAGTAATTTGTGTTTCTGCCCGCCTCTCTCTTCAATACTAAGAGTTTTTATGGGATCTAACAAGGCACTTATTATACACCTACTGCGTCCTAGTGGGAAGTTCCCTGAGCTGCGTTAATTGTATTTTCTATCAGCTCTCGGCAGTTCTTCCTGGGATACAGGAACGCATCAGCCATTGTGTCAAATGCTTTATGTAATTTTCTGATTTAATTCTCAGTACAACCCGTGAGGTAGGTATTTAATCTCCATTTTACAGATAGAGATTGAATCCAGATTTGTTGGTTTCCGAGTTGCTCTTTCAGCTACATTGTGCAGGGCCTGACACCTTATCTGGACCCATTCTAGGTTCTCAGAAAACACGTATTAGCTTTGCTGAAGTGAGATTCTGGTTTCTTGGCTCTTTCTTGGGGTGAGCATATGGAAGTGGCAGGAGGGACCAGAAATCTATTGGCTCGTGTGTCCTCCTTGGTCACTGGGATGCTGTATCGGCTTGGGCCCGAGGAGTGCTGACAGTGGCCTCTGTTGGGGGCAGGGGTGAGCAGAGCCAGTGCTCCTGGCAGCCAGGCAGCAAATTGGAGCAGTGACCACCCCTCTCTGCCTCAGGCTGATAACCGGCGCTCAGCACTATGGGCCTCTCGAGTCACTGCTCTGTGCCTGATGCATTATTCACACTTGATCGTTGCCAGAGAGTATGACGCGTAGCCTTGGTACCTTTATTGAGAGTGCCATAAAAATAAAATGTCAAAAGAAAATGTTAATTAGGGTTACTGCTCCCACCCCCCAAAAAAAGAAGCCGATGTTATTGTACATCCTATTAGTGAGTTCCCTCTAATTAGTCAAATAAATATGCAGTCCTCCCACTCGGGTTTGCTTTAAAACATTGTAATTGCATCCTCTGCTTTGGAAACTTTTGGGAACCGGAAACCCTACACATGGACTTTGGCTGAGAGGACTGTGAACCAGTACTTTGCTGGGATGACTACCGCTAGTGGAAGTTGTGGGGTAAGCTTTCAGAAGCAGGCCATGCCTTGCCCTGCCCTCACTCTAACACTCAGTGGCTCCAAAGGGCTTACTGGCATCAGACCAACTCCACTGTGTGCAGAGGAGAGGGAACTGGACCGGAAGCCTGGAGAGGTGGGTTCTGCAGTGCCTCAAGCAGTTCCACCCCCTGCTTCCTCTTTGAGGAGGCAGTTCTAGTACCAGCCCTGAAGCAATGCTGATTTCCAGAACCGTCACCGGGCTCTCCCCTTCCAATCCTGCAGTTTCTCCTCGTCCTACAAAAAAACATTGAGCTTCAGCTTATATTTAGGTTATATTTATTTCTTATATATCTGTATATGTTAGAATATATATGTGTGTGTGTATATATATATATTCTTTGCCAGCTTAGCCACCAGGGAAACCCCATATATATATATGTATTTTGTGACCCTATGTACTGTAGCCTACCAGGCTCCTCTGTCCATGGGATTCTCCAGGCAGGAATACTGGGGTGTGTAAGGTAAGGGAGTTAGAGAAGGCGAGGTTCAGAAAAAGAATGAGACTGGCACTTTACAGGAGCAGATTACCTTTAATGAGGCGAGAAGGGGCAGCAGTCAGATTAGCGAGCTGCTGCACTTATTTAAGAAAAGAGTAAGTATATATAGGCATGAATGTGGAAAGTTACTGTCTTAAGGGGGCCTGTTTTTCTCCAAGGTTGTTTGGAGTAGTTCTCTCTTAAACTGCTGGGGCAAGGAATTTTGGATATCGGCCAGAGGCTGGACCAACTGGGAGCTGAGCCTAATCAACCTTATTGTCCGTTGTTTTCTTCAGGTGAGTGAGTTCTTTGTTTTGCATAGAATGGTGGGGAGGACCTGGAGGGGAGTTTTAACTCCAGGCTATTTGGAGCCATGTAACTTTCCTTCAGGGTGGGTAGCCATGCCCTCCTCCAGGGGATCTTCCCGATCCAGGGATTGAACACATATCTCCTGTGTCTCCTGCATTGCAGGTGGATTCTTTACCACTAAGCCACTGGGGAACCCCTATATGCATCACACACACATATATATACTCTTTATATATATAGCTAATAATAGAATAGAACACATATATACTTAATATAATAAATAATACTGATACATAGGTTGGTGATGTGTCCTGTCTGTAAAAACTTTTTGCTAAAAATTCTGTGTGATTAAGAAAAATAAGTAGAGGCAGTTAGTGTGAAGAGGGAGGACCCTATAGGTGAAATAAATTGGAATCTGAAGACCTCCTTCAGGATCCTGGTCCTCCCTCTGACTCAATGCATGGCTTCTGGCAGTGCTTGACCTTCCTTGTCCCAAAATAATTCTGGTCTGGAGAGTTCATTATAAGGGAGGATCTTCTGAAGGCTGAGTTACCTAGTGCATGCGAAACTATTCGGTAAACTACATCCCCTCTCTAATGAATGGGGTGAATACAAGGGGGCAAATACTTGCACCATGTGCTCCACTGGGTTTTATATATACTTTGGCTCAGGAAAAATAACAAATCTCCAGAAGGTGGGGATTTTTATGGCCATGAAAGCTCAAGATTATTATGTCAGAGAGGAGGGGGTCTTGGTCAAGGTCACGCAGCTCGTGTGTCTTCCTGTCTGGTTTTGAGTCTAAAACTCATGATCTTCCCGTCGTGTCAGACTGTGATTTGATCTTCAGAGCTCGCACTGTATCCTGTAAATCAGTTTGACAATTTTCTTCGTGTCTCGTTGCCAGCCTAGCATAGATTTGCTCATTTAAGATGCCATTTTGACCTTATCTAATAAAAAGAATCAGGATCCAAGGAGTCTGTTTAATTCATTATTAAAGATCATTTCCTGTTATTATCTTCCCTGTAGCAAAATTAGCTGTTAACTCTCTTGTTAGCATAACCCAGCCAGGATTACTAGGAAATTAAGCAAAAAATCAGTTCAGTGATATGTGAGCCGAGCTCGGGGAATTCCCCATCTTCAGTGCATATTAACATTATGCCTTAGAAGTCGAGGAAATATTCTGTTAAGTGGAAAAAGAGTTGCAGAAATTTTACTATAAAAAGTCAAGTAAGAAGTTACTTTTTTTTCTTTTTTCTCCAAGTCAAATTAATTTTTGTCTCAGGGCAAGAAAAAGTAAATTAAAAATCACACGCGCCACCTCCTCCCAGGCCGGGTTCCTCCTGGGTTTCCATCCCAGATGGCTGGAGGTTTAGGTTTCTCTAGCCCAGTTTGGGCCTCAGAGGATGATAGGCTGCAGGGTTTCTGCTCCGAGAGGCCCTGACTAAGACAGGGTGGGGCAACCCGACCCTCCTTCTCACTGCCTACCCTTGCAGGTTTTTCCCTTCCTCCTGGGCAGTTGTTGGGGGTGAGGAAGGGAGCAAGGACTGAGGTCCTGGTGCCCCAGAGAAGGCCTGTGTTTCATCATGGTCAGGGGATGACACAGGGTTGCTGGGACTCTGACCACCCCCTCCCTCCCCACTGGGCAGTCACTTGTCCATGTAGGTGGTAGGTAGGCACAGAAGAAGCGGGGAGCTTTGGACTAAAAGGATGGGGCAGTGAGCAGATGCTTCTCAGTAGTGAAAGTCTCTCAGTCATGTCCGACTCTTTGCCACCCCATTAACTGTAGCTCACTAGGCTCCTCTGTCCATGGAATTCTCCAGGCAAGAATACTGGAGTGGGTTGCCATTCCCTTCTCCAGGGGATCTTCCTGACCAAGGGTTTGAACCGGTTCTCCTGCATTATAGGCAGATTCTTTACCATTGGAGCCATTTCCTCCTCCAGGGGATCTTCCTAACCCAGAGACTGAACCCACATCCCCTGTGTCTCCTGCATTGCAGGCAGATTCTTTACCCGCTGAGCCATCAAGGAAGCTCTTACTTCTCTGGTAGGAGGAGCCCAAATGCAGGAGAGGCCTGAGCTCACAGTCTGCAGCTCCCTGGGCCCATGGCTGGCTGTGTGTATGGGGGGGCACATGGCAGCCTAATCTGGCCAAGAAGCCACTGGGCTTGGACTAGAGGACATGGGGTGAACTCCTAGCTCCCTAGTCTGACAGCCTTGTGGCCTCAAGCCAGTCTCACATCTGCCTTGAGCATGTTTCTTCACATGGAAGATATTAATAGGAATTTAGTAAGTTCTGGGGTTTTGGTGAGGATTGTGGGTGGTTCCAGCAGCACAGGACTCCCAAGGTCTCAGCATAGCCATAGGTGACCATGGCTGGCCAGGAACACAGGAAGGGGCAGCACCTGCAGAGACCTTGATGTTTGCTGGAAGCTCTACTGGGCTCAGGACACGTGAATTAGGGCTCCAGTTCTTGTGATCCAGTAGCTCTCAAAAATACTAGAGTTAGAATAATCGGAATGTTGACACAGTCAGGGGTCCTGGGAGGCCTTATAGGGTGGTCAGCCTGTCCTGGTTTGCCTGGAACTTTCCTGAATTTATCACTGAAGTCCTGTACCTGGGAAACCCTCCTCTTATATTCCCCACTATGGACACATTTCTAGGCAGAACGGGACATCTGGTCACCCTACAAATCTTTCTTGTCTAGAGACTCAGAGGCAAGATCATGGTTTGGCTCAAAATCATACGTCTGGGGGCAGCAGTGCCGTTTTTAACCTGAACCCATGATTTTGGGCAAAGATGGAATCCAGCCTGGCTCCTCCTGAGCAGGGACCATCCCACAGGATGGGCATCCAGGTGGTAAAGTTGCTGGGGGTTTATCTTACCTGTTGGTATCTGACTCACAGTTGTTCCCTGTTAACTCCATTAGCTTTAATTTGCAAGAGTTGCAGCCGTCAGGAAACCTCTAGATACTTCCTGTTTAATGAAACACAATTTGATTACATATCAACAGAGTCCCCTGGCGGGACAGACTTTTCTGGAGGCTTTCAGCCTGCCTGCCCACTGCAGCACAGTCTCTGCCCTTTGGAGGGGGCATCCAGTGGAGGCTGCCTAAGTCCCCTGCTGGGGAGGGGACCCCAGACCTCAGCTCACCCATTTGTTAGTGGCAGCTGTTGAAAACCTTCTCTCATGGACATGTGGGTGAGGGATGTTTTTGGTGGGTCGCTGGGCCCAGCCTACCAGCAATGCTTTGTCGATTCAATCAGTGTGTAAAATTTACTGTTTGTTGCAACTGCCAGTTGTATCATGGTCAATGTCAAGCAGATCAGGTCTGGGACTGGGGTGATTGAGTTGGTTCAAGGTAAAAAGTGAGAGGGGCTTCCCTGGTGGCTCAGCAATAAAGAATCCACCTGCCAGTGCAGGAGACCTGGGTTTAATCCCTGAGTCAAGAAGATCCTCTGGAGTAGGAAATGGCAACCCACTCCAGTATTCTTGCCTGGAGAATTCCATGGACAGAGGAGCCTGGTGGGCTCCAGGCTGTGGGGTCGTAGAGAGTCAGACATGACTGAGCAGACAAGCAAACAAAAATAGGCATTAAGTTCTGTGCACCATTCTAATAAATGACTGAATCCAAGGAGGGGCTCATGAGAACCCCAGCATGTAGCCGGTTGGTAAGAAGTACAGGTGACAGTTGACCTCTGAAGTGGGACCAGTTTTGTGGGTCAGATCACTTGGCTTGTGGGTTCTGATGCTAGGGTTAGGTGGACAGTGTTGGAGCTGAACTGAATTGGAGGACATGCAGACGGCATCAGAGAATGGCTCGACTTCTGGGAAATCTACACATCTGGCATCAGAAGTAATGGGAACGTGGCAGCAGTATGAACGGGGAGGAGAAACACAGGAGTATTTTTCCATTTCCAGTTTCGCAGCAGTAAAATCAGGGTCCCTTCTGAGGGCAGAAGCAGGATGAGGGGAGCACGTAGTTCACCACATCCTCCCCAGTTACTTAGAGGAGAAACTATTTTAATTGTTGGAAACATCCGAGATCTACACAAAATTGCTTGACAGTGGCTTTTTAAATTCTACTTGTGTTTGGCAATGCAAAGACCAGAAAATTTCCATCAAGATTGATAAGAGCAACAAAAGCACAACAGCCAGGACTCAGCTCAGGAGGCCGCCTCATCCCTTCCATCATCGGGTTCCTGGATGGTTCCACCCTGTTCTGCACAGAAGCGGTATTTATTCGTATGGACTCCCCTACCACGTTGCCTCTCTAGGCTCCCAGTGTTCTTTCTCCCCCTCACTGGTTCCACGCATCCAGCCACAGCTGTCTGTGGTTTCTTTCCTTCTGTGCTTGTTTGAAAACAGTGTCAAAGCAAATTGCCCTTATCTCACTGCGAGTCCCTCGGGGGCTCCTCTGGATTCCAAGAGTCTCTCTCTCTGCCCTTCTTTCTCTGTTTCTACTTCCTGTGCTTACTCTCACCGGAGACTCGGATTTCCTGGGCAGTCACATGGAGGCGTCACTTACTTTGTAGGGTTAGCTGTCAGCCTCGCCTGGGAAGGTAGTGATGCTGAGGATGACCTCAGGGGCACCTGGCCACTTGTCTTGTATCCCTCCCACCACATAGTTAAGAGATGCTGAGCTCATGGGGAAGAGAAGAAAGGAGAGGTTTGAGAGGCGGTGTTTCTTGATGGGGGGAAGGTTGTTGTTTTCAGTCACTAAGTCGTGTTTGACTCTTTGCGACCCCATGGACTGCAGCTTGCCAGGCTTCCCTGTCCCTCACTATCTCCCGGAGTTTGCCCAAGTTCATGTCCCTTGAATCGGTGATGCCATCAACCATCTTATCCTCTGTTGTCCCCTTCTGCTGCCCCCAATCTTTCCCACCTCCATACAGCCAGAGAATCAGAGAAATTGAATCCCATTCTTCCTCTCGCTTGCCAAGGGCCATAGATAAGCCCCCATTTCCGTATATGCAAAATTAAGGCAACCAGATAAGTGAATTATGAAGTCCATTTCAAGCTCTCAAAGCTGAGGAGGCAGGACCGGCTTATAAGGCCCTACTTGGGGCCGAGCCCTGCCCAAGGTCCCCTCCGTTTCTCCTTCTAGGAAGGAGTTCTCATCCTTGTTTTACACATGGGGCCACCGAGGTTCTGAGAGATTATGCCTGTCCTGTGAAAACATTTCTAAAGCCAGAGACCAAATCCAGATTTTTCTAACACTGGAGCCCGTTTTTCTAACTCCAGAGATTTTTCCGGCTCTATCCTCTTAAAAAACGTGACACTGTGATGCTCCTCTCAGGAAAGTTTATTTTTCTACCCCCATCTGTACAGTGTGTTCCATGTCATGGAGAACTTTTCTTTCAAAAAATTTCCAAGGGACAAGGGATGTGTTATGTCTTCAGCTTTCGGCAACTTCGCACAGTAACCCCAACCGCCATTGGGCTCCCAGCTCACAGGGATGGCATTTCAGGCATGCGTGGTTGTGTCGAGCCTGTAGTTTAAACTTTTAGTGGAGGACCCTTACCCCTATCTGTCTGTTCTGGCTCTCACCCTGTCTCTGAATTCCCTTTGGTCACCGACTCAGCAGGGGCCCCCACCTCCCAAGCCTGTCCTCTCGCAGCTGAGAGGGGCTGTGTCCCCCCGCCCCCAGCCACACGCCTGGGTTTTATCAGCACAGTCGACAGGCTCCACTGGGCCTTTCAAGCTTGCTGGCAATTTGGATGTCAGTGGCTGGGAAAATCAGGATTAATATTTGATGACATTACAAAGTCAACCTGTTCTCTTTTCATCCTAGATAGAATTAAAAAGCAGAGTCCTCACCAGGACACTCCCCCAAGGAAGTGGGAGACAGTTGGTCTGGGAGCCACAGTGTGGCTCAGGCCCAGGGTGAGGGTGCCCTGGGCCAGGAGTTGGCAAGCTTGGGTACTGGTTTTGGCTTGGAAACCTATCAGCTGCTGACCTCAGGCTAGGCTCACCCTCTCTGAGCTCTCAGTTTCCTCCTGCATGAGTGAATGATCGCTCCGGCTAGGAGAACTCTCATTTAGGAGTGATGCTGTCTTAGACAGAGGATCATCTTGTGGAGATGTTTCTATACTCCATGCAAACTTTAGGAGGGGCTGGGTTTTTTGAGGGGAGGGGTCAGAGGAGCAACGATGGGCCCTGAAGAGCAGGTGAGGAAGTCTGGGCAGAGGAACCAGCTCTGTTGGTAGGACCTATGAAAGGTTCAGGATGCCTGCTCACTGTGCCTGGGCTCCAGGGGATGTGGAGGGCAAACAGGTGTTCGTGACGTGGGTGAGTCCAAACTTCTGGGAGTCTCGTTTGATGCTCGAGAGAGGCTCCGGGCTCCACTACTGCCAGACTCACACCTGTCCTGTGCCTTGGCTTCCCCAGCATCTGCACACAGTACATGTGGCGTACGAGTCTGTGGAGCAAGTCAGTTGGGCGGAAGTCTGTTTCCAAATGAGGGTGTCTCTTCATGCACCTCCAGGATGGCTTCTTCCCCTTGGAGTCTGGACTGGCTGGAAGGAGAAGGCAGGACTGATGGAGGCATGGGCTGGAGCAGGTGTCATGCTGGGCACATGGTGGGCATCCGTGCCCAGAGTTATATTTGAAGACTGAGCTGAATCAAAAAAAGTCTTGTAGGGTTTGATGACACTGGAGAGGAATGGAATCCCTAGAAACAAAGAAACATGTCCAAATGCCCAGAAAAGAAACCTCATTTCATTCCCTATAGTCAGTTGTTCCCAAGAGAAAGCCACCACGCTGTATTGTGACCCAGGGAGTCTCACTCGTTTCAAGCAGTTATTACCAGATGGAAGTTTTCTGGGAGACCCTAGCTGACATGGCAGTTACTGGTGTGATAGAAAGAGATCGTTCCTAATCTTAGAAGAATTTTTGCAACAGCTTAGATATAAACAAGACTAATGTCACCAGGACCTTGTATGTAGAGGCATTTAATTACACTGGAGCTTGGAATCCTGTATTATGGCATCTCATAGGAAATAGTCCCTCAGATGGGAAGCTCTATTGTGGATCATCCTTGAAAAGAGATGTGTCTTGTCAGCTTTCTGTACTGTGATCTTTGCATACAGGAAGAGCCATGTTAAATCATGATTTTCTTTGAATATTTTTCCACTGAATGATTTCTGGCCTGGATCAGTACTTTGAAGATGGCATACTGAAGAAACAGCGAAAGATGTTTTCCTTATAAGGATGTCTAAAATATGGTGCAAAACTCAGGAGCCACAAAATAATGAATTCAATTCCATTAACATGGACTTAGCTAAGTGTATGATAAATAAAATGAAAAGACAAACATCAAATTTGCAAGATGTTTGCAGGCTATGTCACAGAGGAAGGGCTGGATTCTCTAATATATAAAGAGATCCTGCAGATCAATAACCAAGGGCCATGAACTTCATAGAACAATGGGCAAAGGATATGAAGAGAGTGCATGGCACAGGAAACAAAGCTTCTTCTTAAGCATATGAAAAGTTGCTTAGTCTCACTAATAAGAAATGAAAACTACATTGAGAAAATCCATTTCATTTTTCAGATGGGAAAGGATCAGAATGTTTGACAATGACAAGATAGTAAGGAGTGTGTATGTGTGAATGTGGTGCTACTGCTAATATAAATCATTATCACGTTCATGGGGGAGCAATTTGGTGACCTATTTTTCGCCCGTGAGTCCAAGTTGTGAATGTTATATCTACAGATGACAGTGGTTTCCCACATACACTGAAGTTTCCTAATCAGTGTTTCGTGGAATAGTTTCTCCTAATACAGTGTGGAAGAGTTTCAGGACACAGTCTGAAAAACACTGAGTTGTATAATGCATTAAGTAGTTAGAATGTATCTGGGAACCATAAACACCATCCAGGTCTAGCTGTAGTCATGTTCGCTGGCCCTATTTAGAAAGAGAAAACCTCTCTGAAACCTCAACCTTCACTTTCTGCTGTTTGAAATGCATTTCAGAAGTATGAATGCCAGGGCCTCGAAAATGGTTCAGAAACCCAGGGGAACTGCCTGGGGACAGACCCTGCTCTCTGTGGCTGGGACAAGGAGATGGCAGGGCCTTTTTTTCTGCAGGAACCTCCCTGGTGTGAGATGAGAGACCAGAGACTGCGCTCGCAGCATTAATTAGGAGAAAGCAACATTTGGAGACAATCTGTTCAGGAAACCCTGCCCGGGACACGTTTGCACCCTGGGCTCCCAGCTGCTCTGTGCCAGCAGCCTGGCTCCTCGTGTCTTGATGGCATTCTCTGGCATTCTTCTCCAGAAAGTGTGGACAAATCTGCCACTCCAGGTTCTTCTCCTTAGCTTCAAGGTGAAACAGGTGATTTCCTTTGTCTCTTCTTCTCTGGGAGCCAGCGAGTGGTAACAATGTGCTCAGGGCTGAGCTAGCACCCAGCGGAGCTGCCATGGAGCCTCCAGCCCGTTCCTGAAGCAGACAGGTGAGGACATACAGACGGGTGAGTGGACAGCAGGCATAGTGTCCACAGATGGGGTCTGCGGACCAGCTTTGCGCCCCCTCCTCTGCTGACCCCGGACCCTCAGGGTCAGGGCAGCTCAGCGCTGGATGGAGTTCCCCGTCCACTGCTGTCTGTCGACCTGTTTCATTTTTGCCTGCCAGGGAAGGGTGTGTCTTCCACCTGTGACAGTGACCTTTAACCACCCCACTCCAGTACGCTTGCCTGGAAAATCCCATGGATGGAGGAGCCTGGTAGGCTGCAGTCCATGGGATCGCGAAGAGTCAGACACGACTGAGCGAGTTCACTTTCACTTTTCACTTTTATGCATTGGAGAAGGAAATGGCAACCCACTCCAGTGTTCTTGCCTGGAGAATCCCAGGGATGGGGTCACACAGAGTCGGACACGACTGAAGTGACTTAGCAGCAGCAGCACATGACAGTCACTGGGGAAAGCTTAAAAAGTGATCGCTGCCTGGATCCCACCCCCCCTCCCCGCAATATAGATTTTGATACAGAATCGAGATGTTTATGAAGCTCCCCAGGTAACCCAAATGTATAGGCAAGGTTGAGAACCACAGATCTGGGATGAACCACCCAGGTTCATCATGAACCACCAACGTATATGAGGATACTTTGGAGAGTGAGTGGAGGCAAGTTAACCATTATTCTGATGTTTGGGACTGTCCTAGGCAATCTAGAATGCATGGCCTCCCTGATTTAACCTGGAGAGACCCCAAAAATTGTTTTCTGAGAGTACCTGATTGTTGTTGTTGTTGTTTTTAAATTTTCTAAGTGGATGGAAACCTTGGTAATTTTACAGTATTGTAGAGGATTATAGGAGAGTGTCAGGAATGTGATTTTGAGTTCTGTTAAAAATCTGCCTGCAATAGGAGACCCAGTTTCGACCTCTGGGTTCGGAAGATACCCTGGAGAAGGAAATGGCAACCCACTCCAGTATTCTTGCCTGGGAAATCCTATGGGCAGAGGAACCTGGAGAGCTAACAGTTCATAGGGTTGCAGAGTTGGACATGACTGAGCGACTAACATCTTCATCTTCACATGTTTCCAATGTCCCAGTTTCCTACTGCACGCACCTCCCCTCTGAGAACCGGAGGGGAGGCGAGGTCTAGTAATTTCAGCCCTTTGCGCGTCCTCTTGTAGCACTGGGGAGTCTCACACTTGCTTGACCTCCTCTGTAACCAGCTCTGTCTCCTGCAGCGTCTCAGGCAGTTGTGGGTGTAGAGCTCTGTCTCTGGACTCAGCAAAGCTCTCTGAGCTTAAGTTTCCTCGTCGGTAAAGTGGGAAGGGCACTACAAGCCTCAGAATGTTGCGGTAGAGATTACGTGAGTCCCTGTTATACTGCTGGGGGGGGCCCAACAGAGAGCAGAGGACGAGCTTCTTCCGTGGGCCATGGTTTTCTTTGCAAAAAGCCATGTTCTTACTGGGTGACAATCTCTTGATCCTCTTAGAAGTGACAGAAGGAAAAAAAAAAAAAGAAGTGACAGAGGATAATTCCTGCAGTATTTAGGAAGAATGGATGACCATTTCACACTGACATGAAACTGGGAATAAGTGAAGTCTGTTATAAATGTTAATTTTTTATGCATACTTGATCTTTGAACAGTGAAGTGAGAAGCTTTGAGCATGCCTGCCTATTCTGCAGATGGAAAGATGGAGGTGCTCTGTGATCTAAAATCTCACAGTAGCTAACTCTGCAAGGAAGAGAAGAACGTGGCATTTATTGAGAATCTTGGGTGCCAGGTGCTTCTACTTACTTTATCTGATTACAATCTTCCAACAATCCTGTGGAGGAATTCTGATTATCTTTTTGTCTAGGCTGAGGAAAGTAAGACTCAGAGAGGTTGTGTAACTTGCCCAAGACCACACAGCAAGGTGGCCAACTGGGTTGTGATTCTGTTTCTGCCTGACTCCAAAATGCAAGCCCAGATCCCAGTGGAGGGAGCCATGCCTTTTAGGCCATGAGTGTAATATTGAAATCTCTGGAAAATGGCCAGTTGTTTGGGCTTATCTTTTTATTTTTAAAAAGATACTGTTTATTTAGCTAGCTAGTTACCTCCCTAGCTGTGCCGGGTCTTAGCTGCGGCATGTGAAGTCTTAATTGCAGCACGTGGGTTTTAGTTCCCCAGCCAGGGATTGACCCTGGGTTCCCTGCATTGGGAGCAGAGTCTTAGCCACTGGATCACCAGGGAAGTTCCTGGGCTTATCTTTTTATACCCCCATCCCAGTGGGGTTCTCCTGGTAAGGAGATACTGGGGCCAAAACATGGACACGTGGGTCCATGGCTCCGTAAGGCGATGCCTTCCATCTTTGCCTTTGCCTTCCTTCCACCAGCACTGGTAGCACACCAGCTCCTGTGTGCTGCCCTGGGGATACAGCGTAGGGTCTGTGACAGGGCCCCTGCGCTCAGAGAGCTTCCACTTCAGCAAGAGAGAACCATCTGGGAGGCAGAGTGAAGGACGTGCCAAGGAGGGGTGGGCAGAATGACAGGTTTGGACACTCAGAGGTCCACAGCAGGGACTGTTCAACATCACACTGCAAGTCAAGGAAGACAGCATGGAGGAGGTGACTTTGGAATCTCATTTTGGAGCAAGGTTGAGGTAGATAAGGAGAGGGAGAGCAGAGGGAACACGGGCAAGAGCATGGAAGCACAGACAGAGGCCAAATGTTTGAGAAAAGAGGCGAGTCACCCCGGGCAGGGCCACAAGCAGTGAGGCTGAAGGGCAGCTGGGGGGCAGCGCCTGTGCCTCTGGGACACCATGTGGTCTGTGAGGGATGCAGACCCTCAGGGATGCAGACGTCAGTTCTCCTGCTGCAATTTGCAGTCAGTAGGCAAGGCTGGAGCAAGTTCCCATGGCCTCGTCTCTTCAAATTAGGCTAAAGAGGTGAAACGACTTCATTGCTGCTGTTTTGCCAGTTGCGTTGTCTCTCAGGATCCCTCCTGTTAGATCCAAGGACGATGGCGTTCACACCCGCCCATGGGCCTCTTGGATCATTCCCAAGGCCATTCAGTAGGGACTTCACCTCATTGCAGTTCTCAGGAGACCTTTGCTGTTTTCTAATCCTGTTCTTATTTTAAAAAGTTCACAGATTAAAAAGGCTGTGTTTGGAAAAATATTTTTAATATATATATTTCTTGGGAAAAACAGGCCATAGTTAAATCATCATGCTGTTGTCACAAGCTGAATTTTATTAGCATTTCACCTGTGGTTTGGTGACAGACTCTGGCTGGCTTGAAAACTGAAAAGGAATTCTTGGTTGATTAATTTGTTTTTGTTCCTCACAGTTCTGACACCTAGGAAATACTTAAATTGTTATTTTACCACTTTGTGCAAAACTAGTCTGAGTGTTGGAGAGCTGCGTGGGCAGAATGTGGATGTTTTTGACTCCAGTGGTGGGAGTCAAATTTGAAATTCACAGAGTCCAGTGCACCTGGAATTGGGGGGACTTCAGTGGTGGAGAAGTCCAGGGCTTTAGTTGAGAGCTGCTGGTACCTGCTGCTGACATTCATATGGTAGATCAATATCTGCTTGTATACCTCCAGTAACAGGGAACTCACTGCCTTAACATCAGCTCTGAGATGTTGCTAGTGAGCACGTTTATTTATTTAAAAGTATTTATTTATTTGGCTGCACAGGGTCTTAATTGTGGCATTCAGGATCTTTAGTTGCAGCATGCAAACTCTTAGTTGCGGCATGTGGGATCTAGTTCCCTGACCAGGGATTGAACCTGGGCCCCCTGCATTGGGAGCGCGGAGTCTTAGCCATTGGACCACCAGCAAAGTCCCAGGACATGTTTAATGACATCACGCAGGAAGTATCACAGCCTCCACGTGTTTCAGTTTTAGCTCCAGGGTTAAGCTGGAACAACCTGGGGCCTTCGGACCCAGGAAGCTCTTGACTGCACTAAGAGGACAGAGATTCAGGTGCAGATGAATGTGGGCTGCCCCCTGCCTGTGACTGGGAGGTCCCTGGAGTCTGCCCTCAGCAATAGTTGTGTAGACTTAGGGTCTGGGGATCCAGGAATAAGAAACAGACACCCCAGTGCCAGATGTGTCAGAGGAACAAGGTGGTTTGTGCAGAATCATGCAGACCAGATGAGCTTGGAGGGTATCTTCTCCCCTGTCCTGGTTAAAGTCCTTGCCAGTCCTCAGAGGGAAAAGCTGGAGCTCAGAAATCGCCGAGTACCTGTATCATTCATTCAATAAGTATTTGCCTGTATGTTTCAGAGCATGTATTACAGCAAAGTGTTTCCTATGGAGTGTGGCCTTGGTCATCATGCTCACCAAATCTTTTTGCTGTTATCGTAAAGTCAGGTGTGAAAGCTGCCCTTGGAAGGATGATAGACAGAAGGTATTACAGATGCATTTCTGGACCAAGGGGATTAGGAATTTGGCTGGGGTGTGGAGCCCTGGGTCCTGATCTTTAGACTCCAAGGTCTGGGCAGTCACTGGGCCCCAGGACTCCAAGATGGTGGGCAGAGGGAGAGAAGGTGTAAGAGAGAAAGAACTGCTTTCTCATCAGGGTTCCCCAGAGCCACCAGGGGTACTTATTCACCAAACAGAGATGCAGAAGGCCTGGGGTGGGTCCGGCCTCTGCATTTTGAGCAGGCTCCCCAGGAGATGCTTGTTTGAGAAAGGCTGCCTTTCCGAGCACCATCTTAACCAGGCACGGCTGTCCTAGGTGTGCCGCATGTCACAGAAGCACTGTGAAAGATGATAAATGTTGCACCAATTTGCATCCTGTAAATTGGTTGTGTTGTATCCTCCTGCCTTCCGTGCCATCTCTGGTCTACGGAGAACTACAGTGTCTGAGAATCCTTTTCTAAAGGGGCTTGACACGCTGCCAGGAGTCGCCGGAAACAAATACTTCACTCCTTCCCACGTTGTCCTGCTTGATGGCTGGAGAAATCTCTCATCTTACCCACTGGACCTTAGTGACAGACGCTGCTCCACAGCTTGCACCTAACAACCCGGTCTGGCCATTTTCTCCATGGTTCAGTCTCTACCTGCTCCCAGCTGTGGGTCAGAGAGCTGCGACCGCCAATGTGCAGGACAGCCGTCAAGAGCCTCGGTTAGCAAGAAGCAGGCCCCGCTTCCCCGGAGCCCAGAGATAGTGTGAGTGAAGTGGGCTCTGAAGTTCCTACTGGTGAGAGGTGGCTTTCTCACTTCAGCTTATAACACGTCTTGTGAAGAAGAGCAGGGCAGAGCCCCAACTGGGAGCTGAATGGGAGCTGTAGACACTGACATGTGGGCTGATGTCCCCTGCGGTGGCAGCAGAGGAGGGTCTTGTCAAAGGGAGTCTCCCTGCGGTTCTGTACCCAGCCACGTGTCCAGCCTGCTTTTCCCCCTTGACCTCCAGGGAACCTGAGCTCCACATCCTCCTGAACGTTTAAGACTTTCTGCCTGCCTTGCATCGTGACCCTGGCCTAGGCTGGGTGTTACAGACAGAATGTTTGTGTCCTCCCCAAATTCATATGCTGAAATTCTAACCCCAGTGTGATGGTACTAGGGAGGTGGGCGCCTGTGGGAGGTGATTAGGTCATAAGGGTGGAGCTCTTATAAACGGGATGAGTACAACGATAAGAAACTCCAGAGGGGTCCCTTGCCTCTTCCACCATGTGAGGACACAAGGGACAGAAACCTGTGAACCAGGATGCAGGCTCTCCCCACACATGGGATCTGCTGGCACCTTGACACTGGACTTCCCAGCCTCCAGAAATGGAGAAATACATTTCTTTTGTTAGAAGCTTCCCCATCTATGATGCTCTGTGAAAGCTGCCCAAACAGACTAAGTGAAACTGGAGTGAAACAGACTGAACTTGAGCAGATGGTGCAACTCGCTGAGACTCAGTGGCCACATGCACACGGCGAGGCTGCCCGCTCACGGCGAGGCATTTGTGGAGGAGGGTCATTGGGTTCCCTCTTTTTTGCCTTGCAACAGTTTATGCCATCTTATTTTTTGCCTGTGAGGACAGCACAAGCTTTTATTCATATCTGGGGTTCTTCATCGCACCTAGCTCAGAGCCTGGCATTGCATGAGAAACCAGTGGTCAGAGGGGAGATCGCAAACCCTTAAAGACTCAGTGGCTTCCCCTCCAGGTGGGGAGTGGGGCCAGGCCTGTGCTCACATCTGTGTGACCTGACTCTGTACTGGACCCATCTGTCTTGTGTCAAAAATGAAGCTCAGTTTCCTTCCCAGTTGTCAGTCTTTGAAAGCATCCTCTGTGCCAGTCACAGAGGGGTCCCTGCACACTGTGACCTCCCCCTGCCCTCCATCTTGGAGTCCTGGGGCCCAGTTGCTACCTGGACCTTGGAGTCATTTTCTAAAGGTCATTTTCATCACGAGGTCTTGGTTTTTTCCAGCTTTGAGCAAATAAAATTAAAACTGACTGGGTAATAGTACAATAATGACCAGGGCCTTCAAAAACATTTGGGGAACCGACTTAGTGTTTTTAACCAGTATTCTTAATTTTTGTAATGAGCCTAACTTGCTGTTTAGATTAAAATGCTATTTTCTCATGAGGCATAAATGCAGTATGTATGCAATTGAGCCCAAATAAAATTACCGTTTACATTTTCATCAAGTGGGGAATAAGCTGATGAGGACAGTTGAAATGCGATTCATGATTATGTAAATTAAGCTACCTTCAGGACACTAATATGTAGATAAATGAGACTTCCATTATTGTGAATCAAGATACCATTAACCTTGAAAATTATATGCAATTGTCACGAACATCTCTTAAAAAGTAAAAAAAAAAAAAAATTATAATCTCCAGTTATGTGGTTCTTTTTTTTCTTGAAAAAAAAAAAAAAAAAAACTTGTCCTAATTTTATTTTCTTATTAGCTTTATTAAGATATAGTTGACACGTAACATTGTGTAAGTTTAAAATGTACAATGTGAGGATTTAATACACATATATTGTGAAATGATTATTACAGGAGTGTTGTTAATACCTCTATCACCTGACGTAATTACCATTCTTCTTTTGTGTGTGTGGTGAGAAAAATCTTAAACATATTTAAAATTTACTCTCTTAGCAACTTTCTAGTGTATGATACAGTATTTACTGTTATCACCATGCTGTACATTAGATCCCCAGACCTTATTCATGTTATGAAAAAAGGGAAGTTTGTACCCTTCTACTGACATCTCATTTCCTCAACCCCCCAGCCCCTGGCCACCACCGTGCTAGGGCGTCTGAAAATTTCTGAGGCATTCTATGGATATGCCTGCTCCATGCTTCTTCCTCCTTCTTGTGGCAGAATTCTTACACTTGCGTGCCTTCTCTTGATCCTGCAACACATCAGACAGGGTGCTGGCATCCTCCCTTTTATTTTCCCAGAGGTAGAACTGACTCTCAAGTCTGTGGTGTCCCTGTGGACTGCAGATTTGGCTGGCCTTCTGTGCTAGCTCACCGACCATCTGCCGGAGCTCATTTTCACTGCCATCAGGGTGCACACAGCGCCAGCCCCAGGTTGGGGTTGCATGTGGGTGAGGCAGGTGGAGTGCTGGGAGTGCCCCTGGACCAGGTGGGTGGACCCTCGTCCCACGTGGTCCCAGTGGCTCGTGGGGAGGCTCCTTGATGGAGTCCAGAGTCCTTGCTCCTTTAATACCTTCTGAGGTTTGATCTGCTGTTTCACCATGCTCTTCCTGTCCTCCCATCGCGCAGCTCATGACAGTACTCTGCAGGGAGCCAGAGAAATGGGCTTCTTTGGCGATGTCCTGCACAGCTGGGAAAATCAAACACTCACTCACTCACCCGTTCTCATTTTCCGCTGTGGGACAAATCACAGGCCAGAAGGATCTCTCTTGGTACTGAGCTGTGTCACCTTGGGGGACCCCTCTCCACTGCATCCAGACTCGTATTTTTTTCTGCTGTGACAGTGGGCTAGAACTTCTCTGCTGGAAACCTGAACTTCCACGATGGATCTGTCCTCTGTGAGTGATTGTTCCTAGACGGTGTTCTCTAGGGGCTCCTGGGCTGCAGCCAACAGGGGCTGGAGCCAGTTTGCGGTCTGCTGCAGAGTCAGCAGGCAGGGCCCAGGTTTGTCTGCCCATCACCTAGCACACAGGTGGGCAGACTCTTTCCGTTCTGTGGTGTATGGTACTGGATCCCACAGCTCCCACACAGGCACTTTTGTCCATCAGTGGGCACCGAATTGTTGCTCTGGGCGGACACAAGCGAAGGACATCTTATTCAACCATGGTGCTGGAGTCTTGCAGTTCTCTCTGTGGGCCCTTAGGCCAGGTTGCCTGAAGATTCAGCTCTGAATACAGAAGGTCTCAGGCTTCTAATCACCATCAGGGCCTTTGTACTGACTTAGGGCTCTGCATTGAACTCAAACAAATGAGGTTGGCGCTTCCTGGGTCCCTTCATATGTGTATTTTTCCCTGGATAAATTAATTCCCCAACACTCCACTCCCAAGTGTCTGTTGTTGAGAGTAGTACGATGTGTCGAGGAGGAAGGAGACCTGGTTAGAGTTCTGATTCGGTTACTACATGGATAGATAACCATACATCTAGCCTAGTCTTTCTTGGGTCTCAGCTCTGTCATCTGTAAAGTAGGGAGGATAAGACAGGTTGTGTGTCAGGATTCTTCGACTATAAGCGGCAGATTCTGAATGTAGCTAACTTGAGCTGGAAAGGACTTTGTTGGGAGGATATGGGTGGGGAATTTAGAAAAACAAAGGAAAAACTGAAGAAACTTCGCTGAAAGAATAGAAATCATGGCACCCTTGGGGACTTAGTCAGCAGATTTCAGGCTGCCTCTGCTGAGATGAATGGACAGAACAGTTTGTTTTAAATCATTGTTAAACAGTTTGTTTAAATCACTCTGCTCAGGATATACATGTGTGGGAGGGTGAGTCAGGTTGGCCTCATTTGGGCCAGGTGTCCACCTCCGGCCTGGAGGAGGGGACTTGTTGACACCACTAAGATGGAGTGTGGTAGGTGAGAGGAAAGCAACAGCCGCCTGCAGCCTTTCCTTATCCATTACTGAGTGTCTGTGGCAAGGGGCAGAGCCAGAAGGTGAATCCAGAGCTTCTGACCCTGCCCTCTGGCTCCTTTCATCTGCATTCAGTGGCCACTGCAGATGGAAGCAGACAGTGTGGGGGTCCAGCGATCAGAGTTGGGGGTAACGTAGGGGCTGAGACTCAGCATCCCAACAGACCAGAAAAAGGAGCTGGCCTGAGAACACCCAGAACGCTGGTTGCTTCCTGGTCTGTTGACCTTGGAGGGACTTGGATGACCTCTGTCTGAGCCAGGGTGGGTGGGGCCTGACTGCTCCGTGCAGCTAAGGGGATCTAGTTGTGTTGGGGTGTGGTGGTAGGGGTGCATAACCTCAGGGTGCCCCCCCCACCCCCAGCTCAGCACTTGGATTAGCACTGCTCAACTTTGTCTATGCGTGAGTGTCACCCAGGGAGCTTTTAAGACTCCCCCATGCCTTGGCTACACATCAGAACCTGAGTATCTGGTGGAGGCCAATGTTTAAAGGCTCCCAGGTGATTCTTTGGTGCAACTGGGGCTGGGAGTTCTGCTTCTGGGCTGCAGTCACGCAGCTGTAAATGTTGGCTGAGAATCTCCTGTTGCTCAGGATTTGCTGTCTGGGTGGCTGACTGAGTCCCTGCATCTTAACCTGATCTGTGGTGCACGGGGATAGTGTGGAGAAATCTCAGATTTGGGGAGCTGGCTGGAGGCAGAATGCAGGCCTTCTTGGCCCTGTTCTCAAATCTCGGAGGACCTCTTTTTAACTCTCTCAAACCCTAGTCTTTGGCTTTGGAATTAAGAGCCAGCACCACCCATCTGAATGCAGGGGGTAAGGGGGAAAATTGTAGGATGAAAATAAAAACCCATGTCTCCAAGAGCTGTTGTGACACATGAGATTCTAAATACAGGTTAAAGGGACCAGAATGTCTTCTATCAATGTGGGGCCAGTCTCAACCTGTGACAACCTTGCCGTCCTAGCTAAGGGGACATCAATTAGGCTCTTGGGGCAGGACAGTGAAGAGGTGAGGTGGCGTGGGAGGGGTGAGAGAGTGTGGAGGGAGGGGTCACAGTGCTTACCCTCCCTGGTACTTCGGGCAGTGTTGGCATTTCCATTTGGTCACAGAGGCAAGTGTCCACATAATGTGTGGGGCCCAGTACAAAATGGAAATGGGAGAACCCTTATAAAAAATTATAGGGAATCACAAGATGGTGATTTGTTGTTTAGTCTCTAAGTCGTCTGACTCTTTAGCAACCCCATGAACTTTAGCCTGCCAGGCTCCTCTTTCCGTGGGTTTCTCAAGCAAGACTACTGGAGTGGGCTGCCATGCCCTCCTCCAGGGGATCTTCCGAACCACAAGATGGGGCTTCCCAGGTGGCTCAGTGGTAGACAGTCCACCTGCCAATGCAGGAGACATGGGTTCGATCCCTGAATCAGGAAGATCCCTGGAGAAGGGACTGGCTACCCACTCGCGTATTCTTGCCTGGAGGAGAATCCCATGGGCAGAGAGGAGCCGGGGGGCTATAGTCCACGGGGTTGCAGAAGAGATGGACATGACTGAGTGACTAAACAGCAAGATGGTGATTGCAGAGCATAAACAAAGTGCGGGGCCCTATGAGATGGCACAGGTCAGCCCCACACCCGTGAAGCTGGTCCTGCCTGCTACTCTGGAGTTTCATAGGCCCCAGGACTTAGGAGGGAGAGAGAGCCACGTCCAGATGGGGTTGAGACTGGGGAAGCACCCTAGCCGTAAGTTCACTCCCGGGAGGAACCCTTGCCTGGGTCCAGCCCAAGGAGGACCATTGAATGGGTGTGGGGGCAAGCAGCAGGATATTTCAGACCTCGTCCACGGGGTCAGTTCTGTGGAAGGAAGCTCTGACCAGGATGGGGAGTGAGAGCTGTGGAGAGATGGTGGGGCGTGTGTGTGGTGATACGCATCACTGCCCCAACCCCAGCCGTAGGCAGCCTTAGTGATCAAGTGCTACTGATCTTCCCAGATGGGCATCTTCCACCAGTGCCTTTCACATCCCCTGGGGATCTTGTTAGAAAGCAGAGTCTGTCTTCGTAGGTCAAGAAGGGAACTCAAAATCCTTCATTGGCACCAAACCCCAGGTGATGGTGTTGCTGTGGGTCTGTAGACTACATTTCAGGTGTGGAATTCCTGCTGGATCTTTCCTTCTAATCCCCGGTTCCTGCTGTCTTACTGGCTTTCCTGGGAACATTTCCTACAAAATCACTTTGTTCCAAATCCTCATCTTAGAGTCTGCTTGGAACCTATGCTATGACATTCATGGATTCATGAGGTAGATAATGCCATCACCAGTTTGCAGATCAGAAAACTGAAATCCTGAGAAGAGAAGTCACTGGTACAAGGTCCCGCAGCCGGTGAGAGGCAGAGAGGGGCCTCCATTCAGGTCTGCTGGACACCCAGGCCCACTCTTCTCTCCCCTTGTTAGGCGATTCTCCCTTGGCCATGCCCAGCATCTTGCTTCATTGTGTTCAGGTTTGGAAACCAGTTGGGAGCAGCTACAGGCCACCCCTTCTCCCCCTTCTCAGTCAAGCCTCTAGACCTGGAACCCTCTGTGCTGTGAAAATGCACCAAGATCTAATTGCAGCGCCAGCCCCGGGATTCCAGTCCTCCACTTGACACGAAGCACCTCTCAGGGCGCCATTTCTCTCTTATTTCGGCCATAAGACAGTTAAGCAGCCGGTTCTCCAGAAGTCATTAAATACGGCAGAATGTCGGGATCAATGGAAAGCTCTTCTGTCCTTTCCCCCATGCGGAGACCGAGCGGAGGTCAGGCGTTGTGTTCTCAAAGGGCTCCCTCAGCCCTGCCACCCAATGGCTGGGAGGCGGCGCGGGGCTGCATGACATCCTGTCACCCTGAAACAGCTCTTTTTGTTCCCGGATGAGATACTTACGGCAGATGAAACGGTATCGACCTGCTTGTAATGGTAAACACCACCCCAGCTGCCTTCATAACTGTGACTGCCTCCAAGATGCAAAGAAAAGGGACACATGTTTACTTTCTGTTTTGGAGGAAGCATGCCCATTTCCTAAAAGCTCATTTTAACCTCAGACACTGAAAAGCAAAGCGTTTGTGGGGTGCCTGGCTGCCCCTCCCAGCCAGACTTCAGTGCAAGATGTCCTAAAGCTGGCTTCTATGGCTGGGGTCCTTCCGCAGGGTAGGGGGCGTTTTGGAGTTAATGCTTAACAAAAAATGAACAAGTATTTTGGTGGAAATAATAAATATGACTGCAAGTGGGTACAGCAGTGGGAGGGGAAGGGGGCCAGGGTACTAAGGAGAGGTGGGAGGAGGCCTGGGTGCCTTGCCCTCCTTACCCAGGCTGCTGCTGCTGCTGAGTCACTTCAGTCGTGTCCGACTCTGTGCGACCCCATAGACGGCAGCCCACCAGGCTCCCCCGTCCCTGGGATTTTCCAGGCATGAACACTGGAGTGGGTTGCTATTTCCTTCTCCAATACATGAAAGTGAAAAGTGAAAGTGAAGTCGCTCAGTCTGTCCAACTCCTAGGGACCCCATGGACTGCAGCCCACCAGGCTCCTCTGTCCATGGGATTTTCCAGGCAAGAGTACTGGAGTGGGGTGCCAGTGCCTTCTCCCCTTACCCAGGGAGACCTCAGTTTATTGCCTCATTTTAATGTGCTTTGAAGATAGGGCAGGTTTTTTTTCTTACCAATTGAAAGTTTGTGGCAACCCTGCATAGAGCAAGTCTGTCAGCACCATTTTCCCAAAGTGTTCACTTCCTGTCTGTCACATTTTCGAAATTCTTGCAATTTTCAAACTTTTTCATTGTTATTAATATTTGCTGTGGTGATCTGTTGGTCAGTGATCTTTGTTGTGGCTATTCAAAAAAATGATGACTTGCTGAAGGTTCAGATGATGGTTAGTGTTTTTTAGCCATTTAGTATTTTAAAATTAAGGTATGTATATATTTTTTTAGACTTGATGCTGTTGCACACTTAATAGACTGTAGTATAAGCATAACTTTTATGTGCACTGGGAAACCAAAGCATTTGTGTGACTTATTTTTTTTCTTCAATATTTGCTTTACTGCAGTGGTTTGAAACTGAACCCCCAAATCTCCAAGGTCTGTCTTACAAAGAACCACACTGCACAGAAGTGTCGCTTGCTCCCCTCTCTGTCTGAGGGTCACTTCTTGTTGTTGTTCAGTCACTCAGACATGTTGGACTCTTTGCGACCGACCCCATGGATTGCAGCAAGCCAGGCTCATCTGTCTTTCGCCACCTCCTGGAGTTTCACTTCTTGGTCATCTTCTTTTAAGTGAGGAGCAGGGGCTCTGGGAGGAAGTGACTTTCCTTTAAATCTCAGGTCTGCCCCTGCGTGCTAAGTGACCTGAGCACGTTCCCTCCTCTCCCCCACTGGTTGTCTCCTCATCTGCACTGGGCTCATGCAGCTGTGCACAGATCACTGTGGACAGAAGAGTGAGTCCTGAGTCAGTGTGTGACACGCCTGTGGCAGTGCATGCTGCCAATCTGTAGCTTCCAAGGTAGGAGCGCCTTCAGGGAAGGGGTGGTCCGCAGAGCTAGGTCCGGATGGTGGGTCAGAGTTACCCAGTGAGTGGGGATGGGGGCTGTTCTCTGTAAAGTGCATGAGTCCATCATCTGGCACCTGGCCCTCCACCCCATTTGTATTTTTAGTTTATATTTTACTTAAGGAGCCAGCAGTGCTCTGGATCAGATGGCAGCTCAGGCTGTTGGTTCCTTCCTTGAACCCAATCCATGACATGCCAGCAGAAGAAGGTGGAGGCTGATGGATCTTAGAACTGCTCTCAGCTACTGATGTGAAGCCTGTGAGACCCTTCAATAAGCAGAAGAGGGTTGGGTCCTAGCATGGGATGACCTGGTGCCTTAGAGTAGGAACAAGAGGTGGAAGGAGAGGTGAATCCTTTCAGTATCACTCCAGTGACCCCCAGTGGGGGAATCTGGGTTTTCCATCCCTGCAGCTTAAGGCTCTTCTGGAGCTCAGGTCCTGGTTCCCACGGGCACAGGAAGGGATCCTGTGAAGGCCTGGTCATATTGGGCCTCTCACGCAGGTATACCAGCAGCTCAAGAGAGGAGAGTAATGCTGGTAGGAGAATAACAGGGAGCGCGTGTTGCTGCTCCGTGATGGGGCAGGAGAGGTATGTCTGGGATGCAGCAGACACCCCAGGGTACCAAGTGAACAAGTAATAATAGGTGTGGTACCCAGGGAGGGCATGGTACCCAGAAGTCTCAGATCCTTTGAAATGAAGGAGTGGCAGGAGCCTAGACCAGTGGAAGAGCTGGCCAAGGGTGTGTGAGAAAAAGCGCTGGGAGTATGTTAGCTTCCTGTGTGCTCGGTTGCCCAGTCACGGCCGACTCTGCGACCCCATGGGCTGTAGCCCACCAGGCTCCTCTGTTCATGGAAAGTTTCTAGGCAAGAAAACTAGAGTGGGTTGCCATTTCCTACTCTAGGGGATCTTTATGACCCAGGATCAAACCCACATCTCTTGTGGCCCCTGCATTGGCAGGTGGATCCCTTTCCCCTGCGCCACCTGGGAAGCTCTATAGTAGCTTCCTAGGCCATAACAAGTTACCACAGACCAAGTAGCTTACACAACAGAAATGTATACAGTTCTGAAACATAAAAGTTCAAGATGAAGCTATCGAGAGCTTGTGGATGGCCTTCTTCTATCTTCACGTGGTCTTTCTTCTGTATCCGTCTGTGTCCAAATTTCCTTTCCCTTTAAGGACCCCGGATTGGATTGGGGTTCATGCTAATGACTTCATTTTACCTTACTTACCCTTTTAAAGGCTCTGCTGCTACAAACAGTCACATTCTGAGGTACTAGGGGTTTGGATTTCATCACATGAATTATTTGGGGACAGAATCTATCCCATAACAAGGAGGTTCATGATGAGTGTCAAAACCTCAGGACCAACTGCTCCAGTAGGATCTGTGACCTATCCCACTACATCCGTCTATTGTTTGTTTATTTATTTATAAAAGAAACTGTGACCAGTCACTGTTACCAACCTGGATTCTTGGATGTTTTAATCAGTAGAAATGGACAAGAGGCCAGATGAGAAATTCAGGCAAGGCTTTACTGAGATTCTTGCTGCAGCCCAAGGAAGTGAGAACAAGTAGCAGATGCCCTTGCTGGCTCCCCAAGGTCGGGGGTTTGGAGCTGGTTCCTTAAATGGGGTGAGGGTAGGGGCAGATTGGTGGGTCAAGCTGCAGGGGTGTCTTGGGTGGTCTGCCAACCCTGTTGGTGGTGCTGTGTGCAGGCATCATGTGAAGTACCCTGCTTTTGCTCCCAGAACCTCAGAAATGGCAGTTGGGTATTGGCCTTTTTTTGTATCTTTTTGTTCACACTTTATCCCACCTGTGCATGCATGCAAGTTATTTTTAGTCCCTTATAGTTTCTTTGTATTCTGTTGTTCATGTTTGGAAGGTGCAAGTACTCTGAGAAAGGGTCCCAGGTCCAAGCTCCTTTCATCACCACCTTGAAAAAATCAGTGACAGAACAGAATGAACTCCACATGGTGCAGAACTGGGTCTGAGCAGTACCTGGGGTGGGCTGGACTCTCAGAGCCCTGCCTGTGTTCCCTGGGCACTCACTGTTCTTGGGCACATGGACGGCTGCCCACTGCAAGCACCTGTGATACCTTCCCAAGGGCTTCCTCTGGTATCTCTGCTTGTGCTTAGGACAGGCAGGAAGTGCTGGGAGTGATGCCCCCAGGGTGGGCCCTGAACTAGTGAAGGAGGAGTTGGAGGTTAGATAAACTCGCTTCTTCATGCTTCATCCAGGATGGAGGTAGGGACCCTAATGTGTGTGCTATGCTTTTTCCCAGAGGTCGTTAGTGAGATGGAGCCCCAGTAACCCACAGTGTAACTTGCTTATTCATGTATCCTGTATTGGCTTGCTTGCCCCCCTTCCTGTCTCACTTCCCTGCTCTCTTACTGTACCTTTTGGGATCACTTCCCAAACAAATTACTTGCGTTTATATTCTGTGCCAAGGTTTGCTTCTGGGGGAACCTCCGTGAAGACGGGAAGAGGAATGGAACCCCATTTGAGTGCCTACTGTGGGCTAGGAATTGTGCCAGGCTGTTCGCATCCTCATGTCTTTTAATCCCATGAGGCTGGATTTATCATTCTCATTTTAACACACGAGGAAACTAAGGCTGAATGATTTCCTGAGGTCCCAGCACCCCGTCCTGAAGTGGTGGAGCCAGGGTTTGCTTCTAATGATGTGGCCATTCCAGTTCCGAAGGACAGGGTGCTGACTATGCTGGGCCTAGCACCCAGGAGCCCTGGGTTCAAGCTTCAGGCACAGCAGTTACTTGGACAAGTAACTTCCCTGCTCTGGGCCTCAGTTTCCCTATTTGTGAAATAGAAGAATAGGGTCAGAACATTTCTGAAAGCCCGTTTGGCTCTTGAAATCTAGGCTGGGAGTCAATCAGCCCCATCCTACCCAGGTCTCACCTGTGACTTGTAAGGTGGGATCTTGGAGGCTGTTCTGGAGGGTTTAACCTCTTAACTGATCTCTTACTGAGGTTTATTGACAGGCGGATGTTTAAGGATTATATGGATTATCTCCCTGCACTAAGACAGAAAACATAATTCTCCTAGTGTCTTTTGATTCTAGGAAAAGCAAATTTCTTGCCTGCTTTGAAATGTCATGGGGGGAAAGTTGTTGGAATTCATTGATAAAACTGTAATCTTTCCCCATGTATTTCCCACGAATGTCATAGAAGTCTTTCTACCAGACAGTTTCTATAGATTTAATGAAGAGAATGGAGCAGGTAGGATGGAGGATGGCAGCAGATTAATGGTTGCTTAAAAGATTATGCATGGGTGGCAGCTGATGATGGATGGGAAGTTGGCACATAAATGCTAAGGGCTTTCTGTGAACCAGCACCACTCTAAACATGAAACACGCAGGACTTGGATGAATCCTCTCATTTCTGAGATAATTCTGAGAACTATTTCCATTTTTGAGATGAGAGAATTTAGGTTCAGAGAGGTTAAGCGGTCAGAAAAAGGTCACACAGCCAGCCAACTAATGGCAGAGTTGTAAGTTAGACTCAAACGTGGTCTTGAAGAGTGAAGGCTTTGGAGCAGGAAAGTGGCTTGGATTTGAGTCTTTCATCCACTGGCTCATCATCATGTACTCCTCAGCAGGTCACCTGGCCTCTTTGAGTCTCAACTTCTTCATCTCAAAAGTGAGAATAACACCATTAACGGGATATTGGGTATGCTGTTAACACAGTTCTAGGCGTATGCAAAGTGCTCAGTGTATCACTGTGACATTATTCTGTTTCTTCCCCGCAGGGTTTCTCTGCTCTTAACCTTCTCACCCCACTCCCCTGCCCACCAGTAAGGTGATTCTGGCTGCCTGGTATTTCCCGGTGGGTCATTGGCACCTGGAGGCAAGACCTTTATCTTACCCCTGCTGGCATCTCCTGCCTGTGTCATTTGCAATCACAGAATGGTGTACAGACAGTTACCTGCACTGGATTCTGTTTTTTCTTGATGACTTTATTTTCTTTACTATTTTTCCATCCTCAGGGCATCTTTGTCCTGTTCTGGAATGGTCAGTGATGTCTGCTGGTCTCAGTAATTTAGGATCCTGTAACTATTCACTGCCATCCATGCCATCCATACAGTAACTGCTCCCAGTACACATCTCTACTCTCTCTCTACTGGAGTCATTGCCCAGATCACACCACCTCTGACCCTCGCTTAGGAGCCTGGGCATGACGGTCAGAAGGTTATTGGCAAACATTTCTTCACCCACTTGCCATGGTTCCTAAGACCCCATCATTAGAAAGTTACTTGTTTGGTTAAAGGTAAGGTGTCTGCTGTTAAAATGCAACTATCAGTAGAATATGCAAACCAAGTTCTATTACCCATCCACACCTCAGCAAGGAATGCCTTTAAGGAGAGGGCCCTGGAGTTGGTCAACACTGGTGGTTCCGAAGTTCTTCCTGGTGAGTGAGGAAATCTCAGTTGAGTTCACAGCCTCACCCCTGACCCTTTGGTGCAGTTGCCAGGCACATCTGGGGACTCAGAGCAGTATCAGAGACCACATGTACAGAGGGTGCAATTAAAGAGGGAGAAATAAAACCAAACATAGCCCCAAACTCAGAAGACTCCGGGCCTCACCCCACCTCCCACCCAGTATTTACTGCAGAGCTTGACAGGCAAATATGAGAACCTCTTTGAAACCGACAGATATTCTGTTCAGAGAGAAACAGTGCAAGGGAAGCAACAAGGAACAGATTGCTACCCACGGGGACTCTAAAAACCAACCATCTAAGACTCCTTTCCAGGATAGGGCCCACACTCATGAGAAACTGCTGATTGTGGAATCAGAACTGAGCAAGAGAGGACAGCAGAGATGCAGGAGAATGAAGTCTAGATAAAAGTAGGAGGAAGGAACAGGGCCACAAAGTCTCAGAAAGCAAGCCACGTACTTTTGAACACTACACACAACAGTAGATGAAAGATCCCTAGGAAGTTAATATTTCTAGCTTCTGAACAATGCCCCCTAAAAGTTCAGGAAAATTATTTTCACCTAAATAGAGCCATAGAAAAGAATCAAGATGAAATCCAAGACAAAGTTGTTATGAGAAAGCAAGAGAATAAGGAGCAGAATAACATTTCCTGGGCTTCCTTGGTGGCTCGGTGATGAAGACTCCGCCTGCTGATATAGGAGATGCTGGTTTGATCCCTGATCTGGGGAGATCCCGTGGGCCACAACTGTTGAGCCTGTGCTCTGGAGCCTGGGGACCACAACTACCAAAGTCCACATGCCCCAGAGCCCATGCTCTGCAATAAGAGAAGCCGCCACAGTGAGAAGCTGGAGCACTGCAACAAAGATGAGCCTCCACTCACAGGAACTGGAGAAATGCCCACGCAGCACAGAAGACCCCAAAATAAATAAATAAAAATTTATTTTTTTAAAAAAAGAAGAGTAACATTTCCTCAGCCAAAGAGACATGCCATAAAGCAGAACAAAAGTGTATTACTTTCTATTTCAAGTGAATAAAAGACATTATGATACAAGATACGATTAGAAAAACAGATCCAAAGTGAGAGAAGTCAGGAAAGAATTAGAAATAAAAAGAAATAAAGACTAAACGGTAAGGAACAGAAAATAATATAAACATCTTAATAGAAATAGAAGGTGAAAGAAGAAAAAAAAATCAAAGAGAAAGGAAAATAGGAAAGGAAAAGGATTCAGGAGAGGTAAGTATTGAAGATAAGCAGAGGCAATCCAACACAGGAACAAGAAAGAAGGAAACCACCATGAAATACTCAGCCATAAGCAGGAGTGAAATAGTGCCATTTTTCAGAGATATGGATGGACCTGGAGATTGTCATACAGCGTAAAGTAAGTCAGAAAGAGGAAAACAGATATTGTATAATATTGCTTATATGTGGAGTCTAGGAAAATGTGATGTGGATGAACTTATTTGCAAAGCAGAAGTAAATCACAGGTGTGGAGAACAAATTTATGGTTACCAAGTAGGGGAGAGGGGGCGGGATGAATTGGGAGATTGGGATTGACATATATACACTATTATGGATAAAATAGATTAAAAAAATGTGATGCTTACAAAAAAAAGAAAAAAGAAAACCAAGGCTAAAGCACAGAAAAGACCTCTAAAAGCGTAATTCAAGAAAACTTTACTGGAAAAAATATGATTTAAAATTAAAGATTGAAAATATGCTTCATATTTTCTATCCCTGGGAATATTGAAGCAAAACAGTGAATTCTAAGACATTTTCTAGTAAAATTACTGGACCATAAAGAAAAGAAAAATCTGTGGGTATCCAGGCCCAAAGACCTAGTGATTTCAAGGGAAATGGAGTTAGAGCATCATCAGAATTTTGGAAATTGATACTTCATTTTTCAGGAGAAAATGGATTAACATACTTAACGTAGTTGAGGAAGGAATGTGTGAGCCAAGGAGTTTGTGTTCACCAACTCTGACAATCAAGTAAAAAAGGGAACAAACTATTATCAGTATGCAAGAACTCAGGAAATTTAATTACTCTGAGACTTTAAAGAGGCCTCTACTAGCCACAGAGCTTCAGACTGCCCAGTTAGCGAGGAAGACAGTAATGTAAGGAATTGTGGTAAGCTCTAAGTATAGGATTACTTGCAGAACTAACAAACAATAAAAATACAAGATTAACAGGAGAGAGACTAGTCTGTGCTAAATGCTAAATGCTCTGACAGTATAAATAGATTGTAGTTATAAAAGTGTGAGGAGAATAAGAAGATTAAATTTAAAAAAATTACCTTATTGCGTTCAGAAAACTTTTATTGAAGTAAGGTTGACTTACCATGTTGTGTTAATTTCTTTTGTATAGCAAAGTGACTCAATTATGCCTATGTATGTTCTTTTTCATATTGTTTTCCATTATGGCTTGTCACAGGGTATTAAATGTAGTTTCCTGTGATATACAGTAAGGCCATGTTGTTTATCCATCCTATATATAAAAGCTTGCCTCTGCCAAACCCAAGCTCCTATTCCTTCTCTCCCCTACCTCCCCTTCCACTTGGCAGCCACAAGTCTTTATATCTGTGAATCTGTTTTTGTTGCATAGATATGTTGATTTGTATTGTATTTCAGATTCCATATATAAGTGATACCATATGGTATTTGTCTTTCTTTTTTTGACTTACTTTGCTTAGTATGATAATCTCTAGGGCCATCCACGTTGCTGCAAACGGCATTATTCCATTCTTTCTGATGACTCAGTAGTATTCCATTGTATATATGTACCACATCTTTATCCACTCATCTGTTTATAGACATGTAGGGTGTTTCCATGTTTTGGCTATTGTAAATCGTGTTGCTGTGAACATAGAGATACATTATCTTTTCAAATTATACTTTTGTCTGGATGTAGGTGGAGGAGTGGGATTTCTGGGTCACATAGCAACTCTATTTTTAGTATTTTGAGGAACCTCTGTACTCTTTTCCATAGTGGCTGCATTGGAAAAGATTCTTTTTTAACTTTCAATAACCATATTGGTAATGATAGTATTAATATTGTTACTCTGAAATTATTATATATGTAGTATGTGGTAAAACAAAAAAGTAATCATAAGATATTCAAATTCTATCATCTCCTGAGTCTTGAGAATCATTATTTGTTAGAAGAACACATAGCTATAATGTAAAAGTGGTTGTGTGCAAACCCCACAGTCTTGAATTCAAACAAGAAGTGCCACTCAGTATATATTCATGTTTTGAACATCAGTTCATCTCACTTTTAGTAGTTAGGATGAGATTTAACTCATCCTTTCTCTTGGCTGAAGAATGTTCCATTATATAGTTTTACCATAATGTATTTGAATATATATAAATAAATAAATATATATATATATTTCTTTTCCAAATTTTACTATTACAAATCATGTGGCAGTGTATCTTTGTGATATGAAAGAATACTTTTCAATGAGAAATTACTAGAAATAGAATGTAAGGTCAAGGACTATGATCTTTGAAGTATATTATATAACTGCCTTCTAAGAAGGGTGTATCAATTTTAATTTCTACTAATGGATGAGAATACTGTTTTCTTACAATCTAATAACCTGTTTTCAGTCTAATGGGGAAAACATTGCTTTGATGTATTTATTCGATCATAAAATGATTTGATCAATAATGAAAGTCCTTTTTACAAGTTTATTGGCCTTTTCTCTTTCTTATTTTGTAAACTGCCTGCTTAAAATTTGGCTCATTTAAAGTTGAATCCTCTTTATTGTTTATTTGTAGGCACTTTCAACGTATTATGGGTGTTTATACTCTTTCAGTTGTACATTTTGTAATTATTTTTCCTTAACCTGGCACTAACTTTAATATGAGAGACTTAAAGTTTTTATGTAGCCAGACTTGCCATCCCTCCTTTAGTGACTCCTGAATTTTCTGTAACATTTTTTAAAAAGGTCTACTTTACCTTCAAGTCATAATAATTTTCTTATATTTTCTTCTAGTGGTTTCACATTTCTTTATTTAACATTTCGATTTTTAATCACTGAAATTTTCTTATGTGTGGAGTGAAACAGGAATGTATGTATCCTATCTATAAATCATCTATCTATCAGTCTGCCCAACAGACAGGCGATTTTTCAACAACCTTTAGAAAATAGTATTTTCCCTGTTGACTTGAGGAGCCACTTTCTACTCACTAAGTTATATATAATAAGTGTTCTTTGTCCTTCATTCTGTTACACTGATCAATGCCTGTTTCTTTGCTGGTACCATACTCTTTTTTTTTTTTTTTCCCTTAAGGATGAGGGACAAGAAGAGTTTGTGGATTTTTTTACTGCTCACATATGTAAATGGGCCAAGACAACATAGACCTTGTTATACCAACAATCTGCTCTATCGATCTTAGGGTCCTCTTTCAGCTCATCCCTCTGACTTTTTGGATCCCTTTCTTGGCTTCCTGGGTCCCCTTAGTCTCTGGGTCTTAGTTACCTGCTAAGGGCTGTTTAAAGTATGACCCTGACAAAATCTGTACCAAACTGAATAATTCTAGATAATATAAATTTCAACATTTGGAACTGGCTTTCAACTTCCCTGCAGTGTTATTCTTTCAAATATGTCTTCACTGTTCTTTCACATTTGCTTCCCATGTGACCTTAATGATCAATTTGTTAAATTAAAATCACAATTTGGATTCTGATTGAAGTTGCACTATATTAACACATTATTTTGGTGAAGAGGAAAGAAATATACAGTGTGTGTTCACATCCAAGGATATCATTTCTCACTCTAGATCTTTTGAAAATGCCATTTAGTACACTTTCATAGACAGTGCTTATATTTTTCTTGTTAAATGTATTTTTAGATGCAATATAATTGCTGTGGATATTTTGAATGTGGTTCTGCTTTCCACTGTATTTTTCAGTGTATTTTACAACTGATATCTGCTTACATAAAGTTAAGCTTCCACATTTAAAAATATTTCCCCCCAGAAAGCAAGAGGGAGAGTCTGTTCTTGTGGAGCTCTTAAGGGACAGGACAGCTGGGCTGGGACTGGGAGAGTCATATATGATTTTGTTCCCTTCTTCTGCATTTGAGGGCTGGCTCTGTTACAAGGTGAGCCTCATTCCTGGGTGGATTTTTCCACTGCTTGAGCCTTGTATATCACTGAGTCAGCACATCAGCTCACTCAGTGACCTTCCCGGATGTCCAGACACCTGAGAGATTTATAACAAATTGCTACTCCTCCCTTTCCCAAGCCTCCCCTCCTGTGCTCAGAGATGAGCATTCATGGTGGGCCAGAATGGTATCTATTTGCATCACAGAACTCAACATTTTATGTGGACTATAGTCTCCCTTGATAAAACTTCTAAGTATACTTCATAGCAGGAGAGTTTAGACACTTCCTGTAAAATTAGATATTTTCAGGAGTTCTGGGGTAGAGAATATACCAGCTTATTATATCCCATGTTGCTAATTCCCTGTGGAAATTGGTACAAAATTGCACTGACATGGGCAGGACCAGACCTTAGGCGGTGAGTGAAGACACTGGGGTCAGTGTTTTTCAAGCCTGCGTATGCATATACTTCTATGGGGCTGGATTTTGGGTAGGCTCCCTGGATTTGGGGTAGGCTCCCTGGATTTGGGGTAGGCTCCCTGGCTTTAGGGCAGTCTCAGCACCCAGCAGGATTGAAATCACGTGCAAAGCCTTCACAATTAATATTGAAAACTGTCTGACTAGTTGTACAGTTTGATTTAATGGGATGTCTGATGAGTGACACATGGTTGTTTGTTGACTAAAGATATCTTGAAGACCTTTGAGAAAACCAGGGGAGACCTCTCTCGTGTCGCATCTCAAGAACAGCTGCGCCCTGCCCTGGGTGCACATAATTGCTGAAGCCAACTGGGGAGAGCTGGAAGTGTTGATGCTGTCATATTAATTTGCTCTGTGAATCAACACATGAACTTGACAGCGCTCTAAAATCTTTATCATTGTGCATTTATCTTTTGTAGTCCAAAAGAGCCTTATCTGACTTAGACCCAAAGCAACTTATATTCATTAAACAAATGTTTATTGAGCATTGACAGGTGATGAAGATGGGTACTAGCAGGGTCTGGGACCCGTCTTCAAGGAGCTCACTGTCTCATGGGGAAATAGACGTATAAGCAAGACATTGCAACTTAGTGTGATGAGGGCAGTGATAAAATTAGGCATCCAGGTTGTGTTGCCACAAAGATTCATTCATTTTTCATTCATTCATTTATTCATTTCATAGAAACAAAGATCTGCCAAGATAGAGGGGTGGCCTCTACAGACATAGGACACAATGGTTACTTCAGGGAGATCAGTTGAGGAGCAGGAAACAGACATATAAACAGATCATAAGTAAATATAAGCTATGGCAATCTGTAGAGGGTATGGTGGGGCAGGCCAGAACAGGGAGAGGTCAACTCATGTAGGAGAATCAAGGAAGGCTTGTAGTGAAGTGGTGCTTGAGCTAATTCTTGAAAGATGGTCAGGTGTTTATATCCCAGGCAGTTAAAGAAGAACAGTCAATGATGGGAATGCCATGTGCTAAAGGGCCCTTGTTTGGGGGTGGGGGGCGGGTGGTGCAGAGAGAACCGATTGTTCAGGACAGGAAGTAGTGTGGTGTGTACTGAGCATGGCTGTGGTGAGGGGGTGACCTGAGAATCAGGTGGAGGTCGGTCACATCATGAATGGTCTTAAATGGTCAGGGAGTCGAATGTTTTCCCCACACCTTGTACACGCTCAAGTCCCAGCTTGGCTCTTCCTCAGCTTCCTCCCTTTAGAAATGTCAGCTTTAATTGTTTCCATGATATAAAACACAGTGCAAAAACTCAGGCTTGAGAATGCCATGCACATGAAATAGTAAGCTTTGAATTAAGTTTGATCACCTGTTTATGAGTTTTCTGGCTTGATTATCTGTTCACTTTCTTTTTTTAAAAAATCAGGCCTCACCTTAGAACTAGAGAAGCAAGCTGCATAATCACAAGATACTCTGTCCTCTCTGCACTGGGTGATTCCATTCTGGATAAAGTATGAGGAGTACTAGTCCCCTAAAAGAGCCAGATCAGTCTGACTTCAAAATTTCTCCTCTTTTTGAGACCATGTATTGCTCTGTTTTTTGGTTATCTACTGGGTTTATTCCTAAATATCATGAGCAGTTTTGACCAGGGATAATGGCTCTGTCCTCAGAGGGTGCATATGGTGTGAGTTTTGGGTTTAATATGCTGATATGCTTTGTATCAGGGCTTCCCTGATAGCTAAGTTGGTAAAGAATCTGCCTGCAATGCAAGAGACCCGGGTTTGATTCCTGGGTCAGGAAGATCAACTGGAGAAGGGATAGGCTACCCACTCCAGTATTCTTGGGCTTCCCTTGTGGCTCAGCTGGTAAAGAATCAGCCTGCAGTGCGGGAGACCTGGGTTCGACTCCTGGGCTGGGAAGACCCCCTGGAAAAGGGCAAGGCTACCCACTCCACTCTGGCCTGGAGAATTCCATGGACTGTATAGTCCATGGGGTCACAAAGAATTGGATATAACTGTGCGACTTTCACTTGACCGGATGAAGCACAAGCTGGAATCAAGATCGCTGGGAGAAATATCAATAACCTCAGATATGCAGATGACACCACACTTAGGGCAGAAAATGAACTAGAGAGCCTCTTGACAAAAGTGAAAGAGGAGAGTGAAAAGTTGGCTTAAAACTCAACATTCAGAAAACTAACATCATGGCATCGGGTCCCATCACTTCATGACAAAGAGATGGGGAAACAACGGAAACAGTGAGAGACTTTATTTTTGGGGGCTCCACAGTCACTGCAGATGGTGACTGCAGCCATGAAATTAAAAGATGCTTGTCCCTTGGAAGAAAAGTTATGACCAACCTAGACAGCATATTAAAAAGCAGAGACTTTTACTCTGTTGGCAAAATTACTTTGCCAGCAAAGGTCCATCTAGTCAAAGCTATGGTTTTTCCATAGTCATGTATGGATGTGAGAGTTGGACTATGAAGAAAGCTGAGTCCTGAAGAACTGATGCTTTTGAACTGTGGTGTTGGAGAAGATTCTTGAGAGTCCCTTGGACTGCAAGGAGACCCAACCAGTCCATTCTAAAGGAAATCAGTCCTGAATATACATTGGAGGGACTGATGCTGAAGCTGAAACTCCAATACTTTGGCTACCTGATGTGAAGAGCTAACTCATTTGAAAAGACCCTGATGCTAGGAAAGATTGAAGGCGGGAGGAGAAGGGGACAACAGAGGATGAGCTGGTTGGATGGCATCACCAACTCAATGGATGTGAGTTTGAGTAAACTCCAGGAGTTGGTGATGGACAGGGAGGCCTGGCGTGCTGCAGTCCATAGGGTTGCAAAGAGTCGGACACGACTGAGTGACTGAACTGAACTGAGCTAATGCTTTATAAGTGATCAGGATGGAAAATATGGCAAATGGGCCCCCAAACTTATAAGACTACGAAAAAGTCTGCATGGAAAATAGAATAGAAAATTCTTCATTCTAACATATATTCAAGTGGTCTCTTATAAAAAAAAATTCTGATATTAAAAAGAAATCCAATCTTATCATGCTCATTTATTGGGCAGTATTCGCTGGCATTGCAAAGTATTTTCTTCTTTAACTACATAGTGTGCTTACTTATTCATTCACCGATTCATTCATTCCATAAACATTTGTTGCCTGTGCTGTATCCTGGAAACAGAGGAGTAATACATGGTCACTGTCCTCAAGGAGTTCATGATCTTGAAGAAGAGACAAATAAAACATTGATTACAGCCCAAAGTCATATATGATAAATTATAGCCCTTTGGTGACACGAACTTTTCTGCTGGTCTCAATTTTAAGCATTTTGTGTAATGTTTAGACCACGTATCATGTGAGTGTCTCAAAAATTTGTCAAGCTGTGTACTGTCACCTTAGTCATACTCCCGTTATCGACAAAGTACTTGATGGTAGGGGAGTGGTACAGAGGAAGGTAAAACTGTTCACTTCAGATTGGAATTTGAATCCATGTGCTGGGACTCAAACCCAGCCAAAATCCAGTTTGGGATTCTAACCCATGTGGCCAGGACTCAAACCTGGCCAAAATCCAGTTTGTGACTTGAATGGGATGCAAACCCAGCCAAAACCTGCAGTTTTTCAACTGAGATCACACACCTGTTTTCAGATTCTTGATGTCTCATTATGGAAAGAATTCAGTGAGAGCCAAAGTGGTAGGTAAGAAGTGGATTTATTTAGAAAGAAACAGAATGCACAGACAGTGAGTGGGCCATCACAGAAGGCTAGAGCAGCCTGGAAATGTGGTGTGGTCGGCTTTTATGGGCTGAGTAATTTCATGGGCTAATGAGTGGGAGGATTACTCCAACTATTTTGGGGAGAGGTGGAGATTTCCAGGAAGCGGGCCACCTCCTCCTCTTTGGTCTCTGATGGTTGGCTTTGGAGCGGTCCTGGGCCTATGGGTGTGTCATTTACTTTGCTGATGTGCTGTTACAAGTGTACGCGTGGGTGCTCGGTTGCTCAGTCCTCTCCGAGTCTTTGTGACCCCATGGACTGTAGCCTTCCAGGCTCCTTTGTCCATGGAATTTTCCAGACAAGAATGTGTATACTGAAGCTCAGGTCTAGTGGAAGTTGGACTTGTCCACTGCCTTGGATCCATTTGGTTCTAATCAGTTTGTGTCCATGGGCCGTGTCATTCTTGTAATGTGTGTGCCCCCTGCCTCCTTCCCTCCCGTTTCCTCTTGACCTCCATCCCTCTATTTCCCCCTCCTCCAGCCCCTGGCAACCACCCCTTGATTTTCTGTTTCTGTGAAATAATTTTTTATGGCTGTGGCGTGTGGGATTTTAATTTTCTAACCAGGGATCGAACGTGGGCCCCCTGAAGTAGAAGCAGAGAGTCTTAACCACTGGATCTCCAGGGAAATCCCTGAAATAATTTTTGTGTGTGTATGTGTGTACTTTTTTGAAGATTCCCATATAAGTGATACCATACAGTACTTGTCTTTCTGATGGCTTATTTCACTTAGCATAGTGGTCTCTAGATATATCCATGTTGCAAATGGCAGGAATTCCTTCTTTTTTATGGCTGAATAATATTCCATTGTGTGCGTGTATTTATAGCACATTTTCTTTATTCACCCATAGGTCAAAAGGTACAAATTTTCAGTTATAAGAATAATAAATTATCAGGATCTCATGTACAGCATGCTAACTACAATCAGTAATGCAGTTTTGTGTACTTGGAAGTTGTTGAGAGTATGTATTAATCATTCCCCACCCCGTGTGCACACACACACACACACACACACACACACACACATGAAAAGAGTTAATTAGTTATGTGAGGTGATGGATATGTTAATAATCTTGATCTTGTTAATCATCCTATAATGTATATGTATATTCACACCATCACATTTTTTAACACTTTATAAATATTTGCAATTGTATCTGTCAATTATTTCTCAGTAAAGTTAAAAAAGAGAGAAATACTTCTCTGAGGCTGACACATGAGCTGACTTCTGGAAGGAAGCCTGCTGGAAGCAAGTGCAAAGGCCCTGGGGCACAGTGGAACCTAGTCTTTCCTCCAGCTGAAGGCTAGTGTGGCTGGAAGAACATGGGCCATCTTGGAAGCTAGCTGTCCTCCTTATTCAGTGTTTGTATAAATGCTGAACTCCCTCTCAGCCTTGTGGACAGCAGAGGTGTGACAGAATAGGATGAGACCTGGCCCAAGAGACCACTTGCCAGTTATTTAGCCACAGACACTGACCTCAGTTTCCCCATCTACCCCAATGGGGATTCCTGCCCACTCCCACCCCACCCTGCTTATCTATAAGACATTGTAGATGAGAAAATGCTCAGGAGCAGTACAAACTCTATTGTTATGGATTGTATTGTTATGAAGTCCTTGCCTCGCTTCTTCTTACCTCAGGAATACATCTGTGAGGTGAAGTGAGGTAAAGTGGTTATGCTCTCTGCTTTCATGTTGAAAGATGGTGGTTAATTAAAAAGACTTAAGTTTTTCTTCTTAAGCACACAGTAGTGTTGGGGAAAGCAGCTGACTGTCCCCGGCAGCCAGTAGACACCCAAGCGGAAGCAGCAGACAAAGAGCTGATTAGGATAGAAAGGCACTGGGGCTGTTAGTGCTGTGGAGCTGACAGATGCCATTAGCAAGTGGGAATGAAAGGGAAATTGGCCCATTGCCAGGAAAGACAGCTCTCTGTGCTTCTTAGAAATCCGGTGGGCAGAACAATAGGGATGGTGCTTGATGGGGTGAGGGCCAGGGCTGGGAACAGGGGTGTCTTAACCGTAGATCCAGACCATCGCCAGCACTGCAAGGACTTAATTATTTTCACATGGGGAGTAGGTGGGGTCCAGGAGCAGGCAGTAAAGAAATCAGAGTTGAATTTTGAGGTTTAACAGTTGAGATACGTGATGGGTTGAATGGTGTCCCCCCACCCTCCCCCATCCCAAAGATATGCTGAAGTCCTAACTCCTAGTACTTTAGAATGTGACCTTATTTGGACATATGGTCTTTACAGAGGTAATCAAGATGCGATCCTTAGCGTGTGTGTGTTAGTCACTCAGTTGTGTCCGACTCTTTGTGAGCCCATGGACTGTAGCCCACCTTGAGATTCTCTAGGCAAGGATACTGGAGTGGGTTGCCTCTCCCTTCTCCAGGGGATCTTCCCGACTCAGGGATCGAACATGTGTCTCTTGCGTCTCTTGCATTGGCAGGTGGATTCTTTACTACTGGTGCCACCTGGGAAGCCCCAAAGGTTTTATGGACCTTACCTAAGATGCTTCTTGGCATTCTACATGACCAACTCTCCAATTATAATTGATGTAGTTAAGACATGATTTTTTATTAATTCTTACCTTGTTCTTACACATTTATTTTTAACTCCACTACAAGACTTCAGTGTGTGTATGTGTTAGTCACTCAGTCGTGTCCAACTCTTTGCAATCCCATGGACTATAGCCCTCCAGGCTCCTCTGTCCATGGAATTCTCCAGGCAAGAATACTGGAGCGGGTAGCTATTTACTTCTCCAGGGGATCTTTCCAATCCAGGGATCAAACCTGGGTCTCCTGCATTGCAGGCAGATTATTTACCATCTGAGCCCCCAGGGAAGCCTGAGGTCCTTTGGGTGGGTCCTAATCCAATATGTCTGAGCTCCCTATAAAAAGGGGAAAATTTGGACCCAGAGCCAGACATACACAGAGGGGAGATGGTGTGAAGACTCCCAGGAAGAAGTTGGCTGTGTAACTGGAGGGCTGCTTCTTCAAGTCAAGGGATGCCAAGGATTTCTGGCCAACACCAGAAGCTGGAAGGGACAAGGAAGGATTTTCCACTAAAGTCGTCAGAGAGAGCATGGCCCTGCAACACTGTGATTTAGGGCTTCCAGCCTCCAGAACTATGAGACAATACATTTCTGTTGTTTTAAGCCACCCAGATTTTAGTGCTTTGTTAGAGCTGCCCTGGGAAACTAACATGAGGCACTCTCCTTAAGGATCATTTAACTTCTCCCTTAAGACCAAGGTATAATATTTTTGCTACAGACAGGAGAGAGGCAGTCGTTTTCTCAGAGCCACTGCCAATTCATTCAAATACTTATCATATCCCGACAGTGCCAGGCTTCATGTGTGTCTCCTCTGTCCAGGTACCGTGAAAGTGGAACATCTCAGTGGTGAGTAAAAGTAGATGCTTCCCAGAAAAGTGGACCTGGACCAAATATCAGCTCTGCTGCTCACAAGCTGTGTGGTCCAGGGTGTGTTCCTTTCTCAAGTCTCATTTCTCATGTCTGTAAAAGGAGGATTATACCACCACCCTCCTGGGATGTTGGGGAGCTCTGGGAATATGTATGTGAGGTGTTCAGCCCTGACCAAGCCGAGGAAGTGCTACAAAACTGTGATGGATTATGATAAATGTGATCCTGTCCAGCAGCTGTTTTCCTCAGGGGCAGGCATTTGCTAGCTTGATGATTGTAGACTGTGGGAGGAGTTCCATGGTTCCAAGTCTGACCCCCGTTACTGACACCTCAGATCGTGGGGCATGGACACAGCTGGCCGCTGGCACCCTCTCATCTCCCTGGGGTCTGACTCAAGGGCCTGGGTGTTGTTTACTGACTCCAGGCTTCCCCAACTTCCACTCTGAATGCTCCTGCTATGCCGAGGATCTCTTACCAATCTCTTTCCCCCCTCTCCCATGGAAGCTCACAGTCCTTTATGATGGTTAATCTAAAAGGGATGCCTACGCTGATTAAAAAACTTTATACAAATCATAGTTCATTCCACTCCTTGGGGGTTTTACCATTAAAAAAAAAAGTAGAATTTGTTAATGTCAGAGAAGTTCTGATTGATGGAATGGATTTGGCAAATACATTTTTGATCTAGATTTGGGGACTGGTACCTCTATAGACTTGTCTCTCCCCACCCCCCACCCATTCAAGTTCATATATTGAAACCTAATCCCCAATCTAATGGTCTTTGGAGGTGGGGCCTTTGGAGGTGATCAAGAGCCCTCATGAATGGGGTTGGTGCCCTTATGATAGAGACCCCAGAGAGCTCCTTTAGAGCTGCTGCGAAAGACACAGCAAAAAGTCATCCCTCTCTGAACTAGGAAGTGAGTGGGTCCTCATCAGACCCTGAATCCGCTGGCATCTTGATCTTGGACTTCCCGCTTCTTGAACTGTGAGAAATAGCTTTCTGTTGTTTATAAGCCACCAAGTCAGTGGTATTTTGTTAATAGCATTGCACTTGGACTCAGATGGTATGAACCCAAGAGTAAAAGATCATTTATCAGCAAGGTAAGATGTTATTTGTGAAAGGCTGCCACTGTGGTCTCTCCCATGACAAGCCACTGGCTTGGCATCAGTTTCCACCTCCTTTTTAGCTTAGGAGGGCTGAGTTTGGGGGGGTCATACTTCTTTGTCCTGCTTTTATCAGAGGTTCCGGGCTTGCTCACTTGCTCCCACTTCCTGATCTGGGTCTGGACTGTGCGCATATCTGTGGCTTCCCGTCTCCTCTCTGCCTTGCTTTCCCAGCTGGATCTGATTTTCTCTGGGTGGATGTAGGTTGGACCTCCCAGCTTGGTGGATGCTTGGGCGTGGCAGCACCAGAGGAACTGAGGGCCCTAGGGGACGTCCCTACTCACGCAGGGCTTTAGAGAGAGCACGGGCTCCGAGCTGTGTGACCTGCCCTCAGTGGTGGGGATGTTTGGAATGTGTTGCTACTAAGCTGGTGACAGCTTTTAGATGGACACCCCCGAGTGGTCTTCTGTGGGTGTTCTTGCTCTCTTTTGTCTAAGATGAGTTGTGACTGAGGCTGGAGAGGAGCCTATTGTCTGGAAAGAGAGCTGGCCAGCAACAGGTTTTTTTCTGTTGTTGTTGTTTGTTTGTTTTTTTAAATAAAATCCATGGTTCTTAAAGGAGAGAGCTCTATCGATTTTGAGGTCCTGAAGATCTACTTTACATAAAACCTACATCTGCCTTTGTCTGAAGGGCAAGGTGGCAGGTGGTCTTTTCCCCAAGACTGAACTATATTTGGAGGCAACCCCACCCTCTGTGTATTAAGGGCATCCAAAGAAAGCCTCAGGCTAGATTAATTTGACTCCTTAAACTTGGGAGATTTTTTTATTCATATTAGGGAGACTGAGATAACTTACTAGATAAAATAATCCTTGCAAAGTTGGCGATCTTTGGCCAGCCCATCACTTCCCCTGCCTGGGTCTCCATTTTCTTATCAATGCAATTGTTAGGCTGATACTGTCCTACTTCATGAAGCTCTGCAGATCAAATAAGTTCACATACATTATAAAATGTTAAACAAATGCTGAGGTTTGATGGTCTTTATTATGAGCATAGCATCAACCATCCATCTCAGAACAGAGGAAATCTGCAAAGTGACCTGGAGAATTAATGGGACCAGTGACATTTATCCTTCAACATCCATCTCATCCCAGTTATTGGTGTCTGTCTCCGGAACTCGACATGGAAGGGGGTGGGCAGGTAGTAGAATTGCAATGAGTTTCTCTTCTTGGTTTTAGCATTTCTGGCTAGGAGCATATGTGTGTGTTGCTAAGGGATACTGTTAGAATATGAAACCCTAGGTCATGTAAGGAGAGAACTACTAGCATTCAAGCTCTTCCACTGTCTGCCTGATGGGGCCTCATCTCCAGTTTCCATTTTTACAATTGCTTTCTTGTCTTCTCTAGACTTAGCTCTCTGCTACATCGAGGGAGGCCTCATCCTGGCAAGGACCCATCTAGTATTGTCCCTTTTCCATACTGGGATCACACTTCTCCTTTTTCAGGGAGTGAGGAGTTGTGCCAAGTCTGAGATTTTATCACAGCCAGAGGACCCAGGAATTCCTGAATCTTTATCTCTATCCATTCTCCCTTTTATGATGTCCAGGAGGGAAAGCTCTTCCCAGATAAAGGGAAGAAGAAGCAGGAAGGGGAGGACTAAGAGGAAGAGGAAGGGGGAGGGAAGGAAAGTTTGTTACATTGTTTAAGTGATGTTTAAGCCCAAGAACTAAATCTATTCCTGCTGTGAAGAACTCCTTTTGAAAATCTAAGTGGACCCTACAGATATCATAGTAGCTCTGTCTGTCCATGTCCTTTTTAAGAACAGGCTTTGCTGAGAGAAAAAACTTCACTCAGAGACCTTTGCGGAGAAGTTTTGAGAGCATCAGAACAGGAGAGTTCCCGTTTCTGGGGCAGCTTGTTCATCCCTGGCTTGTTGGTCTTGGGTGGCCCCTGAATCTGGAGTCCTGATAGAGTGCAGAAAGCAGGCAAAAGGGACGGAAAACCATGCTCCTGCCACAGGTCTTTCCACTCTGACTGCACGGAAGGAAGAGATAGAAGAGAAGAAGCCGTATTCAAACGGATTTGATGCTACCCCCAGCCCAGAAGGACTTTCTGCTCACCTCCTCATCTTGTTCCTTATTGCTTGAAAGTAAATTTTTTATTTAGAGCAAGGAGAGATATAACAAATCACTCATTTAAAAAAGACCCTGACAAATGCAACAAACATGATAGAAACTTTAAAAAGATAATTTTATTATTTTCTTGTCCTGTCTCTAATATTTTTCCCCTATAATCTTTGGCTGTGTATTATCATTGTCTCTTCATATGGCAACACATTTATAGTAACTTTCTACAGACAGAGGGATAATTCCATCTTTCCTCTAGCATGACTAATGGAAATATATGTATTATTGGTGTTTTATTGCACTTTTTTCCAGCTTCACTGCTCTTTATTGGTAATAGTGTGTATTTTTTTAAGGGATTTAGTGAAATTTGGGAATGTATCTATCAAGTTTCTTATATGGAGAATCTCTTACAATTTCAAGGCAGATTTTTTAATGCAGTTGATCATGTTTTTTGGCTGCATGGCATATGGGATCTTAGTTCCCCAGCCAGGGGTTGAACCCATATCCCCAGTGTTGGAAGCACAGAGTCTTAACCATTGGACTTCCAGGGAAGTCCCCGCAGTTGCTAATTTTAAAAGAAGTATTTTTTATTGAGATATAATTCATATAAAATAAAATTCATCCATTTGAAAAGTATAATTGACGAAGTTGTACAACCATCATCACTATCAAATTCCAGAACATTTTCATCACCTCCTGAAGACGCTCCAGAACATTTTCATCGCCTCCTGAAGACGCTCCAGAACATTTTCATCACCTCCACTAGCAGTCACTCCCCATTCCTCTGTCCTCCCCATCCCTAGCAGCCACTGCTGTCCTTTCTGCTTCTGTGGAATTGTCTATTCTGAACATTTCCTATAAATGCAACTGTACAGTCTGTGGCACTTTTTGTCTGACTTCTTCCCCATAACTTAGTGATGCCAGGGTTCATCCATGTAACGTATATCACTACTTAATTTTTTATACGGTTGAATAATACTCTGCTGTGTGGATACGCTGTGTTTTGCTTACCCACTCATAAGCTGACAGGTGTCTGGAGTGTTTCTGTATTTTGGCTCTTATGAGTAGCACTGCTATGACTATTCGTGCACAGTTTGTTTTGAAGACTTACGTTTTCATTTCTCTTGGGTATATGTGGAGGAGTGGGCTTCCCAGGTGGTGCAGGTGTAAAGAACCCACCTGCTGATGCTGGAGGTGTAAGAGATGCAGGTTCGATCCCTAGGTTAGGAAGATCCCCTGGAGAAGGGCATGGCAACCCACTCCAGTATTCTTGCCTGGAAAATCCCATGGACAGAGGAGCCTGGTAGGTTAGAGTCCATGGGGTTGCAAAGAGTTGGACACGACTGAGCGACTTCACTTTTCTTTACTCTATGGCCAGCAACCGTACTCCTCTACACATCCATGTGTGTTTGCTAAGTTGCTTCAGTCATGTCTGACTGTGCCATCCCATGGACTGTAGTCCTCTAGGTTCCTCTGTCCATGGGGATTCTCCAGGCAAGAATCCTGGAGTGGGTTGCCATTTCCTTCTCCAGGAGATCTTCTCAACCCAGGGATTGAACCCGGGTCTCCCTCATTGTAGGCAAACGCTTTACCGCCTGAGCCGCCAGGGAAGTCCTGGCCATATGGTAACTTTGTTTATAATTTTTGATCTGGAGACTTTCTTAAACATGATGTGCAAGGTCATGATACCTCTTGACCTTGAAGGCAGGTTGAGATTGGGTTGTCGTGTGGTGGGCCTGGGGAAGGGGACTGTAGAGCCCCCAGCAGAGGTCTTCCAAAGCTCCCCTCTCTCTTTTTGATTGCCCAGAACAATGTGTGCAGTGGCAGGGGCACCATAGGAAAAATAAACATATTTATGGGTTGCATTTCTAAGAGATAGAAAGTGAAAGTAATTGCATTTAGTCCCATGACAGAAAATGCATTCTTGGCCTTTAATTACTTAACATAGGGCTAAAGAGTGGGCTGTAGACCTGGGCTACATGGGTTGGCTTCCCAGCTCTGCTACTAACTAGCCATGGACCTTGATTCAGTTACTGAACCTCTCAGCAACTTGCTGTCATCATCCATAAAATGGGGAGATACTAACATTAATCCCTTCTTTGTGGATCTGTTGTCCTCACGTGATCCTGCATGTAACACATGAAACAGGGTCCCTGGCAAATGCTCAGCCTATTTTAAATATTAGTAATTTTATTGATCTTCCTAGGAATGGAGACATGCCAATGAGGACCTGTGCATGGTCTCTGGCTGCTAAAATGGTAACTTTGGGGGCATGTTTGAGAAGTAGCTGGCAAGAAATGGCGCATGAATGTGTGAGCCCAACTCAGTTTGCAGCATAGAGCCTGACTCTGGCACAGAGCCTGGCCGGGGCTTGGTGGGCAGTGAGCGTGGTTTGACATGAATCTCAAGAAATATTTGAAGACTTTTAATTGATTTGTCCCTGAAATGTAGTATGTGGGAGTGGGAGGGACTTTTCTAAAGATACACCGGCTTCAACTGTGAAATCCTCCCGCGTGTCTGGAAGCCTAGGTCTGGCTTTTTCTGAGATTTTCTGTCTTCTGGAGCTTCCCTGCAAGCTGAGATTTGTCAAAGTAGGTTTCACTCAAAGGAAAAAAAAAAACCAAAACTGGGTCAGCTATTCGTGCCCCATGTCTTTTGCGCCCCACCCCCCAATCTTACCAATTTTTACCTGAGACAAAAATAATATATATACTTTTTCCTTTCTAGAAAGTTGAATGTATGAATCATTTGGAGCTTAGAGGAGGAACAGCGAAATCCTAGGAAATCTGTGTTATCTGTTCTGTTCTGTTTTAGCCTCGCCTAGCCTAGCCTGTCCTCTTCTTAGTCTAGCTATCTATCCCGATATCTAGCTATCTAATCTTTATCTTTTTTCCCACCTTCAGTTCAGTTCAGTCGCTCAGTGGCTCAGTCATGTCTGACTCTGCGACCCCATGGACTACAGCACCCTTTTCTACCTTAGCTGTGGCTTTTCTGTTTGCTATTCATCCATTCAACTATCCAGCTCATCCACCCACCCACCAAAGTTTACCAGCATTGGCGATGGAATAAGAGATACGTAGGAAACACGTGGGAGGACAAATAATTGCAACAGAATGTGTGATGTGAGAAATACAGAACTGGAACTCTGAAGAATGTAGCAGAAGAATCTGGAGGTGACGTGACACTGGAAATTGAATGATAAGCAGGAAGTTAACAGTAGAAAAGATAGAGAAAGTGGTCCCAGGTGGAGGATGTTGGTTCTTAGAGATGGAGAGGTGTCCTTGGGGAGGCTGGGACAGAGGGTGTGAGGCAGGAGCTTCTGGGAGATGAGATGCGACTGGTAGGGTCTTGAATTCTAGGCTCAGACATTTGGATTTCACCCTGTAGCTCTGATGTATTAGAGAAGTAGTTCAGGCAGGTGAGTGACTGCATTTTCCAAAGGTCTCTCTGAGAGTGGGTGTGGAGAAAAAGTAGGCAAGGATGGTGGAGGAAGGAGATGGGGATAATGGTTAAAAGACCCTTTTTAATCATTCAGTCTCTAATCAATAAGCAATTTGCTTGTGTTTCATGAGCCTTTAATCAGATAATTTGGGGCTGTGATCCAGTTTTGATGTTATGTGAAATATACAGAATGCATTTTATTTTACTTTTTTTTTTATTGTTTTATTTCATTTTGGTTATTCATGCTGTCTGGTGGACTTTATTGTATTATCTTCATAGTGCAATCAAGGACCTGGGTAATTGATTTTTTTTTTCTTCGACCCCCTCCCCCTATCATACACATATTATAACACTTGAAACACATCCCAGAGACAGCCTGTTAAGATATGACTCAATTTTATGGGCTTCAAATACAGAACACAGTCATGTCAGGTTTTATATGAGCCCTACAATCAGTGTCTGTTCCTTGTAGCTAGAAGGTCTCTGAGGTGGATACACCTTCTCGTCCTCCTGGCCCTTCCATTACATGGAAAGGAGGGGCTGCTTAGAGGAAGCGGGTTGTCCTTAGAGGTGGAGCAGAAATCCATCTCTGAGGGTGAAGCATGTGGTTCTCCATCAGTGCACCTGGCCCTCTCCTGACCGTCAGCAGATATTTGCACACTAGAAAGTGGGCATATTCACAAGGCTTATGCACAGAGGGATCCAGTATCTTCCAAGAGCAGCCATCATCCTTTGTTCAAATTCTGCACACAGCCTGGTGGCCGCAGATTGGATTTCCGTGGTCCTTTGATAGCAGGACCAAAGCTCTCTGGACATAGGTGTGAATGTTCCACTGGTGGGGACGATCCATCCTCCTGTGGCAATCAATGCTGTGTGCTCTGGGTCTGTGTGAAGAGCTTCACGTGATCTGGTCACCTTGGGGCACATGGACAGCTTGAGTGTCCAGTCCTGCACAACTGCAAATTTCTCTGCAGATCTTTCCCTGAACCCAGGTACAGTAGTCTCTGAACCTCTCATCGTCAGGCAAAAGGCTAGTGTCTGCAGCCATCAATTTATTTGTCTGCCTGGGCTGGTATTTCTGACCCCAGGTGAAAGGACATTTAGCTTTCAGCTGAAAGCATCACTAGGAGTCTTTAGTAAAACCAAAGCCAAGTTTGTTTGTTCATCCTGGTTAAGAGATAAAATGGGCTTCTCTCTGCCTGTTTTTCCCTCGTACAATCACTGACTTTACCTAGAGCTTTTTAAAAAATTAGCTAACATTCACAGTTGAGTTAATTAACAGAGTTGAAACCTCCAAATTGATGATGCAGGTACCTTCTGCTAGTGGGGCCAGGAATGGTGGACATGGCCCAGTGCGGGGCTCTTGGCTGCATTATATAAGGCAGGGACTCTCTTTTCTAGAAATCTACATCTCCTACAGCCATCCATTTTTCAGCTTTTCAGTTCAGAATCTTGGCCCTTGGGTTCATTGTAGGTTCCTTGAATGAATGACTCTCTCCCAACACTCAGGTCACGTAACCTCAGTTGTCAAGGTGTTTACCTGGTCACATATGCCTCCTGAAGGCCGCAGCTGCAGAAGCATCCTGGAAGGAGGAAGTCCACCCCTTGGGTGAGCTGCCAATAGGGGAGTTGCTTAAGGTGCTTAAATGCTCAGGGCGCCTTGGCTACAGGGAGATGAATGTGCATTGTTCACCATGGAGGGAAATAAATCTCCCTAGGGGTGCCTATTGATTTCTCTCTGCAGGCTGGAAGATTTGCGTGCCTTCCAAGAATTCAATAGCGTTGTGAGCCTGGCAGGAACTTAGCTTTCTCCTGAGTTTGGGGAGGTCATGAGTGCTATCTTCTCTACACTTAGATGCCTGCAGGTGACAAACTGGTTCCTCTGCGTGAGCATTGCGATTAAACAATAACATTAGCAGTTTCGTTGAAGAGACCAGCCTTGTTCCGATCCCTTTATATGCCCTAGGATACAAATGGTGTTATTGTGCCCATTTTACAGATAAGGAAAATGGAGATCTAAAGATAAGCAACTTACCCAGTAATAACAAACACTTAACTCTTTGTATTAGACTCTCACTCTCCCTGCGCCAGGTTCTTCATATTACCTTCATTCAATCTTCCATGATTTAGGTACTATTACTATTTACATTTTTGTTTACAAGGATGGTCAAGTGCAAAAAAATCAAGTAACTTATTCAGGGTCATGGAGCTGATGTCAAGTCAGGCTTGGGCAGTACCTTGGCCAGGGTTATTTTAGTTTTCAACCAACACACTATCCTGCTTCTCAGGAGATATTTAACTAGAATAACTTAGTTATTTGTGAGCTTAACTATGTTGTTGGATTTTCCTCTTCAAGGAATAATGAATTATCTAAAATGATTATTATGCGATGTTCATAACTTATTTTCATTTTTGAAGCCAGCCTGCAGAAACTTAAAATATATCAGACTGAACACTAAATGGGATTTCTCCAACATTTTTGTGAAAAGTAATTAGCAGTATCTGTTAAAACAAATAACTCACTTATCTTTTTTTTATTCACTGTTCCCTCTTTCGGAAATTCTGCTATAGAAACAAAAGCACCAGGGAGATTAGGTGTATGATGAAGGCATTTTTTGCGGCATTGTTTGTAATATCAAAAACTGGGGTGAGCCTGACAGCCCATTATTGGGGTGGAGAGAGTGAAGACTCGTGAGTTGGTGGATAAATCATGGCTTGTCCATAGCATGGATGTTGTATGGCTATGACCTGAAGCATGGTTAGACGATAGGAGCAAGCAGTAGAAAACACATGCATTGTTCAGCTGCCCAGTTTCAACTCTTTGTGACCCTATGGACTGCAGCATGCCAGGCCTCTCTGTCCCTCACCATCTCCCGAAGTTTGCCCAAGTTCATGTCCAGTCCATTGGTGATGCCATCCACCCATCTCATCCTCTGACGCCCTAGGAAACTCTTACTAAAAAGCAAATGAACTGGTGTCTCACCCCTTCCTACACACATGCACCTTTGACTGTTTGAGTCTCAGAAGCATGGAGACGGGTGTGGAAGGACACCCTTGCTGTTAACATTCATTACATGAGAGGTGGCCCGTGCAAGGGGAAAAATGAAGTTGGGGTGTCCTCTTAATATCCTGTGTTATTTCATAGGAAGTGTTGAGCATTTGCTTTTGAGGCTTTAAAAAATACTTTTAAAAATGGAAGTGTAATTTACATAGAGAATGCTTAGTTTGGTATGGGCATGCATAGTGATATCTTAACTGTACAGCTCAATCAGGTTTGACAAATGCTTCCATCCACGTAACCCACACCCTTCTCACGGTATAGGACACCTCCGTCACCCAAGGGAGACACTTTGGGCCCCCACCCCACTGTCATTCCCTACTTAGCCCCTCTACCAGCAGCAACCACTCTTCCAATTTCTTTCACCGTAGATTAGCTTCTCCTGTTCTAGGACTTTCTGTGAATGGAATTGAGCAGTGCAAATTCTTTTTGTGTGTGCATGGCTTTTGCTCAGCACAGTGTTTTTGAGACTCATCTACTTTGCTGCATGTATCAATAGTTGGCTTCTTTTTATTACTGAGTAGCATTCCACTGTATGGATATACCACAGTTTGTTTATTCATTCTCCTGTTGATGAACATTTGGGTTGACTCTTATGAATAAGTTGTTCTTACGAACGTTCTTGTATAAGTGTCTTTTTCTTCCCCCGCTGTGGACATAAGTTTGCATTTCTCTTGGATAAACAAACACCTGGAATTAGACTTGCCAGGTCAAAGGGTAGGTGTATAGGCATATGCTTAACTTTATAAGAAACTGACACAGAATTTTCCAAACTGTAACATTTTGCACTCCCATCAGCGGTGTATGAGAGGTCAGATTGCTTCACATCCTTGCCTGGCAGTTTGATGTTGTTAGTTTTATATTAGTCTATTGAGTATATAGCAGTATCTCCTTATAGTTTTAATTTATCTGTTTCTAATGACTCATCATATTGGGCACTTTTTCATGTTCTTAAATGCAGACTGCCTGGTTCTAGCTATGTATATCAATACCACATTTTCTTGATTAATATAGCTCTATAGGAAGTTTTAAAACCAGGTAGTATAAGTCCTTCAATTGTTTTCTTTTACAAAATTGTTTTGTTCTGGCTCTCATCAAAGTTTTGGGTGCAGTTCTTGCATATATTTATCCTTATGTATTTCATGGGTCTTTTTTTTTTTGATGCTCTTATAAACACTACTTTTAAAATTATTTTCAAATTGTTTTTGCTAGATTATGAAAATTCAATTGATTATTTTATGTTGAGGCTGTATTCTGCAGCTTTGCCAAACTCACCTTTTAGTTCTGTTTTTTTTTTTTTCTCAGCTTTCTTAGGATTTTCTACACATGTAACTATATTACCTACACATAAAGAGTTTTGTTCCTTCTTTTCCAGTCTATATACCCCTCCTCCACCTTTCTCTGCTTTGATGCACTGATTCAAATATCCAATAAAATGTCGAAGTGGTGAGAGTAGACATCCTTGCCTTTTTCTCTACCTTAGGGAGAAAGTATTCAGTATTTCACCATTAAGGATGACATTAACTGCAAGGTTACTATGGGAAACCTTTTGTTAGATTGAGGCAGGTTCATTGCTATTCCAAGTTTGCTGAGCACTTTTATGAGGAATAAGTACTGGATATTGTCAAGTACCTTTTCTGCTTCTATTAAGATACTTACATGCAGTTTCTCCTTAGGCTGTTAATACGCCACATCACATTGATTGATATTTGAATGTTAAATCAATCTTGTAATCTTCGGATAAACCTATTTCATCATGATGTATTAATATATATACACACACAGACATATATATGGGGCTTCCCAGGTGGCACCGATGGTAAAGAACCTGCGTGTCAGTGCAGAAGTAAGAAATGTGGATTTGATCCCTGGGTCGGGAAGATCCCCTGGAGAAGGGAATGGCAACCTGCTCTAGTATTCCTTCCTGGAGAATCCCGTGCACAAAGGAGCCTGGTGAGCTGCAGTTCATAGGGTCACAAGGAGTCAGACATGACTGAAGCAATTTAGCACATACATGCATATATGTATATTTCAATTTGCTTACATTGTGTTAAGGATTTTTGTATCTACGTTCATGAGGCATGTTGGTTTGTGGTTTTCTTGTACTTCTCCTTTAGTATGGTTTTAGTATCACAGACATATTGGTCTTCTAAATGAGTTTGTTAGTATTTTATTCCCCTGTTTTCTAGAAGAGTTTATATAGAATTGCTATATAGAAGAGTTTACATAAAATTACATAAAATTATTCTTTCTTAAGTGTTTTCATATGATTCATCAGCAAACCGTTTTGCATCCAGAGTTTTCTTTGTGGGAAGGTTTTGATAATAAATTCAATTTCTTTAGTAGACATAAGGCTAGTTTTATTTTGGGTTTCCTCTTGTGTCAGTTTTGGTCATTTATGTTTTATAAGAAACTTGTTAATTTCATTAAATCATCAAATTTAGTGGCATAAATTGTTTAGTATATTCCCTTTTTTCTGTTGCAGTGTAGATAGTGATGTCTTCTATTTCATTTCTGATATTGATAAATTTGTTTCATTGCATGGTATATATTTTTTCATCTTTTTAGTTGTCATTTATCTTTTTTTCATATTTAAAGTAAATCTCTTATAAAGAGTTGTAATAGCATTTTGCCTAAAAAAAAATCTAATCTGAAAAGTCTCACCCTTTACATTTAACAGTTATTTGTATTATGTACTTGTTACCGTCTTTCCAGTTGTTCTCTGTTTTTCTTAGTTACTCTTTTCCTTTTATCCTGTCTTTTTTTTTTTTTTTTTGATTAGTTGAGTGTTTTTTTTTTTTTTCCACACTGTGGCATGTGGAATCTTAGTTCCTCAACCAAGGATTGAACCAGTGAACCCTGCCATGGAAGCAATGAGTCTTACTGGACTGCCAGGGAAGTTCTTATTGGGCATTTTTTGATATTACATTTTATCTTTTATAGTGAATTTTTATCTATACTTATTTGCTAATACTATATCATTTATAAAATAACCACTTTCTGAATAATAAAAACCTTGCAGTAGTGTACATCCATCCTATTCTTTCTGCTACTGTTTTCATATATTTTATTTTTACATGTATACATTGTTGAAATACATTGTTGGTTTTGTAACACTGTTGAATTTTAGAGAGATTTTCACTCAGCCTGAATAACTTTCTAAAGAAAAAAAGGATTTATTTTGGCATTCAAGTCCACTGGTGATAAAATTTTAAAGTTTTTGTTTATTTAAAAATGTTTTCTTTAATCTTCATTTTAAAGATATTTCCACTGAATTTAGAATTATAGTTACCAGTTTTTTTTTCCACTTTAAAGATGCTCCATTATTTTCTGCTTTGCATTGTTGCAGATGAGGACTCAATGATAAATCATATAATTTCCTTCTCTGTAATGTGTCCCACCCCACCTTTGGCTCTTTTTAAAGATTTTCTCTCTCTTTGGTTTTCAGGATGTGCTTAGATTTGGTTTTCATTAAGTTTATCCTGGGGGCTGGGCTTCCCTGATAGCTCAGTTGGTAAAGAATCCGCCCGCAATGCGGGAGACCTGGGTTCAACCCCTGGGGTGGGAAGATCCCCTGGCGAAGGAAAAGGCCACCCACTCCAGTATTCTGGCCTGGAGAATTCCATGAACTGTATAGTCCTTGGGGTTGCAAAGAGCTGGACATGACTGAGTGACTTTCACTTCACTTCACTTGAAGTTTATTCTACGTGGATTTTGTTGACCCTCTTGAATCTGTGGATTGATATTTTTCATCAGTTTTGGACAGTCTTTGGCTTTATTACTTCTTTAATTTTTGTTGTTTGTTTTTGTTTCGTTGTTTGTTTTTGTAAACCGTGATCTCTCTCTCCTCTTCTTTTGACTCCTGATTTATTCCAGAGGCTGCAGAAGTCTTGTTTATTTAGACAAATTAATAGGCTTTTTGAGAGGGAACACATTTAGGTTTAAAGAAAAATTGAGTGAAAAGTACAGAGAGTTTTCATCCACTCACTTATTAACACCTTAAAGTTTCTGCTCTTGGTAAAATCTTACATTTGAAGGATTTATTTACTGCAAATGATAAACCAACACTGATATGTCATTATCATCCACAGTCTATAGACTTATGTTAGGGTTTACTGTTTGTGTTGTACATTCTATGGATTTTGAGAGATGTACACGTATATACCATTGTTATATCATACAGAACAGTTTCTTCATCCTATAATTTCCTTGTGCTCCAGCTACTCATCTCTCCCTCCCACCCCCTAAACTCTTGGCAAACACTGATGTTTTTATTGTCTCCATAGTTTTGCCTTTTCCAGAATGTCATATGGTTAAAATCATATAGAATGCAGACTTTTCAGATTGACTTCTTTCACTTAGCAATATGCATTTGTTTCCTCCATTTCTTTTTTTAAATTGAAATATAATTAATATGATAAGGTCCCTCCATTTCTTTCGGTGACTTATAGCTAATTTCTTTCTAGCACTGACTCATATTCCATTGTGTGGCTGTGTTGTGATTTGTCCACTCACTTGTTGCAGGACACCTTTGTTGCTTCCAGGTTTTGATAATTATGAATAAAGGTGCTATAAACATTCAAGTGCAAGTTTTTGTGTGGGTATGTTTTCTATTCATTTGGGCAAATACCAGTGAGCATGATTGGTGGATTGTATGGTAAGAGTATATTTTGTTTTGTAAGAAACTGTCAAACTGTCTTTGAAAGTGTATCATTTTGCATTTCCACTAGCAGTGAATGAACATTCCTGTTGCCCTAGGGCCTTGTCAGCTTTTGTGTTTGTCAGTGGTTTGGATTTTAGCCATTCTAATAGGTATCTTGTGGTATCTCATTACCATTTTATTTTGCAATTCCCTAATGACATTTGATATTGCACATCTTTTCATATGTTTATTCATCATCTGCATATCTTCTTTTGTAAATTGTCCAGATCTTTATAAAAATTGGGTTGTTTTCTTGTTTTGAGTTCTTTGTATATTTTGGATACCAGTCTTTTATTAGATATGTGTTTTCAGTGATTTGATTCCAGTCTGTGGCTTGTATTTCTATTCTCTTAATAGTGTTTTGGTTTTTGTTTGTGCCGGCAGAACAGAAGTTTTAAATTGTGATGAAGTCCAACTTACCGATTTTTCCCCCCTTAATCATGCTGTTGGTGCTGTCTCTGAAAAGTCATTGCTAAACCCAAGGTCACCTAGATTTTCTCCTGTTACCTTCCAGGGGTTTTGTTTTGAAATTATTTATTTTATTATTTATTTATGGCTACTTGCAGGCTTCCTCTAGTTGCAGCGAGTGGGGCTACTCCTCATTGCAGTGTGTGGGCTTCTCATTGCGGTGGCTTCTCTTGTTGTGAAGTGTGGGTTCTAGATACACATGGGCTTCAGTAGTTCTGGTACGCAGGCCGGATTGCTCTGCCACATGTGGAATCTTCCCAGATCAGGGATCGAACCCATGTACCCAGAGTTGGCAGATGCATTCTTTTTTTCTTTGTTTGTTTGTTTTTTGGCAGATGGATTCTGAACCACTGGACCACCGGTAAAATCCATTTTCCAGGAGTTTTATAGTTTTGAGTTAATTTTTGTGAAAGATGTTGATCTGTGTTTAGATTCAGTTTTGTTTTTGTTTTTTTTGCATGTAGATTTCCAGTTGTTTCAGCAGCGTTTGTTGACAAGGCTCCTTTTTCCATTGAATTACCTGTGCTCCTCCGTCAAAGATCAGCTGACGCTATGTGTCTGCTGTTTTCTTTTTTTTTCTTAAATCTCTGTACTTCAGTTTGGATAGCTTCTATTACCCCATCTAAGTTCTCTGGTGTTTTTCTGCTACAGTGTCCAATCTGCTTTTATGCCCATCCATTGAATTTTTCAATTCACATATTTTAATTTGAGGTTCTCAAATTTCTCTTTGATTCTTTTTAATAGTTTCTGTATCTCTACTAAAATTCTGAATCTATTCCCTAATTACTTTAAATCTTTGAACATATTTCTGATAGTTGTTTCAAAACACTTGTCAGCTAATTTCAACCTCTCTATTATTCTTGGTCTGTTTCTTTAGAGGTGTTTTTCTCTTGATTATGGGCCACATGTTACTTAGTCTTCACATGACTAATAATTTTTGATATATTGGAAATTATGGATGGCGCATTATATTTTGTGATTTTCCTTTAAAGAGTGTAGGTTTTTTTCTGGTAGTTAATTTATGTAAAAAAAAACCCGAAAAACCTCAGCTTAATTCTTTTAAGCTTTATAAAAATCTTTCTTAGGATCATTTTAGAATAGTCCTTAGAAAAGACCCTGATGCTGGGAAAGATTGAAGGTAGGAGGAGAAGGGGATGACAGAGGATGAGATAGTTGGATGACATCACTGACTCAATGGACATGAGTTTGAGCAAGCTCTGGGAGATGGTGATAGACAGGGAAGCCTGTCCATGGGGTCACAAAGAGTTGGGCATGACTTAGCGACTCAACAACAAAAGAATAGTCCACTTGGTGAGAGTGGTCAGATGTGTTCTCTCTAAGGTCTCTGAGTGGCCAGGATTCTCAGGGACTTAACGCTGGGTGGGTGGAACTGCTGGGCTTCCCAGCACTCTGGGATCTCCATTCAGACCACTATTCCTCAGTGAGTTGTTCTTAGTCAAGCCTTTTGGCATCTTGTCCCGTGTAAGTGCAGCTTAATATTTGAGCAATGATTTAAGAAAACCTTTATGTGTGTGTTTCAGGCTCCTTTTTTTATGCCACGCCCTCCTCTCCAGTATTGTACCCCTCAGGTTCCAGCTGGCTCAGCAGAATTCCAGTCTTTGTGTCCTCAGCTTGCTGAGACTCCCGTGGTCTGTTTGGGCTCCATCCCCTTGCAGGGTCTGGACAGCAAGCTCACATAGATGGCCAGGGCAGCATGAGGCCCCCAAGGCCCTCCTTTGTTTCCCTCCTTCTGTTATCCAATATCTGAAAACAGTTGTCTCATATATTTTGTACAGTTTTCTAGTCATTGACAGCAAGAGGGCTAGGGGCTAGTCTGATACCAGTTACTTTGCTACAGTTGGCAGGAGTGCAATCACTTTTTGAAGAGCAATTTAATAAAATAATGTTTTTGTAGAAGAGAAATGAATTGCAGCGTATTATCTAGCCAGAAGCATCTAGGGTCATCGAATGGGATGAGAGAAATAGTAGAATGTTTTGGTATGGGTGATGCTTAGGAAAAATGCCTTCTTTTTCCTTCCCTCCTGGCCCCCCTGTTCCAGGCCATGGACGTTTAGAGGGCTGATATCTGAGTTGGGGTGGGGGGTGTCGAGGGGAAAGGGGAAAAGTAACCATGCTTGCTGCCTTGAACTTAAGTAAAGGTTTCTGTCCTAATGATCCAGTCTGGTTCATTAGGAGCCCGCAGGAAATGTGGGGCAAATTCACAGCACCTGTTTGTTATCCCTGACCACTGAGCTCACATCCCCTTCAGGGCGCTGTGGTGAGGTGGATGGTGGCTGTGACCTAGAAGATTCAGAGGTCAGGTTCCCAGAACCTCACCATCCCACGCAGTCTCCTTTGGCCCACAGAGAGGGATAAAAAAAAGCCAGAGGATCAGGGCCTGATAGATAAGAAGACAGGAGAGGTAAGGGGCAAAGATGGGAGCTGATGGCTGGGGGCCCAAGGCTCTGCTGAGAATGCGGCTGGAACTCTGACACTTATTTGCAGTTGGTTGAGCACTACTATGGAACCCAGGCCTAGGAGAGGCTGACTTTCTACTTGGGGACAGGATACTATATTGAACTCTCCCAACTAGTATAGAAAATCAAATTTATTCAAGACAAAGCTTCCTGGGACAGTCTGTGGAAATACCAGAGGCTTCTGTTCTGGGGCGAGTACCCCCATGTCATTGAGTGCCCAGCTTTACTTACCCTGAGAGAAGTCTCTGTCCTGGTGGGCGGGCTGGTGGAAAAGGATCTTTTCAGTGTCAGGAAAGCCTTGATCTAGGCTCTGAGCCACATCCCATGGGGCTGTCAGTAGGAGTCTTGGGATTCCTTTGGGAAGGGGACTGTTTGAACTTGAGCCATCTCTCCTGCCTTCCAAGTTTCTGGGCCCCCACTCCTTTAGAGGGCTGACCCCTTTCAATAGGCCAAGGAAGATCTTCTTTGTCTGAGAAACTCTTCCAAAACTGATTTGCTTGCCTGCCTCTCAGGCACAGCTCTGAAGTTCCTGGCAAATTATTTTTAGGAAGCAAAAAAGCAGGCAGATGGAGTCCACCAAGTTGATCATTGGGTATGGCATCTCCACATTTCTTGATTAAAAAATTTAGGCGATTAAATTAGAAACAGCTCCTAGAGATTTTTCTACCTTGGGAAATCTGATTTTTTAATGATGCTGGTAAATGCAAGCCTTGAATCAGGCTGCTAGGTTGGTTCAGCAGAACAATTTCTACCACACTAGACTGCTTCTTCGTATAAAGTTGAAAAGGGGAAAAAAAAAAAAAAAGACCCCAGAATGGCCTCACTCAAAAACAGCAGTTCTGTGTGGAGAACCCAGGGTGCAGGGATGAAGGTGGATTGCAGCCCAGCGACTTCATGCTGCAAAAATAGAACAGGAGAGCCGTAATCAGAGATGTTCCCACCCACCCAGCGCTGCAGCGGGCGATGGTTGGTTTTGCCAGACAAAGAAGTCTTAAATAGGGGTTTTTAGGAACATCCAAACTAGAGTTTCTCACCATGACATTTTGTTGCTTGGAGAGGTTGCTGGGGTGGTTTGGTAAGTTTTCAAGATAAAGCAACACTTGGATTATCACATTCCTGAATCATGACTAAGAAGATCCAGGCTGTCTAAATAAAGGGAAACAATCCTATTTAGTGGCCTCCAAATGTAATTAAACTGCCAAGTCAGTAATTTTCTAAATGCGGACACCTCATGCGTGACTAACACCTTCATTCCCCAATCAAAACACACTAAAGGAATGAAGAAAACAAAACGAAACAACAGAGAGATTGCAAAATGCCCTCCTAAGAATTCAGCCTTGAACTCTGCATGTGTGTGACAGATTTCTAGCCAAGTTAGTCGTTGCTGAGTAAGTCTCCCTTCTTTTCACAAAGCTGGCCGCATGCTGATCAGAATCTTGACCAGGCAGCAGGCGGGGCTCCCCCATGAAGGAAAATGAAAAAGTTGTAGCTACAGCCCAAGCATCGAAGCTGAGAAGCAGAGGTACCAGGATCGACCTTGGGTGTCTGCCTCCTGGGCCTTCCCTACCCCTGGCTTATTGCCAGTAGCAAGAACTTTCGCCATGTGGACTTTTGGTGGTTACTGGTTTTCCCAGCACAGAGGCCTGCAGGCCCTGAGTTAGGGGGTAGCATGTGCATGTTTCCTTGTGGGTGAGGTCAGAGAGATGGGGAGAGAAGGACAGGCAGGAGAAATTCCAAATCTGTGGCCCTGGCTCTGAGATAACTTGGGAAACAGCAGAGTGTGGTGAGAGGCAGCGTCTAGTCCCTCTGTGCTTGGAGGGGGCTGTGTCCAGTACTGACCTCCCTGCAAGAGACAGCCAAGCTGCGGGGAGGGGTCCATTTCAGCAGGAGGCTAAAGAAAGGGCCAGGCTGTTTACTGGGCTCGTATCATGAAAGGAGTTGGAAATTGGCAGAAATTTCAAATTCTGACTGCGGGACTGAGCTATTTCTGTTGAAAACATTTGAATGACTTTCTCCCCACCCCCCACCCCCCACCCCCTTCTTCCACAATGTCAGATGGGCACACTTCCAGGCCTGCCTCCGCACCCAGCCAGCCTCCCAAAAGCCGCCTGGCGCTCTCTCTGCCGAAACTGTGAGGAGCCTGGCTGAATAAATGGCCCGGCAGAGCTCCGTGAGCGCTCAAGTTTAATATACACTTGACCTCTTTGTCTTTCAGAAATGAAATTTATTGAGTTTGGATTCCAGCGCCCCCGGGCCCCCACTAACATCTAATTAACCAGACCACACTTTGACTTCAAAAGTGCAGGAAAATGAGGAGATGTATTTGCTGCAGGAACCTTGGGGGAGGGGCTGGGGAGCGGAGCCAGGGATCTTTTGAAGTCTGTGTTGGTGGTCTGCCATCCTGCCAGAACTCCAGATAAGCAGGTTGGCCTTCCTTTTTGTTGTCTTCCCCCCACCCCCCAGTAAAGAGCGATTATCCTTCCTTTTGTTGCCATTGACCCTTCTTGGCCTAAATTTCCCAGGCTCTGAATCTAAGCTCCTTTGATGCACCAGCAGATGAGGGGGCAGCCAAACATATCCGCCCCCCCACCTCAAATTGTCTCCTACTGCCTCGCCACTGTACTTGAATCCCCACCACAAAACTGCTTCTTTATTATCAGGACGATGTGTCTAGGAAACGCCATGGAAATACATCATCAGAGACAAGGTAATGCATTAATCCCTGAGAAGGAGAATCATGACTTATTGGACTGCAGTTTGAGAACTACTGATTCAGTCCAATTCCCTATTTGCAGGCTGCAAAGGTAGGAGAATAGAGGCAAGGAGGCAAAATTTGACATTTGTCTGGAGTAACTAAGAATAACTGCCGAAGCCGTCTTGTCTTTTCTCCTGCCTCTGGGGATCCTAACCCGGGAGGATGCTAAGCATGGCTCATCCTTGAGAGACGGGCTACTCCTCACTGGAATGGACCAGCAGGGCCTCCTGGGGGCATGAAGGGTGTGTTGGGACCTTGACTACAGATCATGGAGGCAGGTCGGGGCAAACACAGCCCCTCTCACCTAGGTAGGGGACTAAGTAGTTGGCCAAATGCCATGCACAGAGGGTTGTGGGCACTTGAGTTAGGTCATGGTGCTTTCCAAGGAGGTCCCATCCCATCAGGCAGGTGGGATGAAGCAGGAACAAGGTTGGGAACACAGGCATGAGGTCACAGTTGTTTGGCAGATAGATGAGATAATAATCATAAGTCACTTAACCCAGGGGTGAGTATACAGTATAGGCTTAACAAATGGTCTCATTCATCACAATTACTATATTCAGATACTGCAAATGAGGGGAAAGGAGACATTTCAGAGCCTGGGTGAGAGGGACTGAGAAAGGGAGGGATAGAGATGAAGACCAAGGCCAGGGCAGAAGACTCACTCAGAGAAGGTAGAGGTGACTCCTGGTGAGCCGCGAGGGACAGGTTTTGGAAGCTCCAGTCTACCCTGGGAAGAGGAGGGAAGAGGCATGGGGATAGGTGGCCTGTTCTTTGCCTCCAACAAGTGTCACGTGATCAGGGACCATTTCTCACTTGTTGGTGAGTGTAGCCATGGCACATAGCGGGTTCTCAGCGCAGAGCAGGAACTGGAAGTGGACACTGAAACTCTGCCCTTATCACCTAATGCTGTCGTTTAAAGGTCACTTGGCCTCTTCCCAAATGCCAGTTTCTACATTTCTTTGCCTAAAGACTTTCTGAGTTTGCTGAAGCCTACTTTGTCCCACTGAATGGAAGACCAGAAGTGGGAAAATTAACACCACAGGAAAAGCAGCCATCAGTCAGTGGCCGAGTGTGTAAAATATCCCATATCCCAGCTCCTTCCCCTCTTTGGAGGGATAAGTCAAGTCTAAGGCACAGGCTATACAGTGAGTTTCTGAGGTCACCATAGGGGGAACTTGATAACTCATCCTTTCTTGGCCACCTTCCTTTTCTTCACTATCTTTTATGCTCCTGTCCAGATGTTTACTTCACTTCCCAGATAGATGGCTAGCACTTGAATTCTTATCTGAGGGTCTGCTTCTGGGAGAATCCAAACTAAGCCAGGACCCAGTAGCTACTTACTGGATAATGGATAAATATGTGAGCTGGACCAGCCAGTGTCACTGCTTTGCCCTTCCTGCTGCTATCATTCCTGAAATGTCCTGGGCACAGGTAGCAAATGGGGTGTCCGCAGACTCAGAAACACACCTCCCAAGTATCCCAGGAACTCCAGGCTTTGTCCCCAGGCTTTTCCCTGTGTCTTTATCTTACTCCTCTCTCTGGCCCAGTCAAGACGAGAAGATGCTTTCTGCTGTATCTCTCGACCCTCCTTGGCTGTTTTGCTTGGTGATCCCTCTTGTGTCAAGAAAGAAACTTCCCTTCATTACTTATTTCAGAGGCTGCCTCCTCTCCATCTCTTATCCTTAATGATTCTTTAATGGAATTAATCAAGAAGTCCATCATGTCTTTGTGGTTTAATCTCCAATAAAGGATGAGAAGGTGGGATAACAGCGCCTGTTGTGCAAAACAAAAAGGCCTGCATTTTGGAGAGATGACCCAAATAAAGAGATGGAATCAGGGCATCTAGGGAATCCAAGCTGCCACTGGGCCCTTCCTCTGAGAAATTTGTTAAACAGTCTCCAAGTCTTGTACAATTAGATGACAACATTTATTTGCAAATAGGAAGGGTGATGGTGACAGCACCATAATTTATGTCTTCAGTAAGTAGCTCTAGCCCAGCATCAGAATGGATCCATTGCCACTTAATCTTCTGCCTGGTTTTCACATTTTTGCATTTATATTGGGGATGTAAGTGACAAAATAGAGCATGTGACAGGCCAGGTTGTTGTCAGCTTCATTCTCAGATTGCCAATCGCTCCGGTTTTTGATAAGATAATTGCTCCATTTTGTGTGTGTTTCTTGCTTCTCGTGTGGCAAATTGGATGATGCCGGGGCAGTCCCTGGAGCATGTCTCCTCGTGAATTTGCAGAGGGAAGGAGTAGGTAGTGATTGCTTTGTTACATGAGGTTGGAAGCGTCCCGGTTAGGCAAAGAACATTCTAGAAACTCCAGGCTGTTAGGTCCTCTTGTTCATCTTATACTCATAGGTCAAATTGCCTCACTAGCATCACCATAACCTAAAACCCTTCTATTAGAGGGAGAATATAATTCATTGTCCAAACTAAAACCCTTTTGAGGATGAAAGGGGGCACTATTACTGATTATCCTGGGATGACAGCTCTCAATTTGGCAAATTGGGACATACCGTCATGCTGTCTTCTGTGCTTCTACAGCCCCTGTGATGGGGAGCTTCTTTAAACAGACAAAGTATATATGTCAAAAATCTTTTTTTTTTAAACCCATACTTAATAAATAAATATACATTTATTTTAAAGTTAAGAAGATTACAAGGATGTCTTTTTTTAACCTTTTCTTTTCAATATTATATTGGCAGTCTAAACCAGTATAGTGAAAGGAAACTATGATACAGAAGGCACAAGGATTGGAAAAAAGAAACAAGACTACCATTTTCATGGGCAGTCGTGATTATCTATAAGGAAAACCCAAGAGTCTTTAAAGATCATAGCTAGAATTAATGAGAGTTCATTAATTTTGTTGGATATAAGATCAATATCCAAAAATCAATTGTATCCTGTCCATTAGCAACAAGCCATTAAAACACTACTTGTAATAGCAGCACAAAAGTAACATGTCTAGGAGTAAATGATGGAAGCTGTATTAGATCTAGGTAAGAAAATAACACTGAGAGAAAACCTAAATGACCAGAGAGCTATACCATGTTCAAGGATAATATGAACTCTATATTGAAAAGATGTTGGTTCTTCCCAAATTAGCTTATAAATTTAGTAACAGTTCCAATAAAGATCCTAGCAAGATATTTGTGGAACTCCTTGGGCTTATTCTAAATTGGATATAGAATAACAAAGGGGAAAGAACAGTTTTTGGACACTTGTTGAAGAATAAGGTGACTATTCACTATGTCAGACACCAAGACTTGTTATAAAGCTATAGTAATTAAGAAAGTGTAATATTCTTACGGGGCCAGATAAATAAACAGAACAGAAGAGAGGCTCCAGACAAACACCTGCTCAAAGCTACTAGACAGAGATGGCATAGCAAACCAATGAATGATGTGGGGATGATTAAGTATCCATATCGAAAACAATCAGATTAGCAACTCATACAAAAAACTAGATTCCAAGTGAATTAAACACCTACGACACAAAACTTAAAAAGCCTTTAGTGATGATTTAGAAGGATATCTTCATGAGCTCAGTGTAGGAAATAATTTTTTTTAATTTGAGGTGCACAAAATTGGATTAATTATAATCCTTGGTTTATCGTTCTTGTTCTGGTTTGCTTTCATTTTGTTACATTCAGCTATTATTAATAATGAAATAAGCACCTATGAAACCACCACCTAAAACAAAAACTAGGGCCTTGAGATAATAACCTACACCTGAAAGCATGCCCCCTGCATCCCATCCCCTTGTCTCTGCTTCACAAGGAAACCATCATTCTGGATGTTTGCTTTTATGAATGATGCTGTGATAAACATTTTTGTACTGTCTCCTGTTGTACATATGCAATAGTTTACCTTGGGTATCCTTAGGGGTAGAAAAAGATTTCTTAACAAGATACAAAATGTACTGAGTATTAAAAAAGGATTGAAAAAAAAAAAAAAAAAAGGATTGGTAATGTGACTTTATTAAAACTGAGAACTTTGGCTTTTCAACAGACATCTTAAAGCAAATGACAAGACAAGTTATAAACTGGGGGAAGATATTTTCAGTATGCACAGCCTAAAATGGTTTAGTATCAAGAATATAAAATAGAGCTTATAAATCAAAAAGGAAACTACAAACTACCAAATTAAAATGGGTAATAAAGGACATGAACTAACAGTCTTCATATAAGACTACATAGAAGGTCCATAGATACATGGAGATATTTCACATTTCTGTAACATCAGTGATCTGGGAAATGCAAATTAAAGTTGCAATGAGATTAATTTATCCACTTAATTGGCAAAATTAAAAGTGTGAAAATATCTAGTATCAGAGTGGGTCTTGGGCCTTAGGATCTCTGGGACATTGCCCCGTTGGGGTAATAATTTTAGAAAACATTTTGTCTTTATTTCCTTAAGTTAAACATGCATACAGGCGAACCTCATCTTATCGTGCATTAGCTTTGCAGGTGTTGTGTTTTTTGTAATTGAAGATTTGGGGCAACCCTGTGCTGAGCAGGTCTACTGGCACCATTTATCCAGCAGCGTTTGCTTATTTTGTGTCTGTCACATTTTGATAATTCTCACAATATTTCAAAAGTTTTATTATTTATACTTGTTGTCATGTTTGTGATCTTTGATATTATTTTGCAAAAAGATTATGATTTGATGAAGGCTCAGTTAACTTTTTTTTTTTTTAGCAATAAAGCATTTTTAAATTAAGGAATATATATATATACATTTTAAGACATAGCGCTATCGCACAAGTAATAGACTACAGTGTAGTGTAAACATAACTTTTAGGTGCACTGGAAAACCCAAACATTTGTGTGACTCACGTTACTGTGATATTCACTTTACTGAGGTGGTCTGGAACCAAACCTACAATATTTATCGTAGGAAGATTATTTACTACTGAGCCACGAGGGAAGCCCCTGTGTGTGTGTGTGTGTGTGTGTGTACGCATATACACAAGCACATATATATATACACACATACATATTTGCACACACACATACACATATATATACATACACACACATGTATGCTTATGCTACAAGGCACAAAAAGCCCAAACCATAAAAAAGGTCAAAAGTTTTTAGTAACAAATATTTATTTTAAACCTCTATTATTAAAAGACACCTTTGAAAGTGAGCAGCCAACTGTTTAGGAGGAGATGCTTGCAATAATATTACAAATAAAGGACAGGAGAATGTGGAAAGAACTGCTGTAAATCAGCTGGAAAACAAACACCATTGTGGAAAAGTGGGCCAAAGGCATGAATGGGCAAACTAGGGAAGAACTCAAACAGCTGATAAGCAAGTACAGCTCAAGCTCACAAGTCATCAGAAAAAAAAAAAGGCAAATGAAAACTGTAATAAGATACTCTTTCATACTCATCAGATGAACAACAACAGCAGTGTGCCCCAGTACCAAATGTTGTTGAGAATTTGGTGCCACAGAACTGTTTTACATCGCTGCTGGGAGTATAAATTAGTAAAAGCAATTAGGAGAAAGAAAATTGTAAATTTTCAGAAAAGTGTAACATGCATAAACCCTTAGGCCTAGTTATTCCATCCTTAGATGGAAACTGGAAAAACTCTCACGTGAGTTCACAAATGTGTGCAAGACAATTCCTGATCACAGTGTACAAAAGCATCGAATTGAAACACCCTGAGTCTCCATCAATAAAAGAATGAATAAATTAGCTGAGTAATTGTCATAATGGAATACTCTGCAGAAGGGGTCAGCAAACCTTTTCTGTAAAGGGCCAGATAGAAAATGTGCTAGGCTTTGAAGGGCATGCAGTCTCTATCATAGCTATTCAACCCTGCCATTGTAGTGGGAAGCATTTATAGACAATACTTACATGAACAAGTGTGATGTGTTCTGATAATGGAATGAAAACATGGCTAGTGGATTTGACACATGGGCCAACTTCTCTAAGGAAGTGAGAGTAAATACACTTAAGTGACAGCTGTCAACATGGATGAGTTCCACCAACATGAGGTTGAGTGAAGTTGAAGAAGAACTTGTGTGTATGCGATGGGTTCTTTACCATTGGGCCATCTGGGAAGTAGCAGACCGAATAAAGAAGCGTGCTCACCAAAGTGGGTGGGCATCATCTAATCCACTGAGGGCCAGAAGAGAATAAAAAGGCAGAGGAAAGGAAAATTTACTCCTGTCTGCTTGAGCTGGGACATCCGTCTTCTCCTGTCCTTGACATCAGCGTTCCTGCTTCTCAGGCCTTCGAACTTGGACTGAGGGGTACTGTTGTCTCTCCTGGTTCTCAGGCCTTCTGGTTTGGCTCAGCACTACCTTGATGGCTTTCCAGGTCCTCCAGCTTACAGATGGCAGATGGAGGGACTTGTCAGTCTCCATAGTCCCATGAGCCAATCCTTCAAAATAAATCTCTCTTTTATATATCTGTATTTATCCTATCGGGGCACAAGTGTATATAGGAAAGTATGAAGAAGTGCATGTGATGATAGACATCAGGTTCAGGAGAGCAGTTCATTTGGGGGTGGAGGTAAGGTTAGAGTGATGAACTGGGGGCAGGGGCAGAGGACTTCAGTTATACTAATAAAGTTTGATTTCTTAAGTAGGATAATAGATACTTGAGTGCCTGGGTAGTATTTCTTACACCTTTTTGTGTATCTTAAACATATCATGTATGGATGTGAGAGCTGGACTATAAAGGAAGCTCAGTGCCGAAGAGTTGATGCTTTTGAACTGTGGTGTTGGAGAAGACTCTGGAGAGTCCCTTGGACTGCAAGGAGTTCTAGCCAGTCCATTCTAAAGGAGATCAGTCCTGGGTGTTCATTGGAAGGACTGATGTTGAAGCTGAAGCTCCAATACTTTGGCCACCTGATGCGAAGAGCTGACTCACTGGAAAAGACCCTGATGCTGGGAGGGACTGGGGGCAGGAGGAGAAGGGGACGACAGAGGATGAGATGGTTGGATGGCATCACTGACTCAATGGACATGCATTTGGGTGAACTCCAGGAGTTGATGATGGACAGGGAGGCCTGGCATGCAGGGGTTCATGGGGTTGCAAAGGGTCGGACACAACTGAGCGACTGAACTGAACGGATCTGAAACATATGATATACTTAAAAACAGCACAAGAGACTCATAAAGAAGAAATGGCTTCCTATTGTGATTTCATATTACTTTATGATGTGTCCCTGTGTCTGCCTAAACCTGCCTCCTTGTCTACATTCATGAAGCCCTGCTCAAGGTCTCCAGGAGTGAGGGCCTCTTTATCAAATGATCCTTCTTTCCTTGTCTCTTTTGCTTCCAGAAGGCCAGGAAGCAGAGATAGAACTTTTTGTGGATGGTTTCTGTTACGATTTCCTGGCACCAGACGCTCTAGTTTGTCTGTACCAGTGCCAGCGGGGTTGAACGGTTTGGGAAGCCAGGGCAGATTGGAGGGTGGCTGCGTATGAGTGGTCTCTGGCTTCTCTCAGATGAAGGGGCCTCACCCTTGGAGGCTGCCTCTAGCTCTCTGGTCTCTCCTTAGCATCTCTGTGGAGCCCAGTAGGTAATCACTGGAGAGTCAAGGCTTTTGGACTTTAGGCAAGCGGTTTGACTTCTCTGAGCTTGTTTCCTCAGTTGAAAATGAGGAATCATAAACCTGTGTCCCGCATTGCTTTCTGTAACCATGAAAAGGGACACTTTGTGCAAAGAAGATGGCAGCCACTCCCACTCAAGTTTCTAAAGAGAGAAGGCTGCACCTTACATTTCTTGAAAGCACACACCCTCCAAGAGCGAGCTGCAGAGAGGATTGAGTCTCCCCCTCCTTTTAGATAATTGTGACACGGAGCCATGTTATATTTTCTATTTGCCTCTTTGGGTTCCCTACCCACGTTCCACCCATTGGCTCTATGAATTTGACTGTTTTAGATATCTCATGTGAGTGGAATCAGGCAGTATTTGTCTTTCTGTGATTGACTTCTTTCACTTAGCATGTCTTTAAGTTTCATGAATGTTGTCCCAGATGGCAGAATTCCCTTCCTTTTAAAGGATGCATAGTATTCCTGTGTATGTGTGTGTGTGTGTGTATGTATATATATACAGACACACAGATGAATGTCATTGTGTGTCATTGGACATTTAGTCTGTTTCTGCATCTTGTCTATTTCAGTCAAGCAAAATGAATAAGCTCTAAAGATCTGCTGTCCGACATTGAACCTGTAGCCAACAATACACGGTACAGTTAAAATTTTGTTAAGAGGGTAGATCTCATATTAAGTATTCTTTCCACACACATGCAAAACCGCTGAAGGAAAAGGGGTGGAGCAGGAAGCACGAAATTTAATCATGTTTCCTTCAGAGCTTTCTGCCTTGAGAAGATTTATTTCTGCCATGATTATAGTTCTTGCCTTTTCTCTTCACTATAAATGAGATCTTTTTCTTCTCTTCCAAATTTTTATACTTTGTCAGGAGGTGTTGTCATTATGATTGGTTTTTTAAAGTCTAGTAAATCTAGCATTATATTATAGAATCACAGCATTAGAGAAATCTTTAGAGGGCATTTCATGCATGCGGAGGGAATCTTTACTGTAGTTGTTCTGGGAGGTGAGCCCTGGTTTTTGATTGCTTCTAGTAATGGAGAACTCACTATCTGTAGAGGAAGCATATTGAATTTGAATTCCTTTTCACATTGCTGGGGAGTCAGGAGACCTGTGTTCTAGCACTAGCTCCATCACCAATTAGCTGAGAAACATTGGGCAAAATTCTCTTTTCTGTGCCTTAGTTTTCTCATCCATCTGCAAAATGGGATCATTTCAGTTGAAAGATAGTTGCAAACTGAGCACCAGATCACAAAACTCAGTCACAAACTGAACACCAGATCTTCCTCTGAGACCAGGCAGGGCTGGGAACTTTCTGTGGGGAAGAACAGAATTTTTTCTTTTATTTAAAATTCTTTTTTTTTTTTTCTGGTTATAGAAATAAATGTGTTCATTGTGAAAAAAAAATTGGGAAATCACCTAAGAGCATTAGGCAGAAACCAAAAATTGTCCTAAGTCCTACAGACAAGGGATGACTCCTGTTTACAAACTAGGCTGTAAAAGACCTAGCCATCTTAATAAAACCGATTAAAGCAGGATAATAATAGTACTAAACAATGCTACAAGGAAGCACTAATAGCAGCAGAAACCAAGCCTTTCTCTAAACATTTTACATGGTTTCATCTCGTTTAATTCTCACAATGGAGACCGTTATCTCCATTTTATAGATGAGGGGGTTCTTGCTCAAGGTCACACAGTAGGTGGCAGAGGTTTGTGCTCTTAACCACTAGGAATTTTGAACCTGTCCTTTCAAAACATCATGCCCTGTACATTTTACCTTATAAAACAGACGTCGGTGAGTAAGGTATAACAGCCTCTTGGATTCTGCATTGGGCAAGGTGGAATGGGTATGCACACAGCTGACCTGCTGCGTGAACTCAGCCACCTTCCAATGAATGCCTGCACCAGTGGTGTGCTTTTTTTTCTTTTTGACTGGGCAGCACAGCTGCTGCTGCTAAGTCGCTTCAGTTGTGTCCCGCTCTGTGCGACCGCATAGACGGCAGCCCACCAGGCTCCTCCATCCCTGGGATTCTCCAGGCAAGAACAGTGGAGTGGGTTGACATTTCCTTCTCCAGCAGCACAGCTTGCAGGATATTATAAAAATTGGATTTTAAAATCATTAAAATAAAATCAAAACTAATATTCATAATATAAAAACAGGCAGATTTTGATCTTCCTCTAACTTGTGACAAATGATGTTTTACAAAGCGAAAAGGCTTGATTTGTTAGCAACTAGATTAAAAATTGACATTTGATATCATGTGTGGATTTGGGACCTAAGTGCATATTTAATGGGATCCAAAATTTAATAGTACATCGCAGCATAAGAAATAGGCATACACTGTTTTCAAGACCTGACATTTGACATGCCTGAAATTTCTCTTAAAATTGTTCTTAAAAGTAAATTGTGTCCTGTTTCCAAAACATGATAGGAGAGGGTTTGCAAGCCTGACTCTACTAATAAGACACTTTGGGCTGTAGATGTTTTTTATTTCTAATAAGTATAAAAAGTCAGTTGGACAGAACAGTTACTCTCTTTCCTCTTTAGAAAATGAGTTTTGAAGTTGTGGAGACTTCTTGATAAGTTCCTTTAGAATTTTGTTCAGATAAACGCAGTTTCTAGAGCTGGCTGAGATGGTCTGAAGGTGAATTTTCCAGGATTGTCTCCCTTTACGTTGCTCTCACATTTCTACATCCCAGGGTGAGAGGGCCTGGTGTTCGACCTCTGCCTGGTGTTTGACCTCATGTTCAGTTGACCTCTGCTGACTTCTGCACAGGACTCCCTGGCCAGCCTAAAGGCTCTTGAAGCATTCTGCTTTAAAGAAAAAAACTCCCACATTTGACTGATAATTTTTTTAATTAATTTTTTTTCTTTTGCTGTACCACATAGCATATTGGATCTTAGTTCCCCAAACAAGGATTGAACCCATACCCCTTGAATTGGCAGTGTGGAGTCTTATCTTAACCACTGGACCACCAGGAAAGTCCCTTGACTGATAATTTTGATTGTTGCTTTTTAAGGGATAAAATCAAAACAGACAGTTTTATTATTATTATGACAGAAAATCCTGGAATCCATTTGTGAACTCTGGGTGGAGATCAAACTCTTGATTGGAAGATGGTCATTAGGGTAAATGTCCCCTCTAGCCCTTTGCTGGGTATTCTGTGTTTCCCTTTGGACATAGCATGCTGTAGATGGAGGCCTAATTTATTTCAAGATCCCCATTCAGAAACTTTTCAGGAGTGGGAAGTAGCAGGATTTGGGGGGTCAAAGACCCTAGATCTCTTCAACCATAGCTACTTTCTCTCTCTCTGTCTCAGTTTCCTTATCTGCACAACAAAGGCATAGAACTATTTGACCTTGACTCGTGGTCCAGGAATGGATTCTCTCACAAGACAAGTACCAAGTTCCTTGTTCACCTATCGCATGGCAGCATAATTTTAGACAATCATCAGTTTCCTTGAAAAAACCCCATGGAGATGACACTGTTCACCTCAGATTGGGACTTGAACCCATGGGACAAAACCCATGGTCTTCCAACTGAGATTACATACCTGGTTTCACAACCTAACAAAGCTCAGGTTCTTGATGTCTTATCTCAGAAAGAATTCAGTGAGAGACAAAGTAATAGGTAAAAAGTGGATTTATTTAGAGAGAAACATACTCCATCTCAGAAAGTGAGAGTGGCCTCAAAATGTGGTGTGGTTAGCTTTTATGGGCTGGGTGATTTCATAGGCTAACGAGTGGGTAGATTATTCCAACTATTGTGGGGTGTGCTGACTGACTTCACTTGTGTCTGAATCTTTGCAATGGACCATAGCCCCCCAGACTCCTCTGTCCATGGGATTCTCCAGGCAAGAATATTGGAATGGGTTGCCATTCCCTTCTCCAGGGGATCTTCCCAACCCAGGGATTGAAACCACATCTCTTACATCTGTCTCCTGCATTGGCAGGCAGGTTCTTTACCACCAGCACCACCTGGAGTGGGGCGGAGATTTCTAGGAATTGGAAATTCCACCACCCACTTTTTGGTCTTTGATGGTTGTCCTCGGAGCTGTCATGGCGCCTGTGACAGGTGTCATTTAGCTTGCTGGTGTGTTACAGTGAGCCTCTATAAGGCTCAAAGTCTAGTGGAAGTTGACTTGTCCGCCATCTTGGGCCCATTTGGTTCTCATCAATTTATGTTGTGTCCTCAGGCTATGTCATTCGTTCAAAGGTTGTGCCCTGCCCCCTTCCCTCCTGTTTCAGAGAGGCTTCTATACTGGCAGCCAACTTTGCTTGAAGAAAGTTTCAGAGAGAGGCTAAGCTGCCATTTCTACTCTCATTCTCCCTGATGAACGGTGAGCTGCTTTGAGGCTGTGATTTTAGGGACACCAAGACCCCAGGAAATCCCCGTTACCTTCCCGCTGATTTGAAGCTGTCTTTAATGAACCATCTTTTTTCCCCATGGGGAGGAAAGAGGGAGAGACAGAGTGAAATTTGTGTCTTTTCAGCAGGATGAATTGATAGAGAAAGCAAGAATCAAAATGAAACTCACAGTTTGGGTTCTGCTTCCTTAGGAACCAGAGTTGGGTCAGCCTTCTGGGGTGAAGGATTCTTCTTGGAATCTTCCAGATTCTGGACAACCTGGAAGCCTTCTCCTTTGGTTTCCCACATGCAACTCCAGTTCTAGCCTCTAGAGGGTGTGGGACCCAAACTCCAGGGTCCTGGACCAGAAGCCCGTTCTGGAATTCTTGAATGATCTTGTGGGAGAAGGTCCCGGGAGCCAGAATTATGTCACTTGCCAGAGTTCACAGCTGGGGAAAACAAGGCCTAGAGAAGGGAACTCACTCAGGGTCACACACGCTTAAAGACAGAGCCAGGGCAGAAGCTCAAGTCTGCTGGCCCTGAGTTCAGGCCTCTGCAAACCCTGATGATGGGGAAATGGGGCCCTAGGGAGGAGGTGTCCCCAACCCGTCATCTGTCCACCCCGTTCTTCAGCTACTTTGTTCATTGTGAAGGTTTTGGTCTTGGAGTTATCTGAAATAACTAAGTAAATTCCCTTAAGCTGGAAGCTCCCAAGACTGAGACCTAGGCTCTCAGACCTGCAGAAAACTTGGGAGTACTTTTGATTTGGAAAAATCTGGGGAGCATAGGAGATGCAGAGTCTTCTGCTCCAGATGAACTTCTCATTCAGGGAAGGCTCTCCAGAGGAGGTGACACTTGAATCTGAAGCAAGAGGTGAGCCTGTGTCAGGGGCAGATGGCATAGTCTGGAGCAGGTGGGTGGTGGAAGTGTGGGGACCATGGGGACCAGACATGAAAGGTGATTCTGCCACGGTGGGCACAGCACCCCATGCCACAGAGGAGGTGCTTTTCCATATAGGCCACCAGGAGCCACAGAACAGCACGGCTTAAAAAGTTTAACTCCCTCCATGTCTGCCTCAAAGGACTGTCCCTGCAGGCATTTGGGAAGCAATGGGTTAACAGCACGAGCGCTGCCTCTCCACCCTCACAAAACGTCTCTGCCACACATTGGGCCATCATTCTCCCTAATAAAATAATATGAAGCTCAATTATGCTCCTGTTCCCATGTTCCTGGACTTCATTAAGCACAGAGGGATTAAAAACTTGTATAAATTAATCAATGTACCATAATCCTAAAAATTAGAAGATGAGTCCTTGAGGAAGTAATGTAATACGGGGCTTTTTAATTAGCAGGGCCCCCGAGATTCAGTGCTCTCTCCCCTGCATGTCTTGTGTTTATGAATTGCTTTATCATCTGCAGGGGAAGGGCCCCGCAGACTCCCGGCCTGTTCTAAGGAAACGCTAGAAGCCGTGTTAATTCCCCTGGCTCCTCCCCCCTTCAGAGCTGGAGCAGAATGACAGAGCTGGCCTGGCGTTTCTCTCTTCCTTTTCTGCCCTGAAAAGGCTTTCAAAAGGAAACTCAGAAAAATGATCCAGAGGGGACACTAAGCTATCCGTTTTCCCGGGGGGAGAGGGGTGTGTGGAATTTAGAGCACAGATTCTAGGGCCACGTGGGTCTGGGTTTGGATTATCTAGCTCTGCACTGTGGGCAGGTGACCTGCCCTTGGGAAGTCTTCCTTTCCTCCAGTTCCTCCTCTGTCCCAGGCCTTGGTGAGGAATACCTCCTTACAGTAAACAAGAGCTCCTGCAGACCCAGAAGCTCTCTCAGCCACACCATCTCTCCTCCTTTCCAACACAGGCCAAATAGCATCTTCTCCCTGCCGGGGCTTGGCCATCTTTTTCTTTTATGACCTTTTTCTCTTCTTAACTTGCTATCCTTCTCAGCAACCTTGAACCATGCCAACTCCTTCCATCCTAACAAAACCCACCCATGATTCCTCCTTGACCCCACTTGCTCTCCAGCTCTGGCCCCTTGCCTCTCCTCCCATCTCACACGTAGTCCACTTGAGCTGGACCATGTCCTTAGCATGGGACTGACATTCTTCTCATTAGGGTCTCCAGTGACCCTAATAAAGACCCCAGGGTCTTTATCTTTCTTGACCTCTTTGCACTCATGGACTCAGATGATCCTTCCCTCCTCCTAGAGGCCTCTCTGGTTTCTTCTTGGCTTCTCAGATATTCCTTCTCAGACTTTTTCCCTCCCTCTTCTACCCCAGGAGCATTGGTGTTTCTCAGGTTTGTTATCTATGCTCTCCCAGGGATGCTCACCCACTGCAAAGCCTCTCCACCACCTATACTTAGGACTCTCACAGGCCTCCGTGGCTCCGTCCTCTCTGCTCTGCTCAGACCCCAAACCTTCTTGGTCATTCTGTTTGAGCATCTTTCAGCCTCTTCAAACTCAGTATGTCCATGACAGAACCCAATTCCTTCCCTTCCCAAGAGGGTAGGGCTTCTTTAGCGTCCCAGTCTAGAAAATGGCACCAATATCCACCCAATGATGTAGAAACCTGCTTCTCCAACACAGGTGCCAGAACTGAGTATCTCAGTCCCCACTATATCCCCCAGGCCTGGCATAGAATCTCAAAAATACCAGACCTTTGGTAAATGGATTTCAAGAATGAATGGATGGCTCCGTTTACTTTCTTTTCCATGAAGATTTGCTAGCTCACTTGATGAATGAGAGCATGTTTTCTGTGAGTCTATCTTTCCTAATGGTTTCACCAGGACTGAGGCTGACATTGACCTTCACGCAAATCAGGACTCCTGGGTGGGAAAGAGTCCTCAGCTCCAAGCAGGAAGCCTCCATTTACTTGTTTCTCTAGCCTCTAATTTATCAAAGGGCCTCTGGATTAGAAATTGAAAAGGCCCCTGGAGGATGTCTCTACAGTGCCTGGAGGAGCAGAGATTCCAGCCTGTGTAGGGAGCTGCAGGGTCCCAGCTGTGCTGCCTCATGCGGGGCCCAGTGGGGACAGGTTTCTTTGGTGACTGAGGGCATGGTGCCTGCCTGGCACCCACCTGCTCTGCTGCCTGGAGGCGCTTCCCCAGAGTCAGAGGCTGGGCTGTGGCAGTGCTGGCCCTTCCCCCTGACCAGTCTTCTCCTGGGGAAGCATTTGCTCTGTCTTCTGAAGAATGACTGGATAACGTGGGACAGTCACTCACACCTGCACGCGAGGCAGTGCCACTCCTGTTTCATTCGTTTCAGAATCTTATTTTTATCCTGGCATGTTTACCCTGTGTGTTTTGGGAAACAAAGATACACACACACACAACAACAGTGCTGCCAAAATTCACATTCACATTCCTCTCCCACACAGGACTTTCCCTTGAATGTGGGGGCTCCTGGGGAGCCCAAGCCTGCCCCTGGATGGGGCCGAGGACCTGGCCAAGAGCAGGGGCGCAGGGCTCTTTGCTGAGCAGTCCGGGCAGCGCTGGGTTCAAGACATCATGGCAGGAAGTCCCATCTGGCCTCTGCATCTCCCTGGGGTAAGCCCCCTTCTTTAGCACCTCTTCTGTCTTTTGGGGGAGTCTGGCTGCTCTCTGGTCAACAGGAGCCTGAGCTGGAGAGGCAGAATCCCTCTGCCCCCTTGAAGAAGGCATGTTACGTGACTCAGTCATGTCTGACTCTTTGCGACCCCATGGTCTATAGCCCACCAGGCTCCTCTGTCCATGGAATTCTCCAGGCAAGAATACTGGAGGAGGTAGCCATTCCCTTCTCTAGGAGATCTTCCTGACCCAGGGATCAAACCTGGGTCTCCTGCATTGTGGGCAGACTCTTTACCATCTCAGCCACCAGGGAGGTCCCTTGGATCCCCTCAGATCCATCCTTGCCTCCTTCACTACACTGTCAACTAGTGAGGTGTGGCAGGGGGAGACGGGGCCCTGGGTCAGCAGCCGGGAGGAGTCAAGTCTCTCTGCAAAGGAACTCTTTTGCCTTTGTTTCCCGACAGCGCTCATTGACACAGGGTCTTCCTTCCACTGGGGCTCAGGGAACCGCTCTACATTTCTAGGTGGCTCCAGTTCTGCCTGTGGGCCTCAAGGACAATGGGCAGGAGACCCTCCTCATTCTTTTCCAGACCAGGACTGGCTCCATGAATTGGGGAGGGTTTCTGGAACTCAGAGAGAATTCAGGGAACAACTTGGGGACACACAGGGGAGAAAATTCAAATAGATACTCCTAAAGTATGGACTCCCTACCACCACTGTACACATAAGTGAGTGTGCATGTGTGCACATGTGCGTGCACACACACACACACACACACACGGGTTAGGACTGTCTTCCAGGGAAGTTAAGCCACAATTGCCAAGGGCAGGCATTTTGCACACAGATAATTGTGTGCCCATGAATCAGCCTGCAGAGCCCAGGCCTGAGTTTGGGACAGTCTGCAGAGACTGGTCTATGGCCCAGCTTTCATAATTTTAAAAAATAATAATAATGAAGAAAAAATAATGCAGTCACAAAACCCTAATGCTCAAGGGACAGTAAGAACCAGAATGGTTCATTGTTTTCCTTTGGAAATCTAAAACTTGGATTTCCTAACTTTTTTTTTAAGGTCGTAGAATTTAGTTTTGAAACAAAAATCCCCTGCAGACATATTCAGTGTATAAAATGCAGAAAAGCAAGGTGAGCGGTGGAAGGGGGCCGGGGTCTGTCAGTTCTCGCCCCCCGCTACTTCCCTCTCTTCAGCCTGTCTGGGGTGGTGAGGGGGGTACTTTCAGGAATCTTTAGAGCAGTTTGAAAACCACTGACTTCAGAGAACAAGGCCAGCCCACTTTTCCCTGGGGTCCAGTGAGATGCTGGGTGCTGAACCCAGACAGCTTTTCAGTATCACAGCAGTTGATGGAGAAGTGACTCTTAGCCTTTTCTCTGATGGAAAGAGAAGAGGAGGCCTGGACCTCATCCCTGAGTGGCCCTCTCTAATGGGGATCTGGGTGCCTGGAGGACCCGTGGCCTGCAGATTCTCACTCAAACGGAAATACAGCAGCTCCGCAAAGCAGTTGCTGGAGAGTAGGACCTGACATCAGGGCAGGCCCACGACCCACTGTCCTGTACCCCATCCCTGTGGTCTCCAGGTCAGACCCAGACCTGTCTCCTTGCCCTGCAGAGCCACCACCTCTTGCAGTAAATGCCTGCAGCCCAAATGGTCTCAGAAGCTTGGCAGCCACAGAACAAGGCTCATGTAATTTCCCCCACATCAAGGACACCTCTGAGAATTTTAGGATTTGCTTTATCTATGAATAAAGCAAATTTCACTCATGAAAGACAGTCATTATGGACCCCACATGTGTTCCAGTGCCCTTTTTCAGTGAGACAGTGTCTTCCATGGTCCTTGAGTTAAATGCAGAGGAAAGGGGCCTAGAGAAGGGGGTGGTGCTCTCACAGCCTTAGGAGAACGGTTATCTCGGAATGTTGACAGCGTTGTGAAAGATGAGTTGTTGGTGTCTCACTAAGGTTTATCTAAGAAACCTCTTCACCCACTGCAGCACTTTATTCCCTCATCCTGTTTCTGACCTTCATATCACCAGGGCAACCCAGAGTGCTTGCTGGGTTTGGAACTGGCTTGTAACTGTCACTGACCCATCATCTTCTGATGCTGGGCCTCAGAATTTTCCTCCTGGGATGAATTGTCATTTGAAGAGCCCCTTGAAAGCATCCAGGCTTTGCTTAAAATTTTAGCAAAGGGTTATTTCTTGGGAATTTCTCCATATCCAGGATCAATAAGTCAGAAACATTTCTGAACTATGGAGACCTACGTGCTGAGCAGGGATTGTGTTCTAAGGCACCACGGGAGTGCTGTCTTCACTGGGTCTTGCTGCTAGAGGAATCAGCACATGTATTTTGACAGAGAGGTGAGGCCTCACCTGGTGGGAGAGGATGGATGGAGAAGGAGTGTTAATTAGAGCAACCTGACGCTCAGCTTCTAGGACTTATTATTTATGCAGGAGCCCTGAACAGCGTTCCCTGGCCCAGCAACAGTCACCTTCCACAGATAACTGGGGACGTTAAGGAGAGGGGACGTCTCCCCAGTTCATGGGAGGGTGCTATGTGATCCAACGTGCCAAGAACACACAGGGAAAGGCCAGATCACCAGGTGTGCCCTTGGAGGGTGAGGGTGGGTGCTGGTTGAGGAGGCTGCATGCCTGTGTGTTTCCTTCTTCCATTGCTCCTCCTGACGCCCTCTCCCCTTGCTCCCATTGCTCCTTGAACCTTACCAGGGCATGTGAGTTGCAACCGTGATAGGAGGGGAGCTAATTTCAGAGAAAACCTGGGGAGGGGTAATGTCACGAGAGAGAGAGGATTCTGACCTCATGTCAGCCATTGTCCCAACTTCCCCCAGAGCTGGGCTTCAGGCAGCCTGTTGCCTTTTCCTGCTTGACAGGTGGGCAGGTGGGGCCAAGAAAACCTACCACCTGCTGAGACTCAGCCTTGTCTTTGTCTCACCCCATCACCCTGGTGACCTCGGGGGTCACAGATGCTGAAGGGAAGGCCCTGTCACGGTAATATTGGGCCCTGGTCTCCATGCCTTCGAGGTGGGGCCCTGTGAGTGTGGAAGGGTTATTTTGCTGAGCACAGAGGTAGATGGTGTGAGCTGCACTCGCTTCCAGGGGCCTCCCTCTGCCTCCTCTTTGCTTTTAAAGGGGGAGGAGGGGCCTCCTCCAAGGTTTTAACGTCTCTCCTTATACGCAGACAGCCTCCTTCTGAACACTGCAGAGACCCTGGCCTTCACCAGTGCCCTTCCTCTTGGGAGGGAGGCGTCAGGAGGGTCCTTGAGCATCTCCTGGATGCTGGAGAGCAAGCTCAGCAGTGATAAAGATTTCCTACTGGAATGTTGACAAGGAGGTAAAAGATGCAGTTCGTATGCTTTTTTTTTTTTTCTTTTAAATTACAAATATTCATCATTTGAATGCATCCCTCCCTCCTTTCCTTCCTTCCTTCTCTTCCCTCCCCCCCGCCACTTTCCCCCACCCCACCAATTTGCTGAACACCAAGGCTCCGTGACAAGTCTTGAGGATGCAACAAAGAGTAAGTCTGGGGCCCTGTAGGAAGGAGTCTGGAGCCCATGTTCGAGGAAACAGAGGTTAGATATCTCAGCTGATGCTGACTTCCATAGAGGAGGCTGCATGTAGTGTGTGGGTGCAGAGGATGGGACAGATAACTGGGTCTGGAGGAGTCATGAGAGCATCTCAAGGAAGTGGCCCTTGAGCTACATCTTGAAGGAAGAGATTGCTAAGTGGGGTGGGGTGTGATGTGCCGGGCAGAGGGCACTCTGTGCAAGGGTGGGGGACACACTGGGTGAATCTGACCATTGTTTTCTGTGTTGGTCATCAAGGCCAGCCATGATGGCAAAATTGGGGCATCCCTGTCATCCTTTCCCTTCTCTGAGGGGTTGCCCTCTTATGGTGCAGCTCTAACCTGCCTCCAGGAGCCCTGCCTTCCACTGTGGGTCACCTTCCATCCAGGAGGTCCCCAAGCCTCACATCTCAGGCCTGTGAGGCTTCAGATGACCAACTCTCTCACTGCTAGTTCCGGGACTTGTGTTCAAGATCTAGAGCTGAGAGAGTCCCAGAGTTTGTAGGGAATGATACGAGGTAGTAGCAGACATTCTCAAAGATCCCATGGCCAGGGTGCAGCATTAAAAAATCTCAAGTATTAATGTTAAAAAGAACTTGAGGGTGGGGAGGCATATTTTTCTCTGAGTTCTTTTTACCTCTCCAGGAGCTGATATCACTTAAAGTGGGAGGGATCATCTTTCATAGTCAATCTTAGAGACCTCCTAAGAATGCTGGCCTAATGCTTTGGAGTTGTGAAGTCTGGGGAGCAGAGGTCAAGATGGGAAGACAGGCAGAGCAAGCCTGTTGGACTTTGCGTTGGGGGAGTCCAGAATTTGGGATTTTTGAGGTTTGTTTCAGGCTCCAGGAAGTCTGGCTGTGGGCTGTGTGGAATGTCAAGGGATGAGATAAGAATGGGCAGAAGCAAGGGCAAGACTGCCTCCTCTGATAAGGTTTGCCTAAGCCTTCTCTGCCACTGCGGTCCGCCTTCCCTCCCAGAAACAGGGAGTTGGGTTGGGAGGCAGATGGGCCTCTGGGAAGCACTCGGGAAGCTGTTAGGCTGTTGTTCCTGAAGTTTTCTTTCCTGGGGTCAGGTTTGAACCAGGGAATTAGTGACTGGCTCCTGCAGGGTGAGTCACCTCCCTTAGTGTGGTCTCCTAACAGCTTCCGTCCGAATCCACATCCTCCCAGAATCGCAGGGGCAGGGCCCGGGCAGCGCGTGGGGCCTGTCTCCTGTCACTCTCCGCTGGCACCCAGGCTAGGATCGTGCTTGTACCAACCCTCCCTCTCACTGTGGCTTCCTGCCTCTGCCCATCGGTGCCCTCACACCCTCGGCTGTAGGGCCACGCCCTTCTGGGCTGCACGGGCCTCACCGGCCCTACCGCGCATGCGCACAAGCCACGCCTTTGGCTATGCCTGCCTTGCCCCCTGGCCACCTGCTACATGCGCTCAGGGTCCCCCGTGCACCAGCTCAGATGTTGCCTTCCTGAGAGGGCTTTCCCTCCCTCCTGGGCTAGCCCCTCTGAGTAGTCCTGGGGTTTCTACTGCTGGAACCTGCCCTGTGCATCCGCGATGGAGAATGAGAGAGAGGGCGGCTAAATGCCGGCTTGGCGGCTGTCGGCCTGTCCTCACTATTCTGTGGCTCCTCCAGGTGGTCCAGGAGGCCATTCTTGGATTTGAGGAACAAAAGTTCTGTTTTCAGCTTTCATCTTGGTTTCTATTTTTCCTTAGAAATAAGAGAGCTGTTAGGCAGGCCACTGGCATGTCTGGGGTGGAAGCTCAGTGTGTGAGCTCTGTCCTTGTGCAGCAGGACAGCCACAAGGGAGCACCTGTATATCCCGGCTTGTGCTGGACCAGGATGAACGCTGGAGCATGAGTGCCACCTAGAGACCTGGTGTGGGCTGGTGGGTGGGGGGAGCCTCCTCTGATGCCGTCCCTACAGACCATGCTCCTTTAGGAGCAAGGAGGGGCATGCAACGGGTGGAATAGTGTCCCCTCCTGCCAAGTTCATGTCCATCCAGAACCTCAGAATGTGACCCGATTTGAAATTAGAATCTTTACAAATGTAACTGGACTTCCCACGTGGCGCTAGTGGTAAAGAACCCACCTGCCAATGCAGGAGACTAAAAGATGCGGGTTCAATCCCTGGGTCAGGGAGATCTCCTGGAGGAGGGCATTGGCAACCCACTCCAGTATTGTTGCCTGGAGAATATCATGGACAGAGTAGCCTGGTGGGCTACAGTCCATGGGGTTGCATAGAGTCAGACACGACTAAAGCTCCTTAGCACACACGCAGGTATAATTAGTTAAGAATCTCAAGATGAAGGCATCCTGGATTTAGGGTGTGCACTAACCCCAATTCCCAGTGTCCTTATAATCAGAGGAGAGGACCCACAGAGACCCAGGAAGAAGGCCTTGGGAAGACGGAAGCAGAGTGATACAGTTACAAGTCGATGGAGGCCAAGGGGGCTGAGGACCCCTGGAGGCTAGGAAGAACCCTGGAGGAGTGTCCCCAAAAGGACCCCATCCTGCTGACACCTGGTTGTGGCCCTCTGGTCTCCAGACCTGTGTGGGAACACAGTTGTGTTGTATGAGGCCACCAGGTCTGTGCTGATTTGTTAACGGTGGCCCTGGTAGGAATCTCGGGCAGGGTTGAGTTTGGAGGGTCTCTTGCTTTGCTTCTTCTCTTCCCGTGGCCCCCAGGCTTCCCCACACAGCATCTTCTCTGATATGTGTATGCTCCAAAAGGCTGATGTCACACGGATGAAAAAAACTGGGGCACAGACTGTGGGTGCTAGGGGGTTAGGACACCCAACTGATGCTGTCTTGTTCCTGCCCTCCACACTAACCCCTTCATAGATCTCAGCCTGCCTTCTCTGTGAGCTTTTCTTCTTTCCAAAATTAGATCCAATAGGGGAGGATGTAGCAAAGAGACAAACAAGAGGTTATTGGCCAAATTAGGGGTTCAGAAACATCCTTGGTTTAACAGCCTCATTCTGGCAGGTCCTGGGAAATCAGGACTGTTCCCGCCTCTGCTCACATGTCCTGTGGTTCTAGGAACCAGATAAGCAATGTGTCAGTTAGCTTTCACTGGGTAACAAGCCACCCCCTCAATCTGGTGCTTTAAAAAAACCAACATTTATTTAGTTCACGATTTTCTAGGTCTGCATTGTAGGGTCAGTTGGGCAGTTCTAGTCTTGGTTGGACTCACTCATTTGTCTGTGGTCAGGTGCCAGGTTGACTGGAGGCCCACTGGTCCACAGTGGCCTCCTGTGTGGTGGTTGGATGGCTGTGGCTTAGGGTTGTGGGGGAGACTGGGACACACGCCTCTAATCCTGCTGCCGGCCAGCAGGGCTGTCACATGATGATGGCAAGGCTCAAGGAAAGAGAGCAGAAGCTACAAGCCTCTTGAGGCCTAGCTCTGCCCATCACTTCCTGTGCATTCTGTTAATCAAAGCAAGTCACAGAAGCAGCCCAGATTCAAAAATGGGGAAATAGACACTGTCTCACGTTCAGAGGAACTGCTAAATCACATTGCAAAGGACACAGTCATAGAGTGGGGAGAGAACTGGGCCATTTTTGCTAACAGTCCTCGCTGGGCAGCCCTTTCTTGGCCTTGCAAGTTCACTCAGCTTGAGTTCTCGGCTACCTTTTGCTGTCCTCTCTGGCTTCCCCAGTGGCTCTGACAGTAAAGAATCTGTCTGCAATGCAGAAGACCCAGGTTTGATCCCTGGGTTGGGAAGACCCCCCCTAGAGAAGGGAATGGCTACCCACTTCAGGTCTTGCCTGGAGAATTCCATGGACAGGAGAGCCTGGTGGGCTACAGTCCATGGGGTTGCAAAGAGTCAAGACACGACTGAGTGACTAACACACACACACTGCCAAGGAGGAGTCCTGTAGTGAGAGGTGAGAATAGAATCCAGCTTTTAGTATCTATACGGCCAGACCGACCTGTAGTATGTCATTCCAGAAACCTTTCCTTCATCAAACATTTATTCGAGCGCTACCGCAGGGCCAGGTATAGAGACCATGCAGGGAGGTAGGAGATCCTCATGGTAAAAAGCTTGGACTCTGGAGTTAATCAGGTCTGGCTTTGGATCTCTACTCCTACAGGCTGGGGCAAGTCACTGTCTTTTTCATCAACTTGTTTCATTATCAATAAAATGGGGGTGATAATGTCTGTGTTGCAGGGAAGCCTGAAATAGATGCCCAAGGTAAAGTGCTTCGCACAGCACCTGGCCCACAATGAAAGCCTGCTAATGGTGCGATGATTATTAATAATAAATATGGGCTCAGGGAATGCATACATGAATGAAGGTCTGGGCAACTTTCAGCCAAATGCGCATAATTCATGCCTGCTTCCTCCCCCTCCCAGCGCAAATGAAATATACAAAGGATCTAAGGAACTCCATTAGCCACTGCAAACTTTCTTTTGTAACGGGAAACCTCTCACAGCTGGGGCCAGGGCTCCTTTGTGACCCGGGCATTGGGATGGGTTAATAACACCCCACTCCACTTCCAGGCTCCAGGCAAGCGGCACCCCCTCCCCGCACCCACAAACGCCCCTTCCTCTTGCGCTGCGTGCGCCCTCTGGAAAGCCGAGCTGCACCTGTACCAGTGGCAGCCAGGAGGCATTCCCCCCTCGGTTGCCGGAAGATTTTTGTCTCCACACCTGCAAACAACCTTGGTTTTCCCCTTCTCTCCAAATCAAAGCATGCCTTTGCTCTCCACACCGCCGGCCTCCCAAGTGGAGTCTGCGGGGAGAGCCAGGAGAAAGCTAAGGATTATAGATGCTCAGCCCCGGCCCCTCTCCGAGACTGGAGCTGTTTTTAGCTCTGCCTCTCCTGCATGCAGGCCTCGCCTTGGGGTCTGGGGCCAACCTGGCAAATTAATAACAGGACAAGACTATCAGGGCCCCAATAAAGCCAGGAGAGGGGAGGAAAGCCCCCTCTTGAGCCCCTCCCTGGGTTGGAGGTGCTTCCTTACTTTTTCTTTTATTCTGTTGGAAATGACAGTTTCCCCCTTAAACATGCCTCTGTCCACATGCTCTTTGTCAAGCGACCTGGTGTAATTAAAGACAACGATAACCAACCCCCCCCGCCCCCGCCCACATATTTTTAGTGGAAAATACAAATGCATTTTCTAATCAGAAACTGCATGCACGCCTGAGAAATGAAGAGGATGTGGACGCTGCAGGTTTTAGGGGTGGAGGAGGGAGCCTGAAGCTGCCTGGAGGAGGGAAAAGGTTTTCTTAAACGGCATTTGTAAGTTGAGGCCTCTCCCAGGAGCCTGGGCTGGGTGGGAGTTGGGGTGGTTGGTACGCCAGCCAGAGGATAAGTTTTGCTTTTTAAGCGAGAGGGTTAGATTCTGGAGGAAAACGGGCTCCAGGCTGATACAATCTGTTGGCGAAAATAACTCTGGATTTGGATCTAACAAAGACTATAAAAGAGAGGCTCAGAGACTTGTTTTCCAGCCTGGTGGGAGTCAGGGTGGTTTTAAATGAAGGGCAGATGTAGCCTGAGGCCAAAATCTGCCTCCCCCCACCAACCCCAGTCTGGCTGTAACCTTATTAAAAGGATAAAAAGAAAGGCAGTACTTTTATGGTCAGGAAGAAACGGTGTGACAAGGCGGTTTTCCCCCGCAGAGAGATGGGTTCTGGGAACACTGGTGAAGGAGGTGGGCTCTCGCCTCTCTGCAGGGCGAGAGGAGGGAGGGAGGTGGGGGCCTGGGGCCTGTGCAGGGGGCTCTGACCTGACAGTTAAGGTCAGGGTCAGGGAGGAAGGGCAGGAGGCGGTCTCCAGCTGGCTGGCCTCACAGGTCAGGTCAGCCCCCTTCCCAGGGCTCTGCTAGCCCCCCAGGACCAGGCACTGTGACTCCAGGGGAAAGGGCCCTGAAGCTGAAGCTGTGTCAGGGAGCACGGCACGTGGGACCTGGGACAAGCTCGGCCCCTTAAACCAGTGACAAAAAAACAACGCTCCATGCAGTCGGGACTTCTTACCCTTAAGCACGCTCAGGAGGGGGTGCTTGCTACACCTCAGGTTTGGGACACTAGAGAGACTGAGTTTGGGACCGAGTGAGAATTGTCCTTACACCCGTGTCCTTCTGAGCAGCTTGCCTCTCCTGTCTGCCCCTGGGCTCAGGCACCAGGTATGGGGCTGGGTGTCGGTGACAGGCTCTCATACTCCTCAGGACCAGAGTCCCGGCAGGGAAACTGAGGCAGGGCCCCCCGCCACTAGAATGACAACCTGAGGGGCCTGGAACAGAGAGGCCCGCTGCCCAGTGGACCCAGGGTCAGCCCAGGGCTGCTGGGAGGGGGGCTATGACCAAGAGAAAGGGGCCAGAGGTGTGTGGAGGGACGGGCAGTGGGGGTGTTTCATCTTCTGGTTTCAATTCTCCCAGCACTTCCCCTTCTTCTCTGCCTGGTCCCACGGCTCCAGGCTGTCCGGCTGGAATGTGTTTTCTAGAAGGTAGCCAGAGAGGTCTGTGTAAGTCACATAGCTGAACACTGTCTGCTTTCTCCCTCGAATCCTACCTGTGGCTCCCAGTTACTTCTGGGATGAAGTTCAGACTCCATCACATGTTGCACAAAACCTCCTGCATCATTCTCTCACGTGCGGTCTCCTCTCTCGCCCCATCACCCTGGGGTCTGGTGGGCAGAGCTGGGGATTCCCTGATTGGACCCCTCACTCACCGCCTGTCTGTGTCTCTCCCAGCCCTGCCCTGTTCCCTCCGTCTGTCCCCAGGGCACCTGTCCCTGGGATGGACAGTCCCACATCTCAGTTGGCTCTGGACCTCAATAACTTGGGTGTCTCTGCTTGAGGACTTTCTCTGGTCTGAGGAGGACACTCTGCCTGCTCTCTGGGTAGGATAGCGATGGGGGGTGAGGTGGGGGTGACCAGGCCTTTGCCAAAGGAATCACCTGCAGTCCACGAGAAGTGGGAATTGGAGACTAAATATCCAACCTGCCAGCGCCTTGAGAGGGCAGATCCAAGTTGTGCTATAATGAGTTCTCAGAGGGTCCTGGTAGGGGGGCTTGTGTCCTGGCTGCCTCCACGGGGACCCACCTGTTGACACTTCCCTCTCTTCTCTGGTGTTTTGTACTGAATGCGTGTGCCCCCACCCCCAGATTCATATGGTGAAACCCTGCTCCCCAGTGTGATGGGATGAGGAGGTGGAGCCTTGGGGAGGTGATGAAGTTGTGAGGATGCACCCCCCATGAAGGGATTAGTGCCCTTAAAAGAGTCTTAAGAGTCCCTTGGACAGTGAGGAGATCAAACCAATCAATCTTAAAGGAAATCAACCCTGAATATTGCTTGCAAGGACTGATGCTGAAGCTGAAGTTCCAACACTTTGGCCACCTGATGCGAAGAGCTGACTCATTAGAAAAGACCCCATTGCTGGCAATGGTTGAAGGCAGGAGGAGAAGGGGGTGACAGAGGATGAGATGGTTGGATGGCATCATTGACTCAATGGACATGAGTTTGAGCAAGCTCCAGGAGATAGTGAAGGACAGGGAAGCCTGGCGTGCTTCAGTCTGTGAGGCTGAAAAGAGTCAGATGTGACTGAGCGACTGAACAACAACAGGAGTCGCAAGAGAGTCTGCTTCCTCCCTCTGCTCTTTGCCACGTGAGGGTGCGGAGAAGAGTCAGCACTCTGACCTGGAGGCAGGTTCTTGCCCGGATCCAATGGTGCTGGCACTCTCATCTCAGACCTCCAGCCTCCAGAAATGTGAGAAATCAGTTTCTGTTGTTCATAAGTCACTGAGACTATGGTGATTTGTTGTAGCTGCCTGAGCTAAGACATCTGTCTTCCCCGCTCTCTCACTGGCTTCCTTGGATCACCCCAGTATATCCCATCACACCCAGTTTTAATCTCTGGATCTGCTTTGTGGGGGAGCCCAAGCCATGACACAGCTGTTCTTCCTTCTGTCTGGAATGCTAACTTCTCTTGTCTGTTGGTTAGCAGATCGGGCATTCCTGGGTAGGCTTTCCTGAAATTAGTTGCCCTGCCCTGTGCTCCTGAGCGTATGGTCTATCTACCCTCTGGCTAGCTTGCTGGTTGGCAGAACCTGTCAACTGGTCTGTGTGGCCCAGGGCATGGGGCCCTCAGCATCAGGGGCTGTGCATGCAAGTCCATGTATCCAGTGACCGGAGAACAGGGGTTCAGTAGGTGTGTGTTCAGGGTGCTGACACGAGGGACACTTGCTGGTGTTAGCTCTCTGCACTTGGAAGCAGCCCCAAATAGTGTTTCCCGTGTTTCACAGAGTCTTCCTCCCTTGGCCACATACATAAAATATCTTGCATCTGTGTAGAGTGAGGCCTTCTTCAAGTGCTTTTCTGTGAGGCTGGGTCTCACCTAAACTCTGTGATGAGTAGACAGCATTGCCCCATTTTACAGATTAGGCTAACTGAAGCCTAGGCTGATTGGCTGGCCCAAGACAAGAACCAAATAAAGATGGAGGAGATTGCAGTCCAGAGAGGTTAGGTAAGCGTCCCAGAGGCACACAGCTCAGAGCCAATAGGAGAGCGTAGGCCAGACCCCAGGCCTGTCTGTCTCTGGAATCCACCTTCTCGCTCCTGGTCAGCTCGACAGGGTGGGGGCCTAGTGTTGTCCGACTCCTTGTTGGGGGCCCACTCCTCCATTCCTCGGTTCGTTCTTAAAACTATCTGCTGAGCTGGAGAGCACAGCTCGGCTTCTCAGAGGAGGAGACTGAGGTTCTGAGAGGGTCCAGGCTCTGCCCCCAGGTCCATCTCTGCAGCCAAGGCTCTTTCTCTACAGTCAGCCCATTCCTTTTCCCCTCAACTGTCCCAGATTTTATGCCCCAAGGCAGACAGTTCAGGGAGAGGATTATTTCAAAGATATGTCTGGCGAAGATTTAATGGCAGGCACTGCTCATAAACTTTGGGCAATTTTGTCTGCGGGACCCAGAGTTCCAGGCAGAGATACAAACGGTGGGCTGGACCAGCAGTGCTGAGGCAGCTGTTTGGGGCCAGCCAGGCCCCCATGAATGTCTATGCTCTGGATTTATGAGGGTTTGTTGCAGAGTGAAGAGGAGGGAGAGAAGATGGGGAAGGGGAGGTGGTAGAGGAGGGAACTGCTTCCCTTTGACGAAGATCTCTCCCTTCTCCTGCCAGCCTGCACCAGACCAGCCCCTTGGGGTTTTCTAGAAACAGACTCATGTGTCTTCTTCCTCCTTTGGAGAGGTGGGAGGTCAGGTGGAGAAGGCCAGACATGTGCCAAGTGGAGAAGGCCTGCTTATCATTTAAAGCACAAACGGTCTTGGCACCTCCCTTCTCCCTCCCCCACACTTCACATCCCACCAGTCGCCAAGGCATCAATTCTCCCTCTTAAATAGACTCTGTCTCTTGGCTCCTTTCTGCATCCATCGCCTGGACAACTGAAGGAGCCGCCTTGCTTCTACTCCTGTCCAAAAACTGTCCCTCCCACACTGGCCCCAGAGTGACCCCTTCACAAATGCACACCTGACCATGTCGTCGTCCTGCTTAAATGCTTTTGCAGTGTACTGTAATGACAGAGTACACATATATGGAGTCACGTGGTGGTAAACCGGTTGAAAAAGGCAAGCCCTGATTTACAGTGTGTGCCGATTGCCTTGATATAAGGACTGCCACTATTTCAGGTTGTAAAATCCCAGCTGGCAAATTACAGTGGCTTTCCTCTACTGGCAGGCCATGGCCCCAGTACATCCCTGCGTAGCACTGGTGAGGTGCTGGGCACTGCTTTAGGGTTTGTACCCTCGTCTGGGTCCTTCCCCTGCCTGGCACGCCCTCTCTGCCTATCTGTGCTTGTCCAAATTCTCTGGACTCCTCTGGCCCACTTCCACTATTGCTTGCTCCAGGATGCCTCCCCTGACCCACCCCCATTGCTGGAATAGTTGGGAGTACTCTCACAACACCGCATTTGCCCTCTCTTCCTGGCAGAATCCCAGGCCCTCTCCTTTGGGGAGGATGGTCCCTTTCAGAGCCTCAGCCACCGTATGTGCATTCCGGGTGTAATGAAGCCTTGTGAGTAATCGGGCCATTCCAGGGAGTTGAGACAGCACCAACAATGTAGTCAGGTTCAGCGTAGCTGTGGGTGGGCAAGACAGAAGAGCCCTACCCTCGGGCACCAGAGAGCTGGCTTTGGGCGTCCTGAGCATCAGGGCATAGGGGCCACGGGTCAGCAGCTCTGGCGCTTTGTGGTGATGAGTAACAGCTGTTAACCCTGTGCCTGAACCTGATGCATCTCCTGGTTGTGCTTTCCCCATCACCGCAGTGGGTGGAGGCCATTGATTGTGATGCCCTGATGGTGTGCCTGTGAATGGGAAGTCAGCAGGGCTGAAGGGGACTTTTCACTGTCAGGATGTACCCTTTCTATTGAGAGTTCAGTTCTGTAGCAAAGGAAAGGATGCTGTTGGTGACTTCCTGCCCACTCCCTTAAGGGGCAGAGGGTGCTCCCCAGTCCTGCTTGGAACTTGCTGTTCCCACCCTACAGCTTCCCACCATGAAAAGACTATTGTCTAGATAAAATAAACATTTACATTCAAGGAACCTATAAAATTTATGTAAGTGCTAGCATGAGTAGATTAAAAAATGTGGATTTTTTTTTTTTTGTAAGATTAAAAAATTGGAAATAACTTAAATATTCATCAGGACAGGATTGCTTAAACCGAGAGCAATACACTTATGAAATACAACGAGATTTTCCACTTTAAAAATTGTGGTAGACTTTATGATTTGGACGATGGGCCAGGGTCTAAGTGGGATAAGTGGGGTAATTTGTAGTTTGGTAAGTGGGGGCAGGGCAAGCTGCAGAGTGTTTCTGATGGCCCATTGGCGGGAGGTGGGGGGCAGTGTCTCTTGTTTACAGCTATCCTCAAATCTGGTACAGAACCTGACCTCAGGAAGGGCTCTGTAAATATGGCTGTTACCACTATTGTCAGCAGGCCATACATAAATGATGAACAAATCCGACTTTGTATGATCCTGTGTAGAGGCATTGAGAAACCTGGAAGGAACCTCATGAAAACAATAGCGCTTACCCCTGTTTGGAGTAAAATTGGCTGGGAGGGGATAAGACACTCACTTAAAATATAAATATTACCTGATTAAACTTAAAAGCTTTTGGATAGCAAAGGAAACTATAAACAAGGTAAGAAGACAATGCTCAGAGTGGGAGAAAATAATAGCAAATGAAACAACTGACAAAGGGTCAATTTCCAACATATACAAGCAGCTCATACAACTCAATACCAGGAAAACAAACAACCCAATAAAAAAGTGGGAAAAAGACCTAAACAGACATTTCTCCAAAGAAGACATACAGATGGCTAACAAACACATGAAAAGATGCTCAACGTTGCACATTATTAGAGAAATACAAATCAAAACTACAATGAGAGATCACCTCACACCAGTCAGAATGGCCCTCATCAAAAAGTCTACAAACAATAAATGCTGGAGAGGGTGTGGAGAAAAGGGAACACTCTTGCACTGTTGGTGGGAATGTAAATTGATACAGCCACTATGGAAGACGGTATGGAGATTCCTTAAAGAACTAGGAATAAAACCACCATAGGACCCAGCAATCCCACTCCTAGGCATATACCCTGAGGAAACCAGGGCTGAAAAAGACACATGTATCCCATTGTTCATTACAGCACTATTTACAATGGCTAGAACATGGAAGCAACCTAGATGCCCATCCACAGATGAATGGATAAAGAAGTTGTGGTACATAATGGAAATCCAATGTGTGGTACACAATGGAATATTACTCAGCCATAAAAAGGCACTTGAGTCAGTTCCTATGAGGTGGATAAACCTAGAACTTATTATACAGAGTGACGTGAGTTAGAGAAAGATAAATATTGTATTCTAATGCACATATACAGAATCTAGAAGAATGGTTCTGAAGAACTTATTTACAGGGCAGCAATGGAGAAATGGACATAGAGAAGACTTATGGACATGGGGAGAGGGGAGGAGAGGGTGAGATGTATGGAAAGAGTAACATGGAAAGTTACATTACCATATGTAAAATAGACAGCCAACGGGAATTTGCTGTCTGGCTCAGGAAACAAACAGGGGCTCTGTATCAGCCTAGAGGGGTGGGTGGGGAAGGAGATGGGAGGGAGCTTCAAAAGGGAGGGGATATATGTATACCTATGGCTGATTCATGTTGAGGTTTGACAGAAAACAACAAAATCTGTAAAGTGATTATCCTTCAATAAAAAAATAAATTAAAAAATATATAAATACTGTTAGAATTTAGTATGAGCTTGTATTATTTTTGCAATTAGAATAAAAACTGAAAGAAGTGGGGATAAGATCCCCTAAAAGTCTTTCTCCTATAGGCAAACACACTCAGCTATCCACATACATACTTGGGTCTTTGCAGGCCTGGGGATAAGTCCTGCTCTATTGATTTCTGCCTGGTAAACTGTGGATAATAAGAGCTCTTCTCTCACAGGTGCTAGAGAGAACCATATGCAGTAACGAGGGCCATGTGCTCAGTAGAACCACCCCTAACAGAACAGTGGCTCATAACCATTGGCTGCCTTCCACCTTCCCATGGAGTTTCATCTGCTGTCTCACCCATGTACCTTTTTTCCCACCCTGGGGCCTTTGCTTGAGGTCATCAGAGTATTAGTATCATTAGTTTCATGATCAGGGATGAAATTCTCGGGAAGATACAGCCTAACTCTGTCATTTTGTGGCAGCCATGACCTGGAGAGGTTAAGTGACTTGCCAAAAGTCACACAGCTTTCCAGTGGTAGAGATGGTGTTTGCATTGAGCTCCTTAGTCTTATGCTTTCCTTGTACTCCACTGCCTGGCACCTGCTTAACGGTTTGTCTTCCCAAGGCTCCTCAAGGCGGAGATGCCAAGAGAAAAGGATTGCCAGTGGGGCCTTTTCACAATTTGGCAGAGTCCACCCTGTCTAGTGTCCATGCCCTCTGGAGTAAGCAATAGCAAGGCTGGAGTGGAGAAGCACGCCTGCATTTATATGCACTCAGAGCCCCCCTGCTACCCCAAGACCTCTGTAATTACATACCTGCCTGGGCTGGCTTCCCATGAAGAAGCTTTCCTTGGTGGTCACGAGCCACAGAGCCAGTCAGATTTCTGGGTTTAAACCTCTGCTATCCTTATCTGTGTGCCCTGAGTGACTTAGCTGCAAAATGGGGACAGAGAGACCTGCCTGCCAGGTGCATGTTGAGAATTAGGGCAGATGGCGGTTACACCTGCCTGGTGTGGGGTCTGGTGCACCACGGGCAGTGGTTGGATGAGAGACAAATCCAAATCTGTGTGATTAAAGGAAAGCACTTTGTTCCTGGACCTGGGGACCACCTGCCACATACAATGGGGGCTAAGACAAGAAAGCAGTTGTTTTCCGACTGTCTCAAGTATGTATAGTTGCCTTTCCACCATTCTGGAGGACCCTAAATGCGTACATATGGGAAGTGGCTAGTAGAGTGATTGACAGCAATGTCTGAGGAGCTTAAGAGCCCTGGTTTCAAGTCCAGATCCACCTCTCCGACCTCAGGCAAGTCCCTTGAAATCATGAACTTCCATTTCTTTATCTGTAACTGTGGGTGAATATGAATATCTACCTTGTTGTGAATATTACATGAAAGAAAGGATAGAAAACACTTTGCCCGATGCCTTGTGTGTGGTAAATACCAGTAAACGTCAGCTTCTTCGAGTATTTTATCATAGTTACGGTTACTACTCTTGTAGTACTGTAGGCATGCTATTCACCAGATATTTTCTGTTTCCTTCTGGGTGAAAGATAGGATTGTTCTTCTCTGACCCATGAAAGTTAAGTGGGGCCTCTGACTCGATTTGGGCCAATGAGATGCTTGTGTGTCACTCGGGGCAGGAGTTTTAAGGGCTAGAGTCTCCTTTGTGGGGTGAATTGTTGGAGAGTGGGGGCACTTGTTGCAGCAGCATACCTTGGCCTCTCCTGACTGATGCACATGCATACCTCTCCTGAGCTGATGCCAGCATAGTGAGACCACGGGTGAGAAATGCTCTTCTGCTTTGTTGTGAGGAGGGAAAAGAGAGAGACAGATGTGTTTGTGCACTTCCTCACATGGAAAGTTTTTTTTTTTTTTTTCCCTAGTGGAGTGTTCAAGTTAACAGGCCCAGCATCCTCCTTGCTCTCACTGGGGGAATTGGAATGCGTGTCGGAGGCTGATCAGATGGACAGCCACACTGCAGCTGTGCATTTCCTCTCCGGTCGTGTGCCTGAACTTGCCCCACCTATTTCTCTGTGATAAGCGGGCTGTTTGTGCTTCTTGCTGTGGTGACTTCCAAGTGACTTCCAAGGATCACTGCTCACAAGGATTTAAAAATTGTACTCCTGTGAGGCAGCCCTGGCAAAACTCCCCGTCTCTTGCTCCCTGTCAGATCCATGAGCAGGCTTCCTGGGCAGGGCCACCAGAACAGGCCTTGCCCGAAATATCACGCCCCTGGGGGGCCCTCTGAATCTCTGTGTCAGGGGTCATAGGAGAAGGTGGTTGAAAACCCAGGTCCTCATGGAGAGCTAATGTTTTAACTCATACTCAGCACAGACTTTATTTTTTGGGGCTCCAAAATCACTGTGGATGGTGACTGCAGCCATGAAATTCAAAGATGCTTGCTCCTTGGAAGAAAAGCTATGACAAACCCAGATAGCGTATTAAAAAGCAGAGACATCACTTTGCTGACAAAGGTCTATATAATCAAAGCTGTGGTTTTTTTCAGTAGTCATGTATGGATGTGAGATTTGGACCATAAAGAAGGCTGAGCACTGAAGAATTGAGGCTTTTGAATTGTGATGCTGGAATAAACTCTTGAGAGTCCCTTGGACTGCACAGATATCAAAGCAGTCAATCCGAAAGGAAATCAACCCTGAATATTCATTGGAAGGACCGATGCTGAAGCTGAAGCTCCAATAGTTTGGTCACCTGATGTGAAGAGTCGGCTCATTGGAAAAGACCCTGATGCAGGGAATGATTGAGGGCAGGAGGAGAAGGGGGAGACCGAGAATGAGATGGCTGGATGGTATCACTGACTCAATGGCCATAAACTTGGGCAAACTCCAGGAGATGGTGAGGGAAACGTGCTGGAGTACATGGCGTCGCCAAGAGTCAGACATGACTTGGCAACTGAACAACAACAATAACAAATGGATGTAAATTTATTCAACCCAGATTATTTCAGTGGAGGTGAGCAAAAAGAGACAAATACCTAAAAGTCAAGAGAGAGAAATGAAAAGAGTTAGAGGGCATTGAAAGAGAAGATTGGGGCTGGGCTGGGCACCCAGTCAGACTCACTCTGGGAGATAATACAGGGACTCTGAGGTCAGGTAACATGGGTTCAAAATCTGCTCCTGCCATTTGGCCCCTGTGTGATCTTCCAGGGAAAAGGTGGATGGTTCTGAGGTCAAGTGAGTACAGTTGGCTCTGTTCATGAGACACATAAATGCCTGTGCTGGGTGGTCCATGGGGCATTCAGAACATCACTCTTTCCTCCCCGCCATCTGAATGCCTTCTCCTGTGTAACTTTTTTTTTTTTTTTTTTTAAATTTTTATTATTATTATTTTTTTTTCCAGTGGGTTTTGTCATACATTGATATGAATCAGCCATGGATTTACATGTATTCCCAATCCCAATCCCCCCTCCCACCTCCCTCTCCACCCGATTCCTCTGGGTCTTCCCAGTGCACCAGGCCGGAGCACTTGTCTCGTGCATCCCACCTGGGCTGGTGATCTGTTTCACCATAGATAGTATACATGCTGTTCTTTTGAAATATCCCACCCTCACATTCTCCCACAAAGTTCAAAAGTCTGTTCTGTATTTCTGTGTCTCTTTTTCTGTTCTGCATATAGGGTTATCGTTATCACCTTTCTAAATTCCATATACATGTGTCAGTATGCTGTAATGTTCTTTATCTTTCTGGCTTACTTCACTCTGTATAATGGGCTCCAGCTTCATCCATCTCATTAGGACTGGTTCAAATGAATTCTTTTTAATGGCTGAGTAATATTCCATGGTGTATATATACCACAGCTTCCTTATCCATTCATCTGCTGATGGGCATCTAGGTTGCTTCCATGTCCTGGCTATTATAAACAGTGCTGCGATGAACATTGGGGTGCACGTGTCTCTTTCAGATCTGGTTTCCTCAGTGTGTATGCCCAGAAGTGGGATTGCTGGGTCATATGGCAGTTCTATGTCCAGTTTTTTAAGAAATCTCCACACTGTTTTCCATAGCGGCTGTACTAGTTTGCATTCCCACCAACAGTGTAAGAGGGTTCCCTTTTCTCCACACCCTCTCCAGCATTTATTGCTTGTAGACTTTTGGATAGCAGCCATCCTGACTGGCGTGTAATGGTACCTCATTGTGGTTTTGATTTGCATTTCTCTAATAATGAGTGATGTTGAGCATCTTTTCATGTGTTTGTTAGCCATCTGTATGTCTTCTTTGGAGAAATGTCTGTTTAGTTCTTTGCCCCATTTTTTGATTGGGTCATTTATTTTTCTGGAATTGAGCTGCAGGAGTTGCTTGTATATTTTTGAGATTAATCCTTTGTCTGTTTCTTCATTTGCTATTATTTTCTCCCAATCTGAGGGCTGTCTTTTCACCTTACTTATAGTTTCCTTTGTAGTGCAAAAGCTTTTAAGTTTCATTAGGTCCCATTTGTTTAGTTTTGCTTTTATTTCCAATATTCTGGGAGGTGGGTCATAGAGGATCTTGCTTTGATTTATGTCGGAGAGTGTTTTGCCTATGTTCTCCTCTAGGAGTTTTATAGTTTCTGGTCTTACATTTAGATCTTTAATCCATTTTGAGTTTATTTTTGTGTATGGTGTTAGAAAGTGTTCTAGTTTCATTCTTTTACAAGTGGTTGACCAGTTTTCCCAGCACCACTTGTTAAAGAGGTTGTCTTTTTTCCATTGTATATCCTTGCCTCCTTTGTCAAAGATAAGGTGTCCATAGGTTCGTGGATTTATCTCTGGGCTTTCTATTCTGTTCCATTGATCTATATTTCTGTCTTTGTGCCAGTACCATACTGTCTTGATGACTGTGGCTTTGTAGTAGAGTCTGAAGTCAGGCAGGTTGATTCCTCCAGTTCCATTCTTCTTTCTCAAGATTACTTTGGCTATTCGAGGTTTTTTGTATTTCCATACAAATTGTGAAATTCTTTGGTCTAGTTCTGTGAAAAATACCGTTGGTAGCTTGATAGGGATTGCATTGAATCTATAGACTGCTTTGGGTAGAATAGCCATTTTGACAATATTAATTCTTCCAATCCATGAACACGGTATGTTTCTCCATCTGTTTGTGTCCTCTTTGATTTCTTTCACCAGTGTTTTATAGTTTTCTATGTATAGGTCCTTTGTTTCTTTAGGTAGATATACTCCTAAGTATTTTATTCTTTTTGTTGCAATGGTGAATGGTATTGTTTCCTTAATTTCTCTGTCTGTTTTTTCATTGTTAGTATATAGGAATGCAAGGGATTTCTGTGTGTTAATTTTATATCCTGCAACTTTACTATATTCATTGATTAGCTCTAGTAATTTTCTGGTAGAGTCTTTAGGGTTTTCTATGTAGAGGATCATGTCATCTGCAAACAGTGAGAGTTTTACTTCTTCTTTTCCTATCTGGATTCCTTTTACTTCTTTTTCTGCTCTGATTGCTGTGGCCAGCACTTCCAACACTATGTTGAATAGTAGTGGTGAGAGTGGGCACCCTTGTCTTGTTCCTGATTTCAGGGGAAATGCCTTCAATTTTTCACCATTGAGGGTGATGCTTGCTGTGGGTTTGTCATATATAGCTTTTATTATGTTGAGGTATGTTCCTTCTATTCCTGCTTTTTGGAGAGTTTTAATCATAAATGAGTGTTGAATTTTGTCAAAGGCTTTCTCTGCATCTATTGAGATAATCATATGGTTTTTATCTTTCAATTTGTTAATGTGGTGTATTACATTGATTGATTTGCGGATATTAAAGAATCCTTGCATTCCTGGGATAAAGCCCACTTGGTCATGGTGTATGATTTTTTTAATATGTTGTTGGATTCTGTTTGCTAGAATTTTGTTAAGGATTTTTGCATCTATGTTCATCAGTGATATTGGCCTGTAGTTTTCTTTTTTTGTGGCATCTTTGTCTGGTTTTGGAATTAGGGTGATGGTGGCCTCATAGAATGAGTTTGGAAGCTTACCTTCTTCTGCAATTTTCTGGAAGAGTTTGAGTAAGATAGGTGTTAGCTCTTCTCTAAATTTTTGGTAGAATTCAGCTGTGAAGCCATCTGGTCCTGGGCTTTTGTTTGCTGGAAGATTTTTGATGACAGTTTCGATTTCCTTGCTTGTGATGGGTCTGTTAAGATCTTCTATTTCTTCCTGGTTCAGTTTTGGAAAGTTATACTTTTCTAAGAATTTGTCCATTTCATCCAAGTTGTCCATTTTATTGGCATAGAGCTGCTGGTAGTAGTCTCTTATGATCCTTTGTATTTCAGTGTTGTCTGTTGTGATCTCTCCATTTTCATTTCTAATTTTGTTAATTTGGTTTTTCTCTCTTTGTTTCTTAATGAGTCTTGCTAATGGTTTGTCAATTTTGTTTATTTTTTCAAAAAACCAGCTTTTAGCTTTGTTGATTTTTGCTATGGTCTCTTTAGTTTCTTTTGCATTTATTTCTGCCCTGATTTTTAAGATTTCTTTCCTTCTGCTAACTCTGGGGTTCTTCATTTCTTCCTTCTCTAATTGCTTTAGGTGTAGAGTTAGGTTATTTAATTGGTTTTTTTCCTGTTTCTTGATGTAAGCCTGTAATGCTATGAACCTTCCCCTTAGCACTGCTTTTACAGTGTCCCATAGGTTTTGGGTTGTTGTGTTTTCATTTTCATTCATTTCTATACATATTTTGATTTCTTTTTTGATTTCTTCTATGATTTGTTGGTTATTCAGAAGCGTGTTATTTAGCCTCCATATGTTTGAAGTTTTAACAATTTTTTCCCTGTAATTGAGATCTAATCTTACTGCACTGTGGTCAGAAAAGATGACTGGAATGATTTCAATTTTTTTGAATTTTCCAAGACCAGATTTATGGCCCAGGATGTGATCTATTCTGGAGAATGTTCCGTGTGCACTTGAGAAAAAGGTGAAGTTGATTGTTTTGGGGTGAAATGTCCTATAGATATCAATTAGGTCTAGCTGGTCCATTGTGTCATTTAAGGTTTGTGTTTCCTTGTTAATTTTCTGTTTAGTTGATCTATCCATAGTTGTGAGTGGGGTATTAAAGTCTCCCACTATTATTGTGTTACTATTAATTTCCTCTTTCATACTCGTTAGTGTTTGCCGTACATATTGCGGTGCTCCTATGTTGGGTGCATATATATTTATAATTGTTATATCTTCTTTTTTGATTGATCCTTTGATCATTATGTAGTGTCCTTCTTTGTCTCTTTTCACTTCCTTTATTTGAAAGTCTATTTTATCTGATATGAGTATTGCGACTCCTGCTTTCTTTTGGTCTCCGTTTGCATGAAATATTTTTTTCCAGCCTTCCTGTGTGCCTTAAAATGTATTGGCACCAAAACCAAGAGCCGTCTTTTCTTTGTTTCACTGCAGGGATGCAATTAAATGAGCTCAGTTAAACTTTACAGTTGACCATTGAACAAGGAGGGGATTCAGGTGCTGGCCCTCTGTATAGCTGAAGAGCCACATATGATTTATAATCAGTCATCCTTGCACGTGTTTCCTCAGCATCTGCAGGTTCAACCAGGGGCAGATTGTGTAGTCCTGCAGTTTTATATTGAGAGAAATCCATATAGAAATGAAAATGTTAGCCACTCAGTCGTGTCCGACTCTTTGCCGCCCCATGAACTGTAGCCCACCAGCCTCCTCTGTCCATGGAATTCTCCAGGTAAGAATACTGGAGTGGGTAGCCACTCCCTTCTCCAGGGGATCTTCCTGACCCAGGGGCCCCTGTGCAGTTCAAACCCTTGTCATTCAAGGGCCAGCTGCACTGAGTTCTCACTCTGGGCAAGCCCTGGGCTGGGTATTGTGGAGAGAAATTGCCGAGAGAAGGATGCTGCTGCTCAAGACATCAATAGAATTGGTCTGGGTAAGGTCATTTCCCCTTCTCTTGGACTCAGGCACCATGTGTCACTCAGGGAGAAACCAATGGCATCTCCTCTGTCCTGTCCTGGGAGGATTACATGAGAGGGTGTGTGTGAAAGCTATTTGCAATAAGTAAAGTCTATGCAAGTGTAGTGTTTCCATTATTATCGAATCCACTGATGTCTACTTGGAGTTCACCCCTGATTGTGTCCCCGAGGCCCTGGGAGAGCTTGCTGGGGTTTTCCATGGGATGACTTGATCAGAGACTTTCCACTGGACTTGGTTTTATCTGAGGAGCCCCAGGCAGCTCCCCATGTTCAGTCTAGGAGGAGAAGGGCTGTGTGTCTTCGTCCATCAGTGGATTCCCAGCCGAGAACTAGCCCCCTGCATTCCTGTTGTGAGGAAGGACTGGGACTGTACTCAGCATCTGGTCTGCATGGCCGTCTGCCAGACAAGCATCTTTAGTCTTGGAATAGCAGAGATTCAGAGCAAGGCTGCGGAGATGCATTGTAATGTCCGCGAGGATATCATATGCAAATAGCGGGATATCAGCCAACCTTCACACCCCTTGAGAATCAGGAAAGTATTCTCATTTTTAAGATATCACTGACTTTTATGATTTCTGAGCCCAGAGGTCCCGAACAGAGCTTCCTGATGGTTTCTTCTCTGAGTTTTTAAGCTTTTAAAAATAAAATTGTTATTGTCGTAGTTTCAAAGTTGACCACAAGCTTCCTGGTTTCCCCTCATGGGCCTAGGGCTTCCAGGTTGGCCTGGGCAGGGCTGTGGGGTGTGTCAGGGCATGGGTTTTCCCTCTGGGAAGGTGGCTCAAGAGTGCAAGCCACATAAGCTGGCTATTTTCATACAAAACTCTTGAACTGGGGTCTACTTAGAGTTAAGTTTGGTGCTGGGTGATGGAGGAACAAAGGCATGGCTGTTAGCTGGTCTCCAAAGGGGTCGGGAAGGAGGCACATGAAGTCAGCTGCAAGGGAATGTAAAGGAAAGGTCCCCAAATGGCTTGAGAGTGTGGCTGGCCAAGGAGAGGCTTTGAGCAGATGTATAAAAGCATTTTGGAATTCCCAGGTATAGAAAAGGTTCATGGACATTTCAACAGAGGGATCAGTGTGGTTGAGGAGTAAGAGGTTAGGAGTTCAAGTGTGAGAGAAGATGATGGTGGGAAAGTGGTGTGCGTAAGACAGGGGTGGGGGCAGAACAGATGGGAAAGGCCTGAAATCCCAAGGAGGAGGTTGATATCATCAAGTGGTTTGGAAAGATCTTCTGTTTGAATGGCTTCCCTGGTGGCTTAGATGGTGAAGAATCCACCTGTAAGGCAGGAGACCTGGGTTCGATCCCTGGGTCAGGAAGATCCCCTGGAGAAGGAAATGGCAACCCACTCCAGTATTCTTGCCTGGGAAGAATTCTGTCCATGGACAGAGGAGACTGATGGGCTACAGTCCATGGGGTCACAAAGAGTCAGACATGACTGAGCAACAAACCCTTTCACTTTCTTTCTTTTTGAACACTTCTTGTGAGGGGAAAGTCACTACCTCTGGAGTAGCTGATCCCACTGTCAGCTGTGACTTATAAAAAGTCCTTCCTGAGAGCAAGCCAGTGCCTGTTGGCCTCAGAGGGGCCTGAAGGATCACCTTAAGCCATTCTTGGTCCTTCCATCCTTGTTTTTGTCCTTATTAGACTGATGGGCCTTTGGCTTTTAGATGAGCATGATAACTTACTTTTACCATGGCCATCACACAGTTTAAGCCCAGAACTTCCAGAACTTTCTGTTAATGACTGAGCTTGGCCTACTCTAAGGAATTCACCTGAATTCATCTCTTCAGTTTTCTCGGTGGCTCAGAACTTGGGGGATTTGAGGTTCAACAGTCCTGCTTCTGAATCCCATCTCAGCTGCTTTGTAGCTTTCTGACCTTGAACATGTGGCTTTCCTCTCCAAGTTCAGCTTCCTTTGCCTGTCACAGGGCTTGCTGTAAATGCAGATAACACCCCCCAGCTCCCTCCTTTCTGCTTAAGAGACATCTCTCTTCCCAGGCTATTGAGGTAGAGTTTTGGAAGGTCACTGGGCAGTACTGTCATTGAGATGTGTTCAGAGCCCCTGACGCTCTTTTTATTACCTTACTCCCCCTGGGAATTAATTTATGTTTTCTGGATAAAACAGATCTCCGGAGGAAGACTTTCTCCTGTTTCTGTAAACGTGTCTGTTTTAGGGCTGCACCCTCCGTTCGGGTTCTGTTGGTTTGGGGTGCCCGTGCAATCTGCATTTTGCAGGCTGCCTTGATCTGTTTTCAGACAAAATATTTTGACAATGCATTCTTCATTTTGCCTCTCTAGCTGTCTTTGGGAGGCCCTGGGATTTTGCTTTTCCTGAGCCTTTGGCTCTGTAATCCTCTAAATCTTGAGAGTCCAGTGGGGTCAGCTGACCTGGCTGCAGGCCTGACTAGGAATGTGAAACTACCCAGTATCAGAGAAGGCAGGCTCCCAGGGGCTCACCCAGGTCACCCGCTGCTGTCTCAGACTGGAGATGGAGTCCCAGAGAGTAGGGTTGGGGGAACTGTCTGAAGTCACAGGGCAAATTGGTGGCTGAGAGGGGTCCCTCCCCTCCCTCGACTCCACATCCTGCTCTCAGCTGGGGCCCCGGAGCCCTGTGAAGTCGCCTGAGCATTCCAGACGTCTGTTCATTGGTGCTGCGTGCATTTCCCAGACCTATCATCTTTCTGTAGATTACCACCCCCATCACCGCCCAGCTCCATATTCAACCTTATTCATGCTCAGGATGCTTGATGTGCAAACCCCCAAAACTCAAAGCCAATCAAATGAACACTTCCTGAACTCCATTCAGTTCCTGACTGAGGGGGATGTTGTGCTGTGGGAAGGTTCAGGAAGCCTCCAAGGCAAGTGATGGATTCCAGCAGCTGTGATTTGGGCAACTAGAGCTGTAACTATTCCCACCCAACCCCCCCCGCCCCCAACACACACCCCAGTTTGCACTGACAACTGCCTTGGGAACATCAACTTGTGTCATAGTTTTCCTAAGAGTGAAATGATGCTCACTCTTCATTTTTATGTTGCTGCCACAACACATGACCACAGACATGATGGCTTCAAACAACACGAATTTATCCTCAGTTCTGTAAGTCAAGAGCTCAGACAGAGTCTTTGGGACTGAGAATCAACACGCTGTGTGGCCGCTTGCTTCTGGAGGCTCAAGGAGAGAATCCATTTCCTCATCTCTTCCTGTATTCTTTGGCTTGTGGCCTTTGTCTTCAAAGCCAGACACTTAGCATCTTCCCTCTCTGAATCTTCTGTCCTCACTCGGCCTGCTTTTCTGTGTCAAATCCCCCTTTGCTGTGGTGTTTGTGATGACATCTAGAACTCACTTGGATAATCCAAGCTCATCTCCCCATCTCACGATGTTTCATTCAATCACATCTGCGCAGTCCCTTTTGCTTGCCGTGGGAGGGGACAGTCACTGGGTCCAGAGACTGGGCAGGGGGAGGTTGTTGGAGACCATCCTTCAGGCTGCCACAGTCAGTCCATGTCCCGCCCATTTCACAGGCTTGGAACCTGAGGTCTGGAAAGGTTAAGGAGTACAGGGAATTCAGAGCTCTGATACCTGCTCCTTAATCCCAGGACCAAGGCTTGTTGAGAGCCTTTGGGCTCTGTAGGTTGCTCTTTAAAGGTGAATAGTCTGACACTTTCTCACATTGGTTGGTCTTTTTCTGGGGGTGGGGGTCACTTCATTATTCCTTCGAAATCTCAGACAATACTCCCTCCCCCTTCTCCCGCAACGCCCCCTCCCCCCCCCCCCCCCCCCCCCATTTTCTGCATCAATAAACTGAAGCTAGTAACACTTAGACTTGGTTGGGTTTTAGGGAAGATTGCAGTAAGAGAATTGTTGTGGCCTCTAGAAAGCTGCCCTGGTGATCACTGAATGCACCCTTGCTTCCTTCTTTCCCCCGGTCCTCCCTTCCTTTCTTCTGCTGTAACTGGAGATCGTCCCAGCGGCCATGAGTGTTGGGTGCTGACGACTCACAGCTGCCCTCTTCTCTGCAGACTTGCCCTCCACTAAACAGGGGCTGCCGACAAGCCACTGCCCCGCACTCTTCCTGCCCCAGCTGTGGCTCCGGGACCTGACTAACCGAGGCACACAGGGCTGGTCCACCTTTTGGTGCAGTTCATGCTCCAGGGCTCCCCATGGGATTAGGTGTAGCCTCTGTTCAAGGTCACATCCTTCTTAGCTCCTCCTCTGTGCTGCTTGCCTCACTCTGCCCATCCTAAGAGCCCTCCGCCTCCACTCAGGGCACCTCAATCCTGCCATGGGCTCTGCTTCTAAGGGACCCACCCTAAGTCACTTTCCATTTTGCCTTTTCCTTTTTTCTTCTCTCTCTTCTTTGTTGGGAAATCAGGAGAGCACGATGTCATGGAAACCAAGTCAGGAGAGTTTCAGTCGGAGGAGAAGCCAGCCCCATCAGACGAGGGAAGCAGTCACAGAATCAGGACCTAAGCTCATCAGCCTTGGCCTTGAGAAGGGTTGTTGGTGCCCTCCTGTCTAACTGATTATCAGGTACAGTTAAATGTCACCTTCCTTCTTTAGTACTGGGTCTGTTGTTCAGTCACTCAGTCGTGTCTGACTCTTTGAGATCCCATGGACTGTAGCATGCCAGGCTTCCCTGTCCTTCGTTATTTCCCAGAGCTTGCTCAAATTCCTGTCCATTGAGTCGGTGATGCCATCCAACCGTTTCATCCTCTGTCGCCCCCTTCTCCTGCCTTCAATTTTTCCCAGCATCAGCCGACTAATGAGTCGGCTCTTTGCATCAGGTGGCCAAAGTATTGGAGCTTCAGCATCAATCCTTCCAATGAATATTCAGGATTGATTTCCTTTAGGATTGACTAGTTTGATCTCCTTGCAGTTCAAGGGACTCTCAAGAGTCTTCTCCAGCACTACAGTTCAAAAGCATCAATTCTTCAACGCTCAGCCTACTTTATGGTCCAACTCTCACATCCATACATGACTTCAAGAAAAACCATAGCTTTGACTATATAAAAACAAACTTTAATGGTGGGAAAATGTCAGGGAAGTCAGTTCTCTTGCCTTAGCTTCAATTTCCATACCTGCAAAAGAGCTGAATGAGTCATCCGAAATTTTCTGATTCTAAGAAGGTATCCTAATGTGATCTTCTGCAAATAAGAACAGTACCAACAGTCCCACTTTCCAAGCCTGTGATATGTGTCCTGCACATGCTGAGCAGAGGATGGGTAGCATCTGCTTCAATCCTCCAGCCACCCTGTGAGAAACAAAATATCTGTCTTATCCCCCTTTTATTGTTTCATCAACTTGTTTATGTGCCGAGGCCTCCTGGATTCACATCTCCAGCCTGTACCTCACTCCTTAAATCAGCTGGTTTCAGTGTGTTTCTTCTAACCCTGTCTTAGTTCAGGCCTGCCACCACAAAAAATACTATAGAATGGCTGGCTTAAATCACAGGAATTTATTTCTCCCGGTTCTGGAAGTCTGAGGTCAGCATGATGCTGAAGGCTGTCTTCCTGGCTTGTGGATGGTCACTTCCTTACAAGTTGGGGAGGGAGGAGAAGCAGGGAAGGTGGGTGAAAGTGCTCTCTCAGATGTCTCTTCTTATCAGGACTCTAACCCCATTGTGAGGGCCCCACCCTCATGATTTTATCTAAACCTAATCACTTCCCAAATGTCCTCATCGCTAAATACCATCACACTGGGGCTAGGACTTCAACATATGAATCTGAGGGGTTGGGTGGGGAACACAACACAGTCCATAGCAACCCTTGACCAAGAGAACATTAAACAATCACAGTGGGGCTCAGCCCAGTGCAGGAACTCTGGTAGATATTGTAGAACATGCCTCAAGGTTATCCATCTAAAACAGTGAGGGAGTGGGTTATTCATCTACTGATTCCCATCAGCCATGGATTGAGAACTATTTCCAGGAGGTACTGACCCCCAGCCCCTCTGGTCTGCCCGTGTGAGCTGAGCACTCTCCAGGGACCAGGAAAGGCCCTCGGGCAGGGCCAGGTGCCTGCGGTTGAAGCTGTTGGGGCTGCGTGCTCAGGTGTGGTCCATGCAGAGAAGGGGGTGCCATGGTGACTTTAGGAGGGGCAGTTTCTATGGAGTTGTGGGTGCAGAAGTCCCAGGGAAGTTGATTGTCTCTGAACAGGTGGTAAAGGGGCAGAGCTGGATTGAGGACGTCTCCTGAATGAAGAAGATGGGGGCGTGGAGTCAGGAGTGTTCTCGGGCATTCCCTGGTGGTCTAGTGGTTAGGATTCGGCACTTTCCCTGGGTTCAACCCCTGGTCAGGGAATCAAGGTCCCACAAGCCATGGCGTGTGGCCAAAAAAAAAAAAAAGGAGTAAAACAAACAGAGTTCTTGTTCCGAGATGGGAGGCTCAGGTATATGATTTGGTATGGATGGGGATGTTGGGGATGGGAGTGAGGAAATGGTGGGTGATGCAGGATGCAGGGAGGGAGGTCTGGCCATTGAAGATCTGAAGGCAGATCAGAGGCTGGAGGGAGTGAGGTCTTGACACAAGTGAAGTGACTGGTCTGTGGGAAGGACAGAGCCTCTTTTGAGCTGTGAGCAGAAGGAAGAAGGGAAAGTGGGACCTGCTGAAGGTGGATTTAGTAAGGTACCATGAAGGGACTTGATTGATGATGCCTTCTGTTTTACTGGTGAGGTCAAGACAAATGAATGAAGAGAGAGGTGGGGAGGGCATGGTATCATTGCCCCATTTCTTTTCTCTTATTTTGGAGTGGAGCAAGCAAGAGAGCTTATTTCTTTTTATACAGAAACACTTCTCATAGCTATCAAAATAATTGCATTTTCTCTCATTGAAAATAAATACACATCAAATGCTTCCATGCATTTAGTAAGTTTCTCAGGCTCTTTGAAATTATGTATTAGCTTCGCTTGTCAGCATTGTGTGCATGTGTAATATAAAATGTAGTCGTATTTTTGAAGGGGAATTTGGAATCATTAGTGGTCTTAACAATACATGTAGATTTTGACCTGTCAATTTCATGAAATTTGACAACTTTCATGTTTGAAAAGCCAATGGAAAAGATATCAAAGGCAGATTAAGAGTCAGGAGAAAAGGATTCCTTGGGTGTTAGGAAGACAGAAACAGCTAACATTTATTGAATGATCACTGTGATCCAGGACCTGTTAGCTAGGGTTTTCTAGTCACTGACTTCCACAATTCTATGAAGGAGATATTATCGTTATCCTGGTTTTAGAAATGGGAAAAACAGAAGCGTAGCTGGGTATTAAGTAACTTGCAACAAGTTATAGACCCAGTAAGTGGCAGGACCAGTAGTTTTCCTAGTTCCAGTGCTCATGTGTGGTACCACATATCTTAGCCCTGTCATCTGAGACTCATCTCCATCTGTTTATCTTTTTTTCTGGGTCTGTTAAGATAAAATTGACATAACACTGTGTAATTTTAAGGTGTGGGATGTGATGATTTGATACATGTATATATTGTAAAAGGATGACCATAGGAAGACCAGTTAATATCTCCATCACCTCATATAAATGCCATTTCTTTCTTTTTTTGTGTGTGTGATGAGAACATTTAAGGTCCAGCCTTTGAGCTGTTTTCAGTTTATAATACAGTACTGTTAACAATTGTCATCATACTATACATAGATCCCCAGAACTTATTCATTCATCTTATAACTGGGGGTTTGTAACCTTTGGCCAGCATCTCCCAGTTCCCCCTGCCCCTGGTAACCACTGCTCTCCTCTCTGTTTCTAGGAGTTTGATCTCATAGGGTGAGATCATATAGTCTTTGTCTTCCTCTGTGTGGCTTATTTCACCATTGCCCCATTTCTGTGGTCCTGGGGCACCATCAAGGCTCAAATTCAGAAAACCCACATGGTATCAAGAACTCTAGTGGGCTGGTACATTTTTTTGCAAATTTCATGACAAATTTAAAAAGTCCTATTTCTCATGAACAGACAAATACACATTTATGGAGCTGATCAGCACATTACAATGATGAAAGGGATAATTCTTCAGACTTTAGGAAGTGACTTATAGGGATAAACATCTACTTTTTTTTTTTTTTTCCTCTCCTACAGTCTTACTGGGGGAAAAAAAGGGCAAGACTTGTTGCATGTGACATGTAATATTCTTCATTTGCTGCTGTGATCTTCACAAATAGGATTCTGAATAAGAGTATTCAGTTTGAGTTCAGTGTCCTTTTGTGCTAAAATGATAGGTACAGGAACACATAAAATTACATATTTTTGTTGTCTTTGATGTAGATACTCAGACTGTCTAACATGACAGGAGACAACTTTATTTTCTTGACAAGAAACAAAGAGATGCCTGAACGGTCTGATCATTAACGTTATGAGCTGTGGTTAGACATCATGACAGTAAACTTGGAAGGCAATAATAACTTTCAGTGCTCCCAACTTAGATCCTGTGCCTGCCATCGCGTGTACTTCTACGTAGTTTATAGTTTTAATATTGTGCTGCGGGTTTGTCCAAATCACGTTACGATGAAATCCCTCTCAAAGAAGATGCAGCTGAGTAATGAAGAACAATGTTTGCATTCGGCTTCATGATGAATTCCTTTGCCGCAGTCTCTTGGACCCCTTGTGTTTCATTAGGTAGGGATATAGTCACGAGGAACAATTTGTAAGTTTGTAAATTTCTACTCATGCATCGGACAGAAATGGAAATTCTGTATACTCTATTCTGGATGAACAGATTACCATGACATCAAAGATTTTAGTCCAGAGGGGCTTAGAGATGTGCTGTCCACAGTCACATGTGTGAATACCTTGCCTGCAATTTCTGATTTTTTTTTTTTTTTTTATCACACACGTGGAACTGAACTCTTAAAAGAGTTCCTGGGAATTCTGCACAGTTTATTTAGGATATTGAGTCCCAGGGTGATACATTGGGGCTGGGAAGTGAGCAAACTCGAATGTTGAGTGCACTGTGGTTTGGTGCAAATGATCAAGTGGCCAAGAGCAGCGGAGGGTGGGAGGGTTCCCACCTCAGCCTTGATACTGAGTCATGTGTGGGTGGAGGCAGTTTTCTTCCCTGAAAAAGGAAAACTGAAGAGCCAGCATGGGACTGTCTGCAAGGCTCATCTCAGCTCACATAGGCTAGGATTCTACTACCCTAGATCTGACCTCCATTTCCTCCTGCAATTGGCTCTATCATCTGGGAATTTTCAAAAAGTGGGCAGGGTAATCTTAATGGGAAACCTATTTCCACATGTTAGTAAGACCCATAGACAAGGTGACAGGATCAGGGGACAGAGGGAAATGAAAGACCTGCTTGATTTTTATCACCATCAGTGGTTCAGGTGGGAGAGAGGCCTTTTTCTTGAAAGACAGGTTATTTGTGATGGAAAAAACATACAGGTCAGTTTCTAGCTGATCTGACCACTGGCCAAATATGTAGGGGCGAGTAGTGTCATAAGGAATGTTTTTCTATACCTTAAAGACTGTTGCCTTCTTGAATTGCACTGTGATAGCGTCATGTTAATGTGAAGCGAGCAGTTGTAAAGAAATTATTAAAAATTAGCAATGGGCTACAAAATGCAAGGTGACAGATTGGTGCCCACGGTGCTGGGGAAAGAATAATTTACAACTTCCAAGTGAAATCTCAGGTTGTTTGTTCTTTGTTTCTGGAAGCATAACACAACATTTGCAGCCTGTTTTGGGGAAGTTAACCTCTTGTTAATTTTGGAAGCTGTTGTCAGCCCCCAGCCCCACCTCCTTTTCTTGACTTGGGGGACGAGGCATAGGGAGCAGCATCATTTCAGTGTATGAGCTCGCTCGTGAGTCCCCAGAGGGGTCCTGCCGTGTTGCCTTCTGGCCCGGGAGCCCCAGGAGAACGGAGACTGTTCTGTATGGCTGGTGTCTGGCGCATAGTAGGTGCTCACTGAGGGTCTGTTGACTCTGCAGCTCCTGGGAGCAACATTGGCACAAAAAGCAGATAAGATTAGGAGGAGATGAAGGGGCGTGGGACTGGGGCATTTGTCACCCCCATTTCCCTGGCAGCCACCTCCTTCCAGGAAGCAGAGGAGAGCCAAGCCCATCTTTGGAGCCCAGCCTCTCCCTGTTCTTCTCATCTGCCCTCAGTGCTTGAAGGGCGGCTGACTGAATAGCAGGATGGTCAGAAATACATTTTTCTGCAGCTCCTGTGTTCAGCAGCCAGGGTAAACATGCCAGCATCAGCTCCCAGACTGGACTTCTTCAAGGCCCATCCAAGGGCGCCATGGAGGAAGAGGAGCTGCCCCCTGGACGTGGCTTCCTGGAGGAGGGCAGAGAATGCCTGTGTTCTGCCGTTTGGACGAGAAGTATCTTGTGTTTCTACACTCATGTTCTCACATGGACATTATTCAGCTTTTGCTAATTGGCTTCACGATTTTCCCAGTAGTTAATATTCATCTGTCAAAGATGGAAGCATAAATAAATAACTTCGGTCGGAGCACACCTTCTTATTAGGCCATACATCATGTTAGAAAGTTCGCATTCTTTAACCAGGAAGATGAAATTAGAAACATCTTGAAAAAGCCTTCTTGTTATCAATCATGTCATCTTGAACATGTTTCGGAGCTTGCTGCTGGCATCCCGAATAGATGTTTTATTCAAAAGAATGTATTTAAAGAAAATGACAGCACTTTTCGATTTCAGCTTTTTTAAAAACAGGAAATCTTTCACGCCCTCCTGACTCAGAGCATTCCAGCACCTTGGTGGAGGAGCGGCATGGCTGGAGCCTTTTCTGGATGTCCCCATAAGGGTGGAGAATTTTCTGATCTTTTAGAAAGGGAGTGAGACAGAAAGACACATGGATCACCACTCAGCAGAATGTCCTGGGTCTTGTGTGGCTTAAAAAAAAATAAAAATCACTTGTTCTCTCTGGGATCCAGTCTATTCATTTATAAAATGAAAAGGTTGTATAAGATTAGCGTCTTAGCTTGGACTGCTGAAACAAATTACCACAGTCTGGGGGGCTTAAGTAACAAACATGGATTTCTCTCAGTTCTCAAGAAGCTCAAGATCAAGACACTGGTAGATTCAGTATCCGGGGTGGTCATTCTTCCTGGCTTCTAGAGGTGCATCTTCTTGTATCCTCCTAGGTGGAAAGGTGGGATCCTTTTTCATACGGGCATTATAATCCCATAGTGCGCTCATGGGTGTGTGCTATGTCACTTGAGTCATGTCTGACTCCTTGTGACCCCGTGGACTGTAGCCCACCAGGCTCTTCTGTGGGTGGGATTCTCCAGGCAAGAATATTGGAGTGGGTTGCCATTTCCTCCTCCAGGGGGTCTTCTCCACCTAGGGGATCAAGCCTGAGTCTCCTGCAATGCAGGCAGTCTTTACCTCAGAGCCACTGGGAAGCCCAATCCCATAGTAATCCTATCACAAAGGCCCCACCCTTATGACCTCATGTAACCCTATTACTTCCCAAAGGCCTGACCTCCAAATACTATCCCATCAGTACTTTCCTGGCCTGGGACCACTGCCTGCTTCTCCCAGGGTGGGGACCATAGCATTAGACGTTCTCTGAGGGCCTCTCAAGCTCTGACCACAGGAGGGATGAGATGAGGGGTTCAAGTGGCTCCCCACTTCCAGGAGGGTTCCCCAGCCCAGCCCTGCCTGCATTGAGTTCCACAGCACAGGGCACATAGGAAGACAGTCCCTGCACCGGGAGAACAGGATCTTTGCCTCCACTCTGCCCTGTTGGCCTTTACGGCTTTGAACGAGTCACTGCCCCTCCCTGCGCCTCACTTTACCCATTTGTAAAATAAGGCAGTTGTATGGGCTCCAGTCTAGGATTTAGTAATCCCTCTGGGAGTAAAAAGATAGTTAAAGTCTGGATGTATTTCTGCAAAACAAATGGAACCAGATCTATTTCCCTAAAGCCCACACTTGATGCTTTCAAACTGTGGTGCTAGAGAAGACTCTTGAGAGTCCCTTGAAGTGCAGGGAGATCAAACCAGTCAATTCTAGAGGAAATCAGTCCTGAATATTCATTGGAAGGACTGATGCTGAAGCTCCAATACTTTGGCCACCTGATGTGAAGAGCCGACTCATTGGAAGAGATCCTGATGCTGGGAGAGACTGAAGGCAGAAGGAGGAGGGGATGACAGAGGATGAGATGGTTGGATGACATCACCAACTCATGGACATGAGTTTGAGCAAGCTCCAGGAGATGGTGAAAGATAGGGAAATTTGGTGTGCTGCAGTTCATGGCGTCGCAGAGTCGGACACGACTGAGCGACTGAAGAGCAACAACAAATCTTATGGGGAAGCATCTTCCTTGTTGTAAAGACATTTTGGAGTCTGTTTGTCCACAGATGAATTCAGAAAACAAACGGACTTCAGGTTCAGGCCTCTGGTCAGCAACAGAGGTCATTCTAGGGGCAAGAACCTTTAGAACTTTCTCAATCCCTGTTGGTCCCACAGAGCAAATCCCAGAATCAACAAATTCCATTGAGTTGGCATCCAACGAGTCCTGGAATGTTAGGCCTAGAAAAAGAGTCAAACATCTTCCGGTCCAATCTCCTCTCCTGACAGTTGAGAAAATAGATGTCTGGAAGAGGACCTGACTTCTCCAGGTCATAGTCCAGGTGGTGCAGAGATGAGCCAGGGCTCCGGGCCCCCGCTGCAGGGGACCCTCAGCGTGCTTTTTCTTTTAAAAGCATTAACACAGCTCCTCAAAATGCACAGTTTGATTTTGAATTCTTTCCCTTCTTTAGGCATGAATCTTACGTTGTAGTTTGTAAAAACACATAGATACAACCTACACTTGAAGCCAAATGTGGGTAACCACACCCATCTGCTGCCCTGAATTCCCAACTGGAGCGGCTGTCAAAAATCTCATCGTGGACAGTTTGCCAAACACTTCACAGTCGAACCTCATGGAGAATTAATAATGTTAAGTGTGTCTGTGACATCTCATAGGAGTCAGAGGGGTTGATTTATGACAAACATGTGTTCCCCCCAACCCCCACTTAAAAACGGAAGGTGTTAGATCGAATTATTGAAGGCAGCAGGCCAGAACAGACATGATTAGGACAAATCCCAGCTCCTAGGAGCCCACAGTCTGTTAGGACAGATATGCCTCGTCAGCAGGATGGGCTCTCAGAATGACTGAGGTAACTGACACAGTGCTACAGGGCCCCGGCAGAGGTGGGGCACAATCTGGCAGGAAGATCATGGCAGAGAAGGGTCTGGACCAGGCTCCAGAAGTGGGAGAGGGTGGGGCACGTGCAGAAGTGTGCCCTGAGGCTCAAAGATGAGAATACACAATGCACATTCAAGGAGTAGTAGATGTCAAAAAATGTAAATCAATGAAGTTAAAATACTCCCTCATACCATACACAAAAATAAACTCAATATAGGACTTGACACCAGAAAACTCCTAGTAGAGAACATAGGCAAAAAATTCTCTGGCATAAACTGTAGCAGTATTTTCTTGGATCAGTCTCCCAAGGCAAAAGAAATAAAAGCAAAAATGAACAAGTGGAACCTAATCAAACTTGTAAGTTTTTGCACAGCAAAAGAAACCATCAACAAGAGAAAAAGACAGCATGTGGACTGGGAGAAAATATTTGCAAACAATGTGACCTACAAGGGTTAACCTCCAAAGTGTACAAACAGCTCATACAACTCAATATTTAAAAAAAAAAAGCAAACTGACAAACAACCCAATCAAAAATGGACAGAAGACCTAAACAGACATTTCTCCAAAGAAGACCTACACATGGCCAGCAGGCACATGAAAAGATGCTCAACCTTGCTAAGTACTAGAGACATACACATCAAAACTACAATGAGGTACCACCTCACACCACTCAGAATGGCCATCATCAAAGAGTCTAAAGATAATAAACGCTGGAGAGGGTGTGGAGAGAAGGCAGCCCGCCTACACTGTTGGTGGGAATGTAAGCTGGTACAGCCACTATGGAGAACAGTATGGAGGTTCCTCAGAAAAGTAAAAACAGAGTTACCACATGATCCAGCAATAAAATATTTTAAAATTAAGGTACATACATTGTTTTTATAGACACCAGGCCATTGTACATTTAATGGACTATAGCACAGTGTAAACACAGCTTTCCGGTGCACTGGGAAACCATAAAACTCATGTGACTCGGTTTTATTGTGATATTTGTTTCTGAAACTGAACTCACAATGTCTCCAAGGTCTGCCTGTAATGAGAGCTAGCATGTATTGGTAGGTTATGCACTGGGTTAAGCTTTACGTAACCTGTATCACTGAATCTCTGAAATAATTTTCGGGGGTAGACACTGCTGTTATTCCCATTTAACAGATTAGGACCCCTGTGGTCTCAGGCATGGGCCCCAGCTTTACACTGTCCAGCAAGAGGGCTTCCCACCTCTGCTCTGATGTCACAGTGTCACCAATGGTCCAGTATCAGCGCCCACTGCTCATGTAGTCTTATGAGGAGCCAGGCACATGCTGTAAGTAAGCCCGTCACTTATCAAGGAGTGAGCTGACTCTTTTAAACTTTGCCGCAGCCCCACGAGATTGGTGTATCACTCATCCCATCCTATGGTTGGTGAAGCTGGTGCCTGTTCCTATGACAGCTGATATCAGGAGAGCCAGGATTTGGTTGATTTATCTGCACTGTGTCACATACCCAAAGATTTCAGTTTAATTGCCTGGGGTGGAGTCAGATATTGGCATTTGAAAAAGCTACCTGGGTGATCCTGCTTCGTAACTGGGCTGAGACCCCGCTGGCCTGGTGGCAAAGCTCATATTCTTAACCAAGATTTTAAAATAAAAAAAAAAAAAAAATGCGTGTACTTCTCTATTCACGATGTTCATGGTTTCCAAAACCTAGATCTTTGTTCAGTAAACAGGCTGGCTTCAAATAAAATAAAGTTTGAATCAAACTGCTACTACTATTGTTTAAAAAGAAAAGGCAGGGGGAAAGAAGCTTTTTCAAAAATTCAGATATACTGGTACATTAATAGGAGTGCCCAGGGCAAAAATAGCTTTTACTTACCTGTCACGTTTCTGTCATCACCTGCCATCACAACAAACTTTATTTTCTAAAGATATTGAAAAGCATATGAACCACAGGATTTTTGAATGGTGGGAAGTGTGGGCTTTAGCAAGGCAAGCACAAAACAAGTTTTCATCTTCATTTTTCTCCTCTTGAGAAAAGAACTGTTGTCCCAGGGCTCCTGGAGAAGCTGGGGAAGGAAATTTGACTTTCAGTACTTTATAATTAAGGAGACGAGTATGAAAGACAGTTTGTAATATGGAAATCTGCCTGGCTGCTTGCTTCTGTTTCTTGGGGCCAGTGCTCTTCTAAGTTCAGACAGGACCCTGGTCTCGGCGTGGTCTCCAGCCCTCTTTGGGACCTGCGTGCCATGCCAGTGAATGGATGACCTGCTTTCCTGAGCTCTCATGGCTCCTCTGCCTCCATTAGCTCTGGACACATTCTTTACCCTGTGAATAGACTTGTCCTTGCTTCCCAAAAGGGTTGTGTGGGCTTGGTGTCCGTGTCTTCAAGGAGGGGAGGGGGCCACAGGCCGCCTCCAGGACCAGGCATGAAAATGAAGTGAAAGTGTCAGGCGCTCAGTCGTGTCTGACTCTTTGCGACCCCATGAACAGTAGCCCACCAGGCTCCTCTGTCCATGGAATTCTCCAGGCAAGAATACTGGAGTGGGTAGCTACTCCCTTCTCTGGGGCATCTTCCCGACCCAGGGATGGAAGCCAGGTCTCCTGCATTGCAGGCAGATTCTTCACTGTCTGAGCCACCAGGGTGGTTGTGATTTCAAAAAGTGGATGAATTGCTTGGATGTGTCACAGGAATTAGGATTCCTAGCAGATCTGACTTTGGCAATAAGGTCTGGCCATGCTTCTCTGGAATCTGTTCAGAGGTCATGCCTGTTATTACCAAAGGGGCTTCGCATGGGAAGGGGTGACCTCCACCTGCTTGTGAAGGAGGGACTCACCTCAGTGTGGACATTTCAGTGACCATGAGAAAAAAGTGGTCTTCTTATTTTTTTGCTAAAAGTTAATGATAACTATAATGATAGTAATAATATTAATAATAATAACTACAACTAGTTGTAATTGCCAGCACTGTGCTTAACACATCACGAATACTGTGTGTTCCATTTCTCAGCATAATCCCCCTGTGGTAGGTTTACTTTTAGCCCCATTTTACAGATGAGGAAACTGAGGCTTAGGAAATTTGAGATGGTCTTCAGAGGTGGCAGAGCCATTTTTTTTAAACCTGGTCTTTTTATTTCTAAGGTTAATGCTCTTTTGTCCATCAGGAGTACAGATCTAGAAGGTTATTTATAAATTCAGTTGAAACATGCCTTTTGGAAAGTTCCTGTGATTAGTTCAGACCCGATTTCTGAAGGGAGAGTAGGCATGTGTGGCCTCTTGCATACGACATTCTTTCAAAGGGGTGTAAGCTATTGTGAGGTCACCCCTTCCGCTCCAAGCTTCTTCCTTCCAAAACTGGGCGATACCTACTCCTTCAACCGTTTCCTGCTGGGCCCTTCACTCTCCTGTCATGTCGTTCATTTGATCCACGTTTATCTGAAAATGTTCCCTGTTCCAAATATAAAACTGAAAATACGATCCCACTGGGGGCATTTTTTTTTAATGGAAGGAACTGTGAGATGTGGAGTTTTAGAACTACAAGGGATCTTAGAGACAACGTAGCCCAACTTTGTACATGAGAAAGCTGAGGCCCAGGAGGGAGAGAGAAAACTGCCCAAGGTCACTGGACTGTCAGTGATGGGTCTGCATGCCCGTGGTTTACTCATCTCTTGAGTGAGGCCCACAACACTGCCAGGGGGATGAATTAGGGTTACATTTGTGACGTACTTGGTTTCATATTTACTTGGTACACAGAGGTGGCCAGCTGTATCTTGGGGAGAGATGATGAAAGCTGGCCTCCAGGTGGTGAGGATGGAGGGGGAGGGAAAGGATTTGGGATGTGAGAAGAATGAGACCCGGTGACAGGCTGTGAGATGGAGGAGCTCTCAGAGATGGATGACTCCTAGGTTTCTTCCAATGGGTTTCAAGGGATGAATAGGAGTTTACACAGAGTAGGGGAGGGATGGCCCTTCTCACAGAATGAACAACCTTTTGAAGGCAGAGGGGTTGGTGGACCAGGATTTGCTGAAGCTCGCGATAGGCATCTTTTGTTAGACTTAGGTTACCCCAGAGTACAGACAACAATGAAACGGGCATCTTAGCAGCTCACCAGCAATAACAGCCACAAAAACAGCAGGGAGAAAGTGAAAATCAATGCTTGAAACAATGTTTGAAAGACATTTTAATGCCTCTGTTGACTGATGTCTCATGAGCTCCATCCAGAAGCTTGAGTTAATGAAATCTAAACAGCTAGCCTTCCTCCTGACATGGCTTGTCCCTGATGTCACCTGAGCTGTGGACCTGCTGACTTCGCAGAGAGCAGGGATGTCCTAGGCCCACAGCAGCTGCCTCTTTCGTGGTTGTTATCTGACCTGGGATCACAACGGGGAGTAGTACGCAGTGGCAGGACTCATCCTTGCAGCCACCAGAGCAGTTCCAACGTCTCCTTCCTTCCTCCCCTAAAATTACATCTTAATCAGACCTCACGGACTTGTTGGTTTCTGACCAAATTGCTGAAGCATGCAAAAGTGCCATTTATTCTGGAATGCTAAACCAAAGCCTATTTTCTTTTGTTTTGTTCTTGTATTTGAATTTTTATCTGTTCCATTTCCAGAGCTGATCCTCGGTCTTAAGAGGTCAAGGCTGGGAACTTCCTTCTGAAAAGGATGTGTATGTGTGTGTGTGCATGCATGCATGCACTCATGAGTGCACGTGTGCATATACATACGTATGACTCTGTACCAACTGCTCAGCTCCTGAGAAGCAAAGCTGAGTGGGTGACCTGGAACCACTCATGCCTGAAGCCTCCCCACTTAATGGGCATGTCTGACTTACAGGACCCATATTCCCAGCAGGGATGCTCCATATAAACAGGTCTCAGCACATCAGTCCTGCCTGGTCAGCTCCAGAGCATGGTCTTCTCCATGTTACAGCAGCCTGTGGGCACATTCAAAGCCACAGGGTACTTCACCCAGAACCCTGGGCTCCCAGACTCCCTGGGACCAGAGAGTTTGCTACAGTGAAGTCTAAGGAGCCCATTGAACAGCATGTTTCCTCCATGTTGCTCTGAGCCTACCCAGGTGGAGAATTTGTCACCAAACAGGGAAGATTGCAAAGCATTGAGCACAAATGCTGACCTGAGCTCAGCAGTTGCATCATCATCTCACTTCATGCTTCCTGCAACCTTGGTGGCCAAGAGAGGTTCAGGAACATGCCCACAATCACACAGCTGATGAGGGATGAAGCAGGACCAAGAACTGGGACAGTCCAGTCACAAAGGTGGTTGGTGAACTTAAGCATGGCAGCAACTGTCCCCACGGTGTGGCCATGACATGTCTACACTGTATCAGTTGTAGAGGGATTAAGAATCATTTCCCCAAATATCTGCTAGTTGCAGAAAGAGTGGAGTCACCCTGTAAAGGCTGGGCCTCTCTGAAAGAGGGATGAGGGCATTGGGGCATGCCAGAGGAAAGGATCCTTGGTGGGGAGGGGCCCCAATGGCCAGGCTTTGAAAGGAAACTCAAATGAAGGAAACTCAAACTCCTCTACTAGCCTAGAGGAGGGGATTGTAGAGAAATGTCTGAAGCTCTTTGAAGAACCCAAAAGAATTAACTAATGTCTCATGTCCTCAGCATGTAGCTGCTCCATAGCATCAAAGTCTGTTTTGATATAAGGAAGGACCTTTAAATGTTTGTGACACCCAAATGTGGGAGGACCTGACTCACATGGTAGTGAGTGCCCCATCCCTGGAAGGATCCTATCAAAACAGAAACCATTTGCCTTACTTAATGAGAATTTCAGTCTTCATTAAATGCATTGGGGGTAGGCAGCAAAGACAGCCTTTTAAGTCCAACATAAAACTGAGCCAAAGTTTTAATTAATTTTCCACATTTCCAGGAAACATTAGCAACAGACATAAAGTTCCATGTGGAGAGATGTTCTTTCCAGCATTATTTGTCATGTGAAACATTAGGAACAACCCAAATGTCCCCAAATTGGGTATTAGAGAGGCAAAATGCAGTATTACTTTATAATTCAGTATTAGTTTGTCATTATGATGTTTTATAAACAACGTGTAAGTCCTAAGTCACAAGAGCAATTCACCACATAATGTAAGTGACAAAGGAGGATGCAAAGTTATATAAATACATGTATGTAAAAACACATGAATACATGCATATGTATTCAGGTATGCAAATCTATGAATAGGAGTGAGTGCACGGACTATAAGAAAATGCAAACAGAGTTAACGGTCTTTTGGTGAGCTAGTTAGGGCAAAATTTCGATCTGTATGCTGCCAAGTTTTTCACCAGGGGCTGTATCCCTTTTATAATAAAACTACAGGTTCTTAAAATGTTTTTGAAGCCTGGAATGACATGGGGAAATACAATATCACGTTAAGTGAAAATTGCAGAATACAAAAATATGCACATATTATGACCCTAATTATGTACATAAATTTAGCTATTTATTCCCCATTTGTTTCATGGAAAGTATTGGTAACAACTTGGATGATACACCTGCAACATGCCCCCCTGCAACAGCCCCCGCCAGGGGAAGCCTAAAGCGAATATTTAAAAATGCTGATGAATTTCCCTAAGTGTTGTGGGTAATTTTGTTTTGCAACTGTATTTTCTTCAGTATTTTCCAAAATATTTTTTGTGTTTTTTTTCCCTATTAATGTTTCTATAGTCAAGAGCCCCCAAAAAGCCAAAAATCAATTCTTGGGCCCTATGAGGAATCCAGTGATGGTCAGCTGCCCTTGCTGTTGGCTCCTGTGAGTGAAAGCGCTCAGTTATGTCTGACTCTTTGCGAGCCCATGGACTGTATAGTCCGTGGAGTTCTCCAGAACAGAATACTGGAGTGGTTAGCCGTTCCCTTCTCCAGGGGATCTTTCCGACCCAGGGATTGAACCCAGGTCTCCCGCATTGCAGGGGGATTCTTTACCGGCTGAGCCCCCAGGGAAGCTCCTGTTCTTCCTATTGTCCCCATGAATGGGCAGGCTGATGAGCCAAGACCTTCCAGACAGCAGAGGCCTGCTGGGCTATGCCCTCTGCAGGAGGGGCGGCCGTGGGCCCCACTCACCTGATCACGTTCCTCTGGGGCAGAAGGCCAAGCCCATCCCCAGGTTCAGCCAAGTTTCTTGCCTGGTGTGACCCTAAAAAGTGCTTGGTTGTCACTCTGGAAATTGGCTCTGGAAATCCCAGGTCTCAAAATGCCTTGTTAAACAAAGCAAGTTCTGTCCTTGTTAAACAAGGATGAATCCCATCCGAATTCATCAGCTTGAGCCCAGCCTTGCCGTAATCCCCAGAATCACAGTGGGTAGTAAACAGGAGGTGGTGACACCCCCGGAGCACACCTCCAGTTTACTTACACTTTCATAAAGAGGTAATCTTCAGAAGTGTGGTTAATCCCACCATGCTTTATCATTTAAATGTGGCCAGAGATGATTGCTGAAATACATACAGCTGCTTAGCAGCAGCCCTTAGTACCACATTAATCAGTATCTAATCCAGAGTTTGTATTAAGATGGAATGAGATTTAAAAAGAAAGAATAAAAACCTCTCACAAGCCCCTCCACTGTTATTTCGATAGAATGCCCAGCTTTTCCCCACAGTTTGGGAGTTTGTCTGAAAAAGCTTTGTTTGAATACTTTTCTTACATGAAAAAGACACATAAATGATAAACTGTCAAAACATAAATGTGATTTTTTTCCCTTTGGAGGAATTGAATTACCTCCACTTCGTTTAATACCTTTGTGGGGAGCTGTCAATCATTCTACCCAAAGTTGGGGGAAGGGAGTGAAACCACTTGTAATCTTCCAGTGTTCTAGAAAGATAAACCACCAGCTGGCACTCAGGAGCCACTTAGCTCCTGTCCTTCCCAAGGTGTTATACATTTTTAGTTTTGCCCCTGATTCTGTGAGTGACCTTGTAACTGTCTAGTAAATCCCTTTTTAAAAAAAGTTAGCTAGTTTTTGTTTTTATAGTTTACACACACACACACACAGATACACACACACAGTCCTGGTACAAATGTGCTGAAGAAGAATAATTCTAAAATATTGAGGTTTTAAAAAGTTCTTTTAAGAAAGGACAGCAGTTAAGTAGTTAAAAGGACTCCCCAGGATTCCTACTAAAAATAAACACGATATTTTCAAGGCAAACAGGGGCTGAAAGGGTGGCATTCAGGAGATTTCCTCGTGGGTCAGCTGCCCTCTAGGTGTGAGTGGAGTTTTCTGCTCTCTGTATCTAAGGCTCTTAAAGGTTATACTTCAGTGCGTCCTGATGCTAAAACAGCCCTGGGTCTGGACAGCAAGTGTGGGCCCTAAAGCAGATATTTTCACTCTTTTTACTGGAGGTTTCTTCTTACCAGCCCTGCTTGCCCCTGTTGGCCACCTGTTTCTGTAGGAGAAATCTCCAGGAGTGCCAGGAGAGGGGGCATTCCCATCTCTTACCTGGGAGGGACCACAGACTGGCCTGTGTGAGCGCTCTGTCAGGGTCACCTTTCCTACCCCTCTGTCAGTGCCTGGCTAGTCACATCTAACGACCTTACTCTCTTTCTTTTAAGTGCATTTTCAAAGGTTTTGGTCCATGAAACACACGTTCTCTCTCTCTCTCTCTCCATGAACTCAGTTTTGGCTTTGTAAAGTTGAAAGCAATGGCTTGTAGGTGGGAAAGGAAGGTCTCTTAAAATAAGTAATTACATCATGCATTCAGTGCTTATTACCTACATGTATCAAAAGTGGAACTTTGCCTTGTTTTAGTCATTTTCTTCCCTGTTCAGCCTCCCCTGGCCCCTCCATTCTTGAAGAGGCAGGCTCCCTCTGGAGACACCTGACTTCTGGTGGGTCTCAAAGGTGGCCACCTGCACCTAGAGACGCTGTTACCTAAAATGGTGGTTTTCAGACTTTTTGGTTGTCTTTTTGAAAGCAGCAGAACCTTAATTTTACATAATGTATGAAACTGGAGCTCCAATATTTTGGCCACCTGATGTGAACAGCTGACTCACTGGAAAAGACCCTGATGCTGGGGAAGATTGAAGGCAGAAGGAGAAGAGGGTCACAGAGGATGAAATGGTTGGATGGCATCACCGACTCAATGGTCATGAACTTGGGCAAACTCCGGGAGATGGTGAGGGACAGGGAAGCCTGGTGTGTTTCAGTCCATGGGGTCAAGAAGAGACGGACACGACTTGGTGACTGAACAACAACAATGATAATGTAGGCCTGACCCTGTGTACAGAAGCCTCAAACCTGAGGAAAACCAGGGCAAACCTAACACTGACTTCTGCAGGCTTAAGGTTAGTTGGTCTAGACATTTGCATATCTGTGAGTAATATTCTAGTTATTTATTACTGGCACAAGGGAAGGTGAAATGTTTATGCCGTGCTGTTCTGCCTTGATAGAGTTCTTGATTTTGTCTGTCAAGGTAGGGGGTCATCTGTGACTCGGTTAAACCCATCGATGCAAAGGTAATGTGCTCGGATCATGAGAGAGACCAGGACCCAGACTTCTCTGTCCACCTGCCTTCGGTATCACTGAATCTCACAGAAGTCCCTGGCAGAGCGATGATTATGTTCAGGTGGAGTAGCATGCTTGCCGTGTGCCAGAGGCTGTGCCCGTGGTTACACGCCTGTCAGCTCTTTCAGTGCCCACAGCAGTCCTAGAAAGTAGGTGCCATTTTCCCAATAAGCAAACTCAAGTTCAGAGATGTTGAGGAATTCATGCATGGTCACACAGTAACTAGAGGGCGTACTGGGATCTGTACCCTTGGACAAGACTCTAGACCCCACGGTTCTGTCTGCAGTTGGCTCTGCAAATTCTAGCTCGATCCCGCAGTGGTGGATCCTGCTTCCCTTTCTGCTGCCATTGCACTCTGCTCACCCCTTGCCATCTCAGTTCTCTATTTCTCTCCTGGTCCCTTGCCTGGAGACAGCCCGTTCCATGTCTTCATCTCACTGGGTACCCAGGGGCTGCTGACACCTATTCTCACCCTGACTTAAGTGTGGACCTCACTAGGGCCAGCTCCTGGAATCTACTTTAGGAAAGATAAAGGGTGAAAGTTCATGCCTCCAAACTTTCAAGGAATGCACAGGGAATGTAATTTGTGATGTGTGATTTCAAACACTAAGCTCTTCCTGGGTTTAAAGCTCTGTCCTGCCTCTGGTCACTGCTGGCTGGTTCTCCACACCAACCCTCACCTCGCCGGCTGTGTCACAAGTACCTGACTGAGGAAAATCCATCCATTCTTTTAAGGAGAACCGAGATGACAAATGCTCCTTCGCAGTGTCCTGCAGGCTGAGATGCTGGATTCCTGCCGACATCAGCCCAAGATGGAAGCCACGTGGGCACATAGTTTGGGGGTTTGGATATGAGAAAACTGAGCCCAAGGATGATGAACTGACCTGAGATGTCCAAGTGATCCAAGTGAACAGGGTCCCAGGCTGAGACTGTTGAAGTTGGAGCCAGAGGAGAAGGCTATACAGATGCAGCTTCCAGCCAAGGTGAGGACCAGTGTGAAAGGGTGGGTGGAGGGCCTCATGCAAAATGCAGGGAGGCCTCCTTCTCAGGACATTTCTATACAAGTGTATCTGTTTGTATAGATACAATCATCTGTTTGGCCTTCAGAGCTGCTTCCCCCATGGCTGCTTTCACAGGCCTCCCCTCTGCATCGCATCTTATCTAGTCACGGAGGAGGGGAGGCCCGGAAGATAGGAAATGGGCTCTCATATCTCTTCCTGGACCTGGAGGTAGGGGCCCTGACCCCGAAGCATTGAAGGGAGCCCAGGGCCAGTGGCCAGAGGTGAGGGACAGAGGGTTGAGGCAAGTCACAAAGCAGAATGAGATGTGGGGGAGTGAGGATGGGCACAGCAAGGTCTTGTAATTAACCAGGACACTCTAGTGGCAAGTGACAGAAACCCAACTCCATCTGGTTAAAGGGGTAGAAGGCATTTATTGGAAAGACTGGAGTAGCCACAGGTTGGAAGAAAGTTTCTCCCCATACATCTTTCCTCCCATGGATATATTTGTATAGGAAGGTCCTGAGAGGGAGGCCTCCTTGCATTTCACACAAGGCCCCCAACTCTTTCACTCCGGTCCTGGCCTTGGTTGGATGTTCATCTTCACAGTTTTCTCCTCTAGCTCCAACTTCAACAGTCTCGGCCTGGGACCTTATTGGCTTGGATCACACAGATATCTCGGATCAGACCCTCATCCTTGGGTACCTGTTTTCTCATGTCTTAAATGGATAGGTGGGACTAAATTCTGAATATTCATGAGGTCGTTGTGTTCTATGGGAGATGTGTCCTTTCATTCTGTGTCCCTTAATGGTCGGTGGGAGATGGACCTCGTCGCACATGGCATGCACCACACAGCGGGTCTCCTTACATGTGTGAGAATGCATCTGTCTCTTCCTCAACATTCATTACAGCCCGGATCCACCAAGAACTGAATTATACAGCATTTCTCAGGATCCTTGAGTCCTGGGCCAAGCCCTGGATTGGGAAAGACCTTTTTATGATTCAGATGAGGTTGGGGAGATTTTTCTCCAAGGGCATGGCAGCTGGGGAACAGTTGAGTGTGTTGGATGGCCTAGGGAGGGCATTCCTCTGCATCTCAGCTCTGCCTTGCCCAAAGGGAGGGGGGGCAGGCACCTAGAGAGCTGCTGATGGATGAGATGAGGCCCCAGGAAGAGACTCAGGGCTCCAGCTTGCCTGCTTCTGCCGGGGTGGAGGCTGCGGGTCCACAGCGATGTTCTGTGTAAACTGTTTGCTCCAGGCTGCCCATGAGCTCCAGTCTCTGATGCTGAGAGAAACCAGATGGCCATGTCAGTTGGAAGTGAAGGGTTGGGGGAGCTGGGAAAATGAGCTACTCTCTCATCGCAGCCCCACTTCCTCTTAGGAGTCTGAGAAGGACTAATAAGAAAATTTTGCCATCAGAGAGAATAATGAATTTACGGTGTGGGCATCTGAAATTGAATCCCAGTTCCGTCACCCACCCTTGGACAAGCTAATGAGGCTCTTTGAGCCACAGTTTACCATCTGTAAGATGGACCTGACAGTATAACCTACACCACAAAGTTGTGTCTGAATGTTAACTGCGCAAATACTGTCTAAGTTATTCTGTCATTTTTTTTTCATTTTTTAATTGTTTTTTATTGTTTGCCACTTTTTTTAAAAATTTTATTTATTTATTTATTTTTATTAGTTGGAGGCTAATTACTTCACAACATTTCAGTGGGTTTTGTCATACATTGATATGAATCAGCCATAGATTTACACATATTCCCCATCCCGATCCCCCCTCCCACCTCCCTCTCCACCCAATTCCTCTGGGTCTTTCCAGTGCACCAGGCCCGAGCACTTGTCCCATGCATCCCACCTGGGCTGGTGATCTGTTTCACCATAGATAGTATACATGCTGTTCTTTTGAAATATCCCACCCTCACATTCTCCCACAGAGTCCAAAAGTCTGTTCTGTATTTCTGTGTCTCTTTTTCTGTTTTGCATATAGGGTTATCGTTACCATCTTTCTAAATTCCATATATATGTGTTAGTATGCTGTAATGTTCTCTATCTTTCTGGCTTATTTCACTCTGTATAAGGAGCTCCAGTTTCATCCATCTCATTAGGACTGGTTCAAATGAATTCTTTTTAACGGCTGAGTAATATTCCATGGTGTATATGCACCACATCTTCCTTATCCATTCATCTGCTGATGGGCATCTAGGTTGCTTCCATGTCCTGGCTATTATAAACAGTGCTGCAATGAACATTGGGGTGCACGTGTCTCTTTCAGATCTGGTTTCCTCAGTGTGTATGCCCAGAAGTGGGATTGCTGGGTCATATGGCAGTTCTATTTCCAGTTTTTAAAGAAATCTTCACACTGTTTTCCATAGCGGCTGTACTAGTTTGCATTCCCACCAACAGTGTAAGAGGGTTCCCTTTTCTCCACACCCTCTCCAGCATTGATTGCTTGTAGACTTTTGGATAGCAGCCATCCCGACTGGCGTGTAATGGTACCTCATTGTGGTTTTGATTTGCATTTCTCTAATAATGAGTGATGTTGAGCATCTTTTCATGTGTTTGTTAGCCATCTGTATGTCTTCTTTGGAGAAATGTCTGTTTAGTTCTTTGGCCCATTTTTTGATTGGGTCATTTATTTTTCTGGAATTGAGCTGCAGGAGTTGCTTGTATATATTTGAGATTAATCCTTTGTCTGTTGCTTCATTTGCTATTATTTTCTCCCAATCTGAGGGCTGTCTTTTCACCTTACTTATAGTTTCCTTTGTAGTGCAAAAGCTTTTAAGTTTCATTAGGTCCCATTTGTTTAGTTTTGCTTTTATTTCCAATATTCTGGGAGGTGGGTCATAGAGGATCTTGCTGTGATTTATGTCGGAGAGTGTTTTTCCTCTGTTCTCCTCTAGGAGTTTTATAGTTTCTGGTCTTACATTTAGATCTTTAATCCATTTTGAGTTTATTTTTGTGTATGGTGTTAGACAGTGTTCTAGTTTCATTCTTTTACAAGTGGTTGACCAGTTTTCCCAGCACCACTTGTTAAAGAGGTTGTCTTTTTTCCATTGTATATCCTTGCCTCCTTTGTCGAAGATAAGGTGTCCATAGGTTCGTGGATTTATCTCTGGGCTTTCTATTCTGTTCCATTGATCTATATTTCTGTCTTTGTGCCAGTACCATACTGTCTTGATGACTGTGGCTTTGTAGTAGAGTCTGAAGTCAGGCAGGTTGATTCCTCCAGTTCCATTCTTCTTTCTCAAGATTACTTTGGCTATTCGAGGTTTTTTGTATTTCCATACAAATTGTGAAATTCTTTGGTCTAGTTCTGTGAAAAATACCGTTGGTAGCTTGATAGGGATTGCATTGAATCTATAGATTGCTTTGGGTAGAATAGCCATTTTGACAATATTGATTCTTCCAATCCATGAACACGGTATGTTTCTCCATCTGTTTGTGTCCTCTTTGATTTCTTCATCACCCTAATTCCAAAACAAGACAAAGATGCCACAAAAAAAGAAAACTACAGGCCAATATCACTGATGAACATAGATGCAAAAATCCTTAACAAAATTCTAGCAAACAGAATCCAACAACATATTAAAAAAATCATACACCATCACCAAGTGGGCTTTATCCCAGGAATGCAAGGATTCTTTAATATCCGCAAATCAATCAATGTAATACACCACATTAACAAATTGAAAGATAAAAACTATGTGATTATCTCAATAGATGCAGAGAAAGCCTTTGACAAAATTCAACACTCATTTATGATTAAAACTCTCCAAAAAGCAGGAATAGAAGGAACATACCTCAACATAATAAAAGCTATATATGACAAACCCACAGCAAGCATCACCCTCAATGGTGAAAAATTGAAAGCATTTCCCCTGAAATCAGGAACAAGACAAGGGTGCCCACTCTCACCACTACTATTCAACATAGTGTTGGAAGTTTTGGCCACAGCAATCAGAGCAGAAAAAGAAGTAAAAGGAATCCAGATAGGAAAAGAAGAAGTGAAACTCTCGCTGTTTGCAGATGACATGATCCTCTACATAGAAAACCCTAAAGACTCTTCCAGAAAATTACTAGAGCTAATCAATGAATATAGTAAAGTTGCAGGATATAAAATTAACACACAGAAATCCCTTGCATTCCTATATACTAACAATGAAAAAACAGGAAGAGAAATTAAGGAAACAATACCATTCACCATTGCAACAAAAAGAATAAAATACTTAGGAGTATATCTACCTAAAGAAACAAAAGACCTATACATAGAAAACTATATTCTGTCATTTTTGAATGGGCCCATTGCCTGGTGAAGAGTTACAGGCGTACCTTGTTGTATTGCATTTTGCTGATTGCCCTTTCGGGTTACTGTGTTTTTCCCAAACTGAAGGTTTGTGGCAACCCTGCCCTGACCAAGCATGCTGGGGCCATTTTTCTAACAGCCTTTGCTGACTTCATGTCTCTCTGTCACTTTGTGGTAACTCTTCCAATATTTCCAGCTTTCTCCTTATGTTTGTTACGGTGGTTGGTGATTGGTGATTAGCGATCTTTGATGTTACTAGTTTAGTAGTTTGGGGGCACCTCAGATTGTGCTCCTATAAGATGATAACTTAATCTATTGTTGAAATGACAACAAAGGATTCATATACTACATAAACTTAGTGGATAAAGCAGGCATAGTGTTTGAGAGGATTGACTCCAATTTTGAAAGAAATTCTACTGTGGGTAAAATGCTGTGAAACAGTACCACATGGTACAGAGAAATGGTTCATGAAAGGAAGAGTCAGTCGATGTGGCAAACGTCATTGTTGTCTTATTTTAAGAAATTGCTGCAGCCACCCCAACGTTAGCAATTACCACCCTAATCAGTCAACAGGCATCAGCCTTGAGGTAAGACCCTCCACCAGCAAAAAGCATGACTCCAGGAAGGCTCAGGTGATGCTTAGCATTTTTTAGCAATAGAGTATTTTTAAATTAAAGTGTGTACAGTGTTTAAAAATATATAATGCTATCTGTTATTCAGTCACTAAGTCGTCTCTGACTCTTTGTGACCCCATGGACTGCAGCATGCCAGGCTTCCCTGTCCATCACCATCTCCCAGAGCTTGCTCAAACTCATGTCCATCGAGTCAGTGATGCCATCCAACCATTTCATCCTCTGTCATCCCTTTCTCCTCCTGCCTTCAATCTTTCCCAGCATCAGGGTCTTTTCCAATGAATTGGCTCTTCACATCAGGTGGCTGAAGTACTGGCACTTCAGCTTCAACATCAGTCCTTCCAGTGAATATTCAGGGTTGATTTCCTTTAAGATTGATTGGTTTGATCTCCTTGCAGTCCAAGGGACTCTCAAGAGTCTTCTCCAGCAACAGATTTCGAAAGTATCAATTCTTTGGTGCTCATCCTTCTTTATGGTCCAACTCTCACATCTGTACATGACTACTGGAAAACCATAGCTTTTGACCATATGAACCTTTGTCAGCAAAGTGATGTCACTGCTTTTTAATATGTTGTCTAGGTTTGTCATCGCTTTTCTTCCAAAGAGCAAGCATCTTTGAATTTCATGGCTGCAGTCACTGTCCGCAGTGATTTTGAAGCCCAAGAAAATAATGCTATTGTACATTTAATAGACTATAGTGTTAGCATAACTTTTATGTGCATTTGGAAGCCAAAAAATTTGCATGACTTGCTTTATTGTGATATTTGCTTTATTGCAGTGGTCTGGAACTGAACCCGTAGTGTCTCCAAGGTCTGCCTGTATATCCTAAATTCAAGGTTTCTAAGTTGAGTGTGGAAAGCCCTGGATCCTAAGTGATGGCTGGTTTAGGGGTGTGGGGTGGGCAGGACTTTGGTACGAGGCTGAGCTCTGTCTTCTGATTTCAACCAGGGAGGTTCCACTCAATGTGGGTTTTCTGTGTCAGGGATCCATAGCGTGTTGAATGTCACAGAAGGACTCGCTGGTCTAAAGCACTCCAGCAGCTGCTGGCAGAGTGGAATGAGCCTTGCACTGGCCAGGTCAGGTGATTCACCAGCTACTCAGATGTGCTGGGTTGTGCTGAGGACCAAGGATGCCCACTAGGTCCCAGCACCTATGATAGGTGCTGTCCTGTGTCAGCCCACCAACATGCATGGACACTCAGAGGTGGAGAAAGTCTCTGGAGCTCAGCTAGGGTCCCACAATAGTGAGTGGACGATCTCATCTGAGATTAGGTTTGGGAAGCCCCTGCCTTCTGGGACACATGTCACTGAGCAGCCTCGCATGCCCTCCCTGACCATCTGCCGGGAGTGGCTTTTCTTTTAGTTGACAGAGAAGCACTGCGCCGTGTTGACTTTGGGAAGGGCTCTTGCCCACTCTGGCTCTTCCATATCCTGCCTTCCACCCGAGTTGTCCTCCTTCAACTCTCCATCTTTTGCTTCCATCCTCTCTGTCTGCTCAGTTTTCTTTCTGATCCCCGGGATGTTTTCCACTTGTTATCTTAGAATGGCCAGGGAGGGCCATGTCTGCTTCAGAAGATGCTGGGGCTTTCATGAGCTCTGAGCTTGACACTGTGTGCACGTTCTTTTGTGGGTTTTTGGTCTCCATGTCTGGCTATTCCATGGCTATGCAAGTCTCCTCAAGGTTGTGGCACGTGCCCTTGTTCATCTCTGGGCCCCACTTGGTGCAGAAGATGGTGGTTCTCTGGTGACCATTCCATAGCAACATGGGGTCTTGACATCAGGAACCAAAGATGTTGCATGTTCAGTCAAACACATTGGTCTTTCTTAATTGACTCATTTTGTGAAATACATGTGAAAAATCCATCAAAAGGTAGAAGAGCCTCACATTGTAAATTTTGATATGTTTAGAAGAAAATTACATTTTCTTTCCCTTTCTCCCCTGGTGCCATCATGGCCATGTGTCTATCATCCTGCATTAGGGTAGTACCTGCATAAAACGTAAATGAGTGGAAAAAGAGGAAGGGATATGTAAGCAGAGCCTTTAGCTACTTTACCAAAATATAGACATCAGTGCCTCACTGTGTTAAAAGCTGAGTCTTTACACACAAGGGGAACTCAATAAGTAACCACAGAAATTACCCAGGAAGGAGGCAAAACGTCAGACTTTTCACTCTTCTCTAGGGTGCACATGCTCAGTCTGTTACTGAGTTTCCAGCTTGGGTGTAATGAGTTTTCGGTGGCCTGTGAGTTTTGTGTGCACCTTTCCCCAAAGTATTTTGAAATGGAGCAAAAGAGTGTGTTCAGAATTCTACCCCTGGAGCATCTAGAGGTTTTTCATAACCTTGATCAAGCCTGTCGAGACTCGAATTCTGTACCTGAAGGATGGGTTATGCAAAGGTAGCATTTCTGAACTTGGATGTTTCCTGTGAGACCAAATAGGGTTGGTGAGAAACTGTCTTGCCTACCTCTCAGGGGCACTAAGAAAGTCACAGGTATGGTGGATGTGGCAGTGCCCTGAAGTGATGAAGAAATCTGTGCAGAACTGTATATTGTTCTAAGTTCTTGTGGCTGATGCTCTGTGATCCCTCCGGTTGGCTGAGGAGTGATAGAGAAGTTCTGCTTCAGGGGACTTTGCCCTGGGCTGGACAAAGACTGACTCAAAGCCTCCACTCATTCCCACTACCCAGGGTGCAAATGTTCTGGGAGTTCTGCTTTTGGCCTCAGATCACGTGTCTAGTGATCACGTGTCTTGGCCACTGGCTGTCTTTGTCCGACTGGGACCTAGGCAAGGCTGCTTCTAAATTCTGTGAACTCAGGTTTTATCCAACATCTTGATCCAATAGACAGGAGACTCCCACCCACAAAGGCCTTTCTCCCAGTTTTCTACTCCCGACCCTACTCCTGGGTCCCTGTAGGAGTTCTGTAGCTCCTCCATACTTTCAGGAAACTGAGCTAAGACAAATAAGAGATTTTTCTTTTTTAATAACATGAGGGACAAAATCTCATACAGAGAGAGTGATGGTTGTGAAAAGTCCAGGCCAAAGGTCAAAGTGGGGCTGAGTGTTTCGTTCATGTGACTGTGTAATTTGTACATCTGTGTGTGTGTTGGGGCGGGGAGGCTGGACCATCAACACCCAAACAGCATATCTAAATGAGACATTCCAGGAAAATGAGACACACTAGGCTTTCTACTTTAATATCTGAAACGGAAAAAAAACAGTCCTTCCAGCAACCACAAGAATGTCTGTTGCCAAGAGGGCTCCAGCCTCCAGTGGTCAGGCACTGATTCAGAGGATTAGACTGAAACTCTGGTATTGGCAGGGAGGACAGGAAGAAAGGGGGCCTCATTTGGGGTCTGATCTGTAAAGCAGACCACTTAACAGTCCAAAGCGGAGGCTGTGTTAGACACAGCTGTGAGGAGAACTCTCTCTGAGGACCCAGCCATCCTCAGTGGAGCTCGGAGGAAGCACCAGGAATCAGGTCTCCACCCTGCTTTAGGCGGAATAAGGAAATTGAGGCCTGATGTATAAGTGGTTTTGCCTTTTACCTCCAGCTCATCAGCCTTGTGGCCTTGAACTTGGACACTGCCTGCTGTCTCCAAGTCCAGGGGTCTCTTGGGGACCTCAGAGAATTCAATCAATCTCTGCTTCTCCTCGCTTTCTGGATGCTGAAGACAAGGCCTGCTTGAGCATCCAGGAGGCCTTGCTTGGCAAGGCCTGCCATCCACTCCCCGCCCCCAACTCTTCTAGGGGGCTGTCTTCAGCTCCCCCCAGCTCCAGCCTGAAGCCTCTGTACCTGCCACTCTCCTCCTCTATTTACAGACAATAATCATTTCCCATGCAATTGAACAACTTAAGCTGTGAAAATTTGATAAGACAATTTAATTGTCAGCTTCTACATATCTGCTCAATATAGCTGGATTTCTCAGGAAGGTGAGTTGGCAGTGTGAGCACAGACACTTAATTAGAGAACTAAGACAATGGAACTAGATTAGGGGGCCCCCAGCACCTACCAAGCCTGGACAGATTTCTCCACACTCTGCTTTACAGATGGAGCCCTTTGTGGAAACTTTATTGGTGCTGTCCTCTGGATGGTATTAATAACAAAATAAAGATGCAGGTTGCGGACACTCAGTGTGCAGAGGGGAGTTGGCTTTCCATGGGGCAGCTCTAAACTCTTAGAAAGGAACTTGATTTTCAAGGGAGAAGTGGGTGGGTTTGATGGGAAGGCATAATTCGGCTTGTGTGGTCACAGCTCAAGGTGATTTTACCAAACAGCCTCCCCACTGGTGGAGAAGGATGGGGACTGGTGCAGACGAGAGTATTTACAAGTCTTTGTGAGTAACTCATAGCTGTTCAGTGGATTTTTGTCTTTTCTCAGGTCTTCATGAGTGTTTTTATGGCAATTTGCACGATGCCACGTCGTGGGGGATTGGTCCTGATTTTAGACCACACACCCTCATTTTATTGAATTGAATCCTTGTGATAAAGACAACTCTGTGAGGGAGGGATAAGAATCTTTATTCCTATTTCAGAGGCAGATCATGAGACTCAGGGAAGTGAAGCAACTTGCCTGAAGCAACACAGCTAGAGAGAAGGATCAGAATTCAAGTCGATTGTAGTGGACACTGCCGGGACTCTGCCCTCATCCCCTGACCAATTCTGTGTACCCACTTCAGCTCCACGTTCCTGTCTCTGACTCTCTCAGGAGGTCTTCCCCTTGACCTACTGGCAATCCCACTGCTACCTGGGCAGCCTACACCCGTGAACAACCAGTGCTGGAGTACAGAAGGCCAGCTCTCTGCCAGGAGGCAGGACAGAGCCTGAGGTGTAATTTATGCTCCAGAGTCCCCCACGAGACCAGGCAGAAGCTGGGAGCTGGCCTTACAGCACACCTTTGCTGCACTTCTTCCCTTTGCTGGCTCTTTGTGCTCTCACTCCTTTGTTTCATTTCCTTCTTCCTTAATATATCTCCTACCCACAAATTCTCATCTCAAAGTTTGCTTTTCAACCTGACCTAAGTCATGGATGTCTGTTTGACCCCTGCCTGTCCTTTTCTGGGATATTCCTTTAATGGCTCAGACAGTAAACAATCCGCCTACAATGCAGGAGACCCAAGTTCGATCCCTGGGTTAGAATATCCCCTGGAGAAGGGAATGGCTACCCACTCCAGTATTCTTGGCTGGAGAATCCCATGAACAGAGGAACCTGGCGGGCTACAGTCCATGGGGTCATAAAGAGTCAGACACGACTGAGCGACTGACACTTTCACTGCCCTTTTCTGGAGGCCCCACAGCCGTGTCCCTCGTTCCATGTGGTCAGTCTATCTCCCCAGCTGGACTGCGAGTGTGGAACACACCCAGCTTGGAATTTCTGCCTGGTTCCTGATTCAGAGTAAAATGGAAGACAAGCCAGAACGATCTCTTTGGGCTGAAATTTCCTTAGCTTCTCTTACGCACAGCTTCCTCATCTGAGAAGTGGGAGTAATAACAGTGTTGACAGTGAAGGACTGTCGTGAGGAGTAAATGAGTTTGCATCTGGAAAACACTTGGCCCTGAGGCTGTCCTGAATGCTCACTACATGTTTGTAATTATCGTTGGAATTCAAGGCGCTGTCATCCTAGTTGGGGTTCAAAAACGAGGTCACCATGCCTCTAGTTCTTGTAGGGCAGGAACCAAGCCAAGTGTTCAATACACTCCAAACACTTACTAAAAATAAATTGGGGGGAGGTAGAAAATTTTAAAGGCAGTTGTTGAATAGACAGAGTATTTGCCTGCCACCGTCAGGAAGTGTCTTATAATTGTGCTGTGATGTGTCATGTTAACCTTTCCTTCCTCTCTCAATCTCCCTTCACTTGTGCGATAAGTTTGCCAAGCATTTCACAAGCACTGTCAAGGGGGAGAGAGAGAGGAAGGCGGGAGATGGGCCGAGTGAACAGGAGGAACCGATAGCTCCGCGGCATTCCCCAGGCGCCCGCATTTAGGGCCTGATTAACTGAAAATATTTCCCAGCTTCTGAAGCATTTGATTAAAGTCGATTGGGGAGAAAGAAGAGAAGCTCTTACAAGGGCTAATTTGAGGCTCAGAAAACTTGAATCTGCCCAAACCTCACATGGTCGGGTGTGGAGCGCTGGTGGTTGTGGGTCTGTGGGGAGAGCGTTTTACCATTCAGGGAGCGGGTGGTTGGTACCCACTGCTGGCTCTCGGGCCCCCACACTCTCTCTTTGTGGCTGCCTGGCTGCGGGCACTTGCATTCTCTTTTCTTCCCCTTGTGAGGGCTTAGGCAATTTTCCTTTTTGAAGGCACAGAAATAGACGGCTTTGGATTCAGAACACAGCCTCTGTTGCCTTCTTCCTCCCCGAGATGCCTGCAAAAATCAAAGTGGGGCCTTTGCGATGCTGTTCCCCTGGCGTCCTCTTGATGTGTTAATGGGTCACGCTTGCTGCACTGCCTCCCTGCTGGTGGGGACGCTGTTATATGGGCAGATCCGCTCTCCCTTTCCCCTTGGATCAGGTGGCACAGAGCCAGGCAGGGGAGGTTCTCCTGTCGTTAACCACACTGGGCTAACTTTTGATCTTAGACATGGAATTTCCTGCAAAGTTGCAGAGAGGGGATCTAATCCCAGCTGCCCTGCTTATTAGCACAGTGAGGCCTGGGGCCAGAGGGGCATTTTGTTGCCCTCAGATGGTGTATTCATTTTCCATGGCTTGTAGTGGCTTAAAACAGCACATTTAAAAAAAAAAAAAAAGCTCACTGCTCTATAGGTCAGGAGTCTGGCATCACGCAGCTGGTTCTCTGCTCAGGACATTAGGAGGCTGGTTCCAAGAGGAGATCTGGGCTGACCCATATCCTGGGAGCTATGGGGGAGGAATCTGCTTTCAGGCACCTTCAAGGGATTGGCTGAAAGGAATAATTCAGTTCCTTTTGGGTGAAGGACTGGGGTCCCATTTCCTTAGTGGCCATCACTTGGGGGTCTCTCTGAGCAGTTTACGGCAGCCGGCTTTCCTTCTTGTGTAATCACCTCCAACCTAAAGGCACATCAAATCCCCCTTGTGCTTTGACTCTCTCTGACTTCCTCTGCTGATGCCAGCCAAAGTTCTCTATTTTCAAAGGTGCAGCTGTTTGGGCCAGGCCCACCTGGATAATCTGGTTTTTTTTTAAGGTCACTTGACATGAGACTTTAATTGCGTCTGAAAACCCCTCTCAGCAGTACCTAGGTTAGTGTTTGATTGAGTAGCCAGAGAATTGAGTCTCAGGGGCTGGGGGGGATTCTGCCTATGACTATGATGTGGTTGTGACCAGAGATCCAGCAGAGCCTTGACCAGTCTCCTCTATCCCTGTAAAATCCCCAAGGGAGGGAGGAAGTCTCCCAGGGAAGCTTGAAAAATGGGAACCCAGTTACCAGCTTCTTATTCTCACAGGGCCTCCTGATAGCCTTCAGGAAGACCTCTAGGAACCAGGTGAGGTGACCAGGTCTGAGATCATAGGCTGAGGAATCTCTCCCCAGCTCCTTAGCAACCATGTCCCCCCTTTCTTTCTTCCATGGCTTCGCAAGACCAAGTAGGAGCTCTCAATAGCACTCACAGAGAAAACTGTTGCTACTTCTTCTAAAACTTAATATTGCAAGATGTCAGTTATTTTATATTTCCTATATTTATTCACTGAAACAAATCATTGGTGACTCCTAATCCCGAGGAGAATCCAATTCTCACTCAATTATCTTCCGAGTTCCTTTAAAAAGGCATCTGAAGGAACAGAGGGAGCAAAATGGTACACCTCCATCAGAAACCCAAGACTGGCAGCCCACCAGCATCTGGGGGCAGTTTCTACAGAGGGCCAAGTGAAGATTCTGTTGGAGGCCAAGCATGGGCTACCATTCTAATTGGAGTGAAATCGATGAGCTTAATGGAAGGAGGGTAGGCCTGGGGTCTTTCCCTCTCTACAGCATTCTTGAGGCAGAGGGCCAGGTCTGACCCAAAACCTGGACGTCTACCTCCTTAAGCGGTAGTTCTGTGTTGATGGCCTCAGAGCACAGTTCTGCTTGCTTCTGTCTCTCAACTATGACCCCAGAACTTCCCTGTGGGGGCTGCCTGGGACCTGATAGAGGGACTCACTGCCAAGGCAAGTGTGGCCCAGGATTATAGGCGACAGTACATTGGATGGTGGAGGAGCCAGACAGAGCCCTGACAGTTTTTAATGAGCTCCTTTGTTTCAGGGAACTAGGCATTCAGGATCCAAGTCTTTCCTCAGCTCTTCCATGTCAGCATAGGTAGTGCACTTAGCATGGGATGAATTCTGAAACAAGCACACCAGCCAACATGCGTGGTCTTCTTGCTGTTCAAATGAGATGGCTCTCTATTTTGGTTCAGAATTAGAATATTCTGAAAAAGGAGGAAGGAACAAGGGGATCCTTACCTTCAGGTTATTGAAAGGCGTATGAAACTAGTAATTAAAATAGTTTGTCACTGTTATAAAAATCAACTGACAGATAAGTGGAATAGAATAGATGGTCCTGTGTTAAATAAAATTTGAAACAGATTAAAAAGGCTCCAGAAAGGAAATAATAAGGGCAAATGGTTCAACAAATTGTCTTGAGAAAATTGGCCACTTGCAAGGAGTATCAAGTTAGATAGATCCCGATTTTTTTTTTTGTTGTTGTTGTTGTTGTAATCTTTTTTTTTTTTTTTTAATTAGTTGGAGGCTAATTACTTCACAACATTTCAGTGGGTTTTGTCATACATTGATATGAATCAGCCATAGATTTACACGTATTCCCCATCCCGATCCCCCCTCCCACCTCCCTCTCCACCCTATTCCTCTGGGTCTTCCCAGTGCACCAGGCCCGAGCACTTGTCTCATGCATCCCACCTGGGCTGGTGATCTGTTTCACCATAGATAATATACATGCTGTTCTTTCGAAACATCCCACCCTCACCTTCTCCCACAGAGTTCAAAAGTCTGTTCTGTATTTCTGTGTCTCTTTTTCTGTTTTGCATATAGGGTTATCGTTACCATCTTTCTAAATTTCATATATATGTGTTAGTATGCTGTAATGTTCTTTATCTTTCTGGCTTACTTCACTCTGTATAATGGGCTCCAGTTTCATCCATCTCGATCTTTTACCAAATATTTTACCCTAAGTACCCCCAGTTATTAAAAAAAATTCAACCCTCCCCCATTTGATATACTCTACAGTTAAATGGCCAACAACAAGCTAGGTAAACTTCAACAAATATTTGACAGACAAAAAGTCAAAATCTGTGCAAGACAAAGAGATCTTTGGCACAACATGGGGGAAACTAGCAAAGAACAGGAACTCACAAGTCAAGTCAAAGAAACAATCTTTAAGAAATAATCAGGAGAACTAATACACATTTACAAGTGTGTTCACTGCAGTACCACTTATAACAAACATTGCAAAAAAAGAAAAATCTGTGAAATATTTGACAATTGAAGAGTGATTAAATAAATGATAGTATATTCATGTGATGTAATTTTGGGCAGTCATTCTACTTGTGCTTGAGAGAATATCTGCTATCATGGGACCAAATGTGAAGTTTCATTTCTAAACAATGGAAAACTCAATATGCTGTATGAGAACGCCACCCCCCTGACACACACACCTGCGTGTGCCCTGCACGCACAAGAGCTGGTTAACAATGGATCTCTATGTGTGATGCAATTATATGGGATTATTTACTTGCCTCTGTGTTTTCTTTTATATTTTATGTATCTGTTTTCCAAATTTCTATAATGAGCTTTTTGCAGGCAGGTTATATGTTATTTTACTAAATCAAGAGCTGTTAAAGCTTGTGAATAAAAACCTGGAAACACTATGGGAACAAGTAGATATAGGTTGTGCTTATTAGTAGAAAATCACAATATTGTAAAAATGTAAGTTCTCTTTAATCTCTTTATTAATAAATTAATCTATAAGCCCAATGAATCCCAATTAAGACATGAAGAGGATTTTACTTTCAAAATTTGACAAAAGGATTGGAAAGTCACCTGGGGGGAAAATGTGGAAAAAATAGGACAAGTCTGTAAAAAATAGTGATAAAGAGAGGGTAGTAGCAGGAGATCTCATAATGTATCATGAAGCTATTGTACAGTAATCAGAATGTTTGGTTTCAGGAAAATGAACAGAATGGAACCACTCTCTCCCCCATCCTCAAATATACTAAATACCCCAAAGCACTTCCAATTAAATCTTGGGGAAGGAAGGATGGATTATTTAATGAATGGGATAACTGACCAGTCGATTTTAAGAAAAACAATTATAAAGCTAGGTTTCCAGTTCTCTGTTTCTTTCTCTAGATGAGTCCGAAGGTGATTTCTTAAAACGCTGAAGTGAGATGGTGCCACTCCCTGGTTTGGAGCCCCGCGGTGGCTTCCTGTTGCCTTAAGAACAGCGCCCCCATGCTGTATGGCGGAGGCCCTGCAGGGAGCCCTCCTTTCCCCGGCTTTCTGCTCTTGAGGATGCACGGATCTCCTCTATGTGCGCTGGGCTGCGCAAGCTCCTTCCTCCGCGGAAGCTGTTACCCAGCATGCGCGCTCTTCCTCAGTTCTTTCCAAGGTGTTCTCCCTGTCATGAGACCCGGCCACCCCCACCGTCTTTCATACTCTCCTGCTTTATTTCTTCCATAGTTCTTGGCATCCTCTAAAATAATTTCTTCCTCCATTCACATTTTGTGCTGGGTCTATCATCGCTGTACTGGGACTGGAGCCCTTCGTGGACGGCTGTCTTGCCTGGTCCTGTTTGTGGCAGTAAGCCGGTGCCTGTAACACCTGCTTGGAACAGAATCAATATGAGTTCTGCCTGGAACCGAATAAATATGAGTCTCAAGGAATGATTTTAAGCCTGAAAATGAAAGGAGAGATAAGTACCTTTCTAAGCTGCTGAGGAAAAGTATAGAGCTTTATAGGAAAAGGATGATAAATCTGACTAAATGAATCAGTGGCCAGGACCCACATCGTTTCAGGCACTGATGGAGGCATTGGGGGTGCAATGGTGCACAAGACCTGAGAAGGTCCTGGCCTTATGGAGCTTATATTCTGGATGGGAAAGCAAAAGGAAGCAATTAAGTATTTGTATGTTGTGATAAATGTGACTAGGAAAGCAGACAAGAAACTGAGAAAGAAAACAGAAGAGGAGGGCGTGCCTTTTGTTGGGGGATCATGTGAGTCTGCAAGAGAGGTGACATTTAAGTTGTGGCCTTGGAGAATGGGAGGAGGAAAGAACATTCCAGAAGGAGAGGAAGCAAGGACTAAAGAACTGACATGGGAGAGAGCCCAGATATGCTTGGAGTGAAGGGGAGGATGTAGTGAGGCTGGAGGAATAGGCAGCATCTACACCAGGAAGGTCAAGGCAAAACTGTGGAATTTATTCTAAAAATGATGAAAAACAGCAGCTTTTAAGCAAAGAAGCAGTGTGATCTGTCTTCAGTTTTAAAAAGATCGCAGTTGTGGCAAGTGTAGAATTGGGAGAATCAGTTAGGAGGTTATTTTATACATTAAAGAAATCCATGGCAAAAAACGCGATGAAGAAATAAAAAAGTAATAATATATCAGGAAAAGGAAAGTTTATACCATTTCACCTAAGGCTGCTTTTCTGAATTTATAAGAGGGTTATATAAAGTGATATGAAAAATAAAAGTTTAAACATTGGACAAGGGCTATATAAACAGGCAGTTAATAAGGAAACTCCTGCCTCATCTCTCTCTCTCTCTCTGTCACACACGTACACGTGTACACACAGCCCTTCTTCTAAAGAAAACAACACTGCACAATAATTGCCAATCAGCATATGAAAAGACATTCACTGTTAGTCATAATAAAAGAGAATACAGATCAAAATAGTAACAAGATGCCATTTTTCACTTCTCAGACTGGCAAATATTAAGCAGCTTTCCCTTTTCCAGGGTTGACTAGAGCTTCGGCAAAGGGACACTTCTACGTCCAGTTAAAATGGGAGAAGAGTGTATGAAGGGCTTACTAGTGTGACCTCTCTGAACTACAGTTTGACTTCATCTTTCAGGACTTTAAATGCACGCGGCATCTGACCAGCAGTTTCATGACTGAGACATACACTCTCAGGTGTATGGGGTGCTCATGGCAGCTCTGTTGGAATCCTCCACAAAACCACAAATGACCAGCAACAGGGGTCTGGGTAAATTATTTCTGGTTTACCCATTAATGGAACAGGCTTTCCTCCTTATAAAAAGAACAAGTTGAATTTCTGTATACTTCTGTGTAACCTTGTCCAAGGTGTACTGTTACATGTTAGAAAAAATAGCAAGGTGGAAAACACACATACACACACACAAACACATGCATAATGTTATATGCAGAAATCATTGTCTCAGAGGGTCTATCAAACTTTTATATCAACCGGGGCTGCTATGGGGGCACTTTTACTTTTCATTTTACACTCTATAGTGCTTTAATTTTTCAAATCTACTTGATGAAGTATTAACAAAAATTTGTTAAATGTTAAGTTGAGCAGACCTGTGTTAAAAACAGGAATCAAGTTAGCTGTCATCATTGCAGGCACAACAAAAAAATAACTCCTAATAACAAGTAATAAAGATCATGACTAACCCCTTGCATTTGCAAGATTATATACCATTTAGCCTAATGTCTTCCAACATGACCTCATTTAATTCTCTGGGACAGTCGCAGTGATCCCCATGTTACTGATCAGACACTGAGGCTGTTGTGGGAAGCTCAGAGTCCATGTCAGTTTCTCTAATTCCCTGGCCAGGGCTTTTTGGAAGCCATCAGTTGAAAAGGCAAATGTTCTTTTTCCCTGCCCATGCCAATTTGGGCAAGCGTTATGCATTGTGAATCTCTCTCAGCTGACCCCATCATTTGTAGTGTGACCTTGGGCGAGTCGCTGCCCCTCTGTGGACGAGCTCTGATGCGTCTCCACGCTGTAGATATCTTTGATTTATGCCGAATGTCTTGCTGAAGTAATTGAATTTTCAGGGTGGTGTGTCATAACTCATTCCTAAAAGTTTGAAACACAAGTTCATGGACAACATTTAAAGAATTGGGGTCCTGAGCAGACCTGTAAATCACTCATCCTACAGTAGAGCACATTTGTCGTACCCTTGGAATGACTGTTTAGGGGAGATGTGCAGACGCTGGCCCAGCTTGCTCTATTTCCAGCTCAGGCCGTGCACTTTGATGCAGGTGGTTGCTTGCTTCCTTCCCTCCAAAAGCCACATGGCCCTTGTCTGGCCTCCAGCACCAGCTCTAGCACTGCTCTGACTCCATCTCCTTATATGCATGCATGTGTGCTAAGTCCTTTCAGTCGTGTCTGACTCTTTGCAACCCCATGGACTGTAGCCAGCCAGGCTCCTCTGTCCATGGGATTCTCCAGGCAAGAATAATGGAGTGGGTTACCATGCCCTCCTCCAGGGGATCTTCCTGATGTAGGGATCAAACCCACATCTCCTGCATTGGCAGGTGGGTTCTTTACCACTAGCGCCCCCTGGGAAGCCCATCTCCTTGTACATGTTAGTGTTAATCCATCTTCTCAGAGTAGTATTCCTCACCATGTGGCCTTTGAGCCCAGAGCAGAATCTGAAACGTCCTGTATACTGTAGAAGTGCTGGGGAAACAGATCATAAGCTTACCTTGACTAACTGACTCAGCTTTCCTGCTGTTTAAGACTTTGTGTCTTTGTAGATTTTGTAGTTGAAGACTTCCAGAATCTTAGCATCAGGCTATGTAACTTGGGGAAATGATAGCGTCTTAGAAACAGACGCCCTTGATTTGAATCCCGGCCGGATGCCAGTCTCCTGGTCAGCGCAGCCTGCACGGTCAGGCCCCCAGGGCTTACCAAGACGGTTCAGTGTCTTCTCATCCCATGGGCAGTACCTGTATCTCCATGCCCAAGGGGTCCCCCCTAGAGCTTCTGAAGCTGCTGCTCTGTGGTGTAGGGTGGGATGGAAATGCCCTGAAATGAACGTTTTCCTTCCCCTGCCCACAGTTCTCAACCAAAGACACTTGTAATTAGCGTACTGTCGAACCACATGAAATCGTCATTTCTGTAGGTCAAACATGATTGGATAGTGGCAGCTCTTTTTTTTTTTTTTTATTTTTAGGCAGTGATTTCTCTCTTTTTTTAAAAAAGATATTTATTTAGCTGCATTGGGTCTTGGTTATGTCATGTGGGATTTTTCACTACAGTGCATAGACTCTAGCTGTGGTGTACGGCCCCCAGAGTGCACAGACTTCAGTAGTTGTGGCACTCGGGCTCTCTCGTGACACACAGGCTCCATCGAGCATTCGTGGACTTAAGTAGTTGTGGTGCATGAGCTTAGTTGCTCCACAGCAGGCATGTGGGATCTTAGTTCCCCAAGCAGGGATTGAACCTGCATCCCCTGCATTGCAAGGTGGATTCTTAACCAGTGTACCACCAGGGAAATCCCAGGTAGTGGCAGTTTTGTTGGTTGAAGGTTGATGCTTTTGAACTGTGGTGTTAAAGACTCTTGAGAGTCCCTTGGACTGCAAGGAGATCAAACCAGTCAATCCTAAAGGAAATCAGCCCTGAATATTCATTGGAAGGACTGATGCTGAGGCTGAAGCTCCAATACTTTGTCTACCTGATGGGAAGAGCCGACTCATTGGAAAGGACCCTGATACTAGGAAAGATTGAAGGCAGGAGAAGGGGATGACAGAGGATGAGATGGTTGGATGGCATCACTGGCTCAGCAGGCATGAATTTGAGCAAGCTCCAGGAGATGGTGAAGGACAAGGAAGCCTGGCACATTGCAGTCCATGGTGTCACAGAGTCAGACATGACTGAGCAACTAAAGGACAATAACAAAGTTCTGTAGCTCCCTTACCCCTTGGGTTGGGTTGTTGTAGGAGAGCTGAAGGCTTACTCAATAGAATTTCCCTACTGAATCCATCCAGTCAGCACTGTGTAGCTGGTTTAATAGTACACCATTTATCACCTGTGCCCCTTTCTTATGTTGCTTCCTCACTTCCCTACTGATATTTCCTAGGATCACCTCTCCAATCAGCTACATGAGTTTCAATTTTGTCTCATGATCCGCTTCTGGGGCAACTCCAACCAAACCTGCTCAGGGCTTCCTTTTGGAGTATGGCTTCATTGTTGAGATCAAATGAGAATCATGGAATGCACAGCAAGTGGGAATCAGTAGCAGCTGTTACTGCTTTCACATCTAATGTGTTCCTTTGAGAGGCATGGTACTGAAGTCTGGAGAGAAGAGGGGGCTTTTTCAGTGCTGCTTCATGGCTGAGCATGGGCTCACTTTTGGCTACACCCAGGGTAGGTGATGCCAGAGGCAGACAGAGCACTGGCTGGCTCCCTTCTCGCTTTCCTCAAGCCATTGCACTATAGGATGTGATGGGGACACTATTCAGGACTCACCTTTGTCCACATGGGCAGGGATGCACCCAGGTGCTTACATGCTTGTGCACAAATCTGGACTGTCCAATGGCGGGGTGGCATTGGCACATTGGTAGGGTGGGGCTGCCCAGATCAGACCAGAGGGAGGACTGGGCAGGGAATCAGGAGTAAGGGCCCCTTGCTGCCAAGACTCTACCTTGGCTGGACTGCTTGGTCCAAATGGCAGGAATCTTGGGTGGAAACCTTGTCAAAATGCCAGCTCCAAACAGACTGAGGGATAAGACAGATGAGCATTTTGGAGTGACTTCTGATTCAGCTGAAATTTGGACTGGCATCTAGAGTGGAAAAACACTCTGTTCCTGCCCAGCTTTGGTTTAGGTGGGGCAGGTAGGAAAAGGGACATGGTGACAGATGGTGACCTCCTGAGAAACTCCTTGGAAAGGAGTCTGCCTTACTGTGTTGGACACAATCCTGGGTTTGGATTCTGGCCTTGGCTGTGTTCCTAAGTCAGTGGCAAAACCCTGACACATCAAGCCAGTTTCCTCCTCTGTCAGGTGGGAATTCTAATGTGTCCCTCAGAAGAGTCCTGCAACTGTCTTTCAGGAAAGATGGCTCAGGCTGGTAGGAACTAAATTCATCCCATCAATACCTCTCACACATCTTCCTTACTGCTGGGCAATGGCCAGGGCCATAATTCAAGTTCCAGGGGATATTACAAGCTTGGGTGTGGTCTGGACCAGGGCTATTGTCTAAGAGATAATATTTCCCAAAGTTTGTTCTAGAGAGCAATATTTTTGTGAACCATATTCCTCACTAAAAGGGTTCTGTGGTTATTAGGTTATTTAGCATATCAGAAACATTAACTCACTTTTAGGTCAGTAAATATAATAATATATGCTCTGTTGTGTCTGACTCTTTGGTGACCCCATGGACTGTAGCCCACCAGATTCCTCTGTCCATGGGATTTCCCAGGCAAGAATACTGGAGTGGGTTGCCATTTCCTCTTCCAGGGGATCTTTTCAATCCAGGGATCGAACCTCCGTCTCTTGCATCTCCTGTACTAGCAGGCAGGTTCGTTACCACTCGTGCCACCATTAAAGCCAATGTTAATTCATGAAGCATTTATCATACATGTGCCCAATGTGAGGCACATAGGGGCAGAAGGGCATGATACACGAGCTTGGTCAGGAGGGGCTCAGCATCATTTAGGGAGACAGGCTGGTGAGCTCATTATTACCATAAATGTGCTAAGGATTAGAGCACAGGTGTATATGGGAAATGGGACTAGCATGGGGAAGAAGCAATTTAGTGTGGATAGGAGTGGTCAGACGGTCTCACCCATGTCTGTTTTTCTAAGGTTGGATGCATTTGTCTGGTGGCAAGATGACTCACAAGATTTTCCCAGAAAGCACACCATATATAACGCACCAAGGCTTAAAGAAGCAGAGGGTGTTTGAGAAGCTGTATGACATTTGACAAGTTTAAATGAATGGATAGTTCCTGAGAGAATGGACATATCCCCTCATATGGCTCCACAGCCCCATCCTTTCTGCATATTATTATGAAAAATAGAAACTGGGTGTGTGGCTATGTTGACCCTTTGGAAATACCATAATCAAATGTAGACAGCTACTCAGATTGTGTCACCAAGGAGAAGATGCTATAGAAATGTGGCAGCTAGGAGACAGCCAGGCTGATGGAGGTGACAGGCACGGGGAATGCTGACAGTGATGAGTCTCCACTCATCACTTCAGTGCTGTGATACTGGCAGGGATGGATTCACAAAGTGAACCCTCCGGAGTAGTGCCTTGCAAGTTTCACTCTGCATATGTTATCACCTGGGGATCTCATGGATTCCTGAGGTTCTGCATTTCTAACAAGCTCCTGGGTACTGTCCATGGTGCTGATCCGCAGACCTTGCTCTAAGTAAGGAATCTCTAGAGTAGGGGTTGGCAAACTAGGGCCTGCTACTTATTTTTGTGAGCTAAGTTTTGTTGGAACACAGACATAACCATCTATTTATATATTGTCACACTATGTGGGCAGAATTGAGTAATTGTGACAGAGACCGTAAGACCTGAAAAACCTAAAATAATTACTATTTGGCCCTTTACAGAAAAGTTTGCTTACCTCTGCTCTAGAATAATGGTTCTTGGACTTGGCCATATGGTATAAATACCTGGGGAAACTTTAAATATCCAAATGCCCAGGATGCACCAAAACAAATTAAACCATAGTCTCTGGAGGTGGTCTTCGGGTGTTAGTATTTTTAAATCTCCAAGTGATTCTAATATGTAACCAAGATTAAGATTCTAATATGCAACCAAGATTAAGAAACAATGCTGGAGAGGTTGCCATGGTCTGATTTACATTTTGCCTGCAATTAAAAACCACATTATTAGGAGGCAGTGGCAATAGCTAGGGTATGCACAAGAGGCAGAACTATTAGGCACAGCTACCTGGATAACTCCAACTGGCTCTTGGCACCAAGATCTCCTAGTATAATTGGAACTTAAAGTAAAGCTGAGAAACCACTCATAGGTGATCAGCTGATAACCTACCTTACTCAGCTAAGGCAAGCCTGTGGATCACTGGGCCTTAGAACTTGGCACAGGATTAAAAGCTTTCAGACTTTAACAAATGACCCTGATGGAAATTGCTTTTTGCCTAGACCTTTCCTTTTCCAGCTTTGGCTGTTCTCATCTGAATTTTGTCCCGGGCCCTTTGTCAGGATTTCCATTCCACATGTGGTGTATCCTATGACTTAAGTCATACCAATCATACATATAACTAGGCTTCTCTGGTGGCGTGGATGGTAAAGAATCTGCCTACAGTGTGGGAGACCTGGGTTCGGTTCCTGGGTTGGGAAGATCTGCTGGAGAATGGAAAAGGAACCCCCTCCAGTATTCTTGCCTGGAGAATTCCATGGGCAGAGGAGCCTGGTGGGGTACAGTCCATGGGGTTGCAAAGAGTCAGACATGACTGAGTCACTAACGCTTTCACTTTTCAAGTATAAATGGCATCTGCATGGCTCTTAACAACTTATAAAGGACTTTCACATCTATTATTTCATTTGGATATTCACAAGACCCTTTGTGTGGGGTTTATCTCCAATTTATAGGTAAGGACACTGAAGTTCATAGAGTGGAAGTGACATTTTATAGAACCAGTGAGTAGTAGAGGTGGGACTCTTACCCAAATTTGTCCCTGAACCAGTGGTGGCGAGGGCTAACATCCTCCTAATAGGAGAAAGAGCTCACTTTTGGTTAAATTGCCTCTTACTGCCCCCCTTCTCTCCCCAATGCAGCTCAGTTTTTCCTCCTTCACTTCCTGTGTCTCTCTTCCAACTCCTTTCAAATGAATAAAAGATTTTACAGCTTCTTTATAAATACTCTGCAGGTTTCAATCCAGCCTTTTTGTAGATTCAAACAAAATCCCCAAAGGGGTTTGGTTCCCTCTTCTTTTTCCTTTCTGCTCAATACGTTTGAACCATATTAAATCTAATGCGTCAGAACCTGCATTGAACGCAGGTCCCCAGTAATTGACTCACAGATGTGAGTTTGACCATTGGCACTTGTGCTGTCACTTGAGACCACCGTGGGTCACGGGGAAGACAAATAACCTCCAAGTTGAATTCAATTTCATTTCCTCTGCCCCAGTGAAACTTTTTCACCTGTCAGCCTCACAGTCCTTGAGAACAAAGAACCAGCCTCCTTGACTCTGACCTGGGTGGGCTGCAGCATTTGGAAGCTACTGAGAGATGGATGTTGGGCTACTTTGGACTGGCCCTTTGCCCTGGGACATGGTTGTTGATTGGATTCCAGCATCCCAATTGGTTTTCTGTCTTAAAGTCCTTACCTTTCACTTTGGGGAATGAAGTGTCCAAACCACAGAGGCAAAAGGAGAGGAGAGGTCCAAATGCTTGTAGTTGAATTTGTGCTTCATCTCCTACCTCATACTATCAGGGAATCAATTTCTGATGTGCTCCTCCGAACAGAGAAAATGCTTAACAAAGCAATACGTGTTTAAATGTCCAATGGGAAACATCAATTTTAGAATGGACAATAAATATAAATGAAGAATATTCAATGTTTATCAACCTTTGGAGATTTACTACACTCAAGTGGGCAGGTCAACCGGGATGATGGAGGCTCTGAGATATCCCAAATGTCCTGGGACAGAACTAGTTTTATGTCATTTTAGACTTTAGAAGAGTTGCTTCATTAAGTGTACTACAGTGAAACTTGATTTCATTTTTATGTTTTGTCTTTAAAGATTGATGTACTTCAAACCATAAGGAAACAAAATAATTTGTTAGTGGTGGGTTGGGGAAATGTGCGTAATTAGAGAACTCTAATGGGATGTGCTAAAGTTAAAATCAGTCAGTGGTCACATTAAATCAGGGGGTTTGGTCACAAATTATGGATGCCATGGACACGCTTGAACTAGTTTAAGCGAAAAATAGTCTTTATTGGAAGGTTATTAGGATAGCTCATAGAATTAAAGGACAAGGTGAGAAATCAGGCTAGAAAACTGGGGCAAGTCCATGAAGCCCAGAAATGAGAAATGGATCTTCAGATGCCACCAAGACTATCCCTCTATATCTCATTTCTGTCTTCAACTCTGTTCTTTCCTTGTAAATTCCCTTCATATCTCATTTCTGTCTTCAGTTCTTTCCTTGTAAATTCCCTTCATATCTTCAGGGTCACCTGCTGCTTCCAGACTCACATCTCAAAATTTCACCAGTGAGAGGAAAAGAGATCTTCTCTCCTGTTATCAGTTAATGTTTTCTGAGGAAAGGAGTCTGATTGGTTAGATTAGGGTCACATGTCCAAGTCCTGGACCAATCATTCTGGCAGAGAGGTAGGGCTGGGAAGATAATAGCTCCTACTCAGAATAGAAGGCAGGGCTGTAGGGAGGAGAGTGACTCCTAGAAGGTTTGGCCTTGGGAGAAGTCATTGAGAAGCTCTAATTTCTCTCTGCACACTTATGACTTGGGAAGAGAATACAGAAACTATAGGGACCATTTATGGTGACTTATATGTGTGATGATGAGGGCCTGGCAACCCACTCCAGTATTCTTACCTGGAGAATCCTATGGACAGAGGAGCCTGGCGGGCTATAGTTCATAGATTGCAAAAAGTCGGACTCTACTGAAGCGACTTAACATGCATGCATATATGTGATAGGATCCCACCTAACTGAGGTTTTTTTAGCTAAAAAAATATGAATATTAACCATCATATTGGTTAAGACATTGGTAGAGTCACTTACCTGCTCTCAGTTTCCATTTCTGTGTTTATTGCACAATATGGATGAAACCTCTGAAGCCTGATTCTTTGCCTCGGGGTTTGCTTCTGCTTTGTTTGAACCCAAACTAAAGACCCTTTGGGGAAGAGGACAAGACGCATTCTGGCCAACTCAGCTTCCTCTGATTAATGGGAGGGGGGCACTGGGGAGCCATGTAAGTGACATTTCCTTTTGTATGATGAGTAGCAAACTTCCTCAGATGAGGTAACAAGAAAGGGAAACTACTTCCAGTAATTATGCTGTTGGGTTAAAGATGGATGACTTTGAAAATTAGTTTTGAGCTTGAGTGAGGGGCCTGAGGAAGATGGGTGCAGACTGGATTTGCTCTGTCTCTTATTTGGTGAAATCCAGAGGCTTCGCTCTCCCCTAATGGTGTAAACAGAACCTGCTCTTTTCAACTTTTAAGGGCAAGAAGTGTATCTTCCACTTATTTTTTAATCCCCTCATTGGAAAACTGCATCTTTTCAGGTATGTAATTGTTAAGATTCTGGAGGAAAAAAAAGTGCCCTGATTCTTTTAAGAACAAAGAGGGCCCTTCAATGAGGAACACTTTCTCTGGTTGGAAAAGTACACAGGGAAATCAGAAGGCATGTGATTAAGAGTCTTTTGTCTTCAATTTTGTGACTTTGGGAGGAAGGGAAGCAGAGAGCCTCCTGGGATGCGGGAAAATGTTTAACACTTTTCTTGAAGTTCCTGGGAAGCGGGCGCTGAGAGATCTTCGATAGGGATTGAGCACTGATTCCATCATTCACCCTCTCACTCCTCCTCCCCTACCAGGGTCAACGTCAAGTTCTAAACCTGGGCACCAGGTAGGTCCTTGTGACCTTTCCCAGTCTTTCCCCCATGGCACTTCGTGGCTGACCTGCCCTCTGCCATTGTTCATGCTGTCCCCCATGCCTGGGATGACTTTTCTCACTTTGCTTCCTTGGCTAAGTCCTATGTACTCAGCATACCAGAATGCAGATGTTTTCTGGACACACCCTGGTGTATATAAATCATCTCTCACATCTCTCCTTGGACAGGCTCTCCGTACACCTCTCTTACTCCCTGTCACTGTGCATAATGATTTCTTTAATCACCCAGCTCCATTGTTGGGTTGCGACTCGCTGTGGGGGTCACTGTGTCAGACTCATTCTGATCCAGCAGAGGGGCCACAGTGCTTGGCCCATGACGGACACCTAGCGGAGGTTTGTGAAAATAATTGGATGTCCTTCAACTTTACCTTTTCATGTTCACATGTTCCATCTCTTCACCTCAACCTTAAATACCTAGGGGGTGGGTGTGATTTATTTCAGATTCTCTTTCTAATCATTGTTGCTCTGCGACTGTCTCACAGCCCCGCTGCCAGCCTGGGCAGGTTCTCGTGTGTGATAAGTGGCCATTGGATAAGAGAAGGGATGACATTCACTCTTCCAGCTTCGGAACTCAGCGTGGTGTCTTCTGTCTCACATGGAGACGCTGTCAGAGGCTATTTTTACCATCCTGTCATGCTTAGAAAGCTGGGTCCTTGATCCAGGTCATTTCTGAGTCAGAAGGGATATAGTCTTCAGATCCCTGTGCTCAGAGTGAGTCAATCCATGGCAGAGCCTCCTGCTTCAGGAGATGTGAGAGGTGCTCCTGCGGACACCTCACATACCTGTGGGTGACGAAAGGCAATCTAACACCTGTCCAGGCCTCCACTGGGGCTCTCCAAGTGGGCTGATGGGATGTCAGGTCCTGCGTTAAGAGAAGAGCTGGAGTCCACCCATGTTATAGCATCAAATCTCTTCCAGCAACGGGCCCTGCCCTCTCCTTGGTGGCTATTCACAGGGCAGCCCCTGCTGGTCTGTCCGAAGTCAGATTCCTCTGCAAAAAACATACCTTCTCAGTCGTCCCTCATGGGCTGCATGGTGTAGGGCAGTGCTCGAGGGCGTGGGGGCAGGCCACTGCTTCCTGAGTCTGTCCGTGGTGAGCACTGGAATCCGAGGTGCAATGGTCAGCATGGTCTCCCAGATCTTGGCATCTAAGTTGTGCAGGGGTACCCGAGATTTTGTGAAGCTTGCAAAATGATTCACCGAGAAAGACAACCCGAAATATGAACAATTGGATTTACCAAAGAGTACTGCTGTGGCTCTTCTACTTTCAAGTAAAATATCATACAGTTTGGATAATGTTAACCTTATCTCTTTCCTTCTGGGAAGTGGTCAGACTCCTCTGAGCCAGACCAGACAGAGCTTTCAGCACTGGGGATGGAGGCCTGGAAATACAGGACAGTGGAGTGGCATCTTGTGCTTTGGTAACTAATGCAAATTCAATGAGAGAGAAAGAAAAATAGAAAGATCAAGACAGGGATAGAGATGAGGGAGAGAGGGAGGGAGGGGGGAAGGAATTAGCAGTTTGCCTGGTCTAGTCATTATGCCTGCCATATCTCAATGAGCCCTTGTCCAGGCAGAAATGAATCATGACCCTGAATCTAGTCTGCTATTGGTCTGGTACCTGTGAGCCTCTTCCAGGTTGAGCCCCTGGCTGTGATCTCACTTTTTACAGAGGTGTGCTTCTTACATCCAGCTCTCTTTATTACCTGATGCCCATTACTGAATCCATTATACTGAGAAACATCTTTTACCGAGCAGGGCTGTATGTACCAAATGAGGCAAACTGTAGTTCATGGACAATTTAAGTGATTCTCTGGGGGCAGTTTTAACAGAATTTTTTGCTTTACGTGCTGAACTAAAGATCCCAATTTCTAGGTCAGATGTAACTCCACTAAAAGGATAACAGTAATGATGAGTACAACATAAACAATCATAATAGCCATCCTTCACTGTACTTACCCAGCCCAGCCACGAGGATGGGTACTTTCCACGGACTGTCTTCATTTTATCTTGACAACAATCCTGTGCACCAGATATGATGGTGTTTTGATGCAACCTTTTTAATTGAGGCATACATTTCCTAGAGTATGTTTTGGTGACTTTTTCACATGTACACACTCATGTTACCACCACCCTAATCAAGATGGCGCATTCCCATCCAACAGCAAGTTCTCTCATGCCCCGTGGGCCCTACTGAGATGGTCATTATGCTGGCTTCTAAGACCATAGCTTATAACCTTAAGTGCTAGAACTTCATATAAATGGATAAATACAGTGTATACTTTTTAGTATTTGGTTTCTTTCTTGCAACATAATGTTTTTGACATTCACACACACACACACATGTTTGTATGAACATATGTGGAGTTACATCCTGATAATCCCCCCATCATAAACTGAGAATATTGTAAGTTGAAAATGCATTGAATACACTTAACCTACCAAATGTCATAGCTTAGCCTAGTCTATCTTACCTCAGATGTGCTCACAGCACTTATACTAGCCTACAGTGGGGCAAAATCATCTAACACAAAGCCTATTGTATAATAAAGTATTGAAAATCTCATGTAATTTATTGAATACTGTACTGGAAGTGAAAAACAGAATGGCTGTCTGAGTGCAGAATTGTTATAAGTGTGTGGGCTATTTTCTCTCATGATTGCATGGCTGATTGAGGGCTGGGGGCTCCCTGCCACCGCCTAGCATCTCTAGAGATTTTCATACTACATATATCTAGCCCAAGAAAAGATCAAAATTCAAACTTCTGAGTACAGTTTCCACTGATTGCATATTGCTTTCATGCCATTGTAAAGTAAAAAAAAATCTTATGTGGAATCACGTAAGTTGGGGGCCATCTGTATATAGACATGGGGGTCTGGAGGGCAAAGTAAGTTAAATAAGGTCACATAGCTGGCCAGTGGCACAGCGTGGATTTGAACTGAGCTCCATCCTTCCCCAAAGGCTGTTAGCCTCTGCCTCTGTGGGGAGTGGGGAGGGTCATAGCCACTCCAGTTTTCTAGTCCTGGGGTGAAGCCTACACAGAAGCAGATGAGCATATACAAACTGAATACAAACACAAAGATACAGGGTGCGATAAATGTACCGGTACCACCAAGAACCCCTTTCTGGCCAGTTGTCTGCAAATGGATCAACCTTGGAGATTCAGGCATTTTCCAGCACAGGAGGCTAGGCTGTCACTAAAGCCAGAGTCTCCATCCCTTTATTCTGAGTCTTGATTCCTGAATTTAACAGAAGAGGTGTTACTTTGATGTTCGAATTGTGCCTTTGATCAAAAGCTTGCTGGCTCCCTCGTGTCTCTTAGAACAAGACAGTAGTTCTATTGTGCTGGCGTGTGTTGTAACATTTTGGACAGCAGAAATGACATTTACATGAAACAGCCATCCTTGGAATGCACGAGATAAGACACTTTCAACAGCTCCTCGAAGGAGAGTCTCCAGTGTTGACTTTAAATCAAACAGAAGTAATAGCGTGTCATCCTGCTCTCCCATCTCTACCTGGTGTTAATTAAAACCCTGATAACAAGACTCAGAAAACATCCAGATGAGGGAGACCAAAGCATCGCTTAAAAATGTTCAGATGAAAGTACAGTTCAGCAGGCTTAAAAACAAAAATACCCTCCCTCCCTCTCGACAGTCTTCATTCTTCTGTGGCTTCTGCTGGATGAGATGATTAACAAGCCAAGGTAATTTCTAAGGCTTCCCTGAACCCTGCTCACCACCCCCTTGGAGTTTCCGAACTGAACCATTTGAAATAATTGAACAATTACTTTGTGCAATGTTATCAAAGTTTATTAAATTGTTTCCATTTGCTTTGTCCAATTACCAAATGTGGCTGATTGGCATATTGCAATGCAGAGTGGTGAAGGTGTTCCCAGGGTGGAACCTTGTTACTTTTGAGCAGAGAGAGGTTGCAAATTTCCCGTAGTTCAAATTCCTTTCTCTTAGAGATTAGGAAGCGGAGGTTCAGAGAAGTGAACTGAGCTGACTAAGGCTCACGGAAGCTAGAGACAGGGCAGGGCTGGACCCCTTGTTCCCCAGAAACCCCATCTATCTGCAGAGCTGTAAATGGGCAAAGCCTGTGTTGTCCCCACCATGGCCAGAGCATGCTTCCACATTCCTGCACATCTCAATTAGTTCCAATTTAGACATGACATCAAGCATGCACTTAACATGCAAATCCATTCAGACAGGACAGGAAATAATGAAGGTGGATTATTCCAGTACAATTCAATAGCTCCAGGGTCTTGGAATTGTGAAGGGACAGACTAAATGGTCCTAAATGAAACATTGTTCTTTCTTGGGGGCTAAAAAAATCTAACTTCCAACACTGTCTCAGATTCTTCTTCCTAGACCTTATTTGGACCTTGCTTTTATTTTTTTTATACCTTGCTTTTATTTTTAAACTTTTATTATGGAAAGTTACTAACACACGCAAAAGTGAGGGAGTCATATACGGCAGACCACTTCACCAGTGACCCACATATGACTCATCTGGCCTGTCTCTGTTGTCTCCTGCTTCCCCACTCCCTGCATGATTTTCAAGCAAATCACAGGCATTGCAACATTTTGTCTGTACATTCTTCATTTGGTCATTCAGTGTGGACTTTGCTTTATTATTTTTTTAAAGTCACTATATTTTATGTCATTGAAATGTGTGCTCTATGAAAATTTAAAATAACGAAATATTATGCAGCCATTAAAATAATATTTTTTACATGGGAAATTATCCTTCATATTTTAAGATAATTAAAATCCCAATGAAACGAGTGTTCCATTCTGTAACACACACACACACACACACACACACACACGGTCAGAAAGGATATATATTAGATTAGATTGTAGTTTCTTTTTTTTTCGCCCCTGTTTTTTTTTTCTTTTCCTTTCAAGAAACACATCATTTGTGCAACAAAAAAGAGCCTGAGAGTTTAAAGTCAGTGTGACGTGCACCCCAATGTTCATCGCAGCACTGTTTATAATAGCTAGGACATGGAAGCAACCTAGATGCCCATTAGCAGACGAATGGATAAGGAAGCTGTGGTACATATACACAATGGAATATTACTCAGCTGTTAAAAAGAATTCATTTGAATCAGTTCTAATGAGATGGATGAAACTGGAGCCCATTATACAGAGTGAAGTAAGCCAGAAAGATAAAGACCAATACAGTATACTAATGCATATATATGGAATTTAAAAAGATGGTAACAATAACGCTATATGCAAAACAGAAAAAGAGACACAGATGTACAGAACTGACTTTTGGACTCTGTGGGAGAAGGCGAGGGTGGGATGTTCTGAGAGAACAGCATTGAAACAAGTATACTATCAAGGGTGAAACAGATCACCAGCCCAGGTTGGATGCATGAGACAAGTGCTCAGGGCTGGTGCACTGGGAAGACCCAGAGGGATCAGATGGGGAGGGAGGTGGGAGGGGGGATCAGGATGGGGAACACATGTACACCCATGGCTGATTCATGTCAATGTATGGCAAAAACCACTACAATATTGTAAAGTAATTAGCCTCCAACTAATAAAAATAAATGAAAAAAAAAAGAAAACAAACAAAAAAAAGTCACGTGGTAAGCGAAAAAATAAAATAAAATAAAGTCAATGTGAGAGACTGGAAAAGGCATGCTGGGTTCTAGTACTTGATTGTAGGATGATGTACCAGGGAAGATGAAATGACCCTTGATGTATGTGTGTGTGTGTGTGTGTGTCTGTGTTGGTAGGCGGGGCTCCTTAGTCAAACTCAGTTAATAACATGAGTGAAGGTGATTAAGATTTTTCAATTCAGTTCATGTTTTACGAAGCACTCACTCTGGCCCACACATTGTGTTACTTGTTGGGATCACAATTATGAGACTAGAAAAGGATAAAACATATTGTAGACTCTTATTACTCCAAGTCTGGTCCAGGGATCAGCATCACCTGGGAGCTTGTTAGAGATTCAGATTCTCAGGCCCCTGCCCCAGACTTACTGAATCAGAATCTGTTTATAATAAACTTCCAGGTGGGATTCGGATGCATATGAAAGTCTAAGAAGCGCTGGGCTATAGCGGGGCATCCTTGACTGGTGGGGCTGTGTCTCATGGGTTTCTGCTTCAGCCTCACTCAGAGCCTGTTGAGAGGAGGGGATGGTGGGGATGGTCAGGGCTGTAACCTGGCACTTGTGGGTTCCTGATGTACCTGTGATGACCAGGTGATTGAGTGATCGTCCTTACACACTGTTTCTGTTCCTACCCCACAGCCTTTCTGACTCACCACTGCCAAGGAAGATCGTCACACACCTTGGACAGGCATTTGAGGCCCAGGACAGAAAAGCTCTTTGCAATCAATTTCTTTATTCTTGAACTTCCATCCATCCTCTCAACACTGTGCTTAGGAACTCAGACAACACTGGTTTACATTTAAAGCTCAGATGCCATGCCATCTCCTCCAGGAAGCCTTCCCGGGATACACTGCCAGCAGGATCTCTTCCTCCTCCATACTTTGGAGTGCCGATCATTGGTTCTCTATGCGCGTGCTGCTGTAAATAACCTTAAATTCCCAAAGCCTCAGTCTCCTCACCTGTAAAATGGAAATCATAGTTTCTTCCTTACGGGGAGCCTTGAGGATAAATTGAGAAGTGTCTATACAGCACTTAAGATGATGTCTACCTAGTATATTCTAGGAATTCAGTTCATAAGTATCAGAAAAACATTGAACTTCATGGTAATTCTATGAGGCAAGTATCAATACTGTTACTTTCCTTACTTGACAGATGAGGAGACAGAGAGACAGAGAGGTTGATTGACTTGCCTGAGGTCACCACAGCAAGTGAAGGGAGAAACAGAGGTAAGCTTGGGTGTCTAGGTGCCTACCTAACTCAGACGTACGTACTCTTGTTCTTATGTGTGTGTGTGATAAGAACACAACATGAGATCTACTGGTGTTAAGGGTACAATACAGTATCGTTAACTTCACACACAGTGCTATATGGCAGATCTCTAGAAGTTATTTGTCTTGCTTCACTGAAACCGTATACCTGTTGAATGGCAACTCCCCATTTCCCTCTCCCCCCGCCTCCAGAAACCTCGAATCTGCTCTCTGCTTCTCTGGTTTGACTACTTTAGATGCCTCATATAAGTGGAATGGTACAGTATTTGTCCTTCTGTGGCTGACTTACTTCCCTTAGCACAACCTCAAGTTTTGTTCATATTGTCTCATATGGTAGGATCTCCTCATTTTTGAAGGCCGAATAGTATTCCATTGTGTTCATTTAGAAATTGGAACACTGGTTGTTGGGAATGTAAAATGGTGCAGCTGCTAAGAAAAAGAGTATGGAGGTTCTTCAAAAAATTAAAAATAGAACTCTATATGATCCAGCAAGCTCACTTCTGGGTCTTTGTCCAAAAGAATAGAAATCAGGATCTCATACATACAATTGCACTCCTAATTTAATTGCAGTATTGTTCATAATAGCTGAGATGTAGAAACAGTCTAACTTTCTATCACTGGATGAAGGAATGAACACATTCTTAAATGCCTGCTTTTGCTGGTTACCCAGCAGAAGGGCAGTGAAGGAGGTTACTTCTCTCCCTCTGTCCCCACCTCCCAGTGTCTAGCCCCAGTATATAGTTGCATAAATTGATGCAGGTTGGTTGCATATTTCTCCTATCAGCAAGCTCACCTTTAGGAGCTACAGTCTGGCTGGAAAAGGTACCCTCTCCATCCCCACTGACCAGCTCAGATATCTTGGGACAAAGACATCCAGGTGTTCTTGTGAGGTGGTATGGCCTTCTTCATGGTCTTTTCCAGCAGCAGGCAGATGGTCTCCTTATCTCACTGCCCACCCATAGCATGAGCGGTTCTTCCTAGTCATCAGACTGAGTTAGCTGCTAGAAGTCAGGAAAGAGCCCTGGATTTGAAGTTAGGAGACCTGGGTTAGAGCTCCTTGACTTAGATGTTGTGTGAATGTCATTAAAGCTCTGTGAGCCTTGTTACTTTGTCTATAAGATAGTACCATGATAGCAACATCACCAGGTTATTCTGAGAGTTGAACAAGAGCATGGAGAAAAGGACCCTCTAGATTACTGGTGCTCAAAGCATAACCCAATAGAAGGACATAGGGTGAGGACATTGACTGACTGCTCAGTCTGTAAGCAGTTGTTGAATGTAGCATTGTGTGATCGATCTTTTGCTTGAAATTAGACCCCAAATAAAGTTTTAATTACTAATCTCCATAGTTATTTTAAATAATTACATACTCTTCTTGAGCTGATGTATCCCAATCACCTGGACCATTTCTGTTAGGAAATAATATATTGCACTTCCTTAAGTACCTCTGGTTTTTTTCACTTATAACTTAGGATAAATTCCTAGGAGAGTGATTAGTGGGGAGTGGGCAGGCAGGGTGTTATGTTCATTATTCTGATTCTTTGAGTGTATTTTCACATGGCTCTTGTATAACATAAATCTTACCATAACTTCACTAGTGTTGGGTTTTTACTGTATTTTTTAAAATAAAAAAAATGCCTATCTTTGTGTTTTTTTTTTTTTTTTAACAAAAACCCATTGCAATTGTCACCCATTCATCTGAGTACCTTTCACAAACTCATAGTATTGCACTTATTACATCAAATGGTAAACAACTTATTTTTCAATCTTTCTCCCAGCCCCCCAACCCACCCAGATGTGAGCCACAGGAAGTCAATCTATACTCCCCTTACACAGCTGGAACATAGTAGGTTTACAGTCATTGTTTGTTGAAATGACTGTAAATCTCTTCCATCTTGCTGAACACCTAAGTCATCTTATAACGTGTTGAAATAAAACTTAAGATTAGCTTTGCCCTGGGGCAGTGAGTGTTGAATTAGAACCAAGGCTCTGTTGCACTTGGAGGTTCTAGGAAATGGAATCTCAGGTTTATTGAAAGCATAGCTGCCTTCCTAGGAGAGGGTGGGCAAAACCTCTCAGTCTGATGTTTTGCAGAGGAAATTTGGGTCCGTAACCCAGTAAACTGATTACAGATAAGATAGTTCCCAGCAAAGGCTGATGCAGGTTGGGAGGTCTCGGCAGTACACGTACCACGTGATTTAATCAGATGCAATCCCTGGTCTACAGAGACAATGGCTGAGAAGACAACCTGGATATTATTGCAATGAGGGAGGCTTTTTCAAAGGAAGGTTTTTAGAAACTTATTTTAAGCTGAAAGCCAGCCAGAGATAAGAGCTTGGCTGATGAGGAGGCTCTGTGTAAAGAGTGTTTGTGCTGTGGTTTCTGGAGGGACAGTGGGGGAGCTTGGGAGGCTGGTGGGAGGATGAGTGATGCTAGTCAGAGCTCTGTTGGACGATACTTTGAAATAACAAAGAAGAGATGCTCTCTGTGTTATAGGAAAAGAAGAGAAAACAAAGCTAGGGAAGGCTGGCCGCCAGGTACCAGGAAGCATGAGGGGAGTGCGTGATGAGGAAGGAGGGCACATGTGGGCTTGGGAAGTGGGGTACAGTCCTTTGCTCAAGGCATCACCTCTGAGGTCACACTGAGGGGTGCACAGTGGGGACAGGCAGCCTGCAGGAGGCGCCATCCATCTGTCTCAGCTACTGACACTGCACCCTGGCCCATCCAGCCTTCGAAGCCTTAGACCCTCTGTGTGCCAGCCTGACTTTGGCCAAAATCTCTTCCGTGGTTGCCTCACCTCCTTCTCTCTTTCCAACCCTTCATCTTTCTAGCTGCTGCCCAGAGTGAGTGACCTTCCAAAGGAATTCACCATTTCTCCACTGAAACACATCAAATCCTTCCCTCTCACTCCCACAGAATCTCTTGAGTGTGACCTTCCAGGCCTCCCAGGGCTGTTCCACAGGGACCTTCATTTTCTCATCTCTGCTATGGCACACCCCATCCCAGGCTTCCTCCCCTTCAGGTTCCTGGGAGGGTTTTCTGTTCTCGGATCTGTATGGTTTTGTATAAGTGACCCTGTTAGCCCGGAATTCCCACCCTTGCTTGTCTACCTGGAAGATATCCACTCATCGTTCAAGGCCTAGTTCAAACCCACCTGGCGCCCACCTACCCCACCCGGCTTTACAGACACTTCCCTGTTCCCATTTTAACATGAACAGAAATAGTTACAGGAAAGGAATGAAGATCTCACTACCCAAAGGGATAAAAGGTGGAAAGAAAAAGAGGAAAAAAAAAAAAAAGACACAGACACAGAGTGCCTATTCTATGCTGGGCAGTTCACTGAGCTGGTCCTATTTGGACATTTCCAAAACACTAAGTAGTCGAAGAAACTGTAGGTCCAGGTGGTGAAATGCCTCATTTGGGGTCACCCAGCTGGCATGAGGCTGGACTCCAAGGCCCGTGGACATTGGGCAGTGTCCTCAGCAGCCCTGAAATTATGGTCTGGAGGCCCTGCTTTCTACCCCAGGGAGAATGGCAGTGGGGAAAAGAAGACTAGATATCAGTTCCAGACTCTGACACTCACCTGGTCCTTTCAACCTCAGTCTCCTCATCTGGAAAATGGGCATTTGGGCAAAATGACACTTAAGGCTTTTCCCCCTTTTATCTGTAGTTGATGATCAGAGTGGCAGGATGTGGCTAAAAATGGCCTAAATAGTATTGGAGGTCTGGCCCTCACTCTCCTAGTTCCTTTTCATGTGACTTTTTGACTTCCTATTGCCCATCTTACAATAGGGACAGAGGAGGCTGCCATGCTACCGTCCATGGGGTCACAAAGAGTCGAACACGACTGACTAAACAACATCTTACAACAGGGCATTCAGTTGAGATGGCCGTCAGGGTACTTTTTTTTTTTTTTTTTTACCAAATATATGGGGTTTCCAGGCAACCAAAGGCCTCAGAAGTCCTTGAGCTCAGCCACCTGGTTTCTTCAAGTCTACATAAAAGCACTTGGGATGGTCAGTTATTTCCTTCCTCAGAGTTAGTCTCTTCTACTCAGAAATGTGGGTAGACAGCTTAGTGTGGAAACATATACCCTACCATGGGGATTAAAAGGCTTTTGTTTCTGTCCTGACTCTGCTACAAGCTCTGTGTGGCTGCGAGTTAACGATGGGTTAACTACCTTCCCTCTCTGAGCCTTAGTTCCATTTCCAGTGAAGAGGAAGTAGATAGTTTCAGCAAAACCATTGTTGGATTTTGAATGGCAGATAATGCTTGTCCTGCCACACAACCAAACATGAATAAGCCTTGTCAAGAAGAGAGACCCGGGAGGGTCTGGGCTCCAGGAGTTGTTTGGGATCTGCCCGCACCTTGTTCTGTCACAGCATCTGAGGGAGCTCGTCTCCTCAGACTTAGTGCAGGTTTGACATGATGTGTTGAGGGTGCCTGAGCCCACATGGGTGTGAGAAATGGGTATAAACTTGGGTACAGAGAACCCCTGCCTCCTCCCCGAGGAGTCAAGAGACCATAAATGTGCAACCTGGGGTAGAGAGAGAAGCAATCACTCAGACAACATTCCTCTTCTTTCTTTTTTTTTATTTTGACTGCACTGTGCCACCTGTGGAATCTTAGTTCCTTGTCCAGGAATTGAACCCATGGCCCCTGAAGTGGAAGCATGAAGTCTTAACCACTGGGCTGCCAGGGAAGTCTCCATTCCTCTTCTTTTGAGTTCTACAGGTTCTCTTCTTTATGCTCAAGACAGTTCTTGTCACTTGTCCTGCAAATATTTATTCAGCTCATGCTATGCCTCCTGAGCACCGTTTTAGGTTGAGGGACTGCAGCAGAGAACAGAACAGACGGAGATCCCTGCCATGTGGAGCTTGGTTGCTGGTGGGGGAGACAGAAGAGAAGCCAGCAGATGGATCTAGAAGGCTGTGGGTGGTGATAAGCACTGTGGAGAACAGTCTTATCAGGAAAGGGCAGCAGAGGTAACTATGGAAGCTCTTCTGAGAGGTGGCCGGGCAGATGGGGTGAGGAGAGTGAAGTGAGGAAACGAGCTGGCAGGTATCTGCGAGGAAAGTCTATCTTTCTCTGTTTCTGAGCTGCAGGTATCTTGTCCCACATGTTCAAGAAGATTTTATGTTTGGAGGCTGTGTCTTCTGTGTCACTCCAATATTCTCTCTAGTAGCTAAATGCAATATGGTGGGGCGGGTCAGGTGAGGGGAATGAAGTGAGGGAGTGAGGTGTCTTGTATCTCTCTCTCCAGTCTGATCCCTCAGTTTCTGTTTCTTTGAGGACTGTGGTCCACCTAAGAGACAGGTACTCTCAGTTTGCTTGAGGCAGCGGCCATGTCAGTCTGGGCTGAAGCAGATTCTCCTTTGAGCAGGAACATGGACGCCATGACACCTTCTGAGCGACACCATCTTACTTCCCCTAGAAACAGTGTTGCAGAACTTGATGGCTGATCCTTTCATGCTCCTTGTCATGAGAGCTTCAAAGTAATTTGCTGCATTAACTCATTAATCATCATTAAATGTTTGTGGAGTGTCAGTGCCTGACAAGGGCTTTCCTGGGGGCCCAGGTGGTAAAGATTCTGCCTGTAGTGCAGGAGACCAAGATTCAGTCCCTGGTTCAGGAAGATCCCCTGAAGAAAGAAATGGCAACCCACTCCAGTATTCTTGCCTGAAGAATCCCCATGGATGGAGGAGCCTGGCAGGCTACAGTCCAATGGGTTGCAAAGAGTTGGACATGACTGAATGACTAACACTAGCAATCTAGCAATGCCTGACAAAATGAACAGGGTGGAGTGAATGAAGCATGAGACTCTGACACATGGACTTCTCCTCTGAGCACCTGTTTGTTGGTGGGGGGACACCCCACATCATGATAGGAATGCTCATCAGGAGAGAAGGCAATTCAGGTGTCAGGTATTTGGCCCTCATGTTTGTCAGTGATTCATGAAGTGATTATCAACATTCAGAACCACTTCATGAATCAACCAGGAGCTAGAAAAAGATTTAGCCATAATGAGTTCATTTCCTTGGAAATAGGACCAGACCCACTGGTGGGTCAAATAGTTGCACTGCCTTGGACTTCATAGCCTCCCGTCCTGCCACCTCCTCATTTCTGACAGGCTCATTTCAGGCCTCATTATGCTTTGTTGCTTTGTGCTCTAACCAAGAGCTGCCACATCCAGGAACCTCCCACATGGTGGATTCAGAGTACTTTGTTCAGCTGGGAAGCAGGCATCTCTTGGGGCCTATTAGGAGCTGAATTGTGTTCCCTCCCATACAACAGCCATGAGTTGAAGTCCTAACCCCTAGTACCTGAGACCATGACAGTGTTTGGAGATAGGGCCTTTAAAGAGGGGGTTAAGGTAAAACAGGGTCATATGGGTGGGCCGTAATACAATAGGTTGATACTTTGGCCTCTTGATGAGAAAAGCCAACTCATTGGAAAATACCCTGATTCTGGGAAAGATTGAGGGCAGGAGGAGAAGAGAGTGACAGAAGATGCGATAGTTGGATGGTGTCACCGACTCAGTGGACATGCGTTTGAGCAAACTCCTGGAGATAGTGAAGGACAGGGAAGCCTGGCGTGCTGCAGTCCATGGGGTCCCAGAGAGTCAGATGTGACCAAGTGACTGAACAAACAAACAAAATCTGATGGGACTGCAGTCCTTAAAAGAAGGGGAGATTAGGACCCAGACACATGAAGAAGGAAGGCCATATGAAGACATAGGAAGAAAATGGCCATCTTCAAGCCAAACAGAGAGGTTTCAGAAGAATCCATCTCTACCAACAACCAGTTGATTTCATATTTCTAGCCTCCAGAACCATGGGGAGATACATTTCTGTTGTTTAAGCTGCCCTGTCTGCAGTACTTTATTATGGTGTCCCTAGCTGACTAATTGGAGAAGGAAATGGCAACCCACTCCAGTGTTCTTGCCTGGAGAATCCCAGGGAAGGCGGAGCCTGGTGGGCTGCCGTCTATGGGGTTGCACAGAGTCAGACACGACTGAAGCGACTTAGCAGCAGCAGCAGCAGCAGCAGCTAACTAATATTGGGTTCTTGAGTGCAAATTCTCTTGGGGACCTTTGGGGCATTCAGACTTTATTGACAGGGTTGCATTAGCAAGGTAGCTTCTCTGGAGGCTTTTTAATTCCTTCTCCCAGAGGCTCACAACCTTTCTTCCTACATCCTTGGAACTGGCTGTCCTTTGATACTGATACTTAAGGGGAAAGCCCACTTGGACACAGGCCGCTGGTGGCTTTCTTACTACTGGGCCAGTCACCCCATTGTCTTAGCTTGGTTCTTCCTAAAAGCAGATCCTAAGAAAGAGATGGGTACATGAGACTTACCTGTGATGTGATCCCAACAAGCATTGCAAGGGAGTGGGGAGGCCGGACCGGGAAGAGAGAAAACTAATAATCGGGGTGTTACTGCTGGTAATTGGGTTCATTCTCACTGGGAGCCCTCTGAAGAGTGTGTGGAACAACACCTAGGATTGTCTCATCAAGGAGCAAGGGAGCTGAAGCATTTATCTTGCACCAGCAAGGTACCAGCTCTCGCTCCTCATTGGCCGAGGGTCTCGTCTGTAACTCTCCAGCACTCTGGCTTATTTTTCACATGGGCCAAGTGTGCTCCAACCAGCAAAAACTTGACTCAGGGAGACGTCACCATGTGTAGGAACGTTGGCAGTAACCCCCAGTGGGGGCGGAGGGGCTCTGGAGCAGCCTGCAGGGCCACACCAAGCCCCTTCTTCCTCTCCAGACCTCCCTTTCTGTGGCTCCTGCATGTTCTGCACCTTGCCCACCCAGATGCAAAGCAGCATCTCTGGCTGAACTTTAAGCTCCTTTCCAAGAGGTATTTGCTAGATTAACACCCAGCATGTGTTTCCATGGCGGCACTTGAATAGAGCCATTTCTGTTCTCCCAGACTCCCCACTCACCTCGATGAAAGGCAGGGTCTTGCAGAAACCAGAATGAAAGGATTCCTCAGCCAGCTTCCCTTTCTGTTGAAAGGACGGCTCCATCTCCTAGATCTTTGCGCCTGTCACTTCATAAAATCCCGGGTGTGCCAGCAGCTTGGCAGTGGGGTGGCGAAGTATTTCTGGAGCGATCGCTAACGTTTCTCATGTGGCTTCATTTGAAAGTGGCAACTTTCTAGGTTCTCTTCTGCTGACCCTTTTAAAGGAAACTGTGATATAATTTCAAGATGGTTCAATAAGTGTTTAGATATGACCTGTAAACATCCAGGCTCAAGGGCTGGAGGGAAAGTGTCCCAAATGCCATTTATGGAGGTCCAGAGGGTGTGACAAGTGGAGAATGAAGGGAACTGGGTGGTGGGGTGAGGTGGGGAGCTTGATGAACCAGAGTGAGATGACCGGGTGGATGTTGGGTACCATTCATGGATCTGGAGAAGTTAGGGAGAGGGGCTGACTCTGGGGTGAGGACGAGGAATTCAACTTTGACCCAGCTGAGTGCGGGTGTCAGGAAGAGGCAGGCTCGATGGATGGGATCCAGCACACCTACCCATCTTCCTTGTGCCTTGCCTGCCTGGGCCCTGCCTGAATTTCCTTTCTTTGTATTACGGCTTCACTTCCTTCAGATTCTGGCATCAAATCCAGCATCTTGCCTTGCCCTGATGGTTCTGTGTGGTTCCCAGTGAGGCTGGGTGATACTGTGAAAGGAACATCTCATCTGAAATGAGGCAAAGCTAGACTTAAAGCACCATGTCATCACTGAAGTATTCTCGAACCTGGAACAGCCACTGGCCTCCAGTTTCCTCTCTTCTCCAGGGTGTCTGCTCAGCAGTCACCCCTGCAGAGAAGTGTACCCTCACACCCCACCTAAAACAGGACCTGTCCCATCATTCTCTGACTTTTACCTTGCTTATTTTTCTTCAGGCCTGTTACTGTTACCTGATGTTTAAATGTTTGTGTTTACTTGTTTATTGTGTGTATGTGTCTCCTGAGGTTGTAGGCTCGATGATGATAGAAACACATGTGAGCATCGTCAAGTCCTGTCCATTGCTCAGTGTACAGGGCTGCCTGGCACATAGTAAGCTCTCAAGCAGTATTTGTTGAACGAGTGAGTAAAATAAATCAGCCTCTTAAGACTGTGGATGTGAAAAGGCCAAATGTGTGTCAGAAGTAACAGATGACAGACTTCCCTGGTGTGTAGTGACTGGAACTCCGCCCTCCCCATGCATGGTGCCCGGGTTCAATCCCTGGTCAGGAAACTAGATCCCACATGCTGCAAGGATGAGTTCACATGCCACAACCAAAGATCCCGCATGATGCAATGAAGATTGAGGATCCTATGTGCTGCAACTAAGACCTGATGCAGATAAATAAATAACGAGCCAGTCAGTTCAGTTCAGTTGTTCAGTCATGTCCAACTCTTTGCAGCCCCATGAATCGCAGCACACCAGGCCTCCCTGTCCATCACAAACTCCCGGAGTTTACTCAAACTCATGTCCATCCAGTCGGTGATCCCATCCAACCATCTCAACCTCTGTTGTCCCCTTCTCCTCCTGCCCCCAATCCCTCCCAGCATCAGGGTCTTTTCCAAGGAGTCAGCTCCTCACATGAGGTGGCCAAAGTACTGGAGTTTCAGCTTCAGCGTCAGTCCTTCCAATGAACACCCAGGACTGATCTCCTTTAGGATGGACTGGTTGGATCTCCTTGCAGTCCAAGGGACTCTCAAGAGTCTTCTCCAACACCACAGTTCAAAAGCATCAATTCTTCAGCGCTCAGCTTTCTTCACAGTCCAACTCTCACATCCATACATGACTACTGGAAAAACCATAGCCTTGACTAGATGGACCTTTGTTGACAAAGTAATGTCTCTGCATTTTAATATGCTATCCAGGTTGGTCATAACTTTCCTTCCAAGGAGTAAGCGTCTTTTAATTTCATGGCTGCAATCACCATCTGCAGTGATTTTGGAGCCCAAAAAATTTAAAAAATTACAGAAGAATTACTCAACTCTAGGGCTCAAGGAGCCATCTCACCAGGAAAAAATAAAACAGATCCCCTTCTAGCTCTTGTTTGGAACAGAAAAAGCCTGTATGAAACACATACCAAGCATTCATTTGATCTGCTGGACTTACTGTCCCAGTGTGTCTATGGTAATATTTCATTGGATTTCACCATGTGTTTGAAAGCAAAACAATTCACATTTGAAAATCTCATTACTAGCATCTTCCCTTCAAATCCATTAACGGCGTGAGTGTTTCTGGCAACCGAGATCACCTCGGATTATAGTATGAAATGCAGCTCTGGGGAAAACTGTATGTTTCAAGATGTTTGTACCATTCAATTGTCAAATATTCACATGGTTATGATTCTCAAAGAAAGCACACAATGTAGGGAAATTGGTAACAAAATAAAAGCTCCGGGATGTATTGAGAGAAGGCGGCCAAAGGATTCCTCCCTGACATAGCTAATCCCAGGGACGGGAAATTAAAAACCATGCCAGAATATCAATGCCTTGCCCTGAGGATGGCTGGCTTTCTTTGAGCGAGATTTCAGGTCTCAGCCCACATAGCAATTTCAGACTTCTTCACTGCAGCTTTGAGTCTCCTGCACTGCCCTTTCCCCATCCCAGAGACAAGAGACTCCTTTCCTGTCACCCAGACTCACTTCATCAGCTAAATCTGACTGGATTCCCCAATTCACATGGCCATCCCTGTCTTGGTGAACTTGGGTGACATCATTAGATGACATCATTGGATGACACCAGTAGAGCTGGAAAGGTTGTTCTGTAAGATTGAAAATGAAGGGTCTTCCCTGGGGGTCCAGTGGCTAAAACTCTGTTATCCCAGTGCAGGGGGTCCAGGTTCAATCTCTGGTCAGGGAACTAGATCCTACATGCCACAACTAGTAGATCCTGAATGCTGCAATGAAGATGGAAGACCCTGAGTGCTGTACCTAAGACCCAGGGGAGCTAAACAAATAAATATTTTTTAAAAGGATTGAAAATGGAAAAATTGAAGGTTGGAGTTCTGTAGTCAAACAAATTTGGAAGTTACAGCATTTGATACCTTCTTCTTGGAGCTTCCCAATTCACCCAAGCATGTTCAAACCTCTGAGATGTCCCATGGTCAGAGACCTGCTTTTGTTTATTTAACTTAACATTGTCCCAAATTAACTGGCTCTTCAGGCTTTAATTTGACCACATGAAGCAGTCATATTCTATGGGAAACTAGTGTACAAATTGAAACAGCCCCTACCTTCAATAGATAAGGCAACAAACTACAGGAAAGCTATCAAAGTGCCTGATCACTTGGCTGATCAATGGCAGAGGTAGGAAGGACTGGTCACTGGGGACCATGACCCCAGTTCAGGGCTCCTCTTCTGCCCTTCTTTAATTCACTTCAGCAAAATTCCTCTTGTTCCCATCCCACCCCATCCCAACCCATCCCATCCACTCTGTGAATGTTTCTTGAGCACCTGTCATGGCCAGGTGCTGTTCTAGGTGCTGGAATATGCTGGTGAATGACACAGACATAAGACTGGGTTTTCCAGAAACCCATTTTGCCCTCAGGGAGTTAAGTCTAATTTGGAGCTTCTCATCATTTTCTTCCATCTTTTCTCCCTATTTTCTCTCTCGCTCTCCCCTCTTTTCTCCCTGTCTCCCTCATTCCAGATCATGCTTCACTCTTAACAAGATAAATGGCCCTCAGACTCCACTTAAATTACATCACTCCCTGGGTGAGGACCTTAATTGATTCCTTTTTGTCTCTCAGAACAGGTTTAGCCTGTGGGGCCCAGAGCTCCGTGGAAGCAGGATCTGTGCTAGTCTCTCTCTTTCTGCTGAGCAGAAACCCTGCATCATAGTAGGTGCTCAGTTCATACCTGTCCCGTGACTGATGGCTGAGCACTTGTCAGTTCTGCAAGACATCCTGGGACCTTGTACTCTTAACTCCTTTGCTCAGCTTGAAACCCTCCATCCATGGCAGGTTGTGGTCCTGATGGGGTTTCCACACAACCCTAGATTCCTTTCTTTGTGATTCCCCTTGAATTGATTCTCCAGAAAGCAGCAGCAAGTGTTCGGTGCCTCCTAGTTGATTCAGATCTCACATCCAGCTCAGTTTCTTACCTCTTTTATGAAGACTTCACTGAAGTCCTTCCTTTCTTCCTTTCTCCCTCCCTTCCTCTCTTCTCTTTCCTACTCTTCATCAGGCATTATGCTTATTCCTATGAATATAAATAGGAATCGTCAGTTACTTATGTCTTTGAGAATTTCATGGTCCAGTGGAGAAGACAGACAAGTGACTAATTATAATGCAGCAGAATTTTGCCATGACAGAGGCACTCACAAGCTGCCAGAGGGGTCTCTAAATGGGGACTCAACTCATGTGGGGTCAGGAAAGGCCTGTAGAAGAAGGAGATGTACAAGCTGATCCTTGAAGCAAAATATGAAATAAGACAGGGGGAAAATTGCTGGACTTGGTGGAGAGGAAGAGAGTATCAGACACAAGAGCCACAAACCAGGAATATGACACCTAAATTTGCCAGCAGAGGCTGGGGACCTAATCACCTCTAAATGTTATTTGGGGTCAAATCTCAAATCACATCCCAGTTTTGTGATTACCTCTTCTTAGACAAGTTATTTAGTTTTAGTTCATCCTTTATGAGATCAGACTCTTCTTAGCACAGAGATGGACACATAGTAGGTGCTCAATAAATATATGTTGAACAAATGAGTATTTCCCAAGCAGTTTTTATTGCTGAAAGTATTTGAAGTGATGAAATTGCCAGTTATGTCTTAGTTATCTCTCTCTCTATTTTTTCCCCTGAGGGGATGTAGAGAGAGGACAGGACATACTCAAAGACTTGAGAGGAGCTGTTCCTTCCGAAGAACATTCTCCAACTTCCATTAGCTCCAGCCTTGATCTTTCTATTTAAATATAGATGATAAGCTAAATGGAGCCTATTGTTCACCTCCTCCACCCCTACATTTTTCTGAGTAAAATGTACTCCATGCAGCCACAAAAGTGTTGGCAGTGACCCTTTTAAAAATTGCCAGGTGATCAGATTTTTACTAAATCTGACTTTTTCTTCCTTCATTCTCCTGACCTCTTGCCCTGCATTAAAACAAAATCTTTCTGTGTCTCCATCCCCTGTCAGTGTCTGGTGGCTCCCCGCTCTGCTATCATTTCCTCCTCTAATGAGTTGTTCCATTGAGCTGGGCTGCCCCTGCCACCCCTGAAGAAGAATCATATTTTAGGGGTTCCTTTTGCCTCAGCAGAAATTGGAGGAGGGCACGGGTGGCAGAGGAACAATTGTCATTTATCAAGTAAATAGCTGTGCCAATCACTGCATCTAGGGCCTCTTATTCCGCATCCCATTTAATCCTTACAGTGACTGTGGTGGTTGTAGGGATTCAGAGTTCAGGCTTCACCCTGACCCATTAAATCAGAATCTCAGGGATAGGGCCTGGACATCAGTATTTTTGAAAAGTGCTCCAGGCCATTCTGATCTGCAGGCAAAGTTTAAATTACTGCCTTACACCAGGCTGCTTCTCAGAAAGCATGTTTTGGAGACTTGTAGGAGCCATCAATATAAATACCAGTTTGAGGATGAAAGGGTACTTGGAGTGAGGCCATTGGTTGCGGTCATAACTTTGTTCTCAGGCAAGAACAAATAGGTTCTTTGGGGAATAATCTAGTCAGTCAAAAATACTCTTTCAGCCTCCCCCCCCCCCCCCCCAAACATAAGGGAACCTGAGGTGCTAACAGTGATAATACCCAGGAGACATTTCACAAAGTAACACAGGAAGGAAGTCTAGCTTGAATAGCTTCCCCAAATAATGAGTGGAGTATTCATATTGCACACAGCCTAAGAGTTGTGTTTGTGGTGCCAAAATCTTGAGATCTGCTCTTAAGATCCACCACTGCAGAGGATCACAAACAGAAAATTCAATCCAGGAAGATAGGGTGTGTATTTTGCAGATTCCACACTAAAAAGTTTAACAATTTCCTTTATTGAGATGAACAGATCTTCTCACAAGAAGTAATTGGTCGATTGTGTATTCTTTTGCATGTGAGTCCTGGACAGTGTTGATATTGTTTCAGAATAATTTTCCTAAGCTATGTGTGCCTGAAGTTTCCACTGATTCCTTGCTGGTTGGATTTGGTACTAGAAATGTACAGCAGTGATGTTGACTATTAGTTGTAGTCTGTTTGATGCATATTTGTTAACATAAATCAGTTACTAAGCTATTTTAATGCTTTCCATATTGTGGATTCAGTCATTTCCTGTCATTATGTTATTAATAAAGGAATCCCTCCAGATTTGTAAAGATGTATATTGAAGACTACTAAGCTTAGTTGAATGCATGTCCAAGTTCTCTAACCCTCGATGGGAAGAGTAGGCAAGCAGTGTCATTTTACAGAACATAGGAGAAATATATTTAGATTCTTTTGGGAAGAGCACCCAAAATAATTGTACCCCAAATCCTGTACCCTTTAGGGTAGAAAAAAATGGTGTGTTAAAGTCGCTCAGTCATGTCCGACTCTTTGCGGCCCCATGGACTGTAGCCTACCAGGATCCTCAGTCCATGGGATTTTCCAGGCAAGAGTACTGGAGTGGGTTGCCATGTCCTTCCTCCAAAAGTCCATGATCAAATCACAGTAGAATTAACTATAGACATACAAACACAAAAATAGACATTCAAATTATTCTTGTTGTGGTTTATTCACTAAGCCATATCTGATTCTTTGCAACCTCATGGACAGACTGTAGCCCATCAGGCTCCTCTGTCTATGGGATTTCCCAGGCAAGAATACTAGAGTGGGTTGCTATTTCCTTCTTCATGACCCAGGGATCAAACCCACATCTCCTGTATTGGCAGGCAGGGTCTTTATTGCTGAGCCAAAAGGGAAGCCCAAAGATAAAATGGACCCTGGAAAAATGCAAAAAAAAAAAAAAATCCTTTATTTATTCTTGGAATCATTTCAACTGTATAACAGAATAATTAAGAGCATGGACACTAAAGCTAGGCTTCAAGGGTTTAAATCCAAGCTCTGCCACTTATTACCTGTGTGACCTTGGGCAAGTCACTTAATTTCTCTGTGCCCCATATTTCTCTTCCTTAAAATGGCAATGACAACAGTACCTACAATGAGAAAGCTGCTATAAAGATTAAATCTGTTAATGTTTATAAAACATGTAGAGAGAACAAGATGGTGGAGGAGTAGGTGGATGTGGAGTACATCTCTTTCCATGGACGTATTAGTAATACACCTTCAGACACAGAAGTGCATGCAGAACACCAGCTGAGAGCGGACAGGAGTACCTGACCAGAGGAAAAGAAAATATAGAACCAGGCAAAACTCAGTAGGAGGAAGGAACTAGGGGGGAAACAGGAGTGTTAGTAAGACTGGACCTTCCCTTTGTGGGTGGAGGAACTGAAGCAGGGGTCTGATCCCCACACTGGGTACTTGTCTGAGTCAGAGGAGAAACATTTAACACTGAGACTGAAACAGCTGGTCTGTGGCAGCTTAAATGGAATGAAAATCAGACAGTCCTTGCTGCAGCCCTACATACCCCAGACAGGGATGTGGGTCCCCTGGAAGGCACAGCAGCTGGGAGCTGGAGTTTGGGGAGCGTGGAGTGATCCCAGGGTGAGGGCTGCTGTTGACTGTGGAGAGATGGATCAGGGGGAGGTGAGGAAGGAGACTACGGTGGGAAATGCCTGTGGAGGAAAGCCAGGCAGCCATGGAAGCAAGGTGATATTACTGAGTCATGTGTGGAGGGGGGAGCCATCGCCATAGCCTTTCTCTCCCCACACGCCAGCATCGGCAGCTGAACAATAGAGAGGCTGGCCCATCAAATGCCTGACGCACTGAACTACAGCGCAGGACCCCACCCAGAGTGCTCCTTTAAGTGACTGATGTGCTGAACTACAGATTAGGACCCCACCCAGGGTGCCCCTTTAAGTGCCTGACTCTCCAGTCTACAGAGAAGGACCCTGCCAGGCAGGCGAACCCTCTAATGCCTGAATGGGTGGAGCTACAGAGAAAGACCGGCCCAAGAGCCCTTCTGATCGCCACCTACAAGAGGCTCGAAAAAAGACTCTGATAGGGCCATAACTTCTGCGGTGGAGGCAGTCTGTGTCCCTGCACACTTGGCGCCGCCAGTGTCCCCACAAGCCAACCAGCTGCGCCACCTTCACGCTCAACTCTCATTGGGTCAGAGCTGCCACAGGCCAAAAGAATCTTGCATCTATACCTGCAGGGTCGCTTTGGTAGTGTCTGACTCTTTGCATCTCTGTTTACTGTGACTTGCCAGGCTTCTCTGTCAGGGAGCAGGGTTCTCCAGGCCAGAATACTGGAGCATATTGGCCAGTATTAGTTGTCATACCCTTCTAGAGCACTATCCTTGCTGCTGCCCTAGCTGCCCACTCCCCTGAGTACCTGGTGCTGCCAGAACCCCTGCAACCCAAGCATCTGTACCACCTCCACACCTGGCCCTCACAGAGGCAAACACAAGTCCACCAGGGCAGCCTCAGGAGCAAACCCTAGTGGACAACCCACATGCAGAGGTGGAAATAAAACCACAATTGAAACCCAGGGCAGTGTGGCTAAGGAAGAAGACCCCAAACCATCCCACCAGCTGTACAAGCTGCAGATTAAATCCACACAATCAACTAGGCACTAGACACTGTGTCTATGAGATATATAAAAGGACTTTAAGAGCACCCACAAAATAAAACACACTGCTTCTGATAGCTGTGGACATTGGAGAGGAGAACACATAGGAGTAGGACCAGATTAGAATCTGAGTTGCCCCCACAGCAGGTCCAGAGACCAGCAGTGTTGGGAGGGCATCCTAGGGAGGTGAGGTGGACTGTGACTCCCAGTGAGGGAAAGGACTCTTACAGCAGTGACTCAAGAAAAACATTTATTATTCTTATGTTTTGACTTGTTCTGTAGATTCTTTTTTTTTTTTCCTTTTGAGCTTTCTTTTCCCCGCTCAGTCACATTTTTTATTGTTGTTATAAACCTCTGCCTCTACATTGGACTTTTGCAGTTCTGTGAAGTTTTCTTTTTTTTTCTCTCTCTCTCTTTTTTTAATTTTATTTTTTTAAACCTATTATTATTTTTTCTATATTTATTCCTTTGTTTGCTTTTCCTACTGTTATTTTCCCCTTGCAGTCACTCTTTCAGTTCAGTTCAGTTCAGTTACTCAGTTGTGTCCAACTTTTGCGACCCCACGAACTGCAGCATGCCAGGCCTCCCTGTCCATCACCAACTTCCAGAGTCTACCCAAACACATGTCCATTGAATCAGATCATTGAGTGATGCCATCCAACCATCTCATCCTCTGTCGTTCCCTTCTCCTCCTGCCCTCAATCTTTCCCAGCATCAGGGTCTTTTCCAATGAGTCAGCTCTTTGCATCAGGTGGCCAAAGTATTGGAGTTTCAGCTTCAACATTAGTCTTTCCAATGAACACCCAGGACTGATCTCCTTTAGGATGGACTGGGTGGATCTCCTTGCAGTCCAAGGGACTCTCAAGAGTCTTCTCCAACACCACAGTTCAAAAGCATCAATTCTTCGGCGCTCAGCCTTCTTTATAGTCCAACTCTCACATCCATACATGACCACTGGAAAAACCATAGCCTTGACTAGATGGACCTTTGTTGACAAAGTAATGTCTCTGCTTTTAAATATGCTGTCCAGGTTGGTCATAACTTTCCTTCCAAGGAGCAAGTGTCTTTTAATTTCATGGCTGCAGTCATCATCTGCAGTGATTTTGGAGCCCCCCAAAATAAAGTCAGCCACTGTTTCCACTGTTTCCCCATCTATTTGCCATGAAGTGATGGGACTGGATGCCATGATCTTAGTTTTCTTAATGTTGAGCCTTAAGCCAACTTTTTCACTCTCCTCTTTCACCTTCATCAAGAGGCTGTTTAGTTCCTCTTCACTATCTGCCATAAGGGTAGTGTCATCTGCATATCTGAGGTTATTGATATTTCTCCTGGTGATCTTGATTCCAGCTTGTGCTTCTTCCAGCCCAGCGTTTCTCATGATGTACTCTGCATATAAGTTAAATAAGCAGGGTGACAATAAATCTCTTCAAAAAGTGGGCATGAAGGAACCTTCCTCAACATGGTAAAGGCCGTATATGATAAGCCTACAGCAAACATTATTCTCAGTGGTGAAAAACTGAAAGTATTCCCCCTAAGATCAGCAACAAGACAAGGGTATCCACTTTCACCACTATTATTCAACATAGTTCTGGAAGTCCTAGCTACAGCAATCAGAGAAGAAAAAGAAATAAAAGGAATACAGATCAGAAAAGAAGTGAAGCTCTCACTGTTTGCAGATGACATGATGCAGTACATAGAAAACCCTAAAGATAGTATCAGAAAATTACTAGAGCTAATCAGTGAATTTATCAAAGTTGCAGGATACAAAATCAATACACAGAAATCACTTGTATTTCTATATTATAACTATGAAAAATCTGAAAGTGAAATTAAGGAATCAATCCCATTCACCATTGCAACAAAAAGAATTAAATATGTAGGAATAAACTTACCCAAGGAAACAAAAGAACTGTATACAGAAAATTGTAAGACACTGATGAAAGAAATCAAAGATGACATACACAGATCGAGAGATAATCCATGTTCCTGGGTAGGAAGAATCAATATTGTGAAAATGACTATACTACCAAATGCAATCTACAGATTCAATGCGATCCCTATCAAATTACCAATGGCATTTTTCACAGAACTAGAACAAAATATTTCACAATTCGTATGGAAACACAAAAGACCCTGAACAGCCAAAGCAATCTTGAAAAAGAAGAATGGAGCTGGAGGAATCAAGCTACCTGTCTTCAGGTTATGGTACAAAGTTACAGTCATCAAGACAGTATGGCAGTGGCACAAAGACAGAAATATAGTCCAATGGAACAAGAAAGAAAGCCCAGAAACAAAGCCACACACCTATGGGTACCTTATTTTTGACAAAGGCAAGAATATACAATGGGGCAAAGACAGCCTCTTCAATAAATGGTGCTGGGAAAACTGGACAGCTACATGTAAAAGAATGAAATTAGAACACTTCCTTACACCATAGACTAAATAAGATAAACTCAAAATGGATTAAAGACCCAAATGTAAGACAAGAAACTGTAAAACTCTTAGAGGAAAACATAGGCAGAACACTTGATGACATAAATCAAAGAAAGATCCTCTATGACCCACCTCCTAGAGTAACAGAAATAAAAACAAAAGTAAACAAGTGGGATCTGATTAAACTTAAAAGCTTTTTCACAGCAAAGAAAACTATAAGCAAGGTGAAAAGACAACCCTCAGAATGGGAGAAAATAATAGCAAAGGAAACAACTGACAAAGGATTAATTTCTAACATATACAAGCAGCTCATACAACTCAATGCCAGAAAAACAAACAACCCAATCAAAAAGTGGGAATAAGACCTAAACAGACATTTCTCCAAGGAAGACATACAGATGGCTAACAAACACATGAAAAGATGCTCAATATTGCTCATTATTAAAACCACAATGAGATATCACCTCGCACCAGTCAGAATGGCCATCATCAAAAAGTCTACAAACAATAAATGCTGGAGAGTGTGTGGAGAAAAGGGAACACTCTTGCATTGTTGGTGGGAATGTGAATTGCTACATCCACTATGGAAGATGGTATGGAGATTCTTTAAAAAACTAGGAATAAAACCACCATATGATCCAGCAATCCCACTCCTAGCCATATACCCTGCTGCTGCTGCTGCTGCTAAGTCAGTTCAGTCGTGTCTGACTCTGTGCGACCCCATAGATGGCAGCCCACCAGGTTCCCCCGTCCCTGGGATTCTCCAGGCAAGAACACTGAAGTGGGTTACCATTTCCTTCTCCAATGCATCAAAGTGAAAAGTGAAAGTGAAGTCGCTCAGTCGTGTCCGACTCTTAGCGACCCCATGGACTGCAGCCTACCAGGCTTCTCCATCCATGGGGTTTTCCAGGCAAGAGTACTGTAGTGGGGTGCCATTGCCTTCTCCACTATATACCCTGAGGAAACCAAAATTGAAAAAAGACACATGTATCCCATTGTTCATTGCAGCACTATTTACAATAGCTAGAACATTGAAGCAACCTAGATGTCCATCAACAGATGAATGGGTAAAGAAGTGGTACATATGCACAATGGAATATTACTCAGCCATGAAAAGGAATTCATTTGAGTCAAATCTGATGAGGTGGATGAACCTAGAGCCTATTATACAGAGTGAAGTGAGTTAGAGAAAGATAAATATCATATTCTAACATATATACGGAATCTAGAAAAATGGTACTGAAGAATTTATTTACAGGGCAGCAAGGGAGAAACAGACATAGAGAATAGACTTATGGACATGGGGAGAGGTGGGGAGAGGGTGAGATGTATGGAAAGAGTAACATGGAAACTTATTTTACCATGTGTAAAATAGATGGCCAATGGGAATTTGCTGCATGGCTCAGGAAACTCAAACAGGCTCTGTATCAATCTAGAGGGATGGGATAGGGCAGAAGATGGGAGGGAGCTTAAAAAGGGAGGGGATATGTGTATACCTTTGGCTGATTCATACTGCAGTTTGACTGAAAACAGCAAAATTCTGTAAAGCAATTATCCTTCAATAAATAAATTGAGAAAATAAAAATAAAACATGTATAACAGTGCCTGGCATAAAATAAAAACTATATGTATGTTTGTTAAATAAAAACTGACGAACTCCCAGGGGCATTTCTCAAATTTCTATGTGTACATGAGTCACATGGGGATTCTGCAGAAATGCAGACTCTGATTCAGCAGGTCTTGGGTGGGGCCTGAGATTTTGTATTTCTGACAAACTCCCAGGTAACATTGATGCTGCTGGCTCATGGCCACACTTGGGTTAGTGAGGGGTCTACATGCTCCAGCATGATGGAGAAGGGAAGGGTTTGGGTATCACACATCTCCTCTATTTAATTTGCTTCAGTTCCCCAACAGCTGTTGAAGGTAAACTCTTGCAATCAACTTCTTTTAGTTTCTAGGAGAAAATTTCTCCTTAAGCCCACAAATGCTCTTGCTTGTTACCCTAGGACCCAGTCACTTCTAATCAGCAGTGCCATTCAGTCATCTTGCTTCACTTTGAATAAGAGAGCAGTGAGGGGTGGAGATTCGAATCTCACTGATGATGGAGCATCCTAGGGACCAGTCAGTGTCTGCCCTTGTGAATGTGGGCATCTCCATGTAAGTGTCTCAGAGGTTACCGTGCAAAATGGTTTGTCTCATCTTGGATTTGACCCACCTCAGCAATCACTCTTTTTTGTGATCCTCTAGGTTCATGGAAGGGGGATGAGGGAAAGATGAGACCACCACCACACTACTGAGAAAAATGGCTTGCTCCCAGCAGTCACACTAACATTCTGGAAATTTGTTTTTTGAATATGTGTTCTATGCACGTGTGTGCGTGCGTGCTAAGTCGCTTCAGTCGTGTCCAACTTTTTACCACCCTATGGACTGTAGCCCACCAGGCTCCTCTGTCTATGGGATTTTCCAGGGAAGAATACTAGAGTGGGTTGCCATGCCCTTCTCCAGGGAATCTTCTTGATCCAGGGAGTGAACCTGGGTCTTCTGTTTTGCAGGCAGATTCTTTCCCGTGCCCTGATATTTTTTCAGGCTCTTGTTTTAATATGTGCTTTCCCTCCATATCTTCTTCTGTAAATGAATGGTAGCTCCTTATTGTTTAATTGACATATAATTAATAGTCAGTGAAATGCACAGAGCTTCATAGCACAGTGTAATGAGTTTTTGCAAATGAATGTTGCCATGTAACCCACATCTCTGTCAAGACACAGAACATTTCCCTCCCCTAAAAAAAAACAACATTCTACCTCCTCCTTCTAGTCCATCTTTCCCCCTCGCTCTCACGAAAACACTGCTCTGATTTCTTTCAACAGAGATTAATTTTGTCTGTTCTGGAATTCCATATAAATCTAATTGTGCAAGATGTATTCTTTTGTATCTGACTTTTTTCAGCATCATGTCTTTGAGGCTCATTTGCATTGTTGCATGTATCAGTAATTCATTCCTCTTTATTGCTGGGTTAACTTCTGTAGTATGATTATAACTCCATTGTTTATCCCCTCACTTGTTGAAGGACATTTGGGTCGTTTCTAGTTTTGGGCTATTATGAACAAAGCTGATGTGGATTTCTTGTTCAACTCTTATTGTGCACATTTTCATTTCTCTTGAGTAAATACAGGCAGACCTCATTTTATTGCACTTAGTTCAATTGTGCTTTGCAGACACTCTTTTTTTTTTTTTTCTTTTTTTACAAATAGAAGGTTTGTGATAACCCTTTATCAAGCAAGTCTCTTTGGCACCATTTTCCCAAAGCATCTGCCCACTTTATGTCTCTGTGTCATCTTTTTGAAATTCTTGCAATATTTTAAACTTTTTCATAATTATTATATTTGCTACCTTGTGCTGTAATCAGTGATCTTTGATGTTACTGTTGCAAAAAGAAGATGGACGTGCTGAAGCACTTTTTAGCAATAAAGTATTTTAAAATTAAGGTAGGTACATTATTTTTTTAGACATAAATGGTGTTATGTGCTTAGTCGCTCAGTTGTATCCGACTCTTTGCGACCCCATGGACTGTAGCCTGGCAGGTTCCTCCGTACATGGAACTTTCCAGGCAAGAATACTGGAGTGGGTTGCCATTTCCTTCTCCAGAGGATCGATTTCCCAACCCAGGGATTGAACCCAGGTCTCCTGTATTGCAGGCGGATTCTTTACTGTCCAAGCCACCAGGGATACTTAATAGACTACAGTATCCTGTAAACCTAACTATTTTTTTTTTTTTTTTGGCCACTGCAAAAATCTTTATTGTTTCCATTTGGTCCAGCACGTGGGCAAGGGCTCCAGAATGATTAAAAAGCTGCCTAGTGACTGCATAGAGAACCTTCAGGCAGAAGTCTTGACACCGGGAGGATGCCAGACAGTCTTCTCAAAGGCTGTTGGGCTTTGGGAGGCTTCTAATTGTGCTGAAAGGGTGAGCATTTGGAAGAGATACTGATGTAGCCCAGCCTGCAGACCAGGCAAACTGTGGAGGTCAGTCATGTGGTCACGCACCTTCTTGATGAGTTTCACTTGCTCCTCCAGGAAGTGGCTCTCCTGGAAGTCACAGAGCTGGGGGTCTGCTGGGGCAGAACGTAGGGCATGCAGATCTGGAAGGCCTGGTTCAGGTGCTTCTCCAGGACCGCGAGGGCTTCCTTGGCATCCTGGGTTTTACTGCACTCATCTTGGGATGGCATGGGCATGCCAGAAGAGGGCATGGCCGCCACAGCGGTTTTGGGTCTTCGACAGACGTTGGGATCTCTGGACTTTCTCCTTGGATAATTTGCGGAAAAATTTGGCTCACACCCTCCGGGCCCACATCGTTGCCCTGGAGAAGCCCAGAGAGAGGTAGGTGCAGGAGGAGGCCCGCAGATGCCTACTGACCAGGTGATTGACAGCGGCCTCCTCTGGGGTGGCATAGTTCTACTAAATCTGGGAGCTCAACCAATATTGTCCATTGGTTGATAGGTAATAAGGAGCTAAGCTAAAAAGCAAGCAAACAAACAAACAAACAAAACCCAATGTGGGCTGGTCCCGGAGGCTGAGGATAGCTGAGTGGTTGTTTCCAAAGGTGCAGCTTGGAAAAAGGTTGGAGGGTAGTCAGAGGCTGGAGGAGGGGGCGTCCCTGGGTCTGTTCTGACCAAATACTGCTGAAGCAAGAGACAGATTGTTGAACCACTTGCGCTGGGGAAACCAAAATGTTTGTGTGACTTACTCTGTTGAGGCACTGGCTTTATTATGGTGGTCTGGAACTGAACCACAATAACTCTGAGGTAGCCTGTACACAAAAGTGGAGTTGCTGGGTCCTAAGGGTGGTGAATGCTTAACTGTATATGAAATTGCTAGACAGATTGCTAAAGTGGCCATTTTATCTTCCTGACATTGTTGTGCTCCACATCCTCATCAGAATTTGATGTTGCCAGTCTTTTGAATGTCAGCCACATAGTGTGTGCATAATTGTATATCATCTTTGTTTTAATTTGCATATTCTTGATGACTCATGCTATTGAGCCACTCTCACATATATTCATTTGTGAATTGCCTGTTCAAGTCTTTTTACTCATTTAAAAAATTGGGTTGTCTTTTTATGATTGAGGTTTGAGAAGTTCTTTGTATGTTTTAGATCCAGAGGCTTGCTAGATACGTGTTTTGTGAATACGTTTGTAAGTTTTCACCCGATCTGTGCCTAACGTATTCTACTTATTTATTTATTTATGGTTGCACTGGGTCTTTGTTGCTGTGCCTGAACCTTCTCTAGTTGGGGTGAGCAGGGGCTACTCTTTGTTCTGTGCAGGGGCTTCTCATTGCAGTGGCTTCTCTTGTGGAATAGAGGCTCCAGGCACTCAAACTTCAGTAGTTGGAGCACATGGACAAAGTAGTTGTGGTACTCAGGCTTAGTTGCTCTGAGGCATGTGGAATCTTCCCAGACCAAGTGATTTGACCTGTGTCCTCTGCCTTGGCAGGCAGATTCTTATCCACTGTGCCACCAGGGAGGTCCAGTTATTCTTAAAAATATCTTTTCATAAATTAAAAAAAGTTTCCTCTTTATGATGAATGCTTTTTCATTCCTATCTGAGAAATCTGTGTCTACTTTAAAGTTGCAAAGGTATTCATTCTTCTGTGGTTTCTTTTGGCAGTTTTATTATTCTAAGTTTTAGTGTATTATTTATTGGTTGGGTTATTTTTTATCATAGAAGATACAGAGATGAGCTATATAATGATCCATCTTGAATTAACTTTAGTGTATGGCGTGAGGCAAGAGTTGAAGTTCAGTTTTACTCCTTATAGATAGTTACTTGTTGCAGTACTATTTGTTGGGAGAAGACCTGTCTTTTCCCTCATTGAACTGCTTAGATTCCTTGACCCCCAAATCAATTGGTTATGTAAGCATGGATCTTTCTGGACGCTTCCTGCTAATTTATGTGTCTTTCATTACCAACATCACAATGTCTTGATTACCATGGCTTTATGGTAAATTTTGAAATCTGTCAGGATAAGTCCTTATCTTACTCTTTTTCAAGATGGTTTAGCTCTTCTAGGTTCTCAAGATGATTTTAAAGTCACTAGTTTCTGTAAATAAAAGTTAAAGATTTCATAAAATTAAGGTTTAAATACAGTGAAATGTACAGATCTTACAAATATGTAAACCACACTCTTATCAAGATATTTCAACAACCTCAGAAAGCTCCACGGAAAGCTAGCCCTTTCCTAGTCATTCTGCTTTCTCAGAAATAACTACTATCCTGATTTCTCTTACCAAAGATTAGTTTTGTCTTTTCTAGAACTTTCTCTGAAGGAAACCAGGCAATATATATGTTTGTATGAGGACTTCTCTCTTAGTGTAATATTTTTGCTTTGTCTATCAGCGATTTGTTCATCATCATTGCTGAGGATTATTTCATTGAATGAATACGCCACAATTTCTTCATTCTTTCACCTCTTGATGAACAGCTGGGCTGCTGCCAGTTTTTGGCTGTTGTGAATAAAGCTGCTACAGTTAAGGTTTGTAAAAGACTCTTTCTGGAGAGGTGCTTTCATTTTTCTTACGTAAATACCTTACAGGGAAATTGCTGGTTATAGACTAAATGTATGTTTAACACTGTAAGAAACTACCAGAACCCTTTCCAGAATGATTGTAATATTTTGCAATCCCATGAGCAACATATGGGCCTTCTGAGCATCCTACATCTTCACAAAAGTTTGGGGTTCATTTTAGCCATTTATAGGTATGTCGTAATATTACAGTTTTATTTGCTATTGTCTGGTGACTAAAGATGTTGAATAAATTTTTATATGCATATGTCTTCTTGTGAAGTGTCTGTTCAAACTTGGAAGTGAAGTGAAAGTCACTCAGTCATGTCTGACTCTTTGCAACCCCATGGACTATACAGTCCATGGAATTCTCCAGGCCAGAATGCTGGAGTGGGTAGCCTTTGCCTTCTCCAGGGGATATTCCCAACCCAGGGATCGAACCCAGGTCTCCCTCATTGCAGGCAGATTCTTTACCAGCTGAGCCACAAAGGAAGCCCAAGAATACTAGAGTGGGTAGCCTACCCCTTCTCCAGGGGATCTTCCTGACCCAGGAATTGAGCTGGGGTCTCCTGCATTGGAGGAGGATTCTTTACCAACTGAGCTACCAGGGAAGACCCTGCATTATTTATTAGGTGAGTTATTTTTTTATTGTAGAAGATAAATATAGAGATAGAGGTATATTGTATATATCCCTATATATCCTTTGTCAGATTTTTGAGTTTTTTCCTCATTTTTTGACTTGTTTAATCATTACAAATGTCTTTTGATGAGCAAATTGTTTTAAATTGCATTTTGATAAAGTCCAACTTTTCAATTTTTTTAAAGTAATTTTCAAAAATTCATTTTTAATTGGAGAATAATTGCTTTGCAATATTGTGTTGGGTTAGTCATACAACAGTGTGAATCAGCCATAAGTATACACATATACCTTCCTTCTTGAACCCCATCCCACCTCTCTTGGTCATCTTAGAGCATTGGGCTGAGCTCCCTGTGCTACATAGCAGCTTCCCACTAGCTATCTGTTTTACATATGGTAATGTATATATTTCAATGCTACTCTCTCAATTCATCCCGCTCTCTCCTTGCATCAGTTTTTTAATGGTTACTGAATTCTGTATCTTAGCTATATGAAAGTGTATCTAGCCCAAGTTCACAAAAATAGTTTTCTATTTTTTTCCTAGACATCTTATAATTCTAGGTTTTATGGATGTATACTGAAAAATTCACTTCTATAATTTTTTTGTTTTTTATTCCTTAGTATTTTCTATGTGCACTATTATGTAGTCTGCAAATAAAGGCAGTTTTACTTTAAATTGCTCTTATACACCTTTCATTCCTTTTTCTTATTACACTGACTAGAACCTCTATTCAAAACTGTACTACAAGCGGTGACAGTGGACATTTCAGCCTTTTTACTGATCTCAGTGAGAATGCATTAAATCCAATGTTAGTTATAGAGTAAATATTCTAATACATATATTCCAATAGATAACATTAGGTTTACAGATTTTTCCTCTGTTTCTAGCTTGGAAGTTTTCTTCTCTAAATTGTCAAAAGATTTTTCAGCACATGCTGAGATTATTAGTCACCACCCACCTTATTCTACTAACATGCAGATTTAACGGTCGGCATTTGACTGTTAACCAACCTTACATTCCTGTGATAAATCTCACGTGGTCATGTTGTGTTGTATTTTGTAGTATTTAGTGGGATTTGATTTGAATAATACTGTCTTAAGGATTTTTCATGAAATTTTCATGAGGTATATTAGCCTGCTGTTTTCTTTTCTTGTGATTTATTTTCTGGTTGTCACATCAGATTAGTGCTAGCCTCAGACAATGAAGCTGAAATTGTGTTCTCCTTCTCCTCAAGGTTTGTGAATGTGTTTGTTTAGGATTGACATTATTTCTCCCTTAAATGTCTGATAAAACTGCCAGGAAAGTCACCTAGACCTGGAGTTTTATTTGTGGGAAAATAAGTAAAAGTTCACTTTCTTTAATAAGTATATGGATTTTTAGGTTTTCTACTTCTTGAGTCAGCTTCTAAGAAATTTGTCCATTTAGCCTGAGTTTTCAGATTATGAGAATGAAGTTAATAATATTTTCTTATTATTTTAACATATGTAGGATCTGTAGAGATATGTTCTCTTTAATTCCTAATATTGAGTATTTGTGTTTCAGTCTACTTCATCAGCCTAGCTGGGGTTTTGTCAATTTTTAAAAAATTTCTATTTTTCTTCATATTTTGATTATTTCCTCTTATATCATGTTCCATTCTTTATTATTATCTTTTTCCTTTCTGCATACTTTGAGTATAATTTCCTCATTTTGAAATAATTTCAGGTTGAAGCTTAGGTAATATTTATTTTTCTTTTCTAATATAAATCTTCAGAGCTACCAGTTTACTTTTAAGCATTGTATTAGCCACATCCCACAACATCCCAACATTTTGGTATGTTGTGTTTTTATTTTTCTCATTTAAATATCTTCTAATTCCTTTTATAATTTCTTCTTTAATTTATAGGTTATTTAGAAGTGTAATGTTTAATTTCCAATATTTATGGATGTTTCTGGAATCTTATTAATTTCTAAATTTTATTTTGTCAGAAAACAAACTCTGTAGGATATGAATCCTTTTAAGTTTGAGACTTGTATTATGGCCAACAAGTTTTATGGTCCATCTTGGTGAATATTCTATGTGTACTTGGATAGACTATCAATTAGGTTGAGTTGATTGCATTGACATTTTGTATATTCTTGATTTTATTTTTTCGTTTCCTCGTTGCTATAGAATGTGAGCCCTGCTCCCTCCACCCGCCACCACCGATTCATATATTGAAATTCTCTCAGTATAATGGTGTTAGGAGGTGGGGCCTTTGGTAGGTAATCAGGTCATGAGGATGGAGCCCTCATGAATGAGATTCATGCCCTTATAAAGGAGACCTCAGGACTTCCTTGCCCCTTCCACCATTTGAAGACACAGCAAAAAGACAGATGATTGTAAACCAGGAAGTGAGTCCTTACCAGACACCAAATCTGTTGGTTCCTTCATCTTGGATTTTCCAGCCTCTAGAACTATAAGAAATTTCTGTTGTTTTTAAGTCACTCAGTTTATGGTCTTCTGTTCTAGCAGCACACTGGGATAATATATTTTATCGTTTCATAACTATGATAGGTACGGCTGACAGGTTTGAATTATCACTTGTACAGGGATATTTTTCAATAGTAAATACTACAGTACTATATGTTACATGATTCAGTGAATCCACAGATGCAGAAGAACCTAGGATATGCAGGGCCAACTATAGATTATTCTTGGATTCACCCTTGTGTTGTTCAAGGGTCAACTGTATTGAAATCTGCAACTCTAATTGTAAATTTATGATTTTTCCCATTCTGTCAATTTTTGCTTCAGTTATATAGAAGTATGATTGTTATAGCTTCTTGATGAATTGACATTTTTGCCCTTATTAAATGTTTCTCTTTATATCTGGTAATGGGGCTTCCCTGGTAGCTCAGTTGATAAAGAATCCACCTGCAATGCAGGAGACCCCAGTTTGATTCCTGGGTTGGGGAGATCCACTGGAGAAGGGAAAGGCTACACACTCCAGTATTCTTGGGCTTCCCTTGTGGCTCAGCTGGTAAAGAATCCGCCTGCAATGTGGGAGACCTGGGTTCGATCTCTGGTTTGGGACGATCCCCTGGAGAAAGCAAAGGCTACCCACTCCAGCATTCTGGCCTGGAGAATTCCATGGACTGTATAGTCCATGGGGTTGCAGAGTCAGATATCTGTTAATACTTACCTTGAAGGAAGTCTACATTGTTTAATACTAATAAGGTTATTCCAACTTTCTTGTAGTCAGTGTTTTCATGAGTCTTTTCATCTTTTGACTTCTAACCTACTTGTGCACTTTTGTATGTGATACAGTCAGTACCTGATATTAAAAAAAAAATCCAATCTAATGAATATTATCTTTTAATTGGAGTGTTTAGTTCTTTTACATTTAATTAAATTGTGTGGTTGGGTTTATATCTATATATTTTCTTTTCTTGTTTCCTTTTGAATTAATTGAACATATTCCAGTAATTTATATCTCCTTGATTGGGTCGGTAGCTATAACTCTATGTTCTATATTTTTAGTGATTGTTCTGGGTATACAATATATACCCTTAACTTATAACAGTGTAGCTTTTAATAGTTTACTACTTCACATTTAATATAAGAACCATACAGCAGTATAAAGGTATTTTCTCATTCTTTTGTGCCATTGTATTTTCACTTCATTTTACTTCTACACATTATAAACCCCAAATACACCATTACTATTTTGATTTAAATAATTTTTTTAAAAAATCAGGAAATGAGAGGAAAATATTTAATAGTTACTCACATATTTTCTAATTGTTGTGCTCTTCATTTCTTTGTATAAATATAAATTTTCATCTGGTATCATTTTCCTTCTTCCTAAACAACTTCCTTCAACATTTCTCATAGTATAGATTTTTCTAGCTATTGAGTTTTTCAGTTTTTTCCTATCTTATAATTTATTTTGCCGTAATTTTTAAAAAAATTTGCTCTGGATATAGATTTATAGATAGACAATGTTTTTGTTTCATCCCCTAAAGACATTATTTTCTGAGTTGCATTATTTCTGGTGATAAGTTGGTGGAAACTACTCTTTTTTTCTCCTATATATTATTTTTCTACATTCTGGCTGCTTTCAAGATTTTCATCTTCGGTTTATCTCAGTTTGATTGGGGGTTACTTTCTTCAATCTCTGAGTTAATATTTGTCATCAAATTTGGAAAATTTCCAGCTGCTGTTTCTTCAAATATTTTCTCTAACCCAATCTTTCTCCTCTCCTTTGGGACTATAACTTCAGATATATTAGGCTACTTGATACGGTCTCATGGTTGAGATTCTGTTCATTTTATTTAGCCCTTTCAACTCTAGTGCTTCATTTCAAATACTCTGTATAGCTTCCTCTAGAAGTTTACTGATCTCTGCTTCTGCAGGGGTGTGATTTCCATTCCTGCATTCAGTAGGTTTAACAAATTTCAGATACTGTGCTTTTCAGTTTTAGAATTAGCATTTGTTTTCTTTTAAATTAATAGATTTTATTTTTTAGAGCAGTTTAGGTTTACAGAAAAATTGTGCAGAAAGTATGGTGATTTCTCATATACTCCCCCTTCCCCATACATAATTTTTTCTGTTAACACCTTGCATTAGTGTGGTAACGTTGTTAGAATTGAGGAATCAGTACTGATGCATTATTATTAGCTAAGTCCCAGTTTACATTAGGGTTCAGTCTTTGTGTTGTATGTACATTTCTACAGGTTTTGATGAATGCATGATGGCCTGTGTCTACCATGATTGTCTTGTACAGAAGTTTTACCACCCTAAAATCCCCTGTGCCCCACGTTTTCATCCCTTTCTCCAAAGCCCTGGAAACCACTGATCTTTTTGCTGTCTCCATAGTTCTAGCTCTTCCAGAATGTAATATAGTTGGAATCATACAGTATGTAACCTTTTCGGACTAGTTCTTTTACTTAGAAATGTGCATTTAGCATTCCTTCATGCCTTTTTGTGTGCTTCCCAGGCGGCACTAATGGTAAAGAACCCACCTGCTGATGTAGGAGACATAAGAGACTCAGGTTTGATCCCTGGGTTGGGAAGATCCCCTGGAGGAGGGCATGGCAACCCACTCCAGTATTCTTGCCTGGAGAATCCAATGGGCAGAGGAGCCTGGCGGGCTACAGTCTATAGGGTTGCAAAGTGTCGGACACGACTGAAACAACTCAGCAGCAGCAGCGTGCCTTTTCGTGACTTGATGGCTGTTTTACTCTTGTTGCTAAATGATATTCCATTGTATGGAGGTACCACAGTTTGTTTATTCATCCATCTACTGAAGGACATCTTGGTTGCTTCCAAGTGTTGGCAGTTATGGACAAGGCTTTTATAGACATTCATATCTACTTCCCTAGTAGCTCAGCTGGTAAAGAATCCGCCTGCAATGCAGGAAACCCTGGTTTGATTCCTGGGTCGGGAAGATCTCCTGTAGAAGGGACAAACTACCCACTGCAGTATTCTTGGGCTTCCCTGGTGGCTCAGACGGTAAAGAATCCGCCTGCAATGCGGGAGACCTGGGCTCAATCCCTGAGTTGGGAAGATCCTCTGGAGGAGGGCATGGCAACCCACTCTTGCCTGGAGAATCCCCATGGACAGAGGAGCCTGGCAGGTTACAGTCCATGGACGTGACCGAGTGACTGAGCATAGCACAGCACACAGACATTCATACACAGGTTTTGGTTTAGACATACGTTTTCAGGTGTTTTCCGAAGTGGCTGCGTGGTTTTGCATTCCCAGCAGCAACAGCTGAGAGTTCCTGCTGCTCTGCATCCTTTTCAACATTTGTTGTCAGTGTTGTGACTTTCCGCCATTCCGATAGGTGTGTGGTATTCTCTTATTTATGATGTTCATTATTCAACTGAGACTTTCTTTTGTTCCCTTTATATTTTGGTTTTATTTAAGTCCTTGAATTTAAGAGCTACTTAATTTTTTTTTTTTTTTTTCTGCTCATTCTATCCTCTCTGTCTTTTCTGAGTTTGTTTCCACTGACTGGTTTTTCTTCTCTGCATCTCACTTTCTCCTGCTTGGCATGTCTAGATTGTCTTTTTGAATTTTCATTTTGTATTGGACTATAATTGATTAACAAACAATTTTGTAATAGTTTCAGAGGAACAGTGAAGAGACTCAGCCATACATACACATGTATCCATTCTCCCCCAAACTCCCCTCCTATCCAGGCTGCCACATAACATTGAGCAGAGTTCCATGTGCTATACAGTAGGTCTTTGTTTGGTTATCCATCTTAAATATACATGTGTGTGTGTGTTAGTCACTCAGTGTGTTTGATTCTTTTCGATCCCACGGGCTGTAGCCTGCCAGGCTTCTCTGTCCGTGGAATTCTCCAGGCAAGAATACTGGAGTGGGTAGCCATTTCCTTCTCCAGGGGACCTTCCCAACCCAAGGACCGAACTTGCATCTTCTGCATTGCAGGGAAATTCTTTGCCGTGTGAGCCACCAGGGAAACGTATTTTAAATACAGATTGTTTTTATTGTATACTCTACTTTATGGATGCTAAGTTCTTGGATGTCTAGATTTTTATGTCTGTTTGACAGTGCTGTTTTTGTTTTGTTTTTTTTCCCGGCAGAAAGTGAATTGACTTGAGCTCTTAACTTACCCAAGACTTTAAAAAAGCTTTGGGTGGGTCTAGGTTTAGATTAACCCTGTTTCTAAGGTCTCTCTACTGAATGCCCTTGGTGTTTAACAAAGTCTCTCTGCCCTCACTGGTTGGAACTCATGACCCTGGGGAGTTCCACTCAGAGTTTTTCAGAAGTTCTTTCCTCTCATTAGTGTTGAGTTGGCGTTCTGGAGTCTTGCCCTGTGCATTCAGTACTTAGTATTTGGCCAAAGATTCAAGAGGACTCCTATGCAAATTTTTGGAGTTTTCTCCTTCGATAATTTCTGTTCAGTCCCTGCCCTAAAACTCCAGCCATCTCAGTCACCCTCAGCTCTCACTGCACTGATGTATCATGTTCCCCTTCGATTTCCTCTCCTGGTCCCAGGCCCCTGTCCTTGTGTCCTGAGGCATCACCCAGGCAGAAGGCTGGGCCTCACCTCATGTGTTTCCCTTCCCTCAAGCCTCGCATCCTGCTATGCCTGTTACCCACATCTGAAATCATTTATTTAGTGTGTCCTGTCCAGTTTTCTAGTTATTTGCAATGGAAGCAAAATCTGGTATCAGTTATCCCTTCGTGGCTAGAAAGAAAACATTCCACTCATTCTTTATGTGTGGATTTAATATTCTTTCCATGACTTTTGTGTTTCACAGCATCAATCTTACCTGGCATCTGAGGCCCTTGCTTTTTCTCTTTCTTTCTAGAAGGCAAATCTAATACTATCTTGATACTTACTAATCCTTTAGTTTGAACATAAAGACTAGCATTTTTTAAAGTAGCATTAACCAGCACACACCCAGGGCATTCTGGAGTTTTTAACCCCACATTGTGCTGTAGGCATGACCATGATCCCACTCTGGCAGGTGGGTAAAGGGAGGCCGAGATTGGAGGAGTGATTACCTAAAACCTTTCAACTGGTTGGTGATGGCTGTCTGACTCAAAACTCTGTTGTTGTTGTTGTTTAATCACTAAGTTGTGTCCGACTCTTTGCAACCCCATCGACTGCAGCACTCCAGGCTCCTCTGTCCATGGGATTTCCCAGGCAAGACTAGAAGAGTGGGTTGCATTTCCTCCTCCAGGGGATCTTCCCAACCCAGGGACTGAACCCAGGTCTCCTGCATTGCAGGCAGACTCTTTATTATCTAAGCCATCAGGGAAAAGCCCCCAGGTAAAACATCTTCAAAGAACCTCTGCAGCAAATAAAAAAAAACATATCTGTGGGAAACTATTGTGCCACACTGGGTATTATGTCAGTCCTTTAAAAAAAAAAAGTGATTTCCTCTGTGAGGAGAAGGAAACCATTAAGGGAGTGAGTGGAAGAAAATCCCCTTTGTAGCTTTCGGCTTCCCTTTGTGTAATGTTGCAGGGAGCATATAGGTTCTTTCATTTGAATCCTGATTCTGCCTCAAATACTGTCTTCAGTGTTTTGTTGTTTTCAGTAAAGGAATCTGAAAACCCTGGCCCTGAGTGACTGGCAGTCTCTGAGATGGCCCCCAGTAATCCCTAAGTTCTGCTGGCGGTGCTCATCTAGGATCCTCTCTTCTTGAACATGGGCCAGACTTACTGACTTGCTTCTAATGAGCAGACTATAACAAAAATGATGGGATGTCATTTCCAAGGTGAGGTCACAAAAAGGCTGTGCCTTCCATCTCGGGCACCTTGTTAAGCTCTCTCCCTCGCTGGCTCGGACGGAGGCCAGCTGCCATGTTATGAGCTGTCCCAAGATGAGGCCCATGTGGCAGGAAACCCATGTCTCCAGCAGACAGCCAGTGAGCACGGGAGGCCTGCCAGCAGCCACAGTGGTGAACTTGGAAAAAGCTCTTTCCCCTGTGGAGCCTTCCAGTGACGGCAGATACTGGCTTGTAGCCTGTAGGGGACCCTGAGCCAGAGGTGCCCAGCGGAACTGGAAAAATAAATGTGATTAAGCTGCCAGATTTCAGGATAATTTGTTATTAGTGATGGATAACAAAGGCAGTGTCTGGCACAAAGCCGATACTCTTATTAATAAATGTTTTCTTTCTCCCTGGCTTTCTTCTTCTTGCGTCTCAGGGGAATGGTGACTTTTGTGGTGGCCTGACTCTGCTCATCTGCAGAAATGCTGCTCACACTGGACTCTGAGCTAGTTGGAAGCAGAATTCCCCAGTGTGAGCTCTCCCCATTCTCCCTTGTTTGTTTGTTTTGATATTTCATTTGGGTGTGGTGAGAGGTGAAATTTGACATCCTGATTGTTTCCAGAGCTCAGAGTTCTAATGTACTGCAAGCATTTGGACAGAAATTGTGGTTTGTGTTTGTAGCATCCCTTTTTACAAACACTCAAGCTGTACTAAGGCCTTAAAACAGACACAGTGTGGCTCCACCACAGAAAGATAGACCTGCATCACTTCCTGTGGAAGCACGTTAGGGGTATGTGTTTTTTTGTGAGTTTTTTTTTTTTTTAATCCCCCTTTTCCTTCTTTCTTGCATTCTCTGGCTGACTTTAAAATTAAATCTTTCCTCATGGGATCACTTTGAACTTTTATCTCTTCTCAGATATAGGGTCTCAGCTTTCAGGCCCCCCACCTCCACCCTTTTCCAAGTTCCGAATCAACAGATTGCAAACTGAGATGCCTGAAATCTTCAGGGTATTGTTCACTTGATAAAATGTCCATCCTTGGCAGTGCAGACACTTGTGGAATTTCTGGCTCTCGCCTGCCAGAATGAATTGCATTCGATCTCCCTGAGAATTGAAGAGAGCAAGTGTCTTAGATCTAAAGAGAGATGACTGAGGACGGGTTCCCTCCTTTTTTTTTTTAACCTTAAAATTTTTGAGATGTACGTTTTTTTCCTTGAGAAATCTCAAATTCGGGGAGAAAAATCTCCATTAAATATTTGCTGGTCCCTAGCACCTGTTCCAGATGATTGAGGAACAGTTTTACTCCTTTAAAAAGAAATGTTCTTATTACAGCACAGTCAAGGTTCCAGAATCTGCTACATTCTGGTGGGGGAATTGCTTAAAGGATCTGGTCCCTCCACCCATTGCTAAGTCAGCACTTAGAACCCTGCAGGGGCAAGCAGGCTTGTGCAAGGCAGTAGGGAGAGGAGGAGGTTTCTAACATGCACCATGCTGTCTGTCTGTTTGTCTGTATCATTGTGTGTGTATGCGGACACCTATTTGTGTGTACTAGGATTCTGAAATCTGAGGCTATAAGCCACACCTAGTCCAGTGACCCATCTCTAGTATCTCACACTAGTGTCATTAGATCTCTGAAAGCTACACATCTGAAATGTGACATTTATACTCTTTCCCCATGTCCCTACCCACCAGTTTGAATGCTTTTACTGAATCTTTGATTTGATGGCATTTAATGGTACCACCACCAGCCCTCATGGGAGCAGGGCCAATGCCTCTCTTGTTCCTCAATGAGCTCCTGATCCTTCAAACAGTGTCTGGCTCATAGTAGGCACTCAATAGATATCTGTTAACTGTTGAATAAATATTGCTGGATGTGTTGAGTAAAGAAGGAAGGGCCTGGTGAGAATTTTTGGAGGACTGACTCTAAAATGTTACTGATGATCATGTTCATTCCATATCATGGTGTCCTCTGAAGAAGGACCCTGGGGAGAAGGAACTTTCTTGTTTTCAGTTCAGTTCAGCTTAGTCGCTCAGTTGTGTCCGACTCTGCGACCTATGGACTGCAGCACGGCAGGCTTCCCTGTCCATCACCAGCTCCCGGAGCTTGTTCAAACTCATGTCCATTGAGTCAGTGATGCCATCCAACCATCTCATCCTCTGTCGTCCTCTTCTCCTCCTGTCTTCAGTCTTTCCCAGCATCAGGGTCTTTTTTAGGCAGCGTCAGGTTCTTCTTATTTTAGGAAGGGAAATACTTCTGTCTCTCATGGGAAAAAAAAAATCACATAGCTTCAGTTGTGTGGACAGATTTCCTCTTTGGGCTGGCTGCTAGGAAACTCAAAGTGTCTGTTGATTGACCTCTTGTGACAACACAAGATTTTATGGAATGCATTGTTTTATCAGGGTCAGTTCTTCTGTATTTTTTCTCTAAGCAAACATTTCTCACTGACCCCTAGTATTTTGTGATTGTGCTATATGTGTCTTTGTAAACAGTCCTCGGTTCTGGCGAGTGAATGTGCTAAGTTGTTTCAGTCATGTCTGACTCTTCATGACCCCACGGACTGTAGCCCGCCAGGCTTCTCTGTCCATGGGAATTTCCAGGCAAGAATACTGGAGTGGGTTGCCATACCCTCCTCCAGGGTAATTACATAAGGATAATGCTGTGGAAAGGGAGTGGGAAATAAAGGAACATTGGCAGGACAGCATGGTGTGGTGCAGGAAACAAAAGGGTTCCCCAGAAAAAGAGGGAAACAATAGTGGAGGAGAAGCATGGGCCTTAGAGGGTGAGAGTCAGGGTTGACCCCCTCTCCTACGCCTGCAGGACATCCTGGGAGCTGGTCTGTGAGGGCTGATAGACTTGGGCAACAGGGCAGACATCTGGCTGGCATCTCTGGCTGAACTTGTGGCCTGGAACCCTCTCAGAGCAGGGAAGGAGACCAGCCAGGAGTGTGTCCTTGGAGTCAGGTTTATATCTCTACTTTGGCCCCATCAGTGGTCACTTGCCTTCCCTGAGCCTCCATTTCTTATCTGTGAAATGGGGTAATAACAGTGCATCCTGCTTGGGTTCTCTTCCAGGTTCAATGAGGCAAAGAACAGGAAACATCTGAAAACATACCCAGTGCTTCTGTGTTAGTCAGGGTCAGTATGCATTGAGCCCACCGTGGATTCCTCTCATCAACAGTCATCTCGCGGCCAGGCTGGAGTGGCACTGGGACGAGAGAGGGGGCTGTGGTCTCAGTCGATTTCTGTACATTTATTACTAGTCCTTCATTGTAAGCTTTTCTCCCCCTTAACCGAAATGTAACTGACCTTCCTCAGATTGTTCTGTAGTTCCACCAGCACCTTCTGACTGTAGGCAAACCTCACAGAACTTGGCCTCAGTAAAAAATAACAAATACGTTCTGAAAGTTTTGAAAAATAATGCCGATTCTTTTTTAACCAAAGCTTTCTTCTCAGAGAGGCCAAGGGAGTACATTCCTGCACATTCCACAGTGAAACTCTAAAAATCCTTCTTAACGTCTTACTTTCCAGTTCCTCTTCAGGGCAGCTGCTGAATTCCCCCACCTGTACTTCCTTCTCTCTTTCTCCATCAACTCTCTTTTCTTTCTTCTCCCTTCTCGGGCTGTGATCCTCTGGTTTTCCTTCTTTCTCCTGGGCTCTTTGATTTCTGCATTATTTAAAGAAAGGATCATCAGACCTTTCTGTGAAGGGCCAGGTAGCAAATATTTTAGGTTTTGGGGGCTATATGGGCTTTTTCACAATGGCTCAGCTCTGCTCTTGTAACTTGAAGGCAGCCAGAGGAAGTGAATGGGCATAGCTATTTCAATAAAACTTTGTAAAAACAGGAAGTGGGCTTGGTTTGGTCCATGGGCTGTAATTTTTTACCTCCTGATTTCAAAGAAATTCAGGAATTTTTTAATCTTCACCTGTTGATATTTCTTTCTTTCTTCACCACATGCAGCAAAACTGAAGATCTGTTATGGATGTATCTATCTTTAGGGAGCCAAGAAAGTCATGGATTATTGTGAATATCCATTTCCATTTTATATTTTCTCCCTTTTTATGTTGATTAAACAGGTCAAAATGATTCTTTGCCCACACTGCCTATAAGACACATGTATTTGGTACCACTGAGCCCTGAAGTTAGTGTGACTGGTTTCTCAGGTTCCTATGTGAAAGATATGAGTGTGTGTGATGTTTGGACGAGGGTTCTCTTGGCCAACAATGGGAAAAATTAAGGTCCTATTTTTTTTTAACCTCTTTCACTTTCTCATTTGTTCTGGGAAGATATTCACCTCAGACTGTAATGTAGAAAGTATTGGAATGGAGCCATGGGATCTGATTTTGTTGTTGTTGTTGTATTACTAGTATTGTGTGGGACCTTAGCAAGTCCATTCACTCCCTGGTTTGGATCTTTCAGGTATTGAACTAGAATCTTTGATCGCAAGTCTTTCAGCAATTGACTCTTATTCAGAGGAAATCTTCCTCGGAGTTCGGATGTACACGGAATGAATGGGGGCATCAGAGCCCTGTCCAGAGCCCTTTTGTCCCATCACGCAGTCTCCTCCTAACCTGAGGGGACCCGGGAGCCTCACCTGGAACCCACGGCTTGAGGCAGCGTAGACTAAAGGTCACTAAACTGATTCTGTGGCTTCTGTCTGAACTTCTGTCATCACCCAGTGTTCCAAACATCTCAAATGTTGTTTATTTTCCTCTGAAATGGCAGAGACTTGTTATAAATTTGTTCTTTTTCTTTTTCCCAATTATTTTTATTAGTTGGAGGCTAATTACTTTACAGTATTGTAGTGGTTTTTGCCATACATTGACATGAATCAGCCATGGGTGTACATGTGTTCCCCATCCCGATCCCCCCTCCCGCCTCCCTACCCATCCCATCCCTCTGGGTCATCCCGGTGCGCCAGCCCTGAACACCCTGTCTCATGTATCCAACCTGGACTGGCGATCTGTTTCACAGTTGATAATATACATGTTTCGATGCTGTTCTCTCAGATCATCCCACCCTCGCCTTCTCCCATAGAGGCCAAAAGTCTATTCTATACATCTGTGTCTCTTTTTCTGTCTTGCATATAGGGTTATCATTAACATGTTTCTAAATTCCATCTATATGTGTTAGTATACTGTATTGGTGTTTATCTTTCTGGCTTACTCCACTCTGTATAATGGGCTCCAGTTTTATCCATCTCATTAGAACTGATTCAAATGTATTCTTTTTAATGGCTGAGTAATATTCCATTGTGTATATGTACCACAGCTTTCTTATCCATTCATCTGCTGATGGGCATCTAGGTTGCTTCCATGTCCTGGCTATTATAAACAGTGCTGCGATGAACATTGGGGTACATGTGTCTCTACAAAGGAAACTATAAACAAGGTGAAAAGACAGTCTTCAGAATGGGAGAAAATAATAGCAAATGAAGAAACAGACAGAGGATTAATCTCAAAAATATACAAGCAACTTCTGCAGCTCAATTCCAGAAAAATAAATGACCCAATCAAAAAATGGGCCAAAGAACTAAACAGACATTTCTCCAAAGAAGACATACAGATGGCTAACAAACACATGAAAAGATGCTCAACATCTCTCATTATCAAAGAAATGCAAATGAAAACCACAATGAGGTACCATTACACGCCAGTCAGAATGGCTGCTATCTAAAAGTCTACAAGCAATAAATGCTGCAGAGGGTGTGGAGAAAAGGGAACCCTCTCACACTGTTGGCGGGAATGCAAACTAGTACAGCCACTATGGAGAACAGTGTGGAGATTCCTTAAAAAACTGGAAATAGAACTGTCATATGACCCAGCAATCCCACTCCTCGGCATACACACCGAGAAAACCAGATATAAATCTGTTCTTATACACTTAGTTGTCTATTTTCCTGGCTGGCTTTTTACTCCTTAAAAATTTTAAGCCTACCACTCAGACTCCTTACTTATTCTCTATGGCCCAACTCCAAAAACCCACTTCTAAGGTTCACCTAAGTAACTGACTGCTTATAGAAAACTTTTGGAAGATCCGCTGATTCTAGAAGAATCTCAAGTCACAGCTTTCAGATAGCCTTGTTTATATGGACCTTCCCTCCCCATACCTAAGAACTTAGAAGGATGCAAATTCCGACCAGCAAGAGTTGATGTGGTTCCAGTGGGACAATGCTTCTGTCTCCAGTTCAGGAACATGCGTGGGACCTGGTGAATCACTGAATTCATCTTTGAGAGGAGGCCACGTGTTACTGAACTGGTTTTATTTAGATTTCCTCTCCTCTGTTGACTTTTCCCCCCTAGTTATCAAAAAATAAGAATGATTGGGGCAAGAAAATAGAATTCTGGCTGTTGGTGGAAGGGAGCTTGGGGATTGAATTATCTGCAGGTTGAAAGTTTTCTTGTGAGAAATCCATGGGGAGAATGTTAGAAAGTGAGACTTCCTAACATTGAATGTGAATATCCTACATCCTGGCCACGTCACAGCTCCTTCTGCTTAGTTCTGTATCAAAGGGCTCTTTCTCCATCTGAATAGGTGACAGATTTTGTCATCCAGTTCTGTCCAGATCCTGCTGCTCTGCTGTCCACTGGGACCCTTCTGGCCTCAGAGGAGGCTGGGATGGGGCTGTGACTGGGCCAAACCTGACATAAATGGAAACAGGGATTCAAAGACAAAAAGGAAAATGATTTAGAAAGGAAACCCAAAGAAATTACAATTAGCCGCAGGTGGCTAAATCTCCATTAGCCTCCCACTGTGCTGTTGTTCCATAGCCAACTTAGATTCTCCAAAGACAATGTTTAAAAGCCATTCTAGCTAAATTAGCAATCATGTAAAACCTTCACTCAGAATATATGTTTATCTGCACTTTCCTCTGAACCATTTCTGTCAAGGAATCACATGAAAAATCGAGGTCAGAAAAGACTGATAAAGAGGAAAGATGTTTTGAGCAAGGCATCGAACATTTGACATTAGCTTTGCGTGACTGAGTGATTTTCCATTGTTTTCCCTAAGTAGAGTGGCTGTCTTGGTTTGCCCAAGATAGTCTTGGTTTTTATCTGTGGTTGTGGCATCATGGTTAGTATCATCCCCCACAACTCCTTTTTTTTTGAAGAGTTCCTTGAACTCTCTCTCTCTCTTTTTTTTTTTAGTATTTATTTATTTGTTTTTGACTGTGCTGGGTCTTCAGTGCTAGGCTTTTCCCTAGTTGCAGCAAGTGGGAGCTACTCTCTAGTTGCAGTAGGTAGGCATCTCATTGTGGTGGCTTCTCTTGTTGCAGAACACAGGCTCTAGGGTGCTCAGGCTTCAGTAGTTGTGGCTTCTGGGCTCTAGAGCACACACTCAGTAGTTGTGACACATGGGCTTAGTTGCTCCACAGCCTGTGGAACAAGTGGGATCTTCCCAGATCAGGGATCAAACCAGTGTCTTCTGCATTGGCAGGAGGATTCTTTACCACTGAGCCACCAAGGAAGCTCCCCACCTGCCCCAACCACTGACTCTTAAAAGTCTCAAGTCTTTTGAAACAGTAAATTAAATGCACCCTCTGTATACATATGTGGCGAAAGCTCCAGTCTCTCAGAAGGTGTTGCAAGTGATGTAGTACCCAAATTCTTTTCATACATGATGGTCCAAAACTTAGACCTCAAAATCTTGAACCATGAAATAACACCTTGTTGGAAGATGGTTTTTTATCACAATTTATACATCTTAATATAGCATACTAGAACCCTTAAATTCATTATTACAGTGTGAGGTGTGTTTTAGACCAAGAATTTTTCATTTTTAAGAATCACAACCTGGATTGATAATACTTGTTGTCGAGTCAGTGGTCTCTTTGCTGTAATGTATATCAGACCTAAGGAAGAAACTGATAGGCTGGTTTGGTTCATGTGCCCACCCCTTGGATCAAGCCTTTGTGATCAGGGGAAGAGCATTCTGATTGGCTAGGCTTGGATTAGATATATGTTCCTGTGGCCAAAGGAGCTGGTTCAGTAACTGACAACTCCAGAAGAAATACCTGGAATGAGCCAATGAGGTGTACTTCTCAGTGGAAGGAGTTGGCCATCATCATCGTCATCATCAGGAGAAAGGGGAGGAGCAGGAGATGGAAGGGGAAGTTATGCTAGACAGATAAGACCAATACATAAGCCCATCCACCCATATCCTTCATGCTCACAGAACCCCTCATTGTTGCTGCAGGCTCTTGAATGAAGAAACAGAAGGAATGATCACTCCCTAGCATCTTAGATAAAATATGCTTTCAACTGTTTTTCCCCTAGCAAGGAGGCCAAATGCCACAGCAAAGAAAATGTAGGCTATGGAGTTGGGTAGATCCAAGTTCAAATCTCAGCCTCAAAACATGCTTGCTATGTGATCTTGGGCAACTTGCTTGAATTCCATGAGCTCTGTTTCATCATTTGCAAAGGAAGCAGCAAGACCCAACACATAATATTTGCCGAGGATTAAATGAGAAAAATATATGAAAGGCTTGGCATACATTGTCTGACACAAAGACATCAATAAACATTTGCTCAAGGCATGAATTAATTAATTTGAACTTCACAGGTCAGAGGGGACTTGTCTGACTTTGTCCTTCTTCCATCACTTGGGAGCAGAATGAGTTTTTCCTTTCTCATAAAAACTGATGCTATAACTGTCCCCATTTTATAGACAAAGAAACTAAAGCTCACAAGACAAGAAACATAATCCTCTAAAGTAAAATCAAGAGTACTCTGACCCAAAGGAAGGGAGGTAATATTAGAACAAGGGCCTATTTTCAACCATGGTTAAGCTGCCAGGAATTGGCTAATTACTGTTTTCCATATATCAACAGTATGACAACACTGCCTTTCATCTGTGAGGATAGTATACTTCCTCCAGACCTCACTTGATCTGAGACTCACCTTAGCACTCTACAAGGAGGAGACAGCCTCTGTTAGGTCCTTAATACATGTAGCAATAAGCTGAAAGTTTTAAGTCATTCAGTCATCGTCACATAGCTATCAAGAATCACAGCCATCCCTGCTTTTCTTATTCCTTGAATTTTATCTGTTATTTATAAGTGACTAATACAAGATGCTTCCTAGCATGTGTCTGCAGCAACCCAGGATCTGGGAAGCGATTTCCTCTATTTGTGAGCAACAGGCTGGCAAGGGGGCAGGGGTTGTAAAACTGGACCATGTTTGTGGTCATGTGTTGTGTGCATGTGTTTTCCCCAAGGATGACTCGTTTCCTCATTTGTTTGTTCCCTTTGGTTTGATGCACTTGAATAGCTCCTGTGTACCTTACATGGTCTGGGGACCTTGCAGGTGCTGGAGGCCTGGTGGCGCCCAGCATCCCTGCTTCCTGCCCTCAGAGGACTCACAGTCCAGAGCCTTCTTTTCCCTGGAACCTTCGCCACCCTCCTCTCAGCAGCAGGCTGTGTTGGCTGTTTAGAATCTACTAACTTGGGGAGCTAAATTATTTACAGATTCTTTTTAGGAGAGCCTCCAAAGACTTCAAGGCAGATTCAGTTTCTGAGGTCTGGGGTCAGAGTTCCTTTAAGAAACACTGCCCTTCTCTTATTTCTCTCTCCCCTTTGCCCCCAGCATACCACCGATTCAGAGCAGATATCTTGCAGGAATCATTCCTAGGGGAATGTCTGAGCCGTTTTGAATATGTTCCTCTTTGTTCCCTTGAATTTAACTCACTTGTGGGCCCTGATGGGCCTGGAAGAAGAAGATGATGCCTCCTAATGAGAACAGGGGGGCCCAGAGCCTGGTGAGTATGACTGCTCACCCCACCCCACCCCACTCTGCTGCTATGCCCCACCCCCACTGGGGTTCCCCCTCTGGCACTCTCCTCCCCGCCCCTGCCACCCCACCTGCTGCAGGCTCTTCCTGCTCCCCCTGGTCCTCATGGCACCAGGTCGAGCCTCTCTGTAGGATCTCTGGGCACCCCCAAACCCGGGAAGAGAGCACAGAAGACCCTGGGCCTGGGGACGCTGGGTAGGGGTGGTTAGATTTTTAATTCAGGCCGAGATCAACAGAACTGAACTGGGGAAGTGGTGGAGGGAAGGGCCGGGGAGAAGGATTTGGAAACTTAAGGGAACACGGTAGGGAAGAAGGTCTGCATAGAGGCACATAACTGGTTGGTTCTGGCGCTGGCCTCGGAGGCTGGGTCCTCCTGACTCTGCTCATGTGATCATTTATCTGGTTGTCTCCCAGGCATAGGCCTCATCTCAATTGCTGCTTCCCTGAGGAAGGCACCTCCACCGTTTCAGCTTAGGACAGGTTCCCTGTGATAGATTCTCACAAGGTCGTATGACCTTCACCAAACACAATCACCCCCCAAGTCAGTGCTTGAGTGCTAACCTGCCCAACGCCTGCCTTCCTCCCAGGGGTCATGCTGGTCTTGTTCCCCTCAGAAGTCCCAGTAAAACATCTGGAACATATTAGGCTCTCAAAAAATGTTTGTGGAATGACTGAAGGAATAAATGTTTGAGCTGTAGATTTCTGATCTTCTTTACAAGCTTTTGGGCTGAGATATTCATCTACCTCCGTCAAGACTTCCTGGCAAAGAGAGAGATTGACTGTATAATCATTGCAATTCACATACATTTTATCTCCAGCCAGTTTCATTTTACTCCACACAAACATACAAATAAAAAATATTTATGTGAACTTCCAGAAAGATACATGGGAAATGAAGAAGCCACTTAAAGCCAAGGTGAGGGATGGTGTATTTGCCGTCAGAAGCCAATTTAATCAGCTCCAGTCCTCCAAGGGACGAGGAAGACAGGGACCTAGGATCTCAGAGAAAAGCCTCCTAGCTCCACGCTCTGTGGCTCTGTGACCCCTCTCCCTGTAGCTCCCGCATCACGTGGCTGCTTCAATTTCCACCATGAAGAGTTATTGACACTTTGAATTTTTGGATTCCAATTAAATTTCAGGACTTTGTGTGGGTTTTGTTCTGAACTGTGGGGAGAGCCTGAGATGGAGAGACAAGGAAACAGATGGGGAGTGAGTGAGGCAGTTGTAAGAAAGCAGAGCCCATAAAGGCAGGTAAGGAGAGAGAGAGAAAGGGGGGCAGAGTTGTGCTCTTGGCACTGACATTGGCCTCTTCTTGACAATCTCCCCCTATTAATTGAAGGAGCCCAGGCTGGGAGATAGGGGACTTATTAAATGATGCTTGACCGAGTACCTGGTACATTCCAGGCACTGTGCTGGGCCCAGGAGAAACAACACAGGGTCTGCTTTTAAAAATTTACTTATTTTTTAATTGAAGGGTAATTTCTTTATAAAATTTTGTTGTTTCGTGCCAAATATCAACATGAATCAGCCATAGGTACACATATGTCCCCTCCCTCTTGAACCTCCAATAATCATACCAAACTCCTTGTATTTCTATACTAATCAAGTGCGTGTGTGTGTGCTAAGCTGCTCCAGTCATGTCTGACTCTGTGCCACCCTAAGGAGTCTAGCCTTCCAGGCTCTCTGTCCATGGGATTCTATGGGCAAAAATACTGGAGTGGGTTGCTGTGCCCTCCTCCAGAGGATATTCTCAACCCAGGGATCGAGCCTGTGTCTCTTACATCTCCTGCACTGACAGGCGGGTTCTTTATCACTAGTGCCAGCTGGGAATCCCAGGATCTCTCTTTTCATGTTGATAAATGTGCAGAGACAGGAGTCAGTGGAGGTCATGGGGGCCCTTTACACTGAATAACCAGGAAAAAGCTCTTTGGAAATGTACCTCTTTAACTGAGAGCTGAAAAATAAGCTGTGCAGAGAAGGAAAAAGCACTTCTGACAGAAGGCACTGCAGATGCAAAGGTCCTGAGGCAGAAATGAGCTCTGTGAGCTGGAGGGACTGGAGGGCAGTAGCGTAGGTGGAGCAGAGTGAGTAGGGGTTATTGGCACCTGGCGAGGGTGGGCAGGTGGGCGGGCACAGTCGTGCTGGGGTGAGCAGGCATGGTAGAAGGTTGGACAATAGGGATGGTGAGGAGTTTTGAGCTGAGGAGTGATATGCCCTGGTTTCAGTTTTACAGACATCACCTTGGCTGCTCTGGTGGGGCGAGGAATGTGATGAGGAGAAGGGAGGATGTGGAGGAAATGAGAGGAGGCTGCCAAGGCAGACGATTGAGTAACGATGAAGGCACTGGAGAAGCAAAGGGACCAGTTTGGAAGCTTCCAGGTTTTACCTCTGGTCTTGTTATTGACTGGCGCCAGGATCTCATCCTCAGTTTCCCCATCTGCTAAACAAGAGCTCCTCTTGAATGTTCTCCTAGCTCTGGGTGTCTTGGAGGGTCTGTTGACTCTGCCCCTGGGAGCTTTTTCAAGGTCTATGTCTGTTTGCTTTTTCTCTCTCAAAGCTGCAAAACCCTCACTGGAAAGAATTTTGATTTGTGGCTTAAAGATAAATCTTCTAACTTTCTCAAGTCTGTTCGTATGCTAAGCACGTGACTGCCCTGCTTCTTGGTGGGAGGTGGTGAGTGAGGGTGCTACATTATTAATAAAATGTGAATACATTAAAAACATGTATCTTCATGTAACTTATGTAGGAAACGTGATTGTCGGAGGAGGTTTTTGGCAAGTGGTTGGAAGTGTGTGTTTGCCCCTAACCTTTGAAAGCTCTTGGTCAGGCTGGGGTCTTTGTTTCCAGCAAGGCCCTTGACCCCTCGTGGTTTCAGTTCTGTTTACTCTTGGCAAGCGTTTCTGGTTCAAAGGGAGAATCTTTAAAAGCTGGATTGGGAAAGTCTATAAAATCTTAACGCATCTTTGACATCAAATAGCTCTTTCAAAGCAGTGATTTGATGAAGTAAATAGGAGCACGGCAGCACAAGCCATATGGAACGCATTTTCCATAACTGCTCTGCACTTGAATAACAAAGGAGAAAAGTTCTTGGCACAGGGAGTTTGGGATTTTAATGACCCTTAAATATTTGGCTTAGTTGCCAGATGTGTTTTACCAGGCTGAAAACCCCAAGGATAAGCCCTGCCTTTCTCTTTGGCAAAACATAAGCTAACATGATGTTGCTGTTCATGAAAAGATGTTTGTGCCTCATTGCAGAAAGCTTAATTCACCATGATTTCCTTAATTATCCACCCCCCTCCCCCACACTGGCATCACTCCCAACAGGCCTCCGAGCGTGGTTTCTGATTTGAGACGCTGAGCCGTTTGACGATGCTGCAGATACGCCTTAATTATTTGAAATTGGGATCAAAGGGTTGAAACGTTTTTCAGAGCGAGTGTGGTGCATGAGACTGGGGTGGGGCAGGGGGCTTTGGCATCCTGGCGTCAGTGGCTCTGCCCTAAGTGACCGTGGAGCTGCACAATTCACGTGATGCTTTAAGCTAAACTAGAGCAGCATCGCCTTCCAGCTGTTGCTGTCAGGTTCTGGTTATGATTATGAATGAACCTACCTCTGCTAAAAGCGCAGACATACATGTTCGCTACCTCTCTAAGTTGTCATCTTGAAAGTCCTGGTTTCTCTTGATGTCCGTTTACTTCTTGGACCATCCATGTGTGGAAATGCAAAGTGGTTCTCATTTCAAGACAGCCTCAAAACTAGTTTATCCAGTTTTTGTGCACTGATCAATGGATAGTGGATCCCTAGCCACCTTCCCCAAGGGAGATGTACATTTGCAAGTTCAGAAGGAAGGGACTTCATTGAGATTGAGCCAGGCACGCCCATTTCATAGATGAGGAAACTAAGACTCAGGGGTAGAAGTGGCTTGCCCAAGGCCAGGTGACTTGTCAGTGTCAGAACCATGGTCACAGTCTCCCTAACTGATCAGCAGTTTGGCTCACAGTGACTTCTGTTTACAAAAGTAAAATGTTTCTTCATGAAGATGCTGATTTCCCGACACAGAAGGTTTTTAAGAATGTGCCCTTTAGGGACGGAGTAGTGGCAGTTGTGTAAGTTGCTCAGTCGTGTCTGTCTCTTTGTGACCACGTAGACTGTAGCCCGCCAGGCTCCTCTGTCTGTGGACTCCTCCAGGCAGGAGCATGGGAGTGGATAGCCATTCCCTTCTCTAGAGGATCTTTCAGACCCAGGGATTGGACCCGGGTCTCCTGCATTGCAGGCAGATTCTTTACCATCTGACCACCAGGGAGGGAGGGGCCGATGAAAGGGAGCAAACCATGCGCCACACTCTGAGCTGGAGACTTCCCTTGTGCGGTGTTCCTTAGTCTTCCGTTAAAAAAAAAAATCCAAAACATTTTATGGAAAAAGAAACGGAGTCAGAGACAGTAAGTGATTGTGATGTCGCAGAGCTAGGTGTAGCTCCGGAGCCCGTGCCTTTCCCAGAATGGGACAGTCAGGCCCCGCATGTGGCTGCACAAGGTCCAGAGACCCAGAGCTGGACAGCTGGGGCTCTGCCTCTCTGCTGGACCCAGTGGATGGATCATTGCCCTTCCCCATTCCTGTCACCCTGGAGGAGACTCTGCATGCCCCTCTCAGCTTGGCAGAGCCCCAGGAATGAATCCACTTCTCATCCTTGCTCATAGACGGATATGTGAAAAGCCCAGGTCCCCCTGTAAAATCGGGAGAAGGTTTGGAGAGGCCCAGACCAAAGTAGCAGATATTGGAGTATACTTAAGAAAGTAAGTGCATTCTGCTCACTCACTCGATCAAAACTGCTCTGCCTCACGGTGCTCAGAGCTGTGGGCAGGCTGGGACGGTCACCAGAAGGGACAGATGGACCGCTGCCCCTCCCCGCTGTCCTCTGCTTGCTTCCCTTCACCCCGCACCCCGCCCCTCACCTGGCCAGCTCCTGTAGGAGTCTCCTCCTGGCTAACCACTGACTGCCTCCCTCCCCTCTATCTGATCCTCCTGGGATGGGCAGTGGAGAGTGTAACAGTGTATCAAAGAACAAACATCATCATGCCATAAAGAGATCCTACCAAGGGGATACAGAGAGCCAAGCCTGAGAACCAGGGAGTAGGCGAGAGAAGAAGGGTCGGGAGTGCCCGGGACGGGTCTCAGCCACCCCTGGGGAGGCTCCGGTGTTCCTGTCCCACAGTGCATCCTCATCTCTGCACCCAGAGGAGCAGGAGACCGCTCAGCCCTGATGTGGGTTGTGCCGATTCCTGAACGTAGTTTCCAGGTGCAGAGGCTCAAGCATCGAGAGCTTTCAGTGCAGAGGCTGCAAGCATTGAGGACTTTCTAGCCGCCTGGACCCAGAGTGGGTGAGGGGAGCCGCTCCGGGGGTCTTTACTGGGGTGGCTCCCTGGCAGCACCAACTCCCCAGCCATTGGGCAGAGTGAGCGGTATGAGGAGGAGCAAGAACTGGGTTGAAACCAGGCAGCTTTGTGTACTTTCAGGCATGTTAATTAAATATGGGGATTATATACCCCAAATCTTCACAGAAAGTAGATTTATCGTACCTCATTACCAGATTTTACACACTCCACTTGGGCGAGACTGATGTTCTGTATTATAAAAGAATGCTGATCCAAAGTAACTGCCAACTTTGTTAACATTTTTCCATCTCTAAACCATCCTTAAAGAAAATCATATATGGGGTTACACCATCCTCACGGTAGTCCAGCAGAGCAACCATGCCATCTGGATTCATGTTTTCACCAATAAAGAACTGATAGTTTTTGAAATTAGCAAGGATGTGCTTGGTCGTCATAACTGGCTGGCCACTGCTTTTCATCCACACAACACCAGGACTTAGACAGATGGGACTGATGTCATCTCGAGCTCTTCATTTGTTTTGAACATTGATTTATTTGGAGCGGAGGCATTGTTTGAGAAAAACGTGTCATGTAGGTTGTCTAAAAATAAAACGCATTTAAACTCATTGGAAAAAAAAAAAAAAGAATGCTGGATTTTATGGTCCCAAACCTTCAGATATTAAGAGAGAAGCATTCAGAAATGACAATGATGAGAAGCGAGGTGGTGCTCGTCAGCCCCTGATGAGATGCTGAAGCCGAACGGAGTTCACGTGGGCCACTATACTTTCTGGGTGCACGGCAGGCAAGAGGGTTCACTGTGAGTTCAGGTTGAACTTGACCCAGCTTCTGTCCTGTCAGTGCCCACGGGCTTCATTCTCCACTTCTCAGATTGCCCTGTGATGTTCACAGGATCTTAATGGATGTACAAGGTGTGTGTAGGTGTGTGTGTTTGTAGGGGTGAGGGGTGTGTGTGTAGGGGTGAAGGATGTGTGTATGTAGGGGTGAGATTTGTGTGTATGTAGGGGTAAGGGATGTATGTGTGTGTGAGTAGATAGACGTGTCTGTGTAAACTTAAATATGAATATTTTAACTTCTGTCACAGGAATAGATTAAAATGTCAGATCTACTAGACTCTTAATAATAATAAAAAAAAAAAAACAGCAGGTCTCCAACCAGTTCCTTCTCACCTGCTTCCTGTTCCCTAGAGGTAGCACTTTCAGCTCTGAGCTGTTTCTGTCTGTATTCACCTTCACATTTCTAAAGACCACACCTGTGCGGTTATTTTTCATGTGTGCCATATTAGGCGTGATCTGGGGGCTTCCTGCCATGGAAGATGAGGGTTCAGCCCTCTTCTGCCTTCTCCCAGCATCCCACACCCTCCCACACACATATTCCTCTTCCCTCTCCAGTTCTCCTAACATAGTTATCATCCATTTTGGCTCAGTAAACAGTGTTTTTATGATCATGTAAATATTATTCACAGTTGAGACATGTACTGTCTTTTGATCCTACTGGCCTTCTTCTGCAACTGTGTATTTTGTCCAGATTGTGTGTGTACTTGCCTGGTTCCTGTGCATCCCAGCTTGGCTGTGCCTTCTGAAAGGGGAACCTGCTGGGTACTCTCTCCTCGGCTCAAGAGCCTGCCACACCCATCTCATCCTGGGACTTCCTCCCATCAGCCTGGGAGGACCTCCTCTTCTCCCCTCCATTTACTGTGCTCCATCTTCTGCTTCTTGGATCCCACCCTCCCCTCCAGTTTTGATCACTCCCTCGCTGGATAGGTGACTTCCTCTCAAAGTGCATGTCAATTTATTTTGAAAGACTGTGCAAGTCTTGTTGTTGTCCTCGCTCAGCTATATCTGACTCTTTGTGGCCCTATGGACTGCAGCACACCAGGCTTCCCTGTCCTTCACTATCTCCAGGAGTTTGCTCAAATTCATGTCCATTGAGTCAATGATGCCATCCAACCATCTCATCCTTTGTCACCCCCTTTCTTTTCCTGCCTCAATCTTTCCCAGCATCAGGGTCTTTTCTAATGAGTTGGCTCTTCGCATTAACTGGTCAAAGTATTGGAGCTTCAGCTTCAGCATCAGTCCTTCCAATGAATTCCTTCAGAACTGATTTCCTTTAGGATTGACTGGTTTGATCTCCTTGCCATCCAAAGGACTCTCAAGAGTCTTCTCCAGCACCACAGTTGGAAAGCATCAATTCTTCAGTGCTCAGCCTTCCTGATGGTCCAGCTCATACATCTGTACATGACTACTGGAAAAACAATAGCTGTGACTATATGGACCTTTGTCGGCAAAGTGATGTCTCTGCTTTTTAATACACTGTCTAGGTTTGTCATAGCTTTTCTTCCAAGGAGCAAGTGTCTTTTAATTTCATGGCTGCAGTCACCATCTGCAGTGATTTTGGAGCCCAAGAAAAGAAAATCTGTCACTCAGGAAGACCTATTTTCCTTCCTGAACTCTAGATTGCTCATTAGCTGGGTATGGTGTCCTAGGTTGCAAGTATCTAGTTTTGTTCCCGGTTTTGAATTATCTTCTGGGTTCCAATATTGCTGTTGATGACACAGAGAGTAGATTTGTCTGTGACCTGCTGTTTCTTTCTGGAAACTTTCAGTACTTTCTCTCTCTCCTAGTAGTGTTGGGGTATTTCACAATGATGTTCCTTTCTATTGATCTCTGTGCTGTCACTGAGCCCAGCTTTAAAGGCCCCTTTCAATCTGGAAACACATGTCCTTTGGGGGCATTCTTTTGTTTCTTTGATACTTTTCTGTTTTTCTTTTCTTTCTAGAATGCCCAGCACTCAAATATTGTTTCTGTGGATTGATTGTCTAGCGTGTTTTTACTTTTCCTCTTCCAGTTTTGGTTGTGTATGACAAGTTTTATTTATTCTTGTTATTATTTTTTAAACAAAGTACAATTGCTATTTTATGGATGCAGTATTTTCTTATCTCTCGAAGGATATTACAACTGTGATTGTTTTTCCTTCTTGTATCTCCTTGTTCACTTATTTATTATTTGTGAGCAGAGACTTCCCTCAAATGCTTGGTGATTCTTGGTTGTCTACACTTGTTTGAGGGAAAGGTCAGATGATTGGTCAGGAAGATAAATGTGGAGGGGCCAGGCGTGTCAGCTGGGGCTTGGCTGTCTAGACATGGAGCTTCGACCTGGAAATGCCTTTGTTTCTCCTCCTGTCCTACACCCTACCCTCTGTCACTCATTCCCCAGGAGCCCAAATGTCAGTGCTATGGGTCTCATCTCTTAGACTGGTCGCTTTGCTCAGGGAAGAATTTTCTCCTGGGGAGTCGGGCTGGGCTGGGTGGTCATGATCTCCCTGCCCTGGAGGTCAGCTTCTTCTCATTCTTCCTGTTTTCAGTGTGTGCCTGTCCTCATCCCTAAGTTGTCCCTGTCGACTAAGTCCTGAGCCCCTGTGACTCACTATCTCCGGTAAGCGGTACTAGCAGAGCCTTCAGCTGGACGGTGGAGAGGGCGACCACCTGGCTGCATGGGGAGGGGGCTGGGGCCACGGCCGCCCCTCGTACACATTTTCAATGCATTGTCCTGTTTTATTGTCACCTTCACACTCCATCTTTAGAGCGTCCCTGTGACTCCTACTCTTGAGACTCTTGAGGGTTCTGTGGTCTCATCAGATATAGCTGCTGATAACATGCTTCCTCAAATTCTCATGATCTCACCTGCCTCCTGGATCCTTGGCCCCTTGCCGGGCCTCGGTTATGGTGGCAATGACCTTTGCCCCACTGGTCCTGGGCATCTGGTTGCCAGAGGCTGACCAGCTGTGTCTCCTCCCTTCTCCTCTTTCTTCCCCACTTAAAAGGGGTTCTGGTATCCCCAGCCAGCCCCAGAAGGGACCCAGCCAGGAGAAAGAAACGGGCTTCAACACACACAAAATTACACCAACTTCTTCCTGAATTCATCGGCCGGGTTGTCTGGGAACAAAATAAATGAATCCACCACAGAACGTCAAGTGGCTAGGAACTAGAGGAGGCCTGCTGATGTGTGCAGACTTGTCTCTGGGTCCATCCTTCTTCCAGATTTGTGAAAAACCTTCTCATCGTCATTCTTTCACCTGACATCATTGTGGACATTGGAGACTTAAGGATGATTGATTTCTTTTTATTTTGCAAGAAATCATAAGAAAACTTGGAGGAGCCAGAGAGAAAATGTTCTGGGCATCACTCTTGTTTTTGAGAGTCGAAAACCGTCTGGTACAGCAGTGTAGCTGGGAGCACATGGTCTGGTGTGTGTGCTCAGTCACGTCCCGACTCTTTTGCAACCCTTGGACTGTAGCCCACCAGGCTCCTCCGTCCATGGAATTTTCCAGGCAAGAATACAGGAGTGGGCTGCCATTTCCTCCTCCAGGGGCTCTTTCCAACCCAGGAATCAAACTCTCATCTCTTGCATCTCCTGCGTTGGCAGACAGATTCTTTACCACTGCACCATCTGGGAGTTTCCCTGAACTACATTTTCAGGTCTCACTGTGACAGCCTGTCTCCCCTGTAGGCACCTCCTGCTCCGCCTCTTGCTTTCCCTCTAGGTGTGCTGAAGGGCCAACGCTTTATCTTGCTTATCTCGTAGCTGCAGCACTCAGAAGGATGCTCGGGGTGGTTTAGGTGTCAGAAATACCCGTGGCATTGGAGACTGAAAGTCCCTCAGTCATTCTCTTGAGGTCTTACATAGCTGGGGGCAATGACCTTTGAAGCAGGTAGGGCAGAGGGTCTGTGAGAACAGACTGGGCTCACACATCTGACATAGGCCATCCAGCGGCAAACAGGCCTCAGCTGCCAGGAGGAGAGATTCCATTGTTTTCTTCTCAAAGATAGTGCAGCATCTCTGGAATGAATGAAAACTTAACTTCAGACATTGCTTCCAGCCCAGAAAAAATTCTTCCTTCTTAACCTTGCATCTTTGGCAACATCTGTTTGTCTTGGCAAGATCCACTTGGTATGCTGGCCCTTCCAGCCACGCTGTCAGTCCTGGGAACAGCATCTTTATCTCCTCCCAGAGCTGAGCCTGTGTCTTTGCATGCAGAAACCAGACACATGTCAGTCCTGAGTGAGTTGGCCTTGCCATTCAACCCAGACCATTTCTTAGCTTCAAAAACAAATATGCTAAGTATGTAAATTGTGAAATGTAATAATTAACATCTGTAAATCCAAAATTTGATGTTAAAAACTATGCAAGACCAACAACATTGAAACTTGGCCTCCCTCTCACAAACATAAGCACTTTGCTAGGTCTTATATGTGTCATTCACCTGCCTTTCTTTAGATGGTTACCATACATGTATATACTCCTGAACTATATATTACTGTGGTTTATTTTTTGGTTTAAGTCTATAAAAATTCTATCATGCGGTTAAATATTCTTACGCAACTTGCTTTTTCTCTCTTGCCATTAGATTTGTGTACAGATCCTTTGTTAATTTTCACTGTTGTTTTCTAGCCCCTCGAACCATACCACAATTTATTTCTCCATTTTCCTTTTAATGAATGTAGTGTTTCTCATCTTTTCTAGAAAAACAAGTGCTCTAAACAGTCTTGTAACCATATCTGGGTGCACATGCAGTATATACCTAAGAATAAAATTAGCAGGCCATATGTAAAACTCGAACTAAACTGTACTAGCTGTTGCCAAATTGCTTTCTAAAGTGTTTGAGTCAAATCTTATACACTACTAGAGAGAGGATTAAGTCCCATTAATGTATATCTTCTCTGGCACTTTATATTGTCAGATTCTTTAATTGGGTGTGAAAATACTTTCCATCTTGTTTTCAACTTAAATTTTCTTGATTACGTAATGAGGTATCTTTTTGAAAGTTCATTAGCTATTCTAGTTCCCTTTTTTGAGAATACTCATTCAAGTCTTTTCCATAATTTTAAGTTGGATGGTGTGTCTCTTTCTCATTGATTTTTTAGGACTTAAATATATCAGTATATTTTGGATTCTAATTATTTGACCTCATATGTATCTGTCAGATGTCTTTCCCTGTTTGAGCGATTGTCTTACTCTCAAGTGTCTTTTGACACCTTAAGTTTTTAATTTTAGTGTAGTTTAAAGTGATCAGTCTATCCTTTTTTTCTTGAATGGTTTATTTTACATGTGGATAATCAATTCAGCTGTCCCAGTACCAAAGAAATAGTCCTACTGTCTCCTACTTACTTGAAAAATCAGCTTCTTAAAAAAAGTTATGTGTATATATAATGGATCTATTTTTCGACTTTCTATTTTGCTTCCTTAGTCAATTTGTCAACCACTGCACCAATACCACCTTATCCACTTATTAATTCTTAGTGACTGATGGGGCAGTTTCCCCTCCCTTTGGCTTCTGTGGTACCTTGACTATTTTTGTTCCTGTTTGCCTATTTAAGAACTCATTAAAATATGCATAAAATAAGATCTAAAAGTGGATGTCCTCACATACCCTGTTAACAAAGCTGATTTCCCAAACTCTTTCATATTTTTGAAAACTGTTTGTTTGAATCAAGTTCAGGTAAAGTCCATTCCAAGAGTTTATCATGGTCAGGACTTTGTTGTTACTTTACCTTAGTGTCATTTAAGATGTTGCTTCTGTTGCATGTATTTCTTGTAAATAGAAAAGATACTTGTTCAGATTCAAGTTCATTTTGGGGAGGGGGAGAGGCCAGACTACTTGATAGGTTTTAGTAAGTATGCACTTCCAGCAGGGGATGTACAGTATGTAATTGTTTCCCTCTTGCTGATAATGACCATGGATCATCATGGTTTAAACCCATTAGTTCACTAGGGATTACAAAATGGCAGCATTCTAATTCTATCATTCTTTCCTACTTATCAGGCTGGAATTATTTTATAGAGATAATTTCCTCTAACTGTTAATTACTTGGAGGTACACTTTATGAAGGAAAATAGGACAAGTTGGATGAGAATCAGTTATCCATACTGAGCAATGTCAGTTGATTCTTTCTGTACCAGTTTTTGAAATGGCTTCCTTCAAAGGTAACAAATACATTTTAAAAAACTATTGCAAGTTCTTGGGTTAGAAACTGTCACAACATTGTTAATCTACTATACCCAGATACAAAATAAAAAAAAAATTCTTGCATTAAATCTTCATGCTTTAGTCCCTTATAGCTATTATTCTCACTGATGTCCAAATTGCCCCATCTATGGCCATGGGGGCTGCTTCAAGTTGAATCCTGCAATTTGTTTTTTACCTAACCCAGTAGTTTTGTTTGCTTTTCTGAAATCAGAAATTACAAAGTATTCCAGGCTCATCTTGGACATTTTCAACCCCAGACCTAGAATTAGCCATTTGTCCAAAAGTCCTGGTTCATATTAGTGCAAAACGCTATTCAGAAAAACTAGTCTCTGCTTTGGAAGGCTTTATTGCTTGTAACTTAGTCATTGTTTCTGGACTGTTAGAGTGGACAGAGATAGGGAATATGCACTTAGATAACACACAGACAGAAATGTGCATGAACCATACAACATAGGTTCTCAGGTTGGTGATTGCATGGTCTTTATTTAACTTTATCAATCTTACTTCTGTAAGATTTCCCCTCTGTGGCATTAGTACCATTTTGAGTTCTCACCAAGTGTATGGAAATATTTTTTTTTGGAAAAATTTTGAGTGAGAGTTGGTATCTCCATGTAGTTTTAATTTATATTTGTTTTCTTTTGAGCAAGTTGAAAATTATGTGAGTTTTGAGGTAGGTGTATATGTGCTTATTCATTTATTTATAAATCAACTTGTCAAGTTGCATTAAAAACCTTGTTGGGAATCTTTATTAGAATCGCATAGAATCTATAGGCCAATTCTTCTGAACTTGATATTTTTATGATATTGAATTTTTCTGCTCATGAACTCCATCTATTTCTTTATGTGTTTAGGTCTTCTTCAATGTCTTTCAATAAATCTTTTTAATCTCTTCCAAAAAGGTCTTGAGTATCTTTTGTTAGAGGTGCCTAAGTCCTTTATGCATTTTGTTGCTATTATAAGTGGAATCTTATAAAATTTATTTATATGTACTTGATAGTAGAGTAAATATAATTTATTTTTGTCTATTGCTCTTAGGTCCAATGATTTTGCTAGTTTTCTTACTTTTCTATTAATTCTAATAATTATACATTCTTTCAGGTTTTCCATGAAGATCATCATCTAGGGATACTGATGGCTTTGTTTTTCTATTCCAGTTCTTCTGTGTTTGATTTATTTTTCATGTCTTGTCTGCTGCTGAACTCCTTCAGGAAGACACTGGATCACATAAAAATCTTAGGTTATCTGTTTTGAGCACTGTCAGGGGTGGTGCTGGTGGTAAAGAACCTGCCTGCCAGTGCAGGAGACGTAAGAGACGCAGGTTCAATCCCTGAGTTGGGAAAATCCCCTGGAGGAGGCATGGCAACCCACTCCAGTATTCTTGCCTGGAGCATCCTTTGGACAGAGGAGCCCAGCGGGCTGCAGTCTATAGGGTCGCAAAGAGTTGGACATGACTGAAGCGCCTGAGCACGCACCCACTCGCATGCTAAGCTCTGTCGGTTGACCCCCATCTGGCCAGAGAGAAAACTTGACAAGCTTTCCTCTTCCCCCCTTGCCACACCCAGTCTCTGTTAGGATATGACTTCTGCACAGTGAGATGTCAGCCAAAGTTTTGCCAGTTGACTTGCGGCAGTGAAGCCTCCTACAGCTTTGCTTAGTCAGCTTGGCAGAGGGTGATGTGTTTTCTTAGACCTCACATCACTGTGAGCAGGATGGGCTGGACTGAGACCCCAGAGAGTCAGGACTTCCCTGGGATAGGGTCATATGGGTGGGGTGAGCCTGAGAAGCAGAGAGCCTTGTGTCCTGAAGGTCCCAGGGGTCAGATGTGAGAAGCCATTCCATTGGCATCAAGACTCAGGAGGAAGTAGACCATAAGGCAAAGCATAAGTATTGAGAGACCAGTAGGCTCCAGACCATGGTGAGGAGCAGGAACAAGTGCCCTGATCCAGACTCTGTTGCCTGGATGTTATTTCATCAACCTTAGGTCTTGTGTGTATCCGTGGGTCAGTGTGGTTAGACCCAAGTTCAGCGCCGTGAGGACTGAATGTGATTATACATGCAAAGCCTCAGCTCATATCCTGGCATGCAGTAGGGGCTTAATCGACAGCAGTTCTTGGCAGGTGGAGCATCTCTGTAGACATTAAGTGCTGTATCTGCCAAGTGCTGCTGTCGATTGAACCCCTGTTGCACGCCAACACACCAGCTAGGCTTTGCTGTCTGTTAGCTGTGGGCTGTCCTGCCAACTGGGTCTTCCCCCCATGTGCCACGGCCCCAGGGTGCTCACCGCAGGCCCATCATGGCACCCATTCTAGCAAATGGTCTCTGGGGCACACTCGTGTTTCCCTGGCCTGCAGGTTCTCAGCATGGTATCCTGCCTTTGATCCTTGGCTTGTTGACATGTCCCAGAGTCCTTGTCTGGTTTCTGGGCAGGGCTCAGGCTGCAAGCCTGGTCGACAGATTAGTCTCCGGCCCCTGTAGAGTTCGGGGGAATCTGTGTATCCTTGGCACATTGTTTCAGTGTTAGGCTTATTTAATATAGACTGGTTTTTATCTTAATCACTCAGAAAATAAATGAGCAATGCAAATACTTAGGACTCAACTCATCCAGGCCACAAAGAATCATGGTGGCTCTAGATTGGAGTCTGCTGTTTGCCATATGACCGACCTGAAACAAATCTCTTCTGGTCATGGCCCTCAGCTCTCTCAGCTCAACTGTCCAGGTGTCTCTGACCAGACAGTGGATGTTCGCTCCATGGTTTCTCTCCTCAGGCCTTGCTCCTGACTCCAGGCAATATCATTCTGCAGTAAAGCTCAGCTGGGGGAGGGGGTGGAAAATTCACTGCTCTCATATACCTTGCACTATTATCATGACCAATCTCCTTTCACACATTTTATTCTTCACTTTATGATAGCTATTAAAGACTGTTAGGAGCTCTCTCGGTTCCTTGAAGAATATTTATGCATTTTATAGGACTCTCGTGAAGGAGAGGCACCCTTATTAGGAGCAGGCAGGGAGAGTCTGTATTGAGGAGCATTTGGTGACCTCCTTGCCCAGAGGATCATGATACCGAGGCTCCCTGTTCAATTCGCTAGTTTATGCACCTGTCTGAACTGTTTTCTTTGCGGTGGGGGGGGTGTGACTAAAGGATCTCTGAGAATTTCAGACAGCACGGAGAGACTGCATTTTCGCTGAGATCCCGCTACTGTTTGCACTATCATCTGCTCTGGTGGAAAGGGTGGGAAGAAAGGGGCCTGCACGAGCCGTTCTGATTTTGCAGCCTCTCCCCCCATGCCTGACTTTACTTGTCCACTAAGGAGCTGGCACCTGGCCAGCAGCCTGGGTTTACTCCTGCTGTGTCCCCAGTGACTTTAGTCCTTATCCCCTGTTTCACCATTCTGCCTGCCTAGCACATCCCGTGTTTCATGGGACTGGAGGCAATCTCCAGCTTCACCCCCGCCCCGCCTTGAGTGTTTTCAGTTCATAGCACAACCGATTGGAAAGTAGAAAGGTTTCCCATGTACCTCCTGCCTTGACACATGTGCAACATGCCACCTGCCACTATCAGCATCCCCCACAGAGTGGTCCGTGTGTTAACAGTCAATGAACCTGCTTTGACACGCTGTCCCCCAAAGTACAGTTTTGATTACAGTTTGCTCTTGGTGTTGTGTATTCTATGGATTTTGACAACTGTATAATGACATGTATCCACCCTTGCAGTAAGAGACAGAATCATTTCACTGCCCTAAATATCCTCTGTGCTTTGCCTGTTGATCTTTCCCTTCCTACCCAACCCATTACAGCCACTGATCTTTCTAGTGTCTCCATAGTTTTGTCTTTTCCAGAATGTCATGTAGTTGGAATCATACAGTCTCTAGTCTTTTCATATTGACTTCCTTTACTTGGCAGTATGAATTTAAGTTTCCTTGGCAATATGCATTTCCATGGTTTGATCACTCATGTCTCGATTCAGCACTGAATCTATTTCATCATCTGGATGTACCACAGCTTGTTGATCCATTCACCTACCGAAGGATGTTTTGGTTGCATCCACGTTTTGTCAGTTGTGACTCAAACTGCTATAAGTATCCATGTGCAGGTTTTTGTGTAGATATGCTTTTCAACTCCTTGGGTAAATACTGAGGGGCACGATTGCTGGCTTGTATGGTAAGAATATATTTATTTTTGTTAAAAACTGCCAGACTGTCTTTTAAAGTGGTCCAGCCCTGTTTTAAGTCATATCTAGCCCTCCTGGGAAGTGGGTTATCCAAACCTGAGGGATTTTGAGGACCACTCCCTTTCTCTGTCTCCCACCACCCACACTGTCCAAGTTCTGTTAATTCCCTCTCTTCAGCATATCTCCAAAAGGTCTCATCTTTTTCAGAGGGGCTGCTGCAAGGGTCTTCTTTCTGTGTGCGTCCAGGCTTCCTGCAGCCATGTGGAGGAATGAAGGATGCCCATGGCTGTTACCATGGTGACCAGAGGCCGGATAAAGGATAAATAACTACCATGAACTCTGTAATCTAGTCTTCACTTTTCAAAGTGTGATCCCAGACCACCTGCAGCAGAGATTAGGGATGATTTAGACAGGTGGATTCCCAGCTGCTCCACAGAAGGAATGAATCAGACCCTCAGGAAGTGGGCCCAGGACTTTATGTGCATCACTCCTTACTTCATTCCCTCAAAGCTGATTCTGAGCCTCACTGTGTTTTGAGAACTGCTGACCCATGTGCTGGGTCTGCCTCTCACCAGTCCCTGAACCTAGTAAAGGACATATCTCAGGGCCCCAGAATTCCCCTCTGGCCTGAGGGGGTCTCCTTGGACTGGGGTTCTTCTGCCCTGCTCCCCAGCAAGCTTCCCTCCTCCCGCCCTCCTTTTCCCCACTTGGGCCTGCTGTCTTCCTGCAATTCTGTGCCTTTTCCTCCATCTCATTTTAATTGATTCCGAAGTGTTAAGGCACTTAGTATGAATTTGTGTTTCACTGAAATCAATCTCTTTCTGCAAGCTTGCTTCCCCCTTCTTTCAAGTCAGCTAAATCTTGCCTCCCCAAAATTAAGTGGCTCCGGGCGGAACCAGCCTTGAGTTGATTACCTAATGCCATAGCAGCTCCGGTGCCGCTGATCTGGCCTGACCTAATTTGACCCAGCAGTGCCACCCGGTCACAAGCAGAGTCCACGTTGTGCTGTGCCCTATGTGTTACCCAGGGGATGGCAGGGAGGAGAGAGATGCTTGGCAGGGAGGCGGAACCTGCCTACATGGTAGTGGGGATGTGTTGGGGAGGGGATGGTACTGGCCTCTGAAATTTGGGGTGACCCCAAAGAAGATAAGCAAATGCTTTCCTTCCTCGATGACTATTAAAGCTCCTTGTCCTCACTGTGAGCCTGGAAACCTGGGGTCCCTGCATTGTGAGAAGCCAGGAGGTGTCCTGGAAAGAGATTGGGTGTCTTTGGGTGACTGTGTGACTGTGAACCTATTTCCTCATCCCAGAGCAGTGACCATCCTGTTAGGCCCCCACCAGAGGATGGATTTGCTGTTATTATCAAGGCTCCAGTGGACAGGTGTTAGCCTGCTCACTGTCCAGGTGGTGAAGCTGACCCTCGGTGTCCCCCAATGGCTCCTCTGAAGTCACTCTGTTCTGCATAGTAGGTGGCAGAGCAGGACTCGAGCCCAGCGCTGCCCGCTGAGGTCCTTGGCCGTCCCCTCACAACAGGCCTTCCTGAAGTGCCCTGCTTGGAGCCCAGAAGGCAGGGGTCCTGGTGGGCTGGGGTCTTCACTCCCCGACTTCCCCCTTTCCATGAAGGATGGGTGTGGCTTCCTCTGGAGCTCCTGCTCACTCATCATGGTTTAAGCCCTTCCTGCCTTGGGTCTGAGAAAGTTCAGACTGGCGAAGGGGGCCCCTGCCACACCTCTGTGGGTGCCCGCAGGCTGCTGGGCTGAGCGTAGAGGCCTCTCTGTGAACGTTAGTCATCACGAGAGGCAGATCAAAGGGGGAGATTTGCGTGTGCTTAGTAACAATGTCTTGAGTGGTCTCGACCCCAAGGGACTGGGTTTCAGTCCAGAATCTCACTCCCATGCCATCTTTTACCTTGGTTCCCTCAACTGTCAAATGGGAGAGAATTATCACGTGTCCGCCCCCACTCTGGTCCGATGGGGTTGTCATAAAGAATGGACAAGTTGATGGATGTAAGTGTCCTTAGCACATTCCTTGGCACACAGTAAGTGCTCAGAAATGTTTTTTCTATTTGTACCTATGAAAGTGTGAAAGTGTTAGTTGCTCAGTCGTGTCTGACTCTTTGTGACCCTATGGACTGTAGCCTGCCACACTCCTCTGTCCATGGGATTCTCCAGGCAAGCATACTGGAGTGGGTTGCCATTTCCTTCTCCAGGGGATCTTCCTGACCCAGGGATCGAACCCAAGGTCTCCCACATTGCAGGCAGATTCTTTACTGTTTGAGCTACCCATGGAGATACAATAAGAATAATACAATAAAAATATGTTAAGAAAAGAAAACCTTAAAATATCTGAGGGCAATGCATTGGTTGGTGATCATAGACAGGACAGATTTCATTGAGTCTGCCTGCCAAGGGCATGCCTTTGGCCCTGCAGCCCAAGGGACAGGACATGATTCCACATCATAAAGATACCTGTCTTAGTTAAAAAAAATATACAGAGGGTGATTAGGGGCTGCGCTGATTACATGCACATGAGAAAGTGCAGACTCTGTTGATGAGGTCAGCAGTTCTTCTTCCTGGTTGCACATCACCCCAGGGTGTCTCCCATTATCTCCAGAAGGGTCAGGAACTACTCAAGATGTTATTAATTTTAATCCGTTCTAATTAAATATATAAATGGGCCATGTACCACTTTGTGGAAGGAGAAAAGGGGGGAGACAATATCTTGAAATCGAATCTGTAATTCTTCGGCGCTGGTGGCCGATGTCTCGGGGGTTGAGAATGATTTTTTTTTCCCCTGCTTTCCTTTCTTGCTCCTCCTCTCTTCTCTCATTATGTGCCCTGCTGGGTGCTCTGACTGATACGGGCAAAGAATGGTGCTGTATGGGGAGCCGGCTGGGCCATAGGATAAGCGAGGCTGGTGGGGTGGGGGGCGGGTCCTGAGCTCTGGGTTCTTGTCTTGTTTGCCTCTCAGTGCTGAATCCGCTCTGGCTGAGTCTCTTATGGGGCTCATCATCCCATTCTTTCAGTCTCACAGGGTCAAGGTGAGCTTCAAGGCAGCGGTGAACGGGCCAGTGCACAGGAGGTCTGCCTGCATTCCTCAACCACCTGGGCCACACGTGGGAGAACAGCCATGAGCGAAGGAGGGCGGCTCGGCGCTCTGGGGCGGCTCGTAGCAGAAAGCGGGCAGCTGAGCTCTGGGTGCATGAAGATGTGGCCCACAAGGCGGAACTGCTGCTGTTGCCTTGGCGCCGGGACACTCCTGGCCCCTCAGAGATGGTTTCCGGGGTCAGTGAGGACATGGCCCCTGCCCACTGTGAGGACCGAAGGGGAGGGACTATCCCCAGACGCCAGCCTTCCCCGCAGCAGGGCCAGAGGAGGCGTTGTGCTCTGCCTGTCGCTCTGCCTCAGTGCCGTGGGATGGGTTAGGGACGGAGGAAGGCTCCCAGCTCAGCACGGAGCGGGTGGGGGTGGACGGAGCCTGCGCAGTGGCCCGCCTCTGAGTGCGGAGAAAGGTGTGCGGGGACGGGGAGGTGCTCAGTCACACGGACAGGGCCAGGCGGCTGGGGAGAGGACGTGCCCTGGGTGCTGAGCGCTTTCCACATGACCCTGAGCATCACATCTTTCCAGGGCTCCCTGCAAGCTGTCTTCCCCACAGTGAGGCCTGGGGTGGACCAGTGGCATTCTGGGGGCAAGGGAAGTAAGTAAGCAGTAGTGTTAGGCGCTCAGTCGTGTCCGACTCCTTGCGCCCCCATGGACTGTAGCCCGCCAGGCTCCTCTGTCCATGGAATTTTCCAGGCAAGAATACTGGAGTGGGTTGCCATGCCCTCCTCTGGGGGATCTTCCTGACCGAGGGATCAAAGCTGGGTCTCCTGCATTGCAGGTGGATTCATTACCGTCTAAGCCACCAGGGAAGCCATTTATGGAGCCTCTTACTCAGGAACTCAAGAGACCCTGGAGGCACTGGGTGAGCAGAGCCAGGGGCTGTAGGAAGTGGAGTCCGGCGGCTGCCAACTGATGAACAGGTGGCCCACGGGGAGACCTGAAAGCAGCTCTGAGGCACCCTGTCCTTGTGGTCCCTCGAACGTGCCGCTCAGCCACCACCTTTGTGAATTTCTTTCTTCCCCTGTGTCTTCTGCATCTGGTGAATGCTGGCTCACCCTTCATGTCTCAGATCGCCTTTCCTCCAGGAAGCACCGCCGACCTCGCTGGGCTGTGCGCTGTGCTGTCCCCATAGGGATTCACAGTACACACCACCCACCCCCTCAACTTGATTCCTTTGTGTGAAGAGTCTCAACCACTTGAATCAAAATGGCTTGTTTTTACATCTTTGGATGCGTTAGACCATGTGCTGCAGCTCCGGGCACCCAGTAGGTGTTCAGCAAATGCTCCTGGAATGAATGACGTTGGGGTTACTGGCACAGAGCCAACACCGGGATGTGGGTGGTCCCGGACCACCTCAGCAGGAAGTAGATGTCACCGCCGCTGTCAGGGCGGTAGGATTGGGCGTCCCTGGCCTGCATCACAGATGGTCTGGAGGGTTCTGGGTTTCCCGCTTTCTCCTCCCTCTTGCCCAGGTTGTTCACTCCTGGGGCTGAAGCTGCAGCTACATCCCTGATTCTTTAAACATCTTGGGTGCTTTCTCAAACATTTTACCTCTAACATGCTTTGCATACTGCTTCACATTTGAAAACCCACATATAATTTAAGGAACATCTAATCAATAGAGTCTTGATTCATTTTCCCCTTAAATCATCAGTATTATTGTTTTGAAGAGCCTATTTGAAGTTCAGGAAGGTCCTTAAGCATTTTTAATAACCATTTTCTTCCCTTGCATCCCAGTTTTTGTAAAACTATCTTTTTAAAAGATACTTTTCCCAATGGTTGAACAAACTCAAAATGCCAGATTCCCAATTGCTTGAATTGTGTATGATATGCAGTTCTGTCAGTAAATGGACTTCTCCCGAATACTTTCATATAGATATATAGATACACATTTTTAACCAGAGCGGGTTTTGCCGGTGGTTATCTGAGGGTTATTGGGTAAGGGTTCTCAGCTCCCAGCTGTGACTTGAGACTGGAGCTAGAGTAAGGGGGTATGGCCTTCTCCAGTAAGGGCTCACATTTCACACTTGGAGGTGTCACACAGTTTTTAAAAATTTTGTGGCCATGCCCCAGGGCATGTGGGATCTTAGTTCTCTGACCAGGGATTGAACTCACACCCCTTACTTTGGAACTGCAGCGTCTTAACCACTGGACCACCAGGAAAGTCCTGGTGTCACATCTTTTAAGCACTAGATACACACATGGGTAGGCAGTTATCTTCATTTCACTGGATCTGATGTGATACTCTGTCCCCGCTGTGTTTTGCCAGTTACATCATACTTTTACAGAGTGTTTAGTGCATGCCAGATGTCATGCTAAACTCTTCACCTGCATCTTCTCATGAAGCTGCTATCCCATTCTACAGACAAGAGCATGGAGGCAGAGGGCTTGTGTATGAGTTTCCTGTGGCCACTCTGACAAATGACCTCAAGCTCGGTGGGTTAAAACAACAGAAATCTAAGCTCTCACAGTTCTGGAGGCCTGAAGTCTGAAATCAGTGTTCATAGGGCTGGACTTTTGAGAGAATTCCTTCCTGACCTCTTCAAGCTTCTAGTGGCTCCAGCATTCCTTGACTTGTGGCCGTTTCACTCTAATCTCTGTCTCTGTGGTCACATTGCCTCCTCCTCTTCATGGGTGGCATCTCCTCCTCTCTGTGTCTGTCTCCTATAAGGACACTTGCCATTGGATTTAGGATGCTTTGGGTAATCCCGGATAAGTTCCTCTGAGGATCCAACTTTTTTCCTGCAAGGTGTAGTAGTTATAGCTTCTGGGAGTTAAGACATGGCCATATCTTTTGGAAGCCACCATTCAACCCACTATGGCTGGTAAGGAGCACAACCAGGACCCAAACCCAGGTGGTGTGACTGTAGAGATGGGGCTTCTTAATACTGCTGTGGGTCCCCTTCAGTTCAGTTCAGTTCAGTTCAGTTGCTCAGTTGTGTCCAACTTTTGTGACCCCATGAACTGCAGCATGCCAGGCCTCCCTGTCCATCACCATGGGTTTGGGAGTCCACCCAAACCCATGTCCATTGAGTCGGTGATGCCATCCGACCATCTCATCCTCTGTTGTCTCCTCCTCCTGTCCTCAATCTTTCTCAGCATCAGGGTCTTTTCAACTGAGTCAGCTCTTTGCATCAGGTGGCCAAAGTATTCAAGTTTCAGCTTCAGCATCAGTCCTTCCAATGAACACCCAGGACTGATTTCCTTTAGGATGGACTGGTTGGATCTCCTTGCAGTCCAAGGGACTCTCAAGAGTCTTCTCCAACACCACAGTTCAAAAGCATCAATTCTTCAGCACTCAGCTTTCTTTATAGTCCAACTCTCACATCCATACATGACCACTGGAAAAACCATAGCCTTGACTAGATGGACCTTTGTTGGCAAAATAATGTCTCTGCTTTTTAATACGCTGTCTAGGTTGGTCATAACTTTCCTTCCAAGGAGTAAGCGTCTTTTACTTTCATGGCTGCAATCACCATCTGCAGTGATTTTGGAGCCCAGAAAAATAAAGTCAGCCACTGTTTCCTATGTTCCCCCATCTATTTGCTATGAAGTGATGGGTCTGGATACCATGATCTTAGTTTTCTGAATGTTGAGCTTTAAGTCAACTTTTTCACTCTCCTCTTTCACTTTAATCAAGAGGCTCTTTAGTTCTTCTTCACTTTCTGCCATAAGGGTGGTTTCATCTGCATATCTGAATTTATTGATATTTCTCCCTGCCGTCTTGATTCCAGCTTGTGCTTCTTCCAGCCCAGCATTTCTCATGATGTACTCTGCCCCCTGCTCTATGGCTAATGTGCCAGGACATTAGTGATAGAAACTGTGTAAGTTGTCAGGCTCTGTCAGGTTTTTTGGAGTTTTACTTGGTCTTTCCCCGTAAGAGTATGCCTATCCTGTCTTAGTCTGTGTGGGATGCTGTAGCAAAATACACTGACTGGGTGATTTTAAACAGCAGAAATTTCTTGCTCATAGTTCTGAAGGCTGGGAAGTCCGAGATCAAGGTACCAAGGTTGTCACTTTCTGGTGAGGGTCATCTTTTGCTTCAAAGCCAACACCACTGTGCTGTGTCCCCGGGGGTTGGAAGGGACTAAGGATCTCTCTAAAACCTCTTTGATAAGGGCACTAATCCTATTCAGGGCCCCCCAGGTGGTGCTAGTGGTAAGGAACCCAACTGCCAATGCAGGAGACTTGAAACACGGGTTCAGTCCCTGGGTTGGGAAGATCCCGTGGAGGAAGGCATGTCAACCCACTCAAGTATTCTTGCCTGGAGAATCCCATGGACAGAGGAGCCTGGTAAGCTACTGTCCATGGGGTTGCAAAGAGTTGGATATGACTGAGCAACTTAGAAGAACCCTATTCATGAGGGCTCCACCTTCATGACCTACAAACCTCTCAAAGGCCCCACCTCCTAATACTGTTATCTATGGGGGTTAGGATTTTAGCATACGAATTTGGAGGGGATATAAGGATTCATATTTGGAGAAGGAAATGACAGGCCACTCTGGTATTCTTGCCTGGGAAATCCCATGGACTGGGAAGCCTGGTGGGCTGCACTCCATGGGGTCGCAAGAGTCAAACATGACTTAGTGACTAAAACAGTAACAACAAGAAGGATTCATGTTACAGCATATCCTTTCTGTTTTCTTGTCTTTGTGGGTTTTTTTCTGTCTTGACAAAATAATTGGGTCCTTTCACTTTAGCAAATGAACTCTAAAGTTTATGTGGCTAGTGTTCTGTACTGCAGACCATGACCTCACATTGTGGACAGTTACGGGTCTGCCACTCCACCCTGACACAGTGGTGAATACTGACTTGGATGTGTGGTTGTTATATTAATAGATATCAATACATGTTCATATACTTCTGTTATCAGATTGGGCTTCCCTGGTGGCTCAGATGGTAAAGAATCTGCCTGCAACGCAGGAGACCTGGGTTCCCTTCCTGGGTTGGGAAGATCCTCTGGAGGAGGGCATGGCAACCCACTCCAGTATTCTTGCCCAGAAATCCCATGGACAGAGGAGCCTGGCGGGCTACAGACCATGGGGTAGAAAGTGTCATATTTTTTGGCCAGAAAACATCAAATATGAGCGATTTTATCTGGCTCAGCCTCATGTTTATTTAAAATCCATCACCATCAGCATTCTCGTCTCTTCCCACAGCTTGTCTTCCCCTTTTCTGCGTCTTCCCAAGGCCAGCTGAACATGCCGGTCTCCTGCATGTGCCTTGGGTTTCAGCTCGTGACTGGTCTGACCCATCTCCATTCTTTAGTTATTTAGGCACATGTCAGGCAGGTTTGGTGCTTTGTCATGCCCCAAATCCCATCCTAATTTTGACTGTCTCCAAAGAAGCCACAAAGCAGCCAGCCCATCTTGAAGTCATCAGCTTGCCTTAAGGGTTTGGGAGCGTCTGTTTGAAACCAGCCTGTTATTTTCCTGCTTCGTGCACTGTGGCTGCTAGCATGAAGTACTTACGGGTAGTGTCGGGTTGGGTCCAAGTCTAAAAATACCCGCTTCCCTTCAGCATCTGGTCTTTTCTGGAGAGTGCCCTGACTCACAACCGGAACTTCACCACACTCTAAACATTTACACATTTAATGCATCCTGAAATATTAACCTATATTATGCACAAGCAGCAGTGTAAATGTTTCCTTTCCTGGCAAGGACTGTGTTATATTGGAAATCATTTATTGAGATTTATTTCTTAACAGGGCGAACGGGCTGTTTGCATTGTTAAGGTTCCCAAAAGCCAAGGTGGAAATTCTAGGGTGGTGTTTACATGGAGATTTGGAGTCCCTAGGAATGGCCCTCCCAGGACTGAGCTGTCAATCAATCTGTGTACATTTCTCAAGCATGCATGATCTGTGTGCCTACAAGATAAAAAACAGTGTGTGACCTTGGGAAAATTATTCCACCTCTCTGAACCCTCATTCCTATATTCCCATCTGAAGATGGGGGTGATAATAATGGAACATGCTTTGTAGGGTAGCCAGAAGAGTCTGGCCAGAAGGGTGGCCCAGAGTCCAACCTACTTCCTTCTAATTCCAAATAAAGAAGAGCATTTTGTAGAAAATGAGTTCTCTGTTGCTGAAACTGTCTTGGCAGAGATGGAGAGGTTGATTAGCAAGGCTCTTGCTAAGGGGATCCCACTGCTGCATGAAAGAAGGGGACTTACTAGACCCTAGACTCTCTAGCCCTGAGAGTCTAGGATTATGTGCCATCTGGATCTGGAAAGAAAGATGTGTATCCTGGAAGGTGAGAAGCAGGAGAGATTATCAGAGACCTGGGAATCTTGTTCCCAGCACAGAGGTAACAGTTTGGTCAGTTTAGTTGCTGAATAGGCGCTCAATAGTACATATCTACTGAGTACTAGCTGTGATGCCAACACAGTACAAGGTCCTAAGGAGGTGCCACAGCATCTGTCCTAAAGGAGCTTTGCCTGAGAACGTCTAATCCCATCTTAAAGGATCTGGGGGGAAACAGAACAGAGAAGAGAAAGAGAGAGAGCTAATATTTGTCAGAGACCTGCTGTGTGGAAAACATGGTGTATATTATCTAAAACTTTGTGAGTGATATACTATTATCTCCACTTTACAGGTGCAGAAATGAAGTCTCAAGGAGACTGATTTAATCAGTGCTTCTGTATCAGTCAGGATGAGCTAGGTTATGCTGTAACAACAAACAGCCCCTGAATCTTTGTGACTGAAAACAGAGATTTATTTCTTGCCCACTCTACATATCCATCATGGGACAGCTATGGGTCTGCCCCTTGCTGTTTTTCTCATTTAGAAACCCAGCCTGATGAAGCAACCACCATCTAGAACCTTGTCAGAGGGTGGGGGTAAATATTGTGAAGCAGGCATTGGCCTTTAAAGTTCTGTTTTCATTGGCCACAGCAAGTTGTATGGCGACTCCTGACTTCCAGGAGGTGGGAAGATCAATCTTACCACCCGTCTGAAACGAGGTTGCCAGGAGGCTGGTGCGTAGCCCCATCGATGACCAATCTCCCAGCAAGTGGCAGGGCCCGAAGTCAAGTCCATGTCATATCTGCTTTGTCCTGTCATTCTAGGGTCTGGTGACTCTCTGACCTCTGCAATGAGAAATGGCCCCACCTTGGGACAGTGACACTCTGCTGTGACCAGCCTCTCCTGACCCCCTCTAGCCCCAAGCACGCTTGGTCCCACTTATCATCCAGGCTCTTCATGAGGGATTTGCCCACTGATGCCATAAGCAGCGTGAGAGGCTTGAGGAAGGCTGCAGAGCGCCTCCTCCCCTTGGCTCCAGGAACAGGGAAGGCCCTCGTGGCAGGCACAGACCAGGTACCAGTGAGAGCCTCATCAGCAGGATGGAGCCAGAGAAGCTGGTGGTGATAGGAAGAGAACAAGAAGATGTGAGGGGTGTTAAAAAACCCAGCAGGCCAAAGGAGAGCCATCCTTGAAAGTAGCTTAGGGTCTGCTCACACTGCCATCACAGGATCCACCACCTAGGTGGCTAAATCCAGAGAAGCTTATTTTCTGACAGTTCTAGAGGCTGGATGTTCAGCATCAAGGTGCCGGCAGGGCTGATGCCTGATGTGGCTTGCAGATGGTCCCCTTCTCGTTGTGTACTCACATGTTCTTTCCTCAGTATGCAAACGTGGAGGGAGAGGTAGACACAGAGATGGCCGGCTCTGGTGTCCTACAAGAGTAGGGTGTTGGCCCCCACCAAAAAAAAATTCCACACTAGAGTGATGGAGGAGGCGGGGAAAGTGGGACTAAGGCCCCAGTTAGAGCAGTTCACTCTCTCTGTCATCCACGTCACCTTGAGGGCTCGGCCGTTCTGTCCACAGAGTCAGGGTGTGCCAAGTTCCTGGCATGGGGCAGGGAGAAAGCATACAGCCCTTCCTGTCGCCCCTCTGACCCAGTGTTTCTTGGTTGGCACAGTGGAGACGGCCGCTCTCGCCTCACACAGTTGCCCTGACAATCAGTGGAGTGAGGGTTCGTGACCATCTTAAGGAGCTGGAGTTGCTTCAGGGTGCCCGTCCCCTCGGAGTGCTCTTCCCCCTACCTTGTGTCCGCACAGCAGTCAGGACATAGTCGGGCAGTAAATATGGGTGGGCTGAACGTGCGGCTAGGAAGTCACAGGAGGATGAGCCACGTGTGTGGGGAGCTGCAGGCCCTCCGCCCATCCTGAGCCAGAGCACGTTGGCTTCTGCCTCGGGGGGCATGCGTGATGAGAGCAGCCAGGCAGCGTGGAGCCGAGGAAAGACCGACCATGAGCTTTGGGGTGGATCCATGGGTTCAAATCCTAGCCTCCCCCCTCCCCAACATTTCCTGGATGTATGATGTAGGGCCAGTTATTAGGGCCAACCTGTGACCCAGTGACTTGGTCTCTCTAAGATGGGAGTACCAGCCCCTTCCTTGGTGGAGATGAGGACCAAAGTCCAGCATGTCTAACAGGTGGGAGGGACTCAGTTCGCAGTAGCTAGTGCTGTTGAGATATGGATCAGCTGCTGGGGCCAGTGGACATTTAGACCATTGGAGAATTAATAACTCCATCCCCTTTCACTGCCTTTATCTGGGGTGGGGTTGTAACGTGGTGGCCCCCTGATGATGGCTCCGTGGCCGTCCCTGTCACAGTGCCTCCCTAAATCACACACCTCAACTGAGCCTCTCCGTCAAAGAGCTCCCCTTGTCGTTTCCTCCTGGGCTGGTGCTTAAGCTGCGGATGATGGAGAATCACAGTCCTTCATCCCCAACCGGTCTCCTGATGGGAGGGTGTTTAACTTTGACCAATGGCTTAATATTTCGTCCTCAAGAGGAGGCAGCCTCTCTGAGTGCCCCGCCCCCCCAGCTGTGCATCATCGTAATGGTCCCTCTTGGAAGCACCTGGATGTCATCTGGAGAAAAATAGCCCCTTCTTCCAACCTTGGTCTTTTCTGCCAGTGTCATCGGTTTCTGACAAGCCCTCCTGATTTCTGCTTTCCTCCCAGCCCTGCCGGAGGTGCCCGGGGCTCCCCACGGCCCTTGGAAAGCTCTGATGGTTTCTTTGTTATTCCATTGTCCTCCCTTGATGACTCCTCCTCCCTTCTCATTATTCTTGCAGGACCACGGCTGTGGGTGCATGAACTCCTCTGGGCTGAGGCCCAGAAATGCGGCTGGATTTATGGATGTGCTTAACAGCACTCACAATCAGATTCCCCTGGGCACTGTGAGGATGCCCGGGGCCACCTGGGGTTCCAGACTGGGCCTTTTAGTTGTATTCAAACTGAGTTTTTTTGAGCACCCAGTGCTGGCTGTAGCTGTTCTGGGCAGGGGGTCTGCATTTCACAACTTACCAAGTCTACCCTTCGTCATCTGCATAGTAAGCATCCCCCATTCATTCACTCGTGCATCCTCCAGGCATCTGTTCCATGCAGTGATGGAGCATCTACTCCACAGCCTGGACTGCACAAGGGCTCTGTGCTTCTGGTGTTAGTACAGTATAAACCGTCCCTGACTTCTACAGGCTTATGGGGAAAAGGAGACAGACACATTGCCTCATTCTTTGAATGAGAAAGGAAGGCATTCTGGGAGCTCAGGAGGAGAGTCCAGCAGGGCAGGGGTTGGGAGGGTGAGGAGGGGAGATCAGATAGGCTTCCTGGAGGAGGTACTTCCTAGCCTGAGTCTTGGAGGATCCATAGGACCAGGACCAGCAAAGGATGGCAGAGGGAGGAAGCATGAGAAGGCAGAGGTGATGGCATGGACCCTGCCCTTACAAAGGTAAGAGCAGGGACTGGCGGCTGCCGTGGTCCTTAACATGGGATCTGGCCCAAAGTCCTCATTTTATTTATCCCAGTTGTTAGGAGGAAAGCTAATGTTTAAGGAACTGCTTGAATCCATAAGCCTCAGTTTCCGCATCTGTAAAGTTACAAAAGTGGGCTTGTTCGTTTCTGCTCTGCTCATGAGTTTGGACCAATTTGGTGACTTTGCATTCCAGGAGCTGAGCTCAGCTTTGACATTTATTATGTATTTTCTTCCCAAGCACGTGCTTGAGCTGGTTTGGCTGCTGGAGTTAGTGGGATTCCTTGGCTTCAGGGGCCAATGTTTGGTGGAGAGAAGCATCTTTCTCTATCCCAGGCCACCACAGCCCCATGTGAGGCATATAAATGCTGATGGAGATGGAGTTCACTTCTTGTTAGTGTTGTCAAGGAAGGCAGGGTGTTGCTATGAAAGCCTCTGGCAGGCTGCTCTGAAGACAGAGGGCTGGGGTGGCCTTTCTTTCTAGCCCAGGAGAATCACGCCCACCAAGGAATTCCCTGCTGTTAAAGGACCCAGTCTGTGTATTTGTAAAAACCTTTCCAATCACTGCCTTTTCTTTCCTCTTCTTTCTTGTTGTAGAACTTCTCTCAAGGAAAGCCTGAGGACTGAAGTGGGTTAAAGCCGAGGTTGGAAAGCCTCAGTGACTCAGGCTGGAGGAGGTTTTCAGAGAGATCCCGGCAGAGTCTGGTCAGGTGGCTGCCCAGCGCCTGGCCTTCCTCTGAGCCCTGACCTGAGGTTTGCAGGACCTTCCCTGGCCTCGGGCTCTATCCCCGCATTTGGTGAGTCACTGGCCAAAGCAAGCCAATTAGCGCGAAGTGCTTCTGGTGCTGTGGCCCCGGCTGCCCAGCGGGGCCCACTCCTCAGTCCTCCTCCTCGTTAGCCTCGTTGACTCTCCAGTGAAGGGCTTTGTGCTGTGACACTTCCCTCCAGCCGCAGGTCCCAGGATCACTGAACCTGACCACTTTCCTTCTTTTCCAGAGGCCAAGGCGTGGGCTGCTCCCTTCTCTCCAGTGCATTTTCCACTGTGGCCTCTTGTTCTCTATCTAGCCCTGAGCACACTGTTCTGGCATAGTGCAGACAGGCTCCAACCCACCCCATCGTGTCTGTCCTCCTTTCCTGCAGGGCCCAACAGAGTGGCAAGCAGTGACCAAAAGGGCTGATTCCTTATGAGCATTGTTGTTAAGTTGCTAAGTCTGTCCTACTCTTTATGACCCCATGGGCTGCAGCACTTCAGGCTTCCCTATCCTTCACTATCTCCCAGAGTTGGCTCAAATTCATGTCCATTGAGTCAGTGATGCCATCCAGCTCTCTCATCCCTTGTCGTCCGCTTCTCCTCCTGCCCCCACATCAGGGTCTTTTCCAATGAGTCGGCTCTTGACATCAGGTAGCCCAAGTATTGGAGCTTCAGCATCAGTCCTTCCAATGATATTCAGGTTTGATTTCATTTAGGGTTGACTGGTTTGATCTCCTTATTGTCTTATGAGTGTAGTAGTACTTATAAATGTAGTAGATTGACTAGTCCTGAGTCTTCACTTCCTCCCTGTGATAGGATTATACACCCACTCCCCTTGCCCTGGGAGTGTCTTTCTGTAGAGAAGGTGGTATGTTTATCTCTGCTTCATTGACTCTGGGTGTGGTCATGGGGTGTTAGCCAGTAAAATGCATGTGGGTGCACAAAAGCAGGGCCTCACATCATACTTGTATGATTTCCCTCAGACTTGCACTTCTGCCATTTGTTAGGAGAAGGGGATGCCCACATGAACTGCTGGTCCTAGAGACATATATGGAAGCTGGAACTCCCCTCTCACCCCACAAAGCCAGGTGTAGAGCTTCCCCTGAAGTCTACAGACATGAGAGCAACTAACATTGCTGTACCGCTGGGAGCTGGGAGCCGTCTGTTACACAGAGAAGTTCCGCAGAAACCATCTGATGTCGTAGGATCAACTTGATGCGGGGGCTGCGTCATGCCCTGGCTCCATCAGATCCTACGTAAGAACACAGTAGGAAAGCCTCAAAGAGTTTTCTGAATGGAGACAGAGCGTGGGAAGTGGAACTCTGGTTCTTCACTCACTGTGTTTGGTTGATCCTCTGCTCCCAAGTCTGGGTCTGGTGGAATCTACCACTGTGTTGTAGCCCAGATTTGTATGTGGGATCTCTCAATTTTAAAGTATTGAATCAAGTTCATATACCACTCTGCAGGCAAGACAGAAACGCTTCTGACCAGCACACAGATTGGCAGTTTACAGCCTCTGTTTCATCCACCCTGAAGGTACCCCTCCTTGGCATTAGCTTTCATTCTCATGGAAGGACCTGGGAATGCAGAACAGCCTAGGCGTCCAGCCTGTTCCCTGGATGGTGTGCCTTTGGTGCTGCTGAGGTAGTCCAGGTATGCAGGGGGAAGAGCACAGGGCTGGGTACCCAGAGATTTGAGTTTGAGTTGAAATCCCCCTGCTAGTTCGACTTGCTATGTGACGTTGAGTGAGTCACTTTCCCTCTCTGGGCCTCAGTTGTCTGATCTGTGTAATGACTTTACTACTTACAAGCTGAGAAGCTGGGGACGAATTACTTAACCTCTCTATATGTTAGCACCCTCATCTGTGAAATGGGTTTACTGCTGCTCACCTGACCAAGTTAAACAGGAACTGAATCAGACCTTAGCAGAGGCTGTGAGCACACTGCCTGGCACCCACAGTCCACTGGAAATTTCACTGTGGCTCCTGCTGCTGCTGCTAGTTATTAACAACAACAATAATAAATGAAAACCATGGCCTGGAATTCTCTGCCAGGAGCTGGGGACAAAAGTTGGCACATATAATTCTGGGGCAGCTGTCCTCATTCTAGCAGAATGGTACTATTCCTGTTTTCTCTCTGTCTAGTCCAGGGTCCTGCAACATCATCTCATTCCCTGCCCGAACCCCTTACTGCCCTGTTAGACGTTCCCCTTACTCTCAGTTTCTTTGCTCACAGCCACTTTGCAGCCCCATCCCCCACACTCAGGCCAGAGCACCCACTTTCCACAGACTGGCTCTCCTGGGCGTCCTCCCTGAAAGAGGCTCAGCAAGGGGTTTCATGCTGAGATGTGGGACCCTTCCCGACTGCCAACCTGCTGCTCACTGAAGTTTCTAAACCCTGTAGCACCCAGGTCTCTTTCCCCAGGCCTGGACCAATAGTAAACAAATGGGTCAGAACCCTGCCCCAGCTACCAGAAAGCTGGGGGGACAAGGTGAAGGTGGTGTAACATTTGATTCAAAGCAGTGTCACAAATTAGCAGAGCCTCTCTGGAATCAGGGGACAGAAACTTGCTTCAAACTATCTTGAAAGAAAAAATAATTGATTGCTATAACTTGGAAAGTCAGGGGTTGAGCCAGGGCCTCTCAGACATTGTCACCTGTCTCTCCCATCTCCCCCTCAGGCCCCCCCCCCCCCCCCCCCCTTGCCCTCATGCTTCTTGGTGCTGCTGGATAAGTGTTCTCCACCTCTTTAGAGAATGTGACTGGTGGAAACCCAAATAGAAACAGGACTGCCCTTCACTTCCAAGGAAGGATTCTGATTGGCTTGCCTTAGACCAATCACTGTCCCTGGGGGATACAGAAGCAAGTTTGTCTGAGTCTGGCTATAAACCTGTTCACTGCAGCAAGTGTGTGTGAGGTGCACTGTCTCCAACATTGCCTCTAGAACCCCAAGCAGGGTGGGGTGTGGCTCTCCACAGATGTGCTGGGCTGCCCATGAATACTCTGCCTGTCCTGTCCAGGGTGTTGTGCAGAAGCCTCAAGTCTCTTTTCTAGGTTCTTTATAGATGTCATATAACAACTCTGGGTAGGGGAAAGTGCCAGCTGACTCTTGACTGTAGGAAGGTGTCCTGCTCACTGTAAAGGGGAGAGGGGAACTGGTTAGATGCACTGTTCCAGAGACGTCAGGGATGATGAAAGAAGTACAGGTGGGTTTGCATAAAAGCAGGATTGTCTACAGGCACGTATGGAAAGCAGAGGCTGGGTGTTGAATGATGTAGTGGGCCCACCTGCGTCTAGGTGGCAGGAAAAGTGTTCCTGCCCCCACATGGGAGGTGGTCAGCCTGCAGCTCATTGCTTATGTCTGGTCCGGCTCCCCACCCCAACCCTCCCTGACTCCTCCAGTTTAGGCCCCCTCTTCACTCATCTGGTCTCATCCCTTTTTACTCTCCCACTTCCCTTTGTCCTCCTGTCCACATCCCATGGAGCTGTGGGTGCAGGTCTTAACTGTCCTCCCGGGCTGCAAACCTTCAATAGAATGAGACTTCATTCTTTAGAAGTCTCAGCACCTTTGTTACACAGGGCTCTTCTGAAGCTCATGTTTGCTACAGACTGAAAAAGCACAGGTCGGAGTCCAGTTGGCCTAGATTTGAATCTTGTTGCTGCCCTCTAATACCCATGTGACTGTGGGCTTGGTAGTTATCTTCTCTGGGACTCAGCCCCCTGTAAAATGGAGTTGAAATCCTTCTGTGCTTCTCCATCCCTCCTGCCTCTGTCTCTCCCTCCTTCCTGCTTTTTCTCTTTCTCCTCCTCTCTTTCCCTCCATCTATGTCCCTTCTTCCCACTCCTGCTTTCTGTCACTTTTCCATCCCTTGCACATACACCTCGCAGAGCACGTAGAGCACCCAGCACACACAGGTACGGAGTGTGTCCTCAGTGTCTGCCTGTTGCTTTGTGTTCTCCACCTGCATGTACCTTTGCTGTATAATGGACAGTTGGTTCAAATTTTACCCTGGGTTGCTGGCTCAGAGCTTCTGAAACCCTTGGGATTTCCCAAGTGATGGGAGTACGTTTGTAATTCATGAGCTCCTTGAACTAAACCTAAGTTATGGTAATGCAGTGAGATGACTCAAGATGCAGACAGGTCCCCAGAAAGACCAGCTGCTTGATTAGAGAGTTGGAGCTTTGAATGAGCCTTACCTCTGGGCTGTGGGGAGGGGCTGGGGATTGAGTTATTAATCATCCCTCTGTAACGAAACCCCAATAAAAACGCTGGACACTGAAGCTCAGTGGAGCTTCCTGGTTGGGGAGCTTGTCAATGTGCCCGGAGAGTGATGCATTCTGATTCTACCGGGAGAGATCCACATAGGAGCTCGGCATTCGGGTCCCTCCCATCCCAGACTGGCCTGGTGTGTCCCTTCTTTCGGCTGGTCATGATCTGTATTTTTAATAATAAAACTGTAATAATGAGTCAAGCACTTTCCCTGAGTGCTGTGAGCCATTCTAGTGCATCATCAATCCTGAGGGGGACATGGGAACACTCCCCTCCCCCAATTTGAAACCAGCTGGGCAGAAACATGGATGGCCTGGGGACCCCACTTGCAGTTGGGGGTCTAAAGTGAGAGCATCTCTTGTCAGGAGGACTGCTTATCTTGTGGGCTTGGCACTCACTGGGTGGGTGGCACCAGCATTGAATCAGAAACTCCTATTCATCCTGTAAAACTCAGGAGATGCTCAATTCTCAGAGGCTTTCTCCTCAACTTCGGGAAAATTCCAAATACAGGCAATTAGAGAAAATATTACAAGCAATTCACATACTTATCACCTGCTTCATCAGGCACCCACTTGCTGCTCTTCTTGCTCCCTCTCTTACCACCTCTTCCCCTCAACTTTCAGAGGCTCTTCACGGTCTCTGCAGAGAGGACCAAGGGGCCTGTTGAGGTCAAGGAACCGAATACTTGTATGAGGACATCCTCTGGGGAGTGCAGCCAACCTGGGGTGTAGCAGCCTCGCATCAGTGACTTGTGTGCAGAGGAAAATGAAACGAGATACACACTTACATAAAAGCTGAATTGGCACGACAAGCAAATTTACAGAGAGAACTGCCTGTCATTTGAAATAATAAGACTAGCATTGTTTGCAAGGCAGCAGATGGGAAAGAGCACGTGTCTCCTCAACTAGCATTCAGCTTTATCTACCAGCCCCATGTTAGTTCACTTAACCAAATATTTTTCCAGGAGCAGTGGGGTGGCCTGGATGGTATCTAGGACATGGTCATGTGTCGGAGATGGAGGGAACGTGGGTGGGGAGGAGGGTGTTCTGGGACTTTCCGACATTCTCTCTTCTCTTAAAGACTTTTACTCCATCCTTTCCTCCCTCCCCCATTCTTTCCTTTCTGGGGCTCTAGAATTGTACCAAAGGCTGGGCTTGTGGTGGTGATGCTGATGATAAAGATAACATGAATATTTAGTAACAAGCACTTACACAGGACTTATCACATGGCAGGTACAGTTGCCAGAGTTTTACATGCATTCATTCAGTGAATTACACCAACCTATGGAGGTCAATTACTATCTGTTTAACTGATGGTGCAACTGAAAAACAGAGAAGTTAAGTCACTTGTCCAAAGTCACAAAGTGGCTAGATGTGCAGAAATGTGGTTGCCAGTTTTCATGGACTCCCTTGTGTATAATTTTTGATCATCACACAGAATGATACAGTATTCATGAATTCATGGTTGATAGTAGTCCAGGAGAGATGGGAGCCCCGGGAGGAGAGGAGAGAGGAGAAGAGAGAAACACTTTACAGAAGAATGCCAACAGTCAGGGTAGAAGGAATGAGAAAATTAACAATTTGCAATCTTCAGTGCAAGAAACCACAAGAGATGCTGAGATTATTGGGTGAAAGGCTTTGGGGCACAGGATATTAATATGATTCCAAAGAATCACCCCACAGATTAACTACAGATGACAGTGGGGGAATGGGCCTTTCCATGGAGATACCTGGTAGTCACCACATTAACTGATGATCAAGCCTAGGGTCGCCAAGAAGGGGGAATCCTTTTGGTATAGACTTCCTGATGTGATACAGTGAGAAGCTGATGGCATCCTCTACATAATATTCTTGCCAGGAAGGTTTACTCTGAATGGAATCATGAGGGGACAAGTAGACAAGTGCACAATGTATAGTCTTTCCACAAGACCACTGGCCTGGACCTTTCAAACAAAAAAGAAAGCCATTGCCCAAGAGAAACAAAAAAGCTTTAGGTGCATGTGTATATTTGTGTGTATGTGTATGTTAGTGTGTGGTTGCACGTGTGTGGTATGTACACATGTATGCTTGAGGGTATATATGTGTGACTGTGTATATGAATGTGTGTATGCATGTATTTACATGCGCATGCATACATATGTGTGTGTGTGTGTGTGTGTGTGTGTGTATGTATGTATGTGTTGTCATATGTCTCTCTGGGCTGTGCTTTCCAAACTTTAGCATGTACAAACCTTGTAAACTACCTGGCAATCTTATTAAAAGGCAAATTTTGAATCAGAAGGTGGGGGGTTGGGCCTGAGCCTCTGCATTTCTAACAATACCTGAGGTGTTGGTTTGATAATTGCAGTTTGAGTAACAGAAATCTAGATTAAATAAGGCCAAGGAGCAGGACCTCTTGACACAATGTGTGAAACTTCATTGGTTTTAGATTCAAAGAAAGAAACACAACTACAAAGGACAATCCATCTTCCCCAGGAGCAACTAGGGAGATTTAGCATGGGTTATGCATTAGATATAAATCTTCCCTGGTGGCTCAGAGGGTAAAGCATCTGCCCGCAATGCGGGAGACCTGGGTTTGATCCCTGGGTCGGGAAGATCCCCTGGAGAAGGAAATGGCAACCCACTCCAGTATTCTTGCCTGGAGAACCCCATGAACAGAGGAGCCTGGTAAGCTACAATCCACAGGGTTACAAAGAGTCGGACACGACTGAGCAACTTCACATTCATTCACTCATGCATTAGATAGAATTATAAGCTTATTGTTAATTTTATTACATGATTTTATAGGAGAATGTCCTTATTTTTAGGAGTTACTTTCAAATGGTTTATACTCTATACACTGAGTCTACACACACACACATACACACACACAGAGAAAATGTGTAAAATAATAATTAGTCATCAGATGAAGGGGTATGGGAGTTCATAGTACTTTCCTTTAATTTTCCTGTAGGATTGAACATTTTTAAAGAAAAAAACTCGGAGAAAATAAGATTGGAGGTAAGAAATGACCTTGTAGGGCTCTGGATGGGGAGAGAAATGGGAGGGAGGTTCAAGAGGGAAGAGACATATGTAGACCTATGGTTGACTCATGTTGATGTATGGCAGAAGCCAACTAAATTCTGTAAAGCAATTATCCTTCAATTAAAAAATAAATAATAAAAAAATGACCCTGTGGGCTGCTGTGAGGTCAGAGCAGGTGTGTCTTGAGCTCAGATGGTGAACCTGGGGCTGGGGCCTGCTCAGAATGCAGCTCTTCCCCTTCCCTACTTGATCCCACAAGCCAAGGGGGGACCCGTGAAGGGCTCCACAGCTTCTGGGTGCCAGGCCTTTCAGGGACTCCCATTATGTAAATGGGTTTGGCTCTCAGTCCCCCGCAGGCCTAGGCATCCATCTCCTGGGGTTTCAGTCTGGTACTTCTCATCTACTTGTTTTCTTGACTCTCGTAACTTTTGTTTTTATCTCCTTGCTCATGCTCTTCTTGTCTGATGGTTTATTTTGTTTAATTAAAAACTTTATTTTTAGAGCAACTTTAGAGTCATAGCAAAATAAGGAGAAAGGTACAGAGCTTTCCTGTATACCCTCCCCGCCACACACATGATCTCCCCCATCATCTTCACCCCTCACCAGAGCGGTTGGCACCTTATGACTGATGCCCCTCCCATAACACATCACCACCCTCGGTTCATAGTTTATATCAGGGTTCATTCTTGGCGTTGTGCTCTTATTTTCAAAATCCATTTGCTGTTCTTTCCATGGGATTTTGGAAGGGAGAAAAAGTAAATCTGGATGTAAAACTCATCTTCATTCCTAGAAGTCACTGCCTTTTTCAATGAAAAAAATTCTGTCTGGCTCACTTGTCATAGCCTCACTTGTGCAGGAGAGTCTTGCTTTTGCGGGGCATTTGGAGGCTCAGGGAAGTTGCCGGCAGCACCTGGACTCCCTCTGGATCCTAGGAACAGGGCGGCATTGATGGTTTCCCCAGGTGCGGAGTGAGGTCAGCCCCTATCCCACTTCTAGGCTCACAAGGTCGCTTCTTTTCTCCCGGCTGGAGCCCGCATCCTGGTTTCCTTGTCCCACTGGAATGGGTTGCACATTTGTGAGTTACATTTCTGTGTTGAAATTAACTGGCAGGAGCCGAGGGGAGAAAACAGAACACAAGTGAGAAGTGCATGCTCTGGGGCGGGCTCCCACTTTGGTGAGGAAACACCAGTTTCTCTGTGGGCACTGCAAAGGCTTTCCTCCTTTGAAGTGAGCTCTCTGCTTCCCCAGTGGCTCAGCAGGTTGAGAATCTGCCTGCGGTGCAGGAGACACAGGAGGCACGGGTTCAATCCCTGGGTCAGGCAGATCCCCTGGAGGAGGGCAGGGCAACCCACTCCAGTATTCTTGCCTGGAGAATTCCATGGACAGAGGAGCCTGGTGGGCTACAGTCCTTGGGGTCTCAAAGAGTCAGACACGACTGAGCAACTAATACTTTCTTTCACTTTCTGCTCTGTGAAACATTTTGCAGGCATGTTGCAGATGAGGCTGGCGATGCCTCTGAACCTACTGGCCTCCCTTCTGAAGTGCACTGCCCCCTCTTCTATAATAAGGTGCTTTGGAGGCCCTGGTGAAGTGGGTTCTCTCCTCTTGGTCAGACCAGCGCTGACCTTTCCAGAACCCACTGCCCAGCGCGGTGCTGCCCCTGCTTGCGAGCATCCACGTCATCTTTGTAGAAGCTGCCTCTGGGTTCGTGGTCTCTAGGATGAAACGTTCCTTCCTGCTGTCTGCCCTCGGTCTGCCTGACTTTGGACTCGAGTGCCTTTGATCCTTCACCCTCACAGGGCAGAACAGAGAGGGTCCCTGTGATGTGATCTTTCCATTTACCGCTTTACCCACTCCCTTGTAACTGTTTTTTACCCAGCTGATTCTGAAATACATATAGCCATCCCTTCCCATTTGTCCTGTAAGTTACTTCACGTTGTTTCTTAACTACTTCCTCTTCAAAGGGGTGTGATTCCCTGTCTTCCCTGCCCTTCCCCATCCAGGCTTCATAGCTCAGAACCCTCTTTCTCAAACGAATTCAGCTGCCTCATTTCCTAGCTTACAATCAATCCTTCACTGATTCTACCATGACTATGAGACTGAAGCTCACCTTCACCCTCACTAGGTGTTCAGGAAACCTTGGTTCACTCTGCACATCCATGTCATGTCCACTGCCTGCCTCTTGGGGTTCGTGGCCTGTGACTCCCTGACCCAGACTGTACATTGAAAGTGCCGGTTTCATTCCCCACTTTCTCCAGCTATTTCACCCCTATGTTCAGGCAGCTGGTATGTTTTGGGTATCTGTTGTGCGCCAAGTATTTTTCTAGATCAGTGCTATCCAGTGGAAAGATAAGGCGAGCCACATAGGTAATTTTATTTTAATTTTATTATTACTTTTGAAATATTTATTTATTTGGCTACACTCGGTCTTAGTTGAGTCATGTGGGATCTTCAGTCTTCACAGTGGCATGTGGGATCTAGTTTCACTGAACCACCAGGGAAGTCTCCACATGTGTAATTTTAGATGTTGTGGTAGGTACATTACAAAAGGTAAAAAGGAAAAGATGAAATCAATTTTGATAATATATTTAACCTCATGAAAGTGTAGTCGCTCGGTCATGTTCGACTCTTTGCAACCCCATGGACTGCAGCCTGCCAGGCCCCTCTGTCTGTGGAATTCTCTAATTTAACCTCATAGGTCTAAAATATTATCAACTTCAACATGTAATCAATACAAAGATATTAGTATGATGTTTTCCATTCTTTTTATGGTACTGTTTGAAATTTGGTGTGTGTGTTAACACCTGCAGCGCATCTCACTTGGGGCTGATCACATCTCCAGTGCTCAGGGTGGCTTGTGGCTACCATGTTAGTGAGGCTTGTATGAGATCCATCTGTGCACAGAGCATTGGAACCCCTGCCTTCGTGGAGTTTACATTCCTCGTTAGAGAAAGAATCAGTAAGCAAGAAAACAAGATGGACTCTAATCTTAGGCGGGCATGCTTTCTGTGTCACTCGTCCGTCTCTCACTAAGTTAGAAGCCCCTTGAGTGCTGCCTGTGTTTAAGGTAGTGGTTAAGACTATGGGATAAAGGATTGAATCTTGTCTGTCCTTTGCTGTCTGTGATAGGCAGAATCAGAGCCCCAGTGATGTTCATGCCCTAATCTCTGGGACCTGTGGGTATGTCGCCTTCGGTGGCAAAAGAAATGTTGCGGAGGTAATTAAAGTTAGGGGTCTTGGGATGGGGAAGATGCTTCTGAATTATCTCGGAGTGTGGGGGAGGATGACAGATGATCTCATCACATGTGTACTTAAAACACTTGTCTGGCTGCAGAGAACTAGAGAAATGACAAACTAGAGAGAAGGACACAGTCTGTGTTGCTAGCTTTTGTGATGGAGGAAGGTAGTTTTAAGCTAAGAAATGCGGTGGCCTCTAGAAGCTGGAAAAGGTAAGGAAACAGATTTTCTTGTAAAGCTGCCAGAAAAGAATGCAGCTGGCTGGCACCTCCATCTCAGCCTGTTGAGACCCATGTTGGACTTCTGACCTAGAGGATTATGAAATTATAAATGTGTGGTGTTTGAAGCCACTAAATTTGTGATAATTTGTTACGGCAGCAATAGAAAATGAATACGATTGCTTTGGGATTAAATGATGAATAATTCACCTTTCTGAGATTCAGAAATTAGTTATATATACCTCGTGGGAGTTTTCAGTGGGTAAAGATGAGCTAACAGCTATAAAGCACTCAGTACAGTGTCTAGCCCATCGTAAACGCGCACTTACTGTCAGCTCATGCTACGTGGATCACTGCGGCTTCTCAGTGGGTCTGGCCCAGAGCAGGGACTGCGTCATTGCTGGTTGAATGAACACTGAGTGACTGGCCTTCTATCACCGTCTTCCAAGACACGGTCGTCGGCTTCTTAGAGATCGTCAGCTCCGTGATTTTCCAGAGTGTGGAACCCAAGGGGATTCTCATGATACACAGTCAAACATGTTTCATTTGAGTCGTTATGCATTTTAATGTGTGTTGGGGAAAAAATATGGCTGGCATATCAAATCTATTATTCACAGATAAAGGACAACAAAGTGAACCCATTTTTAAATAAGCATTGTGTAAACACTGGCTCCCATGGTGAGGGTCATAGGTGACTGGCTGAAAGCCTGATCTGGCCAGCTCTCTCATTCTAGAGATGGGGGTTGGAGGCTGAGGGATTGAGGGTGACATGTGGGCTGCATGTGGCTGTGAAGCCGCCTCATCTCTCAACTCCCTACTCCTGCTCGTATACTGAGCTGGTTTGAGTTGGGACCAGCCCTTTAGATTCCTTACAAACCAAGTCAGTCTTCTGGAATGGAAAACTTTTCAAGTGACTCTCCCTCATGTTGTGGACTTAAGAGACATCCTTGGCTCAGTATGATCCCCGTGTTACTTATTAACGTCTCCAACCAATGACTGGGAAATGTACACACAGGACCTTTATTTTAGTCCCAACCCTGTTTGGTTGTTCAAGACTAAAGTATGACTAGAGCCAGCTTGGGCAGAGAGATATTTTATTGACTCATGAACAAGTAGGGTTGAACAACCAAAAATCATAGGGAAGATGAAGGCACAGCTGGGCTTTGGGCACTTCCCACATCAGGGACTCGGCCATCACTCAGGTCCCCTCTTGTCTCCACTTTCCCAGTGAATGTCTGCCTGCTGCTCCTGGCCTTCATGTCTCAGCCTTGCATCTGCTGCTGCTATGTATCAGTGAGGATCTGGGTTTGATTTCTGGTGCCAGTGTGAAGAATCCCAGAGATGAAATCTCTGATTGGCTGAATTTGGACTGACTGTCCATCCCTTGACCAATCAGATTGATTGGACTCTGGACCAATCAGATTGGTCCAGCTTCAGTTGACTGTCAAACCCAGGAGCAATCAGCTGTGTCCAGTGAAGAAGTGGAGAGGGCAAGGCCAAAGAACACAACTGTTTCTCTCAAGCTGCAGGATGCTGTTTTGTAAACAGTTGGTGGTGGAACAGTGGTGGTCTGACCTAGCCAAGAGGTAACCGGCAGACCAGCTTGTGGACCAACAGAGGTTACTTACATGGCTCAGACCTCTGCTTCTGCACTTACTAAGTCTTTTTACCTTGGAAACATTTCCAATTTCTTTAAGCCTCAGCTCCCACATCTATAAAAGTGGAAATTTGATACTTATTTTGTAAGATGTTATGAGGATTGTAGGAAATAACAAGTGAAAATATCTAGTGCACAGTAGGGGATCAAGAAACTTTTGCTTCCTTCTTTCCCAAGTGACCAATTTTTCTTCTGGATTTTTGCTTAGGAAGCAGATTTCTCAGCTCATGATTGAAACTCTTCTCTTATTATTTCCTCCTGTTGATTGGAAAAAAGCAAAACTAGTTCCCTGCTATAATTACTTCTTCTAAAACTGGTATTTAAAACATATTGAGTTAATGATAATTGGAGAACATACCTAGGACATCAAAAAAATATGTAGGTCACACTAATAGTGACTGCTGGAGTTCCTGAAATAAACATGACGGTAACTGTCTAGGGAAATGAACATTATGTAAAATGCTAAAAGGATTGGGGTGGAGAGGGGTGAGGGAGGAATCTGCTTCTGCTGGGAAAGGTGCCTCAGGAGGTTGGCATCAGACTATGGGTCACATGCTCAGACATGGTCCAGAGTGGACCTCTGTCTTCAGACGGGTCTCAGGTCTGTTCTCTTGCAAGATGTCTGGGTGATGGCCTCAGATGTGTAACAAATTCCTGAGGACTGGCTCAGCTGTGTGATAAGGAGATGAAGAAAGCCCTTTCAATAGTGGAAGAAACTCATCTCTTCAGGAGATGAGAAGAGCCTGGGAAATCTCTGGATCATGTAGGCACTCTGCCTGCTGGCGCAACCAATCCGATCCTGTCTTTAGAGTAGGAGAGGAGAAAAGTAAAGGATGATGGCTTTGGGGCGGTAAGGCAGAGGTCATGAAGGAGGAGGGCAGGAAGGGAAGCACTAAAGGGAGACCCCACACCTTCACCCAGCCACCTTATTCCTTTGTCACTCCATCTGTCAGCCATCATTCCTTCGTCCTCTTGTCCATCTACCTTACTGCATACATAATTTACTGCTTTTTGTGGTCTAAGGTGGGGACAATGAGTGAATCAGTGCTGGAGAAATGGAAATGAATTGGACAAGTCCTTTCCTTCCTCACTGAGTTCACGATTGTGTATTTTGCACAATGCATAGTAGAAGAAAGGACTGTACATGTAAAAATAAGAAAACAAGAAAGAATCCTTAGAATACAGAGCACATCCTACAAAGTCTGATCCATCAACTCAATTATTCCATCAACTCAATTAATCCATCAACACAATTACTCAATTACTTTTTTTCCCCCCTGAGCTTTGTTCTGTGAACAGTGTTCTCATTCCTCTGGGGAAATTTGTCAGATCTACTTGAATTGGGGTGCTCAGAACAATTATTCTCTCTGAAGTACTGCTTCCCTACTTCCTTCCCCTTCAAAAAATATTGCGTCCTGACCTGCTGGAAAAGGCCAAGGCCCAGTCAGCTTAGTTCTGACTCAGCGTTTGTGAGAGGTGATGTGGGTGTGTGGAAAAAACACCTGCCTGGGAGTTTGGAGTTTAAGTGTCTAGTCTCTTTGAGCAAGTCTCTTCCCCTCTCTTGAAAGTGAAAGTGTTAGTCATTCAGTTGTGTCCAACTCTTTACAGTCCCATGGACTGGAGTGCGCCAGGCTCCTCTGTCCATGAAATTCTCCAGGCAAGAATACTGGAGTGGGTAGCACCTCACTTCTCCAGGAGATCTTCTCAACCTAGGAGTCGAACCCAAGTCTCCTGCATTGCAAGCAGATTCTTTACCTTCTGAGCTACCACAGGAGCCCCCCCCCCCCCCCTTTCTTGGTAGGGCTCTATACCTCTCGGTTTGCCCAGCTGACATTCCAAGGCCCTCAGGTTCTTCCACTTCCATCTCTGTGTGCCTTGGCCTCAGTGTTGATACTGATGGGACATCAGTATCCTCCCGCCTCCCTCCAGGAGAGGAAATTTTGCACCGCAGACCAGTCAGCAAAATGTTTGAATGAGTTGCTTTATGCCATCTCCTTAAAAAAAAAAAGAAGTCCCTTTGTTGCCCGCATAAAAGACCAACAATGCCCAGGATACTTAGAGGACACCAAAGCTAACTGGGAATAGAAGGCAAAGCTCTCTCGCCCTTTGGAAGCGTCTTGGTGCCTCTGGAGTATGCTGAGCTCTGCATGAAGCCCTGGACCCCACTCACTAGCTGAGACCCGGTCCTGCCCTTGAGGAACACACACTCTCTTGGGGAGCTGGGCAGGGCACAAATACTGATGCCATGAAAAAGGCGCCATGCACATGCATCTGGGTGCAGAGGATGGAGTAGGGAAGGGTGCCCAGCTGAGAGGGTATTAAGCCAGAGTCTTGAGGCTTGAGTAGTAGCAAGATGGGGACAAGGAAATCAGGATGAGAGAGATCTCTGTGAGGGAATATGTGAAGCTGTGTAACTGAGTGATTTTTTTAAATTTGAACTTTTCATTTTGTATTGGGACATAGCTGATTAACAGTGTTGTGATAGTTTAGGTGAACAACAAAAGGACTCAGCCATACACATATTACATGTATCCATTCTCCTTGAAACTCCTCTCCCATCCAGGCTGCCCCATAACATTGAGCAGAGTTCCCTGTGCTGTACAGTAAGACTTTGTCAGTTATCCATTTTACATATAGCAGTGTGTATGTGTCCATCCCAAACCCCCTATTCCTTTCCCCAGTCCTTCCCCTGGCAACCATAAGTTCATTCTCTAAGTCTGTGAGTCTGAGTGATGGTTTTATTTTATTTTTTAAAATATCTGTCTATCTTTCTGTGTAGGGTCTTAGTTGCAGCACGTTGGATCTTTGATCTTTGTTGGAGCATGCAACGTCTTTGTGTGGCATGTAGGGTTTAGTTCCCTGATCAGGGCTTGAACCCAGGACCCCTGCCTTGAGAGTGAGGAGTCTTAGACACTGGACCACCAGGGAAGTCCCTGAGTGATGGTTTTAATTGTAGGTACATAGGTGCTGCTGGCATTTGAGATTCAAATGAGGAGTAATGTCCTTAAAGGCCTTAAACATGAAGCTAAGGAACTTTACATTTATCCTAAACAGGAAGAGATTTTAAGGGGTTTAAAACCTAGAATGAGATGCTGTCTTAGTTTGGGTTCCCCTGAAACCAGAGCCTAAGATGAGAGCCTGGGTACATGTGGCTTATAACAGAGGATGATTCCAGGAGACGGAAGAGGAATGGAAAAATGATCCAGGGAAGGAAGAACAGTGGAGACTGTGTGTGTTGTTGAGCTGGTACCAGGCATGACCAGGAAAATCTCAGTCGTGTTGGGGACCTTTAACCAAGTGTGTAGAACATGCCGTGGAGTTGTCTCACTGAAGAATGGGTGGTGGAGACATTTATCCCCTGACCTTCATCAATTGAAGGTTGCTCTCAGAGACCATAATTCCTTGCATGTATGGGCTGTTTGCATGTAACTAATGCCCAAATGCACTGCAAGCCCTGCCCTCCCTGCCTCTCTCAGACCACTGCCCACATGTGGACATGGAGAGTAAATTACCATAGATGCCAAAGGGCCCTGCCTCACCTTCTTCCCTCTGCCTGACCTCTCCCTTGTGTGATGGTCATTTTTACAACCAAAGGAGTTTTAATCAATCATGGGTTTCAGCTGGGCTGTGTGACTCTAGAGAAAGCCCAGAGGTAGAAAAAACAAAGCAAAATTACAGTGTACACTTGAGAAGGGATTACTGGGTGTGTGCAGTGGACTGTCCTTTACTCCAATGGGCTTCAGGGATGTGGAGCATCATCCACACACACAGTTAGATTTGCCTTTTAGAACTTCACCTGGATCTTAGTAAGGAGGACGGGCTGGAGGGGGCAAGGCTGGCAGCGGCAGACGTATCTTATGGGAGAAATTCTCCAGTCATTATCTCAAGCCCAGTCAAAACCAAGTGGTTCGAATGTTCTCAGTGGCAAGTTTGGTGCTTCTCTAAGAAAAATCCAGAGCAATAGCGGAAGTGGCTCTCTGTAAGAAGGACACTGAAGGTGAAAAGCACATGTTATCCTGGTCTATATTAAAGGATATTTTTCTCCCAACTCATTGGGTCTTGAGACTTACTCTTGGAAGGTGTTCAGCAGCAAGATAAGTGGGGTCAGCTACCAAGGAGGCAATTGAAGTTTTGACCATTCCCCTTTCCCAGAACCTCTAGAAGGTAAGTAAATATTTATAAACACAGAGCAACAGCTAGTTATAGAATTGGAGCTTCTGTCTTATTGCAGTGGTTCAGTTTGGGCATTCACCTTGTTGGGGAGAAATTAAAGATTAAATCAGAGCTTTCAAATATCCTGTGGGGTGTATTGCTATAAACGTGGAGCATCCATATCAGATGACTTTGGTCCAGAGAAAGAATGGTTGCATTAATTTTTTTTTTCTTATGGAGAAATAACATTTAGACCCAGAGCTTGTCCTGTGCATTTTCAGTGTCTACCATGTAATTGGAGTAATTCCTCTCTTTCTTTTACATCTGCTACCTGTGGTTGAGAGGAAATAGCTCTTCAGTGCTTTGAAAAACATCTTTCTGTAGACTCTAGGGCAAAGAAATCCCTTGCCACTCCCTGGGAAACTCAGGACAGAGCAGGGTCTGCAGAGCAATGACTAAATGTTAACACTTTTCACTGGAAATGTTGGACCATGGTTGTGGAGTTGGCCTTGGTAGGAACTGGATGGAGTCTTGTCTTATTTCCTGCAGTTAGGTTATAAAGGTGTCTGTGATTACAGGTCTGTTCTCTGAGCTGTTGTTTCCATGTAAATGATGCCTGTCTGCCCTTCAAACTCTGCCCTCACTCCCTCTGTCAGAGCATTGCACACAGGTGGACATGCAGCGTAGGTGACCCCTGATACCAAAGGGCTCTGCCTCACCTCTTCTGTCTGCTGGACCTCTCCCTTAGGTGGCAGTCAGTTTTAGGGTCAGATGAGTTTTAGTCAATCTTTTCTCCATGGACAGCCAGTTTAATCTTTCTAGAGCAATAATTCTAGCAAATTTGTCTGTGTTCCTGGAATAAAGGAGGCAAGGAAGGCCAATGATATTTTCATGGGATCTTGTGATTTGCATATAATGTGTGGGTGTGTGCTAAGTCACTTCAGTCATGTCCGACTCTGTGTGACCCCATGGACTACAGCCCACCAGGCTCTTCTGTCCATGGGATTCTCCAGGCAAGAATAACGGAGTGGGTTGCCATGCCCTCCTCCAGGAGATCTTCCTGACCCGGCATTGAACTGAGGTCTCTTAAGTCTAACCTGCATTGGCAAGTGGGTTCTTATACCACGGGCCCCAGGTATTCAATAAACAGTTGTTGGATGAACAAAGGAATGAATGGATGGGATAAAGCAAGATGCTAGGCACGAAAAAGATGGTACTGAAATACGAGTGGTGATTAAGACCAGCGACATAATTTGTGGGGCCCAGTGCAAAATGAAAATGCATGGTCCCTTGTTCAAATGACGAAATTCAAGATAGCACACATGAGAGCGTGCAACCAAGCCCAGGGTCCTTCTCCACGCGCAGCCCTTTGAGACTGCACAGGCGGGACGTCTGGGTACCAGGCCTTGAGGGCGACTGTCTTTGGGGATTGGAATCATGCAGTGAGCACTTTCCTTATTTTGAGCATTCTCTATAGTAAACACGAATACTTTTAATAATCAGGAAAAAGTGATTCTAAAACAAAACCTATAGAATAAGAGCAGCTGTATGTAGTTTGGACCACGAGTCAGAAGATCTGGCTTCTAACCTTGCTTTTCTTGTGACCTGACCTTCGATGAGCCTTGCCCACTCTATTTTTGATTTCCTCCCTGGGATGGCAAGAAGAGGTCCCAGGCCTCCTCCTGTCTTGGCGATTCTTGGATGCTAAGATTATCACCAAGATACCCCGAGAGTATCTTGGACACAGAGGTTAGAAAACCATGGAAGGGCAGGTTTGCCAGCATCTTCTCTGAATAGCCCTTGGAAATGTTCCTGGTCAGGCTGTCAGGAACATTATCCTCTCCATGAAAATATCCTCCCATGAGAAGCTGCTGGTCCTGGGGGAATGGATGCTTTGTGTGGTACTAAGTCAGCAAGTGGATGAGGACAGGGGGGCCAGGCAGCCACCTGTCATTCTCACTCAACACTGTGGCCCAGGCGGGGGCAGGCAGGGAGGGGATGATCTGTGGCACGCAGCCCCCTGTTTTCTTACAGCGATTGCATGAAAACTACAAATATTTGAGCTGATTGTACTCGCTTACATGCAGCAATGAATCATCTCGTGATGAGAGGCCTGAAATATGCCAGGATGAAATTAACATCAATTGAAACAGAAAATGGATTCTAGCTCCCACCACAATGAGCTTTAGAAGAGGGGCCCGGGGAGCCTGGAGCTGACGGCTGCTATTCTTAGTGGCAAAAATGCCTATGCCACCGGTATTGCTTTTTCTATTTTTATTTTCTCAGAAAGCTTCTTTTCTGTCCCTTCTGTGGGGGCACTTTATAATCAGACTTTGTCTAACTGAGGTTTCTTCTTGACTTTTCTGATCTCTGGGGGAAAAATATAAGAAAAAAGAAACTGGCACAAATATTTAGAGTTGTGTGTGCTCAATTGCTTCAGTCATGTCTGACTCTTTGCAACTCTATGGACTGTAGCCCGCCAGGCTCCTCTGTCCGTGGGATTCTCCAGGCAAGAATACTGGAGTGAGTTGCTGTTCCTTCCTCCAAGGCATCAGCCCAACCCAGGGATTGAACCCATGTCTCTTATGTCTCCTGCATTGGCGGGTTAGTTCTTCGCCACTAGCGCCACCTGGGAAGCCCATTTAGAGTCTAAGGAAGAGGAAAAATGAGGAATTGTATCCCCTCCCACCAAATCCTCAAAACACAACAGTGTTTGAGGTTCAGTTCAGTTCAGTTCAGTCTCTCAGTCGTGTCTGACTCTTGGCGACCCCGTGAACCGCAGCACGCCAGGCCTCCCTGTCCATCACAAACTCCTGGAGTACACCCAAACCCATGTCCATTGAGTCGGTGATGCCATCCAGTCATCTCATCCTCTGTCGGCCCCTTCTCCTGCCCTCAATCTTTCCAAGCATCAGGGTCTTTTCAAATGAGTCAGCTCTTCGCATCAGGTGGCCAAAGTATTAAAGTTTCAGCTTTAACATCAGTCCTTCCAATGAACACCCAGGACTGATTTCCTTTAGGATGGACTGGTTGGATCTCCTTGCAGTCCAAGGAACTCTCAAGAGTCTTCTCCAACACCACAATTCAAAAGCATCAATTCTTCAGCACTCAGCTTTCTTTATAGTCCAACTCTCACATCCATACATGACCACTGGAAAAACCATAGCCTTGACTAGACGGACCTTTGTTGGCAAAGTAATGTCTCTGCTTTTAAATATGCTGTCCAGGTTGGTCATAACTTTCCTTCCAAGGAGTAAGTGTCTTTTAATTTCATGACTGTAGTCACCATCTGCAGTGATTTTGGAGCCCAGAAAAATAAAGTCTCTCACTGTTTCCTCTGTTCCCCCATCTATTTGCCATGAAGTGATGGGACCAGATGCCATGATCTTAGTTTTCTGAATGTTAAGCTTTAAGCCAACTTTCACTCTCCTCTTTCACTTTCATCAAGAGGCTCTTTAGTTCTTCACTTTCTGCCATAAGGGTGCTGTCGTCTGCATATCTGAGGTTATTGATATTTCTCCTGGCGATCTTGATTCCAGCTTGTGCTTCCTCCAGCCCAGCATTTCTCATGATGTACTCTGCCCCCTGCTCTATGGCTAATGTGCCAGGATATGCAGGCCCTCAGGAAGTACCCAGGAAGTGTTGGCTGCTACTGTCGATCCACACGTTCCATACCTGGCTGCCCCTCCATTTGTCCTGGTTTGACTTGTCATCTAATTGGGCTCTCCAGCGGGCAAAGATAGAGTCCTCTCTCTGGCTTTTCTAAGAATGAGAGCTTTCCATGAGGACTTCTGGTCCTGGAGGGCCATTTGGAGCTGAGCCTGCTCTGGGGACCAGAGACCATGGTAGACACCCGGGCTTCTCCTCCCCCTTGTGCCTTTGGCTTTTCATTCTTTCCTCTGCCTTCCCTGCTTCCTCGGACCTTGCCTTGGCTTCCCCATGTCTGTCCATGACCTGTTCATCTTTGAGAGCTCCTTGAGATGGACTTCAGAAGCAGAACCTGAAATGAAAACAGGAGTACCAGTGGTTATTTGGAAGATGATTCCAGGTAATATCAGGAAGGGGTAAGGCTGTGAGGAAGAGATGAGCAAGGAAACCAGTGAATGGTGTATTATCAAGGTTATTACTTTGAGTGACTGGAGCCTAATCCCTTTGAGGAACCTGGGTCATCACTGTGGAGTGTCTGCCTCTAAGGCAGTCTACACAAGGAGCCAAAGAGCTGGGGTGTTTATACACCAGATCTCACTAGTCATTTTCAGGGCTGCTATGGGGGCATTAAAGGTCAGCACTCCCAACTTCCTCTGTGTGTCGGCCAAGCACACTCCTGCTGGGAGAGTTCCCGGAGTTTGCAGGAAGCAGCTTTCAGCCAATAGAGATGAGGACCTAGAGGGCATGTGTGGGGCACATCCGGGGCACCTGCTATACCCCCCCTCACTGCTAAGTGACAACTCCTCTCTGTTTTGCAGTTTCAGACATGGGGTGGGGGAGGGGAGAAAGAGTAAGGAGGAGTTATAAGGGGTTTCCCTGGTGCCTCGTATGATAAAGAATGTGCCTGCAATGCAAGAGACCCAGGTTCAATCCCTGGGTTGGGAAGATACCCTGGAGAACAGAATGGCAACCCACTCCAGTACTCTTGCCTGGAGAGTTCCATATAGGGTGGGGGAAGGGTGAAAGATTGAGGAGGAAGTAGGGAGCAAAAGAGGAAGGGAGTGAAATAAAAGGGAGGGAAAGAGAGAGAATAAGAATAGGAATGGATAGTAAACCTGGAGGGCTGTACGGTCTCTGCTCCACTCTTGATCTGATGAACTGTGACCAGGAGGGCTTATGGTTCCACTGGGGGATTTGGGCGGGTGACGTTCATTCAGATGTCCTATGGGTTATTCCATTTAGATATATTTCTTTGTATAGTTTCTTTCTATAATTCCCCACAGGCTAGGGTGACAGAAGTGGGTTTGTTCTGACAGCTTGAGGAGATGGAAGGTGACTTCCAATGGTCTCCATCCTGTTCCCCTTTTCCCAGCATCCGCATCAGCAAGTTATACCAAATTCCTCCCCGCCCACCAGAGAGGTGACAAAAAGTCGCATACATCCAGATGACGCCCTGAGATAGTGGCCAGCCCAGAGCAGTTGTTTCACCATAAAACAAGCCTTGTCTTGGCCATGTCATCATCGTGAGGGAAGTCACACATGGCTGTGCTGTTTTCTCTCTTCTTTGCAAAGAAATGGAAGAGGAAGGAACAGCTTCCACCCCTATATTTTCTTTGCTCTGGAGTAAATCTCAGCTAAGAATGGCAGAATATCTTGGCTGATATACTCTACCAGAGGGAGACTGAATCAAGATTTAATATTCCAGAAGCAGAATCATTTTGCAGGATGCTTGGGAAGGATTCTCCTAGAACGATGATATTCAAACTTGAACAAGCATATGAGGTCACCTGGTGATCTTGCAAAGATGCAGATTCTGATTCAGTGGGTCTTTGATAGAGCCAGGGAATCTGAAATTTCCAACAAGCTCCAAGGCGCTACCCAAGTCTCCAGTCCAAGGACTTGAAGTAGTAAGGGCATGACCTTTAGGTATAGACATGACTGGATTCAAATCCTGCCTCTGCTGCTTCCTTGCTGGAGGAGGTTGAGCAAGTTATTTTGCTTGTCTGAGCTTCAGTCCTTTGACACTGAGAACGTGGAACAGAATTCTCACCCCTCAGGGTTGATGTAAGGATGTGATGGGATTGTTTCTGCCAGTGAGCACACATGCACTACCCTACACTTATTCTATTGCAATCCAGTCATGTGACATTCTTTCCCTTCTTTCTCTGATCATCTCTCCACCCTGGACAGTGGTATCTGCCAATTTCAATCAGTATCAGACTGCTGACTGAAGACTAGCCTGGGGTAGATATGGGCTTGTGGGGGACTTCTGTGCAGCATGGGCTTGTCACTGTCGACTGGAAGACCAGTGTGGCTATCTTTAAGAAACAGGAAAGTAAATTCAGACAGCAGGTGGGGTCAGCAGTTCAGCTCATCCTTTGGAATCTGGTTGGAATTTTGTCACCCTATCTCTTCCCTGCTCATGAGACATCCCCTGGAATCCATTTTCTGACTCTCAACTCAGTTCTGATTCTGTACTCTCACGCATGCCAACGGGCTTGGTTTTTTAATACTCCTGGACTTGAGTTGCAAAGGATACCTCTCCCCAGGTACTCTTACCCAAGCAACAGCCTTTTTTCTTTCCGTCGGTCCCCTCATTTCCAAGGCAGTGAGCAGTTCCATCTCTGGGTCTCAGTTTCCTCATCTGTACAATGCTGATTGTACTTCAAGCAAGATCTACATACTTACCAACTCTTTCTCCATTCACGGGCTCAACTATAGTAGTCCCAAAATGGTTTTTTCTTTCCCTCCTGAACTCCATTTATCAGTCTTTTTTGTTCTTCATTGCTGACCATTTGCTCCAAATCCTGCCTCATTTCCAGGTCCTATTGATGCAGTGCTGCCGTAGTTGTGTGAAAGTGCATCGTGGAGTTGCGCAGTATACAGCCTGCACAGGTGTACCTTGGTGCCTTGCATGGACCTCTTGCTTTGGACACAGTGTCCTGTACTCTAGGTTCCAAACTCATCCCATTCCCACTCCCAGATCCTAAAACCCCAGTGTGGACCAACCGCCTGGCTTTCCTTCAACCTCGATAATTGAGCTCCAGAGTAAAGCTGGAAGGGCTTCCCAGGGGGTTCATTGGTAAAGAATCTGCCACCAATGTAGGAGATGCAGGAAGTGCAGATTAAATTCCTGGGTCAGGAAGATCCCCTGGAGGCTGAAATGGCAACCCACTCCAGTATTCTTGCCTGGGAAATTGCATGGAGCTTGGTGGGCTACAGCCCATGGGGTAGCAAAAGAGTTGGACATGACTAAATAGTGACTAAATAACAATAACAGCAATGACTCTGCAGTCCTACTCTTGGGCATATATCTGGTGAAAAAATGATCCAAAGGATACATGCACCCCTGTGTTCATTGCAGCTCTGTTTACAATAGCTAAGACATGGAAGCAACCTAAATGTCCATCAACAGAGGAATGTATAAAGAAGATGTGGTACATATATACAATATTACTCAGTCATTAAAAGGAATGAAATAATGCCATTTGCAGGAACATGGATGGACCTAGTGACTGTTCAATGTATTCTCTAGGTAATAATTACCAGTGAGTTGATGTCAGGTTATGAAATAAAACTCACTCAATAAAACCTATTTATTTTGGTCCAGCATGCCCTGAAAAGGACCTTGAAACACTGTAGAACAGTAGACCTCAAACTTTTAGATTTAAAAACCTTTAAAATGTCCAAAAGTATTTTTGGAACATGTTAGAATAACTGGCTTCTTACTTGGCTGAGAAAGGCAAACAAAGCAAAACAGTAGCAACAAAATATCTTCCACTTTATACCTTCATCATTTCATTAAAGGACATTTTAACATCACCCTCAAGATGTCAAGTATATCGATCTCAGAATAAAGACAATTCCATTAAAGTAAATAAATGCCTCTTCAGTTTTCTCATTTGCTCCCTTCCAATGTAAACATTCTCTTGGTTCAGCCTGAAGTCCATGGGCACATGTTTGGAAACAGACTTTCAGAGTTCTAGGGTCTGAAGCCAATGTTTGGAAGCAAGACTGCAGGGATAATTGAATATATCCTTGGTGAGGCTCTCTCCACCCAAATTACCCACATCTTTGACTGGCTCACTCCTGTCTTCTTTGTAAGGCTCAAATCGGGGATGGTTTTCTTTAGAAAGTCCTTGGAGCTTTCCTAGGTCTGTACCCCCATCATAGCACACATCTCACTGTATCCTAATTGTGCATCCATATGTCACTCCCACTCATCCTAGAGTTCCATGAAAACATATCAATGAGTAGCCAGCATCTGTTGGTTATCAAATCACTATCAGAGAACTGCGGCTCAGACAAGTGAACTGACCTGCTCCACTTCCCCCAAGGAGGAAGCAGCACAGCTGGGATTTGAATCCAGTTATGTCTGAATCTAAAGGTCCGGCCTTTGGTACTCAAAGTCCTTGAACTGACTGCATGGACACTGCTTTGCGGCATGTTAGGAGTTTCAGATTCTCTGGTTCTGTTGAAGACGAATCAAAATGTGCATCTTTGCAAGATCATGAGGTGAATTGTGTGCTCGTTTAAGTTTGAATATCATCATCCTAGGAGAGTCCTTCCCAAGTGTCCTGCAAAATGATTCTGCTTCCAGAGTATTAAATCTTGACTCCCTTTTCTTCTGGTAGAGTTTGGCCAACATAGTACAGCCATTTCTAACCACACAGTAGGTGCGGAGACATTTGTTGAACAAATGAGCAGGTGTATACCAAGCAGGCAAAGTACAGTCCAGAGAAAGGGAATAGTGTGAGTAGAAAACAAGTCACTGTGGAGGAGGATGTCACGTGTGAGAAGCTGGGAACAGCTAGTGTGTCTGGGCAAGATGACACGTGAGGCTGAGTCTGGGTCGGTAAGACTGGAAAGATGGCCTGGAATCTGTTCTCGAAGGACCTGAAATGCTTTGTGTGTGGTCTTGGACTTCATCCTGAGCAGCAGAGGGATTCTGGAACAAAGGAGGGAGACATATATTCTTGACTGTTACTAAGAACTTTAGTAACGCAGAATAGTAGAGTGGGACTGCTGGAGTCAGGTAGACCAGTTACCCTGCTGTTGCTGTGGTCCATGAAATACGATGATGATCTCATCTGAAGGAAGGTATCGGCAGCAAGTGCGGAGGGTGGGGGGCATTTGAATCTACGGCTCTGTGCACGCACTCTTCTGGGTATGTTCCTGGAAGCAGCTTGGAGACAGCACGACCAGATGTTCCTTTGCAGGATGTGGCAGAGGTGGCTGTCAGGTGCGCTGTGCTGGGAGGCCTGAGATACGAGTCAGTACCACTCCGAAACATCATTTGAGGAGTCCAACTGTGCAGGTTACCGTGTAGCTAATTTTGTTGGGAACAAACAGCCACATTTAAGTGGTGGGTGTTCAGGGGCTTTCAGATTGGCACATATCTGGATGTTCCCCTTTGCTTTGCTGCCCATTAGGAAAATGCAAGTCTTACAAAAGCGATACTGTAGCTCGGAACATTTTTCATTAGAGTAAATTTGTTTCCAAATTAACTGTAAATTATATTGCATTTTGTTTGAAAGAACTTTCTGAATTAAAGTAGGGAGCCGAGTATGCAGTACTCAGTGTGAAACATAAGTTCAATTACCTACAGTTACGAGCATGTTCTCCTCCACATGTGCAGAGATGGCATCTCACATGTGAAGGATTTTAGGACTGGAAGCTGTTTTATGGATTACTCAGTTTTGGCATTCCCAAAATAGAGATGAGAGCACAGAGATGGAAAGAAAACTGGCTGAGGTCACATGGTAATTTAATGGCAAAGTTGGAATTGGCTTAGGTATCCTGATGTTGCTTTGTGATGAGATTAAAGAAAAAAAAAGTGTTTCTGAATTTTCACTCCACAGAATATTCAATAGTTCCTTCTCTCCAGAATAATGTTAGAATAGCTGTTCATTGAGAAGATTCTAGACAGATCTAAAGAGAAAATATATCTGAAGATGTCAAGTCCCAATTCATGACACTGAAAATTCTAGAAAGGGCACCAGAGCTACCACCTGCTGTAGTTTTCAATGTTGTTCAAATGAGCAGCCTACCTCAGTCCTGCTTTTCCATCAAGTCTGATTTCGTGAAGACTGTTTTATTAGGCTTTGACTTAACCTGACACAGGTGAGCATTCAGGTGGACACCTAAGGCCAAATCTGATGCTTGGGTCTTTCTCACTCATCACAGAGAGTCCATTGCCACGTTCTGCTGATTTCACTTCCTGGATCTCGGCTCCATCTCTGCTGCTCCAAGCCCAAGTCCACCGCTCTCATTGGAACCATTTTAATAGCCACCTATTCAGTCTACCTCCCTCCCTCCCTGACAAAATCCACAATCCAGTCCCCAGAGAGCAGAGAGATTTGCTATGTTTAGCTCAGATCTAATCACTTTGACCTGTTACCTCCGCTGACATCCTCACTGTGGCCTGGTGTAATCTGGTCCACCCCAGTCTCTGGCCTCCAGTCTCCATGCTATTCTCCATGCTAGCCCACAGCATTCTCTTCCATTCTCCTTATTTGCCAGGTCTCTTCCTGCTACAGAGCTTTTGTAGATACTGATTCCACTTGCCCCTACCCTTCAACCTCCCTTTGGCTATTTAATGCCAACCTGTTCTTCAAACCTCAAATGTTATTTTCTTTCTTATGTGAATCCTTTACAGATCCTCAGATAAATTCATTTCCTCATATATTATTCCCTGGCCCAGTACCCTGAGTTCATTCTGTCAGTAGGTGAGGCTGGGGGAATATCTTACTCAGAGCATGAGTGGTGGGATGAGCAGTGGGGAATCTGGAAGCATCAAGTTCCAAACTTAAACCTGATGGTTTTAATGTCTGATTCAGGTCACTGGGTACCCAGTGTTCTCTACCCCTGAAAGTGAAGTGTCTGTCACTCAGTCATGGCCAACTCTTTGTGAGCACATAGACTGTAGCCTGCCAGGCTCCTCAGTCCATGGGATTCTCCAGGCAAGAATACTAGAATGGGTTGCCATGCCCTTCTCCAGGGGATCTTCCTGACCCAGGGATTGAACCCAGGTCTTCCACATTGCAGGCAGATTCTTTATCGTCTCAGCCACCAGGAAGCCTCTCTACCCCTATGTGCTTAGTTCAGTCATGTCTGACTCTTTGTGACTGCATGGACAGCAGCCCGTCAGGTTCCTCTGTCCATGGGGATTCTCCAGGCAAGAATACTGGAGGAGGTAGCCGTTCCCTTCTCCTGGACCTTCCCCACCCAGGGACTGAACCCAGGTCTCCCGCATTGCAGGTGGATTCTTTACCAACTAATCCACCAGGGAAGCCTCTAGGCAAGCACAAAAAAAAGTGGAACATTTTCAGATCCCCGTGCTGGCTTTTCAAGATGTTCCTGTTACATTCCCAGCAGAGCTGGTATTTTCTGCCTCCAAGTCTGGGAAGGTTAGAGATTTTACCCTAATAGCTAGAGTTAGGATGTGGGGAAGGAGGAGGACAGAGTGGACAGTCCCGAATTTCATTTTAATCCCTGTACTCACCAATCCTCGATGAAGAAAAGAAAGCACCATCTTGGGGTCCTTATAATTTGCTCTCCACACTTGGACTCTGAAAGCCCTAGAGCTGAGCTGCCCCCCATCACCACCACTCCATCCTCTGCATCCCCACACATCGGCAGCATGAGCTCACCCCTACTTTCCAGGGGAGGGCTGATGAGGTTGCGTCATCATTGAGTGTCCTCCTTTTGCAGCGGCCAGCAATCCCTCCTGGGATCTTCAAATGTCTTAGCAGTTGAAGGAGCGAAGTGAGATGGTGTAAATGAATGTGCCATTGCAAATGCCCCGCTCCTTTAATTTATGATTTGGGATCACTCAATTCTGCCAAGTCACAGAGTGATTTGTGATAACACATTCCAGCAATAATTTAGCAGAACCCAAAGGATATCTGAATGGAGCTGCTGAAACCCTGGCTCTGGGACGTCCCCAGAGGGAACTCTGTTCAATAAACAACTGCTTATTTACTGACTACCCTTTGGGAAGGGGGACCCGACCTCACCTCTGCTCTGTCCCTTGCGGATTGGCCGGCTGGACCCTCCTTAATCTCATTTCTCCATTGCCTCAGGCCCCCAGGTGCTGCCCGCGTTCCTCTGAAATCATCAGAGTAGTGGTGACAGGGGTCAGCATTTATCAAGAGCTCAGACAGAGCAGTTACTTTGCTTCTATGCATCATCTCATTCAATACAACACCCCTTCAATAGGTAGCTGTTACTTCACTGTATAGAAGAGGAAACTGAAGTTCTGAGAGGTTAATTGGCTTTCTGAAGGTTAGTGCTGGTGGTGAAGTGGGGATTTAGCCCCACGTCTGTCAAAATCCCTGAGGTTACAAGAAGAAGGGATGAGATAAGACACAGAGAAAGTGTGCCCCATGGTGAACAGATATTCTGATGAAGTGATGGGACCCCTTTCCCTGGGGGTGAACAAGTCTGTACCACCTGTGACAGAAGTGCCCAGGAGGTTGGGTAGCACAGAAACTAGGATTCCCTCTATCCTTAAATGCTATGATTCTCTTGCATGCTGTGGTTCTATTCTCAAGATCCCCAAACATCTCAGTGCGATTGGACCATCATGTGGGAGTTGATTTTTCACATCTTATACATCATCTCCATCACGATGAGATTACAATACTGATATTGTTACTGGGCATCACTAATTGAGTTTGTGATAGAAGCTGAGGGAATGGGGTGATGGATTCAAAATCTATAGGGCTTTCTTTAAGAATCCTACTAACCGTGAATATATTCTCAAACTTGAGCTGTATTTTTTCTCTCTTTTCTTTTAGTCTAACGGTTAAGAGGTTGAGCATCAGCAATCGATGGAACTGCCTTCCATCCTGACTCTGCCACTTACCAGCCATGTGAACCTGAACAAGTCATTTTGTGTCTGTGAGTCTGTGTCCTTACCTGTAAAATGAAGCTTGCAGCACTTATCCCATGGGCTGCTGTGCGGTTGGAATGACGTAATGCAGACAAAGCTTTTCACACAGTGTGGCACATACTGCCTTCCCTGTGAGATGGTCCCTGTTGTCATTATGCTGCTCAGCTTGGCGTCAGCTACTGTTCCTATTCTTAGAGCTCACAGTGACGTAAATATTCTCTTCACTTAAAGACATGACCCACAGGCTCAGAGAGGTGACATCACCAACCCAGGGTCACTCAGCTGGAAGAGTGACCTTTAACCTCCATTTCCTCAGGTTCAGTTCTCCCGCTCTGCCCTGCAGTGTGTTGCCCTACAGAGTGCTTCCTGCCCGTTAGAAGCTGGTGATCTCCCATTCATGCTGCACCCGAGGAGATGCCCACCAAATGCACGGGCAGGGACTGGGACCTTGGCATCTCCATCTTTTTTCTGTAGCACATTCCTTCCTCTTCTCTGGGCCCTGATCTCCTTAGATGTAACGCACAAGAGGGTTTGGACCAAATAGATTCTGTAGTTCCTCTCTCATTGTTTACTGGTTCTTGAATGGCCCTAAGCACGTAGTAGGTACCCTGTGACTTTTCATAGTGAGGCTGGGAGTAGAGGGAGGCAAGCCAGACACCCGGGTTGCAAAATTTAAGGAGGTACAGACTCTGTGGGTCCTGCCAGTGCCGTGTGGCACCTGGGAGTGTGTGATGCCTTAAATCTTCTGCCTTTAGCCCCTCTTCTCTCACCCCAGTATCACTTCTGCTTCATAAGGCCCGTGGAGGTATAATGACTCAGTGGCCCAAACAGGGTTTTTTCCCCCCTCTTTAAAAATCCCAGTGATGTGTAGGTGATGTTTTTAATAAGAATTGCCAGTACTTTGAATAGCTCTGTTCAAAAAGACATTTTTGAAAAAGCCCATTATTATCTAGTTATATATTTTAGGCTTCTGGGGAAAATAGCAATGGTATGGGATTGTAAGAAATAGAAGGCATGTGATGGGAAAAGATGAAATTACCGTAACAACCATTAGACTAGCCAAGGAAATAATTTCCAATGATACAGTCATTATTGGTACAAGCGTCCCCCCGCCCCCCCAAAAAAAAACAGACCAAGAGAATTTTCACACTTATTTCTTTGGTTTAATTGTCTATTTGTTTCAAAATGAAAGCTAATTAAAAGATTATTTTCATATGCTTTAATCACACTACAGCTAACTGTTGGAAAATTTGCGATTAATTGATGCAACCGTTGACATAAGAATGCATTTTTTAAAAAATAACATCACTATTTGAATACACAGAGTGAAGCAATTAGTCCTTCATTAGTTCTGAGTTATTTCAAATGCTTTGAAATACTTGTGTGTTTAATGTTTAATCATCAAGGAAATATATCTGGCAATGCTGCTAGCCCCAGCATCATGAATTAAATATCATCCCTTGGGAGCAGGGAGAGTTCAGGAAGAAAAATGGCAGCCTCCCCAGGCCTGGGGATGAGTGAATTCCTCCGTTGTCTGGGCGCTGGCACTGTGGGGGCTCTTGACGTGTCAGTGCTTCTCTCATGCTGGTCAGTTCCCGAGCCTGGCTATGCAGGGTGCAGTTGGTTGCCTTGGAGGGGCGCTGACTGGGAGGGACAGCTCCCACGTCTAGAGCCCCCTACCGGTGTGGGGGTGTTAGAGAGAGTGTCAGCAGCCACAGGGGAAGGTGAGGGAGGGATGACAGGTTGGCAGACTGACTGCGGTGTCTAGAGTGTGGGCACCAGCCTTCTGGGCAGGAAGATGTCACTGGAGTCTCAGGTGGAGGCCTGGAGGATGGATGGAGACACGTTTCAAACAACAACAGAGCTTGTTAAGAGGGTGCTTCCTGGTGAGAAAGCTTCAGAGGTATGTAGACTTCAACAGGTTCACTGGCAGACCATGAGTGTGTCTTTGGTGTGTAGGTTAGAATCAAAGGGATCCTTTCAAATTGGCAGTGAAAGTTCTTCCCAGGAATATCCTTATGGCTATCAGACACAACACACAACAGAACCAGAGGTCACATTTTCCCTGATCAGTAGAAAATACATCAAAGGCTGAAAGTTTTCATCCTTTGGAGACCTGACTACAGACAATAAATAAACATTCATATCTAGGCTTCATACTGAGTTCTGTATTGCATTTTCTTATTTAATTCTCAAAGTAGTCCAGTGAAGTAGCCATGTATATATAGTTTTCCTATCTATAGGTAGGGAAAGTGAGGCATGAAGAGATTAAGTGACATATTAGACTGGACCTCTCCCTTATGCCTGTCTCATTAGCTTGTAGAGTAAATAAAATATGATACTCCCTATTGTTCAGGGCACAGTGTGGCTTGTACGGGATAGAGGAGCTGCCCAAGGACGCACGTACACACACGTGCGTGCACACACACATGCGCACGCACACACACACAAACTTGGTAAATAGATGAGCCAGTGTTTCAAATCAAGTCTCTTTGACTCCAGATTCACTCAGGGCTCAGTGTGGGTGTGTGTGGTTCTGCTAATGTGTCACGGGTGTGCAAAGACAAAGAAGAGCTCTGTTGGTGCACCATGCTTTCATGGGAGACTCACTCTGTGTCATCAGCCAGGTTAGCAGAATGGAAGCAAATGTAGCTTCCAGGGGACCTCAGATTATGTCCTCTCTCCTCAGCAGATATAGTAAGGATTCTTCAGGGCAGGGATTAAAAATATCAGAAGCCCGAGACTGGGCCAAGGACAGCACAACGAAGTGCCGGGCTGCACGCCTGCAGATATATTTGAAGACTGGAGATGAGACTCTCAGGGAGTGCGGGGGAGGGGACTGGGAGTGACCACGGCCTGCCCCTCTTCTAAAACCTGTGTTGAAGGTGAACAGTGGAATGATGCTTCAGGGCTCCGTCTGCCTGTCTTTGGTGGCATAAACAGAGGATGGGACTCTCAGCCAGGCCCTCTCTGCCATCTACAAGTCTCTCCTGTAGCGTGGACGCCCCTGTCCATAGAAAGGCTAGAGTGCAGTGGGAGAGACTAACCACGAGAGGAGCTGGGAGTTCAGTGCGGAGTGGCCGCAGAGCTGTGGCTCCGGCTGAGGAAACAGTGGGTGGGGGCGGCTGGCCGCACTGGAAGCCGGAGGAGTGGGAATACCCTCCTGGTCTTAAATTTCCCTGGGGAAGCCAAGGAGGGGGGAAATCACAGGGTCGGGAACCATGTGTGCTCGAGACTGGGATGGGAAAGGACTGTGTGGATTTGGGGCCTGGGGAGGGCTTCAGCGTCACGGGGGTATAGGAGCAGGTGCTGGGCTGCTGGATCAGCATCGAGAAGCCCTTGGAGTTCCATCCATCTGGGGAGCCAGAATGTCCTCCGATAGCCAGCACACATTCGTAGACAGAGAGTGCGAGAAACCAGTGCATTTCCCAGGAGGTCAGAATCAGAATGAGGCGGTGATGAAAGCCCAACCAAATAAACTGGGCTGCTTCCTTTTTTCTTGTATTTCTTTTCTATTTCTGTGTTTGTAGTCTCCCTCTTTTTTTTTTTTTTTTTAATCTCCCTCTTTTTCCACAAAGGAGGGAAGATGCACATAGTCTGCATTATCTCAAAAAACCAGAGGCAATCCAAGATGGTAAAATACATAGCTGAGGGAGTGGGGTGGAGATTAGAGTCTCTAAGAGCTTGGGTTCAGGTGCGGCTCCAGAGCTGGCAGTGAGGTTCCCGGCAGCCTTGGTAGAGCCAGGCTCCATCGTGGTCACGTGACACACACAGACTGCATCCCCTCTTCCTGATACAGGACAGGAAATGCTCTCGTGGATTCAGTGAAAGCAGTGTTTGAAGGGACATTTCAGGAATTTCAATAAGCTATTCTCTTAAAAAATGTTAATTAATTAAGTAAATTTTTTAGTTTTCATTTGCTCTATTTGACATACAATGTTGGTTTCAGGTATACAGCATCCTGAATGGATATTTTTTTTTCCTTTCACTGAATTTATTTATTTATTTAAATATTTGTTTATTTGGCTGCGCTGGATCTATGGTCTTCATTGCAGCAGGTGGGATCTAGTTCCCTGACTAGGGATTGAACTTGGGTCCCCTTTATTGGGAGTGCAGATTCTTAGCCACTGGACTACTAGGGAGTCCCTATATTTATCTTTTTAATTCATGTATGGTTGATTTCCACTATTGTGTTAGTTTCAGATGTACAGCAAAGTGATTCAGATATATATATGTATATGTATATTTAGATTATTTTCCATTACAAGTTATTACAAGATATTGAACAAGTTTTCTCTGTTATACAGTAAATCCCGGTTGCTTGTCCATTTTCTATGCAGGAGTTTGCACCTGTTAATCACATGCTCCTAATTTATCCTTGCCCTCTCTCCTTTCCCCTTTAATAGCCATACGTTTAGTTCCTATGTCTGTGAGCCTATTTCTGTTTTGCATATAGACTCATTTGTATTATTTTTTAAGGCAATCAGATATTTTTGCATATTATGAAATAATTACCACAGTTACTATCTAGCACCATAAAAAGTTGTTACAATGTTATTGACTGTATTCCCTTATGTGTCCTGTTACATCCTGGTGACTGATTCATTTTATAGCTGGAAGTTTGCACCTCATAATCCTGTTCCTGTATTTTACCCTGCTCCCCCCATACCTCTCTCCCTCTGGCAACCACCAGTTTTTTCTGTGTCTGTGAGTCTGTTTCTGTTTTATTTGTTTTCTTCTTTCTGATTCTTCATAGGATTGAAATCATATGATGTTTTTCTCTGACTTCCTTCTCTTAACATAAGGCCCTCAAGGACCATCTATGTTGTCACAAGTAGTGAGGTTTCATGGGCTCCTCCAAGGAGGGCTGATAAGTTTCCACCGAAACTCAATTTAGCGCCAGAAATTCTGAGGGTGGCAGAGAAAAGAAATGTGACCCAGGCTTGCAGATCTTTCTCCATCTGGCTTGATCACAGCCTAAATCTAGGCTAACGTGATGGCTTTTATATTTTTAAGGCATTGGCATCAGTTTCTACAAATGTGATTGGTTTCTTATATGCAACCCCAGTATCCCACATGTAACAGAGAAGTCTTGTGTCCTCTGGACTAGGGGAGAGGCAGGGGCTTGGCTTCTCATGAGCCTCAGGGACACCCCCACAATTTCCAGGCCTCTGGGGAAGATAATCTGGAAAACTGCTGATCTGAAGGAATGATGGACAGCACATCCTCTGGGCAATGCTCTGTAAATATTATTCCTTTTGGCTGGGGTTTGATGAGGTTTGGAGGGTAATATGCTTAGGTGAAGATTGATGTTCTGTACTGCTGATTGCAGGTAATTTTGCAAACACTGACAAGCAGTCAAGGGCCCAATACCCCGGGCTCACTTAGCCTCCAGTCCCAGGTCTCAGAGGATCCCACCTTTGAGAATCCAAGGCCCTGAGAGTGGGCTCCAGGGCCATGTCGCCCCCATCCTGGCCCTGACGGGAAGCTGGCTCACTCTGACAAAGTCTCTCAGGACTGGGTTGCTCTAGATCTTTTCAATTGTTTCTTGAAGTGCTTTTTAAGCTGTCACGCTGAGATGTGACTCCCATCTCTGTTTACCTAATCAGTCACGGGGGGAGACACTTGGAGAATTGTTATGATTAGACATCAGCCTGCACACGCTCTTTCCCCTCACCTGGTTCTCTCCATCTTCCCAAATGTCTCTGGAGCTGCCAAGAAACTGGCAAGTTCTTTGGCAGCAACAAAAATAAAGAACCCACCTTGGGGAAGGGAAGCAACTGATTGGTCCTCCATGGTGCTGGCTGGAGGTGGAGGTCCCATCACACCTAACCAGGCAGCTACTCCTTGCCTGGCACTGAGATGGTTGGGGGGCAGTGGCTGTGGGCAGGAAGGGGATATATGCTCTGAGAGGCTCATATGGTCAGGGGGCTGAGGCCAGCACACCCATATGTATAATTTGGTTACACAAATTGAATCTTGGAGTGATTCAAGGAGGGATGCATGAATTCCAGAAACAGACAAGCACCTTTCAAGAGCTGGGTCTTAAAGGAAAGTGGGATATAAATAGGGGAAGAATGGGGTCCCTGCTCAGTGGTATGTTAGCAGTTGTGCCTGGAGCTTAATCTGCTGCATCCCACTTAGCTTTCCCAATAGCCTCCTGGGAAGGAGGGCCCTGGGTGAGGATGGCCAGGTGTGGGGAGGTCATCTGAGAGCACATGCTCCTGCCTAGCTAAGATGGGGACTCTTAAGTCCACTCAGCCCACCTCCAAGGTCTCTGAACCCTCTGTTACCTGTTACCCCACGTTGTTTCCCATCAGAGATCTGAGTCAAAGCCCAAACAACAGATGTAGGTTGGTGCAGAGAAGAAAGACCTGATGAACCAAGAGAGATGAGAAGGTAACTAGTGACCTTGGCAAATTCCGGATCTCGGAAGCCCAGGTCGTGATAGTTTAGAGGTAGGTGGTGCTAATGGTAAAGAACCTGCCTGCCAATGCAGGAGACATAAAAGATGCTGGTTTGATCTCTGGGGTCAGGAAGATCCCCTGGAGGAGGGCAGGGCAACCCACCCCAGTATCCTTGCCTGGAGAATCCCCATTGACCGAGGAGCCTGGTAGGCTACAGTCCAAGGATTACAAAGGGTTGGACACAGCTGAAGGGACTTAGCATGCATGCATACACAGCAGTTTGGGACCAGGGTCTCAAACCTCAGTAACGTTTCTTAGTTAAGAAGTCATTCAACCTTTCTTAGCCTCACGTTGCTCAGCTATCAGTGGGGGGTAGTGATAGCATCTTCTTCAGAGGGTTGCATTGAGAATCAAATAAGATGAAGCATACACAGTGTTGGACTTGACCTCTGACCCAGAGTCGGCCTTAGACAAATACTGGTTATTACTGTTGTTGACGAGTGAGAAGTAGCAGGTGTGGTAGATGAGGCAGCTGAGAGGAGAGGGAAGAGCACTGTGATCTTATGACATGGAAAGTGCTAGAGTCGGAAGGACACTTAATGGGTCCTTTTGTCTGAACCTCCCCATTCTCAGGGGAGTAAACGGTGGCCACCATGGAGAGAAAGACCTAGTCCAGGTCACCCAAATCTTGATGGAAGCACTAGGACCTAAACTTGAATCTTCTGCTTTTATGTCTTAGGCTGCATCCTCCAGAACCTCCCATGAAATCCCTCCATTGATTTCCTCCCTTCAAGGATGGTTGTTGTCCGTTGTTCAGTCGCTCAGTTGTGTCTGACTCTCTGCGACCCCGTGGACTGCAGCATGCCAGACTTCCCTGTCCTTCACCATCTCCCCAATGTCATCCAGGGCAGTGATGACTCTCAAACTTGTTAATCTCATTGTAAGGAATATTTGAGGAAATAATGTCTATCAATCAGGCCAAATTCATCCTCAGAAGAAAAAACAATTGTTGATTCCGTGCTGGTTTAGTAAAATACTGAGTCACTTAGTTCAGAGGACATGGACAGGGTGGGGAGACAGGATTAATTAAGACACTGCCTCTTCTGACCTCCAAGTTTATATTTACTTCTCTCTGTCACACTCCTTCAGTCATTTCTTTGCTGAAATTAAGAGCCGTGGCTTCAAATAGAGCCACTTGCTTCACACACTCTTCCTTCCTTGCTTCAAGAAACCCTATCTTTGTGGCTAACTCATATAGTGTCAGTTGTTAAAAAATGCCAAGGGACACAGAAAACAGAGCCTGAAATGTTTCATCTGGAAGAAACAAAGGCACACACAGACAAACGAGGGGACAATTAGTTTTTGTTTGGGCTGAAGCCAGCGGGATATTTGTCATGTAAGTGGGAGTCTATAGAATTTAATAGGATTACTGTAGGGCAAGGAAGTCCATTTGGAGAGGGGAGAAAAAGCCCAGGGGCGAAACCTGCCCGTACACATGTACACATTTTTATGAATACTTACAAAAAAATCCAACCCAGGAGTAACCCACCTAATATTTGAAATAACGTCGCCACCAATGGTAATGTAATGTTAATGAATGGCTATTTAACTAAGCCTTATTTTGAGCACTCTACATTGGTGATCACATTTAATCCTTGTAGGATGGCTCAGTGGTAAAGAATCTGCCTGCCAAGCAGGAGACACAAGAGACGTGTGTTTGATCCCTGGGTCAGGAAGATACCCTGGAGGAGGTATACCCTGGAGGTACCCACTCCAGTATTCTTGCCTGGAAAATTCCATGGACAGAGGAGCCCCAAGGTCGACGGTTTATAAAATCACAAAACATTGAACACGACTGAGCATGCATGTACACATACATTAGTGATCACGTTTAATCCTTGCAGGGCCACAAGACATGTGTTGTTATTCCTCCTTTGGTAGTTAAAGATGCAAGGGCCAAAAGGGGCTGAAACTTGGAAAACTACTAAAGTAGTAAATGGTGGAGGTGTGAATTGAGCTTTATTCCAAGGCTTCTTCCCCAATTCTACCTCCTCTGAAATGCCCTGGGAGCGCAGGTAGGATCCATACACCCATCAGGAGTGATGTTGCCAGTGTGGACATCTGAACAGGGCAAAGGTGTATGTCAAAGTCTGTGGATTTCATCCAGGGTTCAAAATCAAACATTTCCATAAGACAAGTAAGAACGTGGGAACTCTGGCACAGTAATTCTAATGGAAACAGGTTTACTGCCGCCTGACAAGTTGGAGTTAATGCTTTCTGAAGCCTGCCTTCCCTCCTCTGACATATGCCGGAGCATGTTTTCTAATGCCTTTCTCTGCCCCAGACGCCCAGCAAGATTTGGCTTGATAGGGACTTGCTGATCTATTGACCAACTGATTGATTGATTAATTGATATATTGCAGTTGTATGGTTTGGGGCTTCCAGCTTCAGCTGGGAATTGATTTTAATCTTCACAGGTTAAGAACAAAAGCTATCAAATCCCTTACAGGAGATGGTGATGAGACAAAATCTTATTAAAGAGAAACCGACAATTTATCATCTCCCAATAGCTCCAGGCCCAATTTTGTGTGTGTATTCTTGCCAGGATCTCAGTGTCTTGTTCAATATCTAATTTATCTGGAGCTGTGTTGAGGGAAGAGCATCTCCTTCACTGAAGCATTGCCTCCAGTTTTCATAGAAGAGTTACACAGCAAAAGGAGAGGACTTGGTGCCCATAAAGGGCTTAGTCTGTGTAAGGGGACACAGGCATATTTTCTCTGAGTCTTGCACCATGACAATTTTCTCCCAAACATTATGGTCCTTTTTTTTCTGATTAAACATCTTACTTATAAAAACATATTTATTAAAAAGACTTTGACTGTGTGAATCACAACAAAATGTGGAAAATTCTTAAAGAAATGGGAATACCAGACCTTACCTGCCTCCTGAGAAATCTGTATGCAGGTCAAGAAGCAACAGTTAGAACTGGACATGGAACAACGGACTGGTTCCAGTTTGGGAAAGGAGTAGGAGTACATCAAAGCTGTATATTGTCAACCTGCTTATTTCACTTATATGCAGAGCACATCATGGGAAATGTGGGACTGGATGAAGCACAAGCTGGAATCAAGATTGCCAGGAGAAATATCAATAATCTCAGATGTGCAGATGACAGCACCCTCATGCCAGAAAGCAAAGAAGAACTAAAGAGCCTCTTGATTAAAGTGAAAGAGGAGAGTGAAAAAGCTGGCTTAAAACTCAACATTCAGAAAACTAAGATCATGGGATCCGGTCCCATCACTTCATGGCAAATAAAAGGGTGAAACAATGGAAACAGTGAGAGACTTTATTTTCTTGGGCTCCAAAATCACTGCAGATGGTGACTGCAGCCATGAAATTAAACCCTGCTTGCTCCTTGGAAAAAAAGCTATGACCAACCTAGATAGCATTTTAAAAAGCAGAGACATTACTTTGCTGACAAATGTCCGTCTAGTCAAAACTATGGTTTTTCCAGTAGTCATGTATAAATGTGAGAATTGGACCATAAAGAAAGCTGAGTGCTGAAGATTTGATGCTTTTGAACTGTGGTGTTGGAGAAGACTCTTGAGAGTCCCTTGGACTCCAAGGAGATCCAACCAGTCAATCCTAAAGGAAATCAACCCTGAATATTCATTAGAAGGACTGATGCTGAAGCTGAAGATCCAATACTTTGGCTACCTGATGTGAAGAACTAACCCATTGGAAAAAACCCTGATGCTGGGAAAGATTGAAGGCATGAGAAGGGGATGACAGAGGATGAGATGGTTGGATGGCATCACCGACTCCAATGGACATGAGTTGGAACAAGCTCAGGAAGTTGGTGATGGACAGGCCTGGTGTGATACAGTCCATGGGGTTGCGAAGAGTCAGACACGACTGAGCAACTGAACTGAAACAGCTTTTGTTTTTGTTACCTTGATTTTAGAATTTTTCTCTCCCCCTTGCTAAATACTAAAATATTATTTAGCAAAACATATGTAATGCATTGCACAAGCTAATTAACGCTTCTAACAGCACACATAAATTGGACCTTCTGAACAATGGAAATGTTCACCTCATCTGGTTTGGTTAGGAGGCTGCCTTGTTGAGCACCCACCACAGAAGAGCTGAGTCTCCAGGAAGAAGGACATGGATTTGGGCCTATGGTATTGGCTGGGCCCAATACTGTGGGCCCAGGTCCTTCTCCTACTACTAATCACTGGGTTGCAGTGATTGGTTCTGGGCAAGAGAGGGTGGGGTCATGGGACTCAAGTGTGGCCTATCAGATTCATCCTTGGGCGTGGCATGTGGGCTCTGAGAGATTTCCAGAGATTTTCTGAGAGATTTATTTCCACCAGGTTTGCTAACCTGGGAGGGTAGGTGCAAGGCTGCTGGTGTCTGCCTTTCCCATTACAAGGGGAGAGTGTACTTAAGAGCTGAGGAGGAGAAGGCCAAGTTCATAGATGGGAAGAGAGCCATGATCATAATGAGGTTCCTTAGTTCTTCACTTATGCGCCTCAGTGAATTCTTTCTGCTCTCCAAGATAGTTTAAGTTTTGCTTCTGCCACTTACAATCAAAAGTCTGAGCCAATAGAGGTGGGTTTATTTTCTTCATTTTACAAAGAGCCAAACCAAGGCTCAGAGTGATTAAGAGACTGGAGGGTCACTCAAGTGGTAGCTGGCAAAGCAGGTTGGCTTGTCTCAGAAGCTGCTGGAGTAAATGTGACCCAGTATCATAACACTGCCCTAGATATGGCTTGCTTGCAAAACACCTGATTTTATCATCAAGGCTCATAGCCTGTTCCAAAGAATCAGTCACCCCAGGGTGAACAGGATACCTTCCTCTGCTTTCCCATTATTCCCTTGACCTACTTCATAGTCATACTTTACTTTCTTTCTAAGTAGTGCTAAGTCGCTTCAGTCGTGTTTGACTCTTTGCGACCCCGTGGACTGTAGCACACCAGGCAGCTCTGTCCGTGAAATTTTCCAGGCAAAAATACTGGAATGGGTTGTCATTTCCTCCTCTAGGGAATATTGCCAACCCAGGAATTGAACCTGAGTTTGTTACGTGTCCTGCATTGGCAGGCAGGTTCTTTACCACTAAGGCCACTTGTGACGTCCTGTTTACTTTCTTATGTTTTCACTAAATATAGTAAAATTATTAACATACGGATATGAGAGTTGGACTATAAAGAAGGCTGGGTGCTGAAAAATTGAGGCTTTTGAACTGTGGTCCTGGAGAAGACTCTTGAGAGTCCCTTGGACGATAAGGAGATCAAACCAGTCAATCCTAGGAAATCAACCCTGAATATTCTTTGGCAAGATTGATGCTGAAGTTGAAGCTCCAATACTTTAGCCACCTGATGCGAACAGCTGACTCACTGGAAAAGATCCTGATGCTGGGAAAAATTGAGGGCAGGAGGAGAAGCGGGCAGCAGAAGATGAGGTGGTTGGATGGCATCATTGACTCAATAGATATGAGTTTGAGCAAACTCTGGGAGATAGTGAAGGACAGGGAAGCCTGGCGTGATGTAGCCTGTGGATTCACAAAGAGTAATACATGACTGAGCAACAATTGATGCATACACATTGTCAAAGTTACAGAGAAGCACAAGGAAGTCAATAAATTTACTCCTAACCTTGCCACCTAGAAGAAATCAGTATTAAAATGGTGTGCTGTTTTCTTTCCATGCATAAGAAACCAAAGGTTTCACCTAATTCATCTGTGCCTGGAAACCAAAGGTTTCACCTAATTCATCTGTGCCTAGAGAACAGATAAAATTGGCTCACACCATCATTCCATGCCTTGCATAAAGTCCCATGTCCTGGACATGAGTCCAAGTTCTGTCCTCTACTAGGTCTGTGATCTTGAGCAGGTCACTCAAGCTCCTAGCACTGTTTTCTGATCTGTACTTAAAAAGGGTGGTGCAAATAACATAATGGTGGTTTCTACAAAAATTTTTCTATTTCTAGTTACAGAAAGCTTTTACAAAAATTTCTCTGTGGCATCCCAGTGTATAAAACAGAGAAAGAGGGGCCCCTTGGTTGAGTGCAGAGCCACCTCTAACCCCATGTGGTCCGTGCTGAGCCTTCAGGTGAACTGTGGGGCATAGGGAGCTATTTAAAGACCCTTGTCTATTATTAGATCATTTCCAAAGTGCTTTCATCTAAGAAACTGGAGAAAAAATGGCCAAGGAAACTTTACAGGGCTGGAATCAGAGAGAGGATAGGCTAAGTGGCAAAGAAAAACTCAACACATTCTCTCCTGTGACACTAGATTAACAATAACCCTACCCAGAATTCTGTTTTGAGAAGAAGATGGTGCTTAGGAGGGTGAAGTTCTCCTTCTGGAGTTTTCTTGGCCATTGCTGGTCAGGTCCTTCTTATGAGGACCCCCTACCCCTTTCTCCAACTGCATGTCTAGAAGGGAGCGGAGAAGCCAAGGATTGAGACCACCAACCCTATCTATGTAGATGCCCAAAGACACTCTCCTTGGTACTGGCAGTCATTCAGACGTATCTGTTGAGTACTTGTTTTTTGCCAGGTGTGTTGCAGGTGTGGTGGACAAAACCAGCCATTACCCTGTTCTCACCTTCTTCTCTGAGAACTTGCTAGCTCGCTGGGGAGTTAGATGTAAACCATCCTATTGTCTAATTTTACAATCTGGCACGTTAGTGTAAAATTGTACTCTTTGTATATGATGGATGGATCCAGTCTGGGAGATCAGAAAGACTATGATCACATTTCAGCTATGATCTAAAGTTAACAAGCGTTCCATGCCAAGGAAGAACATTGTGCAAAAGCCCTGTGGTGGGCAAGGGATTAGTATCCTCCCAGGACTGAAAGAAATCCAGTGTTTTCTGGTGTGCAAGATAAGCCTGAGATGGGAGACAGGGGCCAGGACAAGCACGTGCCTGTGGGCCATGTCAACATTTTTTTTTTTTTAAACCCCAGAAAGCATGGAAAGCCAGAGGCTGTGGCACCTGCCCATTTGAGAGATTATGGAAGATTGTTCCCAGGAAAGGGTCTATAGAGATGGAGAAAAGCAGATGCATCTGAGAACTTTTGGATAGGAAAATAAAGAAGACTTGGTAGTATATATGTTATAGTAGAGTGTATTCATTTTCTATTGCTGCTATAACAAATTACTGCACACTTAAAGCTTAAAAGAATAGCCACTTATTCTATTTTAGTCCCGATGTCCAGAAGTAGAAATAAGTCTCAAAGGGCTAGAAATCAAAGTCTTGGCAGGACTGGTGCTTCTTGGAGGATCCAGGAGAGAATCTGTTTCTTTCCTCTTCTATATTCTAGTGACTGCTGGCTCTTTTGGCTTGTGGCTGTGTCAGTCCAGTCTCAGCTTCCATCATCACATGACCCTGTCCTCTTCTGTCACGACGTCTCCCTCTGCCTCCCTTTTGTAAGGACTCTTATGATTACATTTAGGGCTCACCTTGATAATCCAGGATGATCTCTCTGTCTTGAGACTGAAGATAACTTAAGATTCTTTCATCACATCTTTAATATTCCTTTGCCAGTAAGCTAACACAGGTTCACTAGTTCCAGGGATTAGGTCCTGGACATCTTTGGGACCATCATTCAGTCTATCTTATAAGGCAGGGAAGAGAAGAGATCATGGGTGTTCTAGCTTTTGAATTGGATAGATGGTGCTGAGATGGAGTTGGGGTCCAAGATGTTTTGGTTGCACTGAGTTTCAGGTGCCTTTGAGACCCCCAAGGGCTGCTGTCCATCAGGCGGTTTGGAAACACAGATCTGGAGTCCAGAAGAGAGGCTGGGGCTGGAGACACAGATTTGAGGCAGAAGACAGTAGACTAATGCTGTGGTAGAAATACAGCAGAGTGTGAATAATGTGGCATAAATGAGTTTGTATATGAAACCAGAGAGCCCAACATAAAGGCTTGAAGACTGCTTAGAGGAGAATATTGAAGTAATGGCAGTTTTCAGGGAGAATCAGAGAGATAGGAGGAAAACCAGTAAATTGCTGAGTCAGAAGACAAGGAGGAGATGATTTCAAGGAGAAGGGAGTGATCAACTCTGTCTACAGTGTCTGAAGGCTCAAGTAAATTGAGGATTGAAAATGTCCATGAAACTTATCACACGAACTTCTATGTCAGAATGGGAGCAGAAGACACCTTAGGTTGGAGCAGGTTGAGGGAGTTAGTGGACGGGAAGAAACCAGAGAGCAAGTATAGAAAATTCTTCTATATCCATGTATATCTTTCTCTCTATGTATATATTATATATTCACAGTCAGCTTTCAGATCACAGTGCAACCATTGCTTCTTCAGGGGAGGTTTTCCTGACCAGTTGACCCTCACTTTTATAAGTCCTCCTAGCCCTGTTTCTCCGTGGCCCTGATCGAAAGCTCGGGAAATCTGTCCCTTTTTTTTTTTTTTTCCATGTGATTATTTTATCTACGTCATTCTCCCTTACTGCTTATGTAAACTCCTTGAAAGTAGGTTCTGGATCCACTATTGTTCCCCGTTGTATTCTGAGAACATAGTCCAAAGCTGGCACATAGTATGTAGATTGAGTTTACTGAATGAAAAAAAAAAGATCAAATAAAAGCTGTAACTGTGAGATCAGAGATGGAAGCAGTTTTGCTTTCTAGAAGGAAGCTTACTATATTTAAAAATGCACAGACTTTGAATTCAAAAGCCCAGAGTTTTAAATCCAGAAACTTCTGTCTTTCAGTCCTGTGGTTTTGGCAAAATCAGATTAGCTGATGTTTGGAGCCTCGGTTTTCCCAGCAGTATGATGGAATGATGGCTTTAATGTAGATTATAACATGCACCTGATTGAGGCTGATATGTATTTTTTCTTCCCAGAGCCCTTCTGCCTTGTCAAGAACTGACAATCAGACATGTAAAACAATTGACATACATGGATTTTTCAGAAGTGATACTTCGGGAAACTAGAAATGAAAACAGTATGAAGGAGAGCCTGGTATACAATAACTATTTAAGAAATCCTGCCCCTTAGTTGTGTGGGTTTGCATTTTGTCCTCAGCATGTTGTGGCTGGGCCCTCGTCGATGCATGAGGAAAGATGTGCTAATTAGAGGAGGTGCCGTGGTGGATGCTGGCACCTGCTGACATTGATGAAGGCCCATGGTGTCTGGGCAGAGAGAACGGGGCTGGGAAGAGTGGATCCTCCTCACGGGGGCTTAGCCTTCCTCTTTCCTGATGCCATTCCGGCTGGGCACCTGGCAATGGAAACCGAAGCCTTTCCCCACTGTGCCCACACCTCTGAGGTCACATGCAGAGATGAGCTGCCTGCTGGAAAACTGCAGTAACTCCGGTTTATTAATTTGTGCCCTTATAATTAAACAGTCATATTAATTAGCATTTCTGCTCATGTTTCTTCCTTCTTCATGTTAGAGTTGAAGCTCAGAGTAATTATTTATATGATTTCTCAATTTGTTTTGGTTTCTGTTTTCCCAAAGTGATACTTCTGCAAAATTCATACATAGCACTTATTTCGCAAGTCTGATTGTCATCTCTTGACAAGGCAGGATTGCTCTGGGAGCAAAATTTATCAAATGCTGTCTGTGTTATGGGAAGTAGGTAATTCAGAGCACCCATTCTTTCAGATGCATTTTCAAGGAAATTTGCAATCTCTGTACACACTGCCAGCAGTTCTTAGATGTTTTATTGTGTGTGTGTTATATGTTGTGCATATGGGAGCATGTAAAACTTTTTTGTGAGGCAATTATTTCTTGGTTTGGTATCATCACGATGAACCACCATTTTGTTTTTCAAGTACTAGATGAGAATAATGGATATAACCTGCATAGCATGGAGGGAGTCAAGTGTTTTATGGCTTGGTTTAAGGATCTCCTTTTTGCGAAATATTTCGTTTCATGGTTGATGGGCATATTCCTTCCATGGGCATTTATGGGACCTGTTGAAGCAGCTGCTGTCACTCAAGGTGAGGCAGTCTCTAATCCCTGGTTCTGAAGCATTTATTATCGCCGTGCCACCCCCCTAGAAAAGAAAAGGTCAAGGTGATCAATGGGTCAACACATGAAACCCAGAACACACAGGCAGACAGTGGAATATAGTGCCTCATCAGTGATCTTCATACCAAAGGATGCAGACACAGGAGACCCATAGGTAGGCAGTTGGTAAAGAAAAGAAGACAGAGGAAAGGAATCAGTAGAAGAGAGGAAGGGAGTGAGCATTCATGGTGTCCCTGGTTTGCGTTGGACACTTTGGGGACATATTCGCTTTCTAGCTACAGAGACTCTGCAGCTTTGGCATCTAGCTCTGTCCCAAAGCCCCATTTTATAGATGTGAAAATAGAGGCTTAGGTGGGGATTGAGTGACTCCTCCAGGACTGTCCCCTGGAAGCTGTCACGGGCAGGATTCAGCCTCCTGCCTGCTTGCAGAGCCCAGCCCCCTCCTGTCTCCCATGTAGTGGCACCCGACGCTAATTAGCCAGTGCTTTGGATAGCATGAAAGAATTTACCAGCAACTCACAATCCCCAGACTGTCCACTGTGTGCCAGGCTGGATGCACAATGCTCAGTGCTATGTAGGAAGCGCGTGACTAGGGAGTCAGAACCCAGTCCTCAGAAACCTTTAAGGTCACAGTGATGGTATGAACTCTATGTGCCAGGCTTGTTCAAAACCTTCTACATTTGTGATCTCATTTGATCTGCACAACTGCTGCTAGAATAGGTACTGCTCTTTATCCCCATTTTATAGACGAAGAAACTGAGGCATAGAATGGTGAATGCAGAAGTGGGAGAAGTGTATGTGATTACTGCTGTCATCCTAGGCCTGGACTAGAGGTGGCCGGCAGGGACTGGGGTCTTGTGAGTGACAGGGGGCTGGTCCAGCTGGGAGTCCAGATGGAGCTGCCAGGCAGATGGAGCGTCCATGACGAGCTCTGGGCCCTGTGCCGCACCTGGCCTGAGGGCTCCATGTGGGAGGCTGAATGATGCTGTGGGGATGTGGGCCCATTCTCGTAGAACTGAGGGATGAGCAGGGGGTAAGTGAAGCCCAGACAGGAAGCGCCGAACTCTGAGTCCAGCAGCAGGACAGTCAATGGAAAAGAAAGGAAAGAGCATGGGCTTTGGATTCTGGCCAAACTTGGTTCACATCTTGGCTGCCTTATTTACTTAATGTGTGACTTTGAACAAGACACTTAATCTCTTGAGCCTAATGTTTCTTCTATCAAATATGGGCAATAGGACTTGCAGGGTAGTAATGAAAATTACATAAGATGTTGCCTGGAAAGAGTCGTAGTCAGTGCTTAGTACAGGATGGGCATGCCATAAACATTTGAGGAAGGATGAAAAGGAAAGAACCCAAGTGAGGAAATCATGGGCTACTTGGAGGAGGTGGCATTTGAATTGGGCCTTAAAGAATGAACAAGGATGATCCGGGGGCTTCCCCAGTGGCTTGGCAGTAAAACATCTGCCTGTGATGCAGGAGACACAAGTTCAATCCTGGGGTGGGGAAGATCCCCTGGAGGAGGGCCTGGCAACCCACTCCAGTATTCTTGCCTGGAGAATGCCATGGACAGAGGAACCTGGCAGGCTACAGTCCATAGGGTTGTGAAGAGTCAGACACAACTGAAGCGACTTAGCACACACACATGCACGCAGGATGATCTGACTTTTATGTGAACAAGGGCCAGAGATGAATCCAAGGTGGGCTTGTTGTAGGTACCTGCTGGGGCAGGCAGAGTAGCCCAGGAAACTCAATGAGGCTCCAGGAGGTCTTGAGGGCATGAGGAGCAGTGTTCCCCATAAGGTCCCTACCGTGGTCATTGACCTGGTTAACGTTGACTGAGAACCTTCTGTGAGTCAGACCCTGTGCCTGGTGGGTACACATATTATACCCACCTCCCTGTAACAAGAGACTCACTTTTGGAGTTGGGTGTCCAACTCACTCAGCCTGACTAGCGAGGCAGGTTAGGGGTCCAAGCCTTTTTATCACATTGTCCCTTTCATCTTGCATCACCCCTTCCCTCCTTGTAAAGATGAGCCCCCAGGGTTGTATGCATTGCCGAAGCCATTGCCCGGCTCCAAGAATCTAGGGGTTCAGCCCTCACCTGAACCGAGCTTCCCAATGAAGACATACACATCACTCACGAAGGCAGTACTTCCTGGCACCTCTGGCACAAACATTCCGAATTCTAGTCGTGGAAATAATTTAGCAGATGGAGATGAAGGTTATCATTTATTTAGGGGGCTTTATCAACAGAGGCCCTCTCTGACTTTAATAAGTGAAATGTATTGCAGAGAATGGGGATCACTGAGGCATGAGACACTATGTCTGCCCACGGAGGGCTTTGAATAATTTACATCCCGGAAAGATATTTTATGACAGTGCTTATAATCTTCTTATTGGTTCAAAATCAACATTTACAGCACACGTCTTTGAACTGATGCAGCCGATAAGCTTATCTCTTTATTATGTGACACGGATCAGTCTGCTCAGGGAAGGGTGGTTTTGGGGAAATTGATTTCTCTTCGGATCTCGATATTTTTCTTTTCTCCCCAAACAGCCGATAAATAATAGAGGTCAGCTTATTAATATTTCATTTTAATTAATATATTAGTAGAGGGAGCTCTTTTAATTCGAAGGGGCAGGGCAAGGAGGCCTTGCAAAGGTGATTCATCTGGAGGCTGTATCTCTGATTAAACCTGGCTCCAGAGAGGCGCCCACTCTCATCCATCTTGACCTCCCAGCATGGTGGGGGGGTGCAGTCAGCATGGGGGGAGCCGAAGGGGGATGCAGCTTTTTCAACAGGAACCTCTTTCCGGTGATTGGCTGAGTCTGATCAGTCCAGAAGAGGAATCCTGAGGCACCAGGCACCTGGCAGACGATAAAGAGAATGTTTTGCTCACACGGTTCTGCAGTGTGTGGGGCTTGCTGATGAAAGGGCAGGGAAAGAGGTGGATTATGGCACCTAAAAGTCCAAAAAGCTGTCTGTCTTTCTGTCTGGGCATGCATATACACATCTCTCACTTGGAAGGAACGCAACCAGTGCCAGCCTGAAGGCAACCTTATTTTTTATTTAAAACATTTTATTTTTGTTTTTTTGGCTGTGCCGGTTCTTAGTTGCAGCATGTGAACTCTTATCTGTGGCATGTGGGATCTGGTTCTCTGACCAGGGATCGAACCCAAGCCGCCTGCACTGGGAGACTGGAGTCTTAGCCACTGGACTAAGTTCCGTAAAGGCAGCTTTAGAGTTCATACCAATGGTCAAATGGTACCTCTGTGTTTCATTTGGGAAAATTAATCCCTTGCTCTGAGCCTCTGTCTTCTCCTTCACAGACGGGGATACTGGGCGTTCATATGATAGGGCTGTACTGAGAGTTAAAGTGTGGTAATGTATTTACACACAGCTCTATTCTGAGTAGAGCTTATTCTTATGATTTTAAACTGAGAGGTCCCGGTGCCCAAGGAAGGGATTGTTCCACCAGGAATCACAGCTGGATTTTAGGAACAGGAAGCTAAAACATCTCTTGGACTTTGTGGTTCCTTGTGCTGCAAAACCAGTAGGCAAAGTAGGGGGTCACTGAACTGACCCTAGGAAAGTGACCTCAGTTTCCATGGCGAGTTGGGTTGCTGCTACAGCACAGGGGCTGGGCAGGGAATTTATGCTTGGAACCCAGGGGGTTTGCTGGGGTGCCTCCTAATACTCCCTTTTCCAAAGTCCTGGCCAGCCTGACTGTGGCAACCCAGTCAGAACCAGACCACTGAGGACTCTGACCTCAAAGAAATGAGACTTGGTTCACCTTCAAGGTAAAGAGCCCTCCCCAGCCGAGGGTCAGGGGGAGGTGGGATGGGTGGCAGAGAAAGAACCTGTGATTCCAGACTGGAGCCTGATGGCCAAGGACTCAGGTGAGAGGATGGTTCAGTTGACTTTACCCTGCAGTGACTCGGTAGCTGATGGGACTTTCTATGAACTGTGTTTTGGTTTGGTGGCATGAACTTCTCACCCAGACAGTAGTGGATGCCCTGGCTTTCTAGCTTGGGAGACTGATCTTTCTGGAACATCATTTTGCCCTGTTGCCTTCTGGCTTCCTATCGATTTTGGTCAATGGTGGGATCAGAGAGGAGGTGGGGGATGGGAGGAGAATGAGCTCCCCACCCACTCGAGCCTGAGAACTGACTACATCTATTGACATAAAGTCACAAAACCCTTTACAACACAGCCCTTTCTGTCTAGTTCTAGCTCTGAGTTCTGGGAACATCCCTTCCCTCCCCTTTTCAGGCCTGTATTGCTGGTTGATGACTCCCCATGGTCCCAAGCCCTGGGGTCCTGCCCTGAACATCTCTGGTGTCTTTCCCTACACCTACGTGAACAGGTGGCTTTATCAAAGTCTCCCTCACAACCTGTTGGAGTGTGTCACCATCTTTTATCCCCAGTAGAGCCCTGATGAATGCAGATAGCAGCCGAGCAGATATGGGCTATGATCTGGATGGGCTGAGTTTGGACAGGTGGACAGGGGATTAGAGGAGGTAGTGGAAAGTTAGGAGACCAGGTGAATGCTGAGTTCCCCTGGGTGAGTTGTTTAGCCTCTCTTGCCCTCTGTTAACTTCAATATGTAATGATAACAACCAGTAATTATTATTATCATTGAAGAATATAATTATAATTATATATATTTTACATGTTGTTATATTATATCATATTATACTATTATATCATGTGATACATGCACTTATAATTAAATAATTATTATAACTGTATAATTATAATAACTGGGAGTAATAATAATGTCTCCACATCAGGATGAAATGAGTTTCCAGATGGAAGGAGACTAAATAAAGACCTGGCATGTGATAAGTGCTCAGTGAAGTTGTTTGTTCCCTCTCCAAGGCACACAGTAGGCTTTCAACTGATGTTGCTGCTGCTAAGTTGTGTCAGTCGTGTCTGACTGTGTGCGAACCCCATAGACGGCAGCCCACCAGGCTCCTCTGTCCCTGGGATTCTCCAGGCAAGAGTACTGGAGTGGGTCACCATTGCCTTCTCTGCAACTGATGTTTGATAAACCTGAATGAGAGAGGGAAAGTGTGCATAGGGAAGTGGGTATGGGCCCAGGGGGTGGATGAGGGTTGTGCTAGAAAAGAGACAGGTCTGCCTGCAGAGGTCCTTGAAGCTGTGCAGAGATTTCAGTCTGGGGAGCATTCAGAAGCATAGCTATTTGGGTGAGGGGGATGAGATCAGAGGCCTCCAATACCAGGGTCGTTCTGTGAAGTCAAGGCGGGGCCTGGCAGTGCTTGGCAAAGGCTTCTCTGAGGAAGGGAGATTGTCTGGGCCAGACTGGAGGCAGGGAGGCCAGAAGGGGAGGAAGGTGTGGCTCATGGAGGGAAAGGAACAGGAATAGACGCTGTGCTCTGTATGATGATCTGGGCCCCCAGCCCTCTGGCCTCAACCCCCTTGGGCCTCCCCTGAGAAGTCAGTGTCCATTCAGGCCTGAAGCTCCCCTACACTTGACTGGAGGCTCACTGGGAGGCATGACCTCTCCTGATCTGATCCACAGCTTGGAAGCACATTGGTATTTCAAAATGAACACAGCACACAGGTTTATAAGAGGAATCTGGGACCAGGAGTATAAATTAGAAATTGATGCTACTGAATCAGGCACAGTCCCATCATCCCAGGCAGGTAGACTTGGGGGTCTTTTCACTTATTCTTTGAGCAGGTATTGGCTTCTTCCTTCTGTGTGCTGAGCAGTGGGCAGGAAGGAAGGCTGGGAGCAAAGATGGACACAGGCTCCCATGGCTGTCCTTGAGGAGGTGTTTGCTCCATGTAATTAAGGATAGCAGATCGCTGAGAGCTCTTTCCTCACTTTTCAATCACAAACATTCCATTAGTCACACTGCCTTGGAAGTCCTTTGACAGCCTCATGGGTAGTTGACTCAAGAATGAGCACTGACTGCGGTGCAGAAAATTCCTGCTGCAGGCTGACGACGTGGACACTCTTGGATGGAAAGGAGCTGAATGCCCTGAGTGAGAGGTTGGGCAGAGACAGAAATGGCCAGAGGGTTAGTTTAGGGTGAGGTGAGTGAGGCAGGCTTGTGCCAGTGCAGGAGTGGTTCTGATCTTTTAAAAGATCAGAACTTTAAAAAAGATTTAAAACTGTGATAGTTTGTTTGTCATGGATCTCTTGGCATGAACTTCGATCTCAAGAAATGTCACATTAAGATATTCTTTATCTTGATTACCGAATGTTTTGGCCCCTTTAAATTTTGCACCCGAGCCTACTACCTCACTCCTCTCACCCTAGTTCTGGCTCTGTGTGCACTTAATTTCTTTACTCCTCACCCCTGAAACCTGGCAGAGATCAGACCCTCCAGGAAGCTGCAGCATGTTATTCCTCCAGCTTCATAAAATCCCAGAGCATATTTCCGGGCACCTTCATCAAAGAAGAGCCAAGATATGTGAGGGTCTCTCTCCAAGACCAAGTGCCAGGGCTCCTTGAAGGCAGTGGGGCTGGTCCGTCTCCACCTACAGACTCACCTGTGGCTTTTGAGAAATCCCTTAAGCAATCTGGTCTCCACTTCTCCATTGGCAAAATGAGGGGGATGGGGTAGATGATCTTAACTGAGGCTCAGTCTTCTGTGTTGCTTTGCATTCCCTGGTGGACTGTGGGGGAGAGACCATGGCAGGCACATCCCCAGGCCAGCCCGTCTTGAGAGTCATGGACTGAGAAAAGGTCAGTGTGAAGAATCGGTGGTGTTTAAAACAGAAGTGCTGAGGTGATGTTCTCTGGGTGTGAGAAAGGGAGGGAATGTTTATTGGTCTCTCAAACATCTGAGAACATACAGCTTGTCCTAGCTGTTGAGGGAAGCGCAGAGGGGGCTTAGGGAGAGCTTGCACCCACCCTCGGCTGGTGAGCAGAGTCTTGGGGATGGATTGACGTCTGGAGTGAGAGGGAGAGGATGACACAGGCTAAACGGTGTGCGGAAAGTCAGTCCAGAGATGTATTTTAAGAACAATCTGGGGAGGATTCTTGGAAATGGGGAGTCTCGAAGGATGTGCTTCTAATGGTGGCAAATGCTGTGAACCCAATGAGGAGCCTGGGCCATTGGTCAGGGTCTCTGAAGGAAGCAGATGGAAGGAAACAGATGGTGCTGTCAAATGGAAAAAATGACCAGTCAATAAGTGGACTAGTTATAGCCATTCAGGGATGGTTAAGGGAAAATCAGCAAGGGACAGGAACACTTTGGGGCAGCACTGGAGAGTCTTTACCATCCCGGACCTGAACAAGAAGGGGAGAGGATGCCCCAGGACCTAGTAGCAGCTGTTAGTGTGGATGGGGGCCAGGATGGGAGCCGAGGCTTTCAGGACCAGAGTAGCTGGGGTCAGAGCTGGGAGTCAGCCTTGCTCTACTCTCCTTCCACGCTCCCATCTCTTGTTGGCGTCTCCCACGGGATGGACCTTGAGTGATATCATTGGGACAGGGCAGCGTCCTGGGGCCCAGACCAGGGTGGAGAGGAAGTCTGGAGGTAGCTCACTGGGTTGGATGGTACAGTAACCAAGTGAAACTGTATCTGTGCCCGTGATTGCGTGGTTAAAGGACGGAGGAGGAGGGTGAGCCTTCACACCCTTGCTCGCTTACTGTTCACAACACCCAGCCGGGGAACGTTCATTACCTCTTTTTTCAAGTGAGGATTGATAGTCATCTCAGCCAGCTGCGAGTCCGCAAGTGTTTCTAGTGGGGGTGGGCAGGGAACTTTGTCCTTCTCCTGGGGCCCCTGCAGGGTGATTTGATTCTGCCTCTGTGCTGTGATCTCAGGGCTCTGTCGTGGTAAGAAGCTGTTTGATGATTCCTGGTTGAGATGAAAACATCTCCCTGAAGGCAGGGCTCAAGGAAGGAGCCAGGCAGATGGAGAAGACACTGCACACATGAGCTGAGGGCATTAACATGGGTCCTGCCCAGTGGCAGGGGTGTCAGCCATGCTCTGTGAGGCTGGCCAGACCATGATGGAGCTCGGGGCCCCTGAGTGGGGAAGACTGGGGCCTGGGGCTGATCTTCAAACTGGGCCCCCGCAGATCTTCAAACCTCCTTTCCTTCCTGCACGCCTTCAACCAAGCAGGCTTTCTGAATGCTGATGAGTTGCCAGGTCTGGCTGGCAGTTGAGGCTTATCTAGTGAATGAAAACATCTCAACATCTCCTTGTCGTCATCATCTGTCTTCTCTTCACAACCAGCGCTGACTGAGCTTTGCTAGGTTTCAGGCTTTGCATTCAGTCCTACAAGCCAGTTGATGCATTTAATCCCTGCAACAACACAGCGGGGCTGGATGTTCATGCCTTTCTGCTCAGAGAGACCCAGGCACTGAGGGGCTTGCACTGGAGTGAGGGATACTGACCACAGAACCATCTGGTGCAGGATCAGGGCCAACATCACAGAATCGTACGCAGACCTTCCTGTCTGCTGTGTGTCCTTGGTCAGGTTTCTTTTGTCGTGGTTCCCATCATAGAAGCCTCCCTGTGAGGCTGTATGGAGGGTGAACAAGCTAGCCTAGTGCCTGGCATGTAGCACGACTGGACAGATGTCAGCTGTTACATCGTTGTTGCTCTGACTACCCTCGTCACAGCTTCTTTTGGTCCTTTATCCTCCTCTGCGCTTTCTCTCTGTTTTCTCTCTATGCTTTCCCAGCCCAAGGGCCTCCTCCATTGGTTTGGGGGTTCCCCCAAGTACAAGGTCTTGAGATTTCCCAGTCACGCTGCCCAGTTAAGTATGTATTATGCTTGCATTTTTCCCGACTGGTCCCTTCGGATTTGAGATGAGAACCCAGTATTAGATGGAGCAATGCATGTGCTCTTCTGTTTATGCCAGGGAGCAGCCTCCCTTCTGCTTTCCTTCCCTGATACGCATTGTGCAAGGGCCTGGGAGAACTGTCGACTCCTCTTGTTGGCCCTGCTCTTCCATTGGGTCTTTCTGAGGGGCGCCCCACCCCTCAACCCTTTGTCTCTACTGCAAGTCATTGAGCTGCCCTGGGGTTTCTGCCTGAGGCTGAGCATGTGGGACTTGGTCCCTTGGTGGGGGCTGGCCTTTGGATAAAGTTCCAAACACAGGCTATAGGATCCTGAGACTGGAGCGGAGGCTGGGAGGTGAGGGGAGTAGACTGTGAATGAAGAGAACAAATGAAGAGGCAGGACCCTGAGGATGAAGGCAGGACCCTGAGGATGAAGGAACTGCCCAGAGAGCTACTGGAAGGTGATGGAGGCTGTGTGACCTGTCCTGATTGGCTTGGGGTGTCCTGATTGGCTTGAGGGGGTGCCCTGATTGGCTCGGGGTGTCCTGATCGGCTCGGGGCGTCCTGATTGGCTGGGGGTGTCCTAGTTGGCTTAGGGCAGGAGTGGGACCAGCTAGGATATCCATCTGCCTGCCCTGCTGCGCACGCGATGGCACTGGCGAGGGAAGACTGGGAAGAATCAGGGCACACGGCAGTGCGTAATGAAGCTCTCAACCTGGGGCAAAGACATTTTTATTAGCTCGTGCATGTACAGATGTAGCAATTTTTAGAACAGGAGAACAGTGACAGGTGCCCTGGAGCTGCCAAGGCTCCTGCAGTCCTGAGCGATACATTCTGTATCTCAGGCTCTGAGTGAAAGTGGGGAACCTTGCCCCATCTCCCCATGATGGGGGCCAGCATCTCAGGGAAAAAGCAGCTGGCCTCTATTGCTACAGTGTGGAGGTTCTCACATTCTGGCATACCAGACTCACCTGGAGGGCTTGTTGGGTGGGAAAAACCCAAAAAGAACATCCATGGGGTTTCTTTTTAGTAAATCTGGAAGGGGGCCCGAGGAGTCACATTTCTAGCAAGGACTCCTGTGCTGCTGAGGCCAGTCTTCTGAGGAGCCACAGTTTAAAGAACCACCACCTGAGAAATTTGTAGATCATTCCACATGGGGACCATCTGGAGCGTGGCTCCCGTTATCAGTACATTGTCAGAGTTCCCTGGGTGATGCTGCTGTGTCAATCCACAAATACCCAGACTGCGTCCCCACTCATCAAATCAGCTTCTGAATATGATTTTGATGACAGAATTGAGAATTATTATCTTAGGCCATAGTGGAGAGGCAAAAAAAAAAAAAATCCCGACAAAATACAACCTACACGACAGATCGAAAACCTCCCAATTATTTGGTTTGACTCATTGAATCAGCCAGCAAATATTTCTTGAATGTGAGCCTTGTGCCAGGAATTGGGCAGACAGGGGAGACAGAAAAACGCATCAGCTGTGTTGGTAAATAACAGACAACAGATGTCCACCAAGGTGGTGCGTGTCCAGGGGAAGCAGGAAAGGTGCTATCAAGGCATGTGTGTGTATACGCAGTGGCCTTAGGCTCTCTCACTGCTGTCCTGGGGGAGGAACCCAGCTGCCTGTCACTTGCCATATGGTTCCCGTACATCCTTCACTGGAAACAAACACGTTGGTTCCCAGAGTTTCCTTGGGTGCAGATTCCTCTACCCACACAGCACCATGAATATAGACTAATTACAAGCAAACTCTCAAAAAGAGTGATTATACGGCGGCTGATTTACAGCATTCTTTTTTACCCCTTCCCTGTCTGTGGCTGGGAAATGGAAGAGGCGGCTTTCTCTGTTAAACTTCAGTGAGCCCTGGTCCCATTGTCTGCCTTGGGGAAGGCTGAGATTTCTGTAGACTGGGTGAAGCTTCCCAGTGGTTCCCCTAGGCACCCCCTCAAAGCAGCAGAGAGCACCCTTAGCACCCAAACTGGTCTGGGAGTGGGTGGAGCTGGAGTATGGAGGGAGGACGGCATTTTTTCTCCCTCTAGTGCTGCTCTTCTTAGCAGTAAAAAAGAATTAAGACAAATGACACTATTCTAGGTGTTTAGGTGTGTATATATGTCTGGGTTTAAAAATGTCAAGACTTCAGCATTAAGAAACCTAACCTTCAAAGTCTCTGTTGTGTCAGTTTTGTTGTGTGACCTCAGGCAATTCCCTTCCTCTCTCTGGGTCTCAAATGACAGAACTGGATGAACTGGCTTTAACATCCAAAGGATTATGAGCTTGCATACAGTTGACCCTTGAACAATGTGGAGATGAGGAGTGCAAACCCTCCTCACAGCCAAAAATCTGCCTATAACTTAGAGTTGACCCTCTGTGTCCATGGTTCCCCCATATGTGCAGATTCAACCAGCTGTGGATTGTGTACCACTATTGTTGTCGTTCAGTTGTAAGTCATGTCCAACTCTTTGTGACCCCATGAACTGCAATATGCCAGGCTTTCCTGTCCTTCACTACCTCCTGGAGTTTGCTCAAACTCATGTGCATTGAGTTGGTGATGCCATCCAACCATCTCATCCTCTGTCTCCCTCTTCTCCTCCTGCCTTCAATCTTTCCCACCATCAGGGTCTTTTCCAACGAGTTGGCTGTTCACATCAGGTGGCCAAAGTATTGGAGCTTCAGCATCAGTCCTTCCAATGAATATTCAGGGTTGATTTTCTTTAGGATTGACTGGTTTGATCCCCTTGCAGTCCAAAGCACTCTCAAGAGTCTTCTCCAGTACCATAGTTTGAAAGCATCAATTCTTTGGTGCTCAGCCTTCTTTATGGTCCCACTCTCTCATCAATACATGACTACTGGAAAAACCATAGCTTTGACTATATGGACCTTTGTCAGCAAAGTGATGTCTCTGCTTTTTAATATGCTACTATACTATAATAGTGTTCTTTTATAGTATTTACTGTTGGAAAAGATCCACATATAAGTGGACACATGCAACTCAGAGTGTGTTGTCCAAGGGTCAGTGAACTGTGTTTTAACTTTGAAAACCAGGGTTTGACCCAATTAGAAGCATAGATGGAGACAGAGGGGACCTTAGAGTTTATTTCATCAAGTCATTTGTTTTACTGATGGAGATCCTGAGGGTTAGAAATCGGGGGAGAGACTTGTTCTTATCAGAAGAATGGGGAACACAGCACTGTCCATCTAATAGTGTTCTTCTGGGGATTCAGCGAGAGCAGTGGCCTCCAGCAGCCGAGTCTGTAAATCTCTTGGGGGCTGGCCGGAGTAGCCCCCTTTCCCAATTCTTCATCTTTGTTCCTCAGTGTTTAGCACAAGGCTTGGCACACAGTGAGTAGTTATTAATTTCTGGATTGAAAAAAAAAAGGTCCTGGACTATGGGAAAGCAGCTCTCCCCATGCCTGGCGAATGGAACACACTCGTTAAGTGTTCCCTTCCCAAGGGATGTGATCAGTAAGCCAGTGCTGTGTTCACATCTCACAGAGATGAGCACACCTGCTGTGGGCACTTGTTTTCAAAGGCAGCCTGGGCCCTTTCAGTTCGGAAATGAAGGCAGAGAGCTTTTTGCAGCTTCTGTCTGCTTTCAAGTTAATTTCTTTAGGTGGAGTTTTTTTTTTTTTTTTACTTTTTATGTATATATTTTAAACAATACTCCAAAAAACATATCCCTTTGTTAGTGTTCCTGCTGGCCACCCTGAGTCCAGCATTCTAGGGCACGGAGGCTGGGGAAACAGCAGTTTGGTGACGGTGTGCTGGCCTCCTGGCTCCCCCACGTCAGCAGGGCAGGTGGCCCTGGACCCGTATGAAGCCAGATGGACTTCAGAGAGGGTGTAGCATCCCTATCTCTCCTCACTCACGGCTCGCTCCTTTCAGGGTGTAGGCAGGGACTCAAGGAGAACCCAAGAGAAAGACAGTTGTGTGGGCAAGCCTGGGAACTCAGCACTCAGGTCCAGGAAGGATGCTGAGACCCTCCACTTTTGCTTTCCCCAGCGGCAGGGCCACTTCCTCTCTTGTGATTGTGCGAGTCACTTACCTGTCTACTTCCCGTTACTGGAAGGACAGCGGTTGTGGGCACTGTTTCCTCACCTGGGACACTAGTTACTGCAGTCATGTTGGAGCAGTGCCCACTTTGCAGGCACCGTGCTAGCTGCTTCCATACTGTTACTTTCTAGCAGTCCCACCAGGTAGCTACTGTGCTCAACTCCCAGACGATGACCCTGAAGTCCAGGGGACTCAGTCCCTTGTTCAAGGACTTGTGGCTAGTATGCTGCAAAGCCAGGATTTTGAGGGTATCAGAGTCCCTGTGGTTCAGACGGTAAAGAATCTGCCTGCAGTGCAGGAGACCTGGGTTCGATCCCTGGGTCGGGAAGACTCCCTAGAGAAGGGAAGAACACTCCTGTGTTCTTACCTAGAGAATTCCATAGACAGAGGAACCCAGCAGGCTACAGTCCATGGGGTCTCAAAGAGTTGGACACGACTGAGTAACTAACACTTTGACTTTTTCAGCTTTCAAAGTCCTTATGTTTCCCAGGACCCCTTGTTGGTTCCCAGCTTCACTTCCCTACAGTATTCTCATGATAACCAAAGGACCTGTCTTTGCCCTGTGTGCTTGGCAATGGCCTTTCACCCTCCTGTGCAATGGATGGCTCTTGTCCCCAACCCCTTCTCTTAGACTCTTGGGTCACCCGCCATCCCTGCGTCTGCCATCAGGGCCCCAGTGACTTCTCCATCCTCTGCTCCCCACCTTCCTTCACAGAGCATCTGTTCCAATGGAGACAGACTTCTCCTGCCCTCCCCTCCTGCCCCGACACAGAACTCCTGCCACAATCCTTACCCACCACTGCCTTTGTGGGCAACGTGTCCTGACTCTCGAATAGACTGTAATTTTGGTTTTATGTCTCTCACTAAATTTTTCCATCTGGTTTTAAGTCCCTCCATTCTAGAAGTCCTTAGTGGTCACTTAACGTCAGTATCATCCAGGTCTCTGGTGGGCTTGCTAAAACATAGATTGGTGGGTGCCACCTCCACCATCTCTGAGTCACTTCATTTGGGATGAGGACTGAGGGTTATGCATTTCTAACTTGTTTCCAGTTGATGCAACAGATGCTGGTCTGGGGTTTCATGTGTTTACTGAGAATCTCTTAGGGCCTTGTTACTGAGAGGGAATCCATCCATTGCCCACTGATGTTTGAGAAGCTGTGTGTGGGGAGTGGATGTTCTGCCTTTCAGAAGCCCGCAATCTCGGTAGCAGCAATTCTCAAGCTCAAGTACACTTTAGAATTACCAGGGGAGCTATAAAGAAACTCGGTGCCTGGGCTCCATCCCAGAACAGTTTGAATCAAAATCTCTGAAGCGGGGCCTGCTGTTGTTGTAGTTTTTTTTTTTTTTTTCTTTTTTGCATTCCCCAGAGGATCCTGAAGTATAGCCAACCAGGGTTGATAACCACTGGTCTAGGGAGGTGCAGTCTTGTAAATGGAAAATCCCTCTGCTAGAATCAGCCACGTTTTTAAACACAGACACCAGGGAAGTGGTTTGGCTGAGTTGAAGGGAAGGGCTTGAGTCAGGTGTCAACAACCCTGGGTCTTAGTTCCTTCTCTGCTTTGTGGCTTCAGGCAAGTGTCTCAGCTTCTCTTATCTCTGTTTCCTCTGGAGCGCAGTGTTTTGGCAGGTCTGGGGGACCTCTGAGCAGCTTTCCTCCTCCTAGTGATCCTAAGAAGAGCAATGCCATGAGGATGGATTGTCTCACTGCAGATATTAATAAACTCAAGTACTGGTGCATGCATGCATGCTAAGTTGCTTCAGTCATGTCCGACTCTGTGTGACCCTAAGGACAGCAGCCCACCAGGCTCCTCTGTTCATGGGATTCTCTTGACAAGAATACTGGAGTGGGTTGCCATTTCCTTCTCCCCAAGTGCTGGTACATAACTGCAAATAACAAAGGAGAAATTAAAAACAATACAGTTGACTTATGAGCAGCACAGGAGTCAGGGGTACCAGTCGTCCCTATAGTCCAAAATCTGAGTATAATTTGCAGTTAGCCCTCTGTATACACAGTTCCTCTGTATCTGTGGTTCCCGCCTCTGTAGAATCAGTGAACCAAAGATTGTGTCATACTGTACAAACCGCCTGCTGCTGCAGGAGGCATAAGAGACGTGGGTTCAACCCCTGGGCCGGGAAGATCCCCTGGAGGAGGTCATGGCGACCCACTCCAGTCTTCTTGCCCAGAGAATCCCATGGGCAGAGAAGCCTGGCGGGCTGCAGTCCATAGTGTCACAAAGAATCAGACACAACTGAAATGACTTAGCACAATCACGCATGTTTACTGTTTTAAAAAATCCACATGTAAGTGGATCCATGCAGTTCAAATCCACGTTGCTCAAGTGTCAGCTGTAAGCAAAACTGTTTATCTGGAGCCCCTAAAACAAAATGAGAACATAGGCTGGGAGACCCATGAATTCCATCTTGTCTGTCTTGCCTTATAGAAAGCAGCATGGTTGTGTGTGTGTGTGTGTGTGTATTTTTTCTTTAATTTTATTATTAGAGTATAATTTCTTTACAACATTGTGCTAGTTTCTCCTGTACAACAGTGAATCACCTATTTGAATATATAAATCCCCTCTCTCTTGAGCCCTATGCCCCCATCCCACCCCTCTAGGTCATCACAGAGCTCCAAGCTAAGCTCCCTGTGCTATACACTTTCAACAGCTTCCTACTAGCTATCTGTTTTCCACATGATAATGTATATATGTCACTGTTACTCTCCCAGTTTGTCCCACCCGCCCCTTCCCGCTCTGTGTCCATATATCCATTCTCTATGTCTGTGTCTCTATTCCTGCCCTGCATACGGGCTCATCTGTACCATTTTTCTTGCCAGCGGGGCTTTACACATAGCCATGGTTCTCAGACTGTTGTCATGCCTGGACCAGCACCATCAGCGTCCCCTGGGAACTTGTTAGAAACAGATTCTTGGGCTCCACCCCAGATCCCTTGAGTCAGAAGCTCCATGGATGGGGCCCAGCAGCCTGCAGTTTAACACACCCTCGTGGCTGAGATGCACACATCAGTTTGAGAACCGCTGAGGTGGAGAAATATTGGTGTCACTTGCGGCTCCTCCCCAGCCTCAATGCCATCTGAGCACAAGAGTTGATCTCAATCGTGGATGCCGTGTATCCCATAGAACACCTAGTTTCCAGCTTTCTTAAAAAGGAAGAACTATAAGAGAGCTTGGCAGCTCGTGTTTGTTGTCTGCATTGGCAGTTTTTGCCTTACTCAAATTCTGAACATTTTCTCCTCCTTTGGCTTTGGAATTGAATGCCCTTTGTTTAACACAGATGAAAGGGAGAAGCCGCTGCTACCATGTATGACTGAGATGGTTATTTTCCTCTAAAAGTGTTGATGTTCAAGTTCACCCTTGGGATTGCTCTATTGCCACAGTTACAGGATTCTAATCAGATTACAGTGGAGAAAAGTTATCATTTAGATGTGTGTGGTTCTGTGCAGGGGAAAGTGCCAGAACATTCCGGGGGAATGTCAATCAGCGGCTGAACTGTGATTCTAGCCGGCAAAAGGGTGGGCTTGAAAGGCTGTGGAGGAGAATGGCCACATTGTGTCAAAGCAGTTAAAAGGGAAGAGCTCCTTTACTTTCAGCACAAGAGGGCTGCCTGTAAGGATTCTAGGTCCGCTTTTGTGAATATGAGACTCTAAGAAGTGTTGCAATTGTGAGCTGTGGGGGACAATGTCACCTTGATCCACCAATTACTGCCGCCAGCAGTCAAAGGAGCTAAACATCTTCACAGGCTTCCCAGTCCTCTTTCATTTGATCACCCAAAGAGGTGCCTGGGACAATAGTCATTGGATGTGACATTGATGTGATATATATTTGCTTCAACTGAGAGGAGCAGGTGTCTTTGAAGAGCCTGAAAATGGGAGAGTATTCTGATGCCCCTCCAGCTCGCTGACACCCTCAGGGAGGGAAAATAAGTTCTGGCATTCGTCTGACTCTTGTTTGACTGAAGCTTCAAGACATTAAGCTTCAAGCTTAATGACCGTCAAATCTGCGACCCCCCAAACTGATCACAGCCTCTTGAACCATCACAGCATCTGCCTGCTCTCAGGCAGACCCCAGAAACCTTGGTATTGCATCCTGTCTCCGTCCCTTTTTCACTTGCAAAGGTTTCTTTGAATTTTATCTCAAGACAGTAGCTCGAAACCCAAACACTGGATAATGGCGTTTTGCTGCCTGCTCTCCTTAATTGATGTCTGGCTGGTTCCTACCTCCCCCATCCCTCCTCCAATTTAGCTCCGGAAACATCTGTCTTTTTATCCACCAATAGAGTCTCGAAAGGGTAACAAACCTGTTAGATAAAATATCAAAGTTATGAATTCTGATTTAATAAATGTGCATTCAAGAGATGATTCATGGCATGTATGATGGTTTTCAATTGCTTTCTCAAACAGTTCATGCTTCATTTCATTAAGAGCTTCAGTCAATGCCAACTGATTAATTATCACAGCACCAGTCATCTTTTGTTTGGTAAATACATACACGGCGCCCGTCTGGGCTAGGCTGTATAGAAATTTGTCTTAAATGTAAATGAAAGTGTTAAAAAAGAGACATTTTATAGGTGTTTTTAAAATTCCACTGAATATTGGACATCATTAGTTTCTTTGCCTAAAATATGCCTACTAGGTACCTACGAGTGCCAACTATAGGCTAAATGCTTGGAGGGTGTGTGCAGACCTGTCCTCAGTGAACTTACAGTCTAGTGACTGCAAACCCTTCTATGTGAATGATTTTAGGCTGAGGCATTCTGAATCCTGATTACTCAGGGTTGAGGACTTTTAAGTCCCATCTGGGCCATAAAGTGGCTGTGTGACATTGAATAAGGTGTATCAACTATATAAGACTTGGTTTCTCTTTTTGCAAATGACCTTGTTGCATTCTGTTGCCTTCCATGTCATAGCAGCACTGATGTGATCTGATCCGAATTCTTGAGGTATTTTTGTTTGCCTCTCACCTCAATTTCAGTGAGAGAAACCATAGGATCAAAACACTGAGGCTTAGCTAAGAGAGTCACACTAGAATTCTTCACTTCAGAAAACCTATGAATCTTTTTCATGTACTTTGTTCACACTATGACCATAACATTGCAAAAATCAAAGGGGAGGTCTCATTTTGGAAGAGATTTAGCAACGTTAATAGGTGGAAATGAGTGGCTATTTCTTTGCATTGTTCACTTAAGAAGACCTTATTTCTCCTTGCTTTTCTCTGGAACTCTGCATTCAGTTGGATATATCTTTGTCTTTCTCCCTTGCCTTTCACTTCTCTTCTTTTCTCAGCTATGTGTAAAGTCTCCTCAGACAACCACTTGGCATTCTTGAATTTCTTTTTCTTGGGAATAGTTTTGGTCACTGCTTCCTGTATAATGTTGTAAGCCTCTGTCCATAGTTCTTTAGGTACTCTGTCTACCAGATCTAATCCCTTGAATCTATTTGTCACCTCCGGTGTTTAGTCATAAGAGATGTGATTTAGGTCATACCTGAATGGCCTAGTGGTTTCCCCTACTTTCTTCAAGATAAGCCTGAATTTTGCAGTATGGAGTTTGTGATCTGAGCCAGAGTCAGCTCGAGGTCTTGTTTGTGCTGATTGTATAGAGCTTCTCCATCTTTGGCTGCAAAGAATATAATCGATCTGTTTTTGGTACTGACCGTCTGGCGATGTCCATGTGTAGAGTCTTCTCGTGGGTTGTTGGGAAAGGTGTTTGCTATGACCAGTGTTCTCTTGATGAAACTTGGTTAGCCTTTGCCCTGCTTCATTTTGTACTCCAAGGCCAAACTTGCCTGTTACTCCAGGTATCTCTTGACTTCCTACTTTTGCATTCCAGTCCTCTATTGTGAAAAGGATATCTTTTTTTTGGTGTTACTTCTAGAAGGTGTTGTAGGTCTTCATAGAACCAATCAACTTCAGATTCTTCAGCATCAGTGGTCGGCGCATAGATTTGGATTACTGTGACATTGAATGATTTGTCTTGGAAATGACCCAAGATCATTCTATTGTTTTTGAGGTTGCATTCAAGTACTGCATTTCAGACTCTTTTGTTGACCGTGAGGGATACTCCATTTCTTCTAAGGGTTTCTTGTCCACAGTAGTAGATATAATAGACATCTGAGTTAAATTTGCCCATTCCCATCCATTTTAGTTCACTGATTCCTAAGATGTTGATGGTCAGTCTTACCATCTCCTGCTTGATCACATCCAATTTACTTTGATTCATGGACCTAACCTTCCAGGTCCCTATGCAATATTGTTCTTTACAGCATTGGACTTTCACCATCAGACACATCCACAACTGAGCATCATTTCTGCTTTTGCCCAGATGCTTCATTCTTTTTGGATAATCACCTTCAGGCATCACAGCCTTGTTGTGGTGAAGGAACTTGGTAACTCAGTGAAGCTATGAGCTATGTCATATATGGCCACCCAAGATGGATGGGTCATAGTGAAGTGTTCTGGCAAAACGTGGTCCAGGGGAGGAAGAAATGGCAACCCACTCCAGTATTCTTTCCTGGAGAATCCCATGGGACAGTATGAAAAGACAAAAAGATATGACACCTGAAGATGAGTCCCCAGGTCTGAAGGTATCTTGTCCAGCGTGCTACTAGGGAAGAGTGGAGGGCAGTTATTAGTAGCTGCATAAAGGATGAAGTCACTGGGCCAAAGTGGAAAAGACACTCAGTTGTGGATATGTCTGGTAGTGAAGGTAAAGTCTGATGCTGTAAAGAGCAATATTGATATCCTGCTTCTCATCAAATCCCCACCCACTAACCTGGAAATCTTTAGATCCTTCCTCTTGATTTAAACACCATTATGATGGTTGTCAAATGGTGATTTTATTTTTAATTTTCATAATTTTTCTACCTTTATTAGTTGGTATTCCACTGTAAGGAAGAGCTTCCCCTTCTTCCTAATTTGTTAGTTTATTGTTTATATCAGTATGGATTCATGGATTCAGATTTTATCCAGTGGGTTAAATAAGCCCCTATTATTATTTGTTTTGATGTTCACATTGTCTTAAGTGTGACCAGTAGGAGACTCATCACGCCGGCTCTTTGTGCCCTTTTGAATATATTCCCATCCATCTTTGAGGCCTTTTTACTTTCTGGTGCAGAAAACAATCTTCCAAGTTCATCTTGTACTTCTCCTGCCCAAGTTCTGGAAGCAGCTATCTTTTCTAGGGACATCTGGTTCCTTTTAGTAAAGAATGGTATTTAGAAACTGAAATCTGGGCAGTGGATGTGCTCATAGCTACTGGGCTGTCATGGCTTCTAATTTGACTCAGCCAACTGAGCTAGGAAATCTATATATGATTATATATATGCACATGCATACAATGTCTATCTGTCTATCCGTCTACCCATCTATCCACTTTTTTGTATGCATGCGGATATCTATATCAGCTCTTCTCAGTCACGATACTAGTGACATTTTTGGTGGGATAACTCTTTGCTATGGAAGCCGTCCTTTGTATTAAGGGAGGCGTAGCAGCATCACTTGCCTGTACCCACCGTGTACCAGTTACAACCCGGAATATCATCAGATGTTGCCAGTTGTCCTCCAAGGGACAAAATTACTTCTGGTTGATAACAACTGATCTGTGCACATTTCCATAGCTGTTTCTGTATAGATTTTATTTTCAGTTGCATATTTATTTGGCTGTGCCAGGTCTTAGTTGTAGCATGTGAGATCCAGTTCCCTGACCAGGGATCAAACCCAGACCGCCTGCATTGGGAGTGCAGAGTCTTAGCCACTGGACCACGAGGGAAGTCCCTATTTCTGTAGAGATTTTAAAAAGATGAATTTATGCCAATACCTTCAATTTCAGTTTAGAACCTCAGTACTTTGAGTTCTCATCTTTTCCATGTCTGTAAATCCTATCTCTGACAACTAGAAACCCAGCTCCCATTATCCTCAATATAGTTATTTCTTTGCCTAACTCTCGTGTATTTAACCAGTCTCCCTGCCATGCGGATAACTTCTCTAGCCTCTCAGATGTTCCGCTGCCATCTTCAGAGCTCCTGCCACCCCCTCTCTTGGCCTTATGGGCACAACAGGCCACCACCACTATCCCTCTTATAATTGCATTCTTCCAACATTGTTTTCCATGATAAATTTCAAATTCCTTGAAGGCAGGGAGCAAGCCTGTCCCACACATAGCTGAGTCCCCAGCACCTGGCATGGTGCTGGTGTGTAGTTAGCACTCAGTATCTGTATGATAAATAAGCACAAGTTTGTATGCAGGGCTCAGATGGTAAAGAATCTGCCTGCAATGCAGCAGACCTGGGTTTGTTTGATCCCTGGCTCGGGAAGATCCCCTGGAGAAGGGAATGGCTTACCCACTCCAGTATTCTTGCCCGGAGAATTCTATGGATGGAGCAGCCCAGCGGGCTACAGTCCATGGAATCCCAAAGAGTTGGACACAACTGAGTGACCAACACACTTTTCAGTTTTATAATAGCACAGAAGCATCACCTCTAAGCACTTGAGTCTCTGCTTTATGCCCATTTTCTGAGTAGGAAAGACTGAGGCTGAGTTCCAGGCCTCTTACACCATATACTTAATGTGAGCAGCTAAGCGTCTCTTTGGCCTGCATCTGTGCTATCTCACCGCATCAGACAATAGACCCTTTCTGGCCCTACCAGGTATTTGTCACTTGATGGGGTTTAAGAGCTGAGTTTCCAGCTGCTCTTAAGTATTTATTTGTGACTCTGTCTGACAACAGGGAGGCTCCTCTTTGCTGTCCTCTTCTGCCAGACCTCATCCTTAATAATCCCACCACCACACTGCTCCTGGCTCCTACCCTCTGTAGCCGCCTGCGCTGTTTGTTCTTCTTGGCCAAGCCTGCCTTGAGTAGACTGCTCATGTGGAAAAAGATTGTTTCTTTGGCACCCTGAAGGGTTTTCAAATAAAGCTCCTTTCAGTTCAAAGACACCTGACCGTCTTAGTACCAATGATGATACTTAACCAAAAAGAGGAGCAGAGATGCTGGCCTGCTGCTCCCTTCCAAGCCTTTATCTGAACCTGACGAGGCAGCTTCCCTAGTGGGCTCTGCAGATCTCTCTGAATGGTTCAGGGGCAAGGAGACCTTCACCTCCCACCTACCTCCCACAGCACGTGGTGGGTTGCTGGATCCCCATAGACCTGGCTGGCTAGCAGAGTGGTGAGGGATGAAGTGCAGTATTCCAGAAAACAAAGCCCACAAAGGAAGCAGCCCTGACCTGAAATTCTATCAGTCTCATCTCAAGATTTCAGCTCCTTTTCCCGGCTCACTGTGAGGCCCTGAGAAACACGACCTCAACTGTAAAAGAAGCTGGTAGTCAGGAGGAATTTAAAGGACACTTAGAGGTGGGTGGGCAGTGACTCTGAGGAGTGCTTCCTGTGGGACAGATGGCAGGGGACAGAGAAGGGTCCAGCAGTTGGCAGCAGGAGGCCGGCCTTGGTTCTTGTCTGGGCTTTGCCCCAAGCTTGACCTTGGAGCAGCATCTGTCTTGCTCAGGCTGGTAGCCTGATCCCTGGGAGGGCATCTGGTGTGGATAAGTCTGCCATCAACCTACCCTCAATGTTTGCTTTTGCTGGATGAATTGAAACTCCTTGGACTTCAGGGTTCTGACTGCTAAAATTGGGACTGGGAAGGATGGAGATGATACATGGCAAGCCCTAGGCTTTTGTATCTGGCTTCTAGTCAGTGCTTGAGGGTGCATTGCCTTGGTTGTTGCATCATGCAGGTCTTCCCTGGTGGCTCAGATGGTAAAGAATCCACTTGCAATGCAGGAAACCTGGGTTTAATCCCTGGGTTGGGAAGATCCCCTGGAGAAGGAAATGGCTACCCACTCCAGTACTCCTGCCTAGAGAATCCTGTGGGCAGAGGAGCCTGGGAGGTTACAGTTCATGGGGTTGCAAAGAGTCAGCCATGACTGTGAGGCTAACACTTGCATTATCCAGGCCATTTGCTTCTGGGAGAGGGCTCCTCCTGCCTTCTCAGTTCTGGGTTCAGCGCTGGTTGCTGGGCAGAACTGAGAGCCATTGATGGCCTGCTCGGTGCCTTGCACATGGCATATGCCGTCACATTTCATCATCACAGTTGCCCCCTGAGACAGAATCATCACCAGCTTACACCTGAAGCAACTGACCCCCAGGCAGATAAAGGTTTCTGTGAGGTTCCTTGGTTAGGAAGTCATCACACCAGGTTTCAAACCCCAGGTCTCTCTGACTCCAAAGTGGATGCTTTTTCCGCCACCTCCCACCACCTTTCAGGACAGGGGCTGTTTGACTTCCCTGCCAAAGTCCATCCACTTACCTGACACAAGAGCCATCCTTGGGGTGACCAGGCCTGTGTGAGGGGAGAGTGGGTACCCTAGGGCCCTTAGGCTTCTCTAATCCCAGCAGAGGTTCTTTGCTGCCCACGCTGGCATCCCCTGGCAGATAGTACAGGTCAGGCCAATGGGTTTTGGCAGAGAAGTAACTACAGCAGCATCACAGGCTGTTTGTTTGATCCAGTGACTAATGGGGTCATTAGCAAAGCAAAGTCATTGTAGGTGTGCATACCCACTGATGGTCGCTGCCAGCTCAGTGGTCATTTATCATCCTTCTACTTTCCGCCTGGGGTGCAGGCAGTGACATCAGAGCAGTCCTGGGAAGGTAAACACACTTCATTATCATCCCTAATGCTTGTCAGTGCCCTTCGGGGTCCTCCTGTGGTGGGAGCTCACAGCTGCCTGGACCTCTGCCCGGAAATGGGCCTCAATATCTCAGTACTCTCAGTATGTGATGCGCCGGGCCCCAGGGACACACAGGAGATGGCACGTTTTGTCCCCAAGGCAGCCAGCAAGTCTCCTCCTTGAAACAGCACCAGCTAGACAGGATCAATTTCCCATTGACTTTCAGGCCCATCTCAGACACAGTGTAATTCTTGTCTGAGGGCTTATAAAGGCCATTGACTGTCTTATAAAAGATTTAAACACTTGCCTTGTGGCATGTAGGAGCTCTATCTATCACAAGGCCTTTTTGACAATTCAAGGGGGTAGCCTTGAATTGGGGGAGGGGTCTTTGGCGTTCCCGCAGCAGATAGATAGTGTCTCCTGGACTGGGCTGTGGATGGGTCAATAGCCGTACCCTCCTTATTCTTCACCCAGGGGGTTCTTCTCCACAGGGAGTCTTGCTGGGTCTTGCAAACAAATCACAAATCACACAAGATAGTCCTTCTGTGGGATAAGCATGGCCTCTCCTGGAACAAAGGGCATGCAGCTGGGACACGATTGGAAGCAGAGGCCTGTTTATCTTTCACAGAGGATTTTCTAGATTATACCCAGAACTGTAATAATGATCCTGGACACTCGGTTAGTACCACTCTGTAAGGCGTGTCCTCTTTTTGACTCACAGAATGACTCTGGATGGTCATATCTGACTCTGGAGCTGAGATGGTCATATTCATCTTAAACAGAAACTGAGTTTCAAAGAGTTTAGGTGTGTGTTCCACCAAGAGAATCTCAGTTCTCAGGCAAAGCAGTATTTTCCAACTTTCCTGTCTCCTACGCTCCTGCTGCCCATTCTCTCTCTGTCCATTCACTGTGTAGCCAGCCCCATAGTGCTTCCAAGGGAAAGAGAGAGAAAAGGGCTGATAGGATTCCTGTCCCCTGACAGGGGCCACCCTGTCCAAGAGCTCGGTCGAGTGGGCTTGTGTCGACAGGGAGCTGGGTGACTGCATTTCAGTGCGTTTTGGGCTCTCATGACTTTATGGTCAAGGAAAATGGGAGCAGAGGGAATGGGATGGTGAGAGCTCTTGGAGGGGGTGCAGGAGAGTGGGTGGTCCGTCAAGTGTGGCATCAGAACGCAAGCACAGCTCTGAGACAGGAGAGCATGCAGCCTGCTGGCAGAATTGTGAGTGACGTGTTAGAGAACAGGCTAGTGACGTGCAGGGTGCGGACTGCCAGAGGAGAGCAGTCTGGCCTCCTTGCCCTCTCTGATGGCATCTCCCCCTCCTCTCCCTCTTGTTCACTTTCTTCTGTCCATGCTGGCCTCCATGCTGTTTCCCCAACACTCCTCAGGGCCTTTGCACTGGCTCCTCCCACTGCCTGGCCTGGTCTCTGCTGGACATGCTTGAGACTCACGACCCTGCCTGCTTCAGGTCTTTGCTCCAATGTCCTTTTCTCAGGGTGATTCTGACTACCTTGCTGACACTTGTCACTTGCCCCGTGTTCTAGATTTCCTTTCTCCATCACTCTTTTTTCCAACAGCACTTACCGCCTCCTAGCATAGCATGTAATCAACACACTTCTGATGATGATTACTTATTATTTTCTCCATCAGCTAGAATGTAAGCTCCATGGCAGCAGGAGTCATTGTCTCTGATTTATCCCAAGTGCCTAGAACTGTGCCTGGAGTGGAGGAGATACTCAATAAACATTTAAGTAAATGAATGGATGAATGGCTGACCTTCAGTGGGTAGCATGCTGAAGGGTTGGGATTTGGAGTTGTAACTAATGAGGGGGGCCTGGGCTTTACTGTGGACAGTGGACCTGAAGGAGGTTTAACAGAGGAGTTATATGGTTATGGGTTGTTTTAGAGAGGCCCCTCCAGAGGGGTACTTGGGTAGTGATGAGGAGGGGCAGATGGGGATTGGGGGAAAAGAGGGAGACATGTTCCAGGTGAGAGAGGAGGAGGTTCTAAGCCCTCCCAGGGGAGTGTAGGGACTGAGGAGTGGGGGACATCTCAGAGTGACTAGACAGACGTGGGTCTGTGGCTGCTTGGAAAGCAGGACTAAAGTTGATTCTTCAGCTTGAAGTTGAGTGGGTGCGTGGAGAATCTGGTCATTCATTGACTCTGAGACCACGACTCGGGGAAGGCATGTCATGCAAAGTGTGTGTGTGTGGGTGGGTGAGGGAGGCAGGTCCATGCTGGACTGCAGGCTGTGCTGACTATATCAGGGCATTGTGCATTGGCTTGGATGTTGGGAGTCATTTACCTTGGAGCTAACCAGGTCACCAAAGGCCTAGAGTGATGTGGAATTATTAACTGGCTCAGTAGAAAGATGGTGGGGAAATCAAGCAGGGTAGTTATATGACTGCCTCTGCTTAGCATTCTAGGGTGGACTGAATACCTCTGGTGAGAACACTTTCTGACTCAGAGAGGAACTCAGTGCTTCTCAGGTCAGAGCAAGGAGTGTGAGGTTATTTCCCATGGGGCCACCCTCAGGGCGCATGCTTCTGCTTGCTCCTGCTTCCTCCTTCATCCTGAGCATCCTATGTTGGGGGCGTCCCACCCCTACTCCTCTTCTTGGGCTCTTCTATCATCTTCTCTGCCTCACCTTCCTGCTTGTCACACATCTGTGTGGTTGCCTGTGGCCTCCAGGCCTTTGCATACATCACAGCCTCTGTGCTGAGTCATAGACAGCCCAGCTTCTAAAGGGCTTCTCATTGGACCACGTGGCCCCTGGGGTCCTGTGGGCAGACACCCCATGCCACAGTGGCAAGAGACCAGGTTTCAATCCAAGTTCTGCTTGTGGACATGGGACCTAAGGAAAGTCCCCTTTCCTTGAAAAATTTCAGAGTCCTCATCTGGAAAGGAGCATAATCATGACTGCTCCCTCTGTCTAGGTCATAGTGCTGAGGGTTGAGGGTTGGAATAAACAATAGGGCATGCAGTGGGAAGGGGGATGGACCCTTTGATTCTGAACTTGCAGATATCCTATGAGATGGCATCTGGTTCTTAAGAAAGTTGCCTCTCACAGCATCTCTGTTAAGTGGTGTCTTTTGTATGACAACCATCTTAAGAAATGACTGCATACAATTTGTTCCTGGAAAAGACGTTTCTATTACACTATAAAAGTATTCCACTTTGGGCCACATTTGATGAATTTTCTCTGAAAGTTTTAAAAATTAGTTTTCTCTCCAACTAAAAGCATTATTTTTGTTTCAAAAGAGGGAAAGGAATATGTGCCCTGACTGAGGGGAGCCCACATCCATTTAGATTCCCAGTCACCATGCTTTAGTTAGCCCCCAAGGTCACCATTGTAGGTCATAAAGGGCCTTCCTTGTGCATATGCATGGTAGCGCAGGTTTGGCCCCATGAGGCAGGGGGAACCATGTTAGAATGGTGAGTCAGGAGAGTAACAGTCCTGTTTTCCTTCCCTGGCATGGAGTAGAGGCCAGATTGGGGTGTGTATGAATTAGAATCTTTGGAAAAATTTGGAAGTCCAGAACACAGCACTGAGAGTGCGATGGAGAGCTGGGAAGGATTTAAACGCTATTAAGCAGGTAGAGTCAGAGTTGATGGAACTTTAAATTAATAGACAGGAGAAGGAAAGAAGAGAAGAGGGTCAGGTGCAGCTACAGGTTTGTTATTGAGCTTCTTAGAGTAATTTCATGGCCAGTGAAGGTGAGGAAGCTGAGTGAGGAGTATGGGCAGCTCTTTGGAGAAGCTTGTCTTTGTGAGGGGCAGGAGTCGGGGAGAGAGGGTCGAGGGGGATTTTTCTTCTCTTTTTAAGGTATGAGAAGCCTGTGCATGTGTGTATGCTGAGGAGAAGGGGTGTTTGGTAAGGGGAAGCCTGGAAGCACAGAATATAGAAGTGATAACTGATGGGTGAGACTCAAGAGTGATGCCTGGCGCAGAGGAAGGCGGAAGCAAGTCCCTCTTCTCCTGAGGAGGACCTGGGAAAAAGAGATGGAGGCTTCAAAATGCACAGGCAGTGACACAGAATTTTGAGAGAGTTTATACCTAATCCCTTCCCTCACTTGGAAGCAGGAAGCCAAGCGCTCTGCTGTGGGACTGGTTCTTGAGGACTGTGGAGCTGATCTCCTTAGAGCGATGGAGGGGTCGGCCTGGGAACCAAGGTGTGTTGAAAGGATAATACACTCGTGTTTCTGTGACTATGGGGGAATTGATTACACTCTTGGATCCTCAGTTTTCTTTTCTGAGCAGTGGGGTTTTGTAACAATTTGGCACAGTGTTCATGAGAAAGCAATGAGAAAATATATTAAGAGCCTGGCACAGTGCCTGGCATATGGCCACCTCCAAACCAGTTGATTCCTCCTTCCCTTTAATTTACTTATTTTTAATTGAAGGATAATTGCTTTACAATATTGTGTTGATTTCTGCCATACATCAGCATGAATCAGCCACAGGCATACATATGTCCCCTCCCTCTTGAACCTGCCTCTCGTCTCCCACCCAGCTAGGTTGTCACAGAGCCCCAGTTTGAGTTCCCTGAGTCATATAGCAAATTCCCACTGGCTGTTTATTTTACATAGATCCTATATATATTTTTAATAGTGGCTGGGTTATGATCTCCAGCATGAGGAGGGACTCAGCAGGGCGGCCCCAGGGGCAGACGGTTGGTTTAGGGCCTGCTTGGGTTCTTCTGGGCCATGTGACAGAGGCGCAGAGGAGCCTAAGGGGCCCAGAGAATGATTAACCTGATGGATTGTAAGAGTGGGATGAAGAGAAAGATTAAGCCAAGAGGTGGTGTGCACAAGGTGAACAACTCAATGGGCTGGACATCATGGTAAGGTTAGACAGGAGACGGCAGGTGATTCAAGTTGCTGAGAAGATGAAGGCTGTGGTCAGATATTTGATTTTAAGAATTCAGAGCCAGAAACTTTCCGAGTGATCTTAAGATCTAGGGTATGGCAGCTGATGTGGAGGTAAAAATGGTCACTAACATGCTGAATGCAGGATGAATGCTTTGGATGGATTTTCTCATTAAATCTAACAATCCCTATTTTACAGAGAAGGGGCCAGGGCACAGAGGGAAGAAGCAGCTTGATCAAGGAGTCACCTCAGGTCATAGCTGGAGGCTGGGATGTGAAGGTGGGTGGTCTTTTCCACTCTCAACCACTGTTCATAACACCCTGATAGCAGCTGGCTGAGTCAACTCTGCATAGGATACTGTCCCCCAGGATGATGGCTGGTTGGGGTGGAGAGAAAGATGGTAAAATGGGGACTGAGTCTTAGTGTGAAGTGTGGACCAGACCCAAAGACAGCTGAAGTGTCACTCTACCCCCTCAAGCTCCACCACCATCCACACTGGTTAAGTCAGATCTGGGCTTCAAAAGGGTTGATAGGCTTCCTGTTGGGAATTTACTCACCCTGGGGATGGGTGCTCAGCTTTCTGGTGCTGAGGCTCTGTGCCTGGTAACTGGAGGCCGGCCCTGGCACAGGATATCAAGGTCACAGCCATCAGTGGTGAGGAGTGGAGCACAGGAGGGATCAACCTTGAAATGGCCCCACTACTATTATAGTGGGGAGCGCCCCCCGCCCCCTGAGAAAAGCAGAGCTGAGCAGGGCATGCACTGACCCGGGGAAGTGAGTGGTGGCTGTGTTCTTTCTCACATTTCCTTGTCGGGGCAAGATGTACAGTCTCCCTGGGCCCATATTTTCCAAGAGCTGTCGGTACCCCAAATGTGTGTCTTTGGAATAATCCTCGTAGTGTAGTCGTCTGGATCCAGGCGAGTGATACCTGGAATACTCTGGTTGTTCATCAAGTTTGTCCAGTTACCTTGATTGGTTCTTTCCTTTCCCTCATTCCAGTTGCAATCCTTCTTCCTGTTTATCCCATCATTTAAGAATGTAGCATGGTGAGGTAGAAATATCTGTATTCACTTGTTTGCATGCGTGCGTGCTAAGTCGCTTCAGTCATGTCCAACTCTTTGTGACCCCGTGGACTCCTCTCTCCATGGAATTTTCCAGGCAAGAACAGTGGAGTGGGTTGCCATTTCCTCCTCCAGGGGATCTTAAACCTGAGTTTCTTACAGCTTCTGCATTGGCAGGCGGGTTCTTTACCACTGAGCCACCCAGGAAACCCACTCGCTTGTTTATTTGGCAGCTGTTTTTTGGATCCTTCAACAGATACTAGAATGTGGGTTTTGGAAGAAGGTGGGCTTGGCTTTAATCCTCGTTGTGCTGTCCTTGTGGGCAGTGGCCACATCACGACATATTTTGGATGTCACCAATGAGCTGCTTTTAACCTGAAAATGATAGGGGTGCTCTGTGACCATGGGGGAATCGGTTACACTGCTGGAGTCTCAGTTTCCTTTTCTAGGCAATGGGGTTTTGTAGCAACTTGGTGCAGTGTTCATGAGAAAGCAATGAGAAAATATTATTAAGATGAGTCATATGGCCATATCCAAATCTGTGATTTCTCCTCTCCTACATCCCATGTATTTTTAAACTGACAGAGCAGTGCCATTTCCCCAGAGGAACAGGTGTCCTGGCTGCATTGCAGTGGCCAGTAGGGTTGCATTTTCTGTGTCTGCATGGTGGGCACCGTATTGATGCTGATGACAAAGGTCACTTCGGCCATGGGTGCCCACGAGTCCAGTTAACTCAGCTGAAAGATGATATTTTTGATTGGAACAGAAAGAGAGGTGTAAAGAACTCATTTCAGAGCCCACTGCTTTAGTTCCTAGCAGCAAAGCTCTAGCCTCCCTCCCTCCTTCTCCTAGTTCTGCTGGTCTGGAACGGGCCCGGTCAGGGGATATGGTGGGACCTGCTTGGCTGGTGTTTGCACACTAATCCTTGATGCTGGGATTGACCCAGGTGTGAAACAGTCCGTGACACCTTACAATTTAGGAAGCTGCAATTGCATTCTTCACATAAGATACATTTTTCAGATGATCCAGGCCTTTTCTCTGCAGGCAGCTTCCATTTCAGCAATTCTGGACCTGAAATAAGGTCACAGGGTCCAAGGCAGCCCATGCTCACTTGGGCTTTGCAGGAAGTCAGTGTCCTGTCTAGGCCTCACCAGGCATTTCAGCTCAAATGTTGTACCATCGGGCTGCATGTCATGTTTCTGCTTGCACATGGTGTGACATTTGTTCAAACAGGAGAGGCACCGTGGTTCTGGGGAAGTAGCAAAGAGTTTGAGTGATGCTGCCTGGGGTTGACGTCTGGCTTTCGAGCTCTCTAAGTCTCTATTAGGCCAAAGCCACACAGTGCTTGTAAAGTCCAACTGTATAACTGTGTGTGAAGATACCAGGAATGATGCGAAGAGCTCTGTAGATGTTACTGTTTCAGTTATGATTATCCTTCAGTTTCTAGACCCACATCCACATTTGGAGGTTAGGCTATGAGAATGTCACAGATTATTTGTTAAAATGTCATTAATTGCTCAGGCACCATGGAGTAAACATGGCTTAATATTTACATGCTTGTTATTTACCTCTAAAACCAGTATTTGATTGGCCTGGTCAGGTGATCTGTGGATGAGTGGGAAATTTTGGGATCTATTTTCAGGGATTTTTTTTTTTTTTCTGTTCATTTTAGTTGTGTTTAAAAAGTCATTGTATCATCCTCAAAGACTTTAATGGAGATTAAGGGAATGAAATTCCCAGTCTTGTCAATGTTAATTACAAAAACAACGCCCGAACTGTCAGATTTGATGCACTTGGAATGGTACAAAAAATTAATGATGGGGCCTCAGAGTGGAAGCTGATAATTGCCAAGATCCCTCTTCTGCCTTGTGTCTGCCTGCCTGCAGCAGTGCCCTCAGCCTGGACCTCTGTCCTCACCGCAGCCCCCTGCCCTCCATCTGTCCCAGCTCCCTGTTGCCCCACAGGTCTTCCAGGATCTGAATTATGCCCACTCTGTCTGATACTTTCCCCCCAGTTTTCTCCCACTCATGATCTGTGTTCCAGTGTTTCCGTACCGTCAACTTGCATGTTTGCTTTGGTAAGACTAGCACCCCTGAGGACCACTTCTGGAAGAGCACCACCATCAGTGAGATGGTCCATACTGTTCCTCTCACAAGAATGACCCACCTTCTGAACTTTATTCAGTGCCAGCCCACTTTCTGAAGAGATTTGTCCTAAACAGTCCAGAGGGGGACCCACACCTCTTCAGGTGATTCACTGTGCCAACTCAGAGCCAGTTGGAAAATTTTCACAGTACGAGTTGCTTTTGACATTGATGAGATTCTAGTAACTAACTGATGCTGAAGCTGAAGCTGCAATACTTTGAACACCTGATATGTAGAGCTGACTCATTGGAAAAGACCCTGATGCTGGGAACGATTGAAGGCATGAGAAGGGGATGACAGAGGATGAGATGGTTGGATGGCATTACCGACTCAATGGACATGAAAGTGACAGTGAAGTCACTCTATCGTGTCTGACTCTCTGCAACCCCATGGACTGTAGTCTGCCAGGCTCCTCCATCCATGGGATTTCCCAGGCAAGAATACTGGAGTGGGTTGCCATTTCCTTCTCCAGGGGATTTTCCCAACCCAGGGATCAAACCTGGGTCTCCCACATTGCAGGTAGACTCTTTACCATCTGATCCACCAATAGACATGAGTTTGAGCAAGCTCCAGGAAATAGTGAAGGATAGGCAGGGGGTCACAAAGAGTCAGACACAACTGAGCGACGGAACAACAACAAACTGTGTGCCCTCCCCCTCCCCGATTCCCATTAGGAACAATTGCCCCTCTTAGGTACCTTCTTTTTGTCCCTCCACACTTACCTCATCTATCCTATAGACTGTGAACAAGCATATCTGACCCCATGTAAACATGTAGGTCCTGTCATAACCTCTGCACAGAACATACCTTCAATGAAATTCATCAAGTGCATTCATATTATGGCTTTGCGTGGTCTTCAGGGACCCAGACCATTGACTCAGGAACCTACCCAAATGATGGTAACCAGGCTGCCCTTCTTTGGTGCATATGAAGTAAGATAGAGCTTGAGGGCAGTGATGAGATGAGATCTGTTTTGAACGGAGTATGAGTTTTCTATTGCTGAGACAACTCACTACAGGTTAATTGACTGAATACAGCACACATTTACTCTCTTACCTTCCTGTCGGGTAGAAGTCTGACGCAGTCTCATTGGACTGCAATCAAGGGGTCAGCAGGGCCACATTCTTCTCCAGAAGCTCCAGGGGAGAATCTATTCCTTGCCTTTTACAGCTTCTAGAAATGAAGACTTACTCCAGTATTCTTGCCAGGAAAATCCCATGGATGGAGGAGTCTGACGGGCTGTGGTCCTTGGGGTCACAAAGAGACGGACATGATTGAATAACTGAGCATGTGCACATAGACTGCCTGCACTCCTTGCTTCAGTCCCCATTTTCCATCTAACTGTGTTGCATCTCTCTGACCATTCTTCCATCATCATCTCTTCCCCTGACTCTCCCTCCTGCCCCATTCTTCTGCTTTTAAGGGTCTTTGGGATTATGTTGGGACTTTCTGGATAATCCAGGATTATATCGAATATCTCTATTTTAAGGTCAGTTTATTAGCAGTCTTCATTCTGTCTGCAGCCTTAATTCCCCTTCACAATGAACCTAACATAGTTACATATTCCAGGGATTAGGGCATTTTTTGCCTACCACAGATAGAGACTAGGAAATATGGTACTTAAATCCACTTTGCCTTTACCCAGATTGAAAGCATTCAAACATGTAAAAGACATGGACATCATGAGAAAATAGGGGTCATGGCCAGGATAGATGCCCTGGCAAATCACTCAGCCCACCAACCGTCAAGCACCCACCCAAACAGCATGATTTACTGATGCCTGGTGCATAATAGAGATTCTGAGGCAGCTGTCTCTAGTCATGGGGTGTGAGAGAAGAGGACATAAGGAGACAAAACACTGATGAAGGCATCAGAGAGAAGTGGGTACATCAGCAGACTCTTGAAGGAGACAGAGGTCAGATGATGTTCTCTGGACAAAGTCGGGAGAGTGTTTCTGGCAGAGGGCACAGTGTGGACAGAGTATAGAGGTATAGACTGGCACAGCATGTTCCAGTATTGGCCAATAGGTCTCTCTTTGCCATCATGGACCCCGTGAAGGCCTCCTGGGATCATGACTTCTAAAATGCCAGTTATTTCTAGAAGGCTGTGACCTAGGGCATTTTGGCTGGCAGTAACCAAGGTCTTCCAAATCAGAGAGAGTACACACCTCTTTTTAAAACTGAAAGTGTTTATGCCTGAAATGAACCCACATTTTATTTAGGGAAAACAAAATAGTGATTTCTGGAGACACACCAAACAAAACCAGAGTCATCCAGGGGAAGGTAACCCACTTCCCTGGAATAGTAGCCTGGTTTGTGCTAAATTCTGGAGCAATGTTCCTTCTAGGCCACTGGCCACAGAATCCACGTGGGGTAGCATCCCTTGGAGATTTAACTTGTTTAAAAGTAAGCAAATAAAATTCAGGGGAGAAAAGGAATCAGACAGTTGTTTGACGTGATTTGACCAGAGATGATTGGAGAACAGTTGGTAGTAGAAAATGATGAGAGGTAGGTACATGTTAAAGACTGTATCATGTGTCCTCAAAAGGCATGTATCGAAGTCCTGACTCCTGAGACCTCACAATGTGACTGTGTCTGGAGATAAGGTCTTTAAAGAGGTAGTGAAGATAAGATGAGGTCATTAGGGGGCAGATCCTAATTCAATGTGATGATTGTCCTTATAAAGGAAATTAGGACACAGACACGTGGAAGACTGTGTGAAGACACAGGGAGAAGGCTATCCTCTATAAACCAAAAGAGAGGTCAGCCCTTCTCACAGCTTGATCTCAGTCTCCTAGCCATCTAGAATCATAAAAAAAAAAAAAAAAAATCTGTTGTTTAAGACACCCAGTCTGCGGTGCTCTGTTATGGCAGCCCTAGAAAACTAATAGAGTAGATCATAAAAGTCATAAAAATCACTGAATGCCCTGTGAACTGGATGATGCTATGATGTACCACTCAGATCTCCTTTGCGGTCTGATGGCCTTCTTCCTCCAAGTGCTGGAAATACTGCTGGCAGACAGCCTTCAGCTATCAGCCTCTTTCAGGAAAATAGCTTGTCCAGTTGCCTTGTCTCCAAGGTCATGCCTCCTTTTTCAGGGTAGTCTGTGTTGCAAGACTTGTTGACATATGTATATTAAGGCTTGGTCCCTCTGACCAAATTGGTTCAACTCCAAAAGTTCACCTGGCTTCAGAGCTCCCCTTAGAGTTGACCAAGGCCTCTGTTGGGACTGCATCCTGGCTTCTCAGCTTCCTTTCAATTCTTCTTTCTTCCCACATTGCCCTTCCACATGAATTGATCCCAAGGCTGCTCCCCAACACACTGCTGTATGCTGACCATTGTCTCAGAAGTCATCATCTTGAAGAATGCAATCTGTGACATGATAATAAGGAAAGTGGACTTTATCCTCATGGCATTAGGGAGTTACTGAAGCATTATATTCTGTTGTGGTATGATTTGTAGTGTGGCTGGTTTGAAGGCTAAATTAAACAGGATGGGACAGAAGCTGGTAGACCAGTTGGACAGGGCAGAGAGTAGGTGAAAGAGAAGATGATGGATGCCTGGTGGTAAATGGTTATTCTTCACCTAAAGCTTTCCCTGAAGCCTCTACCTGCTATTGGAAGCTCAAAGTCATTCCAGTGTATGAAGTGCATTGTCCTGGCTTGACTGGTGTTTACACTTCGCTCACAGTATTCAAGGGAGCTCAGGTCTGGTCTCACATTCCAAGATGTGAGAGCCAAATAAGAGCTCAGATGAATGCATTATGGGTGAATAATGAGAGCTTAATGCTCCGGTACATCCTCAGGAATTTAGAGATGAATCAGAGGATAAAATATACACTTTCTACTTACCCCCAACAAGTACAAGTGTCTCAGGAGCTTAATCTGACACATGCAAGATCTCACACACTGGCCCTAACTACCTGTGGCTCCTTCCTCACATCACACCATGCTGAACCCTGAACACATAATTAATGCAGTTCCCTCTGACTGGACTACATTCCCTCTTGCTCTGTGACCTTCGTTTACCTTATTCATCACTCAAGTCTCTTTTCTGCATTTCTTGCTTCCAAGAAACCTTTACTGGTGGCTCCCTCAGGCAGGCTGGTTTAGGTATATATTTCCTGTATTTTTATAGTCTCTCTCTCTTTTTTTTTTTTTTGGACATTGGACTGTAAACTTCAGGACAATAGAAACTATGTCTTCTTAGGGATTTGGAGCAAAAGAAGCACTGCAATTTTTTCCCATTTGAATTACAACCATTAAAGGATATATACACAAAGAATTGATTACTGAGTGGGGATCCCTTTCATCTAGTTTGATAACAGTTTTAAAACACCTGATAACCATCAAACCTAGAGATTCTAGTAAACTGTGAAGGAGCTTGTGGCTTAAACCAAGGGCCAAGTGGTATCTCCTACTTGTTACCTTATATGTATTTAAACTTCAGAATCTGCAGAGTTGAACAAAGCACGAGAAAAGTAGCATGACTTGTAGACTCCAGGTTCCTCACCTTGTGAAATAGGAACACAGGCCTGCATGCATCTAGCATAGAAGTCAAGAAGGGGATCAGAGAAGAAGGAGAGAGGGGCAGTGGCGGGTTTGTGCCTTGAGAGGGGTCCTGCCCTGCTGGTTTCATCATAGAGGGGACAGGAGGAGGAGAACGTGTGGTACCAGGGCCTGGAGGGCAAAGGGCAAGGAAAGGAGGAGCGTGTCTTTGGGATAGTATCCCTGCTCGCTAGGAAGATGTAGCTCATTGAATCTAAATTGGCCAACTGAGCTAGACATTCCTCCTTCCACAAGAAGTGGGGAGTAAGAAGTCAGACAGAGGACCAGAGTTCCCCCTAAGGCATTTCCCTACTTGGGAAAAGCGGATGGAAATGTGGTCTTTATGAGATGAAGTGGAAGCATGGGGGAAGGAGCACACGTGACTTTACATCCAGGCCTTTTGATCTCCATGTCCCCAGAACCCAGGATGAGACTGACCCAAAGTGGATATCAGCTGGTGCTTATTGATGGAATAGGAGAATGAATCACTCAGTGGATAAGGAGTGTTGGTTGCTCTGAGTTGATGACTTGACTTTGAAGGGTGTTCTGGTTCCCTCTCTTGGGGGAGATAGACTAAACTCTTTACTATATTGAGGTAGATGCTGCAGTGTGCTTCTGGGGTCCCCCTTCAATGAGGACTTACTGTTTCAGCTGCCAGAGGACTATTGGCAGACAGCCTTGATACCTGTCAGTCTCTTTAAGAACTGCAGAAAACCACCCCAAGAAGGATTACAGATCATGCCCTTCCTTGGAGTGCCCAATCTGATATTGAAGAGCTGCCATGGGAGTATCAAGTGTTTGAATTCAACTTGGAACAATGCTGAAGGGTTAGTTCTAACTCCTTAGCTTCCCGTGGGGTTTGCAAAATCTGCCATTGGCCTTGCAGCACAACAGAATGTCTTTCTCTCTGCTACTGACTTCTGTTCCCTTCCTTTCCCATGTTGCAATCTGAAGGGCATTCTTCATAAACATCCAGCATGCTCAGCATCTCAGTGTCTCCTTCCTGGGCAACCTGACCTGAGACACTCTCCTATGTATAGTGTGTTCTGATCTGGTTTGGGAAGAACCAGGAGTGAGTTAGCTTAAGTGAGAAGCAGCAGGTCTGGGAGTGACGGGAAAAGGGGGCCTAGCCTTGTGCAAAATTGGATCTAGAGTAAAAGTCCCTCAATAGAATTTGTTCAAGGTCTGGTTGATGGAACTAGTGATACCTTATTGCAGCGATGCTCAAAAGTGATGCTATATGTAATGTGGACTAGGATGATGGTGGTGACTCAGAAGCAGATTGCTGGTGTTATCTGGATAAAGTGACTTGTTGGACCCTGGGCCCAATTCCAGGAAACACTTTATCTCAGTGAATCAGGTAGTCCATCAGTCAACAGATAGTTCTAGAACTCTTTGATGAAGTGTGGAAAGTTGGACAACAATTCTTAAAATTGAAAATGTAATGCAGTTGTCATAGCTGTTAGGGTGACCTAGAATGTGCAAATATGGGTATGAGTCAGATCCTTTCTGGAGAAGAATGAGGCAAATTGGAGAAAATATTTCGAACTTTGGTTATTAAAACCCTATTCCTCAGATTGGTTGTAGAGACTGAAAAAAATTTTTTCCTTTTGTCCTGCCTGCATCCCACTCAGCCTCTAGGGAGTTACATTCCTCATACGTTAATTTCTTATGAAAAAGTAATTCTTTAAGTACCTCCTCTGTGGTCAATTCTGTGCTGAACACTGCAAAAAACAAAACCCAGAAAACTGTGGGCCTACCCTTGTATAGCTCTCAGATTCTTGTAGGAGGCAGACACAAAAATAGTAGAAAAAATGGTGGCATTGGGGTTCAAGTAGATGGTTGATGACTAGAGAACCTAGGAACATGTGTGGGTGGCTCATAACCACAGCCCTCCACAAAGGTCCAAGGAAGATGTATGCATGGCATAAACACAAGACAAGGGGGTAAAAGGCCACAGAATGACAAGATGTTCTTAACTGGGCAGAGAAGACCCAGAAAGACATACTGGGTCCTGTTGAGCTCCCCATCACCCTGAGATCCTAAGGGTGCATGTGAAAGCAAGTCCTGTGTTTGCTTTGTCTCAGCATCTTCCATGCCCAAGATCAGGTCTCAGACCTCTCCCCTCTCTACACACAAGGTTCACACGGGGAATTATAGGCGTTCAGTGCTTCTGGAAGTTGAAGACAGCAGAGCATTAAGAGACGAGACTAGCCACCTGGGGCAGGTCCCAGGTCATCAAGGACCACAGTGATATCCGTAGAGTCTCTCATTCGTCCTGAGAACCAGTGACTTGAAATTATATGTTCATCAAAATCACCCAGAAAGCTTTAAAAGAGGTGGCTCCATGGTCTAGTGCCTAGACAGTGTCTGTCATTTGGGTTGGGGGCAATGAGAAATGGTTAGCAGGAACATAGGAGAATCAGGCCTCTGGGTTCCCAAGCTCTTAGGTGTGGACTCAGGGGGAGTGATGGGGTACAGATGTCACATCCTGGTCAGCCACATCCATTGGAATCAGGTCGACTGAGGTTGCCCGTGAGAGAGATTCCACATAAGAATAAAAGCTTTATGTGAGAGACCAGCATCATTTCCAAATCCTTACATTGCCCTGGCCCTAAGGGTATTAGAACAAGCTGGGAAAACTTTCAGATGGTCAAACTCCAGCAAGGAGAAACCATTTCCTCACAAGATCACTGGTCCCATTCTGGAGTCATGTGACTGTTAGGAAGTCCTTCCCAACCCCATACCTTCCACCCATTGATTCCTATTCCATCCCTAAGTGTTGATGGGATGAGCCAGAATCTGCTGCTTGAGGCCTGTTTTAGCTGAAATTAATAATCAATGAAATCTACAGTCAATAGGCACAGGGCAAAACACGTGAAGGTGACCAACCCTAATTTAATGAGGGTGATTCATCACTTCAAGCAAAGTGTTATTGGCCCCAGATATTGGAATTGGGTCTTTAGCAGGATAACGGGGCTGCTTCAGGAGGCAGAGAATGGAAATATACACAGGACCTTGATGCATTGATTCTGCTGATGGCCCTGCACATGAAATATGGACCCCTCAGCAACAGAGCTGTCACTGAGCCACATTTGTAGGTCACATTTGGGTGGGAAAATGATTCACGCAATACATTTAATATCCAGAAACATAAGTGCTGATTATCCAGTGAAGAAAGTACTGGGCAACTCATTAAGGAATATGTTTTTGTCCCCGCACTGGCCTAAGCTTCACAATTAGCATCCACACCCACACAAAATGCAGATACAGTTGTGAAATGAATTTTGAAAATTGAGTCCCTTAAGCTTTGCAGTTCCCATGCCAACCATGTCTATTTGATGCCACTTGGATCTTGATTGCATAAAATATACTTCCTGTTATAGGGCTTCCATATCTTCGTAAGGGATGGGGCTGACATCCATACTTTTTCATTGTGAAAAATAAGTCTCTATTGTTGAAGCCACCTTTGTGGGATGCTTCACTGCTCACAGCTGAAGGCACCTGTGCTCGTCTCCAGACAGCTCCTGCCTTTTGTAGGCTCTCCCTCTCAGCATGTCTTTCCCCTTTTGCATGTTCAGGGTCTCAGCCTGAAAGCTTGCCTAAAATCTTTTTCATCGCTCCTCCTCCCGAGCCACCACCCACCTTTTTACCCAAAACTTACTGGGTTGAGTTGCACAGTTGTGTCCTTGGCCTTCTAATATTTTTCCCCCTCTTCTCTTTGTAAGATGACCACCCCTCACCTCTTTCTGAACCTTCTCTTGAAAGGCTTTAGAAAGGTCTGAGTTGCCAGACCCAATAGCTCCATTCCAGTCCCCCGGCTCTGGTGTTCTTCACTTTCTCTCTCTTCCCCGGAGCCTTTCTTCTGGGGCATTCATGAAATCTCTTGGGCTCTGCCCTACACCTAAGTTCTCTTTCCCTCCTTCACTCACCTAAAAGCCAGTTTTCTCTGAACATCTGTGGTTCTCTTCTTCTCTTTCTCTCTAGTATTTCCTTTGTTGATCTCATCTCTAGGTTTCAATAAAGACCTCCCTGTGAAGTTCCCCCATCTCCATACCAGTTCTTACCTTTAGAACTGGGGGGTGGTGTCAAAGCCCACTGAATACCTCAACCCACATGTCTTGTTGCACCTCAAATATAGTGCCTGAACTCAAGCTCTGTGCTTTCTCATATGACTGTTTTTGTGAGGGCCTGCTGGCCTGGTTTGAGGGGGCCCAGGCTGTGGCATGGGTCTCATTTTACTACCGGCTTCCTTTTCCAAGCCAGAGCCCTGCTACTAGGCCCTACCATGTCAGAACAAGGCAGAAGTCAGGCTGCCTGGACACAGGGCTCTCGGGGTGCAGGAATAATGCTTTATCTGAGTTTAATCGAGCCCGTGGGGACTCCCAGGACCTTGAACAGAGCTCAAGCATCAAGTGATGTTCTTATGTCTCTCACCATGGGGCAAAGAGAGAGAAATTGGAAAACAAAGAGGCCGTGGATCTTGATGTATTCATTCTGGTGAGTCACTTCTCTTCTCTCACGAGGATGCAGAGTCTCTGGAGGCAGCAGGGTTTCCTTTGCTTCATGCTTGATCCCCAGCACCCAGGACAGGGCTTGGTGGGACCTCAGGAAACATTTGTTTAGGAATATATTGAACTATTTAAGTACATTCTCAGCAGATTCTAATATAGAAATAAAAATAAATCCCAGCGACTTGAGGTTCTTGGGTGGTTCCTTTCTGTCTAGATGAGGTGTTCTATCTCAGGCTTGTCGTGCTGGAATGTCACTGAGGTCTGCACCGGGAACCAAGGGGAGGCTCATGGCTTCTTCAGCAAGGGAGTTTCTGAATAGCCTCTGGCCAAATAATATTGGAAAACCCTCAAAATATGCATACATAACAAGTGTGAACACTATACAACCATAATCAAAGCCTGAGCTCTTCTTTCTCTTTCTTTTTTTCCCTTTTTTTAGTGACACTAAAAGAGAAGGAAAGAATGTGGTGGGGAATATATGTATACATATAGCTGACTCACTTTGCCGTATAACATTGTAAAGTAACTTTACTCCAGTAAAACTTTAGAAAAAATAAAAAAGAGAAAGTGAGCAAACCTTACAACTGATAGAGCAACAAGATCAGGGACGTGAACAGATAATATGAGCTGTCTGGCACCTTGAAATTGCTCCTGTTAGTCTTTACTTGTCAAAAGTGCATTTGCATTTGTATTGGAGAAGGTATTTTTTTACAGAAGACGTGTAAGTCCAGGGACTCTTTTTTTTTTTATTTTTTTTTATTATTATTATTATTTTTTTTTTGTCATACATTGATATGAATCAGCCATAGATTTACACGTATTCCCCATCCCGATCCCCCCTCCCACCTCCCTCTCCACCCGATTCCTCTGGGTCTTCCCAGTGCACCAGGTCCGAGCACTTGTCTCATGCATCCCACCTGGGCTGGTGATCTGTTTCACCATAGATAGTATACATGCTGTTCTTTTGAAATATCCCACCCTCACATTCTCCCACAGAGTTCAAAAGTCTGTTCTGTACTTCTGTGTCTCTTTTTCTGTTTTGCATATAGGGTTATCGTTACCATCTTTCTAAATTCCATATATATGTGTTAGTATGCTGTAATGTTCTTTATCTTTCTGGCTTACTTCACTCTGTATAAGGGGCTCCAGTTTCATCCATCTCATTAGGACTGATTCAAATGAATTCTTTTTAATGGCTGAGTAATATTCCATCGTGTATATGTACCACAGCTTCCTTATCCATTCATCTGCTGATGGGCATCTAGGTTGCTTCCATGTCCTGGCTATTATAAACAGTGCTGCGATGAACATTGGGGTGCACGTGTCTCTTTCAGATCTGGTTTCCTCAGTGTGTATGCCCAGAAGTGGGATTGCTGGGTCATATGGCAGTTCTATTTCCAGTTTTTTAAGAAATCTCCACACTGTTTTCCATAGTGGCTGTACTAGTTTGCATTCCCACCAACAGTGTAAGAGGGTTCCCTTTTCTCCACACCCTCTCCAGCATTGATTACTTGTAGACTTTTGGATAGCAGCCATCCTGACTGGCGTGTAATGGTACCTCATTGTGGTTTTGATTTGCATTTCTCTAATAATGAGTGATGTTGAGCATCTTTTCATGTGTTTGTTAGCCATCTGTATGTCTTCTTTGGAGAAATGTTTAGTTCTTTGGCCCATTTTTTGATTGGGTCATTTATTTTTCTGGAATTGAGCTGCAGGAGTTGCTTGTATATTTTTGAGATTATTCCTTTGTCTGTTTCTTCATTTGCTATTATTTTCTCCCAATCTGAGGGCTGTCTTTTCACCTTACTTATAGTTTCCTTTGTAGTGCAAAAGCTTTTAAGTTTCATTAGGTCCCATTTGTTTAGTTTTGCTTTTATTTCCAATATTCTGGGAGGTGGGTCATAGAGGATCTTGCTGTGATTTATGTCGGAGAGTGTTTTGCCTATGTTCTCCTCTAGGAGTTTTATAGTTTCTGGTCTTACATTTAGATCTTTAATCCATTTTGAGTTTATTTTTGTGTATGGTGTTAGAAAGTGTTCTAGTTTCATTCTTTTACAAGTGGTTGACCAGTTTTCCCAGCACCACTTGTTAAAGAGGTTGTCTTTTGTCCATTGTATATCCTTGCCTCCTTTGTCAAAGATAAGGTGTTGAGATACCTAGATGTTGCCTGCCGCCGGTGGTGGGGACACTGCTGAGAACACAGGTTGACAGCTGGAAAGGCTTTAGCTGGACTTTCTGGAGGTCCATGCATGATGGCGTGCCATCCCACATGGCAGCAAGCCCCCTTGGGTTTGGGGTTCTCAGGGAGCTTTCTGGGTGCATGCGTGCTAAGTCACTTCAGTCCTGTCCAACTCTGTGCGACCCTATGGACTATCGCCTGCCAGGCTCCTCTGTCCGTGGGATTCTCCAGGCAAGAATACTGGAGTGAGTTGCCCTGCCCTCCTCCAGGGTGTCTTCCTGACCCAGGGATCGAACTCATGTCTCTTACATCTCTTGCATTGGCAGGCATGTTCTTTACCACTAGTGCTACCAAAGAAGCCCAGCTTTCTGGGAGTGCTGTTGTGTTCTCCCAGACTCTCCAGGGGCCAGACTTGGTTTGGTGCTCTATAAATAATTTCCTGAAGATTTTCCTTTGCTTTGTTATATCACAGGGACTGGCTAAAGCTGCCTGAATCCCCACTAAGACATGTTCTTGGTTGGGGTTTCTGTGTCACTCTCAGCCCACAGTGATAGGTGACCTGTAGAGGAGTTCTGATCTTCATGGGGGCAATTGTACACCTATGAGGCATGGTGGTTCTGGAAAATGTTTCTTTCCTGGACTAGTTGGGTCCTCTTCTTCACTATTTTAGCCTCTTCTCATTTCCCTGATTCTCTTTTCCCTATGTTGGAGCTTCACTTTCTTGTCTTGGGTAATCAATTACAAGAAAACAAAGTTTTTTCTTTATTGACAGTAACTGGGTCCCCTAAACCATTTCAGACTTATTAGTAGACACCCCAGGCTGCAGTGGGTACCCATGTGCATTTCCATTTGCCTCATCAATGAGTGAGAGGAACTGTCTTACCACAGCCTTGCCAGCTTTGAGTATTATTGTATTTTATTAGTCTTTGCCAAATTAAAAAAAAACAACTATTACTGGTTAAGTTTTATTTCTTTAATTACCTAAGAGACTGAGCAATTTTTCATGTGCTGATTGGTCATTTGCATTTCTTCTTTTGAGACTTATCTTTAACCTCTGTTAAAGATAATGTTTTGGATTCTTCCCTTGATGAATTCATAAATCAAAGCAGCCAACAGTCAGACCCATATTAGTATATTTGTGCTGCACGGCATACTGCATGGCAACTACATGCCATTCTCTTCTTGTTCACCATGTACAGAATTCAGTCTGGATTCAAGGCTCAAGAGCAGTATGGCAATGGAATATCTACTATTACTTCATTCAGACATGTATTCATATATGTGTATATGTACACATATATACATACTACACACATGTATATATTAAAATATGTGTATATATATTCAGTATGTTTCTATATCCAACTATCAGACCTGAGTGGGGAAGATTGGAAGCTATGACTTCAGTGAAGAGTATTCTCAAGTTGAACCCACATGAGAGCCCATGAATCAAAACACATTTTTACAGTTGCTCTACAAATCCCCTAGAATTAGTCTCTGGATTCAATATGATAGAAAATATGCTAGTCTTTAACGGTAGCCCTTATGTGCTTCTAATTATATGTTGGAATGCCCCTCTGGTTTCCTTGCTCTCGACCAGCCACTTCCCGTGACAGATAAAAGGGCAGGAGTGTTTAAGTGACCGGTGTTTAAGTGATGTGTTCAGGTGTTTCTTCCAAATCCATTATGCTCTATTTATGCTGCGTGCTGCTGAGGTGGGTTTCCCCAGCTAAAAATATGAGCATGTGGCCAGCAGCTCTTTTCTTCTGCGGAAGCTGTGTCTATTTCTGCAGTCTGTGTGGGGAGGTGGGGCACGTTCTGAGCTGAGTGGGGGCCCCAGGAGGCGGCAGGGCTGCCAGCCCCAGGGCCCCCCACAAGTGCCATCTGGGCTTGGTGCAAAGCCAGTGGAACCCCTGGATTTACGAGGGACAGATTCTAAACACTGCTCTGTTTATCAGGCTCCAGAACCAGGAGACTGGGGGTGGAGGGAAACGTGAATCTATTTTATGGTAAAGATGACTGATTCAATAAGCAAAGTTTATTAAAGTGCTCACAGGGTTGGTGTTTAATGTTTGCACATGCCATCGATCTCATTGGTCTCGCCCACCCTATCTTCTGCTTTCTTCTTCCCTTCCCTCACTGCTCTCTTTCTCTTTCTATCTCTTTCTCTCCCTCCTCCCCTCACTTGTTCTACTTGGTGGTCTCTGTTTGCTGCAGGAAGCCCAGGTGGTGACTGTCACAGCTCAGGCTCATGCGCCTCTGGCCTTCACACCCGCAGCGGGCCCTGGGGACACACATGGTCCTCAGCAGTCTTGTCATTGTCCTGGCTACTGACTTAGCGTTTGCCCCCAACTCACTCACCTGACTTTCCCACATCTCTCTCTCTCTGTCCTTGCTCACTGACCCTGCCCCCGTCTTACCGTGTGAGCATCTAGCCCCCAACTCCACCCTAGGGTGCTGTCATTAGCTTTCCTGCCAGCCACTTCTATCTCATGCTGTCCTTCGGGGCCCAGGCCCCTGTTGGTTTCCTGTCTGGCTAGTGGACTCCTGCAGTCTCGTGTCCTGGCTTTGCACACTCCTAGGTTCAGCTTATTCACTGATCCAGGTCAGAGATGCTCGAACTCTTGGCTTCTGTCCCGTGGGACCCATTCCAGGTGGGTTGCTGGCTTGGCCTTTCCTGTAAGATAAGAACATTAGTGACCATATGCCTTAGAAGGAGGAAGGTGATATCCAGGTAGGAAATGCTTATTCAACATAACCCTCCTGGATATTTACTCCATTCTGGGGCTGATCTGGGGGCCAATGTCTCTCTGAACTGGGCAGGTTGCCTGGAGTTGGGACCCAGCTCCAGAGCCTGTACCTGTGGAGGAGAGTCCAGTGTAGAGCAGCTGAGAGGGTGACCAAGCCACTGAAGACACTTGTGAGCACAGTCCTTCACTCTGCATGGAGACCTGTCATTTCCGGTTGCTATGTTCAAGTCCTGGCCTGCTGCATGCCTAATCAGTGCCCACTGGGTTGGGAAGGAAATGACCCATGTTATGAACATAACGGTTGAAGGACTGGGTTTTCTAGCCAGTGAAAAAGGGAGGCTAAGCGAATCTAATGGGACAACTTGGAGCACTGTCACAGCGGAGGGTTTCATGGGATTCCCAACCCCTGACCTGGGATTGAAGTGAAGCGGTTATAGAGATGTAGATTCCAGCTTCCCATCCGGAAACTCTAGTTTAACACAGATGTGAGCCGAATCTCAGGGTGACGAACTTCTTGATGGTGGAGGAGATATTCACATGGAAGACGCCCTGTGACCTCTTAATTGTGGCGTTGTGAAAGGGAATTCTTATGAAGCCTGATGGAAGAATTGTTAATTGGATGCCTATTGTGTGCATGGGCCTCTGTCAGGCTCTGTGAATGGAGAGATCATGGAAGCTCTGTGTTCTAAGAAGTGCTCTGGCAGGTTCCTTAATTTGATGCTCAATTTAAATAGAAAGGGTCTGCATGACTCCCACTGTGTATGTGGGGAAACTGAGGTCAGGACAGTGCTTTTTCTAAAAGCATCCTGTGTTGAGTGCCTGTGGTGGCCAGGTCCATGGGAAGGGCTTACTTGCATCTTCTCAGTTGGTCTTCCCATCAACCCTCGGATGAAGATACTAGTGTTAGAGCTTTGGTCCAGCATCACACCCCACTCACCAGCCTCCTGATCTATTGCTGTTCCCATAGTAGCAGTTCACAAAGACAAGTTCCAGACATGCAGTCACAAAGAGACTCATAAGCTCAGGGTAGAGAGTAAGCTAGAAATCAGTGGAGGATTAGAAATTAGAAATCAGTGGAGGATAATAGGAAGGAAAGGGATACTTTGAGAGTCTGCTGCAGGTCAGACAGAGCCTTGCCTACATGTAAGATTTGATACAAGCAAGATCCATGTGAGTTAGATGATTTCACTACCATTTTACAAATGATGAGCTGTGTGGCTCAGAGAAGTTAAGGCAGGTGGTTTACATTACCTTTACATTATCCTGTACCACAGGATACAAGGATACCCAGCTCACTGGAGGCTGTTGGGAAGACTCCCTCCCTGCTCCCTGCTCTCCCCTCGTGTCCCTGCCCCTTCTGTTTACTTCCGTTATTGCCCTGAGATGGTCTATGCTCTGACCCCAGCATATAATACCTGGCTCCTGAGCTTCAGCTTTGCCACACCTGGTGTGTTCCAGGAGTTCCTCTGAGCTGCCTGGTGTCCCACGGTGGTGGGGTTACCTTTCCCTTATGACCTTGTGACCTCAGGCAGTGGCTTTGCCTCTTTGAAGCTCCTTTGGTTATTTACAGGTGGTTTACTTTACCACCATTACTATCACCATTCTCAGCCTCATTGTTACCACCAGTACTAGCATTACCATTACAACTAACAGAACTACTGGCTTCTGCTGCTACTACCATGATTGCTTCTCCCTACTCCAGGTGGTGTAGTGCTAAAGACTCTGCCTGAATGCAGGAAATGTGGGCTCCATCCCTGGGTCAGGAAGTTCCCCTGAAGAAGGAAATGACAACCTGCTCCAATATTCTTGCCTGGAGAATTCCATGGACAGAGGAGCCTGGTGGGCTACAGTCCATGGGGTCGCAAAGAGTTGGACACGACTGAGAACACACACACCTCACCATGATTACTGATTAATGACTACTGTTTTCTCCTCCCACTCATGACAGGGTCTTGAGTTGTTGAGTACGACTCTGTAAGATCCTAGACTAAGCTCTTTCAGATCTATTTCATTCAATTTTTAAAACAACTCAGTGAGATTTCAGATATACAGTCTTTACCCTAAAGCTGATGGTTTGCCCCACATTGTGGGCATAAACATAGGCATCCTTGATCCACAGGAAGAGGGCAGAGGGTGGAATTTGGTGACCCAGGAGCTAGTTTCCATGGGTCCTAACACATATTCATGTGTTTATATTAAGTGTGAGATTAAAAAAAAAAAAACGTTCAGCCTCTGTTCACTGGAATTTTTGCTTAGGTTGGTCTCTCTCCAGAATTCAAGTCAGGTAAGGTCTCCAGAAAGAAGGAAGAATGTTTTCTGTCAGAAAGAAGAGCCGTGCTGATTTCTGCCTGCTCCTCCCTTGTCAGGGGTTGTGTCGGATGCTCTGCGTGCTGTCTCTCTTAATTCCCATTCTAGGAGGTAGGTTCTCTCAGCCCCGTTGTACAGATCTGGAAGCTGAGGCAGAGCCAATGCAAGGAGCACGTCCAAGGTGGCATCTCCTGTGGGGCATGGTCCCTCAGGCCCCTCCTGCTCCAGCATGGGGCCTCCGCAGCAGCAGAATTAACATGTAAATCAAAATGTAATTGGCTTTGTGTGCACAGTTTAGATAAGATTTACTTTTGAAGAATGACTCCGTGTTCTAACCCAGCAGGCCCAGCTCCACGCGGCCCACTTGCACTTAATAACGGCCAGGGAGTGGGGCCATAAATATTGCAAACGATGCAGCTTGAACGAAACGCCCTATGAACCGTAATAAAACCCCCCGTGATTAATTCCAGAACGCGCTCTGTTCATATTAGACCTGCAGTGGCTCCCCTGATGAGATCAATACAGCGTGGCGGAGTGATCCTAATAGAAGTGTTATTATCTTTTAATCTTCGGGAAAATGCCAACTTCTCGAATCCGTCACCAGGCCGCCTGCTTTATTTTCTTGGTGCAACCTTGAAGGGAGTTGTTTTCCCCGAAATGAAGATACATTAGAGTCTTTTCAAGGATTTATCAATAATAGGACCTGGTCCTTCTTTGCAGGGCCCACGGCTAAAAGGCACATTTGTATGCGGCGAGTCAGAACTGGTCACGGTGACCTTTGCTGTCAGCTGCTATTTTCCCAGTAGACAAATGCCTCTGGGGAGTGAGTGTTAAAGACAGATATTCACAGGAGGGAGATGGAGAAGCGGGAGGGGAAGAGAAATAACACCACCAATAAATAGCGGAAGGAGGGTTGAGGAGGCCAGGCGTGTCCCCTGTAGGACTCTGGGCGACAGAAGTGACCTCCGTGGCCCCCATCAGGCAGTTGATGCTTTCCTACCATGTCCGTGGGTCTCCAGGGACCAGAGTGTAATGGAACTGGCTGGGAGCCCTGGAAAATGAAATGGTACTGTCCTATAGTGAGTGTCTGGGAAAAAAGGAAGGAAGACGAGGATTCCTGAGTCTGGTGTCAGGGGTGCTGGAGCTTTAGGCCCACAGGAGGCAGGAGAAGCTGTGGAGGGACTTGACGTCATTGTGGGGACACCTCCTTGGCAAGTGGAGGTACGTGAGTCACACCTATTGGACATGACATGAACCAGTTTGTCAGGGATGATGCTGGGATGTCTGTAAAGGGTACCAACTCTGGGCCTGCGTATGGCCTGAAGATCCTGATGGAGGTGCTGCACCAGGCCCAGAGGGGTCAGACCCGGCTGACAGCCCCAGGGCAAGGTGGTGGAGCCCATGGGAAGGAGGAGGAGTCCTCGGCCTTTCTTTAACTCCTCGGCTTAAAGGAGAGCACACATCCCTGGAAGGCGGCCTTGTTTGGAGGAGCATTGGCTTTCCTCTGGTCCCTCTCTTATCTTATGTAGAAGGGGAAACCAAGGCTACAGTGGGGAATGATGGAGGTAGAGGGCTCACAGCAGGTTATCTGGGCTTCTGCCCAGGGTTCTGTCTGTCTCTTCTTGCTCCATGCTGTCATTCGGGAACCCAGGCTCCTTCTGTCTGTGGGCTCTGTCATTCACAGGGGCTTCTGAATGCTGCATTTTATCATCTCTGTCCAGCCAGCAGACTAGTGAAGAGGGAGAGGGGAATGGAGGCTCTCATGGGCAAATATGAGAATCATGGAGTCTGTTTGAGACCTATATACCTTTACTTTATTTATATCTATATATGCTTCCTTGGTGGCTCAGATGATAAAGGATATGCCTGCTATGCGGGAGACCTGGGTTCGATCCCTGGGTTAGGAAGATCCCCGGGAGGAGGGCATGGCAATTCACTCCAGTATTCTTGCCTGGAGAATCCCCACGGACCGAAGAACCTGGCGGGCTACAGTCCATGGGGTCCCAAAGAGTTGGACACCACTGAGCAACTAAGCACAGCATGCATGCGCGTGTATGTGCACACGCACACACACGCACGCACACACACGCACATGCGCACACACACATAATTTCTTTATTTGGCCATGTGGGGTCTTTGCAGTATGCAGGATCTTTGATCTTCCTTGTATCCTGTGGGATCCTTAGTTGGAGCATGTGGGATCTAGTTCCCTGACCATGAATTGAAGTGAGGCCCCTTGCCCCGGGAGCACAGAGTCTTAGCCACTGGATCACCAGGAAAGTCCCTGAGACCTGGATACCTTTTGTCCAATTTCATCGCCCTGCCTGAAAGTCAGGGGCTGGGAACTGTTACCCAGCAGTGTGTGCCACAGAGGAAGGGGGCATAGGACGGTGAGCAACTAGCTTTTCATGACTCCAGCGTCCTCATCTACAAAACTAGGGGACAGATGACCCCTTATGGGGCCACAGGAGGGACTATAAGGAAATGAAAGGTATGAGAGTTCTGACAAATAGTAGGTGCTACATTGGTGTTAATCTTACCCGCTTGGTTTTGCCAGTCCCTCCTCTTGTCATGGACTGGAGACTGGAGCCCACTTCCAAGTTTCCCCTCTGACTCTGTGGGGCTAGATTCCTGGCGGCTGGGCTCTGCTCTTTGGTGGGACTAGAGACAAGGTCCCTTCCACATTCTGACCTGGCATTGAAGACGGCCTTGCCTTCTATCCCAGCTCACTGGAGGCTGTTGGGAAGACTCCCTCCCTGCTCCCTGCTCTCCCCTCGTGTCCCTGCCCCTTCTGTTTACTTCCGTTATTGCCCTGAGATGGTCTGTGCTCTGACCCCAGCATATAATACCTGGCTCCTGAGCTTCAGCTTTGCCACACCTGGTGTGTTCCAGGAGTTCCTCTGAGCTGCCTGGTGTCCCACGGTGGTGGGGTTACCTTTCCCTTATGAACTTGTGACCTCAGGCAGTGGCTTTGCCTCTTTGAAGCTCCTTTGGACTATAAAAATCATATGGTTCTTCAGTCGCTCAGTCATGTCCAGCTCTTTGTGACCCCGTGGACTACTGCACACCAGGCTTCCCTGTCCTTCACCATCTCCCAGAGCTTGCTCAAACTCATGTCCATTGAGTCGATGGTGCCATCCAACCATCTCATCTTCTACCACCCTCTTATCCTCCTGCCTTCAATCTTTCCCAGCATCAGGGTCTTTTCCAGTGAGTTGACTCTTGGCATCAGGTGGCCAAAGTATTGGATCTTCAGCTTCAGCATCAGTCCTTCCAATGAATATTCAGGGTTGATTTCCTTTAGGACTGACTGGTGTGATCTCTTTGCTGTCCAAGGGCTTTTAAGAACCCCTTAAAAAAGAACAACTAACAGGTGAACTCCCAGGAGGAGGAAATAGAATCATGGTTGTGAAACTGTTAAGCACAAAGCCCCACAGAACAGCTTGGATGGGGGAGGGTGGACTGTGTCTCAAAAAGTGGCATTGCCTGCTGATGCCCCTTTCCTGATGATGCTCCCCCACACTGACATCCCTTATGTTCTCCAACTGGGAGGTCAGGGTGCTCTGTGAGAGTGATCATCGTGGCAGACCTGATAAGGTGGGGTTGGAGGACCACTACCCATAGTCAACACTCTCCAGGGTGATGCTGAAGGCCTGGCACCTTCTGGTGCCCCTTCTCCTGGAACTCAGCTAGATCACTCACTCATTTGTCACCAGTCCAGATTCGGGGATGCCATAGCGACCCTGCACCGAGGAAGTCTGTGTTCGCGACCTGAGCACAGAACCGAGGAGAGCTTTCAGTTCTGCAAGATTTTATTTTCCCAAACCTTCCCTCTGCACCCTGCTGAGCTTGTAGCACCAGGCAGATGGGCTCTGAGTAAAGTCATCAGAGATGAAGGCAAACAGGATAGGTGAGAACAGTGGTGGGGTGGAATGGGGGGGGGGGAGGTTATAGATTCTTGCTTTGTGAGAGAGCTCCTTCCTGTTGTACCTTGGGCCATCTGTTCTTTCTTTACTGAGATACATAGACTTTTATGGCACCCCGAGTTTAGGGTGGCAGTCTCAAAGGAGGCCTGAGCTGGGCTGACAGGGAATTCCCTCATGTTTCCCACTCCCTGCCATTTAAGTGCTTGTCTACCCCTGTGCCTTGGCTCTGCTGTTTACCAAGCCAGTCATGCCCTGCTCATCTGTCCTCATTGTGCCCTTTTAAGGTCTCCCAGAAATACATTTCTCAGGACTCTTCTGATGCTTTGTTTCCCAAACACACATCTACATCTTCTGGTAGGGTATGTTAGTGTACCTCTTCTCACTTTAGCTAACCATAGTAATTGATAATCATAATCATAATAAATATTAATAACAGCTAACTTTTTTAAATTGATCTCTACATACCAGGAAATTTCTGACATTATCACAGTTAACGCTCACAATGACCCTTTGGAGGAGGTATCTTTAGAATCACCAAGTTATTGATGAAAAAACAAAGGTTGAAAAACTTATTGAAGGTCTTCCAGTCAGTGAATAATGGTTCCAAGGTTTACTGCAAACTCTTATGACCTCCAAGTCCATGTTCTTGACCACTGTAATTTGTCTTCAGGTTGACTATAAAGTTGAGATCTTATAGGTAACTGACTTGGCCACAACATCTCAGGCAGAGCATACAGGAGAGAGGATGGGATTTGAAGTGAAAAAGATCCAATTGGATCACACTTTTGGCTTGAGGATCTTGGACAGTCTACTTGAACTCTTTGTTTTTCCTTTTTTCTTCTATATAATATTGAAAATTTTATGTACCCTAGGTTTGGATGTGATGAAGCTTAACTGAGATCAGGCTTGTAAGCTCACTCCAGCAGTGTCCCATAGATAACACTATTAGTTAATACTTACAGACACTTGCCCTGAGACACGTTTTTCTGTATGATGATATGGATTCTCTCAGTTAACCCCTTATAAAAATGCCATGACTGGAATGGCTATACTAATATCAGAAAAAGTAGGCTTTAACACAAAACGTGTTACTGGAGTTAAAGCGTATCATTTTATAGTGATGTGAAAAGATCAGTCCACCAGAAAGTCCTGACAAGTATAAGTACGTATGCACCTAAACAGCAGTGCTCCCAAATGCATGAAGCAAAGGCTGATCGAACTGACGTGAGAAATAGAAAAGTCCAAGATAAAAGTTAGAGATCTTACTACCCCACTAGGAAGAAATAGGGAAGACTTAAATTACTAAGATCAGCAATGAAAGAGGGGATATTACTATCGACTTTACAGGACGATTTTTAAAAGTTAAGTTTAAGGGAATACTATGAAAACCTATATATCAACAAACCAGAAAATAGAATATTTAAACAACACTATACACAAATTAAATCTAACATATATTTATAGAAGATTCTACCCAACAGAATATATTTTTATACCATATTGTAAGTCATAAAAAAGCTTTAATAAATGTAAAAAAGATTGAAATTGTATCAAATATGGTCTTCTGTTACAATGTAATGAAACTAAAAGTTAATAACACAAAGCAATTTGGGAAATACACAAATATGTAGAAATTAAACAACATGCTACTAAATAACCAGTAGGTCACAGAATAAATTACAAGAAAAATTGGAAAGTACTTTGAAATGAATGAAAATGATTATGAAACATACCAAGACAAATGTGATGCTGGTAAATCAGTGCTTAGAGGGAAATTTATAATATAAGTGACTTTATTTTTTTAAATAAAGATCTCAACAACCTAACCTTCTTCCTCAAGACACTGAAATAGAAGAACAAACCCAAAGAAGCAGAAGGAAGAAAATTGTAAAGATAAGAGTGTAAATTAATTCGATAGAAATAGAAAAGCAGTAGAGAGAAATCAATGAAACCAAATGTTGTTTTTTCAAAAAGACCAACAAAATTGACAAACCTTTATTTAGGCTAACTAAGAAAAAAATAGGGAAGATTCAAAATGCAAGAATAAAAGACAAATTAAAGGACCTTGTAGAAATAGAAAAATAAAGTATAAGGAAATTCTATGAATAGCTGTATTGTTCAGTAGTGAGAGGTATTGATGAATGTGTTCTCGTGGCAGCTTAATTATTATGGAATCTTCCTTAGCCGAACATCCAGCATGAAGTGGAGACTGGTCACACCTTGGTGTGACATGTACAAAATAATCCTTTCATTTGCCCTGTACCCTGGGTTCCTTATTAAGAGAAAACACAGTCTGAAGTAGCACTTGTATTATCTACCATCTGTGATGCTCTGAAGGTACTACTGTGAAATGCAGATCCAAAGCCCCTCAAGGTACCTCAATTCAGTAAGTGATCCAGATTAATGGAGGGGAATGGGATGGGGGTTAGGAACACAGACTGTGGAGTCAGAAGGACCAGATCCAAATTTTGTTTTGAGCATTTGACAAGATGCATTAGTGCGGGCAAGTTGTTAATCCAGTGTTTGAAAAATGTCAGCTGCTGCCATGAGCATGATGATACAGCCCTATTCAGGTCACTGTCACTGATGCTGGCCAGCGTCCATGATCACGGATGCAGAGGGCTGCTCTAGTTGTTTCACACACTTTTATTCCCTTCCAGGAGGATTATCCTCATTGGATAAAGGAGGCAAATGGAGCCCACAGAGGTTAGATCACCTATGCGGGCTCCCACAGTGGAATAGTCCTTCAGGGACTATTATTATTAAAGGGTTATTAATAATAAGACTAAGAAAATAAAATAATAAGACCATTATTAATAACAATAAGACTATAAAATGATAATAAGACTATTACTATTAAAGTTTATTCTGAGCCTTTCTGTCCTCTTCCTGCACTGCCTCATTCATACCAAAGGCAGCGGGAGGCATCATGGTAAGATCACAGCCTGCTGCTGCTGAAGGACTTGATCAGCCAGCTGTCCACTCCCGTGAGCCTGTTTCATTCCCAGGTGCCTCTACTTGCTGGGTGGGACTTCTCATGCCTGAGGGTGAGCCAGAAGGCATCTTGGCCAAGTGGCTGGGGAATGGGATTCATAATGGCTTGTGACTTATATCACGGGTGGATAAGTGTTCATTAGTCCATGTCATCCTTTCTGATGGGAAGAAGGTGAGCTAGAAATGCTACTGGCCAGCACTGCTCTGGATGCCAGCCTCTCCATGTGTGGCCTGGCAGTCTTGGTTTCCCTTGGGTTCCTGTCTTGCTCATGCAGGCCGAGGGCTCGGGTTCTCTGCTCTCATCATTGTGAAGCTCCTGCTGCGCTCACTGGTTTGAGTCAAGATTTTTGAAAGAGAACATTTTTATTCCTGGTCCTGCAGTTCAAATTCAGACAGCAGGGATGTCCCCTGGACATGTCGTCATTACTCATTTTTGCAAATGTGGTTGAACTGCAGCTTCAGGAAGTAACTTGTGCGAGGTCACTCCCATGGGTGGGAGGCAGTACCTGGGCAAGGCAGTGCAGCCCGTGCCCTGAACCATGATGCTGCCCGACGTCGGGGATGAGGGGTAACAGGGGCTTGTTGGGCAAACCTCCAGCACCTCTTTCTTCCGAATCAGCTCTCCACTTCTCTGGGCTTGGAGTGGGGTTGTGTGCACAGAAAGAGAGGCCCCTGTGTACTGTGAGGGCTCAGACTTAAAGGCTGAAGTGTGGGTATTTTCCAGGGTTGGGAGGAGACAAGGCGGTCCTTCCATGCTTCCCTCAGACAGTTGATGGTCTGTTGTATGGTGTCCTGAGGGTGGGACCTCGGAGATTAAGAGAGCTTAGTCCTTGTTCAGGAGTATCTCAGAGCCCAGGGACAGTAGGACTTAGCAAGACTTGCCTCTCCTCCCTCTGCCATGCCTACCTCTGGTTTCACTCTGGGCTGTTGGCCCTGTGCACCTCAGCTCCTTGTTGGGCAGGGGTGAGGGTTCCCTCTCCTAAAAGAACCAAGGAAGACTTTGCATTTAGGGCTGTAAGAGTCTTGACACCAGTGGGCAGAGATGCAGAGGAGATGCTGTCTGAGACCTGAACAGCATCTTGGAGAAGGTGGTGAGTGAGGGCAGCCCTACAAAGCTGCGGGGAGGACGTGATTCTGACCCATGACTGCTTATGGGCCTCTGATGTGAGGAGCTACAGTTTCTAGAATACACCTGCACAGAGAAGTGCTTAATAGATACTGGAGGAATGAATGAATTGGATAAATAAACGGACTGGCAAGGGAAGGAGAGAGGACACTGTGAATGAATGAAAACATCCAGTAGTGATGTAACTCACCATTAACTGGGCTCTTACTCTGTGCCTGTGACTTGACTTCTACTATGTCATTTAACTGTCTCATCAACCATGCAGGTGGACGTGTTTGTACAGGTTTCACAACTGAAGAAAGTAAAGCCGGAGAGAGGATGAGAGACTCTCCCAAAGTCACACAGTCAGGCTGTGAGAGAACCAGGCTTTTGTCCTTCGATCTAGCTGCAAAGCCCTTGTTCTTCAGAGAGACGTGCTTTCTTTCCTCTCCACTGTGACTCAGGAGAAAAGTCAATTTTCAGTGGTCGTGGTTGTTTGCTAAAAAGAGCAATTCCCTTTCCTCCATCTCTAATTTTCCTCCAACTAATTGCAAATTAGTGGTAATTTTCAAATGAAAAGAGGGAGCCTGCATGCCATCTACTTGTGCTTACCCAGCAAGGCCCTGGGCCTGTGACAGCTCCGTTGCCAAGGCAACCCCGCATCAAGGCCTTCCCTGGATCCTGAGCTGTGCTGCCCTAGACTCTGGAGGTGGGGCCACTTACCCTCTGGGTTAGCCTATTGCTTTGCTCAAGTGTCGCCAACACAGGCCCAGAATTTCAGTGTTAACAAGGCTCGACTCTTCTCACCGCTCACTTTGATCCTCTCTATTTTTCAGAGTATAGAATTAATAATAATAATAAAGAAGGAAAGAAGAAAAAAGTCCTGACAAAGAAACTTAACCATGTAAACTGCAGGCTGAAGAAGAACTGCCTTCCCCACAAAAGGAAACATAGGGAAACCATTCTTCTCTTCAATTCAACTGCTATGTAGGCGATGGAACAGGCTTCCCAGCCTTGGGGTCCTATGGATGCAGAAGGTCCCGCCTTCAGTAGATTCAGAAGGCCTGGTGGATGGAAGAGGTGTGTTTAGAAAACCTCCACTTGCTCTAACTCCAGCCCAGATGGGGATCCTTAGGAGGGAAACTCTCAAACCTGGAAGGAGGGAGATCTTTGCAGAGCACTTTTTATGTGAGCATGCATGCACATTTTCAATCCAAAACAAACAGTTGCTGATGACCTACTGTGTGCCCAGCTCTCAGTATGAACCAGTAACAGGTGGAGTCCTGTACCCTGCTGTTAAATAGCTGTTCTCTAGTGAGGGAGACAAATGGCCAATGAGACACTGTGAGTGATTTGATGACAGGAGTAGGGGTGGGGCTGGCCCAATGGGTGTGTTTGCAGAACATTTGCAGACACTGGGACAGGAGCTTAGTCTGGAGAGAAATTAGTGACTTGCTGCAAAGATAAAAGTAGGAAGAAACATACCCTAGGCAGCTGCTGCTGCTGCTGCTTCTGCTAAATTGCTTCAGTCGTGTCTGACTCTGGGCAACCCCATAGACGGTAGCCCAGGCTCCGCCATCCCTGGGTTTCTCCAGGCAAGAACACTGAAGTGGGTCGCCATTTCCTTCTCCAAAGCATGAAAGTGAAAACTGAAAGGGAAGTTGCTCAGTCATGTCCGACTCTTAGCGACCCCATGGACTGCTGCCCACCAGGCTCCTCCATCCATGGGACTTTCCAGGCAAGAGTACTGGAGTGGGTTGCCATTGCCTTCTCCGTACCCTAGGCAGGGGGAATAACAAATACAGAAGCGTGGACATGAGAGAGAGGTTCATATATTCTGGTTTCTCTCAGTGGCAAGTGTGGATAGGATGTCGGATGTAAGTGACTAGGGGCAGGAGCCTGGGGATAGAGAACAATACACATCAAGTAACATTACCGTGACAACAAGAGCACTCTAGATCCTGGACATGGCACCGAATGGGGGCCAGGCCTCTGTAAGAACTTTAGATCATTCAAATACTTATGACGGGAAAGGGCTCAACATCACCTTATCCCAACAGGACCAGAAAACCCATCCAGGAGAGTGGAGTCAAGACCAGGAACTTCCTGGTTGCTGGTTTGCAGGGAAGCTTGGTGGCACCTTGTCTAGTCTCCAGCGTGTGTTTCAGGGGGGCTCCTCCCATGCAGATGAGGCATCAGCTGGCAGAGAGAGACATGGTGGATTTGTAGAAATCCATGGACTGGGACCAAGAAAGGATTTTCATTTGTTTTGGGCATTTTCCTTCAACTTCTACCAAGATGATGTGAATGGAGGCTGGACCACAGGACAAAAGACCGGGGTATTTTTTGTTTTCATTGTTTCTAGAAAATGTTTATTGGAGTACAGTTGATTTACAATGTTGTGTTAGTTTCTGGTATACCGCAGAGTGAATCAGTTATGCATATACATATATGCCTTCTGTTTCTTAAGATTCTTTTTCCCACATAGTCCATTCCAGAGTATTGAGTAGCATTCCCTGTGCTCTATAGCAGGTTCTTATCAGTTAGGATGGGGGTATTGGCAACGCAGCATGGATCCCTGTGCTTAGTTGCCCAGTCATGTCCTACTCTTTGCAATCCCATGGACTGTAGCCCGCCAGGCTCCTCTGTTCGGGGGGATTCTCCAGGCAAGAATACTGAAGATGCCCTCCTCCAGGCATCTTCCCAGCCCAGGGATCGAACCCAGGTCTCCCACCTTGTAGGTGTCTGAGGGGAAGCCCAGCATGAACCCCTAGAGGCCCCCAAAGCTCAGGCCATGTGGTTGTGAGGGACATATGTCTGCACTGAGAACACTCCGACTCATGGACTTGCAAACAGGCAGGTCCTCAGATACCACAAGCACGCATGCGCCCCGCACCTCTCCACGCCCACCCCGGCTCCATCGCTCTGGTGATCTGCTGCGACATCTCCTGTTCCATTCTGTCTTTCTCTTTTCGGCATCTTCTACAAAATTACTATTAAGGTCAAAAGTCATACACAATGAAATGCGGTTCAGTGAATTTGGACAGGTGTGTCATGCATAACCAAAACCCCGGTAAGGTACAGAAGATGTCCACGCCCCTCGAAAGTCTCCTCCAGCCCCTTCCCAGTCAAGCCCTACTCCCTCCTGGCCGCCCCTGTTCTGATTGTTACCCTGTGAACCTCTTGTAGATGGAATCACACAATGTCTCCTCTTTGGGTTCTGTTGCTTTGGTCTTATTGCTGACTCCTGTCCTCTGCTCCCCATTTGGAGGAACCAGGAGTGCCTCCCAAGACTCCCCTGTCCTATTCCCAGAAGTTTCTTTGGGATTCATTGTGTCTAAGTGGGAGTCATGTCATTTCTCTTAAGGTTCCCTCTTATATCAGCATCATGCCTGACCTGGGTCAGGGGGCTGCCGGAAGCCGCTGCTCAGATTGGCTTCAGAGCTGAATGCCTCAGAAGTTCCTTTCACGTCCTTACCTCTCCGTGTCTCGCCCGTGAAACGGGAATGATGCAGCTGTGCCTCCTTCCAGGAGCTGTAGTGAGATGATGCTTGTAAAATTCGTAGCGGGGTACCTGGCACTTAGGAAGTACTCAGTCGTCCTGTTCGTATAACAGGTTCAGAGAACACAGAGCTGAGTGCTCGCTGCTTAAGAAAGGCTCCTTACCTGCAGAGGAAAAAGTGGGAGCTGCCTCCTCCCATTATGCAAGGGGATCATTCTGGGGACGTAATGTGTGTCAGGAGCTGTTTGAAGTGCTTTGTATAAATACTTACTTTAAATCCTCACAAGTCTGACGATGTACGAGGGACTGGAGGACAGGTTGGCAGCTTGTCAGTGATGGTCCAAGTGACTGGGGCCTGACTGGGCTTCTATCCCAGGAGATCTGCCTCCACGCACCTGACTTTTTACCACTGGTCTTTACCAGGGGATGGTTCCTTTAATGTACTCCCAAATCTGGGTAGCTTGAAAGAGAGTAGGGCTGACCCTACTGGGTCAGTTGAATTGGATCAACTGGTCGAATTCTCTATCCATGAATACTCTGAAAAATCAAGGGTCTGAACTTGGTCCTTTGATATATGTGTGCGTGTATGTGTATCAGGGATGAGATTTGTAGCCAAGCAGTCAGCTGGAACAAATCCTTCTCCACAAGTGGGGTTTATACTTGAGGAAAAGAAAAGTACACCCACTGAATAGTCACATTTAGGATTAATCAGGTCACAGCGTTCCCTGAGTGTGGCATTCAGGGTACTTGTCTTGCATTTGTGTTACAAAAAAAAAAAATAGGATCAGGTTTTGCTAAAAGCAGATAACAATGGCAGCCCATGAAGTGTTAGAGAGGCGATCGTTTCCCTGAATATTCTCATTCAGGGCACGAACTAGATACCCTGCTGGCGGATCTCTGTCTCTGTCCGTGTCAGGAAGCTTCCAGAGGAGGCTGGCAGGTGCCAGCCGCTCCTGCTCTCTGAGCTCGAGGCTCTTATCTGGGCTGGGTGAGTGCCTCCTCCCCAGATCTGGGGTCTGGCTCTTTCCGAACCCCGGAGGACCTTTATTCTCTAGTCACACACCCCTTGGGACTTGCCTCTTGACTTTGGGAGACATTTGCCCTTACAGCTTTGTTAGTCTATAATAAAAGGTCTTATTCACTTATTTCTATTTCTTCGGGTTTAACCTTTTGGAATCTTAGTGATCTCATCGTTCAGTGAGGTTGATAACAGTGACCTCAAGGCCGTTACTGTGAGGAATAACTGATCGACTCAAAGGCATCTCTAGCAAAGGAGACACCTCAGCTCATGTCTCTTCCCCCTAACAGTTCTGTTTGTGTGACGCAAGAGAGAAGTTCTCTTCCTTTTGTTTCTTGCTTAACCCCCAATAGCAGTCTCCGGGGGGCTTGGGAGAGATTCTAGTAGCTTCCTTCCTCTTCTCAGCATCATAATTCTCTTCTAGTTCTCTAACATCCTAAGGAGTAAACTTGCTACACTCACAATAAAGTCCCTGAGGAATAAGTTTCCAGTAATAATGATAATGCTAGTTGTAGTTTAATGATCAATCACATATGTCATAGTTAATAGGTACTTATGAAATGAATGAATGCTGTGATTGTTCGTATTCACAATATACCATGCAAGGAAGCCCCAGCCCTTCTCACCCATTTTACAGATGAGAAAACAGAGGCTTCTAAAGGATACGTGGTTTCTGAGTGAAGGATACCACAGAATTCGGGTTCAGAACCTGGCACATGCGTGCCCAAATCCTTTACGAGAGTCAGACCATAAAACTGCCGGGGCTGTATCCTCCAGAACAGGTCTGCTCTTGCCTTGACTTGTAATTTATTTGCAGATCCTAGCCTGCTGGATTGATTCTGAATTTATGATGCACACTCAGATCTTCTGTGACTTGTGCTCCTGGAATTTCATTAGGCCAACCTGTAATTGTTGTGGTAAATGTTTACACATCTATAAATTATTATTTAGGCACGAGGGGCAAGGTCAACCTTTATCTTTTAAGGTGCCGGGAATAGACACCAGAGATTTCCCAGCAGACAAAGGGGCTGAGATCTGATTAATTATGGGCTGTGTTAGTGTCATATTGACAACACTATTTCTTGCTGTTAATTTTGAAGCCCCAAATGGGTCATCTTTCCTGAGCATGAAAATTATCACCCTTTTACCGATTGTTTTGCAAGTGATTCCATTTTAAATCACTAATGACTATTGATAGCTGATGTCTTTACCCAGGAAGGAAAGTTCAAGATGCCTCTGGGATTTCAGGCTGAACTTTATTTTACTGTATTTTTTGCTGTCTGTTCAGGCTGATACCTCTGTTTACAACTCATTTACATTTTTGGCATCATATACTAATTGCTTAAGAGAATTTCAGTTGTAGCATTAAAGAAACATTTATAAGTGGAAAAGAATTGCTTAATATGACTAAACACCCATTATACCTCAGACACCTGTATGTGTTTATCATCTAATGCAACACCCACATGGGGGTAGGTATTATTGTTACTTTTGAGTTGTTGAAACTCAGATCCAAAGCTCAACTCAGTCAAGGTCCTGTGGCTAGAGTAGTGTGAAATAAGGTCTTTATGGCTACAAAACAAATTCTAATGCATTTAGGCTTTGTGCCAAGAGTCCTTTAATCAGGTTCTAGAACCAGGTAGAAAGGCGAAAGAAATAGTTGTTATTTCTTCTTTTAAAAAAATATTTTAAAGGATTTAAATATTTAATATTTAAATATTTAAAAATAATAAAAAATATTATTTAAAAATATTTATTCATTTGGCTGCATCTGGTCTTAACTGCATCAGGTGAGGTCTTGCTTGTGTCCTGTGGGCTCTGTAGTTGTGATGCCTGGGCTCAGGAGTTGCCGTGTGTGGGCTTGGTTGGGGATCTTAGTTCCCCAACCAGGGATCGAACCAGGGTCCCCTGCCTTGCAAGGCAGATTCTTAACCACTAGACCACCAGGGAAGTCCCATAGCTGTTTTTCTATTGCCTGTAGAGGTCACGCTGTCAGCTTACACAGTACCCTCGGTGATGACAAAATTACCAAAAATAATAAAACCTTACCTTCAACAACACTTTCCTCAGTTCTTGGGACATAGGAAAGGTTTGTGTGAACTTCATGACCTCAGGAGATCCTCAAGGATTTTCTTCCCAATATTATCTTCCCCACATTTCCATTTTTTTCAATCCTCTTTTTTATTTTCACTTTAATCTGAAACTACCTGTAGGTCATGTTCATCTCTGAAGCCCTAACAGATAGCATAACAACAGGCGTATAGTACACACTTAACAAAATCTTGGTCTTCCCTTGTGGCTCAGCTGGTAAAGAATTTGCCTGTAATGCAGGAGACCTGGCTTTGATCTCTGGGTTGGGAAGATCCCCTGGAGAAGGGAAAGGCTACCCATTCCAGTATTCTGGCCTGGAGAATTCCATGGGGTCACAAAGAGTCTGGCACGACTGAGCGACTTTCACTTTCACTTAAAATCTACTGAAGGAATACAGGGAATGTGAGAATCTCCATCTCTACCCAAAGGAAGATTATGAATACAACCATTGCCAGAAGGTAACATCCTGTGTGTTTATATGTACGTGTGTGTACATGCACACACATATGTACACAGATGCATTCCATGTTTCTCAATTCTCTCCATTTCCCTTTTAGATAATTCTACTATCTTACCACTGATAGGAAGAGGTAGTAAGAGAATTGCTTTGTCCTTTGGAAAACTAAATTGGAAGGCAGTATTTTCTGAAGCCGTAAAGCGTTAGAATCCTGATGACTAAAAGCCTTAAAGTCTGTAACTTAAAACCAAACTGTCCCCTCTGTACATGGGGAAAGTCTGGGAGATGCTCTCCTGGTGTCCTCAGTTAGACGGGGACATTCAGCCTCTAGAGGATAATTATTGGCACTGAAGCTTTTCTCTCCCAAACACTAGGCAAGCTCTTTCTCCTACTCTGCTTGCCTCCTGGGGCCTCTGCCTTATTAGTAGAGAACTGCAAGGCTGGGCTCATTATTCTGGCCTCTTCTTTTCTCTTCCGGCCCGCCCCCTTTTTGGTCGAGGTTACCCCTTAATGTATAAATGGCCCTTTATAACTCAAAATGCAAGGGTTCCGTCAGCAAGTTGAATCCTCAGGTTCAACTTGCACTCGCTGATTACCCACTGTGTGCCAGGACTTTTCACATTTAATTACCCAGCAAAGACATTTTACTCACTGCAGCTCCTACTGTGTGTCTGTTCCTTTGTCGTAACACTATAGGGATCAGCAACGAATGAACGGCCTGGAATCAGCCCTAAAGATCTTGCTATCACAACGGAGGGTGGCTGTAGGTAGGATCTTTTAGGAATAAGAAGGCCATGGAGATGTGGCCAGACTGTAGAACATTTAGCGCCCTCTTGTACAACTTCCAGAATGAGCCAGGATCCTCACCTTTGTGGAAGATGAAGCCTCACTGTGTTTGGACAACACTAAATTGTTTATAAAGACTCCTTGGCCCCTCTCATGTTTGCTGATAAATGAGAGCAGCCCACTTGAGCAAGGGAAGGCCTTCTGTAGGACCCCTTTGGAAGAGCTTGCTTGGCTTGCAAACCCTGCCAGCCTTTCAACTCAGATGTCGAAGCTGTCTACCTGCCTCAGCACAATCTGGAGGTGTTTGTTCACCAGAATCTTCTAGGGGAAACACAGATGTTAGTTTAAAGGGTGCAATTCACTTTATGAAATTTAACCAAAAGTAACGCAAATGTGTCTATCTGTCCCTGTGGAATGTTTGCTCCAAATAGCCTGAGGGTGGGTCTGTTCTCATGAGTAGTCCCTTCTCTCGGGATCCTGGAGTCACATTTACAATGAGTAACAATGTCCAGGTCCCGAGCTGATCCATGCTCTTACTCATCACATGGTTCTTCACTGTTTGATGTCCGCTGACTGCATCCTACAGCTAATGGCAAGAAAGAGGGTGGAAGAGGTTAAAACAAAAGGCTAATGTTGGTTTTGCACTCTCTCCATGAGCTGTAGGTGTCCAAATTCTCCTTTCTGTCATGAATGATGGAAAACCCAGGTGTGTCATAATGTATGGGGCAAGCTAGTATCCTTCTCTTGGCCTCCGTTTCCTCAACTGTTCCACAGTAAGCTCCTCTCCTCAGCTCTCTCCTTTGAAATGAAGAGGACCCTCATCTCTGCAGTATAGGGGTTGTTGTTGTTCAGTCACTAAGTTATGTCTGACTCTTTGTGACCCCAGGGACTGCAGCATGCCAGGCTTCCCTGTCCTTTACCATCTCCCAGAGTTTGCTCAAACTCATTTCTATTGTGCCGGTGGTGTGTGTGTGTGTGTGTGTATGTGTGTGTGTGTGTGTGTGTGTGTGTGTGTGTGTGTGTGTGTAGGCGGGGTTGATCACATAGCAGCAGATAAGCAGACACCCTCGGAGGAACACTGACTGGCCTTCTGAGATGAAGCTTAGAAAGGTTGTTGGAAGAGCCCTGGCTTCTAATTTGTCTGTGTGTCTGTTTCAAAGGGAAGGGAATCTTTGCCTCCTTATCCCTGAAAGTGTGAGTGACTGAAGAGACTGGAAAGTCACCTTTTGAAAGAGGATTGCTGACACCTTCTCCTCTCTGCTGTATTCTCTGTGCAGAAAGTCACCTCCTCCTAACCCCACCCATTCAAATGCTGCCAGGGAGCAGATCACAGTCATCACCCATCCTTGCCAATCCTGTCGAAACTGTTCATTGTGCATTAAGGCTGGGCTTCCCATCAGAGAGACCGCAGGGGGCTGGGAACCGTGAGAGGCAACATTCACTGAGGGTTTTTTTTGTACAGGGGATGATGTAGAGAGGTCTGTACAAGCTTCATCCTACTGACCCTTCCCAGCCCTACTGGGAGACAGGCAGGTACTCAAAGTCCTGTCTAACAGATGTAAAAGCAGGTGGGGCTGAGTCAGCTACTCGTATGGTGTTTGCTGCGGGGTTCTGTCCATACCTTTAACTGTGAGTGAACGAGGAACGGTTAAGTGAGGGAGGCTGTGAAGAGGACCCCATGGGGTCGGGATTACAGGAAGTGAAGGAACGCACCCTCACTTGAGGTTCTAGCTGGAGGAAACAGACTTGACACGTGGTTGCCAGGGCCCAAGACGTCTGGATTTGGACTCACAGAGGTCTCATGCCCTTGACCCTGCAGCTGTCCTGCTTCATAGGAAGACCCCAAGCTGGGAGTGTGTCTCTGGTGGTTAGGGGTGAAACCTTGAGCAGCTCATATCATCTGGATCTCAGTTTCCCCGTCTGTCACTTGGGGGGGGGGGGTCACACTTTCTCTCCTGCGAGTGATGAAGGGCTTTTGAGCGTCCTCATCAGACCCAGTTTGTGCAACAGTGTTTGCAGCCTCTTGGTCTCTATATATTTCCACAAAGCACCCTGAGTTTCCCTTCTGTAGATACCATCGTGTTTTTAAGAGGCATAGTTTTCATGTTTAAATAAGTTTGATAGAATTTTAGCTAAGCACAACATGCCTCTTTGTTTTGGCTTTGACAAAAGTCTGAAGCTTTCAGTCTGTAGGAATCTTAATCCCAGGGTAACCTTCACCTCCTCACTGGCAATGACAGTGTCTTGCATCTCAGAGGTCAAGCCAGTCAGGGCAATGAGCCTGGGATGAATTGAACTGCGGCTTGGTGGTAATTATTTCTTTTTCTTTTCAGTGGATTCCTATTAGCTGGTTAATGTTTGCATTTGCAGAGGGCTCTGTGCTCTGCATATGATTCAGCTCACCTCCAGCGCCCCAGGCTCAAGCCTGAGCAGCCACCGAGCCCATCACGAGCAGCAGCTCTTTCTGTGTCTCCTCGCCCCTGCTGGCCAGCCACCAAGCACTGTGCGCTCTTCCTACGACCTTCTTCATGCTCCTGCCTCCGTTGTTTCCACCCTGTCCTTGCTGTGCCTCCCTTTGTTGGATTCCTCATCAGCTTTCTCCTGCCGCAGTCTTTCAGCCTCCTCACTGGCCTGGCAGCCCGACACTTCCTGTGTCTCCTCTACTCATTGTCCACAGCACAGCTGGCAACAGTTTTTGGAAATACAAATGTCCCTCCTCCATAGGAAGGGGCAGGGATTCCTTGAAGTTGTGGAAGCAGTATGTGGAACCGGCAAAACCCAATGTCCTGTGATCATCTCCCCATGTGTTTGCCATCCCCACTCCCTCCCCCTCTGTAGAATACAAGCTCATGGAAGTCATGGATAAAGGGATCCAATGTTCTTCATCTTCATGTTCCCAGCAAGCCACCCAGTGTCTCCTGCAGAGGTTGTATCTGAACCTTTTACTGTGCACGAATGAAGAGCATTAAGTGTATAAGAATGTGAAGAGGAACCCATCAGACTGGGGTGATAGGAGGTGGACAGAAGATGTCACCTGCTCTTAGGTCTGAACCTGTGCAAACAGGCTGGACACAGGTTATCAGAGCCCGAGAGGTCAAGGGTTCAGACAGGTGATGTGAATGCTGGGAGCAGTATGGAGTGACACAGAGAGATGTCAGGCGGGGCAGTGTGATGGGCAGAAGGGCTAAGAGACAGATAGGAGCCATGAGCTGGGGTTTTACTGAGGACAGACTTGAAGATCTGAGCCTATGGGAGCCCTCTGACCTTGACCTCAATCATATTTCTACTCCTTAGAGTACATTGAGCTGGGAATACGAGCCCCTGTTTCTCAATCTGTTAAAAGGGAGTTGAGCAGCATGAAAGAGGAAGGATACTTCCTCCTCTGACAGTGTAGACTTCTCCAGGGAGGAGAGATTTGGAGAGAAGGATGTGGAGTCTGGAATCAGACAGATCTGTGTTTAAATCCCTGCTCCACCCCTTGCTACCTACGTGAACTTGGGCAGGTTACTTAACATCTATGAGCTTCCATTCCATATTCTGTAAAATGCGTATTACCCACCTCACGTGGGTTTTGAGAAGACTAAGTGGGGTGTTTATAAAGATGATAGGTTTTGAAGAATAACTGTTGACACGTTCATTGGGCAAATTTAAACTCCCCCTTGGCAGCCACATCCCTTCCCTCCCACCCTGGGCTCTGCTGTCATCTGACCTCTGCTCCCTCATCCCACCCTGCTAGCTGGAGTCGGCTTCCTGTCTCTCCCCTGGCTGCATGAACTGCGCTCACTTTTCTTTCTCCTGAAAAGCGATTTTTACATCCCTCGCTTTGTGTGTGCTCTTGACATATGTTAATATTTGGAAAATCAGCCTGGAACAGAGCGGGGAGCCTTCCAAACATGAGCCCAGAGGCAACAAATAAATTACTTTGCAGCAAGTGTTCTATCTGTGGCAAGTTAAAACTCAACAAAGGAAACAATCCCCTTCTGTTTTGGACACCTTGGAAGCTGTGGGCATCCTCGCCTCTGGGTCAGAACTCCACTTGTGCTGCAGCTGAGGATGGGGCCATTGTCAGAAGTGCCTGGTACCCACCATGTGCCCAGCATTGTGCAAGACCATTCATACACATATTTCACATGAGAAAAGGTGGCTTATCAAGGGTAATCAACTTGCCCAAACTCACCCACAAAGTGAATAGTTGAAGCCAGATTTGAGAGCAGGTTTGTTAGATTCCAAAGTGAAAGTGAAAGTTGCTCAGTCGTGTCTGACTCTTTGCGACCTCATGGGCTATACAGTCCATGGAATTCTCTTGGCCAGAATGCTGGAGTGGGTAGCCTTTTCCTTCTCCAGGGGATCTTCCCAACCCAGGGATTGAACCCAGGTCTCCCGCATTGCGGGCGGATTCTTTACCAGCTGAGCCACAAGGGAAGCCCAAGAATACTGGAGTGGGTAGCCTAGCCATTCTCCAGGAGATCTTCCCGACCCAGGAATTGAACTGGGGTCTCCTGCATTGCAGGCGGATTCTTTACCAACTGGACTATCAGGGATTCCAAAGCCTGTATGTTAACCGTTCCACCTCATGACCTCTTAGTAAATAAGTAAGGAGCATCACTTTTTTTTTTTTTTTTTTTGAGAAGAATGTGTGTATTTTAGAAGATTTCCTCTGGATGAAGCATGGATTAATGATAAGAAGGAGTGAGACTAGGCCAGAGTGACCACGTAAAATGTTGTGATTGGTCAGGTGGACAGGAAGCCTGAACTGGGGCCAGGAAGGCTGAGATTCATCAGGCACAGGGGTGCCCAGGGCTTTCCCCCAAGTGCACTGGCCTTGGGTCTGTGGCAGTGGAGGACTCGCCCCAGGACCTGTCTGTATCCACTGTAGGTCTCTACCTTGGTCATTCAGGATGTTGTCTTTAGCTCTAGCGCAATGTGGTAGATTGTTGGCAAAAATGGCCACGGAAATTCTTCCTGACCCTTTATTCAGCCACCTTTGCAATGTAACTCTCTGTGTAACTTGTCGTCAAGCGGTAGAGTCTCTTTCTCCACTCCTTTAAATCCAGATTTCATTTGGTCAGTGGGACATTAGAAAGTGATATAAGAACAGAGACTTGAGTATGTTGGGGCTCACCCACTCTTGCTGCTCTTTGGAAGCCTGAGACCTCCTAGTAAAGATGTCTGAGTTAGCCTCCTGAAGAATGAGACCCTATCCTGAGCCAAGATGAGCAGTTCTAGCTCAGCTCACCCTTAGACCAGCCAGACTCCAGCCACTAACAGCGTGAGCAAGGCCACACAGCACAGGCGAGCTTCCAGCTGACCATGGAGATCAGCTGAGTTGGCCCAGACCAGGAGACCTGCCCAACTGACCCACAGAATTCTAAGAAACAATAATGTTTGTTGTTTCAAGGTTTGGAGTGGTTTGTCTTTCAGCAGAGTTATAGACAATATCAACGTCAATGGGCAGAAGGAGCTCAGGGTCTCTCTTGTTTCCGAGTTTCCACTTCCTTTGCTATCTCCAGTGCAGCTCATGTATATCCTACATGCTCTGAAATAGAGCCTGAGAAACACCCCAGATATCCTGTCACTGTTTCTACATGTTTGTCACACATATGTCATTTAGGAAACCCTTTATACCTCTGAGTTTAATGAATGTTTCTATTATAGAAATTACATCATAATAGAATGACAACAGATCAGATTAGAGAAAAGTGTATATTGACTGCTAAACACAATCTAGTTATGTTCAACTCACAGGAAGGTAGAGTAGATACAATTCTGTTCTTCTTGCTAAGTACCATTAGGAAATCTGGATATTATAAACAAAACAAATATAAGAAGGCTCTGAAAGGTGTAAAGAAGAAAGCAGACAAGCTCGGAACATTGGGCATGAGGAATGATGTAGTCATGGATTTTCTTTTTGCTTCGTCTGTTCCAGACTTGTAGCTGACGAATCCAGCAAATCAAACACTGATAGGTACAGACAAACAGAAATCCCTGGAAAAAGCCTGTTTTCTGTAGTCAAAGGACCAGGAAAAGAGATAGCCTAGCAAGACTGGAAACTTTAATACAATAACCACTACACTTTATAGTTAGATGTCTCAGAAAAAATAGTGACTCCTTCTGCATGTATGCTGAAGTGAAGATCAGATGGGGTATCTATAGACTTCCATTTTTTTCCCCAAGAGAAACCCTTGCCTGGTAATGCCAGAGGAGTTTAAGTGGGGACTTTCATCTCTGTTGGTTGTGATAAGGAACCTTGTCTCCTCTGCAGTGGAGGCTCTGGACTTCTTCCCCTAAAGGGAATAATGAAATGCCTCTCCTCTCCTCCTGCTGGGTAGTGTCAGAGGAGGCCACCAGGGGAGTTAGGACATCCATATGTAACAAGACCACTTGCTCTGTGGTAGAAGTCAAAGGGGAGGAGTGATGAGTCACTCCTGCCCCTCTCAGACTGAGGGATGTCAGTGGAGGCATAGGTGGAACTCCCTCCTACCCAAGAGCAGTGAGAGGAACCCCGTCAGTTGTCATGAAAGGTCAAGTGGGAGACCTGGACTTCTACCCCCACCTGGCAGTAATGATACAGTCTTCTACCTATGACAGGACATTATATATATAAATATATGCTCATCAGTGATACTGCCTGTACCAAAGAAGTGTCAGAAAAAGCTAGCTGAAACAGAAGGTTAAAGTAAGCTCCAGATGAATTAAGAATTTGGGATATAATACTATTGTATATGATAACAGATAATAACAGATAAAACAATGAAGACCTACTGTGTGGCACAGGAAACTATATTAAGTATCTTGTAATAACCTATAATGGAAAAGAATCTGGAAAAGAATATATGTATAAACCAAATCACTTTGCTGTACACAAGAAACATTGTAAATCAACTATACTTCAATTAAAAAAAATACAATAGCAAATAAAATAAGCTCCAGAGCATCACAACACAATATCCAACACTGTCCAGGTCTCAGTGGAAACCAAAATCATACCAGTTAGCAGAAGAATTTCAAGCTGAATGAAAAGAGGCAACCAATAGGTATCAACACAGATGATAGAGATGTTAAAATTCTCTGACAAAGATATAAAAGCAGCCATCAAAGCAATGCTTCAGTGAACAATTACAAAAACACTTGAAACAAATGAAAAAAGTAGAAAGTCTCGGCAAAGAAATAAAAAGCTTTAGTAATGAAGGAAAGATACTATGAAGAACCAAGTGGGAATTTTAAAATTGGAAAAGAACTGAAATGAAAACCCCAGTGGGCTCAACAGCAAAGTGGAGGCAATACAGGAAAGAGTCAGTGAACCTGAATATAGAAAATAGAAATGACCCAACAAGAAAAACAGAAAATAGGCTGAGGACTTCCCTGGAGGTCCAGTGGTTAGAACTTCTCCTCCCAATGCAAGGGGTGTGAGCTCAATCCCTGGTCAGGGAGCTAAGATTCCACATGCTTCAGGTCCAAAAACCCCCCAAAAATATGAGGATCAATATTGTAACAAATTCAATAAAGATTTTTAAAATGTTCTATATCAAACAGCAACAACAACAACAAAAGGTCCAAATCAAAAAATCTTTTAAAGAAAATAGGCTGAAAACAAAAGAACAGAGCCTCAGAGACCTGTGGGGTTATAAGAAAGATCACATGTTTGTGTAATTGAAGTCCTGGAAGGGGAGGAGAAAGAGAGGGGCCCGAAAACAGCAACTCAAGTAAATAATGGCTGATTTGTCCTCTGTATCATAACCCAGTAAGCTACATGAAATAGAAAATCTAACTAGCTAAATCTTAAAAAGAGAGTGAGGTGTTCTCTTCTGCCACAAGTCCAAAGAAACTGTTAGTATTGGTCCAGCAGGCCATTAATGTCAGGATAGATTTTTCTGCCATTCTTTTTCCTTTCCTCATGGGCATAATTTAATAGCAGCAGCTCCAACTACCACATCAGCATTACAGGCAAGAAGAATTAGGAAAGGCAGCACAACCTGTACGTATCCTCCTTTATTAGTGATGTAAAAGCTTTGTGTAAAACCTCAGGAAAAAAAAAAAAAGAGAGAGAGAGAAAGGCTGAAGACATCCCAGCTTTGACAAAGACACATTAATGTAGAAAGTCAAGAAACTGAGTGAACCCCAAACAGGGTAAAACCAAAGAAAGGTCCACCAAAATGCATCATATTCAAACTTCTGGAAAATAAAGACAAAGATAAAATCTGGAAAGTATGGACAGAGAAATTGTATCTATAGGAGGGGAAAAACACAAATTGAATGGCAGTGAGCTTCTCAGAAACCTCTGAGTAGGCAGAACAAGGGTACAACACAGGATCTGAAAGGAAAGGATTGTCAACATGCAATTTTATATCCAGCAAAGATATCCTTTAGGGATCAAGGGGGAAATCAAGGCATTTTCACATGAGGGGAAAACAGAGAATTTGTCACTAGCAGACCTACCTTAAAAGAACAGATAAAGGGAGTTCTGTAAACATGAAGGAAATGATAAAGGAAAGATTTCAGGAACACCAGGAAGGAAGAAAAAGTAAGCAGAAATATAAGTCGATACAGTAGACTTTGCTTCTCCTTTGAGGTTTTCTAAATTGTGTTTAAAGCTTGAAGCAAAAATTCTTTTCTTTTTTTTCTATTCTATCAATATTTTTCTATTGAAGTATAGTTGATTTACAGTATTGTATTAATTTCTGCTGTAGTAAAGTGATTTAGTCATACATATATATGAACCTCAGCCTTCCACTCCATCCCACCCACAACCTCCTCCCTCTTGGCAACCACCAATCTATTCTGTATGTCTGTGATTCTGTTTCTGTTTTATAGACAGGTACATTTGTGTTATATTTTTAGATTGCATATATAAATGATACAATATGGTGTTTGTTTGACTTCCTTCACTTAATATGATAACTCTAGGTTCATCCATGTTGCTGCAAATGGCATGTTTTCATTCTTTATATGGCTGAGTAGTATTCTATTGCATAAATATACCACATCTTCTTTATCCATTCATCTGTTGATAGACACTTAATTTGCTTCCATGTCTTGGCTATTGTGAATTGTGCTCCTATGAACATAGGGGCATGTGTCTTTTTGAATTAGAGTTTTGTCTGGATGCCCAGGAGTGGGATTGATGGTTCATATGTTAATGCTATTTTAGGTTCTTTGAGGAGACTCCATACTGTTTTCCATAGGGGCTGCAACAGCTTATAGTTCCACCAACAGTATAGGAGGGAGTCCCTTTTCTCCATAACTTCTCCTGCATTTGTTATTTGTAAATATTCTTTTTTAAATGATGGCCATTCTGACCAGTGTGAGGTGGTACCTCGCTGTATTTTTGATTTGCATTTCTCTAATAATTAGTGATGTTGAGCATCTTTTCAGGTGCCTATTGGTCATTGGTATGTCTTCTTTGTAGAAATGTTGATCTAGACCTTCTGCTAATTTTTTTGATTGGGTTGTTTTTTGTTTTTTTTGGTGTTGAGTATTATGAGCTTGAAGTAAAAATTATAACACTGTCTAATGTGGTGCTAAATGTATATAGAGGTAGCATTTAGAATAATTATAGACGGAGTGTGGAAGAATATAAAAGAAGGTAAGATTTCCATACTTCATTCAAACTGGTACAAGGATGACCCACAGACCACCAGACTGGGTCCCTTTGAGGGCTGTTCCCACTGAGTTTACCCAGCCTCTCAGGCTGATCCAGAAACTTTTTTGCTGGGAATCAGGAAGCCTTGTTCTTTCCATCAGTAACTTGCTGTGTGATCTTAAATAAATATCTTGTTCTATCCATGTTTTAGTTCCTAAAATTGTGAGAAAAAGAAAATGACTTTAAATAATCCATGAAAAGATTTCTTCAAAGGGAATTTTGTGACATCTTGCATATAAAGCAGAAAATTTCAAGTTGGAGGAACCCCACCCCTCGCTTTGCAGGGACCACACAGTTTGATGACTGTCCTTCTCCGGGGACTTGATGACATCCTCCAGTGCCTTTTCTTGGTGACATCCCCCCGAAGATCTAGGCTCCTTCCCAGAGATTTCCTCCTCAGCTACCATGCTTCTCCTCCATTGGCCAAGAACACTGGGAAACTCCAAAAAGTGACTTTCTCTTCTCTGTGCCTACTATGATTGAATAACATGTAACTTCTCAGGGCCTTCCAGCATGCACTTGCTTCTGCCCAAGAGGTAAGGTTGGTGTCCTTGTGGCCTGGAATTGTCCTGGGCCTGACGGTGGTCCTGGCCACATAATGGTCTCTGTGGTTTGCGTCTATGCTTGGTTGCACCTGGAAGGCTACACTGAGCTATGGTTGGTGGGACTGTGGCTGCCTAGGCTGCAGGGATGGAGATCTGGCTGGGAGAACAGGCTTATTTTCATGCTGGGAACATCCCTGAGTACCCTCTTCCCAGGGGTAAAGCCCTCCCTCAACTTTACTCCTACAGGAGCCAGGGGTCCCCTGGCAGGGAGCACGTGGCAGGCTCTGCAGCTAGCAGTCATCTCCCCATGTGATCACAAGCCCGGTGGAGGCAGGAATAGTGTCTTGCCCCTTTTACTATCCCTTCAGCCCAGCACAGGATCCAGCTCCAAACAGGAGACCTGTCCAAAAAAATTCAGCTTGTGAACTGAACGGCAGGGCTCTGTCTGCAGCTTCCTCTCAGTTGTGATTAGCAGATGGTAAAATTCCTCTCCAGGTGGTTCTTGACCTAACAGGTGCGCACGTGGAAGGTCTTCTTTGCAAGGCATTTGAGTGTCTGATTTATTATTAATGGGACGTGGTGGGTCTGGAGCACGTCCAGGAAACAGTCGGAGACATGAGTAAAGAGGCAACAGCTCCTACGAGGAAGGTTTAAAGTAAATATCGCCCCTAGTCTGGGGCAGAAGAAACAGGCTGTAATGGATGAGGTGTCAGACCTGTGAGGAGTTGCTTGAAACAGGCATCCCTCCCTCCTACCTCTTCTCCCTCCCACTGCCTGCCTGGAGCAAACGTCAGTCAAGGTTGTACCTTGCCCTCGGCACTGAGTTAGGGGATGGGAAAGATAAAGAGGTTTATAATGCATATTCTGTGCCTTCAAGACACTTGCAGTATGGTGGGAGACAGAAAACAAATAGCTGTAATAAGAATATCAAGGTTAGATTGTATGAGAGGCCAGAGGGAGCAACACAGATCACGCCTAGCTTGGAGGTTTGAAGAAAGCTACATGAAGGAAGAGGTGAATTTGAACTTGAGTTGGGAGAGGATTTGAATCAAATAAGAACACAGACTTGATTCAGGAAGACCAGCTCTGAATCCTGGTCAGCAGCCAGCTAGCTGTGTGGCCTTAGTAAAATCACTTCACCTCTCTGAACTTTGGCTTCCTGCATCACAAAAATGGTTACAATATTCTCCTATAGTTGTCCTTTCTTCTTAGAACAGCTGGTCTTTCTCTACTACTAATTCCCATGAGCACACACACACACACATTTACGGTATCTCCAAGGGAAACACAAGAAAGGTCTGTCCTTGAGATCATACTCTCCTTTCAGCTGCTACCCCTATCATTGCCTTCCTTTGGAACAGACTCCTCCTCATACAAGTTGTCTCCTTGTCTTTCCATTCTCTGCTCACATGCCTTCTTGTACCAGATCCATTCATACTGTCATCGCTACCACCCCACTGTAATTGCCTGGGTCATGGTCGCCAATCACCCACCTGATGCAAAAACCACAGGTCACTTCTTTGGTCAGATCTTACTTGACTGAGCATGACTTGACACAAGGACACATTTTTGCCTCCTTTTATAAAATATAATTTTATTTACTTATTTTTGGCTATACTGGATCTTCATTGCTGTGCAGGCTTTTCTGTAGTTGTGATGAATGGGGGCTACTCTCTAGTTGTTATATGCAGGCTTCTCATTGTGGTGGCTTCTCTTGTGCCGAGCATAGGATCTAGGGTGCATGGGCTTCAGTAGTTGCTGCTTCCAGGCTCTAGAGCACAGGCTTGATAGTTGTGGCACATGGGCTTAGTTGCTCCCAGGCATGTGAGATCTTCCCAGACCAGGGATTGAACTTGTGTCCCTTGCACCTGCAGGCAGATTCTTTACCACTGAACTACCAGGGAAGCCCTTGCCTCCTCCTTGTGGCTTCCAGGATGCCTCTGTCTGTTGGTTTCCTCCCAGTTCCTCCCAGGTTGTGCCTCCATTACTCTGTTTCTCTGACCATCCTCTAAATGCTGGACTGGCCCAAAGCTCAGTTCTACAACCTCTTCTCTTATCCCCTGGTGCACTTCTGGTGGTCTCAGTCAATAACACCCTGACATCTTCCCAACGAAAATCACTGTTCCAAACTCTCTCTTTCCTGATCTCCAGACTCAGACTGTCAGCTGCCTGCTTGACGTCTTCTCTTGAAACTCTGATTACCATCTGAATCCCAATATATCCAAAACCAGACTCTCTGTCCTCTCTAACCACTCACTTCCTCAGAAGCTTCCATCAGCTCTGTTTTTGACAATTTCACTGTTTGTGTTGCTGAGGATAAAAACTTTGCAGTGGTCCTAGACTCTTCTTTCTTTCAGACTCCACATGAAATCCACAACCAATGTCTGTTATGGGCTCTACATTCAAAATACATCCAGAATGTGAGCATTTCTCACCCCCTCCACTGTTCTCACCCTGGTTCAAGCCACCATCATCGCTCACCTGGACTGTGAAAGTTTCCTCAGGGTCACCCTGCTCCCACCATTGGCTCACAGTCAGAGCCATCCTCTTGTCATGTGTCCTATTGTGTGAACTCCTGTCCCAACCCTTTCTGTGGCTCAGAGTAAAAGCCAAAGTCTTGCTATGATCTGTTGGATCTGCCCCCATCCCTCATCCTCTTTTATCATTCTGACCTTATCCCTTTTCAAGATGGCTCTGTTCCAGACATGCTGATTTCTTTGAAGTTCCTCAGATCTACCAAGTATGCTCCCACCTCAGGGTCTTAGCATTGCAATAGTTGCAGCTCTTTTTCTATTTTGTTTATATTGCAGAATGATCTTTATCTTATGAACTACTGAATATCCTCAGAAGTCCAGCAGTTTCTCTCCTAGTTCTCATTCTTGGAAAGAAGGTCTGTTGCCTATTGTTGGGAGAAAAATGAGTTCTGGCAGAGTTTGAATAGATCCTTGTTCAAATACTTGGGGCCAAGAAAAGTGAGAATTTCTGGAGGTGGATTTTTGCTTACCTGGAGAATTGCCTTCTGTACAGATGGTGGGATCAGTAACATCTTGGCATGTTACTGGAGGTGACTTGGTGGCTCTCCTGGTTCATGAGGTAGATGGGGGCACTACTCGCCTCCTCTGTCCATCCCGCTCTTGCTGGACTCCTGCCCATTGTCCTCTAAATGTTTCACATGACTTACAGATCCTTCTGCATCAGGGAAGCCTAAGGTCAAGCCCCGCCTAGCTGTGCTATGTCCCCCGCTCTGTCTGTCTCTAGCCTTTGTCTCACTGATTTTCCAATTCTATATGCTTGCATCACAGTTGCTTTCCTTAATTAGACACTGAGCCCCAGACTCATTTGTTCTTCTGCCCCAGTGTTTTCCAAACTGAGCTCTGAATCAGAATTACCTGCAGGTAGACATGCAGATTATTGGCCTTCTCCCTGAGCACGAAAACCTGAAATCTATTTTTTAATCCTGACTGCAGAACGTCTTGCAGAATTTGCACTTAATTTTTGGCTCATCCAGGGTACTGTTGCTTGCATAATTTAGGTACCATTTATTCCAATTATATGGGGCTTCCCAGGTGGTGCTGGTGGTAAAGAATTCACCTGCCAATGCAGGAGATGCAAGAGATGTGGGTTTGATCCCTGGGTTAGGAAGATCCCCTGGAGAAGTAAGTGGCAACCCACTCCAGTATTCTTGCCTGGGAAATTCCATGCACAGAGGAGCCTGGCAGGCTGCAGTCCATGTGGCCACAAAGAGTCAGGCACAGCTGAGCAACTGAGTACACACACACACACACACACACACACATTCTAATTATATATATTAATATATACATATACACATACATACATATGTATTCTAATTCTGTACTTATTAGTCATTTCAAATGGAACATTTAAAGGGTGAGGAATTAAATCATTTGAAACATTGAAACACTTGTCATCCTTAGATGGGTTTTTATATTCTTTATAAGTTTTTATTGGAACAATAAAACCATATTGCAGAAAGCTTAGAAAATAGGGAGAAAAGTGTAATTTCCCCCAATTTGATGCAACGACTATTTTCACGTCAGTATGGTCCCCTTGGGTGTCTGTAGAGGAGTGTTCATAAACGTGAGCAGCGTTGGACGTGATGTGCAGTCAGAGAGAAGAGGCTGGGAGCACAGATTCCACTCTGCGCTCTGTGCTGCTCGGAGGTTGTGGCCCTGGATTCATGAAGAGGCCCGGCCCAGGGCTCCTCGAGGGTTCCAAGGGGAGGAGGTGCAGAATCACTCCGGGTCCAGGCCGCTAGCCTCCCTAGAGCTGGTATTCACGGTGTGATTTCTGGTCTAGCCTGTGTTTGTTGTCACTGCCTATGTGCAGGGGTCCTGCTGCTGCCCTGGGGCTCCCAGGCTGGGGTAGGGGCGGAGGAGACACATAAACAGCACTTACGACACTGTGACATGTATGTCACTCTGGAGGGGGTTGCAAAGTGGGGCCCTGGAGGAGGTCCAGCCACTGCCTGACCACGCCAGAGAAGGGAGATGGTCAAGGTGGAAAGTTAGACAGAGGGGGGCACAGCTTGTCCGGCCCTGCGTTTTGGGCACAGCTGATGGCCGTATGGGACAGCACAGGCGTGGGCCCATCTGGGGCCCTCACAGCCTCTGTTCTCTCCCCCGCCTTGTTCCCAGGGGAGCCCAGGGACTTCCCAAAAGAAAATATCAAGACTGATGCTGATGCAAGATGCTGTGTTCATCAGTGTCACCCCTCAGCAGGGAATGGCCTTTTCTCTCTTCATGATTTTATTATCTTTGCTGCAGTTATGGGATATTTAAAATATACCAGATTTGACAGAAAATGATGAAACCCATACATGTATACACTGGATAGATTTAAACAAAGATGTTATTTTGCCACATTTGATTCTTATTTTCTTTAAAGGGAATTTTAAAAGTTACACCACTGAAATCATCTTTGTAACCCTTATGGATTACACTTTTCTCCTGCCCTCCTTAACTAGAGGTAAATACCATTTTTGAAGCTGATATGTGTTTCTCCTGTATGTGATTTTTTGCTTTCATCACCTGGGTATGTGGTATGTGCTTTAAAGTATATTTCTTTCCTTCTCTCTGTTTATCTATCAATCAATCAGTCTTCTGTCTGTTGTGTGTGTGTGTGTGTGTGTGTGTGCTCAGTTGTTAGACTCTCTGTGACTCTTAGACTGTAGCCCACCAGGCTCCTCTGTCCGTGGAATTTCCAAGGCAAGAATATTGGAGTGGGTTGCCATGCCCTCCTTCAGGGGATCTTCTCAACCCAGGGATTGAACCCTTATCTCCTGCATTGCAGGCAGATTCTTTATTGCTAAGACACTGGGGAAGCCCAACTATATGTTGTATGATACATGTGTTTTGCAACTTACTTTTGTTTCCAGTTCTCCATACTAAATTTTTGAGATTTATCCACATGAATCATACAGAATCTGATTCTTTTATTTTCATGGCTGTCGTGTGTATTTCACTGTTTGAAAATACTGAGATGTGCTTATCCATTCTCCTTTGAATGGACACTTGAGTTGTGGTAGAAAACACCCTTCCTTGTACTTTCTTCCATGTGCATGTAAGAATGTCTCTTGATCATATTTCAGAGACAGATTACCTGGGTCTTTGGAAATGTGCATTTTAAGTTTTCACTACACATTTCCAATTGCTCTCCAAAGAGGTTGTACATATTTTCACTCCTGTCAGCTGTGTAACAGATCCCATTTTCCAGTGTCGATATCATCACACATCGCAGTTTTTGACAATTTGATGAGTATGAAGCCAGCATCTCATTGAAGTTTTTATTTATGTCTCTAATGATTAGAGAAGATTACTATGTGTTCATATATTAATACGTGTAAGTTCTTTATATTTTCTGCACCCTAACACTTTGTTGTTTATACATATTGAAAGTATTTTCCCCCAGTCACTGATGTATTTTTGAATGCTGTTTTCAGCAATTTCTCCCTTATAGAGATTTGTAAATCTGTACCTTGGAAAGTTGTGCATTTTCATTTGTTCAAGGGATCCTCCCTGTCCTGGGGCCATAGCTGCATAGCTGGCCCTTGAACAGTCAAGGGCTAGGGGCGCCAACCCTCTTTGCAAGGGAAAAGCCACACAAAATTTCTGTTTGGCCCTCCATATCCGTGGTTCCTTCCCATCAGTGGTTTTCCATCCTTGGATTCAAACGAACTGTGGTTTGTGTAACACTGATGTGTTTACTATCGAAAAATATCCATGTATAAGTGAACCTTCACAGTTCAAACCTGTGTTGTTCAAGGGTTAACTGTATTCTCCAAGATTTTCCTCCAAAAGATATAAGGTTTTGATTCTACATTTAAATCCCTAACTCAAGTGGGGGGAAAAAAAAGAATAGAAAAAGCCTCCCCTCATCCTTCCCAGCAAGAGGCTGAGATCATTTCTCTTACATTGAACAGAGAAAGAATTTTCTCCTCTTAACGCTTTAAAGAGGGAAGGGGGCAAGAAAAAAAATGCACAAAATATATAGAAACAGACGGGCTTGCAGAGAGCAGATGTTTTGCTCTAAGATCCCTTTCATCTGACGAGAAAAACAGCTGGTGCTTCCGGAGCCACCCTGTCACCTTTCTCCAGCAGCCGCTGTGGTTATTTCTCCATTTTCATTTGCCCTTCTCACCTTCATGGACCATGGCCTGGTGGCCCACTCTTCGTTCAGAATCACGTCCCCCAGAGGGTGTTGGGCCATTGTAGGTTCAGGTTCATGTTCAGTTCTAGTTGAGACAGACTCAATCAGAGTCTTGAGATTCAGGCTGTGCACAGCACCCACTGTTGGACTCTAGGCACTAGGACCAGAGGTATAGACCCCTGGCTCGCTGCCCTACCCTGCGTCTGGTCCATGCTCACAAGTGATCCAAGACTTAACAGAATCCAAGTCCAGTAAAGAACAGACTTTTGGACTCAATGGGAGAAGGCGAGGGTGGGATGATTTGAGAAAATAGCACTGAAACATATACATTGTTGTTGTTGTTCGTTCTCTAAGTCATGTCCGACTCTTTGCGACCCCGTGGACCATATGTAGCACACCAGGCTTCTCTGTCCATGGGGTTTTGCAGGCAAGAATTCTGGAGTGGGTTACCATCTCTTTCTCCAAAACATGTACATTACCATATATAGAATAGATGACCAGTGCAAGTTCAATGCATGAAGCAGGGCACCCAAAACCAGTGCTCTGGGACAACCCAGAGGGATAGGGTGGGGAGGGAGGTAGGTGGGGGGTTCAGGATGGGCAGTCACATGTATATGTGGCTGATTCATGTTGATGTGTGGCAGAAACCATCACAATATTATAAGTAATTATCCTTCAATTAAAGCAAAACAAGAATCCCAGTCCATCTTTACTGTTAAAGAGGAGTGGGGAAGTTAGTCCAAGTGGGCAGAGGTTTGAGGAGGAAGTCATTCAGACTGGAATCCCAGAGGAGCTGTAGGGAAGAAAAAGAAAAATGTCAGGCCCCATTCTAGGGGCTGGGGAATCCTGGTACCAGCTGGTTTTCTAAGGTAGACCAGAATTTAACCATGTCTCCTTTGCTTCAGAACTCACTGTGTTTTAGAGATTTAAAACCCATTAGGGACTGGCTTAAGAAGTTAATAACCTGTTACCATGCTGGAGAATTGCATTTGATGTTGTTTATAGTTATTTGGCTTATGAAAATAAATACATTAAGATTGGGAGCCAGTTCTTATTCACACCACTTACTGAAGGCAGATCATCCAATAATAAATAAATATCATTAATCTTAAACCCACGTGGGGAGAATTTCATTTTTTAAAAACTAATTGTACTTGTGGGATTTATATATATATACATATGTATATATATATAAACCTAAAAAAATGTGCAGTAATACAATAAACTTTGCATGTGTGGTACAGAATTCGATTTGTGTGGGAAAGACAAATTAACTGTGAAATATAACCAGGAAAAGTAATGTTGATTACAAGGAGCACGTAATTAGGACAGCTTGGATAAGCAGTGGGTTGTTCTTTGCTTCTACCAAGCCTGAGCACGACTGGCTGGGTATTCAATTTGGTTTTAATTATCATATTAATATTGGTTATAATTTCCATAAATGACTCTTAAGCCACAGGAGTGGATAATAGAGTTGAAAATCTTTTTTCCTCCCTTTTTCCTGAGCATTTATTCCCCAGTTATCAGGACAGCCCGTGCAGGGAGACAAAATCACCCAATGGTGATCATTTCTAAGTGTGACAATTCCAGATCTTTTCTGAAGCCAAGTTATTTGCTTAATTTCACTGGTGACAGTTTATTCATTCACAATTAGAAACACTTCCTTATCTAAGTGAGTGTGCTAGGAACTCAGAAATTTAGAAGTCTTTGTCCTCGCATTAAAATTTAGCAAGAGAGATGTACATGAAAGCTTTTTTTTTTAAAAAAACAAATTGTGCTGAGATCAATTACCATCATACATATTAAGGTCAGTGATGAGCTAAGATGATAGAAACACACAGAAGAGGGAGAGTAAAGCCTTCCAGAGGTGAAGGCATGCAGGAGGGTGCTTTGTGTTGGGTTTTGATGGATAGATAGGAGTTTACTAAAGGGAGGAGGAAGGAATGGTTTGAGTCAAGAAAGTGCATGAGGCATTCGGAGGTCAGAGGGAAGCTTAGGAGGCCAGAGGGCAAGGTTAGTGGGAGAGTGAAGCTGGAGAGGCAGAATTCACGTCAGCTCGTCCGCCAACCTTGATTACATCCTCTGCTCCCAGTTATCACCTCCCACCTAAACCAGACCAGAAGCCTCAGCATGGTTCTCTCTACCTCCCCACTGTACTCCTCTCATCTGTCTTCCGTATTACAGCCAAAGGGATCTTTCTGAAACCCAGATCTTAACATATTGCTCCCTTTGGCCCTCAGAATAAAGTCTAGATCTTCCTGATCTATAGAGAAGCTCCCAGAGCTAGTCTCTGCCAACCTCTTAGACCTCACATCCTATCAGCCGCCTTCTTTCCCTCTAAGCTCCCACCACCCTGTCCTCATTTTCATTCTGAAGCCCGCCAGCCTTATTCCATCCTCTGAGCCTTTGCACATACTGTTCCCACTGCCTCATCAACTCCCTGTTTTCCAAAACAAGCATCTCCTCTTTCCTTCTCCCGTCGTCCTCCCACCTATTGTCAGAGCCCTTTGTTTTCTTTCCTTCCTTTTATTCCTGTAGTCTGTATGCAGTCTGTAATTGTCCTTTTCACTCAGTATCATGTGTTTTTCTGTGTCTGTCTTTCTCATTAGAATTCAAATTCCATAAATGGGGGATTGACGCCTGTCTTGCTCACAGCCATACACCCAGTAACTGGCACCGTGACAGGCACCTCCTAGGTTCCGAAAAATTACTTCTTGGAGAAAATAGATGGAAGGGCCAGATTCCAGAGGGCCTCGTGTGCCATGCCCTAAGCTTTAGCCCTTATTCTGTGAACCATAGGAAACCAAGAGAGAGATTTAACCAGGCCTGCGATGAGCATGGCATGGGTCCGCCTGACACAGAAAATTAAGTTTAAAATATTTTCAGTAATTTCACTCATACCATGACTTCACTGGCATCCCTCCGTGGCGATGCGGTGATAGGAACAAAAAGCGATTTTCATTTCTCGAGTAAAACATAAAAACCTCTCCCTGCAGAGCCTTAACGCACTCAGAATGAAAACTGAGCCCACGGCCCCAGCCAGACAGACGAGTGAGCTGGTTAGCGGGAGGGACGGCGGGTCGCTGACAGCAGAGGGGCCTCTGGTTTGCAATTTTAAGGGGACATAAAATGCTGGCTGGCTTTCACAGAACACTGGGCCGAGCTGCTGAAAACTGTAAAACCTCCCTGTTGCAATATAAATATGGGATGAAAGTTGATTAACCAATTTTATGTTGTTATCTGAGCCTTCAATCCATTTGCACTTGAATTAAAAAGACACAAATTGAGTTTTGGCTGGACACACATTTTTCAACAGGCAGTACAGGTAAAAGAAAAGAGGTTTAAATTCGTTTTTCACCTGAAATCTTTATCTGGCAGAGGGTTTTCTGTGATGTCATGATGCTTGGTTTCTGTGGAATGACTGCCAGGGTTTAGCATGTCGGCCCAGATTCTATAGGCTATAATAAAAAGGACGTCTCTTGAATTTTATTCTAGGGCTGGTGCATTCTTCTGGCCATGGACACTTTCTCGACTAAGTCATTGCAAGAGTCTTCTGTCTGGACCCCACCTAGCTTTGAGGGCTACTTCTAGTCCATCTCTACCCAATCCCTAAGTTCAGTTCAGTTCAGTCACTCAGTTGTGTCCAACTCTTTGTGACCCTATGGGCTGCAGCACACCAGGCTTCCCTGTCCATCGTCAACTCCCCGAATTTGCTCAAACTCATATCCGTCGAATCGGTGATGCCATCCAACCATCTCATCCTCTGTCGTCCCCTTCTCCTCCTGCCTTCAGTCTTCCCCAGCATCAGGGTCTTTTCCAATGAGTCAGTTCTTCACATCAGGTGGCCAAAGTATTGGACCTTCAGCTTCAGCATCAGTCCTTCCAATGTATACTCAGGACTGACTTCCCCAAGGATTGACTGGTTTGATCTCTTTGCAGTCCAAGGGACTCTCAAGAGTCTTCTTCAACACCACAGTTCCAAAGCATCAATGCTTCAGTACTGAACTTTCTTTTGGTCCAACTCTCACATCCATACACGACTACTGGAAAAACCATAGCTTTGACTAGACAGACCTTTGTCGGCGATGTAATGTCCCTGCTTTTTAATATGCTGTCTAGGTTGGTCATAGTTTTTCTTCCAAGGAACAAACTTTTTATTTCATGACTGCAGTCACCATCTGCAGTGATTTTGCAGCCCCCCAAAATAAAGTCTCTCACTGTTTCCATTGTTTCCCAATCTATTTGACATGAAGTTTTGGAACTGGATGTCATGATCTTAGGTTTTTGAATGTTGAGTTTTAAGCCAACTTTTTTACTCTCCACTTTCACTTTCATCAAGAGGCTCTTTAGTTCTTCTTCACTTTCAGCCATAAGGGTGGTATCATCTGCATATCTGAGGTTGTTGATATTTCTCCTGGCAATTTCAATTCCAGCTTGTATTTCATCCAGCCTGGCATTTCACATGATACACTCTGCATATAAGTTAAATAAGCAAGGTGACAATATGCAGCCTTGACGTACTCCTTTCCCAATTTGGAACCTGTCTGTTGTTCCATGTCCAGTTCTAACTATTGCTTTTTGACCTGTATACAGATTTCTCAGAAGACAGGTAAGGTGGTCTGGTATTCATCTCTTGAAGAATTTTCCAGTTTGTGGTGATCCACATAGACAAAGGCTTTGGCATAGTCAGTGAAGCAGAAGTAGATGTTCTCTGGAATTCTCTTGCTTTTTTGATGATCCAACAGATGTTGGCAATTTGATCTCTGGTTCCTCTGCCTTTTCTAAATCCAGCTTGAACATCTGGAAGTTCATGGTTCACGTACTGTTGAAGCCTGACTTGGAGAATTTTGAGCATTACTTTGCTAACGTGTGAGCTAAGTGCAATTGTGGTATTTTGAACATTCTTTGGCATTGCCTTTCTTTGGGATTGGAATAAAAACTGACCTTTTCCACTCTTGTGGCCATTGCTGAGTCTTTTTTGCTTTTGTATTGAGTGCAGCACTTTCACAGCATCATCTTTTAGGATTTGAAATAGCTCAGCTGTAATTCCATCATCTCCGCTAACTTTGTTCGCAGTGATGCTTCCTAAAGCCCACCTGGCTTCACACTCCAGGCTGTCTGGCTCTAGGTGAATGATTACACCATCATGGTTATCTGGGTCCTGAAAATCCTTTTTGTATGGTTCTGTGTATTCTTGGCACCTCTTTTAAACATCTGCTTCTGTTAGGTCCATACCATTTCTGTCCTTTATTGTGCCCATCTTTGCACAAAATGTTCCCTTGGTATCTCTAATTTTCTTGAAATTATGCAACCCGTAAGACTTCTCACCAAACAGCCACAGAACTGTTCTTCTAGTGCAAGCCTGGACCTGCCCCAAACCTCTCTGTGGATTGTTCATTAAGAACACAGTTTAATTCTTTGGCGTGATCATGGTCTTTGACAATCCATCTATGCGTGCCTTACCTTTCTAAACTCACCCCTGTCTTCTCCATTACCCTCCCACATTGACATGCCCACCATATTCTATTTTCCTAGCTCACCTGCCTGTTCACATGTCTCAGAAATCATCAGGGGCTTTCTCATCATCTTGCCTTGCTCGTGCTCTTTCCTCAGCCTTGAATGGCCCCCTTCACAATTCCATCACTCCCCATGCAAATGCTCTATCTCCTTCACAGTCAAGCCTGGGGGTGCAGCAACCCGTATTCAGGGAAACGACCGGGGAGACTGCAGCACCCCCTGGATGACCTGGGGGTCACATTCACTGGGGCAGGTGCTGGGTCAGGAAGGGCTGCATCAGCCAGATGAGAAAAGAGAAATTCCGTCTAGAGAGAGGTATGTGTGCCCAGGGACATGCAGTTGTGGTTCTAGATGACACCAGAGCCAGTGAGGCGGGTGTCCTGTGGTCCTGAGTATCGTGCCACAGAGAGGTCCCAGGAGGGTCTCCCCCATCTGTATATCCACATAGAGCTGTGACCCATTGGGGCTCAGTTCCCACGGGGTTCTGATTCTGAGTTCTGCAGGGGCAGCCTGGACAGTTCATCCTGAATCTGCATCTCCACGTGCCTACGCTATACCCATATTCATAGCCCCTTGACCACTTGAATCCCCCAGAAAAGCCTATGAACAACAGAGAAGTCATTCTTGGCTTAGGTACTTCCAGTCCATTCTGGGACCCTTGACCTGTTAACCTGGCTTCATAACCTATAGCCAAAAGCCAACAAAAATGTTCCAGTGACATCCTTGCCTCATTGATGAGGCAAGCTTCACCCCAGCTCCCTTCTGCTCCCATTTCCACAAGGTTCCTTGGCCACTCAGTATCTGTTCTCTAGTCTTGTCTCCTGTATGTGGACTGATGGCTGTCCCTCAGCCCCAAATCGTGATTTGAGTCTCTGGCTTTTTCCTCCGGCTTTTGGCTTCGACCCCCAACACTCCAGAATCATCCTGTCTGCTCCACGTGCCCTGGACACCATCCTCCCATCAGTGATAGTGGTAGGCTCTGAGTTCTTTTCTGCTGGGCGGTGCACTCGTCATGTATCACTGTGTGACTCCCCTCTGCTCACTGAACCACCACCAGACCTGTTAGTTTGACCTTCAGGGCTTTTCCCACCCTGGCCTCTCTCTAATCCAGACTGTCCCTGGCTCTGTGCCCTGCAGTGTACCTTATGCTCCAGCCCTTCGGTGTAAGTTGCGTTCTTCAGCACACCGTGAACTTGACATCACTTTACCTTGCTGTGGCTCTCCAGTGCTTTGTAGTGGGGACCTCTGTGGGACTGGGAGGATGCTTCAAATTTAGATTCCAGAATCACAACCGGGTTCAAAGCCAGAGCGTTTGTGTGACCTTGGGTGTATCACTTAACCCTAGGGGTCCTCAGTGGACTCATTTGAAAAAGAGAGTGATGATCCCCACTGGAAGGGTTGCTGTAGGGTCAGGGCGACACGACGCCTGGCACGTTCGCCCCCATGGCAGAGGCAGGGTAACTCGAATGCCCCGTCGCAGACTTTGCTGACAGTTGGGAAAGGTGCTGGTGCTGCCTTCAAGGAAGTGTGGTCCTGAGACCCTCTGAGGGTCAGCGGCCCAAGGCCCAGTAGGTGGAACCTGCTCCTTGACATGCATCCCCCTCCTTTGGAGGCCACACTGGGGCTGCCGTGTGAGCTGCTGATACAGAGAAGGTTCCTGATGGTCCTGGGCCCTCACTGTGTCCGCCCTTGTGATGGGTTGTGGTTCCAGTTTTAGAATTTCTCCCAACACTGCCCAGGGAACTGTCACTTAGCAAACCCCTGAGCCAAGACGATTCCATGGCACTGGGGAAGGATGGGGAGTCTCTGGAGAAAATGCCCCTGGCCAGGAGGATCTGCTGGCTGCAGTGGATGGGGACCTTCACTGGCGAGCAAGGGGCCGATTTCTAGGGCCACTGCTGATTTTTTAAGTGACCCTTGGAGATTCCTTCCTCTCTTTATGCCTGTTTCCTTTTTAAAAATTAATTTTTATTGGAGTAGAGTTGATTTACAATGTTGTGTTAGTTCCTGCTGTTCATAAAAGTGAGTCAATTACACATATATGTATATCCACTGTGTTTTAGATTCTTTTCCCATAGAGGCCATTACAAAGTACTGAGTACAGTTCTCTGTGCTATACAGTAGGTTCTTATTAGTTACATATTTTATATATAGTTGGGTGTATACGTCAGTCTCAATCTCCCAATTTGTCCCTTTCCCCCTGCCCCCTCGGTAACTATAAGTTCGTTTTCTACATCTGTGACTATGTTTCTGTTTTGTAAATAAGTTCATTTTTTTAGATGTTTTTAGATTCTGCGTATGAGTGATGACATATGATATTTGTCTTTGTCTGATGACATATGATATTTGTCTTTGTCTGACTTACTTCACTCAATATGACAATCTCTAGGTCTACCCGTGTTCTGCAGTGGCATTATTTATTCTTTTTTATGGCTGAGTAATGTTCCATTATATATATGGAACCACATCTTCTTTATCCGTTCCTCCACTTATGGACATTTAGGTTGCTTCCATGTCCTGGCTATTGTAAATGGGCTCAATGCAGCCAGTGCTGCAATGAACATTGGAAGTGTTAGTTGCTAAGTCATGTTCAACTCTTTGTGACCCTGTGGACTGTAGCCTGCCAGGCTCCTCTGTCCGTGGGATTCTCCAGGCAAGAATACTGGAGTGGGTAGCCATTTTCTTCTCCAGGGGATCTTCCCGATCCAGGGATCAAACCTGGGTCTCCTGCATTGCAGGCAGTTTCTTTATCCCCTAAGCCACCAGGGAAGCAGGTGTATGTATCTTTTTGAATTACGATTTTCTCTGGATATATGCCCAAGAGTGGGATTGCTGGATCATATGGTAGCTCTATTTTTAGTATTTTAATGAACCTCCATACTGTTCTCCAGAGTGGGTCTACCAATTTACATTCCCATCAACAGTGTAGGAGGATTCCCTTTTCTCCACACTCTCTCCAGCATTTATTTGTAGACTTTTTGATGAAGGCCATTCTGACTGGCGAGAGGTGATACCCTCTTGTAGTTTTGATTTGCATTTCTCTAATAATTAGCGATGATTGAGCATCTTTTCATGTGCCTCTTGGCCATCTCTGTCTTCTTTAGATAAATGCCCATTAGATCTTTTGCTCATTTTTTAATTTTATTATGAGATTCATGCGCTGTTTGTATATTCTGCAGATTAATCTCTTGTCAGTCTCTTCATTTGCCTCAGTTTCCTTAGTTGAAAAATATGAGCACTGTCCCAAGAGATCTCTAAGTTCCCCTGAAATGCTTACACTGTGTAGTTGGTATTAGTGAGTGGCTCATGACAGCCCTGCACCAACCCACAACTTGCAATGCAGAAGTCAGGTGCAGCTATAGGAGGCTGACACCTTCACAGGGCACTCAGTAATTGTCATACCCTGTAAGTATTTGTTCATGGGAAAATATAGAACATGTTTGCTTACGTTATTTTTTGTGTCTCCCCTGTCCTGGGTGCTTTGCTGATATTGTGGCATGAATTCCACCTTGTGTTGGTGTGTGTTTCCCCCCGTGCAGACTCTGAGACAAGGATCGGGGTGCAAATAGTTTATTTGGGGGGTGATCACAGGATGCATGATGCTTGAGTAGAGGAGAGAGACAGAGAAAAGGAAAATCAATTAGGGGTACTTACATTAATGAGGTGTTGCTGTGGGCACCTGGCAGGCAGTCCCCATGAGACTTACCTCAGCGCTGTGCTGTTGTGGGGGAGAAGATGCAGGTTTACAAACCTCATCCTGGCCCTGGTTGGTAGAGAGCCTCCTAGGCATTAACTCTCTGGCACCTTGATGAACCTCTGGTGCGGGCCACCCAAGCTGCCTTGGCAGCACCTCTATGCAGGAGATGCTGAAGGCCACTGGCATATCAGAGCCACCCTGGACCCCTGGGGCAGGGCAGAACCAGTGATGCTGAAGTCAGCTCAAACCAGCACCCGAGAGCCCATTGTCAACTTTTCAAAAATTTTTGCCAGCTGGTCGTGAAACACAGCCATTCTTGAACATTACAATTTACAAACTCACATGAAGTACACTGTATGAGAGACAAAGGTAGCAAGTACTAACATCTCATCCAGGTAATTTACTACACATTGCTACTCTCTGTGTTCTGAGATTAGTATACTCATATGGCAATAATACAGTTTGATGACACGTATGTATGTCATCAACCACTCAGGAAATATTTACATCATGGGGATCAGCAAATGCTATCAGGGCTTTTTTTCTTTTTTCCTCCAGAGAACAGGTGATTAAGCATCAGCCAGCACCCCCAGTTGGGTTGCTCCTGGTAGGACACTGAGCGTGTCTGTTACATATGCTGTCGCAGCAGCCAGGGTCTGAAATAACCTACAGAATTATGAAGAGGTGAAGATACAGATGATAGGCTAGGTTTCCAGTGATGATTCCCAAAGCATCACTGGAGAACTGAGGTCCTCAGGCTGCAGCTGTGTCTGGCAGAGTTGGGAAATGGTAGGCGTGAGAAGCTGCTGGTGGGTTCAGGGCATCCCTCTGGGGCAGAGACCTCGTGGCCACCTTTGCCCTGATACACAGCAGCAAAAGTTCTGCTGCTATGCAGGCTGCCCTCCATGTGATGGACTGGAAAAGAAAAAAAAAGCCACATCCGGATCTCTGGCTGCGAGGGACTCTGAGAGTGATTTTAGATTTCTGGCTTTGGCATGGCAGAAAAGGGCTGAGTGCTAAGAAAGCGTTTCACTGTCTGCCACTGGGGACACCTTCCTCAAGAGTGTGAGAGCAGGGGTTTGCCTTGTGGCCACCCTGTAGCCCCAGAACTCAGCAAGGCTTGGGTGCAGTGGGAGGTCGATAAGTGTGCATGAAGTGAATTAATGACTCTAGAAAAGGAAATTTTGGTTTCTTTGGCTGGTCCTCATCTCTGTCAAAAAAAAAAAAAAAAAAAAATTCTGAAAGCAAATTTAGGCTCAGAACAAAATATGTGGCCTGAAAGCTCACCCCACTCCTTCGCCTCCCCTCCCCTCTCTTTTCCCTCCCCTTTTCCCCTCTTTGCTTCCCCCTTCCACCTCCCGTCCTCTCCCCTTTGTCTTTTTCTTTTTCTCTTCTCTTTATCCTCTCTCCTTCAGCTTCCATATTAAGATACCTGCTTCTCCTGCAGACACACAGGAGGACCTTCAAACCCAGTTCATGGCCTCTTGCATTCCATGCATGGCCTCTCTTAGCTAAACATCCCCTTCTTTAGGGTGGTCCCTCAGGGCTGCAGGATTATCAGGTCTGGAAGAGCAGCTCGTGAGAACTAGGACCTGATATTATTTGGGTATGTAGTCCAGGAGATGCCTCCCACCCCCTTAGGGAGGGCCAGGCCCCTGCCCTCAGGGAGCACTGCGTCTTCCTTGCTGGGCGGGTATGTGGATGGTCCAGGCAGCCTCTCTGGCCCTGCTGGCTGGAAAAGGTCATGTGCCCTTGTCAGAGTATGAAATATATGCCTAAGTGGCAACATCATAGGGTCAGTTGTGTCCAACTCTTTGCAACCCCATGGACTGTAGCCCACCAGGCTCCTCTATCCATGGAATTCTCCAAGTAAGAATACTGGAGTGGGTTGCCATTCCCTTCTCCTGGGGATCTTCCCAACCCAGGAATGGATACCTTCATTGGGGTTTTTAATGACAGTGTTTTATGGAAAGAGACATTGGTGTTGCCATGTTGGCTCCAGGTGTGGTGCTGAGAGCTCAGTGTGAGCCCGTGGAGAAACCCCGTTACCCCCTGTCCCAGCTTGTTCATGTTTAAGACAACGTGTTCTGCGTGCTTTCAGTTCTATCCAGATACCCCTCCATGAGAGCCAACCCTGCTCGGTGTGGGAAGAGGCTGTGACCCCCATGTGGGATGGGGTGGGGATGGCCAGAGCTGGGCCATGTTGGGGGTAAAGCCCAGGGATTTTCAGTTTGACTTGGGCTCCTATGTTGAGGATGCAGCATACATAGCCCTTTCTATATCAAGCCCACCTTTACCCTCATCATTGTGATTGCTAGAACTGGCCTGGGTCACTGTGCCTGAGGGGAGAGGTGGGCACTTAACCTCCCTCTCTCTCATCTCCAGGGGAACAGAGGCAGGGTCAGCTTCCCAGAGTACCTGCTAGGTTCTTCTCTTCATGCTGTGAAAATAATGAGGGGAGGCTCCTCTTTAGACACAGCCACCTCTTTCTCTGTCTCTGTCAACCTGCAGATATTTCTGAGTTCTCACACTGAGATTAGTTTGATCTCTTACACTGAGATCAAACCCACACCCATTTTTTTTTTTGCAAAAATCCAAGAAAAACAAAAAACAAAGCTATCATAAGCCAGAATTGGGGTCATTGAGCATCAGCTTAGGTATTAATAGCATAAAAAAGCAATCCAGAAGTCATGGTCCCATGTGCATGGAGCCCCACAGAGCCCACGGAGGGCAGGGGTGATGTGCAGGGCAGTGTGTGCCCCTTGCAGGGTCATTCAGACGAGTGCCATCCCTGGGGTACCCAAACTTTCTTTCTGACATTGTAGACCGGCTTCACACAGACATGAGGTGCATGAAGGTAGGGGCTTCCCAGCCATCTCAGTGTGTAGAAAGCCTCTCAGTCACACCAGGGGCCAGGTTGGGACAGAAATATTGATTCCAGCCCTTGGAACTGATAGAAAATGCTCCTGACAAAGAATCTTAGGAATACGTCTAGTAGGAACTGAGTATTATGTTGCTTTACCTGAAAGTAATAGAGAATAGATCAAATCTATTGACTGTCTACAATGTACCTGAAATCATTTTCCATCCTGGGAGCACATCAGTCGTTCAGACTGGGTCCAGTGGACCTTAAATAGCCAACCCATGGGAAAGGCAGGTGACTGAAGGTGGCTTTGGGGCCATCACAACTATAGACTTGAATTCCTGCAAGATTTCTATGATTCAGCTTCTCTTAAAGTCACTGTCTATAATGTGAACTGGGACAATTTTTTTTTTCCCAAGAAAGCACACTGCATGCTGGAAATCATATAAAATAAACTTTAAGTGGGATGAAAAAAAAAAAAAAATAAAGTCACTGTCTCCACCCAGCTTCTTCCTGTCTCTGCTGCCTTCAGGAGGGGCACACCATAGCCTCCATCCTAATTTCTGCTCCCATCTCAGCATTCCAGGGTTTCCCAGGTGGCACTAGTCATAAAGAACCCCTCTGCCGACGCAAGACATAAGGGACCCAGGTTTGATCCCTGTGTTGGGAAGATCCCCTGTAGGAGGGCGTGGCAACCCACTCCAGTATTCTTGTCCAGAGAATCCCTTGGACAGAGGAGCCTGAGGGGCTGCAGTCCATAGGATTGCACACAGTTGGACACGACTGAAGTGACTTAGCACACACACATGCTTTCAGGGTCCCAGCCTGATGAAGAAGATGTTAAATGAGGAAATTTGTGTTGATTAGCAGATATTGTGAAACCAACTGGGCAAGGAAAAGTTCCAGGTCTGGTGGATGGAGTTCAAGGAGGCTGAGAGGTGGCCAGCTCTTAGGGACATGGGCAGGCAGATTGCACAGTGGAGTGCTTCCTCGGTGGCCACTTGGGCCTGAAGAAGAAAGCACAGCTCAAGAAGGGGGAACACGTGACCAACCTGAACAGGAACCAGGAAGGTGGGGGTTGTCTTGTGTGGCTCCATGTGAATGGCTTCCTGGTTCTGAACTTGGCTGCCTGTCCCTGGAGGTACTGCCTACATGTAGGGAAAACTCCACCTGCGGCCTTCCCAGTGTGTCTCCATGTACTGTGCACATATGGTTGGCAAGAGTCATTACATCATGACTATTTTTCAGTATCCTTATTTTCTTCCTCCTTTTCCTGTGCCTGAAATGTCCTGGGCTCAGTTCTAATCTCAGATCTTTGCTTCAACTCCAGCTCCCTGCAAACCCCATCCCTAGACTGCCCGTGTACTCCTTTTCCTTTTTCAAATATTACATGCCTTTAAGATGATCTCAAGCCCCCTTTATTGGGAAACCCTTGCCTGTCTACTCGTGTCCTCAGTCCCCGAGTATTAGCTATAGTATTAGAGTTGCAGCATGTATCATTTCATTCCACGCTCCAGTACCTCTAGGAAGTTGCAGTCCTTTCCTCCATTGTACAGATGGGGAAACTGAGACTCTGTGAGGCCTGACCTTGTCCCAGGGAGGAGGAGCTGGAGTCTTTGCAGCTGTGTCTACTCTGCTGTGGCGAAGTCACTCAGTCGTGTCCGACATTTGCAACCCCATGGACTGTAGCCCACCAGGCTCCTCTGTCCATGGGATTCTCCAGGCAAGAATACTGGAGTGGGTTGCCGTGTCCTCCTCCAGGGGATCTTCCCAACCCAGGGACTGAACTCCCATGTCTTACGTCTCCTGCCTGGGCAGACGGGTTCTTTGCCACTAGCACCACACTGGAGCCCATGTCTACTCTGCTCTGTGTTACACCCTCACTTCCTGGGGAGGTGACTTGGCATTCAGAGCAGTGAAACTTCGGGCCGCTGAGCATAGCACGGGGAATGTTTCACAGCGTGATGGCCAAGCTGCAGAAGGAAGCAGACTCTGGGGTGCAGACCCAGCCCTGGGTGATTATGGCTGGTCCGGTCACACGCAGAGAGCCACTGATTTAAGAGATGGACGTTACGGTGTAAGTGACGACTTGGGTTACCTGGAACTTGGGATTTGAATGGCTCCCCAGACCTATTGAATCAGAATATCTAGGGTGAGTGGGCCGAGGAATCTCTGACTAAGTGCCCCCAGGTGGTTTGTAATCATCTGTCGAGTTGGGGAAAGCTGATTGAGAGTCAAGCCCACCCAATTAGCGCTTAATTGTATTCTGCTTTATCTTCTTCTCCAATTAGTTCTTCTGCATCAATTAAGCTCCTTGGAGGCTCAGACAGAGCTTTCAACTCAGAATTGTCCCAAGAGCTGGTGTGCTCCTGGGCAGCTGACTAGTGTCGCTGGATGCATCTGCACTCAGAGGAGAGGGGTTTCTGGAATGGAAGGAGGGGGGCTGCCGGCAAAGCTGACATGGGGGTCCTACACCTCCTGGTTTGGCAGTTGCAGTGCCTCTCATTTCAACAAGACTGTCTTTCCTGCCTAAGGACCAGGTCAGGTTTCTTTCATTCTATGAAACAGAGTTGTTTACCCCCAGCAAGGGATGAACCTCAGGCCATTGAGCCTTTTGATCCTTCTATGGATTGGCCTGGGATTGATGCTGTCCATGGTGGGTGCCTTCAGGATCATCCTGGGCTTGATGCTGTGTTGGGCGCATACATGGTAGGCACACACTGCTGTTTCCTTCCTGGAAAGGGCATGTTACCCACCTCGAACATTCCCAGAGTGTGGAATAGTGACTCGCACAAATTCAGTTAATATTTTAGTTTCCTGCATAAATCTCAAGAGATACTATCAGACATTATGATACCATTGCAGTGAATGTGAATAATGTGTGTTGTGGATATGTTTATTACTCCCACTTTTAGGTGCTGGATTCCCCCCTTACCCAGTCCAGAGCCTTATACAATGTTGCTTTCTGGAAGTTATTTTTTTGTTTGTTTGTGAATGAAGTTATTACCTTCTCAGGGTGAAAACTTGTAAAGGGGTGAATCTGTGTTCTTTGTTAAAAAAAAAATATCTTCTTAAAGCTATTCTAGACTGTACTTAAAGACTGAGCATTTAATGATAATGTTTATCATTAAAAATGAAAATAATAATAGCTACATTATACATTTCAAATATCTCTGAGAAAGTATTTATCACAGTGTACACATAGAGCAAGTTCTCAAATTGTAACTCCTTGATACAACACCAACAACATGGGGTTTAGACAGAAGGCAGAGCATATATTTGTCGCTATCAAAAAACAACCAAAACAAAATAAATTATAAAAACTCAGTGTTGGTGATGTTGTGATGGAATAGGCACACTTTTGGAGGTCTATTTATTATTGCATATCAATAATAAATATTTCTGCATACTTTTATTAGGATATCAGTTCTATGAATTACTACAAGAATGATTTTTAAAAAGGAGCAATTTAATTATAGACATCAATGTAATTTACACTGTGTAATTTGCAAAAAGGAAAACAGGAAGGAACTTACATGACAAAAATAGGAGGGTTATATAAATTATAGTGTATCAACATATGGAATATTTCACAGCAATTAAAACAGCTAAAAGCAAATACTATGTAAAAACATGAACTGATTTAAAATAAGTATAATATTAAAAAGACAGTTTAATTTACATTTTGATTTAAATAGTGCAGAATTATATATTTACATAAGTGTGTGACGATTAGAAAGAAACAAAAAGGCAAGACTATATTTGTTATATTGATGATGCTCAGTTTATTATATATACATACATATCTTTCAGTATTTAAAATCTCCATGATAGTTCTGTGAGATAGCTTTTATTACCTTTATTATTCAGATGAGGAAACAGAAATATTTTGCTAGATCACACATCTAAGAAAAGGTGAAGGAGGCTTGAAACAAACTTTGTCCCTCTAACTCCCAAATCTGTGCTTTTTTGGATCAGTTATTCACAAATTGGGCTTCCCTGATAGCTCAGTTGGTATACATGTATGCATTTGGTGTTGGCTTCTCTTGAGAACTCATTTCTGAGCAGACTTTATCTCATATTTCAACAGGGTAGATAGATAAAGAGATATATTGCCACATGGTTGGCCTCAATATTTCCCCTTATTCGTGAACATATGTAGACTCCTCTCGCATGGACACTAGACTTGGCCATGTGACTTGCCTTGGCCAATGTGCCATTGGCACGCATGATAAATCAGGCCTTGATAAATACCTGTGAGCTGGGATTTGTCCTCTTGAAACCCAGCCACCATGTTATAAGGAAGCCCAAGCTAGCCACAGGATAGGCTTTCAGAGAACTAAGCCAAACAAAGAGCCCCAGTTGAACTCCCAGCTCACAGTGATCACCAACCTCCAGCTCATAGGTGTAGATGACAGTGACCCTTGTTGAAACCCAGTGAGTAGAGGAAACAGTCAGTGAGCCCAGCCAACCCATAGATTTGTGAAAACTAGTAAAACTTTCGTTGTTCTAAGCCACTTAAATTTGGGGAAAAGACTTTGATGCTAGGAAAGATTGAGGGCAGGAGAAGAAGTGGACGACAGAGGACGAGATGGTTGGATGGCATCACTGACTCAGTGGACATGAATTTGAGCAAACTCCAGGAGATAGTGAAGGACTGGGAAGCCTGGTGTGCTACAGTCCACAGGGTTGCAAATAGTTGGACACAACTTGGCAGCTGAACAAAAACAACAAAGTTGGGGATGACTTGTTGTCTAGCAGTAGATGACTGATATACTAGAAGTGAAAATTTTGAAGTACCAGGATAAATTTAGCACATAGTAGGTGCTTAATTAAAATGGGTATGAGGAGGAAGGGGTAAATTCTATCTCTTGGCATTCAGATTCCCTTATGATTGCCCACCATAGCCTTCCACTTTTTGAAGACAAGTTCTCTGTTGAACTGGATCTATCTGTACCACAGGCCAGCAATCCTGACTCAGAGCAGTCCTTCCTAGAGGGCAGATGGTACAGTTCCATAGCAGAGGGGGCATTGTCCTTTAGAAAATGCCAGATCCTTTATAAGCTGGAGAGTTACAGTCCCTGCTTGGTAATTGCCCTGCGCCCTGCTAGTGCTTCCGTTATCGGCCCTCATAGCAAAGTTCAGTCTCACGCTCATTTTTAACCTCCTAAGCGGAGCCTGCCGTGGAGCAGCCATTTGTACTGGGGTCTCAGGCAACCACGGCTGCTCCCAGCCTCAGCAGCCCCACTGCTACTGCCTCAGCTGAGGTCCCCGTCCCCTCTCCCTTGGATAATTACAGCTCCCCCAACAAGTCTCCTAGCATCTTGGCTTACCCACCTCCGTTCCATTCTCTGTAGCAGGCAGTGGGCCATTTCTAAAGCACAAATGGAATCATTTCACTCTGCTTTTTTAAAGTCCCTCCAAAAGGCTCCCCACTGTCTCAAAGCAGTGTCTCTCAAACTGGATTAATGAGCGTTTTGTAGAATATGGGCTAGGAATGAGATTCGTAGTTTAATACACTTGGCAAATCCTGGGTTAAACAGAGTTTTCCACGTATTTGTGTGTGTGTGTGTGTGTGTGTGTGTGTGTGTGTGTGTGTGTATGTATGTTTCATAGGACTTCTCAGAGCATTCAGTATGCTGATACAAATCATGATTCTTCAAAAGGGGTGATATAAAATGCAACATTTACTAAACTTACTTTCTTGGAAGGCTATCTTTGGTTCATTGAGTTAAGATTTAGAATTTTTGAAATAATTCCAAGTTCCTTCATTTGACACGCAAGCTTCTTCATGATCTGACCCTGCTTATCTCTTCAATTCAAATCCCTACATTTTCCCCAAGTTATTGCTTATGAGAACATGAAGTTGCAAAAGTTATTGAAGATGCAAAAGTTATTGCTTTTGCATCTGCATTCCATGCACCCCAAATCTCTTCTCTCTCGTAGCCTAGTTAATTTTTATTCATCCTTCAAATCTCAAGTCCGTCTTCCCTTCTCTGGGAAATATCCTATCCTCACTCTACCCCACCCCACTCACCCCAGCCTCACCATCCTGGCCTGAATTATATGTTCACCTCACATTATCCCATGATTTTTCCTGTTACAGTAACTTCTACACAGCCTTATAACTGCCTGCTAGTCTTTCCTTCTGGCTCCTTAGTACTTAAGTGTTTATTGAATAAATAAGCACTGAAAAATAGAACAAATTTTGAGACACATGCTGTTGACTCAGAACTTCCTGAAAGCAGGAATGTTTGTAGTAGGTATCTTTTCAGGCACCAATCCACCCATGGTCCTAACATGTCTCTCATGTTGATCTTACTCCATAGATGGTCTTTGGGATGCTAACTCTTGGACCACATAAAATGATGTGAACAAAACTGGGCGTAGTCAATTTAACTCTCTAAAAATCGGGACTTGACAGTTGCTGGAATGTTGTGCAAACTGCAGAAAACATAGACTCCAGAGCTCTGGTGACCATTCTGTGTGGGAACAGCTGGGAATAACGGGAGCAGAGCAGGAGCAGAAGTGTGAATGCTCAGATGTTCCTTAGAGATAAGCCAAGATGGGGAGAGATGGTGGCCTGTGTTGCTAACTGGTCTGACATGCTCCTTTCAATGGTAGCTGAAGCCTGGCTCTGTTGGTACCTGTGTTTGAGTTATAAGGGTACCATTCTGACGAATTTCCTTTTTCCCACTCCAGCTTGTTTGAAAGGGGTTCTTGTTGTGTGTTACCAGTAGTGTCTTGACTAGGCAACATTCAGTTCTCTTTCCTTGAAGAGCTCAAATGCGGATGGCCTTATCCTCATGCTTCTCTTTTGTCACGGCCACGTTGTGAATATTAACGGTAATACTTAAGCAGGTCGATTGTGCATTGAGAATATGAAATATGTGTGTCACTTAAAAACAGATGATTGTCAACATAGTGTCTGGGCTGAATTAGTCTCACCCAGCTTGTCACAGCTGATATGAAAGGAAGCTGTGACAATGAGTCTGTGCCAGACTTTATGCTTCCCAAGGTCAGGACCTAAATATGCAGATTCAAGAATGTGCTTTCTGACTAATGATTTGTTATCATTAACTTGATGCACTGGTGGATTTATAGAGAGGAAAATGTTAATAAAAAGGTTCTTTGAGCTGCATTTCTGCTTTGCTGAGCTGTCATTCCATTAAGCAAATTTGAGGCAACGTAATTGCTACAAGATTCTCCATATTTGCAAATGAATTTGTGACATTATTTGGGAGATGAATGGGTTTTACCTTGACTAATTGGACTAAATCCATCTTGTTTTCAGGGGATGTGCTGATTATGGTTTTCCATGAGCTTGCAGGGTTGCTAAAGCAGTTTGCTGTTGACAAAATAGCAGACAGATAGGCCTGGATTTAGATCTAGACACTGTCCCTCACTGATGGTGTGACCATGGCCCAGTTGCTTCTCAGAGCCTCAGTTCCCTCGTCTGTCAAGTGGGCTCAGTATTAATACCTGGCTTATAGGGGGTTCGATGATAAATTTGATGATGTGAGATGTTTCTCTGAAGAAGACATACAGATAGACAACAGGCACATGGAAAGATACTCAGCACCACTAATTATTAGAGAAATGCAAATCAAATGTACAGTGAGGTACCATGTCACGCCAGTCAGAATGACAAGCGTTATAAAGTCTACAAATACCAAGTGCTGGGGAGAGAATGGAGGAAAGGGAACACTCCTACTCCTACATCGTTGGTGGGAGTGCAAATTGGTGCCTCCACTAGGGAGAAACAGTATGGAATTTCCTCCAAAAACTAAAAACAGAGTTGTCATATGATCCAGGAGTCTCACTCCTGGGCCTATATCCACAGAAAACCATAATTTGAAAAGATGCATGCACAGCAATGTTCACTGTAGTACTATTTACAATAGTCAGGACATGGAAGCAACCTAAATGTCCATGAAAGATGGATGGGTAAAGATGTGCTCTGTGTGTGTGTGTGTATACACATACACACAATGGAATATTACTCAGCCATAAAAAGAATGAAGTAATGCCATTTGCAACTATGTGGATGGACCTGTAGATTATCATAGTAAGTGAAGTAGGTCAGAAAGAGAAGACAAATACCATATGATATCACTTATGTGTAGAATCTAAACTCTGACACAAATGAACATATCTACAAAACAGAAATAGACTCACAGACACGGAAAACAGAATTGTGGTTGTCAAAGGGGAGGTGGGTAGGGATGGCAAGGGTGGGGAGTTTGGGATTAGCAGAGGCCAAATATTATACTTAGGATGGATAAGCAGCAAGGTTCTACTGTATAGCACAGGGGACCATATTCAGCCTCCTGCTACAGACCATAATGGAAAGGAATATGGAAAAGTATTTATGTATATGTGATGTATAACCGAGTCCCTTTGGTATACAGCAGCAAGGAACACGACCCTGTAAAATAACAGGTAACATGTATACATCAAAATTTTTTTTAAATTTTGATGATGTATGTTAAAAAAAAAAAAACAACCAACTGGCATCCGGTAATTAGTAAATTCCTCTTAAACTGTCTTTTGATCATGCCTTCAGAGCAAGAAGGAACTTTGCAATTAACAAATATATTCAGATCTAATGTGTGACTACAAATGTAGGATACGGGCCACACCTGGTTGAGGCGAAGGGTGCTGGAGAGTTGCCCTTCCCCCCCCCCCCACCTGTGACAGGTAGCATCCAGTAGGGGCAAGAGTGAGCCCATATACGGCACACTCACAGCAAAGCCATCCCAGACTTTAGCTTCATGATCATGAAGTGCATGTTCAAAACCCAGGGGATAGGCTGAGTACCATATAGTCATTTTTATTGACTGATGGACATGGTGTTTGAAGCACTTGTAGTTTTAGAATGGTCTATGGGATTCTAATTCCTTTCCTGAAAGTATCTGACAAGAAGCAATTTAGGAAAGTAGTGTGCAGCTGGGAATGATACGGAACTTAGCATAAAACTTGCATTCTGATTATTCTGACTGGTTCCGGTTTCTTTGCCCTTGGGCTCATCATTTCACCACGTGAATCCTGTTTCTGTATCTTTAAGATGAAGATAATATCACCATGTGACACAAATACATGTTTATTCATTCATCCAACAAATGATATCCTCAGGGCCAGGGATCTAGCAGTGAATAAACAATCTTAACCTCCACTGGGGGAGGAAGTGAGATAACAAACCTCTTAAAAAAGTCGACTTTCGAGTTTGTCAGATAGTGGTAGTTGACTTCCCAGGAGTGACACAGTTCAGGGAAGAAGGATGGCAAATGTCAGCAGTGGGTGGGGTCATCACTGTAGAACCGAGTGGCAAGGCTAGAACCTAGGCAGAGGGTGGTATGTGAATAAAGACCTGAGGAGGTGAGGGAGCAGCACTTGATGATGCTGGGGGAGGGGGGAGCATCGCAGGCAGAGGCGCAAGTGGGGACAGAGAACTTGAAGTGGGAGTAGGTCTGCAGAGTCTAGGGTGGCTAGAGTGGACTCAGTGAGGAGGAGGGAAGAGCTGAGAATGGAATGGTAGGCAAGACAGACAGGTAGGCAGGACAGACAGGTAGGTAGGCCTGGTGGACCTTTGTCAGGACTTGGACGTTTCCCCCTGAGTGCGATGGGAAACCAGTCACTGGAGAATGAGGAGTACCGTTAACAGTACAGGCTGATTTACGCTTGACAGTATTATCTAGACCCCCAGGGCCCTTAAAGGGAAGCCACAGACCTTTGGAAATGTGGCTGATGAGACAGAGGGACTGATTTTTCCTTTTTATTTCATTTGAATTAATTTAAATTTCAAAATAAATTATTGACTTGATTGCATTGGGTCTTAGCTGTGGCACGTGCCGCCTTCATTGCATCGTGCAGGGTCTTCCTCTGCGTTGCACAGACGTCTCTAGCTGTGCGGCATGGGCTCAGTAGTTGTGTCACACGGACACTCTAGTTGTGGCGTCTGGGCTCCATTGCTTGCAGGCTCAGGAGTTTTGCCACGCAGGCTTAGTTGCACCACGGCATGTAGGATCTTAGTTCCGCGTTGTTCTTTGTTGTTGGTTCCCTGACCAGAGATCAAACCTGTGTCCCCTGCATTGGACCACAGGACGACCTGGGAAGTCCCTAACAATGATTTCTTGATTCGGCAATTGGAAAACTTTTAACCGTGTTTGGAACAACTTGGGTATGTGAATGTCTTTTTTCAGCTTTATGTTTATGAGTTCTAAATATAGATCAGGTATTTCCAATAACATTTTTACCATCTGAATTGAAATGTTCTGTAATTGTAAAAGATACTTCTCATTTGTAAAACATAGGATGAAAAAAACTGAGGTTAAAAAGCCTCAGTGATACTGTTATATTCATTGTATGTTTAAATAATAATATTTTGAATCTATTAGGTTTTATATAATATAGTAATGCTAATTTCACCTGCTTTTTTTTTTTTTTTTTTTACATTTTAAAAATATAACCCTTGGAAAATTATGAGTGGCAAACATGACTCACGATTAGAGAGCAGTGATGCAGAAAAAGTTGTGCACTATGTTTGGTTTATGTGAATGAATTTATTCATTCTGTCGTTCATTTTTTCATTACAAATGTATGGGTGCTTTCCATGGGTGGAGCACAGTGCTCCTAGAAAGAGGTTTGGGTGCCCCCAGGCTGAGCACCGAAGAACTGATGCTTTTGAACTGTGCTGTTGGAGAAGACTCTTGAGAGTCCCTTGGACTACAAGGAGATCCAACCAGTCCATCCTAAAGGAGATCAGTCCTGGGTGTTCATTAGAAGGACTGATGTTGAAGCTGAAACTCCAATACTTTGGCCACCTGATGTGAAGAGTTGACTCATCTGAAAAGATCCTGACGCTGGGAAAGATTGAGGGCAGGAGGAGAAGGGGCCGACAGAGGATGAGATGGTTGGATGGCATCACCGACTCAATGGACATGAGTTTGGGTAAACTCCAGGAGTTGGTGATGGACAGGGAGTCCTGGCGTGCTGCAGTTCATGGGATCACGAAGAGTCAGACACGACTGAGCGACTGAACTGAACTGAACTGAACCGCCCTCATGGGACTTCTGTTTTAGGAGAGACAGACAAAAAAATAATCAAATAATGCAAAATCATGCTAAGTACTATGGAAGCAAAAATAATGGTATAAGAAAGAGTAGGGAGGGGACTTTAGGTGGATTGTGGAGACAGTCTCTCAGGGAACCTGAGGAATTACTGCTCCTGGAGGACTATTACCAAATTGCCACGCAGAAGCGCTTTTTAAACCCTCAAGTGCTGTCACAGTGAGTTATTGTTAATATCTGTGTTCTTAGGTGCAAGGCATTCAGCTGGAATATGATCCCCTTGGGAACAGAGACTGAGTCTCAGTTAACATTTCACAAGGGTGTCTGCCTGGTGTCAGACTTTTGAGGTGTTGGCGAGGATGTGAAGCACCAGGGATGCCTGGGGAGATAGCTAAAAGCACTAAACAGGTTCCAGATCCCACTGAGTTTAGCTGGAAGGGAAATGCAGTGGTTCAAATAGGAGTCAGGCTGAATAAATGGTATGCATGTGGGTGTGGTAGGGATCCTAGGCAGGTGAAGACCAAGTGAATGGAGAAGATGCTTAGAGAAAGAGGATGTAACCTGTGGGTCTGAAGCCTGTGTAGCTTTGAGTAGGTGGAGAGGAGCGGGGAGGGTGTTCAGGACAGGAGGCAAAGGACAAGCAGACATTTGAAAGTGGGATCTGGTGGCCAAGACTAAGGATGCTGCCAGCAAAGAGGGGAATAATTGGTTTTTGATTCTGTCCTTTGCAATCAAGATGGTGGGTCTGGTCTTTTGAGTTCTGAGAAGTCACTAAATATATGGCCCCAGAGAGAAATGAGATCTAGATATAGATTGGGTCTTTCTAATAAAAATGTACCATCTGAATTGAGTTACCCTGCAATTGTAAAAGCATTCCAGATTTTGAAAATTTAGGATGAAAAAAGGAAAAAGAAAACTCAATTATATTTTTATATTTATTCTGTGTTGAAATAATATTTGGATATATTGGGTTAAATAGGTTATAGTAACAGTACTTTCACCTGTTTCTTTTTACTTTTGTTTTAAAATAACAACCAGAAAATTTTAAATTACGAACACTGCATATGCCTGTGTGCATACTCAGTTGTGTCCGACTCTTTGCAACCCCATGGACTGTAGTCCATCAGGCTCCTCTGTCTATAGGATTTTCCAGGCAAGAATGCTGGATTGGGTTGCCATTTCCTTCTCCAGGGGATCTTTCCAACCCAGGGGTCAAACCTGAGTCTCTGGCGTCTCCTGCATTAATAGGCAGGTTCTTTACAAGCGTTGCTCACATTCTCTTTTTTGCTAGAGAATTCTGCTCATGGTGCTGCCATGGCCAGCACACCAGCAGGGGCAGCCTGGTCCCCGCCCAGCCTAGGTTTCCTCTCTGTGAAGGTCTTCAGATGGGTCTTGAATGTCAAGGCTTTCAGCCACCCCTATAACTCCTTGCAAGTGGACATCAGAGTCACAGCCCCAACATCTTAAGGAGCAGCTTAGCTTTTGCATTGAAAGGGACAAGTGGTTCCTTGATCAGATGCACCCATATTTCTTCCCACCGAGAGCCCTGGTTCCTCGCCATGTGTTGCTCTAGTGAAGTAGATATGCTTGTCCTATGTTTGTAAATCGCATGCCTGGGGAGGGAGATCTTTGGCTTCAGTTCGCACAGTGTGGACAGGATCCAAACCTAGATCCTAGGCATGTCCTTACCCTTGATGCAGTCATCAAATCCTTGACAATAATGCTTTCAGGGACTTCCCTCTCCCCCTTTCTCAGGTGAAAAACTGAGACCCAGAGACGAGACTTTGTCAGGGATCCTGCTATACCACTGTCTTCATCACCAGCAGTTCCCTCCTAAGTGGAATTCCATGGAGAGAAAGATGGTTTACCCCCTTCGGAACCAGGAGGAAATTTGGGGCCTCTCTTCTCCTGGCCCATTAATGTGGGACAGTAAATCCAAGATTTTGGGGGCACTCATTTGAACCAGGAAAAATGCTGCTAAGGTGATGGTGGCCTGGTCGAGAGCGAACGTCCCCTTCCCAAATTCTGTGCTCACCCCTCCCCCTCTCTCCCGTGTGTCTGGCTTTCCTGCCTCCAGGGAGACTGGCAGCTGGGGACAGTGCAGGCTGGGTGGGGACAGCGCTGGCTCTGGGCGACTCACAGAAGCCCTGGCTGCTACTGATCTCGTCCAGGATGCAGGGCTGGGAGCCAGGCGGGCGGAGATAAGGCTCACCCTGGTGACAGGACCTCCCACATGCTGTTTATAAGCACATCTCCTGCCATCTGGGCCCTGTCCCCGTGCCTGGCTTCCATCCTGGGAAGCTGAGTTGTGTCACACACACACATACACACTGCACTTTGATGCGGCCCAGGCCGGAGTGTTTGGGTAGAAACCTGAGATGGAGCAAAAGGCTCATCCCCAGGGATGACCATCCCCAGGCATCGCCATAGACTCCTTGGAGCTTATCAGAGGCCTTACCCAGGGCTTGCTGGGAGGTGCTGGGCCCCCAGCTCTGCTGCCCCCAGCCCAGGGATGTGACAGCAGCTTGGCAACAGGATATACTCCTCTCCCTAGTGTCCCCTGTGGTCACAGCTCTCCGTTGATTGACAGCATTTCACATCCCTAAAAATTACATTCTTTATCTGAAAAGAAACACCCTGACATGTTAGCAACAGTAAATGTCTCTGGGTGTTGAGTCTATGGATGATTTTTCTATCTCTAATTTCCTTTTCTTTCCTCTGAACATTTTCTTCACGAAGCCTATATTACTTTATAACAATAATATTTGAACAAAATTTTTTCTTTTTTTCTGCCTGAAAGGCAGGCTATGACTTCCATGGAGCAGATTGTCTCCTTGGAGCAAAGATGAGTGTTTCTGAATTTGCCCCAGACCCACCCACATCCCCACATGCTTCATCCTCCTTTTTGCTCCAGCCCTATTTCTTCTTCCTGGCGGCCACAGGGATGGTGGTGGTGGGGAATGGAGGGAAGGATGCCATTCTCTCCGTGCTGGGAGTTTTATTTACTTTGTTTCACTTATTCATCAGAAATAAAGCCGGTCATAAGAAAGAAACACCATGGGGGAGGAGAGCCCTTTGATGCTGGGTCCGGGCCCCCACCAGCAGTTCACACCTCCCTGCCCAGTGTTGGGATGGCCATGTCGCTTTCATCACACATCCAGTGCCGTTACTACCACTCTTCCGTTGCACCTCTGCTGCACCCTAGAGCTTCCACTGGACATGTCCATGACTGTCATCCGTCCTCCCCTCTTATAGATTGTATTAGTAGTGATTCTCTTTTATACACCTGACCTGGGAATTTGACTCTCTGAGCTCATCTCTGGAGCTTTCTCTTTCTCTACTTTGTCCAGTGACAGGAGGAGCAACCAGCTAGCTTCATTGTATCTGTCGTTTTACCAAAAATGTTTGCCAGTATCATATGCACAGTCATCCAGCCCGCGCTTATTATAAGTGGTTGATGAGGAGGACGCAAGGCTGGTGCTTTGTCTATTGCTCCTGTCACAGGACGGCTGTGGACTATCAGTGGTCTCTTTACTACTGGAGCTAGAGTCATTAGTGTTTTTACATCTAGTCAGATTAGAGAGCCAATTTCATAAACCCCATAACCAATTCAGGAAACTCATCCTTGTCTATTTCTCTGTCAGTCTGGAAGGACATCATTGTTGAGCTGTCAAGAAGAAAAGCTATCATGGCTTCTAGTTCTTTGACAAAACCTCAGAGGTGTGGCCTTGTGTCCCATCATTTTCATATTGTCGGAGCATTTATTGTCTCCCTGGGAGATGCAACTTTCTATATTTGCTGTGGCTGAACCAAGAAAGAAGGCATATGCATGTTTCTACAGAAATTATGATTCTATAAAAGATTTTGAGGGGATGAGGAAGGCAAGTGTGTTTCAGAGTGCAAAGTGACTTTGGAGTAGAAAGAATTTCTTTGGGTTGAGTTCCATGGAAGTTTGTCACTGACCTTTGTTCTTGTTTGGACTTCCCTGGTGGCTCAGCTGGTAAAGAATCCATCTGCAATGAGGGAGATATGGGTTTGATCCTTGGGTTGGTAAGATCCCTTGGAGAAGGGAACGGCTTCCCAATCCAGTATTCTGGCCTGGAGAATTCCATGGACTGCATAGTCCATGGGGGCTGCAAAGAGTCAGACATGACTGAGTGACTTTCACTTTGTTCTTGTACTGTGAAAATATGAACTATGAATATCTGGACTAAGGAATAGTTTCTCTTGATAAATAAGCAATTAACAAATACCATGGACACTAAAAAAAAAATAATCCTTAGAACTGTATTCCTCTGGAATCACTCTTGGTGTCAAAATCTATGTTAGTCATGGTTCTGCAGAGAAACAGAACGAATAGAATCTATCTGTCATCTGTCTGTCTGTCTGTCTATGATATTAGTTCACATGATTGTGGAGGCTAAGAAGTTCCACTTGGCAAGCTGAAGACCCAGGAGGACTGTTTTTGCTTCCGCTCCATGTCTGAAGGCCTGAGAACAAGGAGGACAAGTGGTTTTAGTTCCAGTCCGAGGCCAGGAGAAGACTGATGTCTCCACTCATGTAGTCAGAACAGGCAGAGTTCCCTTTTATTCAGCCTTTGTGTTCTATTCAGGCCTTTGATTGATTAGGCCCCTATTCAAGGCCTAATGAAGTCTACCCTCATTAGGGGGTACAATCTACTCAGTCTAGTGATTTCTGTTGGTAACCAGAGCATTTCTCAGAATATCTATTTACCAAGTTGAATGGACAAGAAATCACGCATGTATTATGGTGTATGTGTATATGTGTATGTATGGTAGTATTTAATCACTTAAGTTGTGTCTGACCCCTTGTGACCTCATGAACTATAACCTTCTAGGCTCCTCTGTCCATGGGATTTCCCAGGAAAGAATACTAGAATGGGTTTCCATTTCCTTCTCCAGGGGATCTTATCTTTCCAACCCAGGGATCAAACCTGCATTGCCTTGCATTGGCAGGTGAATTCTTTACTGCTGAGTCACCAGGGAAGCCCTGTGTGTATGTATAAAGCATACATATATATAGTTTATTGAATTTTATTTAGTTAGTAACTTTTATATACTAAAATTATATTTTTGCATAATAATGATCGTATTCAAAATAGTTTACTTCTGGAAGGCAGAAAAGGAAACGAGATTAGAGAGGGATTCACAGAGGCTTCAAATTTATCTATAATATTTTATTTCTCAATACAATGCTAAGATTTTATTAAGCTGGGCAGTTGCAAACCAGGTGTATTTTATATTATCTCAATACATTATGACATGTTGAAGATATTTACAATGTAAAAGGAAGGAAGGGAGTGAGGGAGGGGAAAAGGAAGGATGGAAAGTAGGGGGAAAGGGGCAAGAGCAGAGGAGACCAGGTGGCACCCAGAATGATGCCAAAATCAGGCCACAGAACCAGCTGGGAGGAGGCCCTGCCACCACTGTCCCCAGAATGTTAACCATGGCCCCAACACCATTGTCACCCACTTCCAGAATAGAGTCTCTGTGGTTCCTGGTCCCTGGATCTTTGTGTCACCACCTCCCAATCCCATTCAGGCACATCCCAGGTTACACACCTCACTCTAGATGCCCAGGGGGAGGGGGAAGAGAAAGGAGGTATTTTGAATTTTCACCTTCTCTATGGAGAGGTGGTCCCTGATGCATAATGTGGAGAGTTTCTGTAGGTCTTGGACTGCCAATCCTTTCTTCCATCCTGGCCCATCCCACACCCTATGCTCCCAGAGGAGCAGATGTCCTCAGCCCAACTTTATGGACACCAGAGAACTGGACTTGCCAGAAGCAAAGACTGCTTAACTTCCAGTGAAGAGAGACACTTCCCATAGAAGCTTGCACCTCCTCTCTCTGGTTTCATCCTTATCACAGATAATGGTTCCTTCTAGCGCTCGCTTCATCCTTGCCATGGGGGAAAGGCCAAAGAAGAGGTGACCTTTTCCTTTGTTTTCCTGTATCAGAATACTTTGGTGAGCATTGGCTTTACTAAAGCAAACATGGTAGCAGACAGCCAGACATGGCATTGAACAGAGACCTACGCGAGAGGAGGCATTCTCTTTTTTTCCTAAAGCCAGTGACCATGGGTGTTTCCAGGAGCTGGGACAGTGAGGGGAAATGTCTTATTTGAGACTCTGGACACTCTTCAAATTGTTCTGGGTGAACATCTGTATCAATAGTCCACCAATAGGAAAGACTAAAGATCTTGAATGCAAGTATGAAAAGGCGTGGGGCCAGGGTACAGACCTGCCTAAAGAGAAGGTGCCTTGGTGCCAAAGACATAGGTTGTATGCAGAACAGTGACTCTTCTTCAGACGATCTGACTGTGTATTCAAGGCTCAGAGAAGAGTCACATTTTCTCAAAATTCAGTAAGAGGCATCTTTCATTTCAATCTCCTGCCTTTGTGTAGCAGACACAATACTCTAGTGACAATTCACTTAGGTGAATTGAATTTTGTTTTGTTTTTTTCCCCCCACAATAGTTGCATACAGCAGAAAACTAATGTATTAGTTATCAGAGGTGAAATAAGCATAATGCCTGATCCCAAACTTGAAATTGCGTAACTTCAGCCAAATGGCTTTTGATTGAATTGCACATTTGTTTTCCCTGTCTTTTTTTTCTCTTCTTTTTGTGAAATCTCCATTTACCTGTGATGATCATAGCTTATTAGTGGGCCATTTTGGAGCACACTAAAATGAGAGCACTCTCATTTAATGCACCACTGCCTTACCCACAGGCTCTTAGATGCTCACCCTGAAGCCTTTAGCATTTATCTCCTCCAAACCTAGACTCTAGGATACATCTTTTTCCAATTCACTTTTTTAATGCACAGAATCATAGCCTATGTGTCTATTCAGGAGAATGGGGGCTTTTGTTCAGTGAGTAGAGCCCGGTATTGAAAATGGATATCATTTGAGCATTTCCTATGTGCCTGGTGCTTTATATAGATTATATCTAATCCTCACATCATCTGAGGAAGGGAGATATTATCCTCACTTAAATGACTACAAAACAGGATGTTAAAGGAGATGGTAGACTGATTGGAAGGATGAGAGAAAGAGAAGGATAAACAATAAAACCTGGGGTTTGGCCTTAACACAAGGTGGATGGTGTTGCCCTTAAGAGCTGGAAACCTGGGTAACAGGGAATAACTGTGGGGTGAAGATCAAAGGGATGGTTTAGAAGCCAGTAATTTGAGAAGCCCCACTAAAGGCCAAGTGGAAATGTCAGTCACAGGGTTGATGAATTTAAGAGTTAAGAGAGTGTTGAACTTTTGTGCTGCCCTTGAAATCAGCGTACCTAAATAACCACACAGCTTGCCAGCTGGCTGGCAAGTATCTGAGCCCAGAGTGCCCCACCCCCCTCCTTGCTGGGCTTTGTGATTGCAAAGCCCATCTTCCTCTTCTGTCCCTTATACCCTACTCCTGAGCCCAGGGGGAGGACGGATAACATTCAGAGTCAGTCACCCTTGCTGGGGCCTTTAGGCTGGGAAATAATTGTAGATTTTACAGTTGCAGGAAAGGATAAATTTATCAAAGCAACATATACATTTCTATGCCTCATTTAATTCCACCTAAACACAATAGAAGATTGGAAGCAGAAATTCCCCCATGGGAGAAGGTTTCACTTCCTTCCCTTCAATCAGAATTATCATGAGAATTGCCATCTCATCCCATCAGCCAGAGCTCTCTGATTCTTCTCAGAGTTCTCACAGATATTCTTGCTCCCATTTCCACTGAAAAGGACTCTGAAATTTGGTGCTTAGAATGCCATGTAATCTCCTTTCCTTTAATTTTGGTCCAGACCAGCTCAATTCAGAACACACTTATTAAAAATGTATATGTGTCCAATCTGATGGAGAGAAACAAAGGTGTGTACATTATTCCCTAAAATGAAAGTTATGATGTGGGGTCTGTCTAAGAATCCTGTTGGGGTGGAATGTAATTGCATGACCATCAAAGAAAGCTACATTAAATCACTTGTAGCTGGACATTGTTAACTACCTTTAAGGAAACCAACTACATCATGAGCCTGCCAGTCTGGCAGTAAGGGCAGTAAATGTGGATTTTGGTCCTGTAGGTGGTTTCTGGTTACCATCAGTATATGGCATGGCTCAAGAGGGACTTACTCTTAAGACAGAAGAAGGATGTCTATCTGTGAGACATCATAGGAGAACAGAATGAGGAGTTAAAATGAAGTCAAAGCCTGAGCATATAGCACCAAAAGAACTTTGTGGATGGAGTTGAGGGGGCATTTGAGGCCACCATTCAGCCTAGGTAACATTAGTCCACATGAAGTTACCGTAAACATATGAGTGCATATAAACAAGCTTAAAAATCAGGGATTTGAACTTCACAAAATCACCGGTCCCTTCAGTACCTTCTCTCGAATTCTTGCCCTGTCTCCAAACGCTGAGATTGTCAAGAGAAGCCAGTCATGTCATCTTTGAGTCTAATATCCTTCGGTGGTTATTCTTTAGAGCAAAAACCAAGCTTTGGTGTAGAATTCCAGGGCTTTATCCATCTGGCCTCACTTCACCCAACTCAGAGCTCCCACCAAATCACCTTGGCTGTCCTGCCATCTCCACTTCTTCTACCAAAGAATTTTTGCTCCCGTTTCTCTATGTCCACTCAGCACTCCTTCATCCTTCTGAGCAGCTGGCTCTGTGTTGCTTTTGTTCAACAGCCCCCACAGCTCCTTGAGTGAGGAAGTTTGTCTCTCATCCATGAACTGCTAGGGCTCAACACAATGACCCCATGATCAGATACTCTTCTAGCCCAGCTCCAGGATTGTTGGCTTCTCCAGCAGGTGTTTACTCAGTGGTCACACTTTCCCCCAGGCCATCAAATGAGTATCCCTGACCTCAAGCTTCTCTCAGGATCCCCATTCCACCAGGGAGGCTGGACTCTGGGGCTTTCCAGTTGAGTCTCTAGGAACATGGAGTCTAAAGGAAACTTACTTCAAAGCCTTGAGACCACAGACAATTCTTGGCCAATTCTGATTGAGAAGGTGCCTGTTGGCCTCTCTTTCCCAGGTCATCTGGGGAAGTGTTTTCTAAACTTAAAGGATCTGGGTCCTTGGCTCTCATGCTTATGTAGGCAGAGGGAGCTGGCCAAGGGAGATGAGTGACTCCAGTGGACTACCTGTCAAGGTAGTCAGTTCCAGATTCTCTCCTAAAAAGTCTTGGTAAAGGAAGACAGAGAGACTCAGAGCAGTTTCTGCAGAAATAGGGCCTCAGGCTGATCCTCTACTTATTGTCATTTTTGTACCATTTGTGTCACACACCTGCTTCTTGCTGGATGCTGCACCTTGGCTACCTCCTTGCATCCACATACACACCAGTGAGTTCTGAGTCTGCCCGGGACACAAGGTCCCACCCGAGGACTTGATGTATGACTCTGTCTCAGCCTACAGAGAAAAGCAATGGTGTCCATGAAGCTCTGAGGATCCCTGGGAACGGGGTGGAAGTGAAGATAACAGACCAGCAAAAATCAAGAGTCAAATGCCCACTGTGCCTATGAAGACTGAGCTCTTTTTCCAAGATCCTTACTGTGGCCAGACCAGACCCTGGTCTGCATCCTTTACATACAATACCTCCTTCTTCTGCCCCAACCACCCACCACCTTAGCATCCTCAAAACCACTCTGAAGGGGCCACTGTGAGCATTCACAGAGCAAAAGGAATGGATTGTTCAGTAGCTTTCCCCGAATCTCATGGTTAGTAAATGCTGAAGCTGGCATTTAACTTAGGATCTGCCAGGTCAGAGTTCAAGTCCAGCCACTGTGATAAGAGGCAGCCTTTGGAACTCGGGAGACTGGGTTTCCCTCTTTGCCCCACATAGCTGAGCATGGCACATAGTTCTCTTATCAGTATTTGTTGGCATAGAAATCCACACTATGTTCTTTGCAGTTTTGATCCAAGATTCAGGAGTCCTCTGAGTTCAAGGTCAAACATATGACATTCACTCATGTGAGAAATATGTTGCTATCCATCTCTGGGTATGGATTCTCCTGTTAAAATATGTTTTCCTTGCCTCTGTACTTGTGCACATGTTTTTCTCTCCCTGGAATGCCTTCTCCTTTCTTCTTATTTATGATTCCTCATTCTTCAAGGTCCAGCTCCAGCATCTCCTCCGGGGGTGACCCCTCTTCTGCCGGAGATGCCAGGGTGAGGCACTGTGTGTGCAGGTGTGCCCCGTTACTGAGAGCCACGACATGGAGCCAGAGCGGTGTCAGCAACTGCCACCTTCACGCGTAACTTTGTTCTGCGCAGCGTGGCAGGCTGTGAAGCGGGTTCAGCACAGAGGCGTGGTTAAAGATGCTCTCCCCTTGGAAACTTGACTCTGGGGAAAGACCCAGATTACTGCTTCTGGCAGTCCCCCTCCCTCCAGCTCCTGGGACCATAGTACTGTGGGAAATTATGTAGCACAGTAGCGCTCCCAAGAGCACATGCACATCTGATGGTAGAACTGAAATTCAACTCCTTTAGTGAAGCTAATGGGCTTCTGCTGTGGGCACAGGGTCAGGAGAAAATGGATGGCTGAGGAGACACCTGGATGGCACCAGCAGACTGGGCTTTGCAGCCTCCTGGGGAGCCCAGGAATGGGCTCTTGAAAACCCTGGTACAAACTTAACTTCGTATATCCACGGAGGACTCTGCCATGTGCCATGAAGCCCCTAGCCACAGGATTTCCTCAGCTGGAAAGAGCTCCTGCCCCAAAGTCTGGCTCTATTTTTAGGGTGGCCCACCTTCCATGGCTAAGTGCTGTGGGGGTCGAAAGGCCTGGCCCTCTCACCCCAACTGCTGTGCAGGGTCCCCAACTCTTCGAGTTCCCTGTGGAGTTGGCTGAGCCTTCCGTGGAGACCCCACTGCACCTTACCTGCTCCATCTGCCCAATCTAGCTTCTTTCCTTGCCCTCCTGTGTAGCACAAGAGGGCTCCATAATATACATTTGGCTTACCAACCTCTGTCTCAAATTCTGCCTCCCAGCCAGTCAGCTTGAGACAACACCCAGAGCAATTTTGCCATAAAATGTTATGGACAATGAGAAGCCCAGAGGGGCTCAGTCCCTCCTCAGTGGTGTGGGCCTGCAGCTCGCCTGGTCAGTTGTAAGTGTGGATTGGCTGAGGGTGGGCAGGTGGGGAGTCACAGAGATCCAGGATGAGTTTGTGAATGGTCATGTGCCTGGGTGACTGAGGTGACCTGGTGGCCTCTGTGCTCCCTGGGCGCTGAGCTCATCCTGGCCTCTCAGTGAACCCCTCGCTAACTGGTTAGTGGCTCCTTCCTCCCAAGAGGGGCCTCGGAGGACCCATCTATCTGCACATCCTCTGCCTCTGCCTGGGTAGTGACAGACTCCATCTGGTTCTGAGGGGTCTTCAGATAGCACTGGAGCAGCCATCTGAAGCAGCGCTCCTCCTGGCAGCGCTGGAGGAGGCCCTCCTTCTGACACATCTCTGCGTCCTGTCCCTTTCCTTTTAGGCCATTTTATTAACTTGCTAGACCTGCCACAGACTGGGTGAATTAAATGACCGAAACCCACTGTTGCCCAGTTCTAGAGGCTGTAAGTCCAAAATCTAGGTGTTGGCTAGGATGGTTCCTTCTGAGGCGTGGGAGGGAAGGGTCTGTTCCAGGCCTCTCTCCGTGCCTTGCTTGTAGGTGCCCATCTGCTGCATCCTTTCACATCATATACTTGTTCCCTGTGTACTTGTTTGTGTCCAGAATTTCCCCATCTTACAAGGAGAGTGGTCATATTGGATTAGAGTCCACCCTCATGACCTCACTTTAACTTGGTCACCTCAGTAAAAACCTCATCTCCAGATAAGCTCATATTCTGAGGTTCTAGGATTTAGAACTTTAACGAATGAGTTTGGGGTTGGGGGGAGGGGCACAGTTCAGCTCACAAGCCTGGCTTCTTCAAGCCAAGCCTGGAAGAAGGATGTGGGGACAGCATGCTGCCTGTTTCTGCTCCCTGTTTCCTGGAGACAGCAGGAGCTCTGGTGACTGACATCTGAAAGCACATTGTGGGACAGCCTTGCCTTCAGGGGTCCCTTTCCACGGTCTTGGCCATCCCTGTAATTGACGCTTTGGGAACCTCTGCATTTCCCATCTTCTCTCTTTCTTGCTCAAGTCCAACACAGTGTTACACCCATCCTCTCCTGTAACCTTTAACTTATGATGTTCCTAATCTAACCCTCACTCTGTAGGCTGGATTACTGTTATGGATATTTTAACTCCTTGACTCTTTCCTGCAAGTTCCCTCATCTTTGATGTGATGTTCTGTTGTGGGTGGATGCTGGGCTTCCTTGGTGTTACACGCGTGGACATTGTCAGTTATCTGATAACTCAGATTGGGCACAGGAATCCACTGGAGCCAGTGGTAGCTCGACTCCCCGGCAGTTCAGGGATGGAATGTTAGAACCCACTGGCTTTGCTGGCTTCTCCCTTGGGCCTAGCTTGTCTCTCATGTGTCATCAGCTGGTGGCCAGACAGACAGCAGCTGCTGTGGTTTGAGTTCTGACTTTTCCACTATAGCGCCCGCCTCGGCACCCCACATTTTCTCTTCTCCTCAACCGCAGAGAAACTGAGTGTTTATCCCTGGGTCTCTCCCTGGCACGGGGTTGAAATGCCCACAGGATTGTGACAGACATGGTTCCAATCCCACCTCTCCCCCTGGGGCCTTGGGTAGTATCCTCCCCTCCTTGAGCTGCTTTGGTTTCCTCTTATAGAATGACTTTGACGGTAACTATTGCACATGGTTGACCCAAGGATGAATACCATGGGAATGAAGTTAAATCAGGAAGCATGGGTCCAGGCATGCAGGCGGCTGTTAGGAGTATCTCTTCTTCAGAAGGCAGCTGGGAATAGGTTGGTGGGGAGACAGGCTGGAGGAGACTCAGGCTCATATTGCCTCCCGAGCACAGGTGCACACGCCTGCCTAGGATGGCCCTGACCCTTAATATCACTATCTCCATCCACCCTAAACTGCTCCCTGGATCCCGGGGCAGCAGAGCTATTCAGAGGGCCTCTTAGGGAACAAGGCAAGGTGGCAGCAGTGTGGTGCCGTGAACTTGGAAAGCACTGCCCACCCTTGTCCTCTACATATCCTTCCCCTGTGTCAGCATCTCAGCCTCTCTGAAGCCACGAAGAAAGTGTGGCTGAGCCTCCTCCACAGACTCTCTGTTGTTGTTGCCCCGGCCTTGGTTGTCGCACGCAGGCTTTTCTCTGGTTGTGGTGAGTGGAGGCTACTCTCGAGTTGTGGTGCACGGGCTTCTTGTTGCGGTGGCTTCTTGTTGTGGAGCACTGACTCTAGGCGCGTGGGCTTCACTGGTTGTGGCTCATGGACCCTAGAACGCACAGGCTTCAGTAGTGGTGCATGGGTTTACTTCTTCCATGGTATGTGAAATCCTCCTGGACCAGGGGTTGAACCCGTGTCCCCTGCATTGGTGGGTGGATTCTTATCCACTATACTATCAGGGAAGTCCTTTCCCAAAGACTTTTGACCTCAGAGCTTTTAAACTGAACTGGCAGGCAGGACACTGGTGTCCTGAGGGTCTCCTGGCGCAGTGTGGGATCACTGGGTCAGGTGTGCCTCTGGTCCCTGCCTCCTCTCTGGCCACAAAGGCTGAGGCAACTTGTCTGAGAAAATATTGGGCCATCCCAAACTACATAAACCCCATTCTCCCTGTCCCTAGAGCTTCCCTTTCCATAAGCAGATGAAAAAAGCATCTATTGCAGAAAAATAAAATGCCTTATGTAGCAGATCAGTTGGCTGGCTCTCTTTGTGGGGTGTGTTGGACCAGGTGTGTGTATAGCTCCCATTTGTCAGGAGCTCTCTGCCTTAGCAGCTCCCGGGCTCTCTGAGCCTCCTTGTCCTGGCCCCTCTGCCTCTAGGCTTTGAGATGCCCCTGTCCCCTGGCTGGTGGCAGAGAGGGCAAAAATATCTGAACGCCTCAATCCCAGGCTGACCTTGGAGATCAAACCTCCTTCAGTCCCTCTCCCCTCCTCCAGGAGGCTACTGTTTGTCCTGGTGAGGAAATGAAGGCACCCTGGGATGCTTGACCCTTGGGCCTCATCTCCGCATCTATTGCTGAAACCTCGGTGGGAGGTGGGGAATGCCCTTGGTCGGTCGTGCCTGTTGCTGCTCCTGTGAGCCTCTGCCATCCCTCCAACAGGATTGCCTTTCCTCCCCATCCTTAAATGTTGCAATCTCACCACATCACCCTCCCAAGGCAAGATTAAACACTTCCTTTTTCTTAAAGTCTTCCCTTGTTCCTTTTTCTGATCCTCTGAACTATCCTTGTGATCTGGCTTTGGTCATAACTTCTGTGCATGATTTCCCCCCTCTTATCAGGCTGCAAACTTCTCAGGGGAAACCAGTCTTACTCTAAGTGTTTATTGAGGACCAACCGTGTCCTGGGACCTTAAGTATTTTGTACTCTAATCACTCTGGGGAGAGGGAGCATCTTTATCTTCATTTTATTAATGAAAACATTAGGGTTGGGGACATGGAGAGACTTGTCCAAGGTAATGATATTTCAGAGGACTCAGGGCCTGAGTTTGAACCTTGATCTAACTGCAAACTTCATGTTGTCACTTGAAGCTTCATAGCATCAGTTCTTTTCTGTTTTAAATAAGATTTTGACAAAATTCCATCCCCAGATTTCAAATTCCCTTGCAGTAAAGGAAATGCAACTCCATCGTCCATTTAAATGTGAGCGGTTTTATTGAAGTTGTAGATGCAGAAGTTAAACAATGACCTGAGTGGACGGAGATGCTGGCAGACTTCCTAGACTGTAAGATTAGACTTTTCATGTTGGGTGTTTGTTATGTTAATTAGTAACAATAAAACCAACCTGCTCAGCTGTGATTTTTCTGACCAGAGGAAACTTCCAATCAGAAGACTTTGTGGCCCTTCATGACACGTCTTGACTGTTGGAAGGAGAATACCAGTCATACTCAGGGGACCCTCCGGGTCCACCGAGGTTTGCAAAGCTGCCCTCAGCACACAGGGATGTGCTGAAGCATAATGGACCATAGCACTAGCTCCCAGGCCACAGTGTCCTGGTGGGACTTTAACAGACTCTGAGCTCCACATTGCCCCTGGTTAAGCAGGCCTTCTGGAGAGGACTGGGGCATCTGTTTGTGCACAAAACTCTGCAGGCTTTGAAGACAGCTGAGGTGAGCATCACTGGTCCCTGGTGAGAAAGACCCAGGCCCTAGGAGGGGCAGTGGAAACACAGAGGGATGCTCAGCCTGGAGTCCCGTGATGGGCCCAGAAGGGCAAGACAAACTACATTAGGGAGTGTTCTGGGGAGGACAGGGATCCCAGGGCAGGGGGTGACTTCCTGGCTTCGAGGATACTTTTGAAATTCTAGGACTATTACAGCATGGCTCCATTCTCCGTCCAAAGTGGAAAAGAGACTTCAGAAAAGAGAGGGTGACCTTTGCAAACACGTTTAAGTATCTGCTCTTCACCAGGCCCTGGTAGTACAAAGCCTGCGGCATCCATAATGGCAGGTAACAGGTTGCTCTGTGTGATGCTGAGCCTTGTAAGTCCCGCAGACACGAGCCGCTCACTGCTGATGGAGCAAAAAGCCCTTCCAGACTTTGCACATCTGCGAGGCCCTGGTCCCCCCCTGCTGCCCTGGGGCTGCTGGTGACCCCATTAATCAGTGACCCCATGCCTGTCCCAGCCTTCCCAGCCCTCTTGTTGGCCAGCGGTTCATTGGTCATTTCTGATTCAGTCTTGAGAGAAGTTGTGGCTAGATCACAGGAGGCCAGGACCTGTACCCTCAACTCCTGGGTTTCAAATTCTACTTCTGTCACTTACATGCTGTGTTTCCTTGGGTGATTAATCTTTCTGAATTCCTATTTCTTTTTATATAAAAGACTTTTACAGTGATTCCCAGGTCATAGGACTTTGGTAAGGGGGAAGATGAGTTAATGCATGGGTCAGGAAAATTTTTCCGTAAAGGATTAGATAGGACCTGTTTTTTTTTAATTGAAAAATAATTGCTTTACAGAATTTTGTTGTTTTCTGTCAAACTTCAACACGAATCAGCCATAGGTATACATATGTCCCCTGCCTTTTGAACCTCCCTCCCATCTCCCATCCTATCCCACTCCTGGATTGATACAGAGCCCCTGTTTGAGTTTCCTGAGCCATATAGCAAATTCCTGTTGGCTCTCTATTTTACACATGGTAATGTAAGTTTCCATGTTCCTCTTTCCAGACGTCTCACCCTCTCCTCCCCTCTCCTCATGTCCATAAGCCTATTCTCTATGTCTGTTTCTCAACTGCTGTCTTGTAAATAAATTCTTCAGTACCATTTTTCTAGATTCTGTATATATACATTAGAATACATTTATCTTTCTCTTTCTGACTCACTTCACTCTGTATAATAGGTTCTAGATTCATCCACCTCATCAGAACTGACTCACATGCATTCCTTTTTTATAGATGAGTAATATTCCATTGTGTATATGTACCACAACTTCTTTATCCATTCATCTGTCTATGGACATCTAGGTAGCTTCCATCTTCTAGCTACTGTAAATAGTGCTGCAATGAACAATGGGATACATGTGTCTTATCCAATTTTGTTTAGATAGGACCTATTTTAGGCGTCGTGAACCATGCTGTCTCTCTAGTTGTAGTAGCAACAAAGCAGTTGTAGGTGATACATAAACAAATGGGTGTGGCTGTTCCAATAAAACATTACTTACATAAACAGGTGGTGGAGTAGTGGGGTTGTGTGGATTTAGGCCTTTGGTAACCCTTGAATTAATGCATGTAAAACAGTATAGGGCCTGACACATGCAACCCATGTGATGGTTGTTAGTATTATCATTACTCCTATTACTAGTCATATTCAGGAAGAGCTGAGCAAAGCCCCCAGGTTCTAGCTGGAAGGTGTGCATGCAGGGAGTAGGGATCCAGGAGATGCTGGGTGGGTGGTACCAAGTGAGACCATCCCACAACCATCACGTGACATTTCAGAGTGCTCTGATGTTCTCAGATAGCTGCAATGATAGAAGGAGTATTAGCACAGGGCAAAGCAGGGTAAACGCATGTAGGGTAAATGTGCGTGTGTGTGTGTGTGTGTGTGTGTGTGTGTGTGTGTGGTGGGGAGGGCAGGAGAGGAACATTTAACATTCTCTGCCAGATGGATCTATGTGCAGTCATAGAGGAACTCCCTGTGACTATTTGTCACTTAGATTCTCTACCTGTAACTGATGAAAAGCCCATCACCTTTGTTGTTGTTCAGTCACCAAGTCCTGTCTGACTCTTTGTGACCCCACGGACTGCAGCATGCCAGGCTTCTCTGTCCCTCATCATCTCCTGAAGTTTGCCCAAGTTCATATCCAATGAATCGGTGATGCCATCCAACTATCCCATCCTCTGTCACCCTCTTCTCCTTATGCCCATCACCCTAGCAGGGCCCTAATTGGAAACAATTGCCCTGAGACAATTGTCTCCTTGGTTGGAGCACGTTTGGGACCCTTGGCAGCCTCTCAAAGACACCCGGGGCCTGGGGGAGCATGGGACCGCCTCTGCAATTGGCCCATGGTGTAACTCTCTCCTTTTGATCCCTCTTCTCCAAGTTCTAGAATATTCTCTAGAGCCTTTTCTCTTTGGCTTTCAGATGCACTGTCTGTGTTTTGTACTAGAACCCAGGACTGGAGGCTCCCATGAACAGGAGCTTAGGACATCCCGACAAGATGCCTGCATGATGGTGTCTTTAAGGGAGAACTGAGAGGCTGCTGCCTCAAGTACGGGTCAGGGATCCTTCCCTGGGGACCACACTCAGCTTCTACACAGAAGACCCTGGCAGAGGAAAAATAGAGACTTTTCTGACAGCCCCACATGCTGATCTGTCTAGATAAAGCCTTGGGAAAGAACATTATTATCCAACAGTGATGCTGGAACATTGCCCAGATATCAATTTCTGGATGAGTCACCACAGATTCTGCAAGAGTGGGCCAGACAGATTCTGAAAGGTCCCAGAGCTCTTGGCTCATTTGCAGCCCGGGTCTAAACGTCTTCACTTTGCTGAGGAGACTGAGGGGGTCATGCGAGGGTGTGTCTAGCTTTCCATCCCACAGGCAGGTGATGAACATTCCAGGCCCAGAGAACATTCCAGAAGGCCCCCATCTAGTCCTGCACCTCAGAGTCACACCGGTTGGAGGGCCCGTGCCTCTTACCCACGCTAGTGGTGTCTGTCTTCGCTGCTCACATCTGGGCGCCCAGCCCCTGGACCAGGCCTTGGTCCCTAGGGGCTCCAGGTGCATAGTGCTGACCACGAAGGCACATTCCCCACTCTGTGCTACTGGCGGGACCTCCTTGGAGCAATTTAAACCCTTGTGGCCTCTGTCAATTGGGATTACAAAGTAACTGAAAGAGGAAGGGGCAGAACATTTGAAAATAACCCCTCGCATCTGTCCAGGGAAGCTGTCTCAAGCTGGGTTCTCCCTGAAGCAGGTTTTGATTGCAGGTGTTTGGTTTGGTGGGTGATCAGGGAAGCACCCCCTGTGAGCTCCCCAGATGGCACCAGTGGCAAAGAACCCACCTGCCAATGCAGGAGACAGAAGAGCTGGGTTCGATCCCTGGGTCTGGATGATCCCCTGGAGGAGGGCATGGTAACCCTCTCCAGTATTCTTGCCTGGAGAATCCCATGGACAGAAGAGCCTGGCGGGCTACAGTCCACAGGATTGCAAAGAGTTGGACATGACTGACGCGACTTAGCACGCAGGGAAGCACCAGCAGGGGGCCAATACAGAGTATGAGTGAGCAAGCTCTGGGTATGGAGGCACAACCCCAGGGGACCCCTAGGAGACTTGGAGTCATGCCACCTAAAGGTGTGGTGCCAGAGTGTGGACCCCCCCCACCTCCTTGCTGGCATGCATCACAGGTGTCACTCCTCCCTACAGGCTGCTGCACAGAAGTGCCGGTGAAGGCCGGTCCCGTGAAGGCAACTGCTGCTCCCTTCCTCCTTTTGATGAGTTAGGAAACTGAGGCTCAAAGCAATTAAGGGACTTTCTGATAAGCAGGCAAGTTGAGCTTCAAGTCCACGCCTCTCTGGCTGCGGAGCTCTGCTCTCTCTGCCATACTTGTGGGTTCCAGCACTTTCCTCGAGTGGAGCATGGGATGAGAGGGCCCCCCAGCAGAATCTTCCCTGCCTTCTTCTAGGCCTTCACTGCCCTGGTGAATTTCCCTTATAACATCCTTCCTCCTCCTTCTGTTCAGAGCAGTTCACTTTGCCTCATTATTATTTCATTGGGCTGAGCTTTAGTGAAACACAGCCCTTAATTTGTTTATTTAACATTCCTGGTCTGCAATTGCTGATAGAGTAAAACTGATTAATTAATTAATTGTAGCCTGCCGTGGCTCCTGCTGGATCACGATGGCATTCCAGATGCTGATGGGAGCTCAGGCGGAGGGGGGTGGTGACAGATGGGTCATGGAGCTCTGGCCTGAGGGCAAGGCAGGGAAGGGACAGGCTGGCCTCTCTCGATGTTTGCCTTTGTTTGCCAGGTTCTGAGGCCACTCAGGCCTGGTTGAGGCAAGAAGCCGGCCTTCTCCCCAGCCACAGGGAATCAAGATCCACCATGTTTCTTTGTGCAACGCCTTTGGCCATATTTGGGGGACCTAAGATTCACTTTGGTGTCATTGTCTTTCTGCCAGATTGACCCAGAAATCCCAGAGAAAGGGTTGCCTACAAGGAGCTTGTCTGAAGTGGCCTTTGTTCTAATGGGCTTGGCTGGGATGGCTGGGAACCCCGGGGAGCCCCAGCACCTTGCTGCAGCAGCCAGTCTTGTCAAGTCTAGTGCCCCATGGCTAGAACTCAGGCACTTTCTTCCTGTTTGAGATCAAAGCTCTGCCGTCCTCCGGGAACTGGGTCTGGAAGGATGATGACCTTTCTCTCATCCTATAGTCATCTGCTGACCCAAGACCCTGGCCCCCAGGTTTCAAGTTTTGCCCTTTAGGTTGTCCTCCTGTGACATCTTCTTGTATCACTGTGACACTGACCAGTTGTCATTCGTTCCTAAATTCGTAAGTGTTTATTAAAATGCCTGTTATGTGCCAGACTCCGTCCTAGGCACTAGGGCACAGATGTGGCCCCTGTCTTCAGGGGACTTCCTCTCTTCCTCCGGGAAACACTGCTTTGTTTTGGCTCCTTTTGCACCCTTCCTCCATTGCCCACTAATCCTGGTGGATCTTTTCTCTCATGTTTGTTTAAAGTACCCCCTGTGTACTGGATGTAAACTTCCTTGGTGGCTCAGACAGTTAAGAATCTGTCTGCAATGCAGGAGACCTGGGTTCAATTCCTGGGTCTGGAAGAGCCCCTGGAGAAGGGCATGACAACCCACTCCAGTATTCTTGCCTGGAGAATTCCATGGACAGAGGAGCCTGTCTGGCTATATAGTCCATGGAGTCGCAAAGAGTCAGACACGACGGAAGCAGCTAACACGACACTATATACTGGATGTTACCTCCTTTGCTTTCCACCGTAAGTCTACAAGCAAGAGTTACTATTTGACTTGATGGGAGATGAAGACTCTAGCTGACTTGACCTGTGTCAACCCACAGGTGTCAGGGGTAGTGCTTTTAACCTGGGAATCTCACCTGAAGTTCAGAGCCCAGTCTATTCGTCTTGGCCCACTGAGCCCCAGCCATCCCTGCTCTGTTCTGTTTTGCTGTTTTTGAAATGGCTGTGAGCAAGTGTGTTGTGCTGGGGCTTTTCTCCCAGGCTTTGGAGAAATGGAAGCTCTTGTGAAGTTGTATTTGTTGTACTTTAGTCGCTAAGTCCTGTCTGACTTCTCTGTGACCCCGTGGACTGTAGCCTGCCAGGCTCCTGTGTCCGTGGGCTTTCCTTGGCAAAAATACTGGAGTGGGGTGCCACTTCCTCCTCTAGGGGATCTTCCCAACTCAGGGATCAAACCCACGTCTCCTGCATCAGCAGGTAGGTTCTTTACCACTGAGCCGCCAGGGAAGCCCAAAGTTGTATTTAGTGATCCTGTAATCACCTTTGCCTTGGGAAGGAGGAAAATGGCATAAAGACAGTTGTCCAATATTGAATTCCTCCTTGGACCTGGCTCCAGCTACTCCGCATGTCCCGTCTGGTCAGGACAAACAGGCCAGTTTCAGGTTAAAGCCCAGCCCTCCAGGGACTTTAGCTTGTCCCAATAGCCTGGGCTATATGGACGCAGTGCTCATAACTTTATCTTAAATGCTTGTTGCAGCTCTACAATAAATACCTGTTGAAGAGTGAACCAAAATGAATGAATAAGCTATTCAAATGTTGACCTTGTCTTTGGCTACCTGCGGGGCCTTGGGGCAAGTCACTTCACTTCCCCGTGTCTGAGATTTGTCAGCTATAAAATGGACTTTATAATACAGCGTGTTGTTAGGGAGATGAAATGAAATAGTGTGGAAAAGTCCAGCTCAGTTCCTGGTATACAGTAGGTGTCAGGTACGGCATTCCAAAGTCCGGTTCAGACAGGAAAGGACAATATGTTTCAGACTGGTTTCGTGCTCATCGGTCCGGGGCATCCTTTCCTCTTTATCTAATCCTCCGGGAACTGGAAACGTGCAGCTGAAAACCATTGTTCTCACCACCTCAGCACCTCTGGAAACACACGCCTTGTTTATTCTCAGCCTCCTCATCTGCAGAATGGGGACACGGGACCCTCATGCAGAGAGCTCCACAGGCAGCATGGAAGGCCTCGCCCACCCCTCAGGGCCCTGGAAAGAATGTGTGAGGTGTTATTTCCACCGGGCTGGGCAGAAGGATGGCAATTAGGGAGGATTAATTGTAATTACCTATTTATCTCTGAGATTTGACCTAGGAGTGTTTCTGTTCAAACAGTGGTGTGGAGCGGTGCTCAGCTAGGCATAAAACCTCCATCTGCTCCTTGGCTTCAGTGGACGGGCCCGCGGTGGGGGTGGACCATCCTCACAGGCCTGCGGTGTTTTGTTGTCACCTTGAGTTGATCACTTTGCAGAAACACCAGTGGTGGCTTGAGGACCAACTTGTCTGTCTCTCACTTTTTGCTTGAGGAGTAGAGAGGCGTTTCTTACTAAGCATTTGTGGACAGAGACTTAAGGAGGGACATAGCGGCTTCTAAGAAAATGTTAGGATTTTTTTAAATCCTTGAAGTATTAGAGAAAAGATAAGTGACTTGCTCTGAGGCTGCTGTGCTAAGGTGAAATATTAGAAGGAAAATATCTGTTGACGAGGTTCAGTTCAAAGCATCCAATTGTCTTTTAAGCCACAAAGATTTAGAGATGGTGGTGGGAAAGATGTTATGGCAGGTGCAGAGGTAGGTGGCAATGGTGAACTAAAAACAATTAAAGTAGAAGTGTCTTTAAGGAGTCCAAGGTCAGGTGAGAGAGACTCATCATGGACATTAACAAATATACCAGTCATCATGGAACGCTGACCTGGACAAAGTAAGGGCAGGAAGCCAAGATGGGCTACTTAGGCGGGGTGGTGGAAGGTTGCTTCCTGGAGGCAGCATGAGTCTTCTTTTTTTTGGCTGTGCTGGTTCTTAGTTGTGGCACGTGGGATCTGGTTCCCTGACTAGGGATCAAAACTGAGCACCCTGCATTGGGAGTGTACAGTGTTAGCCACTGGACCGCCAGGGAAGTCCCAGCATGAGTCTTAATAGAGGGAAGGATATAAGCATATAAGGACAAGAAGTGGTCATTTGGGTCTAAAAGGCCTTGGATCAGAGGCCCTGAGAAGGGTCTGACTATGAGACTGGTGGGTGCAAGTCAGAATTGCTTAGGGATAGGCTGGGTGGAAGACTCAGATCCCAGTTTCCACTTTGTGAGCTGGTAGCTGGGCCCCTGGGCTGGGTGACCTCCATTCCAGGGCATCACTGTCCTAGTTAAGTCTCATGATTAATTAAAGTAAGAGTATGAAAAGAGATGTGATAGGCAGAGATTGATTTTGGTTGAACAAACGCAACTTCTCCTTATTCTTCTAATTTCCTGAAAATCAATTCCATGTGCATAGTGACCACTGGAAATAAGATGAGGAAAGCCCGTGACCCACAGATGGTCATTGGGTATGACTGGCCAGTGTTATCCTCATCCTTCCCCTGGAGAACTGATGGGGAGTCTACATCAGAAGGTGACCAGCCTGAGACTCTGTGACCACAACTATTCTGGGCACCCTCATAGCCATGCCAGGAATATGAACCAAACAGGTCTCCTCTGCCTGTTATCCTTCAGCTGAGATCTGACATCCCACCGTGGAGTTAGGTACACGCTGCAGCTGCTTCTATGGCAAAATATTCCTACAAACAGTGAGGAGAACTTCTGTCGAGCCTACTGTGGTAGGCAGAGTAATGGTCCCCGAAGAGGGCCCTGTCCCAATCCTTGGACACTGTAAATATGCTACCTCACATGGCAAGGGGAATTAATTAAAGTTGCAGATGAAATTAATGTTGCTAGTCAGATGTCCTGAAAACAGGGAGATTATCTTGGATTATCTGGGTGGACTCAGTATATAATCACAAAGCCCTTAAAAGTGGAAGGCAGAGCAGAGATGGCAGTGTAGCAGCACAATAAAAAGTTGGCTCCACATCACTGGCTTTGAAGATGGAGGATGGGACCATGAGCCGAGGAGTGTGGGCAGCCCCTCGATGCTGGAAATGGCAAGGATACAGCTTCTCCCCTGGAGCCTCCAGAAAGGGACACAGCCCTGCCAATGCCTTCATTTTCGCCCCGAGAAACCTGTGTCAGACTAAAATCTATAGAACTGTAAGATGATAAATTTGTTTTGTATGAAGCTACCAAATTTGTGGAATTTGTTACACCAGTTATGGAAAATTCCACCTACCCTCCACCTCTAATTCTCTTTCCTGAATTCCAAAAGACACTGTCATTCATGTGTTCACTCATTCACTCATTCATTCACTTGTTCCTACATATAACTCATGTATTCCTATACTTTACTTTCCTGTTTTGTAAATAGAAGTTAACAGAAAATATTTCATGGAGTCTTTTTGATGATTAAACAAATTAAACAAAATGGGTAAAGGGCTTAGCACATTGACAAGCTCGGTGCAAGCTCTTATAATGTTAATTGTCTCTGTTATTATTATTATTATTTTTCTTGTTGCTTAGTCAGAAAACAGTTCTTGGGCACCAGGCTTATCCAAGCTCTTCCTGAGCTCAGACCATGGTGGTTTTTGGATGGAAGAACAGGTTGAACGAGGGTCAAAGAGGGTTTTGCTCAAAGCCTCTCTCAGTAACTATGTTACTGGTCATCGCTGTCTACAAGGCAGGCTGCTAGATTTAGTCCTTCCATTAGGCTCATGGCTGCTCTTGAACAAAACCAGAGTTCTCTTATTAGGGAGACTGGATTTTAGTAGGAAATTACCCACAGTTGGTAAAGCTTGGGAAATGAAGTTAGAATAGGCAATACTTATTTGAACCATTAGGTACCAAGGCCTTCTGAGATGGCACTAGAGGTGAAAAAACAACAACAACAACAAAAACCTGCCAATGCAGAATGTGTAGGAGATGCTGGTTTGATCTCTGCATCAGGAAGATCCCCTGAAGGAGGGCATGGCAACCCACTCCAGTATTCTTACCTGGAGAGTCTATGGACATAGAATCCAGGCAGGCTACAGTCCATGGGGTCACAGAGTCAGACACACCTGAAGTGACTTAGCATGCATGCACTAGGTACCATATCTTTTATATGTCTCCTTCCACTTAACCTTGAAACCACAAAGTTAGTAATCTTGTTCCTGTTCCAGTGTGATGAAACAGAGACACAACATCACACAACGATAGGCTGGGCAGAATGGAACCCCTGGACTCCAAGAACACTGGACTCCCAAGTCCATGCCCATCTTTCCACCACTACCTCATCTTCAAGGTGGTGGACAAACCCAGCAGATTGAAATCCCCATTTCTTCCTGCTCTTTTACTCTCTGGCTTGACTGTAAAATGAGGTGTGTTTTCCCCTGCAGGACACAGGCTGGTTTCCTCAGGTCTTCCAAGCACCTCTCCTTCAGTGTCGGGGGAATAGTGTTGCACTCAGCAACCACACGACCCTTATCCCTGAGTGAGTGCAGCCAACAGGGAGCATCCCATGTAGAGCCAATGCGAACACAGCCATCACCGCTGAACAGGGCTTCCAAAAGAAAAGCTGTCTCTATCTCTGGCTCTTGAGAAACCATGTGTCCTATTAACATTTCCTTTGCAGCTTCCCTGGGCTGCAGGGGGCTGTGCCCAGCACTGCCTGGCACACACCAAGTTCCTCCTCTCACCAGGGTGTTTCTTGCATCACTGAAGCCCATTTAACCTTTCTGTTCATGCTTCAAGACAACATCTTGCTTCCTGGGTGCCCACGGGACAGCCGAGCCCATCTCGTGTGAGCCAGTCACATGGAAAAATCCTTCAGGTGGCAAGACATAGGCAAGGGGTCCTCATGGAGGGTCCATCTGCCTGAGCCAAGGTCTGCCATCAGTTGTCCTAACTGAAATTGAGGCACACTAATAATGACAGGGCTTCCCAGCTGGCGCTAGTGGTAAAGAACCTGCCTGCCAATTCAGGAGATGTAAGAGATGCAGGTTTGATCTCTGGGTCAGGAAGATCCCCTGGGGGAGGGCACAGCAACCCACTCCAGTATTCTTGCCTGGAGAACCCCATGGACAGAGCAGCCTACTGTGCTACAGTCCATAGGGTCGCACAGAGTTGGACATGACTGAAGTGACTTAGCACGCACACACACAATAATAAGACAGTCGGCCAACAAATAAAAGGGAGCCTTTAGCTAACATTTGGAAATAATTCTCCAAGTAAAAATCGGATGAGTGATCAGGCCCAGTAGCTGAGCTGAAATCTCTTAGATGAAAGCAGTTGTGCTTTTAGATGCCCAGGGGTGACTGATGGTAGAGGAAAGCCCTCGTGCATCTCTGGGATCATGTGTGTTTCTAGGAGGTGTAGGCAGGGGTTTCATAGTGTCCTTTCCTAACCCCCTGTGGGAAGGTCCTCTGGGGCTGAACTGTGAACACTTGAACCACAGGACTGGAGACACACCTGTAACTTTCCATGTCCAGCATTCTCTCATCCAAACAGCATGTTTTCCTGGTGTGGGCTTGAGAAGTCTTACTCCTAAGTTAGAATGGCAGCCCGAATTATCAGCCGTCATTCGCAACCACAGGGTGGCTGTGATGGGTAGACAAGGCCAGGTGTGTGCACTGCAGACGTGCAAATCGCCTTCACATGCCCTAAGCCTCCCTCACTGGCTTTGTCAACATTTCCTCCAGGAGAACAGGTAGGTGTCCTGTAGTTTTTCCTGGTTCTTTCTCTGCATGTTTATTTTTCATGCAGCTGAAATAGAGTCCAAAAAAGACAACAGGCAAAATAAAGCTGACTTGATAAAGTACTTACTATGAGTGCGGCTTTGCTGTAAGGGCTTTATAACAATTATATTGTTTCCTTATGGCGGTACTCTTATATCAAGTCTACAGATTGAAAACGAAGGTTTATAGAGATTATCCTGCCCAAGGACAGTCAGCTAGTAAGTCCAGGACTCAATGCAGATTGGTTTAACTATGAAGGAATTCCTTGCCATTTACACTATATACATTAGAAACCTCCAATAATCCACATGTTTACCCTCAAGTCTTAGGCAGTGGATGTTTCTTTTTATTTCCTGAAGGCAATACAAAATGCTACCGTACCTTTGAAGCCTTCAGATAAATATTAAATTATATTTGATTAAAACTTCGATCAAAAAGCCTGTTGCCATGTCCCCACATTGAAAACTAGAATTCTATGCATGAGAGATCTGGTCCCTTGCTGTTAAACAGAACATTCAGCTCACCAGAGCATTAGGATCCTGAGCATTCCAGGTAAAAAAGTTTTCTCTGTTAAAAAAAAAAGAAAGTGATATATACATTTTGGAGAACTCACAGACTGTGTTTTGAGAAATACTTGGGAGTTAGTGGTGGCTGTATCTATTGATGGATGGTCTTCATTCTGCTCTCTCCTTTCTCTTTGGTTTCCATGTCCTGTCTGGGAAGGTGAAAGGGGAATAGAGGAGGAAAATTATTCATGCTTCATTTTTGCCTTTTACGTGTCTGCTCGCTTCATGGGTGGGAGGGGAGATGGTACAGAATCCACAAATCACAGTTACAGTGGAATGTGCTCTAATCCACTGGTAGCTTCCTCTTCTACACCAGGCTTCCCATCTGATAAAGAAGAGGCTTGAGTTAGTCTGCTCCCAAGTCAAAAAGACCTTCTGTTGGTTGTATCTGTTGTTTCCTCCGCACTTCCCGCTTTCCTCAGGAAGGGACAGTGTAAAGGGATCACATGTCTACGTATCATCTCATCTCAACACACGTCCTCCAGACTAGGGTTTCAGCCAGTTTATAAACAAGGAAATCGAGGCTCTGGGCATTTAAATGGCTCATCAAAAGTCATGGAGCAGTGGGAGAAGAAGAGGGTGGGATGATTTGAGAGAATAACGTTGAAACATATGTATATATAACCATATGTAAAATAGATAGCTAGTAGGAGTTTGTATGATGCAGGGAACCCAAAGCTGGTGCTCTGTGACTGCCTAGAGGGATGGGGTGGGGAGGAAGGAGGGAGGGGAGTTCAGGAAGGAGGGGCCACATGTATGCCTATCACCAATTCATGTCGATGTATGCAGAGGCCATCATAATACTGTAATTACCTTCCAATTAAATAAATATTTTAAAAAAGTCACGTGAACAGTAAGTGGTGGAGCTAAGCATTAAGTCTAGGCATTTCATACCCTGGTAGGAGTTGGGGTCTTGTAAGAGGCTACAATTTCCAGCAGGGAACGCTGGTGCAGAAACTCTGCCCTGGAAGAAACTCTGCCCGACCTGGGGGTGGGGTGTCCAATGGTATATCCTGGCTTTGTCCACAACCCCCACCTCCTGCATCTTCAAGAGAAGGAATTTGTTGCCTATAAAACTCAGAATAAAGTTTTACTTCTTAAAAAAACTATTTCACTCAAACATTATAAATAAGGCAAAGGGGATTGAATGATTGAATGTTAACAAAATAAGCCCCTTAGAAATAAATGAACATTTCATATTGTGCTTCATTTCTGTTTCATGAGCTCCAAAATAGCACTTCAAGTGATTGATGTTTTCTTTATTAACCATAACTAAACCCAAGTAAAACCTCACTCTTTTCTCTCACAAGTTTCTTAGATTGAGGTTAGTTCACTTCTTAAGAGTAACCCTTTGGAAGCCACTGTAGGCAGTTCACAGTGGTAGAGAGAGTATGCCCTTTGTGTCAGGCAGACTTGGGCTCATATCTTGGTGCTGTGACTTCCTAGCTGTGTGGTTCTGGAAGAATGAGCCTTAACTTCACATTATAATATGGAAATTTTAATGTAAGCCTCACAGAATTATGAGTCTGTTACCTTGGTGGTCCCCAGTGAGCCAGGTCTCCTGGCAGCCATGAGATTTGAATCTAGGCTGTATTTATGGCTTGTTTTAACCAACAGAATGTGGTAGAACTTCCAAGAATACTTTAGGTTTTCTAAAGTTGTGATTCTCAAAGGGAGACTTTTTTACCCCTCATGGGACATTTGGCAATTCTAGAGATGTGTGTGTATGTGTGTGTGTGTTCCCCAGTTGGAAGAGTGCTACTGGCATCTAAGTGAGCAGAGACCAGGGAGGATGTGAAACATTCGGTAGCGCACAGGGCAAGAGTCTGCCACCCTGCTGTGGACTGTAGCCCACCAGGCTCCTCTGTCCATAGGATTTTCTGACAAGAATGCTGGAGTAGATTGCCATGCCCTCCTCCAGGGGATCTTCCTGACCCAGGGATCAAACCTGCATCTCTCAGGTCTCCTGCACTGGCAGGTAGGTTCTTTATCACTAGCACCACTTGGGAAGCCCAACAAAGAAATATCCAGCCCCAATTGTCAATAGTGCCAAGGTTGAGAAACCCCATTTTCCCATAAAGGCTTACACTGGGAACTGGCCCTCAGTCTTCATGTAAGAAAACCCATTACCTCGTTGGAAAAACCATACAAATATGCTCCCTGGAATTGTTGAGGCCACAAGTGAGAAGAAGAAGCCCTCAGACTCCCTGGAGAGAGGAAGAGAAGCCTGGCCAGCTCATCATCCAGCTGAGCTCAACCCATCACAGCTTCCTTAGCAGCAGAATACAGCCAGTGAGAGGTCACCAGTAAGACCAGCAGAAGAATTGCCCAGCCGAGCCCAGCCCTGTTGGCAGAATCATGAGCAAAATGGAAATGTTTCGTTTGTTTCAGTCTAAGTTTTGGGATGGTTTACATCAGTGAATAACTAAAGTGATAGCATATATTAAAGGAAACTAGAGTGTCTCAGTCAATATAGGATTCCTTCAGCAGGGGATGCTGTGATGTGTCAACCAGAGTCCCTCTTCAGGACTCAACATGCATCCCCCTAGCTGCTAACAGTATTGATGGCTGACAGTTCACAGTTGAGGGCTTCTGTGGGATTTGCCTTCTATTGAAAACAGTCGCTTCATCCAAGCTCAGAATGCCTTCCCTGGGATGGCCGACATCAGATGACTGGTCCATGTGCAGGAAGAAAGTCCTGGAGCCCTTGCCTTCAAGTAGGTCAACAATGAAGGGTCATTTCACCGCTAGTGCTCCCTGGGACCATTGCTGAGATTGCAGTCACTCAGTCACTCCCTCAGCTGGCTCCAGCTTCTGTTACCTCCTCCAGGTCTCAATCTTGAGGCAACTCCTCCCAAGAATCTCCTGTATGCAGATCTCGGTCTCAGAGTCTCTTTCCCAGAAACCTGACTTGGAATATCTTTCTTCTTCCTGTCTTCCTCCCATCTGGAAGTTTTTGCCATAAGACCTCCAGGACACAAGATAATTTGGCTAAGAGCACATCCTGGGGCACTCAAACTACAGTCCCTGTTCCATCACTGGCTTTGGGGGTCTCTGTTAAGTTTCATTTGCCTTGACAAGGAAGAAGCAAAAAGCCATGCCTTGAACGTGACAAGAGATTCAAAAGTTTAACTGTAACTCTGGGAAACTTATAAATAGCAAAGAAATACAGGGAAACATATTAATCTTCACCAGAAATGCAAGAAGTGCAAATTAAATCCACCTTGAGATACCATTTTACACTGACTAAATTAGCAGAACAAAGTAAAAATAAATTCAAATACACATTGCTGGTGACATTGAGGTGAATATTGGGTCCTCTTAATCTGCCAGTTTAAATATAAATTGCTAAGCACTAGAAGAAAGCAATATGGCACTACACAGTGGAAACTAAATATGCAGTTGCCCTCTGGCCCATTAATAAGAATGCATCTGAATAAATTTATTTAAGAGAGGTTTGGGGATTTAAATTCTGATCTCTTAAAATTTCACCAGGCTGGAAAACAAATGTAGTGTAAATAAATATGTATTGGATAACAAGAAGCTAGAACATAGAATTGGAAGATTGGGAGATCTGTGTTATATAAGAGAAAAAAGAGCAGCATTGAACATGTGGTATTGTTTCTCGGAGCATAGTCTTTTGACTACCATTATCCAGATTGCCTGGGGTATTGTTAACAAGTGCAATTCTGTCTGACCCCAAATCTCATGTAGCACAGTTTATGTGAGTTGGGCCTGGGGACCTGCATTTTAAGTGAGTTTTCCAGGTATCCATATGCCTCCCACATATAACAGTTCTAGATTGAAACAATCCCTTTATGCCCTTTGGGGGTGGGGTAGAATTGGGAGGAACATTATCTTTTTCAGATTCTCTGTGGTTATTTTGTTATGTTTTTATGATTGTTAAGAGGAAAAAAAATGTAATTTTCCTCTTGCACTCTGGAGAAAAGTCATTTTAATTATAGGTGTCTTAATAGTTTCTCATTAAGGGGCATAGCTTAACCTCATCCACAGGGGTAGGTTAAGTATCAAGAGAACAAAGTCTTGCACTAAATAAGGGGATCATTCTTACCATAATTCATCTTCCTGGTAATAGATATTTATGATATATTTAAGAATCTTCCATTACTAACCACTCCCAAGTCCCCTTGGGTTCTGTGTCAAGCACACTGTCAGCTCCCAGCTTCGGAGGTTGGGATGGCTTCGGTGTGGTTGGAGCCGTGTCACTGGGCTTAGGGAGAGCTGTTCTGAAGGTTGAGGCAGATATATTGAATCCCAAAGCTTAAAAATTTTGTACTCTTCAATCTGGAGAGGGGCAGAACACCCACGAGACAGGTGGAACACAGGCATGGAATTAGGAACACAGGCAGACACATCAGATTTAGACTATGTCACCCCCTCCTTGCCTTGTGGAGTCATTAGCACACCGAGATAAAACCAATGTATATTTCAGTCTCAAGACCTTTTTCCAGTGACCGTGTGTTTAGTATTTATTGATTTATTTGGTGGTGCCAGGTCTTATTGTGGCATGTGGGATCTTTAGTTGCAGCTTTCAAACTCTTAGTTTTGTCACGGGGCCTAGTTTTCTGACGAGGGATGAACCAAGGCTCCCTGCGTTGGGAGTTCGGAGTCAGCCAGTGGACCACCAGAGAAGTCCCTCGATGACTATTCAACTCTGTTGACCTAGTAAACTTTCTGTTCTAAAATTTTAGAAAAATATGTCTGGCTTTGTCAGAAACATTTTTTTTTTTTTTTAAGTTGGTGGTTCTGTATGCGAAATGATGTTAACTTTATTTCATGTTATTCTGGTCTGGACTTCCTTGGTAGCTCAGTTGGTAAAGAATTTGCCTGCAGTGCAGGAGACCTGGGTTCAATCCTTGGATAGGGAAGATCCCCCTGAGAAGAAAATGGCAAACCACTCCAGTATTCTTGCCTGGGAAATCCCATGGACAGAGGAGCCTGGAGGGCTAGAGTCCATGGGTTGCAAGAGTCTGCAAATTTGAAGAATTGATTGAAACAACATATATTGATATTTCTATAGCAGGTTTGTTTGTATGAAGTGCTTATTTGAATCTCACTGTATGTTTTTAAATTAATTTTTACAGGAGTGTAGTTGACTTATAATGTTTAGTTTCTGCTGTATAGCATAGTGAATCAGTTGTACATACACATGTATCTGCTGCTTTTTAGCTTATTTTTCCATATAGGCCATTACAGAGTATTGAGCAGCCTTCCCTTTTCTCGACAGTAGATCCTTATCAGTTATATATAGTAGTGTGTGTACATCAATCCCAATCTCCCAATTTATCCCTCCCCCTACCCTTTCCCCCTTGGTACATCTTTAAGCTCTGTATCAGAGGAACAATGGTCAGGGAGATTTTTCAAAGGTGAGCCCTCAAAGCCAGTTTATGTTTCCTCGTTTCCAGCCCTGTTATTGATTGGAGGGAATGAAAGAGGATTAGAAAGCAGGTATGATTCATGTGTGCATGCGTGCTTGCACACACACACACACACACACACACACACACACACACACGCGCCATGAAAGAGCCTCAAAAGGACAAATGAAGAATACAGTGAAGAAATATTACGAGGTTATGGAAGGCAAATACTGATGATGATGAAATCAAATGAGAGAGGCTGAAACATTCATTTCCATCTCTGTTACATCTGAAGAATATAAAACAAATGTCTGTCCTTGGGTGTACGTGAGCTGGGACCAGGTCACTAAGGAACCAAATGGCTATAGAGGCTTTGACTTCACATTAAGTTGTGTAAACCTTGGTGTCCAGAGAAGTCTCAAAGGTTTTGCTTTTTCTAACAAAAGAAATAGTGATTAGTAAAGGACATTTCTCTTAAGATGGATTCCTATGATTGAGATTTCACCAAGTGGATTGAGGATACGTATGGATAGAAAAAGGTATTTAATTCAATATCAATCTTTATTTTCTTTATATCTTTCCTTATTTATATTAGCACTTAAGCAGTACATCAAGAAATGCTAGTTAAGGTAACTGTGGTCAAATGTCCTAACTAAAATGGCCTTTTTACTTTAATATTAAACTATTCAATTGAAAAAACTCATGATTGTTTCCTGAATCTCTGGTAAAATGTGTGTCTTATAATTTAGAACATGGATCTCATAAGGGAGACCCTTTTACTCATTTGAAAAACCAAACATAGAATGACAGTAATCGTGTTACAGTAGTGCTAAAGTCTTTAGGTCATTTAGTTCTAGGTACATGTGTGCATGTCTTTTCTTCCTTCCTCTAAAATAGTTTACTTATAAATATAGATTACTATGATACAATATTTTAAAAACATAAAAATCTGAATATTATCATCAGTTAAAACTTAGGGTATACAAGGATCATTTATTGAGTTTGTTTTTGTATTTAGCTATATGCTTGAAATAGTTTCCTTCTAAAAGCAAACACATAAGCAGAAAAATTATCTGGACAATATATAAATATATGGTAGACTTCCTGTGTGTGTGTCACAGGTAGTAGGCAGGAGTGTTTGTTTTATAGGAATCAGCAACATTTTTGTAGAGGGACAGCTCATAAATATTTTCAGCTTGGTGGGCTATGCAATGATCTCTGTTGCATCTACTCAGCTCTAAAAGCATCCATAGAGAATACATTAGTGATTGGATGTAATTGAGTTCCAATAAAACTTTATTTACAAAACAGACGGCGGGCCAGAATTGATTGTAGTTTGCCAATTCCTGGTTTAGAGAGTGTACTAGGCATAATGTGTACCATTAGAACTGTCTTTTCACACTCACCATTTTACTTAAGAGGAACCCAAGGCCCACCCAGATGAAGTGACTAACCCCAAGACGCACTGCAAAGAACCATATTTCCATGCTGTTCTCTCAGTCCCTATAACAGAGTGGAAACCAAAACGAGAGCTCCCTCTGTAGAGTGGAGGGGGCTGGAGGAGGGGTGGAAGGGCAGAACAGAGTGATGGCGCATGTAAAGGTGCCCCTATGTCTCTTCTCCCTAATGATCGTTGGGACTTGTCTGCATTTCCCCCATGTTTTCATGTTTGGTTTTCAGTGGTGGAAGAACCACCAGGCAGAAGGCTCGGACCTGCCATCCACTTGGTTCTATGGCCTTGGAGCAGTCACCGCTCCTCTCTGGGCTTCGTTTTCTTTAACCTGTGAAATGAGGGGCTTGTCTTGATAATCTTGAACTCCTATTCTGTTCTCGAGTTTTTCTTCCAGTGTCTTCTTCAGCATCTTCCCCATCAATCCACGATGATTCCTGAGTTGGAATTTACTCTGGCCTTGGATGCAGAGGGGCCATAAGTTAGTAGCCCCACCCAGGTGTCACTGGGTTACCTGTTTTCTCTGCTTACCTGGTCAACTCACTTCCCTCAGAGCATCCCAGAAACCCTGATGACCTCATCGCTTCTTGGGCCCAGAGCTGATTACCATAAAAAAGGCACCCACCTGCTCACAGAGCCTTTCTGTTTTTGACTCTGAACTGCTGAGCTGGGCATTTTACCAACTCAGTAGTCTTACTTATAGATTTATCTATCCCTTTAGAATCTCCACTTCTCTCTGAACTTCTTCACAGTAAGCAGTTTTACAACAAACCAGGCCCTGGCTTCAGCATACGCTGGGCTGGGCTAGATGCAGCCCTCCTGTGGACTTGTTCCCGGTGAGTGTGTTATTGCCACTTGTCCGTATATTTTTGCCAAGGACTCAGATTGTTCTTTCTCCACTCCAGGACTTGCATCGCTTAAGTTAATTTTAGAACTCTAGTTCAATTTTCTTTTTAGAAAATATGGTGCAGGAAACGGAGTACTGGACTAATCTAGAGACCTAGCTTTAAGTCCTGTCGGCATCACGACTTAGATGTGTTACCTCGGGCAAGTCCTGTAACCTCTCTCAGTGGCCCAGGCACTCACTGTTACTCTCCAGGTGATTCTAATGAGCAACCAGGCCTGAGAGTCACAGGTTTTAATCATCTAAATGATATCACTGATATAAACACACATTTCTAAAGGATTTAGCAATGTGTTGTGCTATTACTTTTGTTGTTTATTTCTATTTAAAAGAAAGATACCAAAATCCTGTACAAATAAATCCCCAAGAGAAATAAAACGGGCAAGTGAATAAAATGAAGCAGTGCGATACATGATCTATAATAAGAGATGTATGTTTTGTTTTTGTTCTGTTTATGGCTCAAAGCTTAGAAGTTCTGAGACATAAGACCAGTGATAGTATCTTTTGCTGTGATATTTGGTCTCTTGTCCTTTATTCCTGAAAGGGCTGCAGAGTCATAAAGGTGAAACGAGTATCTTCTTATTCTTAACAATCCCCTTTCAACCACACCTGGGTTTTGTTAATGAGGTTACTTCTGGAAATCTCCTAGAGCTAGGGGAGATGATTGGCAGCCCAAAGCTGGTTGCCTGGGGAGCCAACCATGTGATTGGAGGGTTGGAACTTCCAGTCCTGCCCCCGATCTCCTGGGAGGGGAAACGGGCTGGAGATTGACATCAGTCACCGATGGCCAATGATGTAATCAATCATTCCTGTGTCATGAAGCTTCTACATGAAACAAAATGCTGGGTTTGGAGAGCTTCTGGTTGATGAACAGCTGGAGATTCCTGGAGGATGGCTGGCTGGAGAAGGCATGGAAACTCTGTGCTTTGCCCTATGCATCTCTTCCATCTGACTATTCCAGAGTTCTGTCTTTCTGTGATAAAACTGTAATCTAGTAAGTGAATGTTTCTCTCAGTTCTGTGAGTTGCTGTAGCAAATTAAACAAACCCTAGGAGGGGTTTGGGCTTGTTGGAACCTCTACTCTGTAGCTGGTCTATCAAAAGAACAGGTGACAACTTGGGCTTATGACTGACATCTGAAGGTGGTGGGGGAGTCTCGTAGGACTGAGCCCTTAACCTGTGACACCTGACGTAATTTCCAAATTGATAGTGTCAGAATCGAGTTAAATTGTAAGATACCCAGATGGTGATGGAGAACTGGCCTCAGAATCTTACACAGCCCATCCTGTAACATATTTTAGTTTTTGAGATTTTCTTTTGAGGTATACAACCTTTCTAAATTAAAATTAGGGTCAAGTAATTTAACCACCCAATAGCCGCATGGGACTGGATTAAACGTGTTGCCAATTTGTTTAATCCTGTGGAAACTCTGAGTGTTGAGGTTGGTGGCACCATTTTTCAAAGTGAAGCAATTAGAGCTTGAGAAAGCAAATCACTGTAAGGAAGTTTCTGTCACTGCGAGTGGAAGTGATGGGACCAAACATCAGAGTCAAGGGCACTCTGCATTAGATCTTTGCTGCTTCCTGATCCTTCCACATGGAGCTTAAAATCCCATCCTTTCAAATTGCAGATGACAAGTGAATAATGCTAATGATGGCAGTAATATTACAGTATCATCTTATGTGATATCAAGTCTTCAAGATGCTTTTATGTATTTTAGAGAATCATCATATTGAAATCACAACCACAGACGTGACTACTAGGAGGCTGTCTTTAATATTAAAGGTAGAGCTTCTGAAGTGACTTTGCCTGCCTGCCTTACAAGTTCTAATAGGGAGTATCTTAGGGAATGAGTGCTGTAAACACATAGTTGATAAAATTATCAGGCTCTCCTATTGTTACCCTACACAACGCCAAGGAGGACACTGGGTCACTGACTGCTTAAGACACCACCAGGGAAGACAAATTACCAAGTGACCCAGCAAATCCACTCCAGAGTACCTAACAGAGACATGAAAACACTTCTACACAAAGACTCACACACCAGAGTTCGTGACAATACTAGTCGTGATTGCCAAAAAGTGGGAACAGCACAAAAGTCCTTCAACACATGAACCAGGTAGACAAAATATGGAATACCCACGTGAGAAAATATTATGTAGTCATAACAAAGAACGAAGTACTGATACTGGCTACAGCATGGGCAAATCCAAAAAAGCATTATGCTGGTTGAAAGCAGCCAAATGCAGAAGACTATATAATATATCTTTCCCTTTATGTGAAATACCCAGAAAAGGCAAATCTACAGAGACAGTAAACCAATCAGTGGTTGCCTGAGGCTAGGAGGTGGAAACAGGGATTAATTACAAATGAGCACGACGATCCTCTGGAGCTGATAGAAAAGTTCAAAACTGGAATTGTAGTCTTGGTTGCATGCTATGTAAGTTAACTAGAAAAGAAATCATTGAATTGCACACTTAAAATGAGTAAACATTGTGATATATACATTCTATTTCACTAAAGTTGTTTTGTGTGTGTGTGTGTGTGTGTGTTTTTAGGAGCCCATCAGGAGTATGACAGCAAAGTCAGTGTGGTTCAGACTTTGACTTCTCCTTTTATCACCAAATTTTTTTGGCAGAACATAGGAGGAATTCCAGCCCACAGGGAATTGCCCCAGAAATTAGATTCAAGAGACATGTTCAAACCAATCTGCAGCCCATAAATTTATATGAAGAAACTGATCTTCCCAGAAACAAGGAGGTTCATGTCGCCCCACCAGGGCTTTGACTTGCTGCACTGAATAACCAGGAACTGACTTTCTGGTTATGGCTGGATAAAAGCAGTGGGTGATGGATGGAGTCAGGGGTGTTTCACAACAGCCACTCAGGAGACCTGGGAACCAAACCAGCCACTTTCCGGAGAGGCTGTTCGTGGACCAGTCTGCTCATGTTCCCAGATCCGGTGACCCTTCTCCTGGAAGTTGCAGGTGAGTCGTTGTCAAGCCTGTCCCTCTCTTTTCTTCTTTGCCACGTTCCATTCAGACAATTACTGTTCTGTTCCAGCAGTCTTTCTTCAAGCCAACCCATTGTGCGGTGTTTTAGGTTTCTTTGTCCTTCTGCATGATGACATTACATATCTGTCTTGAAACTTTGGTGTGGTTAGACTGGCCCACCTTCATGAGAGTAAGGTGTGACTACAGAGGCCAGTGCTCCCCGGACTCCCCAGAGGCCCTCTTCTGGACTCTGGAGATGCCTGCCACTCCTGTGGGCAAGGTAGCGCATACAATGGCTGAGTTCAGTGGTTTGCGCCTGATAAACTTCCTGTTTTCTTAATACAGATGGAGCCTGTTCTCACTGTGGGTTCAATACTGGAATGTCCTAGCATTCTCCCTGCACATGAAACCCCGGTCCCTTCAGCTTCCTCCTGCTCCTTCCTCGTGGAGTTGGATACAAAGACTGGCATAGAACCGGGTGAACAGTGTGCGGCTGTTACTGTCAGTTGTGGGTGGGCCAGTCTGACATGTGTATGTCGCATCATTTCTGCCCCCTCATCTCCTTGAACTGCCCATGACTCAGATTAGGATGCTTGATGCTGGCAGGGAGTCTGCATGTTTTCAATTAATTAGTGAGCTTTGGCTGCTCCTTGGGAAGGGTCTCCAATGGGCTGTCCCCCAGCTCCAGCCCTGATCCCGACCTTCTACTTGATCCATAGTACTCGCCATAACCTTAGCCTTAGAATTGGATGAACCCTATCTTAAATACGATGAGAATACAAATCACTTAACCATGATGGCTGACACAACTTCATTGCTAATATTATTATTACACTTTTAGCTACTGTTTTATCCTAACCCTAATGGTAGAATCCTATCTTCAGATTTCGTTTTAAAAAATCCCTTCCTTTGTTGAATGCTTAAAGTGTCCTATATCACAATATCTTCCATCTATCAATCAATTTATCTATAGATTGATAATCTATAACTCTCCAAAACAATTTCATTAGCTGCTAAGCTATTTTCCATCATCTGCCTATCTTCCAACCCTGCCTATCCAATCCAAGGTTTCTCAGTATCAACATTATGAACATTTTGGGCTGGATGATTTTTAGGACTATGTCCTGTGCCTGTAGAGTGGGTAACAGGATACTGAACGTCTGGTCACTAGATTTTGGTAGCTCTCCTCACCCAAGTCGTGTTGTGGCCGTCAAAAATGTCTGCAAACAATGCCAAATGTCCCCTTGGAAGAAGGGAACAAAATCAATCTAGTTGTTCATTTATCCATTATTATTTTATTCCTTCTTTCTAGAAGGTACAACATAAAGACTCTTCTCATTTTATAGGTGAAGAAACTGAGGCTGAGAATTTAGGTAAATTATATAAGATTGAATAAGTATTATGAGATTGATCTGGGTTATAAAATTAGATTTGCCTTATTTTAAAATACCCGTGTTCTCTCTATCATACATGGCTATTTTAAATTAAACACCACGATTACCTTTGATTCTCAGTGCCATTGTTCTCCTTTATTCTCAATTTAAAGTCATCCTCAAACTTAAATCTGACCCTCAAGCCCAAACATATGTCTTCCAGCTGAAACATAGGTGAAGGTATCTACACCTCAAACCTCCATTCTAACCCTGTCCTCAAACTCAAGATGTAACCCTGTTTCCAGCCCCAGTTCTTAGTTACTTTCTTTTTCTTTTAAATTAATTTATTTTTTACTTGAAGGATAATTGCTTTACAGAATTTTGTTGTTTTCTGTCAAACTTCAACATGAATCAGCCATAGGTATACATATGTCCCCTAAATCTGGTTTCCCATCATCCCAGACGATGAGAGTGTTAACCTGAAGAGCACCTTCCAGTGGCAGTGAACCCAGTGGCCGTAGATAAACTTGTTTGCAGCCAGGGACATGTATATTACTCCATTCTAAAGAAGCAGGATGCAGATGGTCCCTTCTCCGCTGATGCACTGAGTTCACGTACATGTAGGTCCTGTCTGTCGCAGACCCCCTTAGGTTGGGATTTTTGGCAATCCCCAACAGTGGAAAGCTTCTGTTTGCCCTCTTCAGTGACAGGCTACCTCTGAAAAACTGAGCAAATGAAGAGGTTTGAAACCGATCCGTTGGCTTCTCAGAGCCTGACATATTGGTTCAGCTTCTTCCCAGCGGTTTTGATTCCTGCCCCAATACTCTGAGGCCTATTAGATGGCTGACAGCTTCTGGCCTCCATGTCCAGAATTCAAACATGCAGAGACTTTTTTTTTTTTTTTTTAAAGCAATTAACAGTGATGCTTGGAAGAGATGGCAACAAACTGAAAAAAATTAATTGAAAACTTAACCTTCAAATAAAAATACTTAGACCTTAGGCATCCATTTGTAAGCAGCTTATGCTGTCTATGTGCATTTTGTTGTATTATTTAAGTGTTTTCTACACCATTTCTGATTAATACAGCCATGCTATTTTCCAGTCCAGTCTCCTTAATAAATATATGTGTCAAATATCCGTTTCCTCCCCTGAATGCAGAGGCTTTTAATTCCCCTTGTTTGCATGTGCTAACTGGTTGTGTAACAAGATTAACAGCTCTGTCTTTTTCTTTCTGCAGATTTTAGAAGAAAAGTCAGTGGGCTCCCAGAGTTAAAAAAGGTACCTTCTTTAATTTTGCATATTGTTAGCTCCAAACCGGTTGCTAATGTTTGTTTTATTTCCATCTGTCAAAAGCAGTGCCAAAATACGTTGTGTTTGCCTTGAGTTGGCTCAATTAATCCTTCTCTGGAAACAGTTCTGTCATTTCATGTTTGGTTAAGGCCCTGATTCAGTAGCTACCAAACGGGGGCTCATCTCTGCCAGTGGCAGCCAGTGCACGTTTAATACAGCTTTCTGGGAAGAAGAATATCTGTTTGACAAAAGGGAAAGGTGGGGTAGCGCCCTTATAGGGATGTTGATCTGGAGCCAGCCCCGTCGCTCCTGTGGCTACAGATATGTGTGTTTTGGCTTGGTCCTGGGGACCAGCTGCTGGGGAGCTAAAAGAATCCAGTAGATGGATCACACTGTGAGAATGGCTTGCTGGGGTCTCAGTCCGGGGCAGACCACCCTGCCCAAAGGGCAGCCTCTGTCTAAGTCTTGATGATGGTGTATGCGTCAGCCAGGACTGCTATAACGAAATACCACAGATCGGGCAGTTTAAATGATAGACATTGATTTTCTCGAGGTTCTGGAGGCTGAAGTCCAAGATCATGGTGTCAGCAGGGTGGATCTCTTCTGAGGTCCTTCAACCTGGCTTGTAGGTGTGGCTCATGTCTTCACACGGGCTTCCCTCTGTGTCTGTGACTTGTCTGTGTCAGAGTCTCCTCTTTTTATAACCACCCGTCATACTGAAACGGACCCACCAAAATGAACTCATTTTAACTCACTGACCCCTTTAAAGACCCTGTGTGCAAGCACAGTCACATCCTGAGATGCTTTAAGCTAGGACCTCAATGTATGCATTTTGGAGGGATGTAATTCAGCCCCAACAAATGGTAACTAGAAAAAAATGAAAATATGATGAGGTAAGAAGGGACAAATCTTAGGCCAAACACTATAAAAGCAATCACTCTGTAATTCTCTCTCATTCCTTCCCTTCTTAGCTTCTTGCTTCTTCTCTATCTCTGAAGAAAAGCTCTCGTCACCATTCCTGTGCGTTAGCATATTTTACAGAAGGTAAGCTTTTGAATCAGCATGCTCTGAGTTCAGATCCTGACTTGACTTCTTCCTAGCTGTATGACTAAGGGCAGGTTGTTTAAATTCTGACTCTCAGCTTCCTTCCCTTAAAATGGGGCTAATAACTAACCCCATTGATTTTGTTTTGTAAGGATAATAAGATATATGTGTGAAAACCAATGGCAAGCCAAGATTGGGGAAATGGGGATGGTCTGCCCTGAGGGCAGGTAGTAGTGGGGGTATGTTGTCGATAGGAAATTTTAAAGTAATAACACAATTTCCATTTTAAAATTAAAAATTTTTTATTTGGCTGTGCCAGGTCTTAGCTGCAGGACTTTAGTTGTGGCAGATGGGATCTGGGTCCCTGTTGTTGTTCAGTCACCCAGTCGTGTCCTGCTTTCTGTGCCCCATGGACTGCAACAGGCCAGGCCTCCCTGTCCCTCACCATCTCTCAGAGTTTGCCTGAGTTTGTGTTCATTGCATCGGTGATGCCGTCCAGCCATCTCATTCTCTGCTGCTCTCTTCTCCTGCTCTCAATCTTTTCCAGCCTCAGGGACTTTTCCAATGAGTTATCTGTTCGCATCAGGCATCAGATGACCAAAATACTGGAGCTTCAGCTTCAGCACCAGTCCTTCCAGTGATCATTCAGGGTTGATCTCCCTTAAGATTGACTGGTTTGATCTCCTTGCTGTCCAAAGGACTCTCAGGAGTTGTCTCCAGCACCACAGTTCGAAGACATCAATCCTTTGGCTTTCTGCTTCCTTTACAGTCCAGCTCCCTTAATCCTATGTGGTCACTGGGAAGAACATAACCTTAACTATCCCTAGTTCCCTGACCAGGGATCATACCCAGGCCCCCTGCATTGGAAGTGCAGAGTCTTAGCCATTGGACCACCAGGGAAGTCCCAAAGTTCTATTTTAGACAATGCCTGTAGTAAAATACTCTTGCCCCTCAGGGGAGATGCTGCCCCATGCTGACTCGCCCTCCCTTGTCTGGAGTTTCTGTCTATTGCGTATTAAATGCATGTGTTTATCCTTGCCCCTCCCCCCACACACTTGTGTCTTGAATTTAGTCATTCTCAGGACAACTGAACCAAAGGTATTTCGCATGACTGCACATCTTATTTTTTATTCATTTTACTCAGAAATTGCCAAACCTCAGAGCTAAATTATATATGTCAGCGAAAAGTCATCATTTAGTTGTTTTGAAAAGAGGAGGCCCAGTCATCTCTGGTTAGAACCTTCTTCTTCCTTCCCAAATCCCTTCAGTTCCTCCATCCAACTTCCAGGGCTGGTTCCTCCCAGAAAACATCCTGATATGAGTTTGGAGTCAAGGTAGGCAATCCCTTAATCACAGGAGAAGGGTGTGTGTGGCTGGGTCTGTTGCTTTTATGATTCCAGACCCCTTTCTGAAGTGGTACCCCATCCCTTGGCATCTTTATATGAGGTAGCTGCTTGTGTAATTGCTGTAATATGTAAGTAGCTATTTTATGTAAACAGAAGAACAGAAGGTTGGTTGTGCTAAAACAAAAAAAAATGGCATCATAAAACAGAATTCCTTTTCTCAATGGATGACATCTGTCTTCATACAGCATCAAAAAGCCTTAACCCTTGGCAGGAATCTTTAAGCTTTTCCAGAAAATATTTTACATTGGAATTTTGCAAAGTGACTTCCTCAGCCTAGATCTCCGAAGGTAGAAGAGATAGATGATGGTATGTACATTGCATGGGTTATCATGCAATTATTAAAATGAAGGCTTTGATGGTCATGTAATAAAATGGAGCTTTTTGATCATATTAAGTGAACAAAAAGAAGCAAAATGCTATATAATACATGTGCTAAATCACTTCAGTTGTGTCCAACTCTTTGCAGCCTTATAGACTGTAGCTCGCTAGGCTTCTCTGTCCATGGGATTCTCCAGGCCAGAGTACTGGAATAGGTTAGTCGTTTCCTCCAGGAGATCATTCTGACCTGGGGATGGAACCCGCATCTCTTCTGTTGCCTGCATTGGCAGGCAGGTTCTTTACTACTTGTGCTACCTTGGAAGCCCCATGTAATACATATTGAAAGTTTTAACTGCAAAAGGCAAACACATCAAATTATATCTAATAATATGTAAAATTTGGCACACTCACACTGGAATGCCTTTGGAAAGGGCCCTTTCCTGTGGAGAGAGTGGTAGGTCTTATATCTACTCTGTCCATGTTGGGTATCGGAAGCTTAAACCTGTATCTTGCATTAGTTTGGGCCTGACTTGGATTTCTGTAGTTAATGGGTTGTATGAAGTCTGAGGGTGAAGGGTGGGATCTATTAATAATTTAGGACTTAACAATGGCACTCAACAAGGGGTTAGCATGGTGGAACGCAATCTGAGATGAAAACTTGATGGAGATTTCTAGACGGTTGACATAGCCATAATTCAGATAACCGTTGAATATATCGAAGCAGGGCCTTAATAAAAAGCCGCAATGTCTTCTTAGTAGGATACAGTAAAACGTCTAGCTTGTATTTACTATGAGAATCATCTTTTCGCTCAGATGACTCATTTTTGCCAGCCATGTTCTCTCCCCGTGCCCTTCTGGACACATTATAGACTTGCCCCAAGACAACACTTCTGTGGGTCAGGCCTGTAATTGGGAGCTGCAGACTTTTCCAGTTTCTGTTACTAGAGTCTGTTCAGTTGCTAGAATGTGAATAACCAAGTTATTGTAAAACCACATGAAAGGCACCCTGCTCTCCTCCGTGCCCACCATGTGCAGCCACACCTCTGCTTTGTTCTGTGTGGCTTCTTCTGATTTCTGGTCCCTCATCTGACTTCTCTGTGTTTGCCCTAGAACATTGAGCTGTGGAGGGGTTTTGGTAGCAGCAATTATTTTTCAAACTGGGAAGATATGAATGATAAAGGGACTGTGTCAGCTGCAGGGCTGTAGGTTCCATGCCTCTTCCTAAATGCCATGATTCGACCCTCCCACTAGAGTCTGGCTGGTGGGTCACTTCACATCCAGAGTCATGAAGCTCCACGTGGAAAAAGGGGTCTGGAAGGACACATATGGAGATGTTACTAGTGACTGCATTTCAGTCTTGGGGTTATGGGAATATTTTCTTCCCTTGTTTTCCAAATGTCCTTTGATGACTTTGATGAAAAAGAAAAGACTATTTTGGGTTTTTTTTTTTAACCATAGTAGTCTTGCTACTTTTTAATGTGCATGCCAAACTGCTTGATATCATGTGAACTAATTCTGTTAATTCAACATTTTTTATCGTCACACATGAGAAATGGAAATACTGAAATTTATAAAGAAGAATAATTAAAAATTTCCCTTAAAATCATTACTATGTGCTGGATGCTGGTAGGAAAAACTTTCTAATTTAAAAATTTGAGAAACATATTTGTGAACTAAAATAATTAGAATAAATAGAAAGAAATAGAGATTATTTTCCATGATATTAAAAAATATGTGGCTCTGGTTCATCCCAACCTTTATTTAATCACTTGTTTATTCATTGAGCGTTTTATGTGGACTTGGCCATTGGATGCACTGATGATCCAAGTACAAAGTCCTTGTCCTCAGGGAGCTTACAGTCTAGGTTAATTTTCTATCAGAATGTATTCTTGTCCTACTCTTTGCAACCCCATGGACTGAAGCCCATCAGGCTCCTCTGTCCATGGAATTTTCCAGGCAAGAATACTGGAGTGGGTTGCCATTCCCTTCTCCAGATTCTAGGATTAACAAATACTAAATTAAAAGTGGAGAAAAAGAAAACTGATGGATTACAGAACTATATTTTGCATGCATGGGAGTATGTAGGGTAAAACTTCATTTTCCTCTTCACCCAATACCCCCCCACACACATATACACACACTCACAAACACACACCCCTACACACCTACAGTGTCACACTGTCTTTACCTGGCTCACAGACCCAGGATTTATACAGTCATAAAAGTAGTCAGTCATTTATTTAAAGCACTTGTTCTTAAAAGGAGCATTTGACTCCCCTACATCTTGTTCACTCCCAGTGATATCTACTCATGGACAGTTAATAAATAAATGAAAGCAATCAGTGAGGTCAATCAGGCACCCTTATATCTGAGGGGCCATCACTCCTTGAGGGAAAGGGCTGTATTTGGGCAGAGACAAGAAAGCCCTGGCAGCAATGCATACAATAAAGGTGCATTTCATTGAGTCATTGGTTTAAAGTATCAGAGAATCAAACAGATGGATTAGTAGATTATCTCATCTCAGTCTGTCAGGACCTCAGTGGAAGAACACTTATTACAGACTAGCAATTCCATGTGGCATAACTCAAGAACTTTTATTAAAAAAAAAAAAAAAATATATATATATATATATACACACACACACACATATATATATATATATGTAAGACAAAGGGGTGGTTGGGAATACTGCTGAACCAAGAAAGAAATAACTTCATCTTGAGAATGATCTGTTGTGTAAGTAGGATGTGGAGGGCACATATAGAATGTTTGGTAAAACACAGGAAGTTGGGATCCCAAAGCACCATTGGAAAGCCTTCTTGGGAACAACTACAACATAGTCTGATATGGGAACAATGGAGTGAGTAATGTAAGAATAAGTTCCAAGGAAGCTAACACTCAGCTTGAGGGTGATGAACCACTAACTGCCCACGGTGAAGACAGAAATACATGATCAGAAAGTAAAATCCAAGCTGAGTAGGAAAAATCTGAAAACATGTTCCCAGACCAGATCCTTCCTTCCCTCTCTCCCTCCCACCCCACCCCTTCCTTCCTTTTCTTTCCTTCAAGACTGTTTATCAAACAGCTGATAAATGTCAAAGAAATACAAAGCAAAAGATGAGGTAAGGACAGAGAGACAGGACAAGTATAACTCACACGGTTTTAGATATTTCTAAAGATTAAAAGCGAGCAATTGAAAGAAAACAATCATCAAGGGTGTAATTAGATACAATTTCTGAAGCTGAAAGGATCTAAATATGGAGATCAAAAATCCCCACTGTATTGTTAAAAAAGATAAAGAAAAATCTACACCTAGAAGAGCAGAGTAAATGCCAGGAAATGAAACAACTTGTTCAGTGTTTTCACAGAAAAGCATGTGACTCAAGAGTGTTCTGACTAAATGGCCACTTATGGGTGAAGGAAAGAAAAAACCCTAAACTTCAAAAAAAAAAAGAAAAGAAAAACTCTATACACAAACACAAAACAAAACAAAAACCATACTGAAATTGAAAAACTTCCAAAATGCATTACCAATAAAATCTTTTTGAGGAAAAAAGAGCTTGAATACAATCTATACACAACAAGTAACTGACTTGAAATTAGTGACTCAAAAATGGGAAAACCATGGCATTAAGAGTATTTGTGAGAAAAGAAAACAATATAAGGTCAAAAGCTAGAAATAGCCTTCCAATTTGAATATATATTCCAGTGTAATTCTCAAAAAAGATGGTCTCAATTATGCTAGTTACACAGTACTAATAGAAAATGAGTTTAGAAAGGGGACATGAAAAACAAACTCATTTAATTGCTCATCTTTTAAGAGTATGAGAGTTGACATTAAATCTTACATGTCAGAGAAAAATATGATCTAAATATATAAAAGTCAACCAAGGCAAAATTTATGAATGGGTGAGTTCCTCCCAAACTCCAGAGGAAAAATAAGTCAAATGTAGCCAAAAATAAAGAGAACAAGTGATAACAGGATTGATATAAAACAAGATGGCCAAGTCAGTCAATGTGCTAACTATTCATGTGTATGTCATTACCTCATTGAATCCTCTTACAGATAAGTAAACTGAGGTACAGTCATTTTAAACACCTACAAAGTGCTTGGATTAGATCTCTTGATAGATAGTAACTGGGACATATATTAACTTGCCATGTAGGAGTCATATAGTGACTTGACTCTCGACATCTCCCATGGCATTGTAGGCGGGCAAAGCCCTCATCTTAACCTGCCTTGGACAGAAGATACTGTCTAAAATCTATAATATGAACTTCTCATATCTTATCCCCGTATAATGGTATTACGGCTCCACTGTTGAGAATATGGAAAAAGATGGCAGAAGGAAGAAAAATACATGGAGAGCCCCTGACAGATAGCACTGTTACTGTAAACAAATGATGAGATTTTACCTAGAGGTAATGTATTATTTGCCTCTCATTTTACCTGTGTTCTCAGAGTGCTGAGCTGACTCTATAGCCTAGAGGCATGCTTGCTTAACCAAGACATTCCACCCAGTAGCCAGGAATGAAATGAAGGGCTGACAGTTCACAGCTCTGCCTCCCAGAGGCAATTGCACAAGGGAGCTGGGTGTAGAGACTGCTGATGAAAGGTGTCTCTCAGCGATTTTTGGATCCTTTTAAAAGATCCTGTATGATTAACAATATTTTCCAAAAATTGAGAAGACTGAATTTCTCCTATTGTGTTCAACAGTAAAATCCCATCCAGGACTACATTAAACTAAAAGAAAGAAAAGTGAAAAAATCGGTTGCAAAATACTACTGAGGGAATGCAAAAACAAAGAAAGCAGAGCTGACAGCCTTGGTTTCCAACAAACTTTATTCCAGGCCAAATAATATTAAAGGAGACAAAGAGTGTCATTTTACAATCCACAGTACAGATAAAATAGTCATGAAAATTTATTTGCCGAATGACACAGCATCAAAATATATAAAGCTAAGAATGTTAGAAATAAAATGGGAAATTTACAGGAACACGTTTGTTTGGGGAGCTAGTAACATACTTCTTTTACTCAAGGCAGATAAAATAGAGTAAAATCACTAAGTACATATACAAATTTAAATAAAACAGTAAGACTATTCCTATATTAAAATTGAAATGCTTAAGCTTCACCAGAAGTTTTATAAAATTGTCTTATTCTAAGCCACAATTATAAGCACAATAATTAAATAAAAATAAATAAGCAGATGTTTTGTAAGGTCAACTCTCCAAGTTGAAGGTCAGATAAATACAAATCAAAAATAAAAAGAAACAAATAATGAACATTAAAATTTCTCTCTAAATAATTTTGGGTTGATGAATAGTAGGAAGTCAGTTGCTAATTACTTAGAAAATAAAGGTAAGACCATGCCATTGTAAACACATGTTTCACTGCCAAAACTTTAATCCAAGGCAAATTCATATGGTAAATCATTTCCTAATTTAATAAGAAGTGAGAAAAGTAAGTTAATGAGTCTCTTTAAGATGTTAGACTAAGAACTCAAAACTAACCTAGAGAAAGGAGGTAAATGCAAATGATGAACATAAGAACAAAAGTAAAATACTTATAAATAGAAGAAATAAATCATTGTAGGAGATGGTATTCAATCCTTCTCCCCCACACCCACCACTTCCCCCCCATCATATAATACTGAAAGTAAATAAAATAGATACCTAGGTCAACTTCTGGTAATCTTATTAAAGAAAAAAAAAAAAAAAGAATCACCATTCACCCTTATGGAAAATTAGAAATACTGGATAATGCCAAATATAGAGAGCATTTTAAAATAAGAGAATGCTGTTAGGGTGTACCACTTGAGGTAAACACATTGATAAAATTATTGATAAAATCAATTATTTAGAGAAAAAATAGAATTAACTGAAACTGGCTCAAGAAAAAAAAAAAAAAAAAAGCCCAGCTAATTAATTGCATAGATGAGTAACCACAGAAGAAAATGAAAGTACTATTTTAATGTGGCAGACAGTTTCATCGATGCGCACTCTCAAACTATTGAAAATCAGGGAATTTCTATGATTCATAAATTCTTCCAGAGCACAGACAAAATATGAATATGTACTTCTAAGCAATACCACAGACTATACAGATTTGATATACCTTTCTACCTTTGACAGTGCAAGAAGACAAACTAGCAAATCAACATAAATTAAAGAGAGGACTGTAGGAATATGCTATTGAGTTTATGGAATGGATTGAGATGTAACAGTCTTAAAACCAAACAGGTCCTACAGTTTAGAAAATCTAGAGAAAGCTCTCAACCTATCAAGTTCTCTCCTGTTTTTTATCACAGGTACATATTCCAATGCACGCACATATTTATGTATTCTCTCCTACATGCACACACACCGGCAAACACAGAGCTTTGAGACTAGCCCTCACTGTCTACCTTTCGCTGGAAGTCCCAGTAGTTCCTCTGATGAGAACAGTAGGTGACCATCCACAAACATTATGGGAAATTTATTATAAACGTGCATGTTCCAGAACCCGGCTCAGTGCTCAGGTTTCCATTAACTTCTCTACTGCTTTGTCGTTTAGTCACTCAGTCATGTCTGTCTCTGTGACCCCACAGACTGTGGCCCACTAGGCTCCTCTGTCTATGCAATTTTCCGGGCAAGAATACTGGAGTGGGTTACCATTTCCTTCTCCAGGGGATCTTTCCAACCCAGGGATCGAACCCACGTTTCCTGCACTGGTAGGTGGATTCTTTACCATTAAGCCACCAGGGAGGCCCCCACTTGCTTTTAAAGATTTAGAAATGTAACTTAGAGAGCTGCAGAAATAAAATTGGTGGCAGGAGAAATGTTTCATTCTGGATTATTTATCTGTGTGTGAAAAAGTGGTGTAACTCATGGCAGGGAAGCTGCTTGTCGGAGTAGGAGAAAATTAAACTTGAAACCAATGAATGAACGGCTATGGCCAGTATTCCAGGAAACTTGGGTGGTGACTACTGATGCTCTTGAACTTGGCTCCTAAAAAGAGTAGGTTTAGTTTTTTATTCTTCCCAGTTTGGGGTGAGCAAAATAAACAAATAAATAATTTAAAAAATCACCGTGGCAGCCTTTGCTTAAGAGGAAAGAAACATTCCTCTGGAGACTCAAAGAAAAAGTGTATCTCTAAAGATTATATTTTCTAAGATAAGTCTAAAATGTAAGAAGTCTAAGACAAGTCCTAGAAACAGTCAACCTCTGTGAAATAGAATCAAGGTGATACAACAAAGGCAAGAGATTAAGATGAATGCAGAGGGGCAGAGAGAGTCCCTTGGGGTAAGAACAGAGGACCAGAAATCTCAAAATGTCATGGTAGAATTTTAAATTTGCATTGGAGGCAACAGAAAACAACTCATATCACAGTATAATCTGTGACATCCCTGGAATCAATTATGTGGACTGGAAATAAGAGAAGACACATTATAATCTGCCATATGTTCTCACTGAGGGATTTGGAACATATTTTAATTTACGTTTTGATAATTTAGGATTCTAATTTTAATTTCCCTTTTTTTTTTTTTTTTCACTCCACTCTAATCAGATGATTCTTTTAGAAGCTTCTGGGTGTATGTAGACTGTGTAGACTTCGACTTACATGCAAAGTTACCCCAGCCTGCTGCATAGTTCTTGGGTCATTCTTAAAATTTTTCTTCTTTGTCATCCTCTAACTAGACCCCCAATGTCCATAATTTCCTTCTGAGTTAGATCTGCCTCTCTTGCATCCCTTCCAGGCTTTTCCTTTAAACATATATGTCTTCTAATCAACTGTGCAGTAGAAAAGCAACTAACCCATTTTATTAGAAGTATGTGAAAAATTAATTGCCATTAGCTGTTAAATTTTTTTAATGGTGCTGCCTGAGGTCATGAAGAATTCTTCTTTGAGAGTCAGTTAGGAGACTTTATCATTATTTTAACTCCTCAGTATTTTTTTTTCTTCATGGTTCTTTGGTCATTATTCACTCTCATTCTACATAGCAGATGGATTTAATTATTTAGGTGTTTTGTATATAAAATCATCTTAATGAGTATTGATTGAAGTGCACATTTGTACAACTGCCTTGGAGGTATCTATAGAATAAGGCCAATGAGCTTCTTTTGGAGTAATTCACAAAAATGGGGTGTCTGTTGTTTTAACAGAACTAGGAGCTGTTTGTCTCAGTTGTAGGAATCGTTGAAAGGCTTAGAGATGAAGGTTTATGTAGGACATTTCTTTAACATTCCTGGGAGCTAGGATGAGCCCTCCATCCCAGCCCCAGCTGTTCTGGAATTCAGAGAAAGCCTCAGCTTATACTTTGTCCCAAGCTTCCTTTTCTAGGGTTGACTGCGGCTGCCGGGCTGCCGAGGGACCATGTCTCACTTAAGTTGTCTGCATGGCTTGAGGTTTAGTTTACGTAGTCACAGTGGAAGGAGTAGGGTGGCCTCTGTGTAGGAGGTGTGGGTTACTGCAGTGGAACTGCCCCCTCAAGCCAGTTTGCCTGATTCTTTTTGTATGGAGGGCTTCTCAGCTGAGTTTCCAGTCATATTGCTCTGTAAAATTCCGTGGGCTGGACTGGAAATCTCCCTGTGGGACAGTCAGTTACTCACTTGCTCTCTGACAGCTCAAGGACTAGAAAATCCCTCTGGGTATTTTCTGTAGTTCCCATTGAGCTAAATAGGGATTCTAAATTTTAAACAAAACAGCCTGAACTATTGGATAGCAGGAAGGGCTGAAGTTGTTCTGGGAACCATGTTTTTTGGCTCCTTGGCTTAGTGGTTTACTGAGTACTACCATTGGGCTGGCATCACTGACTTTATTTGCAAAATAGAAAAAGGGGAGAAAGAGAAGAGAGATAAACCAAAATCTGAGGGTCACCTTTCTCTTGAGAAATTTGAATAGATGGATCCACCGTGAGTCAGTATCCCCCTGAGTAGGAGAAAAGGAACTTTTATTTTCAGGACCGAGCCGAAGACTGAAGAAAAAGTAAACGAAAGCAGACAGACTAACAGAACTAGAACTTTTCTCACTTGGACTGTGAAGAATGGAAAGTGAAACTAACTCCCGAGTCATGAATCCTGACTCAAGTAACATGGAGTTAGGATTTTAACTGAGGAGGGATTTTGGAAAACTGTGAGTTCAAACCCCCACTGTGAAGAAAGACACATGCAAACACGTCGACAAACAGCTCTCACTGGTAATTCACATTTTTCTCAGCCCGACCCAGAGTGGAAGCAGGATTCACTGCTAGCCTCACACTGCCTCGGTCCTCTCTACTCCCTTACCTCTCCCAGAAGCAATAGTGATCATGTTCTAGCTTCTCTTTCTTTTAGTTTCGGCTTCCCTTTCTCAGTCCTGGGGCTGGGGCAGACTTCAGACAGTGGATCGGTCCTGAGTGCAGTTTGGGTGTGGACAGAAAGATTCATGAAGTGAAATTGCTCTCAAGGCCCTGGAAGGCCAAGACAAAGTGACTGCCCCCGGGTAAGATGAGGTTGAGACATGAGCATAGAAGCCTGGCCTGAGCAGGAAATGGATGGCACAACTCGTACTGCATCCTTGATGGAGAGGGGAGAGAGGCTGTGCGGAGAGCAGGACCCAGCCAGCTTGAGGAAGCTCTGCAGAAGTACCTAATCTTCTTCTCCCTCTCCTGAGTTCCCTGCAGGGTCTCTGCACTGGCCACATCCAAAGAGATGCCAGAAAGCATGGCGTCCCTGGTGCAGTCCTAACTGGTCATTCCTCCGGGACGAGGGCAGGAGAGAGGACGGAGAGGCAGGGACTTGGAGATAGTGGTGGTTGTCATTCAGTCGCTCAGTCATGTCTGGCTCTTTGTGACCCCATGAACTGTAGCCTGCCAGGCTCCTCTGTTCATGGAACTCTCCAGGCAAGAATACTGGAGTGCGTTGCCATTTCTTTCTCCAGAGGATCTTTCTGACCCAGGGATTGAACTCGCATCTCCTGCATTGGAAGCAGATTTCTTCACTGCTGAGCCACCGGGGACTTGGAGGCTGCACAGCTCCAAAGTGGAGATGCGTGGAAGTCTGGAGAAGTCCTGTGACTTTGACCCAACTGCTGTCTCCCTGGCCATGGCACCCATCAGTCACGGGGAACGTCAGTGTGAGAGGGAAGGCATGGGAACTGAGTTCCCTTTCCTGCCCCATCCACTGGACAGATGAGCCCAATGCCATGCTGCCTCGCATGGGACAGGACAGTGATTTCTAACAGAAAGCTCTCTCCAGATAACACGCCGGTCCGTGGGCTAAGAGATGTCTCAGACTCAGGAGAGCACAGAAGCACGTTTGGCAGGACCACTGATAGCCTGTCCCCATCACTGAACTAAGAGTAAGAGCAGCTCAGGAAAGCCCTTCTGGTTATGGTGCACACACCAGAAGATGCCGTGATGTCTTTCATCATTTGGTTTTAGTAGAGGTGGTTTTCAGATGGAAGCAATCTGTCTTTCCTGTGTCTGGGAAGAGTGGTTATTAACTATGGAGAAACTGTCTCTAACAGTGGGTCAATTAATTACTGCATTTTAGAGCTGCTCCTTGAAAAACAGCAATTAATTTCACTGCATTTCTGGGTATTTCTTCTCTACACCTTATCCATTTGCAATCACTGTTATTCTCAGCAGATATGGAGACTTGATTATTTCTGAGGGCTTTACAAGAGATCATATTCCATTTTTTTTAATGAATGCAGAGAGAGAATTGGGTTTTAATTATCACCGTCACCTTTTCACTATTAGAAATAGGCTTAAGAAGACAGAAAATGGGAAGAATTCATACTGAGAGTTGGTACATACTCAGAAAGACTATTTATCCAAACACATCTTAAGTGAAAAATGCTACCTGATCTGAAAAACAGAATCCAAACACAATGTGGGGTATTTCTGTTTACTGATTAATATTCTTTGCATTGTCCTGGTCTATCTAATGGGTTAGTTCTTCTATAAGATTTTTTTTTTTTTTGGTCTGGGTGAGAAAAATCAAAGGGACCATTCTCACCTCTTCCTTAACCTTTTAACTCAGCTTCAGCTGCATTATCTTTGACTGGGTTAGACTCTGCTGCCCTCCTGTTTAGTTTCTCAAAAAAACTACAGAGGACTTGACTGACTTTTCTCCAAAGGGCAGTTAGCAATCATTTTTCATTGCCATGTATCACCTGGGTGTGAGAAGTGGCTACGTTGGGGTTTAGAGATACACGTTGGGCGCTTCACGCTGACCTTCTGAGGATGTGTGCTTTCAAGCCATTCTCATAGGTAGAAACCAAGGTTTCTCAGCCTCAGCACTTGTAACATTTGGGGCTGGCAGATTCTTTGTGCATTGGAGAATGTTTTGCAGCATCCCTGGCCTCTACCCACTAGAGGCCACTAGCAGCTCTCTCCCCTCAGCTGCGAGGATCAGAACTGTCCCCAGACATTGCTGAATGTCCCCTGGAGGACAAAATCAACTCTAATTGAGAACCACTGGTGTAAACCCAGCTATTGATGTTTACGGAGATAGATGATAGACTATAGATAAATATACATGAGCCTGTGTATTTATAGCTTAATAATATGAGAGTTGTGGGGAGTTTTGAAAAATTCTGTATCTTAGGCTCAAGAAATAGAACCAATAGGATATAGATAGATTAAGATATGGATGTGGGTATAGATATATAAGAAGAGTTTTTGTTTTAATAGGAATTGGCTTATTTGATTATGGAGGCTGAGAAATTCCACAGTCTGCCATCTGCAAGCCAGAGAAACACGAAAGCTGATGGTATAATTTGGTTTCAGTCCAAAGGCCTGAGAACCAGGGCTTTGTCCTGGTTAAAGGACAAAGGACTGATGTCCAAGGGCAGGAGAAGATGGATGTCCCAGCTCACCAAGGAGAGCAGATTCTCCCTTCCTCCACCTTTTCATTCTAGTCAGGCTCTCCATGGGCTGGATGATGCCCACCCACATCCGTGAGAATAATCTGTGGGTTCACATATTAATCTCTCTTGGAAACACTGTCATAGACACACCCAGAAATAGTGTTTTACCGGCTATCTGGGCATCGCTTAGCCCTGACAGGTTGACATGTGCAATTACCTATCATGCCTTGTGGTGTGCATCCAGGCACATGTGGATTTCGGTCCAATCTTTGGGAAAAGTAAGCTCTGGGATCCTCCTTCCTCATCTCTGGATCCTAACAATGTTGACCCCGTAGGTTTTGGTGGAAAATACGTGAGCTTGCCAAGTGCTTGTTACTGAGCCCAGGACGCAGTAGGGGCTCCAGAAAAGCTATTTTTGCCCACATGCAGAAGCTGTTAGATCAATAAATAGATCGATAGCTGTGGTGGAGACTGAAGAGTCACCCCCCACATGGACAGATATTTCTACCCTTTTTGCTCTGTGTCAGCTGGAAGAGATGTCAGTCTCTGTATCATGTGTATCACTTCACATGAGATGGCTTTTCTTTAAAAAGTATGTGTGTCAGCAACATACACATGCTCATTGCAAAGCTTCAAACACTACAGTTAAAGCTTGAGTCTCTCTTGACCTGTTACCCCAAGGCCACCCCCATCCCAGGGGGCAACCACAGGCAGGAGATTAAGGTATTTCCATCTCATGTTTTTATGTCACTATCAGTTTATGTGTGTAAACATAACATGTTTTTGAAAGGTCGGGCATATTGAGACATGCCCCAGAAAAGTGCTGCAAGGCAAATTCTGGAGGCTGGCTAAACTTCCGGGAACTGACCCCCTGCAGCCTGGTCCAATCAGGTACCAAGCCGGAGCCCGTGGACACCAACTGCTGCTGCAGCCCGCGCTTTCTTCCTTATATGAAAAGACCTGGCTTGGACGCCGGCCCTGGCTATAAAACCCCTTCCCACCCCTCATACCTCGCAGACTCCCTTTGTCTCCTCACTCACCCGCCCCCGGGAGTTCTGCCCGAGAGCGACCGCCCAATAAAGGCCTTCATCAACGGTCCTTAGAGGTGGCTTTTTCCTCCCGCGGCGTTTTCTAACAGTTTTCATCTTACACACACTTCTCTGTTACCTTTTTACTGAATATACTGTTAGTATACAGACCTGGCTCATTCATTTTAGTTGTTATTTGGGCAATCCACAGTCTAAGGTCTTTCATTTTTTGCAAATTTGGGGTTATTACCATCAATCCTGCTGTGAAGAGATTACATCTCATTGGGCATTTATGTACAATAGTTACCAAGAAGTAAAGTTGTTGAAACAGAGATAGTACGCCTATTTTAAATTTTAACAGAAAAGGCCAGGTTGTCCTCCAAAGTGGCTGGAACATTTTATATTACCAGCATTCAGTAACATCAAATCTTTTTTTTTTTTTTTTGCCATTCAGATGGAAACAAGCAAACATGTATTGTTTTAATTTACATTCTACTGATTACTGCCCAGAGGGTATATTTTCTTATGTGTGTTGCCTTTTTTTTTCCCCCTTTTGAGATTTGTTTCTTCCTTTCTCGTGCCTGCTTTTGTATTGGATTGTCGTCTTTTTCCTATTGATTGTATGACTATTTCGTATATGTTCTGCATCTTAATTCTTTGTTATACACATTGCACTAGAAAAGACTTCAAGACCCTGCACAGTAAGCATTTCAGAGGGCATCAGGTTAAAAAGCTGCTGTCGGGGGTAGTTAGTGAGCCTGCCCAGCTGGGCTGTGTTCCTGTCTCTCGGTCCCTGCTCTCCCAGTTACAGCCATGATGTGGGCTCTGCTCAGCTGCAGATGTCTCCCTGAACCTTCTAGATCTCCTGCATCCTGGGCCATCCCCCACCTCCCTGCCTTTGTGCTCAGAGCCCGAGGCCTGCCCCTGCCCCAGGCCAGCACAGCAGTGAGCCTCACACCCTCCCTTCCTCTGAGCAGCATTCCCAATGTGCATCCCATGCCATCTGCAGAATACTGATAACCGTGTGAGCAAACACGACTCTAGACAGAAGTTCAAGATACTCAGTTGAACCAAAGTCAATACCTGTTCTCATTGCAGGCCAGTTTTTCCGCTCAGTGTCTTTGCCATCCTGCATGGTGTCCTTCTAAGGGGGGCGGGGGGGGGGGTGAGTCAGCAGCATTGCCCCCATGCCTTTGGTAAGACAGGGCTTCTTTCCTAAGCCCACCTCACCACGGAGGGTGGTTCAGGGCATTTTGTTGTGGTTCATGCAACAAGGATGCGGCGTGAAAGCTGTCACAGGCTCTCCCTGGAGTGGGTTTGTGTGTGTGGCTATGTGTATGTGTGTGTTCGTTCCATGCAGTTTCCCATCTCCTTTGTGATCTTTGAGTATCCCCCCTCCACATACAGGGCATTGCATGCAGTAATAGTTTCATGACAGCAGCTAAATGTTGGGTGTGCTGTGCTGAGTCGCTCAGTCATGTCTGACTCTTTGCGACCCCATGGACTGTAGCCCGCCAGGCTCCTCTATCCATGGGGATTCTCCAGGCAAGAATACTGGAGTGGGTTGCCATGCCCTCCTCCAGGGGATCTTCCCAACCCAGGTCTCCCGCATTGCAGGCGGATTCTTTACTGCCTGGGCCACCAGGGAAGCCCATGATATTGTTGGTACCAGCAGAATAAATGTGGGAAGTTGGGGCGGAGCTCCCAGGGGGGTGCTGGTGACAAGTTTGCAGGGTTGGGTTTGATGAGCTGTATGACTTTGGAGCATTTACTCAGCCTCCATGGGTGGGAGTTTGCCCACTCTCCAGTGAGAATGATAATATCTGATTGTCTGGAGATTGAGGAAAATCAAATGAGATAATGAATGCGCCGGCCTAAAGCTGGTGCTTGGATGTGTTCTCACAGCAATGCGTTTGCAGTTTGCATCTTGATGCAGTGTGATGTGTCTGGGAAACCCAGAATCTCGAGTGTTCTCTGATGTTCCCAATCCATTCATTTTTTTTTCAGAGAGATATGTAGTACTTATTATGGAAATAATTTGGGGGAGGAGATTATAGTGGCTCTCATCCTTTCTCATGGTTCTTTCTGTGGGCGTCCCATAAGTTTTCTCATTTTTTTTTCACTCTGCTGAAGCAGCAGCTCTTCACACTTGGTAGTTTTTTCCATCATTTGCAGAACCAGCCCATCGCACCCTCTTGAGGTACCCACCCCCACCAGTGCGCATCATCACCTCTGCAGAGATCTGAGTCCCAACTCTGTGGGGCCCCTCCCCAGAGCCTCCTAGTTCCAACCTCTTCTCTTTGTTTTCTCAGCCCCAGGGGGCGGTAGCTACTCCTTTAACTGGTTGAACTCTGATGCCCTAAGGTTCTCTTTTTACCCTCTGAATACCTAGTTATCACCTTTATTCCTACTGAAGAGTTCTTTAGACTAAGTTCTTTCTGTTCGCATAACTGGGTTGGGTTCTGTCTTCAGATTGGAGTCTCACAGATAAAAGAAAGAAGGATGAACATAAGTAAAGAAGGAAGGGATGGGCTCAAGGGAAGGACGGCATCGCTGATCCTTTAATTCCATGTCTTGTGTTCATCCCTGGAGCTCTCAGCTACCAGGCAAGTCCTTGACTGGCTAAGTCACACCCTTCCTTCTAATGGAAATCCAAACACTTTGTGTGCAAAGCTTCCCTCAAGCACAGTAACCCATTTACCATAGATTAGCTGGTTAATCGTGGTATATCTCTTGTTTACTCCTGGGACTGGCTGCTCAAATGTGTTTTTCTTTAAGGGGATGGAAATGCATCCATAATTCATTAACGTGTTCTGGTGATGTTGATTGGTGTTACAATGATTGTTACACTGTTGTATTAGGTTATAGGTATTAACATTGTCTCTTTTACGGGAAACTAGTAATGAGCCCCATACACATCCAATTGACTAAGCCCATGAACTTGATGTTTGGAGGCTGCTTATTTCATGAACTCAGATGGACCCTGGGACTTTTCTAGTGATGGACTCAGGGGTGTGTGCTCTGAAATCAGACAGCTTGGCTCTGCCTTCTACTTACTGTGGGGCTCTGGACAATTCACTTAGCTTTCCTGCTGTCAGCATCCCCAGCTCTGAACTGTGTCAGTGATGATGTCAGTGATGATCTTAATAATAATAGTATTATTACTTCCTCATAGATTGTTGGCAGATTAAATAAGATCAGTGAGCTTAATATACTATCTTAGGGCACCCAATGTCTATCATTGCTTCAAGTAAACAGTTCCAGACACAGTCATTTTGGAGCCCCAAAGAACTTTCTGTTCCAGCCCCAACTTTGAAGCTGATTTCTCTCACCAGGTACTCATTTAAACAAAGAAGTGGATAGACTTTATTTCTGTGTGCCAGAGTGAACGAGAATAGTGCCTGGCACTTAGTAGGTACTTCATAATGCTTACTGAATGAATGAGTCCATTGGCAAGCTCCGGGCTTTGAGATCATAAAGATTGAGAATGAATCCATCATCTAACACTGCATAGGCTAGATAAGATACTGATTGTCCATGGGCCTCATGTTTCTCATCTGTAACTGGGGACAATAAATACCCATCTAACTATTATTGCTGCTGTTCAGTTGCTCAGTCGTGTCTGACTCTATGCAATCCCGTGGACCGCAGCACGCCAGGCTTCCCTGTCCTTCACCATCTACCAGAGTTTGCTCAAACTCATGTCCATTGAGTCAGTGATGCCACCCAACCATCTCATTCTCTGTTGCCCCTTTCTTCTCCTGTCCTCAATCGTTCCCAGCATCAGGGTCTTTTCTAATGAGTCGGCTCTTCGTATTAGGTGGTCAAAGTATTAGAACTTCAGCTTCAGCGTCAGTCCTTCTAATGAATATTCAGGGTTGATTTCCTTTAGGATGGACTGGTTTGATCTTCTTGCTGTCCAAGGGACTCTCAAGAGTCTTTTCCAGCACCACAGTTCAAAAGTATCAATTCTTATAGTTGTTCCCCAATGAGAATCCCTGGGAAGCTTGTTAAATAAGATGCCTATTCCCAGGCTTGCCCCAGGAAATGCTGAATCAGTAAGTCTGGGATAGGCTCTGATGCATATGTTCCAACAGGCTTCCTAGGATGGGGGGAGGGTGTCATGTGGGTGCCCTGAGGACCATACTCTGAGAAACATGGCATTGCAAGCTCAATGTAAGACTTTAATGTGGCTGTACATGGAATACTCCTGGCTGGTGTCCAGTCCGTTTTAACACCTTCCTCTTGATAAATTTGGGATCCTTTATGGTGGGGTGCCTTCTGGAGTTTATGTCAAGACATTTGGGCTTCAGTGTCAGACCTGCTGAGAAGACAGCTGTGAGAGATGAGGTAACTTCCTTAACTTTTCTGGGCGTCTCTTTTTACTTCATACATAATACAGACTTGAAGGGATCTTTTTGAGGGTATCACGTGAGAAACTGTATGAGAAAGACACTTTGCAAACCATAAAAGGTCTTTCAAATGTTATGTTTTCAGTTTATGGGTTGTTTTTCTTGTTTACGATGAGCCCCTAAATCCATATCCTTAATCCTAAGCCAGAAGTGATTTTTTTTTTTTCCAAATAGAAAATCATTTATAAGGTGAATTGGAATCAAGTTAGCCCAGGGGACTACTCATAAGCCACAAAGCCAGAGTTGAGAGTAGACCCAAGTGTCAGTGGCCAGCCTGATGATGAGGTGGCTGATACAGGGCCTGAGGACTGAACGGGGGGGGGTAAGTTGAGGTCTGGCCTGTGATGCTGCCCATGGCTCCTCCTCCTGTCGCTGCCAGAGGCTCCAGCCTGGTCCTCACCACTCGCTCCCCATGTTCTAGTCTCCGTCTACACATCTCTGTCCTCCTCTTCTGCCCTCCACAGGGTGGGGTCAGGGAGAATCCCATACCTTTCCTGTTGCCCCCTCCATTTCTCTCATTATGATGAGAAAAGGCCACATTTCTGGAACTAGGACCCTGGCCGCTGTCTGATTGAACAAGACCTGATGATGGGGAGAGTCAATGTGTTTCTGAGTCAGACAGACTTAAACTAGAATCTGTGCCCTGTGAGTTTTCTGTCTCTCATACATCCAGACAGCCTCTGACTCTCATTCTCTTCCTTACCCCGTGGACAGTAGCCCGCCAGGCTCCTCTGTCCATGAGATTCTCCAGGTGAGAATACTGGAGTGGGTTGCCATGCCCTTTTCCAGGGGATCTTTCCGGCCCACAGATTGAACCTGGGTCTCCTGGATTGCAGGCAGATTCTTTACCATCTGAGCCACTAGGGAAGCCCAAAGATAAGTTCCTTTCTCAATTGACGTGACGAAGAAATGGGAATAAGGAGTGGAAGAAAGAGGCATTAATCCATCATCTACTGTGTGCCTGACCCTCTGGCTGTGATACCCCGTGTGGTCCTCTGAGGCCAGTGTTGTTGGGTTATCAGCAGCATCATCCTCTTCGAGCCAGGTGTCAGGAGAGCTGGGGGGTTTGCCCATTACCCTGACTAGGGTCTCCCCAGCACCTGGGACCTGGCACGTATTCTGTCACGCTCTCTCCATTTGGAAGGAAATGGATCCTACCAGCAGGAAAGTATCAGCAATCTGCACAAAGCTGCATGGCCTGGAAGTGGCAGAGCAGGAACCCCACCCCAGCCTGCCTGCTTCTGAAGCCCTGACACCATCATGCCCTTACATGTGGGTGGCCCAGCTCTCGGGACAGGCTGGGTGCCTCTGCCACACTCTGGACCCCTGGGACCTGCATTCTCAGAGACTGCTCCTGTCTGCCTTAGATCTTTCCCTTCCCCCTCGCCATCTCCCAGACTCACCATCACCTCATTAAAATGCAGTTGCGGGATTTATCAGCCTCATAAGAGAAAGCAGTTAGATAAAATAGAGACAAATAGTAGTATTTGCAAAGATGAGTAGTCCTGAGCTTTCCACCTTCTCCAGGGGCTAAATGCACACTTGGAGCCATGCCACCCTAACCGTCAGGAATCCCCCCAAGGGTAAAGTGGGTTTTTTTCTTTTTTTCTCTTCTGTCTCTTATATGATCTTTGATCTTTACATTTCGCCCACCATCATGAAAGCTAATGGCATCATTTTCATGCATGGACACGGGCCTGCCAGCTGACAGTGGTTAGCAATTCTTATTACAAATATATCTTCTAATTCCCGAGCTAGAATTGTAAAGCTTTTCTATAGTGACACTGAACCAAAATATCGAAATTGCTCAAGCCTTTAAAGAAAGCAGCAGCAAAAGGTTGCGGAATGCCTTTTAAGTAACGCTGCAGCCAGGCTTCCCAGAATACAGAGCGGATGCCTGACTGAGTTTTCCTGTCACCTCAGATCACCCGGGAACTCAGACTCAAAACTTCCAGCGCCTTTGGCAGGAGTTGAGCAGAGAGAAGGAGAAAGAAGATGAGTGTGTGTGTTGGGTGGGGGGTGAAGACAGAGGGAGAGGAATCTCTTTGAAAAGAAACTCTGACACAGTTTTTTATCATTGCCACTCTCTGAATGAGGAGGGGTCGCTGGGGTTTGCAATATAAGGCTGAAACAGGATGTGTCCATCAGATACCACCTGTAGGCCTATGGCAGGAAGGAATCCTCTTCCCTGTTTTCAAGCCACGTCCATTTGGAGTCTGCTCCAGACACAGTCCACTATTCATATCCCTGATGGGGCACCTCTTCATTTCTTCCCTCCAGCCCTAGGTAAGCCAAGGCTGTACAGTCTTTGGTGTTCCACTACCTACTGGGCTTCTCTCTATCACAGACAAGCAAGTGTAGACAAGTGGGAAACCTTCTGGCTTTGAAATTGATCTGAGTTTCTGTCTTGGGCCTGTGACTTAGGATATAGGGCAAGACATCAAACCTCTTAAAGCTTTTATTAATTCACCATCGAATGGGGTTCATGATATTCACTGTGTGGAAGTGTTTTGTGGGTTAGATGAAAAAATATTCGCATCTCCATGAAAGGTGGGGCTTACTTGTCTCTTTCTGGCTTTCCTCACATGTGATTTGGGGTGGCTGTCTTCTTTAGAAGATGGGGTTCCCTGGGAGACCAGCTGGATCCACAGCTCTGAGTATGCCTCTGGAATTCAGCTTCTCTTCTGATCTCCTGGCCTGTGGATCCCTGTGTACTGGCTTCTTTCTGCAGACTGGCATTCTCCCTGTGGTTAGGAAGATGAAAGGTGGCAGCCCTCAAGTAGAACCATGGCCTCATGGCTTACCATTCCACAGGGGCAGGCTGGGGTGGAAGGGAGGGACCTTTTCCCCCGTGAGATCCATATGTTAATCTCAAGGAAGGCTGGCTGGCCATCTGGGTCAAATTTCCACCCACAGATCCCATGTGGGTGCTAGAATAGTACATGCCTAGAGTACCAGATGGTGCTAGTTGTAAAGAACCCACCTGCCAATGCAGGAGACATAAGAACTACGGGTTTGAATCCTAGGTCAGGAAGATCCCCTGGAGGAGGTCATGGCAACCTACTCTAGTATTCTTGCCTGGAGAATGCCATGAACAGAGGAGCCTGGTGAGTTGCAGTCCAAGGGGTCACGAAGAGTCAGACACGACTGAAGTGATTTAGCATGCATGCACACACTGCCTCCGCCCTTGTGTTCTGGGGTGGAGTGGGCACCTGGGAGCCTGTTCCCCAAGGACCCCTGGGCCAGGGACAGTTATTCAATAGAAGCACACTGCTAACACCAGGAAAAGGGCAGGATTCCTGGGAAGTGAGAAAAAAATAGATGTGCTTTGTAAGGCCAAACTCTGCTTTATAAATCAATCAACAAGCAAAGGCATGATGGTGGGGTTTTGAGCAAAAAGCCCTGGCTTGCGAATAGGGTAAATTAAGTTCAAGTCCCAATGCCTCTGTTACCTCGGGTGATCTTGTATATTTAGACCTTGCCTCTCTGGGGCTGGTATCCCAGGCTACATACTTTTCTGGTTGAATCAGAAGATCTCCAAGGCCCCTTCCAGTGTTGCATGTCTATTATCTATCTCCTGCTGCTTTTTAAGAAAGAATTATAAGTTAATTGGGACAGGGCCCTTTCTACAGGCTCTGGAGAAAACCATATAGAGATCTATAGGTTAAACAGGGTAATGGCAGGTTTTCCCTGACTTAGGGGAAGTGTAATTCAGAAAGTGAAAAATAAGTAAGACTGGCCGTCATATTTAGGACAGTGTTGAGTGCTCTTCAGGGAAGACCACGGGAATAGGTATTGCGCAGGTGGACCATGGGAGACTCAGCTTTTCTGGCAGGAGGGCTGGGCTGGGCTATGAAGACAAGGACAGCACGGGGAAAGCACATCACTGTCACCATTCTCAGGATCAGGCACAATTTATTGGGTGATGACGTAGCCTTGCATTGAATAGGTGAGTAAGCAGAGGCTCCGAAAGGGGAAGGAACTTGGCCTTTGTCTCCCAGCCAGACTGGGGTCTGAGAGACCCTGGGCTGAGTTCCCCAGGCTCCGTGGAAAGGTCTGAGCTGTATCCGTCACGTGCTGGCCTTGGGTCAGGGATGGGGCCCACTTGAATATGAAGAGTCAGTATCAAGCTACTCAACGTTCAAGGCCAGGCAGGACTGAACCAAGGGTCTAGGGAGCCCACCTTTGGCAGCCATCGGGGGCGGGATTGGGGGCTGTTGCCTGAAGCCCAGAGCCTAGCAGCCCTACCTCCCCTTCCCTATCCCTCCTCCCTCTTCCTGCTCTTACCTCCCAGCACATCGGACACAGGACTCCAGAGGCCAGGTGGTGTTGTTCAGTCACTTGTGTCCAACTCTTTGTGACCCCATGGACTACAGCACGCCAGGCTTCCCTGTCCATCACCAACTCCACCAGAGTTTGTTCAGACTCATGTCAATTGAGTCACTGATGCCATCCAACCATCTCACCCTCTGTCATCCCCTTCTCCTCCTGCCCTCAATCTTTCTTAGCATCAGGGTCTTTTCCAATGAGTCAGCTCTTCATATCAGGTGGCCAAAGTATTGGAGTTTCAGCTTCAGCATCAGTCCTTCCAATGATATTCAGGGTTGATTTCCTTCAGGGTTTTTTTTTTTTTTTAATTTCTTTTTTTTAATTAGTTGGAGGCTAATTACTTTACAACATTTCAGTGGGTTTTGTCATACATTGATATGAATCAGCCATAGATTTACACGTATTCCCCATCCCGATCCCCCCTCCCACCTCCCTCTCCACCCGATTCCTCTGGGTCTTCCCAGTGCACCAGGCCCGAGCACTTGTCACATGCATCCCACCTGGGCTGGTGATCTGTTTTACCATAGATAGTATAGATGCTGTTCTTTTGAAACATCCCACCCTCACCTTCTCCCACAGAGCTCAAAAGTCTGTTCTGTACTTCTGTGTCTCTTTTTCTGTTTTGCATATAGGGTTATCATTACCATCTTTCTAAATTCCATATATATGTGTTAGTATGCTGTAATGTTCTTTATCTTTCTGGCTTACTTCACTTTGTATAATGGGCTCCAGTTTCATCCATCTCATTAGGACTGATTCAAATGAATTCTTTTTAACGGCTGAGTAATATTCCATGGTGTATATGTACCACAGCTTGCTTATCCATTCATCTGCTGATGGGCATCTAGGTTGCTTCCATGTCCTGGCTATTATAAACAGTGCTGCGATGAACATTGGGGTGCACGTGTCTCTTTCAGATCTGGTTTCCTCAGTGTGTATGCCCAGAAGTGGGATTGCTGGGTCATATGGCAGTTCTATTTCCAGTTTTTTAAGAAATCTCCACACTGTTTTCCATAGTGGCTGTACTAGTTTGCATTCCCACCAACAGTGTAAGAGGGTTCCCTTTTCTCCACACCCTCTCCAGCATTGATTGCTTGTAGACTTTTGGATAGCAGCCATCCTGACTGGTGTGTAATGGTACCTCATTGTGGTTTTGATTTGCATTTCTCTAATAATGAGTAATGTTGAGCATCTTTTCATGTGTTTGTTAGCCATCTGTATGTCTTCTTTGGAGAAATGTCTGTTTAGATCTTTGGCCCATTTTTTGATTGGGTCATTTATTTTTCTGGAATTGAGCTGCAGGAGTTGCTTGTATATTTTTGAGATTAATCCTTTGTCTGTTTCTTCATTTGCTATTATTTTCTCCCAATCTGAGGGCTGTCTTTTCAGCTTACTTATAGTTTCCTTTGTAGTGCAAAAGCTTTTAAGTTTCATTAGGTCCCATTTGTTTAGTTTTGCTTTTATTTCCAATATTCTGGGAGGTGGGTCATAGAGGATCTTGCTGTGATTTATGTCGGAGAGTGTTTTGCCTATGTTCTCCTCTAGGAGTTTTATAGTTTCTGGTCTTACATTTAGATCTTTAATCCATTTTGAGTTTATTTTTGTGCATGGTGTTAGAAAGTGTTCCAGTTTCATTCTTTTACAAGTGGTTGACCAGTTTTCCCAGCACCACTTGTTAAAGAGGTTGTCTTTTTTCCATTGTATATCCTTGCCTCCTTTGTCAAAGATAAGTTGTCCATAGGTTCGTGGATATATCTCTGGGCTTTCTATTCTGTTCCATTGATCTATATTTCTGTCTTTGTGCCAGTACCATACTGTCTTGATGACTGTGGCTTTGTAGTAGAGTCTGAAGTCAGGCAGGTTGATTCGTCCAGTTCCATTCTTCTTTCTCAAAATTACTTTGGCTATTCGAGGTTTTTTGTATTTCCATACAAATTGTGAAATTCTTTGGTCTAGTTCTGTGAAAAATACCGTTGGTAGCTTGATAGGGATTGCATTGAATCTATAGATTGCTTTGGGTAGAATAGCCATTTTGACAATATTGATTCTTCCAATCCATGAACACGGTATGTTTCTCCATCTGTTTGTGTCCTCTTTGATTTCTTTCATCAGTGTTTTATAGTTTTCTATGTATAGGTCTTTTGTTTCTTTAGGTAGATATACTCCTAAGTATTTTATTCTTTTTGTTGCAATGGTGAATGGTATTGTTTCCTTAATTTCTCTTTCTGTTTTTTCATTGTTAGTATATAGGAATGCAAGGGATTTCTGTGTGTTAATTTTATATCCTGCAACTTTACTATATTCATTGATTAGCTCTAGTAATTTTCTGGAAGAGTCTTTAGGGTTTTCTATGTAGAGGATCATGTCATCTGCAAACAGTGAGAGTTTCACTTCTTCTTTTCCTATCTGGATTCCTTTTACTTCTTTTTCTGCTCTGATTGCTGTGGCCAAAACTTCCAACACTATGTTGAATAGTAGTGGTGAGAGTGGGCACCCTTGTCTTGTTCCTGATTTCAGGGGAAATGCTTTCAGTTTTTCACCATTGAGGGTGATGCTTGCTGTGGGTTTGTCATATATAGCTTTTATTATGTTGAGGTATGTTCCTTCTATTCCTGCTTTTTGGAGAGTTTTAATCATAAATGAGTGTTGAATTTTGTCAAAGGCTTTCTCTGCATCTATTGAGATAATCATATGGTTTTTATCTTTCAATTTGTTAATGTGGTGTATTACATTGATTGATTTGCAGATATTAAAGAATCCTTGCATTCCTTGGATAAAGCCCACTTGGTCATGGTGTATGATTTTTTTAATATGTTGTTGGATTCTGTTTGCTAGAATTTTGTTAAGGATTATTGCATCTATGTTCATCAGTGATATTGGCCTGTTGTTTTCTTTTTTTGTGGCATCTTTGTCTGGTTTTTGAATTAGGGTGATGGTGGCCTCATAGAATGAGTTTGGAAGCTTACCTTCATCTGCAATTTTCTGGAAGAGTTTGAGTAAGATAGGTGTTAGCTCTTCTCTAAATTTTTGGTAGAATTCAGCTGTGAAGCCATCTGGTCCTGGGCTTTTGTTTGCTGGAAGATTTTTGATTACAGTTTTGATTTCCTTGCTTGTGATGGGTCTGTTAAGATCTTCTATTTCTTCCTGGTTCAGTTTTGGAAAGTTATACTTTTCCAAGAATTTGTCCATTTCATCCAAGTTGTCCATTTTATTGGCATAGAGCTGCTGGTAGTAGTCTCTTATGATCCTTTGTATTTCAGTGTTGTCTGTTGTGATCTCTCCATTTTCATTTCTAATTTTGTTAATTTGGTTCTTCTCTCTTTGTTTCTTAATGAGTCTTGCTAATGGTTTGTCAATTTTGTTTGTTTTTTCAAAAAACCAGCTTTTAGCTTTGTTGATTTTTGCTATGGTCTCTTTAGTTTCTTTTGCATTTATTTCTGCCCTGATTTTTAAGATTTCTTTCCTTCTCCTAACCCTGGGGTTCTTCATTTCTTCCTTCTCTAATTGCTTTAGGTGTAGAGTTAGGTTATTTATTTGACTTTTTCTTGTTTCTTGATGTAAGCCTGTAATGCTATGAACCTTCCCCTTAGCACTGCTTTTACAGTGTCCCATAGGTTTTGGGTTGTTGTGTTTTCATTTTCATTCATTTCTATACATATTTTGATTTCTTTTTTTATTTCTTCTATGATTTGTTGGTTATTCAGAAGCGTGTTATTTAGCCTCCATATGTTTGAATTTTTAACAATTTTTTCCCCTGTAATTGAGATCTAATCTTACTGCACTGTGGTCAGAAAAGATGACTGGAATGATTTCAATTTTTTTGAATTTTCCAAGACCAGATTTATGGCCCAGGATGTGATCTATTCTGGAGAATGTTCCGTGTGCACTTGAGAAAAAGGTGAAGTTGATTGTTTTGGGGTGAAATGTCCTATAGATATCAATTAGGTCTAGCTGGTCCATTGTGTCATTTAAGGTTTGTGTTTCCTTGTTAATTTTCTGTTTAGTTGATCTATCCATAGTTGTGAGTGGGGTATTAAAGTCTCCTACTATTATTGTGTTACTATTAATTTCCTCTTTCATACTCGTTAGTGTTTGCCGTACATATTGCGGTGCTCCTATGTTGGGTGCATATATATTTATAATTGTTATATCTTCTTCTTGGATTGATCCTTTGATCATTATGTAGTGTCCTTCTTTGTCTCTTTTCACAGCCTTTATTTGAAAGTCTATTTTATCTGATATGAGTATTGCGACTCCTGCTTTCTTTGGTCTCTGTTTGCGTGAAATATTTTTTTCCAGCCCTTCACTTTTAGTCTGTATGTGTCTCTTGTTTTGAGGTGGGTCTCTTGTAGACAGCATATATAGGGGTCTTGTTTTTGTATCCATTCAGCCAATCTTTGTCTTTTGGTTGGGGCATTCAACCCATTTACATTTAAGGTAATTATTGATAGGTGTGGTCCCGTTGCCATTTACTTTGTTGTTTTGGGTTCACATTTATACAACCTTTCTGCATTTCCTGTCTAGAGAAGATCCTTTAGCATTTGTTGAAGAGCTGGTTTGGTGGTGCTGAATTCTCTCAGCTTTTCTTATCTGTAAAGCTTTTGAATTCTCCTTCATATCTGAATGAGATCCTTGCTGGATACAGTAATCTAGGTTGTAGGTTATTCTCTTTCATTACTTTCAGTACGTCCTGCCATTCCCTTCTGGCCTGGAGGGTTTCTATTGATAGATCAGCTGTTATCCTTATGGGAATCCCTTTGTGTGTTATTTGTTGTTTCTCCCTTGCTGCTTTTAATATTTGTTCTTTGTGTTTGATCTTTGTTAATTTGATTAATATGTGTCTTGGGGTGTTTCGCCTTGGGTTTATCCTGTTTGGGACTCTCTGGGTTTCTTGGATTTGGGTGGCTATTTCCTTCCCCATTTTAGAGAAGTTTTCAGCTATTATCTCCTCGAGTATTTTCTCATGGCCTTTCTTTTTGTCTTCTTCTTCTGGGACTCCTATGATTCGAATGTTGGGGCGTTTCACAGATGTCCCTGAGGTTGTCCTCATTTCTTTTGATCCTTTTTTCTTTTTTCCTCTCTGCTTCATTTATTTCCACCATTTTATCTTCTACCTCACTTATCCTATCTTCTGCCTCCGTTATTCTACTCTTGGTTCCCTCCAAAGTGTTTCTGATCTCATTCATTGCATTATTCATTTTTAATTGACTCTTTTTTATTTCTTCTAGGTCTTTATTAAACATTTCTTGCATCTTCTCAATCTTTGTCTCCAGGCTATTTATCTGTAACTCCATTTTGTTTTCAAGATTTTGGATCATTTTTATTATCATTATTCTAAATTCTTTTTCAGGTAGATTCCCTATCTCCTCCTCTTTTGTTTGACTTGGTGGGCATTTTTCATGTTCCTTTACCTGTTGGGTATTTCTTTGCCTTTTCATCTTGTTTAGATTGCTGTGTCTGGAGTGGGCTTTCTGTAATCTGGAGGTCTGTGGTTCCTTTTTATTGTGGAGGATTTACCCAGTGGGCGGGGTTAGACGATTGGCTTGTCAAGGTTTCCTGGTTAGGGAAGCTTGCGTCAGTGTTCTGGTGCGTGGAACTTGATTTCTTCTCTTTGGAGAGCAATGGAGTGCCCAGTAATGAGTTTTGAGATGGGTCTATGTGTTAGGTGTGACCTTGGGCAGCCTGTATGTTGACGTTCAGGGCTATGTTCCTGCATTGCTGGAGAATTTGTGTGGTATGTCTTGCTCTAAAACTTATTGGCTCTTGGGTGGTGGTTGATTTCAGTGTAGGTATGGAGGCTTTTGGACAGTCACTTATTACTTAAAGTTCCATGTAGTCAGGAGTTTTCTGGTGTTCTCAGGTTTTCGGCTTAAGTCTCCTGCCTCTGGATTTCAGTTTTATTCTTCCAGTAGTCTCAGGACTTCTCCAACTATACAGCACTGATAAGAAAACTTCTAGGTTAATGGCTAAAAGATTCTCCCCCATTAGGGACACCCAGAGAGGTTCACAGAGTTACATGAAGAAGAGGAGAGGGAGGAGGGAGATAGAGATGAGCAGGAGGAGAAAAAGGGGGACTCAAGAGGAGAGAGACAGATCTACGCAGTTGTCTGTTCCCAGAGTGTTCTCCATAGCCCAGACACCTACAAAGATTCACAGAATTGGATTGGGAAGAGAAGGGGAAAGGAGGAAATAGAGGTGTTCTGAGGTAGAAAACAGAGAGTCAAGATTGGGAGAGAATAATCTTCGGTTTACAAATAGGGCTTCTCTTCTTTTTTTTTTTTTTGTAAGGTTATAGTGTATTGAAAATGAAAATTAAGGAGTAGTAGAGGAGTACTCGAGGACTTTAAAAGAAATAAGAGAAAAAGAAAAATAGAAAATAGAAGAGAAAAAGGAAAGAAAAAAAAAGAAGAAAAAAAAAAGAAAGAAAAAAAAACTCTTTTCCCTAATTAAAAAAATCGTAAAAATCTATGAAAATGAAAGTTAAGGAGTAATGGGGGAGTAATAGGGAATTTTAAAGGGAAATAAAAGAGAAAAAAAAAAAGTAAAAATATATCTAGGAATTTCTCTGGAGCTGTCGCGCTCAGTGTGGGTTCGGCTCAGTTTCAGATAGCTCCTCGTTCCAGCTTACACTTCTCGATATCTACAGGCCCCTTCCGGTGTAGTCGGTGTTTTCTAGAGGGATTTTAATCTGTTGCACCGGTCCCTTCTGAAGCGGTTCCCTTTGTTTATTTGGCTTCTGTTTGCCGGTCTCTTCAGAGCCTCATTTCCGCCGTGACACAGGCGGCGGAGGTGGAATCTCATTCAGGTAGCTAGTTCCGTCGCTCTGCGGGGAGGGGCTGGCGCTGCCGGGAGGGGCTGACGCTGCGGGGACGGGCTGGCGCTGCCGGGACGGGCTGGCGCTGCCGGGAGGGGCTGACGCTGCTTTCTCCGTCTGCGCCGCTCAGGCTCCCGGCTGTTCTATATGGAGCGCGCCCCGCGCTGCGCGAGGTTCCAGCCCTCGGGTGTTCCACAAAAGCGCGGAAGGAAAAGCTGCGCCTGCTCCCTGTGCCTTCCCCGTCAGAGCGGTCCAGGCAGCCAGGGGCTTGGTGGGTGCGCTATCCCCAGGTGTGGCGCGCCCCCTCCCCTCCGCGACCCGGTCTCAGTTTCCGCTGGCGCCAGTCGGGTGCCTGCGCCTTCTGCCCTCCGTCCCCAGCCCCAGTCCCCGCCCGCACCGGTCGGGTGCCTGCGCCCTGTGTCTCGCCGCGACCTTCCCCTCCCCCCTGCCTCCTGCCTCCGGCGGGGCTGGGCTGGTCCGCAGCCTGCGAGCTCTTCTCTGGACTTTCTCGGTCCCTTTGTTCTGCGAACGGCCGGCAGTGTGTTCAGGCTGGTTAATTTTCTCTCTCTCTTTTGGTCTCCCACAGTTCATGTTGGCAACTCACAGAAGCTCCCTCCGATTGTCCTCAGGGCACTCAGGCCCAGACCCTACCCCAAGCAATGCCGCCTAAGACTCCCTTCCCGGGACGGATCTCCGTCCTTAGCTCTTTTGTCTCACTTTTTATCTTTTATATTTTGTCCTACCTCCTTTCGAAGACAATGGGCTGCTTTTCTGGGCGCCTGATGACCTCAGCTAGCGATCAGAAGTTGTTTTGTGAAGTTTGCTCTGCGTTCAGTTATTCTTTTGATGAATTTGTAGGAGAGAAAGTGGTCTCCCCGTCCTACTCCTCCGCCATCTTGGCTCCTCCCCCTCAATTTCCTTCAGGTTTGACTGGTTTGATCTCCTTGTTGTCCAAGGGACTTTCAAGCGTCTTCTCCAACACCATAGTTTAAGAGCTGTGAGAGCTCTATCATGTAAGAACTTGAGCGGTACTTAATCCAGCAGAAAGCAGCTGTTCATGGCCCAGGCTGGAGCCAGAGGACCCAGTGGTCAAGGCCCCTGGGGAGAGCTGGGCCTGTGCTGCCAGAGCTCTGGGCACTGCTTGCCTTTCTCAGACCAGCTTTCGTAACTGCTGGTCATTTCCCCCAGCCTTTGTTTCTCTCTGCATCTATGTCTGCCTCTCTCTGACGTTTTTGTTTTCCTTTGGTTCTTTTGCCCCTTATGATGCCATTTGCTTTTGAGTTTCTTTTTTCTCTTCCTGCCTCTCAACTTCTTTCCCAACTGCCTTGCCCTCTTTTTCCTCTCCTGCCGCATCTTTCTCTGTCTGGGATCTCTCTCTTCCTCTCCCTGCTGCAATTCCTGGCCCCCACTCTCTGCTTCTACCTTTGCAGAGCTCAGTTGGCTTCATGCAGAGCCCAGCACCCTCGCTAGCTTAGCCCCATCTACCCTGGAGCTCTCTGTCCTGGGGACTTCTGCCCCAGTCTGGCTGAAATGGAGGGTGTCCCCCTCTGGGCTTGTCCCCAACCCCTCTTTCTATAAGGTCCTCTCCGCCTGGGGATGTTGTGAAGCACCCTCTTATCCCAGATGGAAGCCTGGCCCTCTGGAGAGTGGAGGGGGCTTCCAGGGCAGAGAGCCAAGACATGAGGCTCAACCCTGGCTCTGTGCTCCTCCTGGGCCAGCCCGGCTCCCCTCTGTCTCCAGGTCTGCCCTCCAGAGACCCCACTGCCCATGCCCAGCACTGTCCCAGAGATGGTGAGGGCCTGGGGACAGGGCTGTCTGCATAGCTGGACTTCAGTGGATGCTGCCCCCGTGTCATTAGCCTTCTTCCTGTTGTATTCCAGGGGCAGTCCTTTACCGCTCTGGTCAAAGACCCCTCACACACTCCACAATCAGCATTCACTGAGCACCTACTGTATGCACAGTCTTGTGCTAGCTGCTGCCCTAACCCTGACAGTACAGTCGGGAACAAGCTAGGCATGTGGCCCCTCTCCATCACAGGGCTCATACACCACGGGCAATATCACAGAGCAAATGAGAGCCGGTGGTGCTGGGTGATGAGGCCTGTGCTGGGGGAATTGAAACACCCTGTGGGTGGGGTGGGGCACCCAACCAGGTCAGGAAGGTTTAGGGAAGCCTGCTGTGAATGCTCTCGAAGCCAGGACTGAAGACTGGATTAGATTTTCCAGGTAGAAGTGTAGGTATGTCTGGCGGGGATTGTGTGAAGCCTTGGAGGTCAAGGAGAACTTTCCTCCCCTTGCTTGTTCCCCAGAAGAACACACCTTCATTCTTCAAGATTCAGCCCACCTAGACCCTGCCTCCTCTGATTTCCTGTAGACCCTCCTCATTCCTCCAGGAGAGCCTCATGTTGCTTACTCCCTGACAGCCTGGTCCCAATGGCCAGGGGCCACCTCTGACATCCCAGAGTCTGGTACCGCATCTGAGAATATTGTGGAGTTCTGATATATGAATGGACAGAAGGGTAGATGAATTAAAAAAAAGAAGAAAAAAAAAAGAAGGCGTTCCAGGCATGATCCGAACTCCAAGGCTGCCAGGGCTTTCTCCATCTGCCCAGGCTCCCTCCAGAAACCCCATTTCTTTCCAGTGTCCTGGGGATTTTTTAAAGGCTGATCCATCATTATCTCAGGCTGCCAAGAACTCCTTTTTCTCCAAGAAATCAAACTAACCCCCAAATATTGGGTGCGTTCGTGTGTGTTTCCTGCAAGCCGGGGCCTGGCTTTCGAGAAGTAATCAATTCCCATTGATTGGCAAAATCTGACTTGTGTTGTCTCAGCCAGTTTTGGATGGCAAAGTTCATTAAAAGCGGGCCTCTGGCAAGCAGACGCCCCTCAGAGCTACGGTAATACGGCTTGTTATGCCAAGCAGCAGGATCTGCCCTAAAGAGTCCCTGGCATGATTTCGTGGGGACTTGCCCATCTGTAGCAGCATTTTTTTCGTAAATGAGTAATTTGACCATGGTAAATATCCATGAGGAATTTTTCCTGAGCTTGGCCAGTGGACAGTTGGGAGAGAATTTGATGGAGAGGAGTTGGGGAAGCTTTCGGCCTCTGGTGGTGTGGATACCCCTTCTTCTCGTTCCTGCTCTGATCCCCACTTTCCTGGACAGAGATTTCTCTTGGCACCAGGCAGTCAGAGGCTCTGCCCTGGAGCACCGTGGCCTCTCGGAGAGGACAGGCACATGTCTCTGCTGCAGTTGTTTGCTTTCAGAGGCTCCACCAGCTGGAGCTGGGAAAGTATCCATTTCTTCCTGAATCTGCACAGGGCAGCGACTTCTGGAAGTCATCACCTCTGAAAGCAACCAGTGCAGGGCCCCTGTGCAGGCAGTCCAACCCCAATGCAGGAGCTTGCTTTGAACTGGTGTTTACAGGGTGCCGGTCATGTGCCAACATCTGTGATGGGCTCATCCACACACATAGCTGCCTTCATATCCTTCATAGCAAGCTCCAGAGCTGGAGGTCATGATGCTCTGGTCTGAAAACAAAGCCTCATGTTTTGCTTTCCATTTGAAAATGTTCACATGGAAGTCCTAGAAGGTGATACAAAACAAGTGTTCAATTCCTTTTGAGAACTGGAAACTAGAAGATTGGGAAAGGTTTTGGATTTTTACCAAACACTCTAAACATGTTATTTGTAAATTTAATTTGTAGTTATTAAAATACCTATTATAGAAAAATTAGAAAATACAGACAATAAGGCAAGGAAAACATGACACCTGTAAGATATGATTAACGTTTCCATTTTCATCCAGCTCAACTAAGTCTCCACACACCCAAGTTCATGTAGAGATGAACCAAGATTTGGCTCAGATTTGGCAGTGTTTTCCACCCTCCTGAGGTTTCTGAACATGTTTTTTACATAACCCTTGGTCCTAGGAGACTTTCCTCTAGAGGGAATAACAGGCTCTATGCTCAGATGAAAGTGCGATATGGTGGGTCCCATGCCTTAACAATTGATAATTCACAGACAGTGAGCTTACAGCGTACATTTGCTTATTAAAGGCTCTGAGAAGTCCTGTAAAACTCCCACGAAACTTCATTCTGCCCATTTGGGAAAATCCATGCTCCCTCCTGCTCCTCTGTGTCCAGCCTTCTTCCACTCGTGTCTCAAGTCTGTGTAGGCAAGTGGGACACCCCAATGGAGGCAAGAGAGCAGTGATCTCCAAAAGTCACTTCTGGGAGGAACAGTGGGAGTCTTACTGGCCAATCCTGTGTTTTTGTTTTTTTTTTGAACAGATGAGGAAATTGCAAAGGGGAAATGAGAGTGCCTCACCTAGGGTGACAGAGGAAGTCAGTGGCAGAATTGGGATTTGAACCACAGTCTCAAGAGCAGGACCTGGGCTCCTATCAGATATGACTCCTTGCAGAGGCCTGAGGTTCAGGCCAAGTGATTATGTGAAGTGGGGCCTAGCTTCTCTGGTTGTGGTGTGGTGAATGTCTCCATCAGAACCTGAACATGAACGCTAAGGTTTAGCACCAGAAATACACCATGGAGACTGGCTAGTGTTTTGCTTTTGCAACATAGTGGAGGTTGGTGGTTCTGAAGAAGAGTCTTGAGAGTCCCTTGGACAGCAAAGACCTCAAACCAGTCAATCTGAAAGGACATCAACCTTGAATATTCATTGGAAGGACTGATGCTGAAGCTCCAATACTTTGGCCACCTGATGCAAAGAGCTGACTCATTGGAAGAGACCCTGATGTTGGGAAAGATTGAGGGCAAGTGGATAAGGGTGTGACAGAGGATGAGACAGTTGGATAGCATCACCAATTCAATGGACATGAACTTGGGCAAAGTCCAGGAGATAGTGAGGGACAGGGAGGCCTGGTGAGCTGCAGTCCATGGAGTTACAAAGAGCCAGACACAACTTAGCAACTGAACAACAGCAAGAGGCTCTTTCTGTGAGGTGCTGCTTCTGCTCAGTTTTCCTAGCAACCCCCCACCTCTTTCCATGGCACATAAATCTGGGACCCAGCCGAACTTGTCCTGGGGCCTCCTGGGGGCCACACTCTGTGCCCAGTGTCTTATCTGGCTCCTGCACTCAGTCTGCTCAGAGATCCCATGGGTGAAGGGGTGCAACCCCACCTCTTTCACATGCCAGAGAGGACCGGGGTACATTTCCATGGCCAAGAGCCCAGGCCCCAGAGATCACTCCCTGCCTTCTATGAAACCATCACTGATCAATAGCTTTAGAAATCCCAACACTCCCAGTGGCCTGTGGGCATTAGAAATTCCTGCACCTTACATTCATTGGCTTACTTTTTCATCTTTTCCTGAGTGTGAACTAGAAGCCAGGAACCATCTAGACAGTGAATTCAACAGTAAGGGGGCGCCTAGTTGGGGACTGTTGTGTAAAGGGCTCTGCGAGGTAGTGGTGCTGATAAAACTTAACTTCTGGGTGCAGGAAAGTGGAGGAAGGCCTTGTGCTGAAGGGACAGCTGAGATGAATTTTGAAAGATGAAAGTGTTAGTTTCTCAGACGTGTCCGACTCTTTGCGACCCCATGGAATGTAGCCTGCTGGGCTCCTCTGTCCATGAAATTCTGTAGGCAAGAATACTGAAGTGGGTAGTCATTCTCTTCTCCGCAGGGTCTTCCCAACTCAGGGATGGAACCCTGGTCTCCCGCATTGCAGGGAGATTTGTTACCATCTGAGCCACCAGGGAAGCAGGTTTAATAGGAAGAAGGCAAGTGGCTTTCTTTTCAGGGAAAAAGCTTAGCTAAAAGGGTGGAGGTGTGGAATGGCACATCTGGAGCCCAGCTGTACCCAGGAACGGGGTGGGGTTTGGAGAGAAGGGAGTGAACCTGCCTCAGTGGTAGGCAGTGGTCAAAGGCCACATCTGGGGAATGGCATGAATAGATACACATTCAGAAAAGAGCATGGTCCGCAGGGCCACGGACAGACTGGAAGGCCCCCAGGGGATGCGTGAGAACCAGCAAGGAGACAGTGCCCTGAGCCAGGGGGTGCCTGGTCAGTGGAGTGGTTCCGAGACTGTCATGGGAGGTGGGGGAGGCACCTGAGAGGGGAAAGCCAGAGAGGGTCTGCTCAGGTCGGGGGCTGCAGAGGGAAGGTCCAAGTCAACTTCTGTGTCTCTGATCAGTGTAATTGCAGAACACAGACCGTCATCTCAATTTCACGTGAATATGAGCTGGTAAATGCATAACTAATCACAGTCTGATAGCTAGACTTTGGAAGTCTTTTCCCATATATTAAATCATTCATTAGTCATTTTTCTAGGCCTGGTCTCAAACAGTAGCATATCAAGGGCTGGACAGTGGGGAAGGTCTGTCCTAGGTGTAGATAATAAGAGAGTACTTTGTTGGCAGAGAATTCAATAAAAATCAGTCAACTTCTGTTATCACCTCATGCCAGAAATTCTAAACAATGTCAGGAATGAAATACAACTTCCTAGCAGGTAGATTTCTCCCACCACTGACGGGCCTTAATTTGTCAGTTTGATCCTTCAGCCACCAGCCTTACTGGCTAAGTTTAAGTCAGTGTCATTGAGGGGACTACTAAGTCTGGATTGGAGGGCTTTTGAGTGTCTTCCTTAAGAACATTTTTGAGGGCCTCAGTATCCCTATATACACCCCCTTTTCAATCTTTAGACTCCCTACAAACTGCCCTAAAGAGTGGGCAGTGCCTCACAGCTTCTTATCAGCAAATCTTCAGGCATATTACTGATCAGGGCCTCTGACCAGGAGGAGACCCAGCTGGCTCCTCCCCAGGGAGAGCACTCCTGGGCCCTAAGTAAACTGCATAAGTCATGCAAACGCACCCCCGCCCCAAGGAGCCTGCAATCTTTGGCCTTTCTCTGGGGGCAGCAGCAATGATTTACAGGGAACTTACAACATATTACTCACAGTGGGCGCTGTGTCAGGGCCTCTTGGTATTAAGGCTCTAAATAAAGCTTTGTCGTGAATGGTGCAGCACTGGGGGAGGAACTGCAGGCGATCCCTCCAGAAAGGATCTCCAGAGTCACCTCCTGAGAGGGTGGAACCTGGCAACTGGCCGGAGGAGGGCAGGGCTCAAGGCTGTAAGGTCTGGCTGTAAATTGCCAGTGGCATGCTCAGTCATTCTTGCAACTGCAGGTCTCTGGTCCCTCTGCCTTACATTTTCATGAGCAGACTCAGGGGGTCTGATTTTGGGGTGAGAATGATCGTGGGGGACACTGGGGTACAGCACTTGGACATGAAGACAGAGCACTCACCAGGAATCATGATTTTTATGTTCCTCCTGGGCCGACCTTGCTGCCCCAGAGCAAGGTCAAGTTCCTCCCTCTAGTGTGCGCCCTGGATCAGTGGCTTGAGACTGCAGTTCTGGGTCACGCCCAGCTTGTAGGTGTCTGCCTCCTAACCCATGCCACCTAGGGCCAGGCTAGAGCTGCAGATACAGCAGTTGTTATCCATAGATGTGGGACCTGCATTTGCTGACGGCCGACAAAACCCTTGGGTAAGGCTGCTCTCACTGATATTCCTTCCAACAGGTGGGTTCAAGCAAGGCCTTGGTTTCCCTTACTGTCACCCAGACTCCAGACTGATACTCATTTGCTTAACCCTGGTGACCCTCTGGGTGAAAGTGGTGTCTTATGTTGCTTGCATTTTTGCTCCCTGATTACCAGTGATGGCGAATACTCTGATGTGTGTTGTTAGTTTTTACTTCTGTTTTTGGGAATTGCCGGTTCAAATCCTTAGGTCATTTTCTGTCAGCTTGTTTATTTAATCTATTACCTATTGATTTATAGACATTTTAATATGTCCTCATCTTTAATCCTTTTTCTCATGACCAATATTTTTTTTATTATAGATTTTGAAAATATTTCTCATTCAACTTTGTAACCCAGTGTTTTGCTGGGTCTCTTTACAGAATTTGTGCTTAGAAAGCCTGACTTAACCTTAATATTAGGAATATATTTCTCTGAGCTTTTTCTAATTATTTGACATTTTTACTTGTTTACTGTGTGATTCTTTAATAAGTCTAGAACCTATTTTTGTGACTGTATCAGGTAAGGAGCTAGGTAGGAATCTACTTAATTCCTTATGTCATATGAATAGCCACTTGTTTTCACACCATTTATTGAACTGTCCAACATTTCTCAACAGATTTGAAATGTTCCTTTGTCATGGAGAACATTTCTATATGCATGTGTTTTTATATACATATGTGTGGGTGTGTTTTACCCACACTCAGATCTCTATCTGTGTATTTGTATTCTCCACATTCATAATTTTAATGGAAATATGGGGAGTTGAGTAATGGGCATGGTGGTTCTGATGCCATTTTTGAGGTCTATGCATTAATGATAGCACTCTAACATATCTCTGCTAAGTCTATATTGCTTAACATACATTTAGCAAATAACGTATCTTGTGGGTGAACATAAAAAGCTATTTTCCAGGGGTTCTCACCTTCTGAGAACGTGTATGCCCTTGTGAGTGGGCCAACATTGGACATGTTTCCAAGGCTGAGAGATTTATAAATAATTAAACTAGCATCTGAAATCCTGGATTGGATCCTGGCATATAAGGACTTCAGAAAAAACAGTTGATATCCAAATGAGAGTTTAGTTAATAGTCTTCTACTGATGCTAATGTCTTAGTGTTGACAACTGTGAGGATTATGGAAGATGTCAACATTAGAACAGGTTGGATGAAGGGCGTATTGAAACTCACCCTATTACTGCTGCAATCTTTCAGTAAATCTAAATTCATTCAAGGATAAAAAGTTTACTTAAACATTTTATTTTTTCTGAATTAGTATGCAGAGTTGATACAAAAATAGAGATGTGGTCGTGAGCTCCTCTTGATCAGTCAGTGAATGTGTCCCAGAAGGTGGAGCCTTTGAGGTGTGTGGCTTCTCAAAGACTCTTCATCAATTTGGGATTTGGTTCACATTTTTCTTTCTTTCACTCTCTTTTTTTTTTAAATTCATTTGGCTAGGCCAGGTCTTAGTTGTGGCATCTTCACTGAAGCATGTGGGATCTAGTTCCCTATCAGGGACTGAACCCGGGTCCCCTGCGTTGGGAGGATGAAGTCTTAGTCACTGGACTACCAGGAACGTCCAAGTTCTCATTTTTCTTATCATAAAATGGGAGAAAGTTGTAAGATGAAGTTCTTTCTGTGTTTTGTAGAGTGGCTTGTTCGCTCTATTGGGAAGTCCCTAGGCTCAGACTTCTTTGAACATCTGCAAATTTCACACTCAATAGATGCTTAATGAGTTTTGCCTTCAAGCAGGCATAAGTCATCAAGTTGTAATATTGAAAGTGCAAGGAGCTCAGGTCAGAAGAAAAATCACCTGAATTGCAGGTCTGCAGACTGACCTGCTGTGGTCCTTTGGCACAACAATTAGATTCTCAGAGCATTGTTTGCTGATCGGTAAGATGGGGATTAAGAAATTGCTACCTCCCAGGGCTGCTGTGACAATTGAACATGAGAATACATGTGGAGAGTATACCTTTCGTTACATGGTGTGTTGCCAGTGTCTATAAACTAAGTTCCCTTCCTCACTTGCCTCACTGTTGCAGCATTTTAACTCCTGTTCAGATTAATATGGCAGCAAAGAAAATCTGGTTAACAGCCGAAATCTCATTTAGAGTTTGTCACCATCTTCTTCCAAACTGTCTTATCACTCCGTGGTTACATTTCTTTCCAGTGCTGGAAACAATCAAGAAGGTGAGATGCTTTCTCAATAATGCAAAATGTGATTTTTTTTCCAGGATGATATTGCATGAGGAGGGCATCTGAGTAGAAAGGAATTTTTAGTAGGCTCACTGTCACAAATCACATAACAGGAAATAAAAACAAGACTCAGACAGTACATGTTTCAGCAGTGTCAAGTTTCTTAAAAAGCAAGCATGCAGTCCTGGTGGAAGTTGAATACAAGCTCCATTGGGTACAAAACAGAGAGGTAAAAGCAGGAGCTTGGGCAGGGCACCCATGTCACACAACCCGGGAGGGAGGGCACATTTTCCTTACTGTTGTTGTTCAGTTGCTAGGTCATTCCCGATTCTGTGCAACCCCATGGACTACAGAACTCCAGGCTTCCCTCTCCTTCACTGTCTCCTGGAGTTTGCTCAAACTCATGTCCACTGATGCTATCTAACCATCTCATCCTCTGCTGCCCTCTTCTTCTTCTGCCTTCAGTCTTTCCCAGCACCAGGGTCTTTTCCAGGGAGTCAGCTCTTCACATCAGGTGGCCAAAGTATTGCAGCTTCCGCATCAGTCCTTACAGTGAATATTCAGGGTTGATTTTCATTTCAGTTCAGTTCAGTTGTTCAGTCATGTCTGACTCTTTGCAACCCCATGGACTGAAGCACACCAGGCTTCTCTGTCCATCACCAACCCCCAGAGCTTGCTCAAACTCATGTCCATCGAGTCAGTGATGCTACCCAACCATCTTATCCTCTTATGTCCCCTTCTCCTCCTGCGTTCAATCTTTTCCAGCATCAGGGTCTTTTCCAATGAGTCTGTTCTTTGCATCAGATAGCCAAAATGTTGGAGTTTCCCCTTCAGCATCAGTCCTTCTAATGAATATTCAGGAACGATTTCCTTGAGGATTGACCGGTTTGATCTCCTTGCAGTCCAAGGCACTCTCAAGAGTCTTTTCCAACACCACAGTTCAAAAGCATCAATTCTTAAGCACTCAGCTTTCTTTATGGTCCAACTCTCACATCCATATGTGACTACTGCAAAAACCATAGCCTTGACTAGATAGACCTTTGTTGGCAAAGTAATGTCTTTGCTTTTTAATATGCTGTCTAGGTTGGTCATAGTTTTTCTTCCAAGGAGCAAGAGTTTTTTAATTTCATGACTTTACTCACCATCTGCAGTGATTTTCAAGCCAAAAAAAAAAAAAAGTAAAGTATCTCACTGTTTCCCTGTTTCCCCATCTATTTGCCATGAGGTGATGGGACCAGATGCCATGATTTTAGTTTTTTGAATGTTGAGTTTTAAGCCTGCTTTTTCACTTTTCTCTTTCACTTTCATCAAGAGGCTCTTTAGTTCTTCACTCTCTGCCATAAGGGTGGTGTCGTCTGCGTATCTGAGGTTATTGATATTTCTCCTGGCAATCTTGATTCCAGCTTGTGCTTCATCCAGTTTGGCATTTCGCATGATGTACTCTACATATAAGTTAAATAAGCAGGGTAACAACATACAGCCTTGACTTACCCCATTCCCAATTTGGAACCAGTCCGTTCCATGTCCAGTTCTAACTGTTCCTTCTTGACCTGCATACGGATTTCTCAGGAGGCAGGTCAGATGGTTTGATAATCCCATCTCATTAAGAATTTTCCACAGTTTGTTGTGATTCACACAGTGAAAGGCTTTGGCGTAGTCAATAAAGCAGAAGTAGATGTTTTTCTGGAACTTTCTTGCTTTTTTGATGATCCAACGGATGTTGGCAATTTGATCTCTGTTTCCTCTGCCTTTTCTAAATCCAGCTTGAACATCTGGAATTTCATGGTTCACATACTGTTGAACACTGGCTTGGAGAATTTTGAGCATTACTTTGGTAGTGTGTGAGATGAGTGCAATTGTGTGGTTGTTTGAACATTGTTTGGCATTGCCCTTCTCTGGGATTGGAATGAAAACTGACCTTTTCCAGTCCTGTGGCCATGACTGAGTCTTCCAAATTTGCTGGCATATGGAGTGCAGCACTTTCACAGCATCAACTTTTAGGATTTGAAATAGCTTAACTGGAATTCCATCACCTCCACTAGCTTTGTTTGTAGTGATGCTTCCTAAGGCCCACTTGACTTCGCATTCCAGGGTGTCTAGCTCTAGGTGAGCACATCTTCATGGTTATCTGGGTCATGAAGATCTTTTTTGTATAGTTCTTCTGTGTATTCTTGCCACTTCTTACCGTCTGCTTTTGTTAGGTCCATACCATTTCTGTCCTTTATTGTGCCCATCTTTGCATGAAAACTTCCCTTGGTATCTCTAATCTTCTTGAAGTGATCTCTAGAGTTTTCCATTGTATTGTTTTCCTCTATTTCTTTGCATTGATCACTGAGGAAGACTTTCTTATCTCTCCTTGCTATTCTTTGGAACTCTGCATTCAAATGGGTATATCTTTCCTTTTCTCCTTTGCCTTTTGCTTCTCCTCTATTCACAGCTATTTGTAAGGCCTCCTCAGACAACCATTTTGCCTTTTTGCATTTCTTTTTATTGGGGAAGGTCTCTATCACTGCCACCTGTACAGTGTCATGAACCTCCATCCATAGCTCATCAGGCACTCTGTCTATCAGATCTAATCCCTTGAATCTATTTGACACTTCCACTGTATAATCTTAAGGGATTTGATTTAGATCATACCTGAATAGTCTAGTGGTTTTCCCTACTTTCTTCAATTTAAATCTGAATTTGGCAGTAAGAAGTTCCTTTAGGATTGACTTTAGGATTGACTAGTTTCATCTCCTTGCTATCCATGGGACTCTCAAAAGTCTTCTCTAGCACCGCATTTGAAAGCATCAATTCTTCATTGCTCAGCCTTCTTTGTGGTCCAAATCTCACATCCACACATGACTACTGGAAAAACAATAGCTTTGACTGTATGGACCTTTGTCGGCAAAGTGATATCCCTGCCTTCTTTCCAAGGAGCCCACACTCTGCCTACAAATAGTGCTTCCCAAGGTTCTGCAGTATGCTTCCTCCAGGGGGTGCTCGGCAGCCTTGGGGCCACATCCTGGCTCCTAGGCTCAACTGAAACAAAATTCCTTAATTCCTCCAGACTTGATGTCTATCTGTAAAATGGGGCAGGATTAGATGACTCAATAGAATCTATAGCGTCCACTGCAATACAGTCAATTTTCATGAACTCTCATTAAAATTAGTTTCACAGAGTTTATTGCTAGGTGAAATTCCCCTTTTTTGTCATTATTGAGACTATTTGAAAAATACAGCGTAATGTTCAAAAAATGGGACGCATGAGGCCACACATGGTATAATGCCATTTTTGTAAAGTTCAGTTCAGTTCAGTTCAGTCCAGTCACTCAGTCGTGGCCAACTCTTTGCGACCCCATGAACCGCAGCACACCAGGCCTCCCTGTCCATCTCTACCTCCCAGAGTTTACCCAAACTCATGTCCACTGAGTCGGTGATGCCATCCAACATCTCATCCTCTGATGTCCCCTTCTCCTCCTGCCTTCAATCTTTCCTAAAATCAGGGTCTTCTCAAATGAATCAACTCTTCCCATCAGGTGGCCAAAATATTTGGAGTTTCAGCTTCAACATCAGTCCTTCCAATGAACACCCAGGACTGATTTCCTTTAGGATGGACTGGTTGGATCTCCTTGCAGTCCAAGGGACTTTCAAGAGTCTTCTTCAACACCACAGTTCAAAATCATCAATTCTTCTGCACTCAGCTTTCTTTATAGTCCAATTCTCACATCCATACCTGACTACTGGAAAAACCATTGCCTTGACTAGATGGACCTTTGTTGACAAAGTAATGTCTCTGCTTTTTAATATGCTGTCTAGGTTTGTAAGGTACATAAACAATACAAGTTAAATGATGTATCTCCAAGGGATACATTGATATGCATATGAGGTGTGTACATCTATGATATATCAATATGTATGTATTATATATCTACAAGCAATCTGGCAATCTATGAATGCAGGCTTTCAGGATGGGGCTTAATTCTGGCAGGGAGAAGGCAGAGGTGGAAGGAGAGAAGAACACTCAGAAGGTTTCAACACTTTAGTAACAGTGCTCTTCAGGCACAGTGGTTGACTGTGATGACCGGTTTTATGATTTTTTTAAAAATTTCTTTCACATACCTAATGTATATTCCATTATGTATGAGATACTACATATTTTAAGTTATAATTATGAAGAAACCCAGGGTAACCACTCAAGTTTATGTTAAGGGGTTTATCAAATGAAAAAAATTCAAAATACGTTATCAATCGTGAGATGTGCGGACATCTTCCTTGATGGATCAGTGGGTAAAGAATCTGCCTGCAGTGCAGGAGATACAGGAAATGCGGGTTCAACCTCTGGATTGGGAAGATACCTTGGAGAAGGAAATAGCAACCCAGTCTAGTATTCCTAACCTGGGAAATCCCATGGACAGATATGCCTGGTGGGCTACAATCCATGGGGTTGCAAAGAGTCACACACAACTTAGCAACTAAGCCACAAGACTATCCCTGTATATAGTCTTCAGCATCAGGTGCTCAGCAAGAACTCCTTTCCTGTTCCCTTTCCTCTATTGCTCACTCTCAGTTTCTCCACCCCTGCAAAGGTGACAAAATTCTCCTACTTCAGATGGACCCCATGACAACCCCAGGAGGAAGACAGGTGGCAACGTGGGAACTGGAATAGAAGAGAGAGCCCAGACGCTTCTTCTCGCAGGCTGCTTTGGTCAGCTCTAGCCGACACTTTGCCTTTGGGGGCCTGATATTCCTGTCAATTGGGGACACCCTTGACTGCCTGTTTTGGGGGCTTCTGGGCAGTGATGGAAGGGACAGCACTTGGACATGTTACAAGTATCTTTCAGAGGTAGGAGAGAGAGGCCGTGTCTCCAGAGGCGGGGAGCATCTGTCCACGCAGCTGATCAGTGGTCCACATGCCCCTTGTTGGTTATAAGACATTGGTGTCGACAGCAGTGCTTTCACGTGCATCCTTACGGCCTCGACCCATTCACGTGTCTCCCTTCGGCTCAGCTGCTCAGCCTTAGGGTGAAGACACAACTCACAGCACAGGCATGTGTCACCCATGGGTCATGGGTCACGCAGAGGTCAAGACCGCTCTCTCCCGGGTCCCCTGGGAGCAGAGGGCAGCTCCTTTGACCCACCCTGCCTGCCCCTGGTGGGCTTCAGCCAGGAGTTCCCCTTGAACCACAGCTGCAACACTGGACACCATTTGTGACACATGGAATTCAGCGTTGGTCCACCTGGGGAGGGGTTTTCAGTTCCCAGAGGTGTTGGAATGCAGACGGGTCTCTGGCCTGCCCCAGAGGGTACACTGTGTTCACAAAATGGGTTTGGAATAATTGTTCATGACTGGGGGAAGGGGGACAGTGAGGAGCCTCACTGAGCTGGTGGCCTCAGAATTCTGGAGATCCACACGGCCTGAGCTTTCAGGACCGCTGCCTGGTCACACATCCTTTCAACCTCCTATCACCATGCCTGGGACACCTCGCTAATTAGGCTGTGTTCCCCATGGCCCGTCAGGTTCCTTTTATCTTTTCATTCCACCCGGGCCAGGTTTTAGCTGCCTGACCTTGGACAGGTGACCTCAGCACCCTGAACCACAGCGGCATCATCTGTAAAAAAGAAGAAACGATGCCTTTCAGAATTATTGTGAAGATCAGAGCTCACGTGTGCAGAATTCTCAGCACTCTGCCGGAGGCCCTGAACATTCAAGTTACTCCTCAAGTCCTTGCTCTGTAATTGTTGCACCACCAGCACATAAAGTCTGACTTTGGGGGCTCAATGTGCGTATTTGATGACGGTTTGATAATTGTCTCTATAAATTCTTAAATCTTAAAATGGGAAGCTGGAAAGAGAAGATATTTTTGAGCTGAAATATCTGTTCTTTTCCAACTTGAGACACATTTTCTTAAGATGCATCGAATTAAGGAAATGAATTTCTTCCCTCTCTTATCATTGAGGCTATGCCACATCTACCTGCTGAGTGGGTTCTTGAAGCCTACATCTCCGTCCTGTTCATCTCTTTGTCTGGGGTTTGTTGCAAACTTACCTGCCACCTCACCACCTCTTTTAGTCATGGTCCTCTGGACAAGCTAGCTGCAGAAAGCCCAGTAACTAGTCAAGGCTGTGTTCTTGCCTCCAATAGATGAGGTCAAGCCACACTTAGCATATTTAAAATGTGTTTTTCCTAACTTGCTACCTCCTAACAAAGAAAGAGCCATATCACACCCTCATTAGCTTCAAAGAGAAATACTGATGTTTGGTGTTTTTTTTCTCCCCTCCTTTTCTTGCATTGGCAAGAGATTTAGTTTTGCTTAAAGGAAACACAGATGACGCTAATGAGACGGCAGTGTCTTAATTTGCATATTAGATGAGATAAATATTGAGCTAATTAACACCTAGGATGAATTTGCCTTGCCTGGGACAATTGCTCTGTGGTGATAGTAGTTCTCTGCTACTTACCCAGGAGCAGAACAATTTGAAGAAAGAATCACTTCCCCACAAATACTTCAGGCCAACCAAAAATCCTCCAGAGAAATGCCATCCAGAAATTCTTATGCTAATTTGCAACAAATCCTGGACCCTCTTTCAAGTAACCCTGATCCTGTTGGCAAGTGATACCAACAGAAGGTCTGTCCCACAGACCAGAGAAGAACCGAATGGGACTGGGAATGATAGGGGGCTGCTGGCAGGAGTAGTTGGTGAATCCCATCTGGGATCCTGGCAGAGGGTTTGAAAAGGACAAACCAGGGCTGGACAGTCATTTATTCTAGGAGCAGGACTGGCTTCATAATTTATCACATGCGTGCATGCTAAGTCGCTTCAGTTGTGTACAACTCTGTGTGACCCTATGGACTGTAGCCTGCCAGGTTCCTCTGCCCATGGGATTCTCCAGGCAAGGATACTGGAGTGGGTTGCCATTCTCTCCTCCAGGGCAGTACAAAATAGAAATGTGGGGTCCCTTGTTCAGAAATTAGGAAGCTCAAGATGGCCACAGTAGAATGTCAAATCAGTAGTGGTCCTTCTAAGCAGGGGGCCCTCTGTTCTACTGAACAGCTTAACATGCTTTAAAAAAAAAAAAAAAAAAATCTTTTGCCCACTCTGCACTGCATGTGGGATCTTAGTTTCTCAGCCAGGGATCAAAACCATGCCCCTAGCCTTGGCAGCATGGCCCCTTAACCACTGGACCACCAGGCATTTCCCACACCTTACATGCTTTTGAAGTCTGTCCTGTGGTATGTGAGCTTTGGAGAGAAGAAAAGAAAGGAGGACATTTTTAAAAATAAGTAGTATTTCACATCTAGTGCTTTTCATGAATTGAATGAGTGTAGATGACTATAAATAAAATGAAAAAAGAATGCTGAGCACCAGGCCTGCCAGGGTTCCCACCTCCCCCTTTCCCTTCATTTTCCTCTCCTCTCTGCATCTGTTTGCATCTGTGAATCGCGGACTAGGGCTCTTGACTCTGCTGCCCACGCTTCCAGAACTCTCCCCTATCTTCAACAATGCTTGCTTCACTTTCCACTTGCAAGTGTCAAGCTTTGCTCTGCCTTTTGTATTTTAATTGCTTTATCTCTTGCTTTTAATGAGCAATCAGGGCTACTTCTTTATTGAGGACCTGTTGGGAAATTTCAAGCCGAGTGTGTGCGTATGAAAGGACCAGGTGAAATCCCCGTTTTCTGACGTGATGAGCTGTGGGGAGGTGTGGAATTGCCATCTATCTAAGGGAAAATGTCCACTTAACTTGCAGGCTTAATTCAAAGGAAATGTCAAGCACTCGACTCTCTGCTTTGTGGCAATTGAAGAGAAGATTGGAAGGAGGGTTGGTTGAAAATAACTGAGACCACAGCCACGGCAGGGGAAATTAACTTAGGTGAGTGTGCGTGCCTGTATGTGGTGGTACGCGCCTGTATTTAATGTCCAGCATTGTCCGTCAGAATTAACTCCCTAGCAACAAGTAGGCAGAAATAAAGGCTGCAGAACTGTAGGCTAAACTAAGAGAAGCCATAAACTCATCATTATGGAGTAAGAAGCTATATTTGTGCAGGGCACAGTTCATTGTAGAATCACTTCCAAGGAATGCACCTTCTTACTCCAGATCTTCTTTCGTTTATCTGATTCATAATAATGTTGCCAGTGGGACATTTGTTTCTTCGAACTTTTGTATTTTTCTACAACCACCTTGGCATCCTCCGCTCAGCTTACTGCCAATACATGTGCCTGTTGATTGACAGAGTTGTAGGAAGCCATCAAAAGCATTTCCTCCCCCCGGGGGAATGGAAACCACGTGCCTTCAATTAGTGCCTCTCCTTCTGGCTGGAGCTCTCCAGTATGACAAAGGCATCAGGTTACAGAGGGACGTGGGGAATTGTCCTAGCAGCACCGCAGATGTCACACGCGTCCCAAGCTCTCAGAGACAGCTGAGCTCAATGATCAGAAGCATGGCGATGCGTCCATGTCATCTTTATGGGGCTCCCCTGTGCCCTGAAGTGCAAACTTCCTGGCTTCAAGTGATAACAGCGTTGCCCCAGATGGGAACAGGGCTCTCAGAGCTGCCAAGTTGACTGCTTAGGTCAAACTGAGCAAATATTCTATATGAGTTAAACCATCTCTTAAAAGCCAAACCATGAAAATGACACATTGCAGCACTTTATAGAGACAAGCTCCCCGCTTTCCCCATTTTAAAGCAATGGAAAACTGGTATGTTTCTTTCCCAAGGGAGGACTGGACGTGTGGAAGGTTTTAGTGTTCCATGATGTCAAGCATAGATGGTGGGGGTGGGGAGGGCTGACGTCAGATGTCTGTGTGAATGTGTGTCTGCTGCTGCAGGCATGGTGGTTTTCAGCTCGGTACCCTCCTTGTCAACCTGACTGTTCCCCGTGTCATACATACTGTTGTTGCAGGAAGGGGGACCCTTTCCAGGGCCTGAGAGTGGGGTCTCGTCTAGCAGTCAGAAATGAATTGTCTGAGGAGACACACGTGCTGACAAAGCAGAGACTTTATTGGGAAGGAAGGGGTGCCCGGGCAGAGATCAGTGGGGTGAGGGAACCCAGGGAGAATTGTTTTCCATGTGGCCTGTAGTCTCAGGGATTATGGTGATGCTGTAGTGTCCAGGCTGTCTCTGGCCAGTCATCTTGCTTGGCTCTTAGGTCAACTCAGGGTCCTTCCTGGTGGAGCGTGCATTAGTCAGTCAAGACAGATTCTAGAGAGAAGCACTCTGGGCAGTTGGTCGTCTCCTCCCTCCTTTGGCTCCTCCCAAATTCTCCTGGTGCCGTGTTCCTCATCAGGACCTCCTGTTGTGAGACAGCTCAGGCAAGCGGGCCTGGCCACGGCAGGAGGCTTCGCTCAGTGGTTCCCTGACGCCATGTCAGATGGAACCGTGGACCATTGCGTTAGTCCACTGGGGCTGCAATCACAGACTGGGTGACTTAAACAATACATATTGATTTTCTCGCAGTTCTGGGGACTGGAAGTGTGGGATCAAGCTGGGGTGGCTTCTGAGGCCTCTGTCTTTGATTTGCAGGTGGCTGCCTTCGGAGAAGCCTGATGGGCTGCCGTCTATGGGGTCGCACAGAGTCGGACACGACTGAAGTGACTTAGCAGCAGCCTTTGGAGAAGGAAATGGTAACCCACTCCAGTATTCTTGCTGGAGAATCCCATAGGCAGAGGAGACTGGCAGGCCACAGTCCAAGGAGTTGCACAGAGTCAGACAGGACCGAAGCGACTTAGTACACACACGTGAAATACATAGTATTATAGCATAGAATTTTATGGAGAAGCTAAGTCACTTACTAAAGGCCATTCAGCTATTATCTGGCAGAGCCTGATTCAAATCTCACCTGTTTGGCTCCGAAGGACATGATATCTCTATGTCCCCATCCTCTCCCAGTCATACACAACCCCAGTGTCTGCATTGTCATCAGCTGAGAGCACAGATGCTGTCATATAAAATGGGCCATGCATGTGATGTAGAAAAAGTTCTAGGTGGAACTGGAAGAAGTGTGGATTATAATAAATTATCTTGTCTTCCTTCAAAATACCAGAGGCGGACTCAAAGAGAAGGTGGCCGTTATCTGGGTCTGGTAGAGTTACAAGTTTGTGATCTTCATGTAATGGTCAGCAGAGGAAACTGCATGGTGAATGCCAAGCCTGCAGGAAAGGAAGAGTGTACCCTTACCACCTCTTGTTTGCCAAGGGTATTAATTCAGCTAATTGTACTGAGTACCTGGGCTGGACCTGGATCCTGGAATGGACAGGGCATGCCTTGTGCCCTTGAATAACTCACAGTCTACTCAGGGAAACAGAATCATGTTTTGCTCAGTGCAACTTGGCCATGGGTTGGGGTGATGGGCTCTGTGCAGCTCTGGTATGTGGGGTCATCTAGCCGTGTGGTGGCATGCTTCACAATCTGGATATTTCTCTGGGAGAGACTCCCAAGTTTGTGGGTGTGGACTGGCCAAGGTCTGATGAAGAGAGCCTTTGTTTTTTCACCAAAGCAATCATCTCTAAGAGAGTGGGGACTCAGTGTCTCCTGTGAACCCAGAGTCAAGGAGAAATTAAAGCTCTTGATCTGCAGTTGATCAGCTATTAAAGTCACAGTGTGGGGTGTTTCTGTTCTCTGTCTGGGTTTTTTTGCTTTGTCTTTGTTTAATATTTGCCTTATTGGGGGGAAAGGCACTTCTTCATTTAAAACACATGGGAAGTGTTCTTGATTTATGCTGTGGAGGGTCCAATTTGTGGGACAGATAACAGGTGCTCTTTGGGGAGGATTAAAATGACATTGTTGTGAAATGTTTATGCTAATGAATAGCTCAAGTAATCGCTCCTGCTCCTGGGCTGACAGCTCAGGAGTAGCTGTCACTGCCTGAGGAGCCGGTTCTGACGGCAGTCTCCTCCACATCCAGGCTCCTTGACCTTTAACGAAAAGTTAGAATACAGGACAGACTCTCAGTTACTTATCCCCAGTTAGGGACCTGCCATTTTTAAATATTTTAACACACTTACTTGATCCCACAGCAGGCTCTGCAAGGCACCACATGTATCCCCATTCTACAGATGAAGAACCGGAAGTTCAGAAAGCTCAGGGAAGTTGCCTGAGGTCACACAACTTGTCAGAGGTCTCGCTTGCTCTGTCTGGTTGGAAAACTGGTGTCGCTCTTCTCTAGAATACACTTTGCCTCCTAGGTTTTAGAAGTCCATTCATTGGCTTTCAAGATGTCTTGTACATTTTCTATGACAGTCAGAAAGATAAAGGTTGGAGACAGAGTTGTGTCTCATCTGACATATGAGATGAGGGGGGCTTCTGTAAGCCCCTCATGCCCCCGTATAGGCAGGCCTGATGTATGCAGACTCTCCAGGAGCATGAAGGGCAGGGCCTGGTGGGTGGGAGGGGAGCAGTCACTGTGTACTAACCATTATCCTGTGGACCTTATATGGACAGAGCAGCCTTGGGGTATATACTATTACTTCCACTCTATGGAGGATGCAATGGAGACATAATGATGATAAATGAGTTCCTCAACATTATTTGACAACCAGGAGACAGGACAGGGATTTTAAACCTCTGGCTTCTAACTCCAAAATCCATACTATTTCAATTAGGTCACCATGTCTCCTAGTCAGGGGCAAATGGGAAAGTGCAGATACATTCTGAGGGAATGTGAATCAGTGAGGGGGGTGGGAAATGAGCAGTCGTATTTGGGAGGAGGACACAGCCTATGGAGGACACCATCCCTTGTGAGGAGAGTCAGAGCCCAGTGGGCCTTCGGGACGGGTGGAGCTGGTCGTGGCTATGAGTGGGAGCAAGCTCCAGATTTGGAGAGAAGGCTAAAGAAGCCCTCTTACCCTCTGTGTGAGGCATTCGAAATGATCAAGCTAAAAAATAACAGGTGTCCTCTCTTTGAGATTTCTGTGCACTCCTTACACGAAATTGAAAAAAAAAAAGATGAAACAAACATAGCTGTGCCCTAAATGCTCTCCTCACTCCACACTGTTATTCTCCCTTCCAATACCTTGAGACCGGTGGGGCAGGGGGATTGTTTTTATTTTGTTTTGTTTTGTTTTATGGTAGCCTGATAGCCTGCAGTAAAGCCAACTCTGGTTAGAAAGAGATACCGCCATTCCACTTTGAAAAGTGGGATGCAGGAAGCAGAAAAGTTTATTCGATATTTGGATAGAGCGAGCACAGTCAAATTGGTAGTTAAGGATGGAAAAGGGAAGTTTAATAGTGTTACGCAGGTGGGTCATGTCTCTGTAATGGGAAGCTCAGTGGTGTCACACAGGATGTGTCTTACTCTGGGTTCTGTGCTTTTGATAGCAAAGAGGAAGTGGCTTGTGCTAGCAAAAGGGGGTTAACAATACTGAGGTAAAAGTGGAAGCTTGCCCCAGGGCTCACGTTGTAGCCGTAGTTGCTGTACAGTCCTGTGGTTGGACCATAGATAGTGGGACCTCACAGGCTGGCACTAATAAGCAAGTTTGAGGAGTTAGGAACATGAGGCCTCTAGCCAGAAATGGATAGTCCAGTGCATACAGACCGTGGGAAACAAGCATCTCAGGGGCACCCATTCACTCTTTCAAAGCATATTTATTGAGGGCCTACTAGAGAAGGGGTTAAAGATGCATCATCTTTGTGGAGCCCACATTCTAGAAGCTGGTGAGCTAAGCCAAATGTTCATTGTACTATTCATAATAGCCAAGATGTGAAAGAAACCTAAATGTCCATCAACAGATGAGTGGGTAAAGAAGATATGGTACATATATACAATGGAATGTTACTCAGCCATAACAGTGAAATAATGCCATTGGCAGCAACATGGATGGACCTAGAGATTATTATACTTAGATTATCATACTAAGCCAAAGACAGATATCTAGGATATCACTGATAGGTGGCATCTAAAAAGATGATACAAATGAGGAGATGGAGGGAGGGTCTGTGTTCAGTCATGTCCAACTGTTGGCAACTCCATGAACTGTAGCCCACCAGGCTCCTGTGTCCATGATACAAATGAACTTATTTACAAAACAAACAGACTCACAGACATGAAAAACAAAGTTATGTTTACCAAAAGGATATTCCTTTTGGTATATCCAGTGGGTTTGGGTTGAGGAGGAGAAATGAGTTTGGTATTAACATATACACACTACTATATATAAAATAAACTGTACAGCACAGGGACCTGTACTCAATATCTTAACCTATAGTGGAAAAAAATCCAAAAAAGAATTTATATGTATAACTGAATCACTTTTCTGTATACTTGAAACCAACACAATACTGTAAATCAACCATACATCAATTTTACAAAAAGGAAAAGAAAAATGAACTTGCACCCTCCCTTACACGGGTTGTAGATGATCAGACATGCTTTAGAGCAATACTTTTCACATGCTGGTCTTGTTAGAACACAGATTCAGATTCAGTAAGTCTGGGCTAGGGCCTGAGATTTTGCATTTCTGTCAAGTCCCAGGTTCTACCAGTGCTGCCGATCCTGACCTCGAAGTTAGGAGTGCAGGCCAGGCTCCCAGCCCACCATGCCCTCTGTGTGGTCTGTTCATTTCAGTTTGTGGAGTCACATGCATCCAGTTCTCCTTGCAGCATGGATTTCAGAATATTCAGTAAATCCATTCCTCATCTTGAGGGAAGGGGCCAGTGATAGATTCCTTCTTAATGTAGATAGAGACCTGGAGGAAGCTCCATCTCCCAAATCTCGGGGTCAAGACTCTTGCCTAGAGTAGAACAGATTGCAGGAATACGTCTTACTGCCCTTTCACTTTCCACTTGGGCTGGATTTCAAGGGCTACCCCTAATTATATGGAACTTGAAATTGGTCAGGTTCATGCTTGACTTGAGTATGTCCTCAGTCGCTTCAGTTGGGTCTGACTCTTTGCAGCCCCATGGACTATGTAGCCCACCAGGCTCCTCTGTCTATGGGATTCTCCAGGCAAGAACACTGGAGTGGGTTGCCATGCCCTCCTCCAGGGGATCTTCCTGACTCAGGGATTGAACCTGCATCTCCTGTGTCTCCTGCATTGCAGAAGGATTCTTTACCCACTGAGCCACCTGGGATGATGTGCTTACCACCTTGTATTTTTCAGAGGAGTCCCCAAAACACAACTTGTTCCTTTTGTCTCAAAAAAACCACACTTTTTTTAAGGCCACGAGTGCCTGTGTTATTGCAGACAGACAGACCCACATATTCTTTGTTGTTTCTGGTTACAGTTTTCAGATTGGGCCACGTTTCAGCAATGCAATTAGTCCCCAGACTCCCAGCTGGGATGCTGAGATTTCAGCAGTTCCCAAACTTCCAGTTTTGGGAGGCTTGGTTTAGTCCACGTGCTCCATTACCCCATTATAACCAACACTCAGAAGCAGTGAGAACGAGGACATCGGAGTGGGGAACTGAATAATGGCCTCTGAAAATTGGAAATCCAATTAAAGTGGGAGGCCATCTCGTCCGCACCGTTGGTAAATATTACAAAGTGAAGGAGCTATAACCTCCGAATTAGCGTGGAGAGAGAGGCGGTGGAGTGCAGCAGGCTATCGGGGAAAGGTATCGTGTTTGAAAATGAGGGCTTGATGCAGGATAAGGAGCAGAAAGTGCAGGCCTTTTACGTTTGGCCAGAGCTCAGCAGCTTCTCCTCGCAGAGTTCCTGGAGGGATGAAATTTCATCGGGGAGAATGGGGACCGACATGCAGTCGGCCGAGGCAGACAGAGCTTCCGAGACGAAAAAAAAAAAAATGCAGTCTAGGGTAAATGCTATTTATTCTAAAATATGAACTACAAAGAGAGTAATTGTTTGATCATCTGGGGCCTTTAAAGAATTCACTTTTTGTGGCTTTCTTCATCTGAGCACCATTACTTCTGTGCTGCCCACCTGTTCCCCTGACAAATGGGTATGTAACCCAGTTAATGAGGCCACTGTTCAACACTCACTGCAGCAAAAGGGGGAATTTCACCTGGGATGAAGAACACACACACAAAAAGAATTGAAAAAACCCACTGTTTTATGAACTTTATTTTTTGCTCAGAAAGTGTGGAGAAAATGGAATTGGCCATAAGAAATGACAGGAGAATGCAAAGCACCGTTTACCCCATGAATGTAATAACAGTAGGGCACATACTTGCTTCCTTGATAGCTCGGTTGGCAAAGAATCCGCCTGCAATGTGGGAGACCCCAGTTCAATTCCTGGGTTGGAAAGATCCTCTGGAGAAGGGATAGACTACCCACTCCAGTATTCTTGGTCTTCCCTTGTGGCTCAGCTGGTAAAGAATCCGCCTACAATGCGGGAGACCTGGGCTCAGTCCCTGGGTTGGGAAGATCCTCTGGAGAAGGGAAAGGCTACCCACTCCAGTATTCTTGCCTGGAGATTTCCAGGGACTGTATAGTCCATGGGGTCACAAAGAGTTGGACACGACTGAGCAACTTTCACTTCACATGCATCACATACTTGCTGGAAACCACTAGACTCTTAATTAAAGGGGCACAGATCTTGAGATTTCCACATATTTAAGGATTAATCATCTCTGTATGTGGTGCCACTGGCCCAAAGTAGTATTTAACGTACAATACTCGTGTTTCTTTTAAAACTCACCCCAAATTCCAGATTTAGGCTTTGCTTTTTTAAATGTGGTTGCTGTAAACTCCAAGCCGAACCAACTTTTATTTTTTTTTTTTCCTCCTTTTGACTTTAAGAGCAAGCCTAATAAAGTCGCTGAACGTTTCAGGATGCCTACACAATAATTTTTAAGTCATTTGCAGATAAGGGAAGATTCCATAGCCCCAAGAAATAGAATAAATACCGGCCACCTTCATTAACCTGCTAAATTTCAGGGAGAGATAATGGTCGCTAAGAGAGGCTCACTGTTGGATATCTAGCCTGCGGACACCTCTGTAATGAAACACCGGGAATGATTGGGGGTGGTTTGTGGCAGTTTATTTCCAACACCGCGGCGCTTGCGGTTATTCATGTGCTCAGGCGTTTGACGTCTATCAGGACCTGCGCCGAAAGACCGTGGTCGGAACGAACAACGTCAGCAAACACAGAGAAACTGGCTCCTGCCTGTTCTGTGTTTATAGTCGAATCTGTGAGACAAACACAGACTGAAGAATCAGTGGAGAAATGCGGGGTGATGCCACAGTGAGTGGGAGGAGGGGGCCATGGTGCCCTGAGAGCTAATGGCAGGAATCGACCGGGTCAGGGAGCATGAGGGAAGCTTCCAGCAGGAGCAGTCCAAAACTGGTCCTCCTCTAGGCATAACCCCTTCATTCCTTCAGTGTTTAAGGGTTTAGCTCACCTTTTTCTGAATCCCCCTCTGCTCTGATCTTCACAACGGAAAAGCAAGACAGAGGCTCTCGTCCCCGTGTCGCAGACGGGGACAGTGGGGCAGGAGGGGGCGAGAGCAGGCTGCCTGGGAACCCCAGCCTCTGGGGTTTTATGCCATCGTCCTTGCTGTCAGTCAGCCTTGTGTCTGTTTTCATCTGCTGCTTTCCGAATGATGTTTTACATATTAAGCCTGATGAGACGTGGCTGTGACCACCAGCCCCTCAGCAGCGGTGAAACTCTGAGTCACCGAAATCAGATCCTTCAGCTGTCAGCTGGCCGCGTCTGTGGTCTCCTCTACATCCTTAGCGCCGCTCGACTTGATGCTCTCAGGGATGGGACCCTGGCTGCCTCCTAAGCCCGCCCCTGTCTTGGGACAGCTGCACATTTTAGAAGGATCTTTAGGATAAGCTGCTCAAGTTCTCACAGGGGTCTTCTTGGTCACGTGACCTTTGGAGCAAGGATTCATGGAGAGATTTTTGCAGAGGTGGAGGGAGAGGATTTGGGGACCTTCTGAAACGTAACAGGGTAATAAAATGGGGCACATTCAGTCTGCTCTGAAACGTAGGGTTGCTGGGTTTGCTCAGGGACAGAAGGCCATCCTCCCTAACTCCCCATCAAGACTAGAACTCTAAACAAGCAGGACCTGCATGAGACATCCTGGGTGGTCCTCCCAACAGATAAAATGAGTGCATCCTCTCCTGCCCATCCACCAGCGTTTCCCCAGCTCCCCCCGTACCCGGTTCAGTGTTTCTGCATGAACTTCATAGAACAGTGGGCTGTGAATTAGAAGAAGGAGGCCCTGGTGGGGGAGCAGGGGTCCGTGTGGCTAGGGTCTGTGCCCCTGACCCCGCTGGACTTGCCACAGTGGCTGGAAGTGAATGTCTTCTGCTCACACTCTGAGCCAGCTGTCCCGGTGACCTCCAATCACTGGGTGTCCTGAAAATTACAGCTGGGAGTCAAGAGCTGGGAGTTCCTTTGTTTCTTTAGATGATTACTGTAGACTCTCCTTGTTCCCATAAATAGGCCAAAGATGAAGTGCAGAGCCAGTGCAGGCGGCCCAGGGTTTCTCTCAGGTGGCAGGCTCATAAGGTAGGCTCAGACAAGGAGAGCTGGGGACTTCATGCTGCAAAACCTCTGCTAGTGAAAGGAGAAGTTCTTTGGCTTTGTTCAGGGAGAGAGACACGAAAGTTAGGCATCTCAGGAAGGACATGACCTCTTCCAGATACACACCTGGAAGCCCTATGCCATCCTCCCCTTCCTGACAATACACTTGGCTCTCAAGGAAGCAGAAAACAAAAACATCACTCCACTCCAAAGACAGAGTTGGATTTAGCGTCAGCTGATGAAACTCAGCTAAGCAGTGTATGTGAAATAGTGGTATTTTATCACCTGCTCTAAGCAACATGTCAAGACAGTGTCTCATTGCTTGTGGGGGGCGGGGTGGTGGGGGAGCCTGACACATGGATTCAAAGGTGCCCGTTTTGCAGATGAGAAGAGCCAGACAATCAGGAGGAAGCCATATAATTTGGACTCTGGATTTGCCAGCCTAAGAAGCCCATTCATTTTCAAGTTTTCTCCTCAGGAGGCAACACTTGGCACTGGTGTCTAAGGCCGGCTGGAGGGAGTGGCCCTGTGGAAGGAGAAAGCCTCGGCCAGGGGCAAGCTGTAGTGGGTGCTGCTGACGACTCTCAGTGCAGTGGGATGGACACAGCTAACAGTGGAGAAGACAGGTGGAGGCTTCTTGCTGTGAGCTTTGAATTCAGGTGTCAAAGAAGGACCTTAATAAGCACTGGAAGATGGGTGCTATGGACTGAATGTTTTTATCCTCCCCAAATTCATATATTGAAACCTAATCCCCAGTATGGCAGGATTTGGAGGTGAGACCTTTGGCAGTAGGTGGAGCCCTCACGAATGGGATTAGCATCCTTGTAAAGGGCTTCCCTGGTGGCTCAGACGGTAATGATTCCACCTGCAGTGCAGGAGACCTGGGTTCAATTCCTGGGTCGGGAAGATCCCCTGGAGAAGGGCATGGCAACCCACTCCAGTATTCTTGCCTGGGGAATTCCATGGACAGAGAAGTCTGGTGGGTTACAGTCCATAGGGTTGCAAAGAGTTGGACACAACTTAGTGACTCACACTTGCACTTTCAAAGGAGACTCCAGAGAGTTCCATGTCCCTTTCCAGCTTTTGAGAACACAGTGAAAAGATGGCCCTCTATGTACCAGGCAGTGGGCTCTCACAAGACACTGAATCTGCTGGCTCCTTGATCTTGGGCTTCCCAGCTTCTAGAACTGTGAGAAGTGTTTGTGGCTTTAATCTTCCAGTCTGTGGTGGTGTGTTGTAACAACCCAAACAGGCTGAAACAACAGGGCCTCCTGGTGAGATGCTGGTGTGGGCAGAGGCCTGTTGGAGGCGCGCTCAGGGAGTGGTCATATGAGGCTGATCAGACCCTGCAGTTTGTTGCCTGCAGGTGCGTCTGGTCACAGAGAGGGGACGGACACAAAGGCTTCCTGTGCACCTGTGGTCTCTGTGTTACAGTCTCTGACCTTCAACACTGTTGACATCTTGGGCTGACTCTTTGTTGTGGGGGCTGTCCTGTGAATTGTAGGATGTTTGACATCATCCCTGGCCTCTACCCCAATTGTGACAACCAGAAATGTCTTCAGACTTTTGCCATATGTTCCCGGGGGGGGCGGTGATGCTGCTCTTACTTCATCCTGGTGGCAGTCTCAGCAGATGACTGCACTCCTTTATGCTGATGTAGGGAAACGGAGGCTAATGGTTACAGAACTTGTATCTGGGAGCACAGGGATTTGAAACCACCTTTGTTCCCATCCTTGACAAGATTTTACCTGACTGCCAAGGTGGAGCAGGGTCAGGGCAACCTCTTGGACTTGGTTGCAGTGAGCTTTGATCTGTTTTCTCATGCTTAGGAACTTGCCCTGACCTGGTTTGCTTATCTGAATAGGCAGAAGCCCCCTATGTGGCAGGAGAGCAAACTGTTGGATTTTCATCTCTTTTGGTATGCCTTATTAATGTTCTTGTGTAGCATGCTGTGAACTGATGCATTCATTCTCAACATTTACTGAGCTCTGACCCCATCCTCGGCATGAGGCTGGGTGCTTCTGGGAGAAGGGTAAGCAGCCTGATCCTTGCTCTCATGACTTTATATCACAGCTGGGGACAGACCACAGACAGTAAAAACCACCACAGCAGCAGCAAACCCAAACAGCACGCTCTGATGGGAAACACTGGGATGAGAGAACTGGCTAGGTAACCTGAGATCTGAAGTCTGAGAAGACTCTGACTGCGGAGGTGGGTGGAGGGTGTTGGAGGCAGAGGGAACAGTCAATGCTAAGACCCTCAAGTGGGAAAGAGCTTGGTGTGTTTCAGAAAGGGGCAGAGAGGTTTGTGGAGCTGGATTTGCAAGGAGACCCACTACCCTAACATTAGTGGCTGAGCACAAGAAGTTCCAGCTAATCGCCCTGTGGACAAGATTTCTGGAATAGTGATGACTTCAGCGTGGAGAAGAAAGCGGATCTGAATGTGTCTGGAGTTTCTCAGGAGACACGTCATTGTCCTCACACATTTCTGTTTCTCCCCTGGACTTTCACATGCTGGAGAGGAAGACATTGTCCCCTCCCTGTCTAGGTTCTTCTGGCTGGTATAAGAACTAAACTGACGTGTAGGACACCTTAACAGCAGAAGATCAAACAAAAGCTTGCTGCACATGTATCTGTGGGAAGACCCAGGAAAACTAGCATGCTGGAGTAGCTGAAGTCTTCACCTTAAAGACCATCTTCAGTTAAAGACAAAAGAGGAGGTTGGGGCAGTGGTTTGGGACTTCAGAGGGGAGGAAGGCAGTGCACACGGAAATGGAAAAGCAAGCACTGGGTAAATAAGTGTTTGCCTGGCCCCCTGCAGAGACACCGGGACACAGAGTGGATGCTCATCTCTGGGCCCCCTACGGCCCCAGCCCCCACCCCCGAGGTCTCTGTGATTCCTCTATTCTAGGAACAAACCCTCTAGCTAAATACTTTTAGTCAGTTAAGGGGATGGTGAAAGTTTCTTCCTAAGTCTTTTGGGCCTTGAGTCTTCTTTAGCGCAAAGTAATCCTTATGCCAGAGAGACATTTCAGGGGGGCAGATTGTGCTAACCTGCAGACCCTCCATAAGCTGGGATAGAGGATCCTCGGGGACTGCCTGTTGCTGGTCCCCGAAGCTGAAAGCCCTGCTCTTCTCCCTGCAGCTTGGGCTTTGAGGCTCTGCCTCCGTCCTGATCTGTGAGAATGGACCCCCTGTGCCTGTGGCACCCCTCCAGCCCCTGTGCGGCTCTGCGTTCACCCGCTCGGGGCTCTGAAGACGTGGCGGCCTTAGGATTCCCCTGTGTTACGCCGCCTCCTCCTCCAGCTCCGAGGCAGCCCTGGCCACTCCGGTCTCTCTTTCTTGCTTTGTTCCCCTGACTGTCCCAGGATGGATTCTTCTCATTACTTGGTATCTCATTTTGTCTGGAGCCTGGCCTCCCTGTCATGCTGGGTGCATTGGAAGCAGGTGTGGGAGCCTGTGCCCTCAGCTTGCCTGGAGCTTTGCCACTTCTAGGGATCCAGGGACAATTACCCCCACTGCCTGCCTCTGGGAACTCACGGCTTTCAGGCTGAGGGGTGTGAAAGGGCCAGCATTTCCTGGAGTAGGAGGCAGCCCAGGGGCACAGTGAGACAGGCTGGGGTTTGCCATCCACAAGACTTGAGATTGAATACAGGCCCCAGAAGGCAGGAGTGGTGGATTCTTCGTTAGAAAGTTCCGAGATGTGGGCGCCTGTCTGATCATGATGCCTGGTAGCCAGCTCAGGTCATACTCCCAGTTCTCCTTCCCCAGGGTGGGGTCCTCAGTGTTTTCCTTACCTGGTGGAAGCGTGGGCGCCTCTCATCGCCGTGTCTCTCGGTTGCACAGCAAATAGAGAGTGCCTCTTCTCAGCTTGAGTTCTCCTGGTAGCCTGGAGCTGGAAGAAACCATAAGCTTGGGCATTTGATGTGGATTCCAACCCATGCTTCGCCATCCATTGGTGGGTGGGATTTCAGACAAGTGGCTCAACCTGGCTGGGCCTGCATTTCCTCAGATGTGAAATGCGGTTAATGGATCCTTCCAAGGAGGGCAGTTTGCCTGTGTTGGGCACCTCCAGAGGTCCCTTTCCCCTCCGTTTCCTCCCTTCCTCCTCACCCCCATCCCCATCCCACCCTCCTGAATGAAACCAGGGTGAGATCACTTGAGGACAGGCATCCTTTGTCTTCCTGTGAGAGGCCCCCTCCCCCCACCTCCTGTAATTGTCAGCGACGAAGTTGGAAAATAAGGACGTCTGAAGCAGCTTTCAGCACTGCAACATCTGCACCAGACAAAACTCGAAAAGCCCTCAATCCCCAGTCGTGAATGCACTTTAAAAACAATGTGGCAGAAATGAAAATTGTTCCATCATAATATTTCACAGTTCTTTTTGACAAAAGCCAAGCCGCCCTCATGAATACACATTTCCCAGCATCTTATGCATTATGCATCAGCCTATAGCAGGGGACCTGGGAATTGCCAGGCCCTAGTAAAGGGCCTTTGAAAGTGCCTATTTTGTAAACAAATGGAGCCCAGGCCCAGCACTCAGGCTTTTTAGGTAATTTAAGACCGACTCCGGCTGCCAGGGTGGGGACCAGCTCTTCTTAAGGCCATAAGTGGCAGGTGTCTCCAGCGTCCTGTGGATGGTGAAGGCTGCCTCGGTGTTCTTTAATTTCTGAGTGTCCAAGGTGGCCATCCAAGGGACAGGGACACTTCCTCCTGGAGCCAGAGGCAAATGTGGCCAAAATGCCAGATAAGCCCACCAAAGCTGGCTGGGCAGTCAGGCTCCTGAGACTCCCAAGAGCTTCCAGGTATTGAACCCTGTGCCCAGAGGATGCTGATGGGTGGAGGGGACGGGGAGGTCCAGGCACACAGACGCTGCCCTGTCCTAGCAGGCTTGCAAGAGGCATCTCTGTTTGCCCCAAGTAGGCAAACCAGAAGTAGGTTATTAAGCATGTATTATTGTCAGTGGGAAATCCCTTGAAGATGATTCACTAAGGGGAGACTGAGGCCAGGCATTTTAAGTGACAAGTTCAAGGTCACCCTGGTTAGTGAGCAGCGGGGCCTGGGACCTGGGACTTGCTGGAGGCTGGTTTGCTTTTTCCCGACACCCCCCACTGTCTCAATCATGAATTGGCAGCAACTGAAAGGACCAGGGGCAAAATGGTTACTGATTGCTATGATTTAAGCAAAGGGCAGCCTGGGATCCTTACCACAGCCCTGGAAAAGAGCGTAACACAGGGCTGTTTTGTGTCATTTGGAATCTGTCCTCCACAGTAGCCTTATTTGAAATGGTGGCGGATGCACGGTGGATATCTCTCTACTCATTACATTTTATCTGTTGCACTAACAAGGTGGTGATTGATTCATTGCTATTAATGCATGTATTTATTTCATAAGCATATGCAACTCCCATTAGGGGGTAATGCAAATGGCTTTGAATTGAGGGACAGGAATTGTGAATTCCAGGGTTGGTATGCCCTTTGCCTTCCTCCTGTGGACCTCGGATTCTTTCCTGTAAAATGCGGGGTGCAGGAAGGATGGTGTCTAGGTTTCATCGCAGCTGAGCTCTCCCACCTGCTAGTGTGTGAGTACGGGCATGTGCAGAGGCCGTGATGAAGTCAGTGGGGAGAGGGGCCCACCTCGTGCTGTATAACCGCATCTGCAGGGATGGGCTCCCCTATGAGGGGCAGGGGAAGGCAGGATCGACCCCACTTAGGGAAGTGCCTCATTACTGCACCTGCTGCTCTACAGCTGTTGGACCCGCTTGCTGATTGGTGCAGTTTGACTAATGAGAGCAGGGACAGCTGAAGGCTGATTAAGACGAAGAGGCAACATTACCTCTCACAGACACGTGGAAGAATCAGCTTAGGAGACAGCCACTTCCCCACCCTCTGCCAACCCAGGGAACATGCAGACGGGGGAGGTGACTGGTTGGGGGGCAGTTGGGATCATCTCCAACACTGAGAGTCAACCTGTTCGATTCTCTGAAAGCCTAGAATAAGTGATGCTCAAACTGCTGGGTATTTGTTGTGCTTCCCTGGTGGCTCAGATGATAAAGAATATGCCTGTAATGCAGGAGACCCAGGTTCAATCCCTGGGTCGGGAAGATCCCCTGGAGGAGGAAATGGCAACCCACTCTAGTATTCTTGCCTGGAGAATCCCAGGGACAGAGGAGCCTGGTGGGCTACTCTTGGGTTACAAAGAGTTGGACATGACTGAGAGACTAACAGCTTTGCTTTCTTTCTACTTTCATTGTTAAAATACTCCCCATCCTTGGAGTTTCTGATTCAACAGAGATGTGTATGTATGTGGCGGGGAAGTTTTGTATCTCAAAAAGTTCCCAGGTGATGCTGCTGGTCCTGGAGCCACACTTTGAGAATCATTGAGACAGAAAAAAAAAAAAGAGCATTTACACATCCTTAATTTCCACTTCTCAGCATCTTTACTCAAAACTCCTCCCAAATCTTCATAAAAGTAATAACTTCAACTTCTACAATTGGCACAGTAGTAAGAAATGTCCTAGAGCCACATAAATAGTTATTTATTTGGTTTCAAACCAAGAAATAATTTCCCCTGAATAATGAAAGGAAAATATTCAAATTTAAAGCCTTAGAAATTCAGAAAAGTATAAAAATGAAAATAAATGGAAATGCATCACACAGAGAGAGAGCGAGAGCGAGCACTATTGACCTGCTGCCTTCCCTTAAGTTTTGGCAGCTGAACAGGTGTATGTGGGTCTTTCTGCTGGTCTTGTGCCATTTTCCTAAACTGGGATCCTTGGGATGTTAGATAGCCTTGCAATCAAAGTAACAAGAACAGTAAAACCAGAAACAACAGCAATAACACAAAAGATATATTTTAGAGCCTCATGTGAGGTCAGAATCTTTGGAAAATGCTATGGTAACCAAAATTTCAAAGTTGAATAGTTTTCCACTGGAGGACTTAAACCCTGATGGGCATTCAAGGAGGCATTTGGGGGTGGGAGCATCTCTAGGTTCCTTATGCCTCACAGAATCCCTCCTCTTCTGTCTGTCTCCCCCAGCCCTGCCCCAGGCTTTTTAAGGAATGGGGGTTCTTAGACTTCCTAGGGGAATTGCCTGGAAAGTTGTAAGAAATTCACTCTGAGTATAAAATATGAAGTTTAAAACTTATATCACTTTCTCTTTCCTCTTCCTTTTTTTTTTTTTTGACTGTGCTTTGATCTTTTAGTTCAGGATCTTAGTTCCCCAACCAGGGATTGAATTCAGGTCCACGGCAGTGAAAGCATGGAGTCCTAACCACTGGACCACTAGGGAACTTGGCACATATCATTTTCTATCGTTGGTCATTTTAGGTTTTCTAAAAGGAACTGCCTGTTTTGTTGAAACTTCAATACATAAGCAAGAAATGGCCATTTCATCTCTATTTTCACTCTTTAGATAATTGAGTCAGGCTTCAAAGCCCGTACTTTCCGTGGCTGTGACCTGAGCTTGCTGTAAGCTGTCTTCCTCTTCTTCATGGGACACTGATTCCATCATGAGGTTCCCACCCTCATGACCTGATGTAAGCCCAGTTACCTCACCAAGGCCCATCTTAAGAAAACCATCACACGGGGCGGGGCGGGGCAGGTGGGCTGGAGGCAATTAGGGTTTCACCACAGGAATCTGGAAGGACACAAATATCTAGCCCATAGTAACAGCTTTGCTTCCAGCTCACCTCTTGGAGACTGCTCACATTTCTGAAAGAGAGATGGTGGTGCTCGTGGGATCTGTATTCTGGTTGTTGTGTGATGGGTGTGGCCTGTGACACACCCGTTGTTGCCACCTCCCTGCTGAGGACTTACCACTTCCTCTGCCTGGACTGCCTCTCCTCCATCTACCCCCTTACACCCACTTAATGTCTACCGGACCTCCAAGACTTAATGTTACCTTCTGGCAGCTTACCTCCCCCAGAACTCTTTCTTCTATGCTGTGTTGATCCATATCGCCGTCTCTTCCACTGGGCTGCCAGTTGCTCTGTGAACATGGGGATTATATGTCCCATCTCACTTCTATTCCTCAGTGCCTCGCAGTCTGCCTGGCACACCACAGGTGCCCCACAGTGTCCAGATCAGTGACCGTGGTGGTGTGCACTGCAGAGAAGGAGAGATACGTTAGAAGTGATGCTGTAACCCCTGGTGAAAAAGAAGCATACCAGCAGTGAATATAAGGAAGCCTTGAAGACAGCGATATGATTGCCCACAAATATTTAAACCAAAATTCCTCCCACAGTGATTTACCAGGGCCAAACCAAGAGAAAAGCAACTCATCAAGAAGACAAATGTCAAGACCAGTGCTCGAAAGCCCAGCCAAGTTTCCCATGAGGGTTGTGTGTTTGCTTGAACCTTCCACGCTCATAGGTTGATCTCAGCGGGGCCACTGTGTCTGATAGAAGCAAGCTACCTACAAATCATGGGGCTAAGAGTGAGCTCAAGCAGTTTATGATCATCTTAATTAAGCCACAAAACTTTATGCACGGCCAGCCTTCAGCCAACCTTTTGATCCCAGACAAAAATCTATTAAAGCTGGTTGAGAGAATGAAAAGACAAAACCTGATGAACGTTTTTTATTCTGGCTGGTGTAAAAGTTGGCAGATTTGATGACTCTAAGAGTGATCTATTTGCCAACAGCAATATTACATTAAATTGGGGAAACCATTCCCTTAAATGCAAGCTAAATGAGTACCCTGAATAATGGCCTAACATTATGTGTCCAGGGGTCTGTTGAGGCTGGAAAGGATGGAATTAATAACATTCCTGCTTTAGGAATGTGGAAAAATTCCACATTTTCTCCAAAGGAGTACTTTCTAAGCTTATTTTGAGCCAGGGACTAGTTTGAGAATCTGGTGAAAATTATAGCGTAATGCATGAGTTACACGCACAGAGCACTTTCTCGGGGAGCTCATGAAATCCTTAGATGCCCATCTGTGGATTCAGGTCAGGGATTCCTGCTCCTAGGAGACCGTCTGGTCTGATGAACAGTTTTCTAGTTGCAAATGTGAGGAATCACTTTATCAGCATCATCTCTGAAACTTTTCATGATACTCATTTGCCCCATGTGATCTGATAGAGGATCACTGCAACACTTTAAGAATGCAGAACCAATGTGGAGCTAGGATATGGGTGTTTTGAAAAGCACCCCTGTGGTTCTTGAGACCCATCCCTCACCTCGTCATGAGCAGGAGTGAATAGGTCAAGAAGAGAGAGTAGTGGGCTATAGACCCCTTGCTGGAGATATATCTAATATAGTACTACCTAGTCTACTGTTGGTTGAGTCCATGAATGTGGAACCCTGGATATGAAGGGCTGACAAGAGTTACATGCAGATTTTTGACCATGCATAGAGGGCTGGTGTCCCAACCCCCATGTTGTTCAAGGGCCAAGTGTATATAGATATAGAAGTCTATCTAATGGACTATGTTAACTTAGATAATACTAGTTATCTTAGTATATCTAATATAAAAGCATATCTAATGAAGTATATTAACTTAGGTAATGCTAATTATCTAAGTATATCTAATATAAAAGTGTATCTAATTGAATATATTAACTTAGATAATACTAATTAAGTATTTCTAGCATAGAAGTATATCTGATGGACTCTATTAACTTAGATAATGCTAATTATCCAAGTATATCTAATATAGAAGTATACCTAATAGAGCTAGACCTAGATTCAGATCCCTTCCTCACTAGCCTCATGACCTTGCTCAGGGAACATTTATTTCTTCTCTCAACCTCTGTTTCTTCATCTGTAAACAGTCATTAGAAAGACTGAACTGAAGGGCATGCAGTTTTTGACACAACCTAATTCCCTTTATTTAAAGGAAACACTAAAGGTATAAACCAGAAGTTTCATTACAGAGTCTTCTTAAGAAGGAAATCACAGGCACTGGATGTGCTGGCTTGCATTTTATGCCTGTTACAAAGTGAAGCTGTAGATGGGAATTTGCCATGTTGCTCCTGGGGGTCTGAGGTGTTGGGAAAGTGCTGCATTTCTCAAAGTCTGGTGTAAGGGGATTTATTACTTGTAAAAGCCTCAAGGAGATTTTTCACAGTGAAGGTTATGAGTGAGTGAATATTACCAGTAGAGTTGGGAGTGTTTCACCCTATGGTGATTTTCCTGGTTTGGTTTCTGAGGGCATTCTGGATCACTAGAAAAGCGTACAAAGGTGGGCTGCTGCTGCTGCTGCTGCTAAGTCACTTCAGTCATGTCCGACTCTGTTGCGACCCCATAGACGGCAGCCCACCAGGCTCCTCCATCCCTGGGATTCTCCAGGCAAGAACACTGGAGTGGGTTGCCATTTCCTTCTCCAATGCGTGAAAGTGAAATGTGAAAGTGAAGTCGCTCAGTCGTGTACAAAGTTGGGCAGTGCTATGAAAAGTCCCTTTTTGTAATTGTATGATTTTTACAATTAGAATATGATTGTTTACAATGTTGTATTAGTATCTGCTGTATGATGTGAACCAGCCACAAGTACACACGTATACATATATCCCCTCGCTCTTGGACCTCCCCCTCCTCCCCGTCCCACCCATCTAGGACATCACAGAGCACTGAACTGAGCTCCCGGTGCTCTACGGCAGGTCCCCATTAGCCATCTCTTGTACACATGACATTGTATACATGCCAGTCCTCATCTCCCAATTCATCTTGCCCTCCACTCACCTTCCCATGTCCACATGTTCATTTTCTATGTCTTCATCTCTGTTTCTGCCCTGCAAATAGCTTCATCTATTCCATTTCCCTAGATTCAATGTTTATGTGTTGCGGCACCACTTACAGTAGCCAGGACATGGAAGCAACCCAGATGTCCATCAACCTGTGAATGGATAAAGAAGACGTGGTCGTGCATACAATGGAATATTAGTCAGCCATAAAGAGGAACAAAATTGGGTCATTTGTAGAGACATGAGTGGACCTAGAGTCTGTCCTGCAGAGTTGAGTAGGTCAGAAAGAGAAAAGCCCGTTTATTGATTGGAGTGGAATGATGGTAGCGTTGGGTAGCTCCAGGGCTCCAAGGTCTGGCGTAACTAAGGGCATCCTGCTTGTGCACAGGTCTGGAGGTGAGTCTCTGGGGAAGTCAGTTTCCGGGCACCTGCTGTGGGAGTCATTCTTACCTCTAGAGCAGCTGTGAGGATCATCAGGTGAACCCTGGAAGGTACTGAGTGTGGAAGGAATGGCAGTTCTGTCAGTGGTAGTGGCGGCACTAGTAGACCACTGAAAGTGAAGTGAAAGCGTTAGTCACTCAGTCGTGTCTGACTCTTTGTGACCCCATGGACTGTAGCCCACCAGGCTCCTCTAGCTATGGGATTCTCCAGGCAAGAATACTGGAGTGGGTTTCCATGCCCTCCTCCAGGGGATATTCCGGAGCCAGGGATAGAACCTGCATCTCCTGCAATGGCAAGAAGATTCTTTACAGTCTGAGCCACCAAGGAAACGCTTAACAAAATGAGTTCTGCTCCAATCTGCTTGGGCCATTCAGGGCCCCATAACCCTCATAATAATCTTTGCTGCTTCCTTGAAACTTTTCCAGGATGCTCTGTCCACCATGTTGGTGCATGGCACACACATTAGAAATTTCATCTTCCCCTTTAAGTAATGAAAAATTTACTCTTCCCCTACTAAGTTCAGCAAACATTGACTCAGAGCCCATTTCAAGTTGTGCAAGGAACAGTGGTCAGTGTACCAATATCATGTTTTAAATATTTTCTACGGATGTCCTGTGCATTTTTATTATTAATATTTGAAACATTTCAAATATTTGAAACTCTCTCCCCCACCCTATTTCTCCTACTTGTAGGGGGCATGTTCATTCTTTGTTGCACTTTAGCAGCAAACCATGTTCCTTCTTTGGAATATGGGGTCCTTACAGCTCTATTTGGTTTCAGAATTATTGGGAAAGAACAAGATGACACTCCCTTTGCTTCTATTTCCAATTTTTAGAGAGGCCCTTTACATTGATGGTTCATCCATTAAGATATTAATGCTCCAGTTGAAAGTTGCTGGAAGAAGAGGAGATTAGCTGAGTATGGATATTGTCCCTGTCGCCACAAGTGACAGGCAGACGTGTATTCCATCATGATCCAGAGAGGCTGTCATCAGGGCATCAAGAGACAGTTTTTGTCTCATACACACCTGAGTTCAGCTTTCAATCAAACAGTTGATCCATGATTTTATTTTTGTTTTATTATTGTCATCATTGTCACCACCAGCACAGTTGACACAACCCACAGGGCATCTCTTGCCAGTTAGTGGAGGCAACTCTTCATTGAACAATAGAGGATGTTTTGTGTGTCTACCCTCCACCCATGAAGGCCACTTGTGTCTCACAGTGTGAGTGCTTTACATGCATTTCCAAATCCTCTGTTGTTGGGCACTGAAAACTTTCAGTGAAAGTTTTCACCCCCAGCTGAAAACTCCTTGGGGCTGATTCAGTGAAGAAGGATAGTGGGACGAAGAAGCAAGTTAGAGACGTGAAGATTCTGAGCTTTGAGAATCCTCAGCTGGTTAAGACACGGTCTTGCTCATCCTCTTTGATGTTAAAAATACACTCACGCTGATGTTCCGAACAACCTCACAGCTCACTGGTTCATGTCTAAGCTCCTAAGGACTCTTCCTCACTCTTAAGGACTCTTCCTCACTCTCCCATGGGGCCAAACCTGCATTTCCCTTCCTGTGAACTTCCTGAATGTTAGTCACTCAGTCATGCGACCCCATGGACTGCAGCCCACCAAGCTCCTCTGTCCATGGGATTTTCCAGGCAAGGATACTGGAGTGGGTTGCCAGGAGCTTCCTACATTGGCTCAAAATACTCTTTTCTACCTGGAACATCCTCCCTGCCCTTCCAAATTCAACTCATCTGAGGTCTAACACAGACATCCGCCCTCCGGGGCTCCTTTTTTCTGTGTCCACTGTCAGGTCTGGTCAGGTCTTATGTCTTCTCTGTATTTGTCATCTCTCTGTCCAGACTTGAAGATGTTTGAGGACAGAGACTGTGTGATCCTCTCTGGTTCCTCTTTGGCACCAAGACTAGAGTGCTGTTTGCTTCTGATCTGTGTGGCACTGTGGCAGGATTGCTGGGCAGAAAGACCCACTGCCTGGTGTGGGTGGTTCCTGCCTTCCCACATACCTTTGTTGAGCTTTCCCACACACATCAGATCCTTAGAGAAGGTACTTACTTGAACACAGCTGCTGGGCAGAGGTCATTCCTTTAGACCGGGGTTTTGTTTTTTTTTTTTTCCTTACTTTTCTAATGAACTTAATCATTTTGAATATCTTTTCCAGAGCAGAATACATGAAATGACCCTGACTTGGCTGAAAGCCGTCTCTCGAGTGCTTTGGGAGGATTAGAGGAAGCTCTTTTACAGCCTCTTGGCATGACTGGCTGCCTTTTCCTTTCTTTGGGTTAGCAGAGAGTGAGATTTGATCCTCATTAACAAAGGAGGGGAGTCCTGAACCTTGCAGTTTCTGTTGGCTGGAAGAGAAGCAGGGGGTGGACTCTGGAGAAGGGAGGCTGGTATTTTCAGTGATGTCAGCTTCTGTCTGAGTGTGGGGACTGAAAACGGACACTGACAAGACAGCTTTGGGAAAGCCAGCGGACCTCAGACAAAGAAAGAGAGTCTCGGGGTCAGGAGAGAGGGTTGTTAGCATCTGAAGAGCATTAGCTCTGGCAGTTGGGACCATCTCCAGCTGTGATGGAGGCAGGATTCAGGCTCATAGTATAAATTCAAAGTCGGTAATAACATCTTTTTTTTTCACAAGTTCTATAAAAAGAGAACAAAATGGGACATATTAATCAACATGTACTGAGAATGGAAAATAGTACAAGAGCACCAAAGAACTTTTGAACTGTGGTGCTGGAGAAGACTCTTGAGAGTCCCTTGGACTGCAAGGAAATCAAACCAGTCAATCCCAAAGGAAATCAACCTTGAATATTCATTGGAAGGACTGATGCTAAAGCTCCAATACTTTGGCCACCTGATGCGAAAAGCCAACTCATTGGAAGAGACTCTGATGCTGGGAGAGATTGAAGGCAGAAGGAGAAGTGGGGACAGAGGATAAGAAGGTGGCATCACCAACTCAATGGACTTGAGTTTGAGCAAACTCTGAGAGATGGTGAAGGGCAGGGAAGCTTGGTGTGCTGTAGTCCATGGGGTCGCAAAGAACTGGACATGACTTAGCAACTGAACAACAACAAAGTTGTTTTCTATGTGATATTCAGATTCCTGGTTCAGCACCTTCTGGAGATAGGAGAAATTGTTTCATGCTTGGGGTTGGTCATATGGGAAGAGGGGGCATTTCAGATGGTCTCTGCTGGATCCTCTGAGATTCTTTTTGCCTTATGTACATCTCCTTGTTATTTCTGCTTTAGGTGTATACAGTAATGTCTCCCCAAAAATATGAGAAGTAAGAGGGGATATACTATTGCTTTTCTTATTTCTCACTATGACCCCTAATGAAGTGCTGGCCATGGGGTATCAAGTAGAACTTCAGAGCAGGAACCATCCATCAAAGACCCCTCACATTCTCTCATTGTTGTTCAGTTGCTGTCTTGTCTAACTCTTTGCGACCCCATGAACTGAAGCATGCCAGTCTTCCCTGTCCTTCACCATCTCCTGGAGCCTGCTCAAACTCATGTCCATTGAGTCAATGATGCCATCCAACCATCTCATCCTCTGTCACCCTCTTCTCCTCCTGCCTTCAATCTTTCCTGGCATCAGGGTCTCTTCCAATGAGTCAGCTCTTCACATCAGGTGGCCAAAGTATTGGAGCTTCAGCTTCAGCATCAGTCCTTCCAAAGAATATTCAGGGTTGATTTCCTTTAGGACTGACCGATTTGATCTCTTTGCTGTCCAAGGGACTCTGAAGAGTCTTCTCCAGCACCAGAATTTGAAAGCATCAATTCTTCGCTGCTTAGCCTTCTTTATGGTCCAACTCTCACATCCATACATGACTATTGAAAAAACCTGTGCTTTATGTTAACATTGAGTGAGAGGCTGAGGGTGATTGAGATTTGCCTGGAGTTGGGCCATTGGGATCTCCGTTTAGCCATGATATGTAGAGTCTGAATCAAGAAGCAGACTCCTTTGAGCCCACCCTCGGGTTCAGACAGGGATTGCATACTATTGAGAGATCTCAAAGGAACAAGCAGAGGGGGGATTTGTCTGCATTGCAGAGGGAGGTGTATCTTCAAGTTTTGTCAATCACATCACTGGTTCGAACTCACATCTTTCTCAGAACATGGTATTAAAATATTCTACTCATCTGCTCTGTGCTCCAGAAGTACAATAAATAGCAGCCCTATTTTTAAAGGATAATTTGGCTTTATTAAGTAAAGAGCGGCTTCTCTTTAACATGGTTTTGAGGGTTTTCTGTCTAAACAGTGTGCCGGGGTGTCGACACCCAGGCAGAAGTGTCTCAAGTGTGTATTAACAGGCCTGGCTGTTTCTGGCAGTGCTACCCCCTCACTGAGCATGCTTTAGCCAGTCATTCCAACCAACGCTCTTGGCCTCATTTTCTCACGTGTATGCACGTGGGGACCAAAATCTGCTCCCGCCTTCATCGTGAGACTGTGATGCAGTCAGTCAGCTCCACAGCCATCGCCAAGTGCCTTGTCCATTCTTCCACTTGTTCATTCACTGTGAAACGCCACTGTCAGGGGCTGCTTCGGGTGGCTCCTGTCCTTTGAATCAGTCCCTTAAGTTCTCTACCACATAAGGATCTGACAAGAGGTTTAATAATTAAAAACCTATCAGGCTGAGGTTAAAGATCTCTGCTTCACTTTCACCCACGTGTCATCATAACTGTCCAGTTCTGGCCCAGGAACAGGAAGGAGGAAGAATTACCTTCCCATGGAGAGGAGGAGCAGGGTCTTGGTCAGAGGGCAGTTCTTGCAATCGGATAGACTGGTTCAGATTCCAGATGGGCTGCTTACTGGCAGCATTTAGAGCAGTGACTTATTTGCCCACACTCTGGATTCCACCGTTTATAAAGAGGAACAATAAAAGCTATCTTAGAAGACTCTTGTGAGACCAAACAAAATGATGCTTAGACGATGCTTTGCAGCAGTCGGTGAGTAGTGGTTGCATGTGAGACAAGAGAACTCAGCATGAACAGATGCTATTGAGGTGGTGGTCTTAGGTCACCAGTCTGTCTTTTAGTTCTTTCTTTCTCCCCCAGGCCCACCTGCACTCTCACCACCCAAGACAGCCTTCTCAAGTGTCTGCCATCAAAACTCTTTTAGAAGGGGTGTGGATGCATCCCTGGTCCTTCCTTATGGGCTGGACTGGGAGGGCTCCCTCTTCATGTCTCACGCCTCTTTTGGCTTTGTAAGGTCAAAGACTGTTTTCATGAGAGGGGAATTTTTTCATATTGATTTTTATTTATTTATTTCGCTGTGCCAGGTCTTCATGGTGGCATGCGAGATCTTCAGTCTTTAATGCATCATGTAAACTCTCATTTGTGACACGCGGGATCTAGTTCCCTGACTGGGGATCGAACCCCGGGCCCCCAGCATTGGGAGCCTGGAGTCTTAGCCACTGAACCACCAGAGAAGTCCCATGAGAGGAGAATTAAACCCCTGAAATCCTTAAAAATTTTATTGAAATATATAGAAAAGTACATATATTGTCAGTATATAGCCTTTCACAGCTTTGTAGAATTAACAGACCTGTGTCATTAGCACCCAGAATAACAAACAAATCATTGGCAACTCCTCAGAAGCCCCCCTCCTCATTGTCCTTTCGGGTTACCAACCTGCAGGGTGACCTCCATGGGCTTCCTGCGTACTTTATATACATGGAATCATATTCATGTACTCCTCCATCTGACTTTTTTCACTTGACCTTACATTTGCAAGAACCATCAGTGCTGTCGTGCATGGTTGTCGATGTTTATCCTGCTTGCTGTGTAACATCCTGTCAGCTGACCCGTCCAGTCCAGTGTGGATGGGCATTTGTGTTGTTCGCTTTACAAGCCAGTAACATCCCTCTTTAAGGTGGTTGTGGAGCCTTTGTTTTAAACACCATCTGCCTCATCTGCTTTCTGAGCTCAGGGCAGCCACTGCATCGGGCTCCAGGGCAATGGCAGAAGTGCGACTTTTCACACAGACTTTAATTTTGGACCTCAGGTCTCTCCAGTGACAGCCCAGGAAGATAGAGCAGGAGTCTCCCAATTGTTCACATGATCAAACCATGGCTGAGAAAGTTTAGACATTTGCCTGAGGCAGCAGATCTAACAAATGCCAAAACCAAGATTCTAATCCAGTTTTTAGCTTCTCTAAATATTCTACTCCTTTCACAAATCATACCATCCCTTTGCAAGATTTGATGAAAACCTCACCTTAGCTGGGGGTTAAAGGAACTTGGTTTTATTCCAAAGTGGTGTCTACTAGAAGTATGACCAGGTCAGTGCTTCCCTGGGCTGACCAGCTTCTTCCCACCTTTAAGATTAAAGCAGTAGAATTCATTGCCCACAGGGAGAATAGACCAGTAAGTAAAATTCAAACCAGACTACAAGGTTGAAATCTTGATTCCTCTCCTCATTAGCTGTGTGACCTTGGGCTAGTTACTTGCCCTCTCTGCCTCTGTTTACCCATCCATAAAATGACGGCACTAAAAGTTGCTCTCTCACAAAGCTGCAGTGAGGATTAGACAGAAAGTGAATGTGTAGCACTTTGCATAGTGCTGGGCACTGAGTTGAGATATATGTATATATATATATATATTTTTTTTTTTTTTTTTTGCACTTCCTATTAGAATAAAATACAAGCCCTTTGGCAGGACTGACATTCTAAGAACTGGGTACTGTCATTTCAGCCAGCACTTTGAATCAAAGATCTTCACCAGCTCCTAAATAAACGTTACATGGTTGCTACCACTGCTTCTCCTTTTGGAGATGTCTATTAAAATTATGATTCAATTGTCAGAAACAAAATATTCTTAAGATGTCTTCAACCATACCCTCAAATTATATGACAGTGTCTGGCTTTAATACCCATCTAAATAGTTATACCGCTGACAGGTTTCAGGAGCAGCGTTTGCTCTTCCATTCCTCTCATTAACTTATGTAGCAACATCATAACTCTCTGGAAGGATTAAAAAAAAAAAAGATGTTGGCATATTCCATCTGAATTCATTTCAGAGAGCGTCTGTGTCAGAGCATTTGCATATGAATGAGATGACTTGACGCTGGATCATTAACATGGGAGCACTGCCGTGACACATTTTAGAGTTCAGGTTCAACAGTTGGAGGCAAGACTGGCAAGAAAGGTGGGAGACTCAGCCCATTTGAAATTGTGCTGCAATCGCCTGACATGGAATCTCCATCCCAAATGGGCCATGGTCTGGAACCACACCCCACCACCCCGCTGGGTTCTCCTCTTCCCTTTAGGACAGCAAGTCCAACATCCCACCCATCCTCCCAATACTCCCAGTGCTCTTGCCCCGTGGGCGGGGTTGCTCTTTAGTATAAATTGAGTCATTGCATATGTAACCTGAAGCAGCACCTGAGTGGATTACCAAATGAAGGACTGCCTAGGCTGGAGACACCTTGACCTGACCATGTGCTTTCTTGGAAAGACAGGTGGAAACACCGTTTATTTTACTGACATTTGAAAAAGTGTTCTGAGTGGGCCATGCCTTTACACTATTGTTCATATCACTCATGGGGCTGCTGCACTATCGGTCTCCCTGATTTCAGCCTTGACACTCAGGCTCTCCTTGGATTCTCTGAGCAGTGGGACCACAGTCTTCTGTGTGAGCCTGGCTCCCCAGTCTTGCCCCTCACAGGCAACTCAGTGCTGTGACATCGGAGGTATCTGGTCGTTGATTTTATTATTTTACGGCCACACAGAGGTCTTGTCTTGTTTTGGCTTGTTTTTTAAAATTTATTTATTTTTAATTGGGGGATAATTGCTATACATATTGTGTTGCTTTCTGCCATGTATCAACATGAATCAGCAATCAGCCATAGGGATTGCAGGCAAAAGCTGAGCTCACAAAAAGGACAGAGAGTTTAGGTGAGAGAGGCTTTTGGAACTGTGTTGCTGGAGAAGACTCTTGGGAGTCCCTTGGACTTCAAGGAGATCAAACCAGTCAATCCTAAAGGAAATACGTCCTGAATATGCATTGGAAGGACTGATGCTGAAGCTGAAACTCCAATACTTTGGCCACCCGATAACGAAGAACTGACTCATTAGAAAAGACCTTGATGCTGGGATAGATTGAAGGCAGGAGGGAAGGGGATGACAGAGGATAAGATGGTTGGATGGCGTCACTGACTCGATGGGCATGAGTTTGAGCAAGCTCTGGGAGACGGTGATGGACAGGTAAGCCTGACATTCTGCTGTCTATGGGATTGCAAAGAGTCAGACACAACTGAGTAACTGAACTGAAGTGCAGGTCACTTAGATTAGGTTGTCTTTTAAACTCACGTTATCACAGAGCCTGATGTGAGTGGTATATGGGTTCCAGAATCTGTAACATCTCAGGGAGGAGTCATCTATCATTCCTCATTCTCCAGGAAGTATGCAGAGCCCCGTGAAGTTTCAGTGACTTGGCCATGGCCACCCAGCTCTCTGGCTTTGCAGGAACCAGAGAGTACTTGAGCAGTGCCTCCTGCTCTGGCCTGCCGTAGTGCTGCCCTCTGCTTTTCACAACTTTATCCAGTGAATCCTGGTGATTTACATGAAGGGTTTCAGAGCAGGATGCGAGGTTTCCACCCTGACCCAGAAAACATGGTGTGCACCCAGGAGAACAGTCGTCCAGGTGGGCAGTGAGCGCTCACTCAGCTTCATTGCTCATGGGGTCTCCAGATCCTTGGGGAGAAGCATCCAGAGGCTGAGCTGAGAGACCGTAACCAGCCTTGCATGGTTTGTTATGTCTCAACCTGAGAGTAAGTTGTACAGAGCAGTGGCCCTCAAGGATGGTCCCTAAACCAGCAGCATCTGGGACCTTGTCAAAATGCAAATTCCCAAGCTCTACCCAGACCTACTGAATCTGAAACTCTGAGCCTGGGGCCTAGTGATCTATGTTTCAACAAACCCTGGAGGTGGTTCTGATTCACGCTAAACAGGTCTCCTTCCGGAGCCCGTGTTCTGTCCTTCTCCGCAAACCCTTTGCCGCTGCCTGCACAGACAGACTAAACAATAACTTCCCAGTGCTGCGCAGGAGGGGACCTGGTCCGTCGTGTGGAGCCTCCTGATTCCTGGAGCCTGCGAGGCCCCTGAGCACCCATGGGGGTCGGGCATCCTTCCTGGATGAGACACTCCCAAAGCGGGAGTGCTCTGCCTTCCAAGAGGCAGACCCAGGTGCCCTGGGTCCCTCCCCACCTGCTCCTGGTTCCTTCCAGCAGTGCTTCCGCCTCCTGGAAGCCTCGTGACTTGGGAACACTCGTCCAGACCTGCACGCATGTGATTCTGATCATTAGCACCTTGTAGTTGGGATCCTTGCCTTGTAAATCTCTTTGTTCCCTCAAAGTTCAGGGGGAGGGAGGCAGGAAGCCTGGAGGAGCTCTCCTTTCAGCTTGTTCCTCTGCTCAGAGTAGAACAAAGCCAGCCTGTGGGGAAGACGCTTTGATCCCAGACAATGAGAGTGGCTGGACTAAGTGTTTGGAGAGACCAAACAGCTCTGGCACAAAACAGATCAGTTACTTTGCTTTTTCTTTTCTTTCTTCTCTCTCTCTCTCTTTTTTTTTTTAAGATCTAACTCATGTACTAGAAGTTTAAAAGTAAGTTGTTTTGAAGGATGGTTTTTCCATAGCTCTCTTAGTCACAGGCTTTAACCTGAAACATCTGTGTGCTGGGAGCCCAAGACAGACTTCCAAGGCTGTGTTGCTGGGCTGGGGCTGCCCTGAGGTGAGCCCACCCCCCTGCCCCGCCCAAGGGTCCTGCCCTGCCCTCAGGCCATTGAATGACAGCAGAGACTAGAAGATGCTAGGGCTGGGAGGAACCTTGGGAAAATCTGCTAGTTTATCCAACATAATTGCCAAGACAAAGGAAGCTCTTGAGTTCACACCTAAACATAATGCAGTAAGCACGCCTGTATGGAACACCACCCCTGTGCCAAGCAGTAAATGTGTCCCATATCATCAACTCACTGAACCTCCCTCTTAGCCTTGGGGACCTCCGTTTTCTCCGGTGGTTTATGGCAGTTTTAATAGTACTTATGAGATGGGTAGGGTTATCATCCCATATTTCAGACAAGAAAAACGGAGGCCCAGAGAGGCTGGTAATGTACCCAACCAAGCCGGATACATGGCAGAACCAGGCTGCAAACCCAGGCAGCCTGGCTCCATGCTCTTCACTAGAGGAAAAGGTCCTTTTGGCCACGCGGTCCAGGGCTCTCTGAAGGAAGTGATAGAGTGTTGCAGGGAAAATCCAGCTGGTCCTGGGAGCTCTGGAGACTGTATCCTCTGTTACCATTGGTGTTGTTACTGACACATGTAGACTGCACAATGTGGCCAGGGCTGGCTGGGTGGACAGAGTGTCGTGGGAAAGCGGAAGAGAAAACCCGGAGCTCAGAGCTGCTGGGGGGCCAGGAAGAGGGCAGCAAATAGTCACAGAAGAGGAGATATGGGAGCCGAGTCTCTTTCTTTCCAGCCACGTTGGGGAGAGGAAGCAGAGAGGATGTCAGGCAGGGACAACACCCTGTGCAAAAGACTGGAATTACTCTGGAGGGATTTGAGGAGGCTTTGGGCTTGCCTGGTGGCTCAGACAGTAAAGGCACTGCCTGCAGTGCAGGATACCTGGGTTCCATCCCTGGGTTTGGGAAGATCCCCTGGAGAAGGAAACGGCTATCCACTCCAGTATTCCTGCCTGGAGAATTCTGTGGACAGAGGAGCCTGGAGGGCTACAGTCTGTGGGGTCACAAAGAGTTAGACATGACTGAGAGACTAAGAATTCCACTTTTGCCAGCCAGGGTTTCAGCTCATGCTTCTCAATACCCCCTCATCCTTACAGAATCTCCAAGGTTGCTGGTATGTGAAACTGATGGAGTTAGAATTAGGAATGATCAGAGCTGAAAGGGACCTCAGCGTACCCATTGGGTTAATGAGTAAACTTATATCCAAATAGCAGAAGCCAGTGACAATAGATTGACCATGTTTGTTCTCATGCCCCCGCAGCTCTTTAACTCTGGGCAACCTGAACTTTAATTGTGTCCTGTATGTCCCTTGTTCACCCACAACCCTAATCTCACATCCTTTTATGCTCATTACCCCTCAGAGCAAGCCCTCTCCCATCCTTGATGCCCAGGTCTCACCCATAATCAAAGCCCAATTCAAATGCCACTTCCTCCAGGAAGCATTCCTTCTCCCAGCTGGTAATAATTCCTTCCTTCTTCTGTTTCTCTCATGACAATGATGGCTTCCACATGATGAAGAGAGAAAAGACCTCTAATATTACTCTCAAACTGACAGTTCAGCACTGTTTGGTCTAACACATTCCTCAGTGTCTGATGAGGCGAGACTGAGAATGTGGTCTTTAGGCCACTGAAAAGGGCCTAGGTTCAGCTGCACTGTTGAATTCCAAAGGCCTGATAAGCCTATGATTTTTCCTTCCTTGCTGCCAAATCAGCTCTGCTTATCGACTGCTATTTTAATGAAACCTCCTGGTACCAGCTCAGGGAGGATATTTTTATTAGATACGATTGGGCGGATTCTCATGTTGAAAGCATTTGGTGTAAAACATGAACGCATCCAGTTCTCAGATATCCTTCCAAATATTTCCTTTGAAATCGGAAAATTACCAAAGAACTTGTGATAAGACGATGAAAAAAGAAATTAAAAAGTGAGGATGACGTGCTTATTATCTCCCCCTTCCCCACATTCCTGCACGGGTGGGGCTTTGGCAATTTGAAGATGAATTCAGTTAGAAGATCAGATGGGGCCAGACTTGGCTGTGCCCCAGAAAGGCTCAGGAAGGCGGTCAGTGTTCTGGTCTTCTGTTTTTCCCTGTCCTCTAACTTCCCTTTAGGAATTGGAGTCAGACAGAGAGGGTAACAGGTTTGCCTTACATATAGTCCACTCTATTAACATATGATGCCCCTGGCTTTGTGGTACCTAAGTTCCCAGCATCAAGGAGAGCACTGTAATCAATGTTTATGGACCCTCCCTTCCTCTACTGAAACCCTCTTTCCTGATCATTCACCTCCCCTAACCCTTAATACAGTAGACATCGAAGCTTAAAGCTTGGGCTCTGGAATCACCACCTGAGTTCAAATACTGGTTTTACCACTTTATAACGGGGCAACCTTGAACAAGTTTACTTTACCCGCATCACTCTGTTGCCTTATCATTAAAATGAGGATAAATGATAGTACTCATCTCCTAGGGTTCTTATAAAAAGGAGACAATTTGTTTAATACATTTAACCATACCTGGCATATAGTAAACCTGGCATATAGCAGATTTTTTCCTCAGAATCCTTCCACAATAATTATACCTTGTAACAATCAACTTTTTTGTATGTATGTGATCTCTTTGTTGTTTTTTTAATTTTCTTGGATTGTGGTTGATTTAAAATGTTGTGTTAGTTTCAGGTGTATAGCAAAGTGGTGGTTCAGTTATACATATACATATATTCATTCTTGTATAGATTCTTTTCTCATATAGGTTATCACAGAATATTGAGGAGAATTCCTTGTGCTATGCAGCAGGTCCTTATTGGGCTATCTATTTTAATATATAGTTGTGTGTGTATGTCCATCCCAAGCTCCTGATTTACCCTTCCCCCTACACATTTCCTTTTGATAACCATGTTTGTTTTTGATATCTGTAAGTCTGTTTCTATTTTGTAAATAAATTCATTTGTACAATTTTTTAAAATTAGATTCCACATGAGTGATATCATATGATACTTGTCTTTCTGTGTCTGACTTCACTTAGTATGATCATTTTTGAAAGTGAAAGTGTCTGACTCTTTGTGACCCTATGGACGGTAGCCCACTAGACTCCTCTGTTCATGGGATTCTCCAGGCAAGAATATTGGAGTGGGTTGCCATTCCCTTCTCCAGGGGATCTTCCTGACCCAGGAATCAAACCTGGGTCTCCCACATTGTAGGCAGATTCTTCACTGTCTGAGCCACTGCATCCATCAATGTTGCTGTTTTCTTTTTTTAAGTTAATTTTTGTTAGAGTGTGGTTAATATACAATGTTGTATTAGTTTCTGTTGCACAGCAGAATGAATCCGTTATGCATATACATATACCCATTCTTTTTTTAAATTCTGTCCCCATATAGGTCATTGCACAGTATTGAGTAGCGTCCCTGTGCCTTACAGTACGTTCTTATTAGTTACCTATTCTATATGTAGTTGTGACCTCTACTACCTTGACTTGGAAGAATAGCTTTTGCCTACCCTTGGCCTTTTCCTGGATATTGGCACAAGACCTAAGGCATTCCTTGCAGATGAAAATTATTTTGGGTTGGCAAAGCTATTCCAGGAGTCCCATGAGTCCTCATCAAGGGTCAAGCTGGGTCAAGCTCCCGGTCCTGGCTGTCATGCCTGTGGCCCTTAGCTGTTTTCTAGACTCACGTCTTCCCCTTACTCCTGCTCTGGGTATCTTCCTCTCAACCCTACTTCCTGGCCGCAGTTCCTCAAGACATGGGAAATGTTGGGAATCTAGCATCCTGGTCTGCCCCTGCCAGGCACTCCCTAGGCTCCACGCCCTATTTCCGCCCTCTGTGCCCTGCCGGCTCTTCTTTGACCTGACCCGTTATTCAGTTCTCTTGTCCCTTTGCCTGCTCTCAGTGCTTTTTCTGGGACTTGAGTTCAGGTCGTCTTTGTTTCCACTGACTCCAGACTAAGACCCTGACTTCTGTGATCTGAATGGGTCCTTCTGGTGCAAACCTCCCAGCCAGTGACCCTCAGTATTCCTCTGTCCTCATGGACAGTGACATTTAGAGAGGTGACCCTGGGCAGAGATGCCAGAAAGTCCCCTTTTTACTGGGATACATAAATAATGGGAAATGTGTTTAATCCTTCAGGCCAACTTTAGTTCCTTAGCCGTGTGGAATTTTGGAGTCCTGGGCAGATCTAGCATAGACCAGCGATATCTTTCTTGGCCAGAGGTTAGGATGTGGTGACTGTGTATGCACACGCTTCATATATAAAGCGTGTCTTTTGTATACCTTTTTTCCTAGACCTCCACCACTTGTCTGGAGCCACCATCAGGTGTATGGTAAAAATTCTCATTCTGTGCTGCTGAGCTGAAGAAATTAGATGCTCCTGTAAGACAATAGGAACTTCTTGGTACTCCTTCTAGAAAACTGGGGCATTATAGCACTGCAACACCGCCTGTAGATGGTAAACGAATACATTCCTGCAAATCTAAGACAGTTGCTTTACTGTGTAATCTAGAGTCTTTCTTGATCCCTGAATTCTGGATGAGATAAGCTTAGCCCAAAGCCTTTCTGAAGATTTTTGAGATTGTCAAGGCCTCTTTCTCTCATGGCAGAACAAAATGTTTCTCATTTTATTAGGAACACACATTCATAAAACGCAGCTGGGATTGTAAAGTTTGTTTTTGCTTTTTTGTTTTTCCTCCAACACAAATATATTTTTTGTTCTAAATTTTCTTAAAAAGAAAACAAACAACAACAACAAAAAACCCTTAAAGGCAGACATTTTTAATCCCACTTTACAGGTGAAAAAATTGAGTATGTATTAGGCCTTTTAACTGTTTTCTTCTCTTACATAGCAAATAGCTGGCAGATTCATTATTCAAACCAAGATCTGTATGACTCCAAACCCATGTACTTTTCACTCATTTAAATGGAGTTGGGCCTTCACATTCAGAGATCAGCTTAATTGTGTAACTGACAGAGGTTTTATAATGTCATCTTTTTAACACTGTGTGCGGTAGATGAAGTCTGTTTTCCTGGGAGGTATTTTAATTTGTGCAAGTTAACTAGAACTTTAACATATGCGGTCTAAATTTTGACCCTGAACTTTTTACATCACAGAAGTGATGGGACAAATAACATATCAGTCTATTAAGGCTGTTTGCAAACCTAGATTAAATCGGGCCCCAGCATTGAGGGTCTGCAAGAAGATTTATCGCCTGAAAATAGATGGTCCAGTATCTTAGTTAAAAATTGCTAGGTTCCAGAACTTATTAGGAATCTGCTTGAAATTCTGTACTGTCCCAATTTTATCTTCAGAAATGAATTAATTAGCCAAAAACATTTGCATACGTAATTTGTTTTTTCTTCAGATGCACCATGATAACAAGCTATTCTTTTACATCATTAAGATGGAAACATATTATATTTTCATGCAAAGCAGAATCTGTTATTTTTTAAGTGTCTAATCCCCTTGTCTTTAAAATATTCAGAAAGTAAGCGTATGTCAGACAGTGGGTGCCCTGGGCCTTTGGAAGTCAGACTTGAAGTTCATAAGGCCAGGGATGTTTCATCTGTAACACAAGGAAGTTGTCCCAGACGAAAGACTCAGAGGAGTTACAGCTCCATTAAGGTGCCCACAGAAGGCCAGTTCCTGATTTGAAATCGTGTTAAGGTTAAGAATTGAAGGAAGAAGAGCTGGAAACGGTAACTGGCATCGGCCTTTATGGTGCCATTTCAAACAAAAATTTTATTGTCGATTTCGATTTTGTGACCTTGGAGGCTTGAGAACTCATGGCCATTTTTGAAAATGTATCCAGCTTGATTAACCTTATTGTCTATAAAGCTATAGTCCATGAAACTGCCTCCTCTGATACTTTTCTTAGAGGGAATTATCATGGAAATACATTTTAAAGATGTTATCGATTTTAAAATGACAAGGAGAGGAAGTTTATCCAATTACCAAATATATATTACCACTGTTTGATGAGTGCCAGGAAATAGGATTTTATCAACTATTCCTGGGAAACTGGTGAATTTCTTTCCTGAATTTACAGAGACATGCACAATGGATTTTTATTTGAAACATCAGAAATAAGCTAAGGGATTTTATAAGAAGATACTATTCAACTGGTCAGTTGTCTTTCTTATATAGCTGTGACTCAATTCAACTTACTGTTTCTCCTCCATGTCAATATAATGAAAAAACAAACAAATAAACAAACATAAAACATGCCCACTTACTCTTTTTGACTTCTTAATGTCCAGAGGAAAGTTACCATATTGCTGAGGGAATTCAAAATTCCAGTGTTCAGAATTGCATGAGATTCAAAGAATGACCCGTGTTGGAAATCTGTCTCTTGTTCTCCTCCAGCCCACATTGCTGTTACCCTGGAGAGCTTCTGTTCTCAGAGCCTCAGTTTTCTTTCCTATTAAGTAGGAGTGGGAATGAAAGGGCTTCCCAGGTGGCACAGTGGTAAAGAATCCCCCTGCCAGTGCAGGAGACACAATAGATGTGGGTTTGATCCCTGGGTTGGGAAGATCCCCTGGAGGATGAAATAGCGAACCCACTGTAGTATTCTTGCCTGGAGAATCTCATGGACAGAGGAGTCTGGCAGGCTATAGTCCATGGGGTCACAAAGAGTCAGACATTACTGAGTGACTTAGCTTGCAGAAATGAGGATCTCATAAGGATATAACAAAGTTTCTGGTGATCTGATCATGCACAGACGGCGTTTACAAATGATGATTCTTATGTTTAACTTGGAGAGGACAGTTGTATGGGTCCTAAAATTCATAAAATATATCAAACTGTCTTTGTCTCTTTTAAGAAGTTTTATGTGATAGAGTAGTTATGTCTTTCCTGATTGTCTCCTACAGGAGGACTGGGGTTGATTGGTATAAGTCACCAGGAAATCATCTGGCTTTGCTTGAGCTGCCTGATGGAGAAGGGCCAGGTTATCTGTCACTGGACGTGATCAAGAAGGGTCTGGGCATGCCCAGTGGTGAACACTGGAGAGAGATGTCAGGATGAGATGAAAGTTCAGACCAGATGACCCATCACTCCATTCTTTGCTGATGTCCTAAAATTCTCTGATTAATCAGACCCTCTACCAGTGTAGAAATCACATCTCAAATCAAAGGCCCAGGGTCAGATGTGTCACTGTTCTGATGTTTTATAGACTCGACCTCCGTGAACGGACCTCAGTTGGTCTGTCTTGGGTCCCCTTCTAGCTCTGCCTGGTCCCCACTTTCTCCTCATCTGAAGAGCCTGCATTCAGTATTTTTTTTTTTCCTGTCCATTTCAGTTCCCTTCAAGCCCTCTCTCCTCATGTGTTCTATCTGCCTCACCTTCTTTGTCTCTTATCTTCACATTCCTGACTCCCTTCAGGACCAGGAATATCTGCCTTTGACTGGCATCTGTTCATTCAAGTTTACTTCACCTCTAAGAAAAGTGAACTCTGAGAAAACCGGGACACTACATTGGGGACCAGTTCTGAAAGTTACTTCTTTATCTGCTGGCCTCATTCAAGAAATGCCCCATGGGAAAGAGAGCGGGCTTTGCTTGTAGACCTGAGTTCAAATCCTGTCTCTACCCCTTGCTGACTGTGAACCGTTGGGTAAGTCTCCTTATCCCGCAAAACCATCTTCCTTCCCATCGTATAAACCGTGATGTGAAAAACCACATCTAATTCTACCTCTGCCAGGAAACCTTCTCTACTAAAGGGAGTTATTAAGAATATTCAAATTTTTATGAAATTATATTAAACTAATACCCTTTCTGCATTCCTTTCTGTAAAACAGAAGAGGAAACCCACTGTCAGGTAAAGGGTGAAAAAGAATCTGAATTCCTGTTTCTCAAATGTCTTCCACACATGTGTCCTCACTGAAAGTGAAAGTCACTCAGTCCTGTCCAACTCTTTGCGACCACATGGACTATAGGGTCTGTAGAATTCTCCAGGCCAGAATACTGGAGTGGGTAACCATTCCTTTCTCCAGGGGATCTTCCCAACCCAGGAATCAAACCCAGGTCTCCCGCATTACAGACAGATTCTTTACCAGCTGAGCCACCAGGGAAGACCGCTGTGTCCTCGCTGCGGCCTAATAATTTGCTTTGGGAAGCCTTACTGGTGTGTCAGGAAGTGGGTGAGTACTTTGGGGGATTAGATCACGCAGAAGGGCTACCTGAACTGCTTTTTTCTCCGTGTGGTGGATATTGTGAACAGACATGGGAGTTCAGTTCAGTCACTCAGCCATGTCTGACTCTTGGCGACCCTGGACTGCAGCACGCCAGGCTTCCCTGTCCATCACCAACTCCCGGAGTTTACTCAAACTCATGTCCATTGACATGGGAGTAACATGCAAGAAAGAGGGTTTGGATTGAGAACAGGGTATTTACTATGTGTCTTGTCGCAGACTACCAGTGGCCAGGGCAGTTCATCTAAACTGGTGGTTAGCAAACTTTTTCTGTAAAGGGTCAGAGAGTACATATTTTAGGCTTTGTGAGCCAGATGCCTTGGGTTGCAACCCCTTAGCTCTGCCACTGTGTCTTGAAAGCAGCCACAGATGATACATAAAGGGATGAATGAGAATGATCGATGTCCAAGAAAATGTTATTTACATAAACAGAAAATGGGTTCAATTTAGGTAGTAGTAGTTCCAAACTGTTTCCTTAATCTAAGCCACAGTGTATTCAGCTTCGCCATGGGGGCAGTAGAATTTCAGGAAGATTAAATAGGACAATGCAAATGAGGCATCTGAGCCCACAGCCTAACCCATGAAAAATCTCCATAAAGTTATTTCTTTCTGTCTCTTTTTTGTCCAAAGTGCTTCTATACATAATGGAGTTAGGAAAGAATGCACACAAAGGTCCTTCCCAGCCCTGTGGTTTTATGGAATTGTCCATTAAAAAAAAAAAAAGAACAAGAAAGAGAGCATGCCAGGGAGAGAAACTGTCTGCATGTTCTTTTCCTCTGCAAAGTCTGACCACAAGAAACATTAAATCAATCAGATGACAAAGCAGAATATGAAAAATTGAGTTGGTTTAGTCCCAAGTTTTCAGGAGGCCTGTGCTATTTGGATCAGAAGCAAACTTAAAAAAAAAGGGCCGCGGGGACAGAGGTGAGGGGGACTGTTTTCTACATATTCTGTGCATAGGCTATTCCATGACTCCCACATCATTCATCACCGAAAAACTTTGAGTGCAATAAACATTTCCCCTAGTTTAGTAGCAGCTCTGACCAAGAACAAAGCCATTAACATAAATGCAGATAAATACAAGGCAAATAATGATATTCCCAACTGCTTCTGTGTCAACCAGCTCAGCCCATCAATCTTGCCTGACTGGTTAAGAAGGAACTCAGAGAATTTATAACCAGGGAAGATTTCTTTCTAAAGCATTTCCACCTCCCAGATGAGGAGAAGGATGAATCATCCAGAAAGTCCCAGGAAATCAAATGAACACCCTTCATCTTCAGAGCATCCCATCTGAGGTTCTCTGTTGGTCACTACTGCCCTGAAACCACACTCCTTGGAGAAATATACAACCCAGGGAGCTCTTGGTTGCCCATCCATCCTGTCAGGGGAGAGCACTTGGCCAGGTTTCTGCATCCTTGGTCCTGATGCTAACGCTTGTTCACAGTTCAGTGGCAGAGTCTCTCAGCCTCTGGCTCTGCCTGCCTCGTCTGTATTCACTTCGTCAACTTTAACTCCTCGTCCACTTTTAAACAGCAGTATCCCTGGTCTTCTCCCTCCAGTGCCTGGGGGGCACTTCTCCCCCTCACTCTGTTTCTTCCAATCATCTCATTTACCCCATATTAACAGATTCTACCTACATCTCAGCATCTCCCACATCTTGATCTGCCCAAGCTTCTCCTATAAAGAATGCTGTCTTACATTTAACTGGTTGATCTTACCACCTGCCTGCAAAGCAGACACATCCCATGTAACTTATCTACCATAGCTCCTAACTCTGCTCTGCTCCTATTGACTCTGTTTCCCCCCCCTAATGGGGAATCACAATATTATTTACTATTTTTAAAAATTGAAAGTAATGTATCCAATAATAAGAAATGGTCACATTGATTATGATAGATAATAGTAGCATATTAAATTTTTTCAAGTTTTTAAAAATTTTATTTCTTTTAGGTTGTGCTGGGTCTTCATTGCTGTGCAGGTTTTTCTCTAGTTGCCAAGAGCAGGGGCTACTCTCTAGGTAGCAATGCATGGGCTTCTCTTGTTGTTGAGCTTGGGATCTAGAATGCATGGGCTTCAGTAGCTACAGCTCTTGGCTCTAGAGCACAAGCTCAATACATGGCTTACAGGCTTAGTTGCTCTGTGGCATGTAGGATCTTCCCAGACCAGGGACTGAACCCATGTCTCCCGCATTTGCAGGCAGATTCTTTACCACTGAGCCACCAGGGAAGCCACCACATATTAAAATTTAAAGACAACCTGAGGGCCCAGCAAACACCCTGAAGATCTGGAATGTTTTTTGGCTATAAATAACAGAAACCTCAATTCAAATATGGTTTAAACAGTGAAAGTGTTTAGTTGCTCAGTCATGTCCAGCTCTTTTCGACCCCATGGACTGTGGCCCACCAGGCTGCTTCTGTCCATGAGATTTTCTAGGCAAGAATACTGGAGTGGGTTGCCATTCCTTTCTCCAGGGGATCTTCCCAACCCAGGGATTGAACCCGGGTCTCCCCCATTGCAGGCAGTTTCTTTACCATCTGAGCTACCAGGGAATCTCTTAACAGTAGAAAAATAAATGATCTCATGTAACTGAAGGCAGCTCTAGGTACCGCAAGATCAGTAGATCAGTAATATAAATGAAGACACAGAGTCTTTCTCCCTGTTGAGTCTTTATAGGTAGCACTCTACTGCACTCAGTAGCCCAGGTCAGAAACTGGGTGTTCCCTTTGTCTCAGCCCTAATGTTATCTCAGTAGGCATGACCTAGAGATAAGAACTTCCCGGAAACCTCTCAAAAGTGTTTCCTCCTGGTCTATGCGATCACATGGAGGGTCTCATTCACTGTTTGTGACCAGAGAGTCGTTTTATTTTGGTCTCCTTGCCTCTAGTCCCCCATTCCTTCCCCCGCCTCTTCCACAGTTGATGACTTAGGTTTTCTCTCTGCTATGGTGGGATGACATAATTAGTGTTTCCAGTTGATGCAGATGTCCACAATCTGCAGGAGCTGCTGTGGGGACAGAGTTAGAATTGGAATCAGGGATAACATCGTTCACAATCGGATACAGTAACTCAGACTGGGGGAGAGAGAGGGCTCCACTCAGGAAGAGACAGACTTGTATTTTCCAAGTCTGTGTGTCAGGCTAGATGCTGTCACACTCAAATGAACTGGTCTTAAACCCCTTCGAGGAAAAGATTATTGTCCTTCATGCTACAAGTGAGAAGATACCCTTGCAATGAGTTTGATTTAGTTGATCTCTTAGTTGTGCTTAGTAGCTCAGTCATGTCTGACTCTTTGCGAGCTCATGGACTGGGGCCTGCCAGGCTCCTCTGTCCATGGGGATTCTCCAGGCAAGAATACTGGAGTGGGTTGCCATGCCCTCCTCCAGGAGATCTTCCCAACCCAAGGATGGAACCCAGGTCTCCCACATCACAGTCGGATTCTTTACTGTCTGAGCCAGGAGGGAAGCCTGATCTCTTATGTAGGATGTGACAAATCCTGGATTAAAATTTAAGGCTGCCTGTATATAAAAACCTCACCCTAAATCCTCCTTGCCCATCTCCCTGAGGAGAGAGCCTACAGAACTGTGTTGATAGACACGTGGAGAGAAAAGGTGCTGAGACTGGGGCTTAGACAGGATGCATCTCCCAAGAACACAAGTGTAAGGGGATCAGAGACTTTATTATATATTTTCTTCATTGATATATAATAATCTGTCCTAAGGGAACCACTGAATAGATGTTTATTGAATAAATGAATTAAATCACACAATCCTACAAACTTGGACCTGGAAGCTACATTTCCCCAGAGAGAGCATCATCTTGTGACCTTGCCAATGTCCTCCCCCTAGTCTATCCTTCTTGATTCTGACTGCTGTGTAGAAAAGACTTCCTCCCATGGGCTTTTTTAGACCTGAGTTTGAGGGCAGCTTCCCTGATGGCTCAGATGGTAAAGTGTCTGTCTGCAATGCAGGGAACCTGGGTTCGATCCCTGGGTTGGGAAGATCCCCTGGAGATGGAAATGGCATCCCACTCCCTTACTCTTGCCTGGAAAATCCCATGGACAGAGGAGCCTGGTAGGCTACAGTCCATGGGGTTGCAAAGAGTTGGGCACAACTGAGCGACTTCACTTTCAGAGCAGGAGTGTTTGTTGAATGGCACTCAGTTTGTTTGTTGAGGGCACTCAGCAATGTTTATTGAATGAATTCCGGACCTCTGAGTTCCTTGCTTTTTTTCCCTCCCTTGGCATTATGTATCAAAGTTTTCTAGGCTCCGTACCTCACTTACTTTACCTTCCTGGTTATCCTATAGAAGCTGCATGTGTGTGTTTGTGTGTGTGTTCTGTGGCTCAGTCTTGTCCCACTTGCGACCCTATGGACTGTAGCCTACCAGGCTCCTTTGTCCATGGAATTTTCCAGGCAAGGATACTGCAGTGGGTCACCATTTACTACTCCAAGGGATCTTCCTGACTCAGGGATAGAGCCTAGGTCTCCTGCATTGGCAGGTGGATTCTTTGGCTCAGGGTCACTGAGCCACCTGGACCCTGACCCTAATCCTGCCAGAAACAGTGATTCAACTCCACCTCCAGCCTCCATCCTATGTATGGTGGAATTCTGAGCTGGTGCAGATCCTGGTGCAGAAAGGACACTTCTGTCTCTGCTTGCTGTCCCTGAAGACCATCGTATTCACCATCTGCCTCAGAAATTATTTCTCCTTCAGTTGCACAATAGCAACAGCAGTATTGGGAGAAACGTTTTAAGAATTCCTCCCCCTCTGCCTCTTGGTCTTGGAAAATAGCTCACCTTGCATATCTGCATCTCTTGGTGTCAGTGTCAAAAGTAGAGACCAGTAGAAAGGAAAGACTTCCATGGCTCGGGGAATCCAGATTTGATCCTGGTTCTATCTCTTATCACCCATGTGAATTTTAAAAGACCACTTATTTCTTTAAGCCTGAGTTCTTTATCTGTAAGAGAGGGCTAATAACTGACTTTTTGCTGGCTATTCAGCAGGCTAGTGTTACGCCTTTGGTGGAGAGCCTGGCCCAAAATAAGTGGTCTCTACATGATGATTTGCTCTCCCTGGGTTCCCACACCCTGATAAACCCCATCTACCCTAATACAGGCTGATATGTTTCCTGCTTAAATGAACTGGCTGCAAGCAGTGAATTTCAGACCATTATACAGGGTGATTGCATTGGGCTGAGGGTCACCTCACCTGTCCTAATGGCCCCAGCCAGGATGCAAGGCGCTCTGGCCTTTGTCTGGTGACATTCGGACCTGTCTGCCTGAATGTCAGTCTTCTGGAAGGTGCTGGGCCCCCAGATGCCAATCACAGGCTCACAGGGCTGATTGGCATGCTATAATGAGTGCCTGCAAAGTTTCTCCAGACAGGAGGGGACCAATTGAGTTGACCCAGTGTCGTCTGGCTGGCTGGCTGCTCATTTCTCTCCCCTCGCCTGTCTTCCTCCTGCGCTGGGCTTACCGTGTCTCAGGGCTCTGCCTGGCATGCTTCTTCCTCCTGTTGTGCCTCCTCAAGGCAATTCCAGTCCTGCCCTTGCATGGTGTCTCAGTGGCACATTCACTCATTCACTCCGTCTATTCATCCTTCCACCCCTTGTTTGCTTTTTCTTTCTCCCATGAACAGCTGTGGGGCATCTCCCATGTGCCATGCTCTTAGGAAATTTCAAGTCCATTTCTCCATAACTGGAGCTGCCTTTCCACTCTAGAAAGTAGTGATGAACACAGTCAATGTTCAGAGATTTTTATTGTGTCATTACTTGTTCCTGCATGCTTCCCTGGTGGCTCAGTGGTAAAGCATCCCCCTGCCAATACAGGAGATGCGGGTTCGATCCCTGGGTTGGGAAGATCCCCTGAAGGAGGGCATGGCAACCCACTCCAGTGTTCTTGCCTGGAGAATCCCATGGATAGAGGAGCCTGGTGGGCTACGGTCCATGGGATCCCAAAGAGTAGGACATGACTTAGGAGACTAAGCAACAACAACTTACTCCTGCCACTCCAGCTGCAGGGATGGTTGAGGGCTCAGGGCTGGGTGGGTGGGGGATGGACTCTTGCTAGATGTTTGTTCAGACCTGTCACCTAGTTCTGTTCTCAGAACAGCCAGCCACCCCCTCATCCCTCCTTCCTCTGTAGTGACTCAGATACATTCTCGCTTCTACAGTTCTAGTTGCTTCTATGGTTCTAGCCACTTCTGCAGCCAGGCATCAGCCAGCTCTCTGCCAGCTGTTGATCCCGGCTTTTCCTGCTCAGCTCTTCAAATCAGAGTTGCTTCTTGGCCAAGCTGGGAAGGTCCAGCCATTCAAGATGACCCCAGGAGTTCTCTCCTCTTTCTCTATTTTTCCTGCTTTCTCCAATGAGTTCTTCGATGCTGCTCTGGGGACAGTGCTCCACCAGGCAGACTTCCACAGCATGTCATTCCAGCTGTGGTTTGCCGTGTGTCTGATGCCTTCCTTCTATCTCAGAGGGACTTCCTTCCTTCCTGAAAGAAAGGGAAATTGCTTGTCGCTCAGTTGTGTCTGACTCTGTGAGTCCATGACTGTAGCCCAGCAGGCTCCTCGGTCCATGGAATTCTCCAGGCAAGAATATTGGAGTGGGCCACCATACTCCAGATCCTCCCAATCCAGGGATAGAACCCCAGTCTCTTGCATGCAGGCAGGCAAGCCGCCAGGGAAGCCCTTCCTTCCAGACCGTGCCTTAAAGGAGCAGTCACCCTTTGTCTCTGCTCTGTGCCTGGGGGTTGTGATTCCCGGAGCAGGACGCCCTGTGCAGGGGCTTTCTCAGCATTCCTCCCGAGAGGCATCAGGATCCTTTGGCAAGATGGTCTCCTGCAGCTCTCCTTGGACCTCCCAGGATTCCATAGATACTTATGCAAATGAGACTCCCTCCCTTGGCCCACGCGTCTGTATGCTGTTGGGGGCTTCCCTTCACAGTAATCAACATCTCATCTTAATTGCTTGTGTTTATGGTTCGATAGTGCATCGTTTTTTGTTTTTTTTTTTGGCAACACCAGCTCACAGCAATATCTTAAATTACCCAAGCCTGCCCACTTTCCTTTATGAACTCTGGCTTGTGTCTGATGAGCACTTAGATTTTTAACCATTTATTTCCTCTGCATGACAGGGAATGAGGCACATAAAATGGATGGGAATAGTAGAGAAGGGAAAAGCACCAGAGACTTGGGACCCATAAAAGTAGTGTGCAGTGTGTGAGGCCAATATAAAAGCAATGAGTTTTTAATATACAGCGTGCGTAATACATTCATATCCCTAATAAAGTCAATTATCGTCAGATCCGTTATTTCTCAATTTTCCACCTCAGCTCAGACAAAAACAAATCTGGAGCTATTCAGAAAAAAAAAAAAAAAAAAAAATACACTGCAGTCATTGCCAAGGCAGCAGCTGTCAAAAAAATTGTTTAATAAGTGCCTGTTTAACACATCTACCCTCCCGGGAGCCAGGGTAATGTCAGGAACAGTGTTGCCATGAATGTAACCTGAGACAAAACTGAATCTTTGCCCTTGATTTGAGCAATTATCTTGTTCTTTGCTACTTTTTGAAAATTCCAGTTGTCATTCGGCAGGCAGCAAGGCAGAACATCATCTCCATCTTGGAGCTGTGTGTCTTTAGGGACATGGCTACAGTCCACAGGGTCGCAGAGAGTGGGACACGACTGAACGACCAAGCTCAGCACAGTGTACAGATGACCTGCACGAACCCGTACGCACCACTGTTCCCACCTCTCCACTTCTCTGTGCTTTGGTTGCTTTGTGTGTTTGATGAGGGAGTTGTTCCCAAACCTGACGGATCATCAGAATAATTTGTTGTCTTAAATTTATTTATTTTTAGATTCAAAAGTGAGTATTTATTTGGACTAGGAAAGGAAACCACAATAAATTGCCCATAAAAAATCTTATATACATTCAAACTCAAAAAAGTCATCATTTTTTTTTTACCAATACATTTATTTTTAGTTGAAGCAAAACATTGCTAATTTGAATAAAAACTTTCCAGTATCATTGTCATTACTATTTTTAATTATAGGAGCTTATTAGTTATCTACTAATACATAAAAATATTATCACAAATCTAGTGGCTAAAAGCTCAACAACTTTATTACATTCATTCCATCAGTTTCTTTAGATCAGGGGTTGTGAACAGCTTGGCTGAGTCCTCTGCTTCAGGGTCTCACAAGGCAATGATCAAGGTGTGGAATGGTGCAGTGGTCTCATCTGAGGTTGGACCTGGAAAGGTGTTGGGTTTCCAAGCTCAGGTGGTCAGCAGAAATCAGTTCCTTTTAGCTGATTGGTCCAGGAGCCCCAATTTTGCCCCAGAGAAGGGAATGGATACACACTCCATTATTCTTGCTTGGAAAATCCTATGGACAGAGGAGCCTGGCAGGATACACTCCGTGGGGTCACAAACAGTTGGACATGACTCAGCTACGGAGCATGTGGGTTTGAGGCTACCCTCAGGTCCCAGATAGTTGCTGGCCATAGAGTTGTCTCTGTTCCTTGCCACTTGGGCTTCCCCAGCGTGACCACCTGCTTCATCAAAGTCAACTTGGTAGAGTTGTACCAACAAGGCAGGTCTAACAAGACTGCATTGCAGTCTTCTGTACAGTAACCATGGAGAAGGCATCCTGTCACCTGGATGTGTTGTGTTCTGTTGGTTAGAAATGCATCACTGGTGCCACTCACACTCAAGGAAGTGAAAACAGGGCTTACACAATGGTGTGAACACCAGGGGGTAGAATTAGGGGGTCCACCAGAGAGCGTGCCTACCATGAAGAGGAATACCTGATAGGGTTTTTTTTTTTTTTTTTTTTTAAGCAAAAGGTACAAAAAGCTGTGAAAGTGCATTAGTTGCTCAGTCGTGTTTGACTCTTTGCGACCCCATGGACTGTAGCCCACCAAGCTCTTCTGTCCATGGGATTCTCCAGGCAAGAATACTGGAGTGGGTTGCCATTCCCTTCTCCAGGGGATCTTCCCGACTGAGGGATTGAACCTGGGTCTTCTGCATTGCAGGCAGAGTCTTTTCCATCTGAGCCCCCGGGGAAGCTCGAAAGCTGTGAAGTATAAGGTCAAAGTCTCCTTCCCTCCACTCATGTTAACTGTTTCTCTTGTAAGGCTTTGGCGAGTTGTTACATTAATCTCCTAAGGCTGCCAACACAAATGATCACATACCAGCTGGCTTGAAACAGCAGAAATGTGTTCTTTCATGGTTTAGGTGGCTGGGAGTATGAAATCAAGGTGTGGGCAGGTCCGCGTTCCCTCTAAGGCTCTAGGGCAGAGTTCTCCTTTGCCTCTTTCCTTGCTTCTGGTGGCCCCCAGCAATCCCTGCCCCTTGATTTGTACCTGTATCATTTCAGTCTCCACCTCGGTCGTCAACAGGGCATCTTCCCAGTCCGTGTTTTCTTCTCCTCTTCTCAGGAGGACACTGGCCCTTGGATTTAAGACCAACTTTAATTGAGTATGACCTCATCTTAACCAATTACATCTGCAGAGACCCTGTTTCCAAATAAGGTCACATTCTGTGGTTCTAAGTAGACATGACATTTTCGTGGGACACCGTTCATTAATGAGTGGTTAGTTCTTCCTTTGGCATTTGCCGCCCAAACACTCCCCTCCCTGTGAGTCATTATAACCACCTCCCCACTGTGAAAAATGAGCAGTGTTAGACAGGCAGGAGAAGGCAGAGAGTCACTGGTCTTACACTCGTCGAGTGGCCTGGGGAGATACTCAGTCTCTCTCTGCCTCAGATTCCTCATCTGTAAAATGGTCAGACAGCAGCATAATAGTATTTCACTTTTAGGTTTGTTAGAGGATTAAATGAGATAATATATGCAGAGCTCTTAGAACAATGCCTGGCACGTAATAAGTCCTGTGACAAGGTCAGCAGTTACCTGTCACTTCTCCTTCCCTCTCCAGCTCTGCTTTTTTGATATTTAGAAATAGTATGTTTACTGTTGGTTTTCTTATTTCAAGTTACACTTAGGAGCTTGAAGCTTTTTAGGGCATGAACCACCTATCTCCTTACATGGACTTGAAATAAACATTTCTCTGCTCCAAACTAAACAAATAAAAAAAATTACACTTAAATGAATGGATTATTTATTATAATTATATATAATATGTAAATAAACTCAATATTATTTCTCTATATGTTTATATATTTATCTATAAATGTTATATACAATATATAGATAAAATATACTCATGATTATAAGTGAAAAATTAAATATTGGTTTTTAATGAAAGTTGATGTATTATTTAAGTATTTTAAGTTATATGTTTATACTCAAAGCTCTTTATTGCTTAATCTGTCTATTTTGTACAGTCACTAGTGACTTCCATCTTAGATGAAGGGACTGTCAATCCCCTTCTTTTTCCTGCAACGAACATCTCTTTTCTACCTCCCTACCTCTTTTTCATTTTTTCACTATGTCTGTTTCTCCATGGCTGCCCTCTAAATAAATTCTTCAGTACCATTTTTCTAGATTCTGTATATATGCATTAGAATATGATATTTATCTTTCTCTTTCTGACTGACTTCCTCTTTCTGTCAGCTCTGTTTTTATTTTCCCTTCTTGATTTTTATATTTAGTGTATGATATTTCTGGTGTAGTCTTCTATGTTTCATTAAGAGGCTAAATTTCAATAATAGCCTTTACATCAAAAGCCAACATTCTTACTATAATTTAACATTGTAATAATGTTGAAATATAGAATGCATAACTGTAAAGTACAGAATATATAATAATATGAAGTATATTTTAATATTATATAAAATAAAATAGATGTGATAATGTCTACTATTTACATGCTTGTAAGTTAATAAACATTCTAAATACATTATATATTAATGCATTTAATCTCTAAAGCAGCCCTTTGAGGTTGGTGACATATTACAAAGGAGAGAACTGAGACCCAGAGAAGTTGAATAACTTTTCCAAGGACACAGAGCAAGTAGTAGGTGCCGAGTTTGAGCCTCATCCATGACCTCAGAGCCCTTGCTCAGAGCCAGTATATTCTGTGACCTCTCATGGTCCATGTCACTGACCATAGTCACACGGTCGTCTGGACTCAGAGAAGGGAATACAAGGCTATGCCCTAAATTCATATCACTTGAAGGAATTCAGGGAAAATATAACAACTTTCTTTCTTTACTTACATCCGATGAATTCCTTGAAAATAGGCTGCATTTTAGTTTTTCTTTGTCAGCCCATGCCTTTCATATATATATATATATGCCTGCTTCTCCCAGGGGGTTCTTTTAGTTTTTCACAACAGAGAAAAATCTCTGCCTTCATTTTCCATTAAGAGTTTGCCGCTTCTTCATCACACAAATGAGATGACAGAGTCGACTCCTCTCCTGAAGGTGTTATTTCTGGCACCTGTCGACTTCCTCTCCCCATTTGGACTGATTGCTTTTTGCTGCACACTTGTCATCCTGCGATTTCATTTTATTCGTCTCTGGGTTTAGTTTCCATTTTTCCCTGGATTTCCTGCACCCCTTCTCTATTTTCCTTGGATTTCTTTTTCATTTGGCTGAAGTGTATTCTCAATTTTATTGCTGTTTTGGAGAAACTATTCTTTCAGAGATGTTAGTGTCCTTGTATGGATGTTGTCTGAGTGCATAATTGAAGTGCATTTTCCCTCAAAAGGCGAGCACGGATGCGAATCTGATTACCGTCCCATTGAAGATAACACCTTCCTTCTCCTTAAGCTCTCAGGATTTCCTGTTTGTCTCTGCTAGTCTGGATGCTCACCAGAATGTTAGGGAAGAGGTTTCTATTTATTCATCCTCTGCAGCACTGCCCATGAATCTATAATCCCAAAGACCTGAGTTCTTTTAGTTCTATGATTATTTTCTGGGAAAATTTCATTTGTTAAAGAGAAGTTCCTGGTTCCCCCCTGGATCTAGATTGGTGCTTAGTAATTTGGCTCCTTAACAAGATTCCCAAGTGACTTTATTAGTCAGTGATGTCCGGGAACTCTGACAAGAGAGCCCCTGAGATCCCTTGCCAGCTCTCACCCTTTAACAGGGTAGAGTGGTCAGGGTGGTGTTTTGTGATGTTGTCACATGTGCCTCCCCAGCATGACAAGTGGAGGTGTGAAGCCTGGCCACCCCTGCCTTGCCCTCAGCAGTCCTGCAAAGGTCACGCACCATCTTGTTTGTAGAACTGCTCAGAAGATTCTCCTGGGACATCTAAGTGTCAGAAGTTAATTTGTCAAGGTGTCCCAGCCTTTGGCGAGACTCTGTGAGTTTCAGCAGACCACATCTCTCGCTGTGCCCTCGTGGAGAAAGTGTCTGTCCTTGAATTCCATTTGTGCTGAACCTTTTCTTCATATCACCTGCTTCTTGGTCCCTGAAGATGATGTCGACCTGAGACAGAGCCGTCTGTTTTGTTTCCCCTCACCTACCCTCTTTCCATTACCTTTGCTGATTTCAGTATCAAATCAGGCTTGGTGTTCTACTCTCTAAAGAGCGGTGTCTCCTCACACTCTTCTGTAAATCGTTATTATTAATAACAAGGATAATAACGATAATACTAAATAGCACTCAGGTAAAATCTTCCATTACAAAATGCTTTCATAAATAGTACCTCTGGGCTTCTGGTTTATGTAGGAAACACAAAAACTGATTTAGAAAGACGACTGTTCTTTCCAAAATGTGTTTGCTTTTCTGGGTTGAATTCATTTGTTTGATTGAAAATCTTATAAGGAAGATGTCTGGGCTTGTGGAATAAGTGCTCTGTGGAGCACTAAAATAGTACATCAATAACCCAAATGTTTGGACATACTTGGGTGACAGATCTGGCTTATCATGGAAAAGTAGGATCATAGAGACATAGTGGATTCAATGCCTAAAGTGGAAAAATCACAGCCAAGGTTCTTGAAACACACCTGTGGAATCATGTTCTTGCTGTTCAGTAGCTCATTCATGCCTGACTGTGACCCCACAGACTGCAGCATGCCAGGCTCCTCTGTCCTCCACCATCTCCCTGAGTTTGCTCAAATTCATGTCCAATGAGTCGGTGATGCTGAATCATAAGACAACTGAATGTAGGGTTTCTTGGGAAGCCCTCTCTTTCTAAAGATGGTGGTGGCTTTAGGTGTTCTTCAAAATCTTGGTGCCACCATGTTCTTATTTGTAAAATGGGGATTAAAATTGATCTCACAAAGGGCTGTCCGCACCTACCAGTTTCTAGCATATGGGATTAGGCTGTCCAGAGTGGAAAGTAACGTTGTTGTTGTGATTACTGACATTACTTTAATGTTGTGCAACAGGCACTGGAAATAAGGATATTTTATTTTTTTTGTAATTTTTAAGTATAATATACTTGCGTGAAAATGCACACAGATCATACACACACACACATAGACAACTAGATAGATTTTCACACAATGAAACATACCTAAGTAACCACTGGAACCCCAGAACTCACCCTAGGGTTGCCCATGTTCCCTGTATCATGACCTGGCATGCTGCTGCTGCTGCTGCTAAGTTACGTCAGTCGTGTCCGACTCTTAGTGACCCCATTGACTGCAGCCTACCAGGCTCCTCCATCCACGGGATTTTCCAGGCAAGAACACTGGAGTGGGTCGCCAGTGCCTTCTCCGTGACCTGGCATGAACCGCCACCAAATTGTAACTCATAACTTCTGACACCATAAGTTCATTTTTCCTGGTCTTGAGCTTATCATAAATGGGGTCATACAGTGTACACTCTGGTTTTTTATTCATTTGGTTGGTTGGCTGTTTTTGTGGGTGTGTGGAGGGTCTGGTTTGTGCATTTTACCCATGTTGAGCATTCTTTTGGAGAGCTCTTATCCCATAGCAGTGTAGACACTGCTTAATTTCCATGTGGCCATTAGGGAGAGTGCTGCTGTAAAGTGCTCCCGTACATTCCTTTAGAAGAATATAAGAGGTTAACCATCTTCATTCAATGTAGCGGGTAGGGTGTTTTTCCTCACCTTCTTCTTGTTCAGCTAATTGATCTCCAAGGCTCATCCAGACTCCTCCTCAGTTTATGAGCTCTGACACTTCTATTCACTGCCTGAACTGTGGCAGTAACTGTTTTCCACTCCTGTGTTTCTCATCTCTCCCAGCCAAACTTCAGCACCACCAGAATTGTCTTCTTGAAACACATATCTGGTGGTATCACTTTCCTGCCCCAAATTTTATCCTCAGTGCCAGTTGAAACAAAATGAAATGATGTTACTCTGAGGTTCTGGCATAATGGGGATCCATCTTGAATGAGCTCCTGCCCACACTTCTGTCTTCATCACCGACTTCCTGTCTGTATACTGGCGCCATATTGGGTTTGCCCCTTGGATGCTCTAACTCTGTCTAGGCCTGTTGTGACCCTCCCTTCCTGCCAGTGTTGAATTTCTCCTTATGGTTGAGGACCATCCCAAGGTCATCCTGTTCCACTAGTACTTTCTGCCCCCATCTTTGTGAAGCCGAGTCTGGCATCTTGGGACTTCTCATTCTGTCCATCAGGTTAGTCCAACTCTGACCTATTGAGTGAGTGCCAGGTCCGAGAACTGGGCTCACAGCTTTCTCTATTGCTCAGTTCCTCTCGAGTCCTTGTTTAGCTAAGGAGGCTGCTTCCTTATTCCTGTAACGACTCTTCCTCATCCTCATTAAGGAAGAGGGCACCCTGGCATAGGCTGTTGTCAACACATTCCTCATGATTTGGGAAGTGGACCCAATTTTTTATTTATGCCAATTATTTGAGAATTATTATTTCATGATAAGTTAAAAGTCACTTTTATTTGTGTAACTATCCTCCCCCTCCCAAAGTAAGTGAATAAGTAAACTTTGCATTTCTCTCATAAGAAGTCATTTCATTTTTAGCAAAACCCTAGGCCATTACTTGGAGTCTGACAGATCCCCTTCCCTGGGATATGGTTAATACTACAGGAAACTTGAAAGGGCTAGAGTGATGCTAAATCAGAGATTCCCCCCACCAGTCATTCTGATGGGATTAACACCCTCTTCTCTTTAAAATCATTCCTGCTCCCTGCCTTGGAGCCCTACAGCCATGGGCCAGTGCCTCTCTCTACATGACATGGAGCCGTGACCTGTATATACACAAGTGTCCCTCATTCATCTTCTCTGTCCTCCCACTGCCCTAGCCTACTTCTTACCCCTAGCATCTGGCACACACCTTGCACATAGTAGGTCCTCAGTGATACCTGCTGATTGTAAGAATGAATGTTTGCTTTGTAAGTGAAGTCATTCAGTCGTGTCTGACTCTTTGCGACCCCATGGACTGTAGCCTACCAGGCTCCTCTGTCCATGGGATTTTCCAGGCAAGAGTACTGGAGTGGGTTGCCATTTACTTCTCCATAAATGGGCAAGTAAAAGTAGTTTCTATCCGGGAGATTACATTAATGTTTATTTTTTTGGTTTGGAAGTTGACAGGAGAAATGTTAGTTGATTTCATAAATAGATATTCATTAATGTCTGATGCATATCTACAGGTCCTAAGGACCTGCAAATTGGCAGCATATTATAAGCTGACTAGGACCCATACTCCACCCTTGCTTTATGTTCAATTTCAGGTGTGATTTATGACTGCTGCCTCTGTATCAAGGGTTATGGTGGAGGCTCTGCATTTGTTACCTGATTTCATCCTTATTATGTGTATAGTTCAAGGGAAACATCAGTTCTCAACATATACATATTCAAGCAACAAACCTGTCTCCCCAGGCTGATAATGAGCTAAGTTGAATGGATTGAGAAAATTTCACCATAAGGACCAATGGCAGTATTAGTGGGGTTTTAATCAGTAATCTCCTCATGTTAAGGTGACACAGAGTTATCTTATCAAACAGATATTTATTTGCCACTATCCTAGGCACTGTGTGGAGAAGGGGATGACAACCCACTCCAGTATTCTTGCCTGGAGAATCCCATGGATGGAGGAGAGCCTGGTGGGCTATAGTCCATGGGGTCACAGAGAGTCAGACACAACTAAGCGACTTTCACTCACTCACTCACTCTAGGCACTGTGAGCACAGTGGTGAACCACTATCTCTTCATTCTCATGGAACTTATGTGTCTTCTTGGGGGAAGCCAGATAAAACAGGAAAAATGAAAGTAAACAAGCAAATGACTTAAAACAGTTCCAAAATGTGACAGTAATAAGACCATAGTACATTGATTTTTTTAAGACACATTTCTTTTCACCTTTTAATATTGTTGAAATTGTGATGTCTTAAAATGGGAATGTGTGTTTAATATATTGTTTTTTCCCCCCGAGAAGTTATTAAATTGACGCTTTGACTTCCAATCGATGGTGTCTCAGAATAGAGGAAATATGGTAATAATAAAAGCTCACATTTATTGAACGCTAACTATGAGTCAGGTGCTGAGCGGTGTGCATTGGAGCCGTGTCCCTTTTGTTCTGGGTAACAACCAGATGAAGCAAGGAGAAGCCTCTCTACTTTACATGCGAGGGAGATGAATCTCAGCGAGGTGAGACGTCTGGTTTAATGTTGAACATGTTGCAGGGGCCACTGCTTGAGCCCCGGCCAATATGACTCTGCTCTCCTAGCCCCTCTATTACTCCACCTTCCCACTTCCCCAATCCCTTGCTCCAATCTTTCTTAAGATAGCTGCTGCAAAGCAACTGATGCTATTAGGATTTCTCCAGGTATTCCTAGCACTTCCCTGCTGGCTCAGCAGTAAAGGATTGGCCTGCCATGCAGAAGACGTAGGAGATGCAGGTTCAATCCCTGGGTCGGGAAGATTCCCTGGAGAAGGAAATGGCAACCCACTCCAGTATTCTTGCCTGGGAAATCTCATGTACAGAGGAGCCTGGGAGGTTACAGTCCATGGGGTTGCAAAGAGTCATATACGACTTAGCAACTAAGCAACAACAGCAGGTATTCCCAGGGTGGCTAAGTGGTTTTCATGTAGCTAGGTTTCAATTTGCATGCTGAAAGCTAATTGACCTGAATACAGGCTGTGTAGAAATGCCCACAGAGCCTGTATCCTCCAGTGAATCTTGAAGCAAGAATCGGGGACCCCTCTTGGTCAATAATCTCAGATTCCTTGACATGCTCAGATGACCATTTAGAAAAGGAGTTATAAAGCAACCTCTGTGCTACCTTGGGGTCCTTTTAGACGTGTGATTTGGTGACAAAGAGAGAAAACTCTTGCTATAGGAGGATAATTTGCCATTAAGAAGATGCTGGAGACAGCTTCTAAACCAAGCCAATCCCAGAGAGGCTTAAGTGACTTACTCATGACCCCCAGGGCCAATTAGAGAATCAGAAGTAGGTCCCTGATCTTTGGGTCCCCACACAGTTTGTTAGTCTCACCTGTGGCTTCTTCCTTTCTCTTAGCCTCCTCCTCCCCATCTTCATTCCTTTTCTTCTCCCCACTTCTTTCTCTCTTCCTCCCTTTATCCACCCTTCCCTTTCTGTTCCGTTTATGTAAAGAAGGGCCTAGTAGATTGAAAAGGTATTAAATAACTTTGGTGGCAAAAACAGTGACGAGCAGAAGCTAAAATAGAAAGTTCTGGAACTTGTGCAAGTATGATGAACCGCTAAGATTAGTTTAGGATTGATTTATGTGGCTAAATAGTTAATATTCTCAAAGGGGTTTTAAAATATGAGGCTTGTAATTAATATTTATAGATCTAAGTGATGAGAAATGACCAAAAAAAGGCTGTTGGGCTGACTCAAAGAGTCAAAAATCTCCTGAGATAATACAGGCAAGAAGCGGGGGAAGGTGGGGGTGCTAGCATGTTCCTTCAGTTCAGAGTGGGTTGGCTCCACTGCTAACGCAGAGGAATCCAAAACAGGAGCTCTTGGGGAGAGGCTGTGTCTGCGTTGGAGGCACGAAGGGCTTGGAGGCAATTTCCACGTTCATTGAAATCATCTTACACAGGCTGGACTGATCTGGGTTACACTGAGCTGGTGCATTGACAAGTGCACAGCACTCCAGCACATGAACTAGTAACCTATTTAGAAAATTTGTGAAAGAATTGGAAATGCGAGGGTTTTAAATTCAGCAGGGTAGACCACAGAAACACAGAGGACGAAAAGGACTCGTGGAAGCTTATCCACCGTGTCTGGGCTGGGCCCCCGAGGCTGTGTCTCATCTGGTCAGCTCTCTGGGCCCCTAGAGAGGACATGCTTGTGGCTATAGATCTGCACCCTGGAGTTTACTGTTCCTGCAGACCTCATCTCTCTTCATGTGCACACTGTTTATATATATATTTAGTTAGACTGCGTCCTCCTAAGCAGAATATAGCACACTGTCTTGGAACTTCCTCATTGCTAAATGAATGTTTAAGAGCCTGTCATTAGTTTATAAACATAGATGCAGAAGGAGAAACTCATTTTAAGAACCTCTGGCTTTCTGGTTTCAAAAAAAAAAAAAAATTACAGAATGATGAGTTACTTCACCAAAGGATTTCATTAAAAAAACAAACAAAACAAAACAAAAAAATGGTTCACTGGGAGTACCTTTCAAATAAAACAACAAAAACCAATAATTTTTAAAAAAGAACGTTTAAAGTTTATATTTTTACAAATATATTTAGTGTATAAACTGAGGCTGCTCTGCCCATGTGTACACAATGAACTGTGCACGCCTTTCAGCTCGTTCATTCCTGCAATAGTACAAGAGACAGTCAGGTGAATCCTGTGAGAAAAACAGAAGTAAAATAGCGTCTTTGCCTTCAAGTGAAAGAAATCGTCACTTCCTATTGTTTGTGATCTCTACTATGTGTTATGAAAATAAAGTGCATTCAGAAAATGCAAAAATGAATCCCAAGAAAGGAAGCAAATAAACTTACACTCTTTCTACTCAGAAGATTTCACTGTGGAAATATTTATCCATTTCCTTCCTGTTGCTGTTGGGAGTGTGTGCATGTGGGTGGGCAGGTAGAGCTGAGAACAGGATTTGAGAAGAGGGGATGCTAGAGATGCTGTTTTGAGCAGAAGCAGGGGGAGAGCTTTGCAAATCATAATGAATTATGGACATTTCCCTTTGGTGAGGAGACATGTGGATAAATTAATGGCAAGTGAGTTGTGTGATTTGAGTGTCTGGAATCTCTTCTCTCCTAACTCGTGTGTGAAAGAGGAGCTCCACCTAGCTGGATGGGTATATCAAAGGGTGGATGGACGATGTTAGCTAAAAGCCTACTGATCATATGGCATCACTAGGCAGGCACCATGCTAAGCGCTTGACATGGATTTCATTTAATCCTCTGACAACTCTTCAGGTGGGGAATTCCACATGCCCCTTTTGCAGATGATCCAGCGATTGATGTGTTAAGAGAATCAACATGAAGGCGGTCTCCCAGGTACTGAACAAACTGTGGGACTAGGATTTGAACCCAAGCCGTCTAGCTATAGAGTCCTGTGGTCATTATCTATCTTGTTAAATAATAAGCCAGACTGCTACGTAGTGGCTGAAATCAACCTTCATTAATTACAGTCATGGAATTCTGGCAGGGCTCTGCAGGGTGTTTCTTCAGCTCCATTTGACATTGGCTGAAGTCACTTGGTGAGATTCAACTGATGGCTGAATTTATGGGGTAGGCCCCAAAGTGATTTCTTCTACTTGCTTGATTCCTTGTCAGGGATGGCTGGGTGGGGACTTGGCTGAGGGTAGTGACTGAAGCAACTTCATGTGATCACTGCAGGTTGGTGGTCATCTTGGGGTAGCTGGACCACTTACATGCCCCCCCAGGGCTTCCAGAAACAGTTGCAGGTGCACGCTACCAGTCTCTTAGAGCTTAGAAAGTGGCATTGGCCACTTCTGATATTTTTCTATTAACCAAAGTGTTGCAGAACTCCCCCTAGACTTCCAGGGAGGGACATAGGACTCCTCCCCAAATAATTTTTGGTCATCTTTAATCTCCACACATCCCAGTGCTTAATCCCTGAGATAAGAGGCTATCTTTGAATTCATTCATTTTCTAACTGGTTGGTTGATTAACCTGTTAACCAAATACATACTGAATAATTGTCATGTGAGGGACACTAGGATATGTACAGCAAAACAGAATACAGACAGTTTCCACCCTTGGATGTTTCTGTTACTTGAATGAGAGGGACAGTTGTAACCCAGGAACAGACAGAGAAGATAATGGAGTGGGTGTGGGGAGGGACCTGAGCTAGTTTATGAGAGACAGGGCTCCTGAGGAAGGACTCCAGACAGCTTCACCAGAGGCCGTGCTGAGGATGTAGTGTTTTACCTACAGGTGGAGAGAGGAGCAGAAGGGAAAATAAAGCTTCTAGAAAAGGAGAAGTAGCAGGTCCCCAAAACTCAGGAGTGGGAAAAGACTCCATGAATCTGCAGAGCAGAGAAGAAGCTAAGATGCTAGGAGGATGTAGAAAAGTTGGGGTGTGGCCCCAGTGAACAGAGAGCCATGGCAGGACGGACCAGGTCACCCAAGGCTCATAAGCCAGAGAAATTTCATTTCATCTTAATGGCAAGCATAAGCCACTGGGTTTTGGGCAGGCATGTGGCATGATCTAAAATATATTTACCCTTCCAGGATGTTAGCCGCTAAGCTTTGTAACTTTGAGGCAGATGTTAACGTCTCTGTGCCTGTTTTCATACTTGCAATAAATAGGTTTGACTGATTTGTAATGATCTTCTCAACTTTCATATTCTGACTCTATTATGTCCCTAGTTTGTGTTTTCCCCTGGGGTCGGCCCCCTCTTTATTTTATCAAGAAATAAGCTGCCCCTTAGCCTCTACAGCCCCACCTTCATGAATGTTCTTCTTGGTGTTCTTTGTCAACACCAGCCCTGCCTGAGACGTTTCATCCACAAGGAGCGTTGTACAGACCAGAGGGGGAGACAGAGGTTGGAAACAACAGGAGTTGTGCATTCCGATGGCTCTTCAGTGGATTTCAACTCTTGACCTGTAATGCTTCTCAGCTGTTTTGAAGTAATACATCCCATCTTGATTAGCCTCCCCTCCACAAATGTGATCCAAACAGAGGGGAGTTGCTTCAGGGGACCATGGCCCTGCTGGCTCCGGGTTTGCAGTTCCTGGCTGAAGGCAGTCACCGCCCCAAATTCAGTACTGGCCAGGCCCTCTCCTGCTCCCTCTCCACAGAGGGAGGCCGCCTCTTGAACAGCCTGTTTGTACAATGTGGAGAAAGAGGTGGAAGCAGGGGACAAGTCAGAGTTCCTGCCCCCTCCCCCACCCCCATCAAGTAACATCCCCCAGGTGGTGGGGGCTAAGCAGGAAAGCACAGAGCTCCAATTCCAAAGTACACATTGGAATAAATGAAAACCAACTGGACTTGAGTTGGGCGGAGGCAGAAGAAGAAATTTCAGCTCTGAGGGTTGTTTTTTTTTTTTTTTGTACAAAATGTTAATTATGGGGTGAACTCAAAAGGAATGTGCTTTCTTAAGATGAATTTCCTAACATGGTAGAAAGCAGACAGCATCCAAGCTGCAGCTTGGCCTGTTCCCTGGGACGGATGTCTGTATCTGGCCATCAAGATACACCCTCCGTCCATCACCAGGCGTGGGGTCCAGGCACTGGTGGCCCGCAGGAGTCTGGGAGGGGGCTACAAATCCTCGAGTCTCTGTGATTCTGTAAGATCCAGAAATGCAGACCCCTGGGTCCCATATTTGGTTTCTCTGAAAATAAGCCTTCAAGGAATTTTTCTTTTTACATCATGAGAAAATGTCCTCGGAACCCCCATTTTTGTTTTGTGTGTCTCCTAGGATGTGCTCAGCTAAAGCACATAAACATCTTCTTGTAAGTTTGTGCAAATTAGTTGACAAAAATTTCCTGTGGTTCCATGGACTCTTCATCTGACCTCCCAGGACATTTACTGCATGTCTGCTGTGCTCCTGGCCATGCGATCATTTGGTGACAGAGTACGTGCAGCGTTGTTCAAACCAAACCTCCAAGCAGAACACACTGCCTTCCCTACCTGGAATCTTTGAAAGGTACCAGCTCACCTGGATCCTCCGACTGATCCTGGCTCCCAGTGGCCTTCATTCACCCCCTGACTCACTAACTTCTTCACTGTGTTCACTGCACACTCTTTTCCAGCTTTATGGGTCTTCTCCAAGTGGGCCGGGCAAGCACTCTTTCCCCTTCTTTGCAGACCCTGTGCCCTCTGGCTGGGAGGTGCTCCCGTTGGCCCTCCCCAGCCTCCTCACCCCCTGCCAGCTCATCAGAGGGCTCATTACCTGGAAAGCCTTCTTTGCAGGTAGAAGTAGCCCCACCTTGGCTCGGTTCCCACTTATAATCCAGGCCTCAGCCATTGTAAGAGGACTTCTCTTCTGTGGTCACATCTTCTTCCACAGGCTGTGGGCTTTTGGAGGGCTTGATGCATCTGACTGCTGCTCTTCTCTTTCTCACACTCCTGGCCCAGTGCCTGCTAGACTACATGCCTAATAATTGCTTTCTGACTGAATGGGAGCACTTATTAAGTAGATGCAAAATTCTGAGCAACAACAACAACAAAAATCAAGTTTACAAATAACAGTCATTTCTGTTGAACTCAATGAGCCTTTGAATGTCTGTGTGCCCAGACTTTGTAGGGCAGCTTTGGGTACCAGAGCCCAGCATGGGTGGATGCCTTGTGTCACTATAGCAGGGATACTGAAACTGTCACAAGCAGGACTCACTTGTTCCTCCTTTCTCCCTGATGGTTCTAACTCCTGAATGAGCCCTGAGAGTCAGAGCAAGATTTCACAGGTGAGCAACTCAGCCTCAGAGACAAGGAGACTGTCACTTACAATGCAACCCCAGCCCCTGGCCTCAGTTACCTTGTTTTTTTTAATACTTCACACTGTTCCATTTCCAAACAGATTGATGGTAATGTATCCTTACAGCCACACTGAGGAGAGCATTGGAAGTTCTGTTTCAGAGATGAAGACATGGAGGCTGAAAGACTCCATGTCATTGGCCCTAGGTCATTCGTCTGCTCACTGTATATCTGGAAATCACTAGAAACTAGAAATCACTAGGAAACACCCAGGACTCTGTCCTGAAATCTCCTCCACTGGGCCCTTGTCTTCCTCACTTCCTCCTCCAGCACAGTGCCCAATATTTTAAGTAAATATATTTAAATCACCTAACAGATGTGTGAACATACATTTGTTGTCATTACTTCCATGGCATCATCGGGCTGGACTCTATTTTTTATGCCTGCCTTTCTTTTTGTCGTCATGCACTCTGGGACTTGCTGATCCATCCAGAGTTGCCAAGGTAAATCAGGTTCTACCTGCAGAGAAGGGTCCGGGGGACATGGAACTGTTGGCATCAGACTTGGGTCTTGTCAGGAATAGCTTCTGCAAGGAGAACTAAGAGTTGTTTGCAGCTGTGGGTGTGAGACACTAACCCCTAGGAGGAAAGGCAAGGATTCAGCCAACATAGACAGTCCTTTCTGGACTTCCCACCAGTCACCCCACTGTTTCATCTCATCTTGTGGTGGTTGGGGGACATCTTTTGTTTCTATGTTTTTATTTTTATTTTTTTTAAATTGTCACTTGGATGTGGCCTGTCCTGTGAGCCCATTCTTTTATGCCAGTGTGTGCAGATTAATTCTGTGGGTAATTCTGATGGAAAATCAGATGAGTTGGCCAGAGAAACTTCAGTAGGGAAATTAAAAGTAGTCATTTTGAGAGAGGAGAAAGATAAAACGACAGTTTCGATCATTTCAGTCCCAGGGCACTGGCTAGAGCTGAGATTTTCAGCATGATCATTCATTTTCTCACTTTAGTTCTGTTCTTAGATAGCCATTGCATCTGGAAGGGGAATTCTTGGCCCATCTTTAAAGGATTCTCCACTGCCTGGTTTGTTCACTAGATGGCATGAATCAGACTGGCTGAGTTGCCGAGATCTGGTCTGGCTAAGGAAATCCTCTGTGGACCTGTGTCAAATATCAGCTGCCTTTTGTGGCATTCCTTGGGGACAAATGGCATACCCCTATGAGTGGAAGAAGTAGGGGGGCTTCTTTGATTTGAAGCAGGATTTATCACTGGACAGGAAGTGTCTGCAGCTGTCTTAGGAAAGATTCACAGAACCAGACGGTGCCTTGTCGATCATCTTGTCCATCTTGTGGTTTGTGAACTTGTTTATAGAGCAAAACACTTTCCTCAGCAAAATGCTATTTAGAGCCAAAGATGTAACTCAGGAAACAGCAGAACTATGTGCTGTGGTTGCTTTGAGGATTTGAGAAACACTGATCTTGTCCCTTTCTCTTTCCTCCTTTCCCCTCTTCCTTCTTTTCCCTCCTTCATCCCTTCCTTCTCTTTCTTCTTTTCTCCCTTTCATTTTCCATAGTCGGGAACTGAGGACACACAAGGACAAGATGCTTATGGCAGATCTTGACCCTAAACTAGTCGCTGAAAGATCTTTCTGTGAAACCACTGCCTTGTTTATTTAAATCCCACAAGTTCCCAAAGCAAATTGTTCTAAATTCCCTGGGAGTGATACACACATTTGCTGAATCCACTGAATGCCTCTGTTGCCTCCAGTATGTTGACACTGATCATAAATTCAAACAGGACCAGAGTGACAAAGATGAGTGTGTGAATTCTGGGCCAGACACTGGACAAATACTTTCATGCCTTGTTTCATTTTTCTTCACAAGAAAAATGTGAGATTTGTTTTTCTATCCCTACTTTACAGATGAGGAACATTAGATGGGGAGGCTAAACTTTTTGTACCAACTAAATCTATGAGGGATGCAGATGAAGCTCTTCTAACAAAGAGACCCTGAAACACAATGGCTTAAATACAGTAGAAGTTTGCTTTTTCCTCCCATAATAGTCTGCAGGAAGGTGATCCAGGCTGACTGGGTGTGGCCGGCTCATTTCAACATATGGCTCCCATCCTGCCTCTGATGTGGGTTTTTCAGCTTTTATCATCTCCTCACCAGCAGAGAAGCCAGATGGTCAATAAATGATTGGATTGAGATTTGAACCAAGATTTATGTGATTCAAAAGTCTGATGTTGCTATGCGTTGAGGAAATTTCCCCCATTACTCTCACCCCAATCACTACAGAGCAGATATAATAACACACTGTCGCCAATCTCAGGTGGCATCATTAGTTCTTAAAGCTAGCCACCAAGGTGGTTCCTGATGCTTCTTACCTCTTTATCGCCATTGTTGTTGTTTAGTCACTCAGTTGTGTCCGACTCTTTGCAACCCAGTGGACTGCACCATGCCAAGATTCCCTATCCTTCCCTATCTCCCAGAGTTTGCTCAAACTCATGTTCATTGAGTCAGTGATGCCCTTCGTTGTCATGCCTCATGTAATTCCCTTCCACACGGAATGGAGCTGGTTTGTGTAGTCGGTGGGATAGTATGGACAGGCTATAGGGAATGCCTTTTGAGGAGGCTCAGTCCTTAAAGACTTCCTGGGATCACTAGCTCTGAGGAAGCCAGCCTCCATGTTGTGAGAACACTCAAGCAGCCTAGTGGAGAGGTCCACACCACAGGGAACGGAGGCTCCCACCAGCACCAACTAGGCAGCCAGGCGGGGGAGCCATCTTGGAAGCAAATCCTCCATCTTAGTTAGCCTTCACAGAACTGTAGCTCTGACCCAATCTTAAATATAACATCATCTGAGTTCCTGAAACAGAATTAATCAGCAAAGCAGTACCCAAATCCCTGCCACACAGAAGCTATGTGGGATAATACATGTTTATTTTTATTTGTGTCAGAAGATTTTGCAGTCATTTGTAATGTAGCTATAGGCAACTAATACATTAGCACAGATGCTAGGTTAAGAGGATACACTTTAACAAAAATTATTTTGTTAATTTATTTTATTTTTGGCTGCACTTCGGTCTTCGTTGGTGTGCGGGCTTTTGTCTAGGTGCGGCGAGCGGGGGCTACTCTCTAGGTGCAGTGCGCAGGCTCCTCATTGTAGCGGCTTCTCTTGTTGCAGAGCACAGGCTCGAGGGCATGAGGGCTTCAGGAATTGTGGCACACGGGTTCAGTCGTGTGGTTCCCAGGCTCCAGAACACAAGCTCAGTAGAACATGGGGTTAGTTTCTCCTCAGCACATGGGATCTTCCTGGACCAGGGATTGAACCCAGTTCTCCTGTGTTGGTAAGAGAATTCTTTACCACTGAGTCAGCAAGGAAGCCTGGGTGTACTTTTTAATTTTTATTTGTTTTTAAAATTATTTATGTATTTACTTGGCTGTGCCAGGTCTTAGTTGCAGAATGTGGAATCTAGTTCCATGACCGTGGATCAAACCTGGGTCCCCTGCTTTGGGAGTACATAGTCTTAGCCACCAAACCATCAGGGAAGTCCCAGGATGTACTTTTTTTTAGATCAAACTCTAGCCACCTCCTCAGGAAAGCCTTACTTGATTCTATCAGGGAAGTAGTTGTGGTTTTTTTTTTCCTTTTTCTTTGTTTGGGGCTTCTTCATCCTACCTTGTGTCACTTAAAGCTGAAATTTGTATTTTTATAGATCAGTTTCCTTGTCTAGGCCATTCATTCCTCAGTGAAAATGTCTCATGTTCAGATTCACCTCCCCTGTGCCTCCCAGTGCCAAATTATAAACGTGTGTTTATGTGCATGACGGAAATCTTCTGCCAATCCTTTGACTTAGCTGTTTTGTAATATTATGCACATATTTTCTATAAATGCAGCCTCTAAAAACATGTTCATGTTGCCTTTTACATGAATCCTCTCAGTTACTTCTTTGTTACAGTAACAGGCTTTTAAAAACACTCTGTATAAATAAAAGATAAATCTCCTAAGGGCCAGAGATCATGCTGTTTGAGGAGCTTGTACAAATAGTTGGCACCTCCTTATTCTTGAAAATCAGGCCTGAAATCACATCAAAACAAATGTTCCCTGGAGATCCCCAGAGCTGAGGAGATTTATTTTTTAATTACATTGTCTCTTATCCCATTTAGAAGAGGCCAGAAGGGGGCCTGTCAGGATCCTGCTCAGCTCAGGTGTCTCCTGATCCCCTGGTCCAGGGTGACCCCACTTTCTGATGGGACCCAGTGTGTTTCTGAAGCCATCTCATTTCCAAACACACATCCTTCCCTGTGTGTTACCTCTTGCAAATGCACCGAAGATATCTCACCTACATTCTCTTCTGCTGCTCTGAATTTAGAACCACTCCAGAGGGGATCAGAAATGCATTCTGCATCCTTTTTAAACCTACATATTACTCTCAGTCTTCAGACTCTGGAAAGTTTGGGGAATTTGTAAGTCACAAGGAGTTGAGTTTGGGTTCAACACACGAAGAAGTTGAAATGTTTTCAGGCATGATTGTGGCTTAACAAACGGAAAGATGGGGTGTTTTGTGATGGTCCATGTACCCTTGACGAGATTGCAATTGACACACTTCCTCATATGCCTCCAAATTTCCCATCTTGGCTGAGCCATTGGTCAGAGACTGGAGTGTGCACTAATCCGCACCTTCCTCCTCCACGAGGTGCATTTCCATATGAAGTAACGTTAGGGAGCAGATTTCCATTTTTTGCGTATTTTTCGTGGGTGACATTAATTGACTCACATGGGGTGGCAGTTAAGATCATGTTTATGAGATGGTCATGCATCAATGCATCACCAGAGAGAAGGGATGTAAATTTCATCCCCCATTACCTGCCCCACCTCCCGCCCCAAACACTCCACATTGAGCCTCCCAAATGGGAGGTAATAATGTGTTGATTATAAACATTTTCCATGCTTACTCAGATTTAAGACTCTTATTGATCCACACCATTGATTCAGTAACACTGTATGCATACATCTATATGTACATATATCTATTTTAAGGAAAACATCAACTTCATTAAACTCCTGTATAAATTTTAAGATGCATCCAGGTTTTTAAAAGCTAATGCAAATGGAAAAGAAATATCTGTCACATACTTCAGGATATTTGGTAAATTTCTTGAGAGGTAAACGTTCTTATTTCCCAGGGGTGATCAGGTGGAAACATGAAAGGAGGTTAATGCTCCTGAAAAGGGCTCTAAAGACCTATCAATGTGTTTCAGTCCAACACAAGACTGAAAGGTCTTTGGAGAAACAGATGATGTCACATCCATTGCTTGGTCTCCAGCACCTGGATGGATGCCTAGTACCCAGTCACTTGAGAATTCTCTGTTGTGTTAGAGATCAGAGGATCTCCGTGACCCCTTCCAGGTTCTACACTTGCTCTCACATCTCTCCTGTCACAAGGCTGTGGCCAACGTTGGATGAGATCAAGCACCTAGAAGTCGTGGTGAAGGCAAGTTCTAAGCAAACAGATGTCAGCTCCTTTGGGTCCTCCTCAAGATCACCCCTGCCAGGATCTAGGGCTTCCCTGGTGGCTCAGATGGTAAAGAATCCTCCTACAATGTGGGAGACCTGGGTTTGATCCCTGGGTTGGGAATATCCCCTGAAGGAGGGCTTGGCAACCCACTCCAGTATTCTTGCTTGGAGAATCCCCACGGACAGAGGAACCTGGTGGGCTACAGTCCATGGGGTTGCAAAGAGCTGGACATGACTGAGCGACTAAAGACAACAATGATCCTTCAACAGAAATTAAACTCTGTAGACAAATTCCCCAGGGCCTTCCTGAAGACACACTCTTTCTGTGAGAAAATGAGTTTATTGACTTCTCTGCCTGAGAGGAACACAAGATACAGCTCTTGGTGTAGGGGGTGTGGGATGGAGTCAAGGCTGCAAAGGGCCCCCCCTCCATCCACTAGTCAGCGGGCAGCATCCAGCACCACAGGAGGCCCCCTCTTCCAGCATCCTCCCCTCCAGGCTGTGCCACACAGTGGGGTGAGGGTGGGCTTTCCAGCCCACAGCTGGGCTCACATCACCTGCCCTGCTGAGTGAAGTCTGTGCTCCTTGGGATAGCATTCGAAGCCTAGTTCTTGGGCCTAAGTTGTACTTTCATCTTTATCTTCGAACTATTATCTGTCACATGCCTGGGATGTCTCCCACATTCTTGATCCATTCACATGGGAGATTCACCTGGGGGGAAGAGAGGATTTTCTCTTACAAAGACCCAGCTCGTCCCTTTCCTCATGGATGGGCTTTGGAACCAGGGGACAGTGGTTTGAAGCCCAGCACTCGCCTTCCCAGAGCTCCCACCTTGTGCACTCTGCCTCTCCACCCAGGATCATCCTTCTCCACCTGGAAGGGCCTCTGTTCACACCCATTGTCCTCACTTGCCAGCCTGATGCAGCTCACAACAGGCCACCTCCTTCCTGAAGCCTGACAGACTAGCCTTTTAGAGTAAAAAAAACTTCATTAGCTTTGGTCTGCCTCCCAATCATCCAGATGGAGAGGAACCTTATATGTTATGCTGGAGGTAAGGGTCATTTCTCCAAATGCAGTGGAAGCCAAAGAAGAAATTAAAACAAGGGGGTGACAGTATCATATTTGTGTGTTAGATCATTCAGGACAGATTCTACAAGGGAGAGGTGGAAGGCAATGAAATAATGTAGGTGTTGGATCAAAATGTAGGTTTGGAGCTGTTGGCACTTAGACTTCAACTTCATCCCTTACCTTTCTCCTTGTCTCTGCTTTCCAGCTTTAGAAAGAAGCCAGGATATTCTTTCTTCTTTTCTTTATTTCTCCCTCTTACCTCCTCCCTCACCCTATGTCTTTGCTAAACAGGTCTCCCATGGTTTCAGCTTTCCCCACATGATCCTGGACCCTGGATTCCAGTAATGTCCCCTCACCCCTCTGCTCCTGAAATCTAAGAAGGCAGCAGCTTCTTAGATGCACTGCTTTACCTCACCTATTTGAGTTCTTAGCTCTTTCAACACTGGTGTAACCAAATTCCTGTATTCACTTCCTTTCATTTAAGTACTTAGGGTGGTTTCTGTTTTTCTATTCGACTGAGACAGCTGTCTGTTGGAGCCATACATGTAAAATATGTGAAGGTCTAAGTAAGGGTATGGGCTTCCCAGGTGGCTCAGAGGTAGAGAATCCACCTGCCAGTGTGGGAGATGCAAGAGACATGTGTTCAATCCCTGGGTTGGGAAGATCCTTTGGAGGAGGAAATGGCGACCCACACCAGTATTCTTGTCTGGGAAATTCCATGGACAGAGGAGCCTGGTGGGCTCCTCTTTGTGTCCATGGGGTCACAAAGAGTCAGACACGACTGAGCAGACAGACAGACAGAAGGGTGCCCCAGGGCTGGAGAAGAGGAGGTCTGGAGATATCCTTAGTCAGAATCCTATCTAGAGTTCTAACTTTTTGTATCCTTTGCTGCTATAACTTTCCACCATGTGGAATACTGTCCACCAGCTCTCGATCATCAGTCTTTTCAGGCCCCTTGTCATGTCACTGAGCCTGTAGAGAAAGATGCTTAGTCAGGCACAGATGCTTCAATTTATCACCAGACTTTAAGGAGTCAAAAATACCAAAACAATTGGTCTGCAAGTTAATAGAACAGGAATTTTTGTTCATTTATTGGCTTAAGCTAGGGTTCTAACTAGCTATGTGATCTTGGATGAGTCAGTTTCCTTTTGTGGGGCTTACTTTCTCCATCTTAACAAGTATGATCCTAAAATTCACCATCCTCTCTACTATTCTGAGAGCTTATCATGGGATCCATCCTGTTGACTGGATGAGTTCTTACACTAGTAGTGCCTGATCCATGATATTAAGCATACAGAAATGTTAATAACCTTGTTTCCCTTTGAAAAGCTATGAGAGTACAGATGGATTTCCTAGGCCCCATCTGAGCTTTGCACCCAGCAAATCAAACATCACACATTTAAATGTCCTTGGCACTGCCAGTGTAGATAGAAGCCTTAGCCAGATATTGCAGGGAAGTTTGGTTCATCCACCACCGAGCAGTTCAAAGTCAGACTCTGTTTTTGAAATGAACCAACTTGCCTCTCACCGTCTGTTTTCTAGGACCTGGGATGATGCACACTCTTATTTCCTTTTGTAGCCTAATCTATTCCCAGGAATATGCACTGAAAACCAGGAAAGAAATGTCATCCTTTGGCTGGTTACCCTGAAATACCAGAAACCACCTTCTTTTTTATTTTCTTATTTTTTTTCCATATTTAAAATTAGCATCCGCTTCTAAGAAATAGCTTCATTTAAACATATTCCTCTATCTGTAAGAATGAAAAAAATCACTTATTCCTGAACCGGCACTGAGGTTCACACTGGAGATGTCATCGCCTTATTTTGTTAAGTAAAATTCACTGGGGCCTTAGTGGTACCCTTACTATATAAACTTTATTGTGGCTTTTGTTTATTTTATTGAGGATTTTGAAGGCAACCTATAACCCATTAAATAAATGGGTATTCTGTGGCAGACACTTTGCTTATCTTTAGGTTTTCTGAGGTTAAAGATATGTGGTCCCTTCCCTTGGGGATCTCTGTTTCTGATGGGGGAAACAGAGTTGTGAATGGTATTCACTGTATTATTGGTGGCTGTACAGTACTGGATACCTCTGTGATCCTGTAAGTCTTGCCTTCATCCTTCAAAGTCAAAGAGTGGCCACTCATGGTCAATTACTGAATTGCAGGTATAGAACCAATGAGGAGTGAGCTGTAAGGTTTTTAGGACCAGAATTATATCTTAACTTCCCAAACATTGGCCAGAATAGTCACACTGCTAATTTTTCCAATGTGGAGATTTATACACCTGCATGTTTGAAAGAAATTCCTATTATTTTCAAAAGTTTGATCTGTCAATTTGAAGGTATACCTCAAAAGTCATAAAAAAATGGTACATGGACCAGTAGTTTTTCTGTAAGGAATTTACCCTAGGAAACTGTAAATACACTCAAAGTAAATGTAAGCATGTTCATTACAGTGTTAATTATATTGGGGTATAAATTAAAATGATAGAGTATCAGTTCACTGAATTAGGGTAGATAGAGATGGTGGAATGCTATGCAGTGATGGTATTGAAACATACTTAATGGCAGGGAAAGAAACATGACATACAGTTTGATAAAACAGAAGGTGATAAACTTTTTTAGGCAAGGAGACTGAATTCAGATATTTATGTGTGTCTGTGTATGCTATATAAGGATAGATATAGATGCAGGTAAACATATTTACTGGAAAAAATCTGGAAGAATATGCACTGCACTCCTACTTAGAAGTGGTCATTTCTTGCTGGGGTTATTTCCAGTGACATTTACTTTCTTTTGTATTCTACAATGTATGTGGATTGCTTTTAAGATCAAGAAATATGTTGATTTTTTTAAAATGGGACTGACTTCTGGATATTCTGGCAGAATAACAATGGTGAGGACCAGTTGGCAGAGCCATCAGAGATGGCTACAGCCTTCATAAAGTCACTCCAGAATGAACCCCCCCACCTTTAATACTTTGGACCATTTGGAAATGGACACTACAGACACGTCTGTGTATGTAAGAGTGGGGGTGGTTGTAGTAAAAGGATCTCCTTGGATGCCATAGGGTAGTTGGTTGGGTTGGACACTGATGATGGACAGTCTTAACCAGATGGAGATCAGGGAACAGAGGCTCATGTCAGTGATTCCAACTGCTTCACCTACTTCTGAAGGAACTGATGTCTCAACAGGTGGGTGATTAGAATCACTTGGAAACAAGATGGGAAAGCAGTTGCTCTGACCCACAACTTCAGACTTCAAATCAGGATGATGGGTGAGGGCCAGCCCTCCACTTGTCTGATTCATGATGGAGGTTGTGAATTAGATGCACCTAATGATGATGGTACTTATTCCCTGAGACCAGCCAGTGATATACTTGGACACATCTCAAAACAGTGTCCTAGGAGCCACATTCTAAAGAAGGAAGAAAAAACAAAAAGGTTAGTCCCCCTGTAAGGAATTAAAAGAACAAATCACCTTCTGTGTGGGTTTCTTTGTGGTTCATAGTATGTACAGGTAGGATGTAATCTCCTCAGCTCCCTCCCTCCATACATTTCCTCTATTTCTACTCCCCTTTGTAATTACCAGTAAGGAGGAAGGTGTTGTTAACCTGAGTGATCCAGGAGAGCCACTGAGTCATGTTATACTGTTGAGCATGGTGACCGTATCTTATAACTCCTCATCCCCATGTTCCATTCCTTCTTTTCCGCTTCTTGCTACAAGCCTGGGTGGAGGGCCGTCCTCAGGACCAATTTTCTTCCTCCTTCTTTCCTGACTGTGCAGCTGGGGAAATAAGGGGGTCAGAGTACCTGGCTTAACCAGATCTCTGGAGCAGGCCTGAATTCCTGTGTGGCCTGCAGTCTTCGCATTTAGAAACCTAGGAAATGGGTCAACATATTGACATCTTGGTCTGGAGAATTCTCTGTTGTGCTGGGCTTCCTGTGCATGATCGGATGTTTAGCAGCATCCCTAGCCAGTAACTCTGTCCCCTCCATTTGTGACCACCCCCGATGTCTCTTGACCCTGTTAAATGTCTCCCATTGGGTAAACTCTCCTCTGGTTGAGAAGTACCGCTTTTCACTTAGGACTTGCTGAGTGTACTTGCAGCTTCTGTTTTGCATCCTTGGGTACTAACAGATAGTTTCTGGATACACAAAGAAAAGCCACATCACTGAGGGTTCAGTTTAGAGCTCTCCTAACACACAGCCACGTCGAGAGGTCTAGACCCACTCCAGCAGACTTTAGACACCTTGTGTGTGTGCTAGGTTGCTTTAGTTCTGTCTGGCTCTTTGCAACCCCATGGACTGTAGCCTGCTAGGCTCCTCTGTCCATGGAATTCTCCAGGCAAGAATACTGGAGTGGGTTACCATTTGCTCTTCTAGGGGATCTTCCTGACTCAGGGCTCAAACCTGTGTCTCTTACATCTCCTGCACTGGCAGGCAGATTCTTTACCACTAGCGCCACTAGACACCTCATGGAGGTGGATTTTCCTCCTAGGCACCTTTAGGCAGCCTATGGGAATCAAAGCTGGCAGCTTGCTACCGCCAGAGGAGTCAGGGCACCAGGTCTTGCTCTACTTCCTGGTCCCTGAGCGTTTTGGCCGAGCTCAGAGCCCATGGGAGGGAGAGGCCAAGGTGGAGGCGGGGAGCAGGGCAGCAAGGAGAGAATGCAGGGGTGGGGTCAGGAATTTCCTTAGCTTCATTGAAAACAGATGTCTAGCAGAGATGGAGGGCGGGGCCCTGCTTTAGGCTAGCGTGCTTTGCGGCTTCCCCTCTCCACCTCCCTGAATCTCCCCCTCCTCCTTCCCACCCCCGCAAGCACCGCCAGACTATTATTTAAGGCAAGGGCTATGGCTTAAGGGAAACTGGGGTTGTTGTGACATAGGAACAAAATCTGCCTTCATGAGAGCATGAGCAGATGTGATGACTGTATTTGCATACGATCAGAGATGATGGGATTAAAGCACCTCAGGGTAAAAAGGTCCTTCTGTGATCTGAGTTCAACACCTTCATCTGAGGTCAGAAACCAAGCATGGAGTCCAGGAATCCAGGTAGTTTAATTCCCAGGGTCTTCGCCCATGCCTTGAAGCCCTCTTTTAAGAAGTGACTGGGGTGGGGAGGGAGGTGGGAGTGTGGGAGGATGGGGGGGACACACCTGAACCCATGGATGTAGGGTGTGTAGGGGACCACCTACACCCATGGCTGATTGATGTTGATGCATGGCAAAAACCATCACAATATTGTAAAGTAATTAGCCTCCAATTAAAATAAATGTTAATTTTTTAAAAAGTCTAAATCAAAAAAAAAGAAGTAAACCCTTTAAGATCTAATTGAGCATATCTGTCATCCCCAGCCTGTGCCTATGGCAGACATCACTAATTGATCACAGAGTTCTTTCCCGACTGGGTTTTGATGCTGCCTAATTATCCTTTATCGGAATAGCACCCTGGGTAGGTGGTGCCAATCAATCAGACATTAAAAGTGTTTTCCACACCTGCCAGTGACTTGGTCTGTCAGTCTTTTTAGAGATACATGAAAGGTAGGGCCTGGGGGAATGTGTTAATTTGAGATTGCCTTTTGAGAAAGGGTGAAAGGAAGTATGTCACAACTGTAGGCTATTCTGGAGGCTTTGAAAGCTCAGCGTGGACATGGAGTACCTGGGAGATGTTTCTGCAGTGCAGGAAGTCTGGAGACAGGCCTGAGAACCTGCATTTCTAACAAGCCCCTGGGTGATTCTGACACAGCTGGTCTGTGGACCACACAAACTCACCCAAGCCAGCCAGTTCACCATGTAGGAAACTGTGGTTCCAAGAAGATGAGGGAGGAATCAGGTCTGTTTCACCACACACTGTCAGTCCCTGGACACAAGGATTTCAATAACATCTGCTCCTCCCTCTGTTTGGCTGATCTCTTTGGCTGGGTATCTGGCTTGAAACTTCCAAAACTTTTCAACCAGAGGCATCTCAGAATTGATGTCCACTTCAAATCTGGTGTATTTAGAACCTGACTCCAAGAAAGAACTATTGTATGCCTTCACATTTTTGATCTTTTTGGAACATTCTTAAAGATATTGTGGGAGATCATACCCTGCTAAGAACTGAACCTTAACTGAGGACAACAGAGTGGATGGATGATCCCTGAAAGGTCTATTTCCTTTGAGCAGACCTCGTTTATTTTGGAAATGCCTGCTGTTGGGGGGAAAACTAACATGGACTGTCATGGCTTAAGAGAGGGGGTGGGGCTTCATGTTTTGGTAAATAAACTCTGAGTTGAGAAAAAGTTTTTGTTGTTTTTTTTTTAAATCCAGCCTAAATAAATAACTGGGTTCAATCTCTGGGTTGGGAAGATCTCCTGGAGAAGGGAAAGGCTACCCACTCCAGTATTCTGGCCTGGAGAATTCCATGGACTGTATAGGCCACGGGGTCACAAAGAGTCGGACACCACTGAGCGACTTTCACTTTCAAATAACTGCAAGGGGAAAGGTGGTGGGGAGGGGGTTTCTTTCCTTTCCCTCAATAATTGAGACATCTCACTCTGGCGCAATTATGTTGTCAAATGGAAGATGCTTCAAGTAATTAGGAACATAATTAGTCAAGCTTTTCCTCTCCCTGTGTCCTCGACTAAAACACATGCCTCATATCAGTGCCCTTTGCAGCACGGGACCATCTTTAATAAGAAACACTTTCTTCTTCTTTTGCTTTTAATGAACAAAAGGAGAAAAGGAAAATAAAGAGTCTTTCGGGGATCAGAAAGGCTACTTACTTGTATCAGTTAACAAAAATCAGATATGTGGAAAGATAACATTAAGAAACATCATATAATGTGACTTCGGTCAAGGTTGCTGCTTCTGCTGTTATTACTATTATTAATAATAGTAGTGGTATAATTTCTTCGAACTTGGTATCTCAGAGTTCATGAACTTGCTCTCTGACCATCTCTTCATCAGATACAGGCAAGCCTTGGATGTTTCAGCTGATTTTACAGAGTTTGTAAAGAAGTTTCTTGATACCTCAAGTCCTCTCTGCCAAGGAAAGCAGAGAAGTGAATGAGGTCAAATAGACTGTGGTCTCTTTTAGGGAAGGAACCTGGTTTTTGTCCATAAAATGCCCTTGACTATGGTGGGCATCCAGTAAATGGTGACCCCACCAGTGGAAACTGGTATGTGACCAGGCCATACAGACTCAGGATGAAAGGGGGCATTGTACCATATGTGAGTTCTCAGACAAGAGCTCCACCAGGGCCTCCATACACACGAGCTCTCCGAGTTCTCAGAGCCTCCTGACAAACAGGTATTATCATCACAGCTCATTGAGAACTGAGCCCAGTGAGAGCCCCAGTATACCATGATGATCCTGTTTCTCAGGCCCAGCCCACACCCACAGGATGGAGGGGTCCTCAGTCTCCCCTCCCCTCACTAGATCCCTACTACTCCAAGGCCTGCAGCTGCTCCTGGGTTCAGTCTGGATGTGTCTTCCTGCTTCTCTCCTACTTCTATATTAATATTTGCCTTCCTGACTCTCTGGGGTCTTGGGCCGGGTGGTGGTGCTGGGGAGGTGGAAGACGGTGATACAAAGAAAAGACAGCAGACCCTGGAATCAGATACGTCTAGGCTTGAATCTAAACTCTACTTGTCCTGAAGCAAATTATTTCGTTTCCTTCATCCTTGGTCTTTCAGTCTGTTAAATAGGAATAAGCATATGGATGGACAGAATGATAGATGGGTAGATAGATGGATTAATTTTAAGAAAGCAAATAATTAATAGGGAAGTGATGGGTGACTGGGTGAGACACGTTAGCATTAACACGCCTAAATGTGTAAGAGTGATATTCCTTTTAAGGAAGCTACATGCTAGTCTTTGGTTCAGGATCATAGGGATCAGGAGAGCGAGGATCAGAGAAGCGAGTTTACAACCAGTTGGGGTCCTTACAGTTAGTTTTGTTTCAGGTCAACATTGACCACATCTGTGCCAAGGAACATGAGGCAGATGCTCCATAAAAAGAGGGCTCTGTGGTCCAAGGTCTTTGGGAAATTGAACCCTTTCTTGGAGATTCACATATACAAGAGCATCATATTGAGGCCTTTGAGAAGTCTTATAAATACTAGTATTATTGTAATAACACTTGCTATTGTTTAAAATCCAATGAGTCTGCAAAACGTACTCACGCAGCCTGTCTTTCACATACTGCTTCTTAACTCACTCCCAGAGGAACCACGTCCTGTAGGACTTGTCTTTCACATGCAGTGGCCAAGACTACACAACACTCTCCATGTGGGGTCCATCCGCATGGGTTGGTGGTCATCGAGAATCACATACATGCTGTGGATGCATCCTCCCAAACGATCATGTGATGGAATTAGGACTGGTGTTACCACCGCCATTTCACAGATGAATGAATGGCACTCAGGCAGATGGAATGAGCTGTCTGAGTCCACACAGTTTACAACTACCAAGTCTAACTTCATCCCTGGTCACTCAATGCCCATTCTCTTAGGTCCACGTGTGCTCCCATCCGCAGCTACTGAGGTCTCTCTCTGGTGCCTGCTTGTTGATGCAGATCTGTTGAAACAGGTCTGGGCAGCCCCATGCACTTCACTCTGCGAATGTGGAAATAGTGAGTGCACTTCACAGCCTGACAAGCAGCTCTCCAGCAAAGGATAATGGAGCAAGAGAGAATGATCACACTAACGAAGGCGGTAATTACACTTACCAGGACTTGTAGAGCACTTTGCTGTTTTATGAGTGCTTTCACACACGGCACCCCTTTTATATCATCGCAGCAACCCAATGAGTAAACTGGGCTGGGAGCTTTTGCCTTCACCTGACAAGGAAGAAAACCGCAGTGCAGTGAGGTCAGCAGAAGAGCAAAATCTCATGTGGTACGTCAGTAGCAAGTGCATCACCCAAGGCCGCCTCCTCTTTCCTGACTAGTTCTGTTATTTGCATTACCATCCAGCAGAGAACATGGTGGAGACAGAGCTGTCTCTGGCCGGTCTCTGTGCTTTACAACTTCCCACTTCTATTCTTTCCTCCTTCTTCCATTTAAAACGAAAATTTCACAATCCTGAAATATGCAAAGAGAACAGCCATTCATAATCCCACCATCCGAGATAACTACTGTGTATTTGCATCTAGTAATTGTTTTATGCCCATTTGCCTATTATTAAATTTTCTCAAAAGCATACTTTTAAATGTCTGCAGTGAATTTCATTTTATCTTACTTTACATTATCCTTCTTTTGTTGCTGGGTGTTTAGAATGTTTTCATATTTTCTATAATTTAAGTAACATGATAAACATCATTATACATACATTTTTGGAAGCTTAAAAAAAAAAAAAAAAAAAAAAAACACTGTCCTTGAGATAAATTTCTTGAATGAACTTTTAGAGTCAAGACTCAGAGAGTTCCAGTAATTTGCCCCAGGTCACACAGCACAAAAATGTCAGAAACGAGATTAGAACCCAGGTCTGTTGGTCTCCAGCTTCTGTGTACTTTCCTCTGTGTGTCTCCCTGGCATCCCAAAGGGAGGTGATCATCAAAGTTATGTTGCATATATAAATTGGTTGCAGTCCCTACTGGGGACTGCAGTAGGACTTCCCTACTGGTGCAGTGGATGGGAATCCACCAGATAGTGCAGAGGGACACGGGTTTGATCCCTGGTCCGAGAAGATCCCGCAGGCCGTGGGACAACTCAGCCTGTGGGCCACAGCTACTGAACCCGCATGCCACAACCCCCGAAGCCCCCACACCCTAGAGCCTCCACAGCAAGAGAAGCCAGCACAATGAGAAACCCGTGCACCTCAACAAAGAGCAGACCCCGCTTGCCACGACTAGAGACAGTCTGTGGGCAGCAACCAAGACCCAGTGCAGCCATACATAAATAAATAATAAATAAGCAAATTGGTCGCAGTCCACAGAAAAGACCCGATGAGGAAAGAGACAAGAGAATGAAGAAAACAATTAGGAGATTGAGAATTGGAGCCCTCAAAGAAATAAGTTCAAAGACATGAAGGCAGAGGTCTTCATTCATGAAAGAGAGGTGGAGTAACATGACCAAGCCACCTTCCTCAGTCCACACCTTGCGTCACCCTTTCAGCACCCAACCTGGCTGCTTTTAAAGCCACTCTTGACTTTCTTTGAGCTCATCTCTAAGATTCATTTTCTTAAGAAGACAGACATGGAGTAAGCTTTTGGGTGGCACAATTTGCCGTATTTCAGATTCCTACTTTCTACTTTCTCTTTCTCACATTCCGAATTCTCTTTATTTATTTTTCTTAAACTGCTGAGTCTGATAAATTAGGGCTATTAAGAGACTGTTTGTTATTCTGTCCTGAGCTACTATTTTTAGAGCTAAAAACACTCATAAATATATGGATGTCCCGACTGTAAATGGATACATTTTAGCCAGTGAAAAACTCAGTTTCTCTAATACACGTTTTTAAAGTGTCCTCCTGAAGTTCTACACAATATCTCACCATGATCTTTCACTGTTCCTCCCATTTTTATCCGATAAAAGCAGATCCATCATCCATGTGGTTCCTTTTTCTCTGCACCATAAATAACAGCTGGGAAGGGGGGCATCTCCCACAGCACAGAAGCTTTGGGTTTTAACCAGTTTTGGAATTTATCGTTCAGCCTTCTTGGGATGGGAGCCAGAGGCACCTGCATGCCCCTCAGTTATCTCATGGCCTTTCTCGTTTTGGACAAAGGCACTCCAAGTACAAGCAGAGTGAATTTTGCATCTGATTTCATCCTGACTTTCTGGATGGAAAATCAGATATGATGAGGTCTTCATATGATGGTCATACACCCAAGGCGTCTTCCCAGGTGGCTCAGTGGTAACAAATCCGCTTGCCAGTTCAAGAGACTTAGTAGATGCGGGTTTGATCCCTGGATCAGGAAGATCCCCTGGAGTAAGAAATAACAACCCACTATAGTATTCTGCCTGGGAAATTCTATGGACTGAGAAAGCTAGCAGGCACATTCCATGGGGTTGCAAAAAGTTGGACACAACTGAGCATGCATGTATATACCCAGGATCTTCTGGGTCAGTCTCAGTTTTTGACTATAAACCCAGTCAAATTATTTTTTAATATTTGTTTTTATTTATTTGGCTGTGCCGGGGTCTTAGCTGTGGCATGTGGGATCTAGTTCCCTGACCAGGGATCCAACCTGGGCCCCCCTGCATTGGAAATGTGGAGTCTTAATCATTGGACTACCAGGGAAGTCCCGCCCAGTGAAATGATTTGAGAGTGACCATTTTTAACGCTGAAATGTATCCTGGTTTGGATGACAAATTATATAGTCACTGTGGATGTAAGTTTAGAAACCCAGTGCTCTATATTGCTTCTCATCTTTTCCCTATTTCCCATCAGACGTTCATTCTGTGTGTTGAAATTTTCTCTCCTTTCCATCAACCACTTATCATAGTCAGGAGACTTAGTATCAGAGGTAACATCTCCAGACTGGCAAAAAAGAAAGATACATGACGTTAGCTCCCACCCTGTACAAGTCTCTATGCTAGAAGCTTTTCAAAAAAGTTATGCTTTCATTCTAAGGACAACTCCCAAGAGCTGCTGTAATTCATCAATATCAAGAGGCATATGTTTTCATTCATTAGTATCTGGAAGTTGGGCCATGCGTTATCACTGATGTCATCTTGTAATTGCTGTTGGTCATGTAGCATTGTGGTGTACTTGTCATTGTCTGTGCTTGTACAAGCATCAGAACTGACAGAATGGGTGTCAGCATCTTGGAAGAAAATTGTAGAAGCTTCCTTCAGATCCCAGGAATCAAATGATTGTGGAGAAAGGCAGGCAGTGTTGGCAAGTAAGCACTCTTTAGCGATATTTGGGGAGCAGACATCCATAGCAGACCAGCTCTGCATCACTGAAGAGCCGCATTCAACACAGCAAACGCAACTATTGGTTCTTAAGGACTCTTGTAAGGAAAGCTGTATCACCAATAATCTTAATGATACGGGGGGGGGGGGGGGGGCGTGTTGTTTGGAAAGTTACCTGATGATTTTTGGATGGCAAAGTAACTCCGACTATTAAGAACATTTAGGAACACTTCAAATACATTTGAATTTATAGTTTATTTTTATTTAAAATTTTCCTTTTTATTCATGCCTGAGAGTGACATGGGCTTCCCAGTTGGTGCTAGTGGTAAAGAACCCAGCTGCCAATGCAGGTGACATAAGAGATGTGGGTTTGATTCCTGGGTCGAGAATATCCCCTGGAGGAGGGCATGGCAACCCATTCCAGTACTCCTGTCTGGTGAATCCCCTGGACAGAGGAGCCTGGTGGGCTATAGTCCAGTGGGTTGCAGAGTCGTACACAACTGAAGCATCTTAGCACACACACATGGAAGAGTGACATGAGATAAAATCTATACGGATTAAATCTCAAATGAAATTCCAAGAGATTAAAAACATTGAGTCAAAGGTTTATGGAAGTATCCTTTTTTTTTTTTTTTTTTCGCTTTTTTGTTTTCTTAGTGGTATATAAGAAAACAGGTGTACAGTCATTGATGGTGTTTTCTGGTGAGTAATTAGTAGTTGCTCTTGAGCTCATTTCGCAGGTGAGACTAGAAAGATATATATTCCCTAAGATGATGCAGTTAGCTAGTGGCTGTGTTAGTTAGATGATGCAGTTAGCCGTGGGGTTGGAATGACTCAAAAAGTTGACTTAGGTAACAGTCATGGAGTTGCTGCAAAGTGCCAGGCAACGTCTGGGAAAGTCAGAAGGAAACTCGTGTGGTCTCTACTCTCCCAGAGCTTCTGGTCCTAAGAGTGGAGGGAGTGCCTCGGAGGATGGAGAGGCAGGTAACTGTGATGCTTCCTGAAGGGCCTGGTGGTAGCAAGAGAGTCAGCCCTGAAGCTGGGGCTCTGAGGCAGCACCCACAAGGAAGGGGCTCCCAAACTCTGGCCTGGAGAGGAAGGAGGGAGTATTAACCCAGCCAGAGGAACATGGGGAGTAGGAGCGTTGTTTCACACAGCGGGACAGCAAGTACCAGCAAGCATCACACACATCCCTGCTGAATCTGCCGCCTGCATCCTTTCCGTGAGGGTACCACTTGGCCTTGTGGAGTTGCTGATGCTGACTGGCTGGGGCAGTGCCCTGCGGGAGATAGCAGCAGCTCTCCTGGGGAGAAAGAAGATTAACTTCCCCATGAACTGATGCTTTGGACTCGGTCTGCCTAATTCTCACAGAAGTAGGGGGTTGGCATTAAAAACTCCAATCTCAAGGTGAGAAAAGCAAAGTTCCAAATGCTCACCCGCTGTGCCCAAGGTCACAGAGGTCATAGTGATGGAGGTGAGACGTGGACCCCAGAGGACTGGACTCAAAGTGAGTTTGTGTTAAACATCAAAGTAGGTCACACAGCTCCAGGATGAGAGGAGTTGCATGATCCATTTGACTCCGTCCCCACCGCCCCAGGCCCTGGTATGTTGGTGGAGGGGAGGGAAACAGAGGTGTGAGGGGTGACCACCGGTGAGGGGTGACCTTCCCCAGGTCACATGTGCCAGTCAAGCTAGGAACCGAGGTATCGAGGAGCACCTTCTCGTATGTTCATGACTATCATCAACTTGTATTTAAGGGCTGTTCAAGCAGGGCAAACCACCGCTTTAAAGCAATTACTTGGTGATGATCAGGAGGGGCCAGGGGATTCTGTTTGCTTATGTGTGTGAACCTGAAATGCCTGCTTTCTTAATTAAGCTTTAACTCTGCCTTTTGCCTCAAGCTTTTCATTTTTATCCCCCCTCTTTAACAAGTCTCAGCCTTTTTCCATCACTGGAGGCCTTGGGCTTTGCCTGTTTGATTCCTCTCTTCTGAGAAGCATCTGCTTCTGCCCCACTACAAGGATACCTCCCCTTTCTAGCCCCAGTTCCCAGCTGCTCTTAATTTCATGATTATCAGCCATGGGCCGTCTGTTTCTTGATGACTCAGAAGCAAGGGATGCAGGGAATTCTATACCTGGGGCTCTTCCTTCCCACCCAGCTCCTCTCACTGACACTCACCCTTCCTTAAGAACTCATCCCAGGTCTCCTGCAAGGGGGCTGCCTTCCCTGATCAGCACTGAGTCTGTTTGAGGCGCTCCAGGTCTGGCCCTCCTAGCTCTGCTGACTTCGTGTTTTTGGCTTTGAATCCCCAGCAACTGGCAACGCATCTGGTATGCAGGAGACGCTTGATAGATGCTTCTTGAACAAATGAATGTGTGAAGGAATGAATGGACAAACGAGGCCAGTGTTCAGGTGAGCACAGGTGTCTGCAATGGCTGTTGGTAGGGGGGGAGTTGTTATCTGTCTTATCTTGGGAAAGACTGAAGGCGAAAGCAGGGGGCAGCAGAGGATGGGATGATTGGATGGCATCACCAATTCAATGGACATGAATTTGAGCGAACTCTGGAAGACAGTAGAGGCAGAGGAGCCTGGCAGGCTGCAGCCCATGTGGTCACAAACAGCTGGACATGACTCAGCGCCTGAACAACAGCAAAACTGCAGTATATTGTTAGGAATCACTTATCACAGATGAAGATGTTTAGAGAAGTTTAATGGGCATGTATTGGAATATCTATCTACCTACCCAGTGTCCTTGGGCTGGACGTTTATGTCTCAGTTCCTGCCTAACCTTGATGGAGAGTCACTGAACCCTGCTTGCTGGTTTTAAGCATTTGGTTGTGCCCTTAGCTTACCTCTCACCCCTAATCTGGAACCCCTTAGCTGTTGTGAGTGTTTCATATACCTGTGCATTCACTCTTTCGTGAGATATTTGTGTAATGACTACCATGCTCTCTGTTGGAGGCATGATGCTGAGGCAGACAGACACGGGATCTGTATCTCTGGGGACCTGGTAAGGTGGTGGCAGAGAAGTTAGCAGCCAGGCACAGTCAGGTGGGTGAGGTGAGGATGCCCATGGGAATACAGAGCAGACGCACCTACAGTGGGCTGGTGTCATCAGAAACGGCTTCCAGAGAGAAGGAGGCATGCCTGCTAGTCAACACAGGGGAAGGAGAGAGAGTATGGGGTTATCTGTAATAGCTTCCCCAAAACTTAGGCACCGCTTTGTTGTGTCTCCTGGTTCTGTGAGTTGGGAGTTTGGACAGCACTCATTCAGGGATTCCTCTGCTCCACCTGGCATCAGCTGAGGTCCTTTGGCAGCTTTCAGCTGGATGCTAGCCTGGTCTGGGGGATCCAAGAAGGCTTCGCTCTCATGCCTGGGACCTCGGTGGGGATGGCTGGGAGCTGGCCTCTCTGGCAGGCAGACCACTGTCTTGCAGATCACGCAGAGCTCCCTAGAGAGGGAGTGGCAGCCGCCAGTCCCTGAAGGCATGGGGGCCACAAGCCAGCAGGGCGTTTCTTCCCCTGGACCCCGCTGGACAAGGCAGCTACGGAGCCTGCTCAGGTTCCAGGGGAGAGGACGGAGGCCACCATTTGTGGATGGAGACAGGCCAGGGCGTTGGTGGCGGCCTCGAACCTGCCGACTCGGAGAGTTAGAAAGCAGGCTCCAGGCAGAGGTGGCAGAGTGTGGAGGCGAGAGCCTGACTGGGCAGGTGACTGGAAGGAGCCCTCAGAGGCTGCAGTCGTGGAGCAGGCTCCAGAGCAGGCAGAGGTCACGCAGAGCAGAACTTGTTGGCACGTGTCGTGGAGACTGAGATCTACCCGGGAAAGTACTGATGGATTCAGAGCAGGGGTGTGACATGATCGGATCTGCAATCGAGAAGGATCGCCCTGATGACTGTGTTGGGGGGGAGGTGGGAGAAAATTGGCAGAGGGAGCTGCAGACACTGGCTGGGAGGGCGGGACTGAGGGACTGCAGGTGAGAAAGATGGAAGCCTTTGACAAGACGGGGTGGTGGGAAGAGTGCTTCCCAGGTGGCGCTAGCAGTAAATAACCCGTTTGCCAATGCAGGAGACATAAGAGATGTGGGTTTGACCCCTGGGTTGGGAAGATCCCCTGGAGGAGGACATAACAACCCACTCCAGTATTCTTGCCTGGAGAATCCCATGGACAGGGAGCCTGGTGGGCTACAGTCCATGGGGTCGCAAAGAGCTGGACACAACTGAAGCAACTTAGCATGCATGCACGATGGGAAGAACTAAACAGAAGTGGGAATGTTAGGGACAGGGGTGCAGAGAAGGACTCAGCATCCCACCGGACCCTGTCTCCGGCTGTCCAGCCTCACTCCTGTGTGTCACAGAAGACCCCATCTGGTGCCACCTGGACAACAGACATCCAGGCAGCCATGTGCACACCAGCCCTGCACACACAGTTGCACAAGCAGCCGAAATTTAATCCCAGCGTTTCCAACAAGCCTCCGTCAGCTTCCTATATGTGAAAAATGGGGATGATAATATTAAATGTGACAAACATTTAACCATCTCTGAAGCTGTGATCTTGGTAGCAGCTGGGAAGAAATGATAAAGTGCTGACAAGGATGGAAATCAGATTTCCTGTTGGAGGAATTGATAAAACATTTCCTTTTGCTAAACAAAGAGAGGTTTCGATTGACCTGATGTATTTCAAGCCTTCAGAGGCCTGTTTTGGAATTCTCACATCCAGAATCAGGAGGCCTGGGGATTTCCTTCTCTCCATATTGGTCCCCTACTTTCTGGAGAGGTGACAAGACCCACAGAGCATTCAGGTTGTATCAGTGTGCTTAGATCTGAAACCTGCCCTGTCCCTCCCCTCCCCAGCTGAGTCACTTACCTTCTGAGCCTCAGTTTCCTTATTTGTAGAATAACTGGTCTCCACTCATCACAGTTGGCATGAGCATCACATGACATCCTGCAGACAGCTTGATGACCACTCCCACACTGACCCTCACAAGCATCCTCTGTGTTCAGTTATGGCCTTCCCAGCATAAAAAAGGCTAAGTAGCAAAGAATGGATGCTTTCAAGCTGTGGTGCTGGAGAAGACTATTGAGAGTCCTTTGGACAGCAAGGAGATGAAACCATTCAATCCTAAAGAAAATCAACCCTGAATATTCATTGGAGGGACTGATGCTGAAACTGAAACTCTAATACTTTGGCCACCTGGTGTGAAGAGCTGACTCACTGGAAAAGACCCTGTTGCTGGGAAAGAATGAAGGCAGGAGGAGAAGGGGATGACAGAGGATGAGATGGTTGGATGGCATCACTGACTCGATGGACATGAGTTTGAGCAAACTCCAGGAGATGGTGATGGACAGGGAAGCCTGTCTTGCTGCAGTCCCTGGGGTCACAAAGAGTCAGACATGACTCAGTGAATGAAAAGTACAAAGGTAAGGGGATGGAGGCTCCAAGGGGTCAAGCAGCATATCCAACCAAGGTCACCCCCAAGAAGAGATTTGACGTTTGGTGCTGGTGACGCAGGTGAGACTTTCTCTGTGACTCTGCAGCACAACTCTTGGAGGGCAGATGGTCGTCATGTGGAAGCAAATGTGAGTTCAGCTCACTGAGCCTCTTCCTCGCAGGTATTTACACAAACATGTGAATGTGTGGTAGTGAGCTCCCCACCACCAGAAGTATTAGCGGATGCTGGATTCACCTGCTCAGCACCCTGGTTGAGAGAACTTGTGACTCATGTGAGGGAGCAGAGCAGGTCAGCTTGGAGAGTCTACATAACCCCTTAAGTATGTATCCTGAACAAATGCTGAATCACCTCCCAAGGGGTTGTTTATCACCAGCCTCTCGACAGTGGATCCTTTGCTTGGTGGCTTTATGTCAGGGGGAATTGGCCCTCTGAGCCGGGTGGCTGGCCATGCCTCTAGACACAGCCGGGGGGCAGCTGGGTTTCCTAGAACAGCTTGGACCGCAACAAACAGAATCACAGTCCCCTGCGTACAGGCTGGCTTCTGCCAACTCCATTAGACCTCTGTGATGGAGGCCAAGATGGACTTGCCACAGTTTCCCAGGGTGTATCGCGTTTCTCCACCAACAGGGAAGCCTGAGGAGAACCCATGTCGTATTGTGCTGTGAAGGGCTGACAAGAGCTAACTCTCCTCTGAGACAAGTGGGCTGGCTGGGCCCTGGGGCCAAAAACAGTGTAATGGGGTGTGTTGGGTTTTCACTTCAGCATTCCTCTCCGCGTCTATCTTACTCTGGCCCCTGCGCCCCCTCAGTTCATGTTTGTCTCACTTTAATGGCTCGGCCATCTCTCCTGGGGCTCAGCAAGCTTTTCCTTAAAGGACCAGCATACATAGCTTCAGCTTTGCAGGCCACATGGTCTCCGTCACAACTATTCAGCCTAGCGCTGCTGCCTTTGTGCAGAGAGGGATAGTATGAAGATAAATAGACAGGACTGTGTTATAAATACAGCCATAGACAGGACATAAACAAATAAATACAGCCCCAGGCAAAATGTAAATACATGGGCTTGGATAAAACTGTATTTAGCAGGAGAGGGTGCTGGCTAGATGTGACCTACGGGCCTCAGTTTCCTGACCTGTCATTTCTAGCTAGTCCTTAACAAATCAAGAGGAAAAGAAAGTCCATCCTTCATGTCAGTGCCTGGTGGTGGGGGAGTTACAAATTCATTCTGCAAAGTGTGGTCCTTAAAATGGCAGCATCAGCCTCACCGTAACAAGGACCCGGGAGATTGTCAGAAATGCAGAATCTCGGCACCTCCCTTCTCTTCCTCCTCAGCCTCCTCCCCCCAGTTAGAATCTGCATTTTCAATGATTTGAAATGCAGTTTTGTAAATGATTCACATACACATTCAAGTTTGGAAAATACTGGGTTTATGAGATAGAGGGATCTTGGGGGTAGTAATTAAAATCAGAGTTTATATAATTTGTGTGTGTGTATGTGTTTGTCATTGTTATTGATGATTGTACAGTGAGCCAGGAAGTCTAAGTACTAGAAACATGTGGACTCTGCCAATAGAGGATCAGTGGAGAGAGGGCGATTATAAAACTTCTTTTAGATTTTTTGGATAACTGTTTGGATAACTGTTGGGATGATAGCTAAACTTTTCAGTCTTTGGCATTCTCCAAACTGATCTAACAAATGAAATTCTCACAGTGGCCCTTTGTATGGAAGGTCACAGCTCTGCTCAGCTCCAGGGGTGCCCCTTATATGTGATGCCCCCTGGATTTGTACAGTGTACAGCCTGAGCAACTGGCCATAGCAACCCTGCCTGGAAGGCAGCTTTACTGCTTTGGATTTTCTGATGTATAAACTGAGGTTGGCAGCTTGTGAGAAGAGAGGGATATGGAGGTCTGTTTGGAAGAATGATCCTGTAGTTGCATAAGGGAGGGGAAGAGGCAAATGACATTTATGTAACATTTGCCTCGTCTGAGGTATTTTTGCATTTTTTATGCTCAACATCCTGTGAGGTAGACAGGTATTACTACTGTGGCTTCCATCTTCTGCTTGAGAAAGCTGAAGCTAAAGGGGGAGCCAGGACTCACACGTAAGCCCCCCTTTCCCCTCATCACGCCCCCATAGGGGGTGTCCTCACCAAGTGCAATGCCAGCCCTTTCCTCCCAGGTGTGAGCCCCCCTCACCTTGTCCTGCAGGAAGGTCAGAATGTGATGGCCTGCAGGCGTCCCACCCTGGGGACTTGAGCTGAGCTTTGGAGAGGTGGCTCCGTTGGGGCAGGGATGGGGCCTTGGGATTCAGGGGCACTGGACTCTGGGCTCACTTATCTCACCGTGGCTGCTGAGGAGCCGAGAGACTCTCAATTGTGGACTTGTGTTGTTCAAGCCCATTGTGTCTCCTTGAAGGACGAAGGATGGGTGGCTGGGGCACACTGCCCTGTCCAATGGGTGGGGCCTTTCTTCCCCACCTTGACTGTGGCCATGCTGGCTGTCTCCTGTTTCCACCAGGAAAGTCCTTAAGCAGGGTTTAATGGGCCTCTCTGACCCTAAGCCTGACCTTTGCCCAGTAGGAAAAGCCAGGTATCTTGGGGATCTGAGACGTGGTCTGTGGGGGCGGTTACCTTAGGAGATGCCTGATATGATGAGATTGTGAGGGGGCTGCTGGTTCACGTTTGGAAGTGACATCTGGCACCTTGACTGTTGGCCAAAGGTTTTGCTGAAGCTCCTGCTCAAGAAGAGACCATAAGAACCTGGGCTGACAACCCCATTATTCAGGGTACCCAAAGTCCTTCATGTTCTTTCTCATGCTCACTGCTGTCTCTGTCATTAAAATATATTGTGGATTAATATTTGAGCAGCCACACAGGGCATGCATTTACCAAGCCCCACACTTCTCATCCATTTCCGCTCCCTGCAGCTCTCTGGTCTCCCTTTGGGTTTCCTGTTACCCTCCCTAGCCCTTCCCCATCTGATCCACACCCTCCCATCAGAGCGGACCCAAAGATCTCCATGCAGTCAGTGTCATCCCCCAAACACTCCTGCTTGTCCCCTCTCCCCCAGCCTGAGGCTCACTGATTCCTCTTACACGCTGGAGCTCTCCTCCTGAGACAATCTCTGAGGCCCACTGTCTGCTCTTCCTTGGTTTGCATTCTGTTGAAATAATTCCCTGCTATGTTGTAAGGCAGCTTGAGTGGCAGGTCCCCCGAGAGGGGCCATTGCCTGAGCTGGGGGCATCCTTCTTAAACCTCTCCTTAGGTGGAGTTTCATTTTGATCACAAGAGGCAGTAGCCTCTGTTATGGAATTTCCCCCTGAGTAACCTCAGGCAAATCTCCTAACCTCACTGACCCTCAGTTTTTTGTCTCTAAAATGGGGGCCATAACAGTACCTACCCTTCAGGGGGATTGTCAGGAGAACTGGCTAAGAGGATGGCTTTTAAATACAAAGCGTCCCAAAGCTTTCGCGATTTTAAGCTTTAATAACATCAGAAGCATTTATGCTATCAACCTACCGAATGCATTATTTGCAAGTTGAAGTTTTTCCATTCTTGAAGTGTTTAGTTTTGTGAATTTCTACACTTTTCATTTTAAATTTCATTTCAGTCAATATTTGCTATGTTCAGCCAGAGGGACTGGGAAGGGAAAAAAAAATAAAGGAAATTTAAAGACTTATTTTTAAAAATTCACAAAAGTGAATAAATGCAAAAGAAATTTAGGCCAACTTTCAAATGAGTTTTTGTATATTTATAGCATTTCTCTCTCTGAAGTTATTAAAGCTTAAGACTATACTAAGACTTAGTAAGTGCGGCCAAAAGAGAAGTTCTTCTCTTATTCTTTCTATCAGAGTCATCACTGTCACCATCATCCTTTGGTCCAAGCCATCATAAAGGAAATCTTTCTTTGATGCTGATTACTGGAGACTAAGCACCCGTGTTCTGTTCCTGCCCCTCCTTTGGTGCTGGTTGGGGTCCCAAGGCCTCCCGTGCCACTGCCTTCCATCTGCATCCTCCAGGGCTGGGTTGCCAAGCTGTCATAGGCTTGTATCCCTTGCTAGGTTTTTTCCTTCTCACCCCCTCACTCACCCATCTGTTGAGCTTTAAGAAGACAAGGTGGACTCAGACCCTGGCAGGCAGCAGGGGGTGGGGGCAGCATACTGTGTCAGTGCCTCAGAAGACTTGCACCCATGTTCCGTTCTGAACCCAGTTCATCCCATGTACGTCCTTCCTCCCAGATCCCACTCTGCCCTTGACCCTACCCACCACCGTCTCCGTTTCAAGGGCACATCTCCTTGGACTGAGCACTCTTGCCTCCTTCCTTACGGCCTCCACACCCCTGCTCAGCCCCCAGCCACTGTCTCCCACTTTCTGACTTCTACCAGGCATTCTGGAACCTCCACTCCATCTGTTACGGAGCTTCCTTCCACGTATTAACCTCTTCATGGGAACCTTGACCCTCGTGTTCCCCTGATGGAATATTCCTCCCATCAGAGACTTGGCAGGAACCCCTCAAGTCTCAGAATATGGAGTCCAACAGAATCCTGAGGGTGAAAGAGACAGGAGATTTAGGGGGAATCTTCTGCTTGTAGCAGCTGAGTCTGTAGCAATCTCAGCTGCATGAGATGGATGTGATATGAATGTGTTTGCTGTTTTGTTTTTTTTTTTAACCTGCATTTATAACTGGTTTTATTTAAATTATTTACTTTTTGGCCGCAGTACTTGGCTTGCGGTATTTTAGTTCCTGATCAGGAATTGAACCTGCCTCTCCCACGTTGGATGCACAGAGTTTTAACCACTGAACCACTAAGGAATTCCCTGAGTTTGCTCTTAAATGCTGAATGCCAGGGGCTCTGTGGGATCCAAGAGGCAGGCTTTAACCTGGAAGGATTGACCAGAGAGAGCATGATGCGTGAGTGAAGAAGGGAAGAGGCTGGAGCCCAAGAGAAGTATGAGAGAAGCTCACCCGGCAGTGATTCTGGGAGGACGGTGACTTTGGTTTGCAGACGCTGGAAGTAGATGGGGATTCAATGAAGTAGCATAGAGTGGCTGGTGCCAGAGAGATATCAAGATGGGTGAGGATTGATGGAGGTGGCTCCTAGGAGACAAAGAGTGAGGCTGGAAAGACACTGTCTGTGGGGGTGGGTGGTACTGAGAGTGATGGCAGGACAGTGTGAGGAGGTGGGATGGTGACCAGAATCACACTGGGTCACATCAGGAGTAGCAGCGTGGCCCAGAGTGAAAACAGTGGGCGATAGTGGTTAGAGAGGAAGGGACTGGAGAGTAACTGATGCTGAAGGAAAGGATGGAGGGGTGTGGTACTTTGTGATGGTTTGAGCTCTGCCACCTTCTGAAGACCTGATGGAAGCTCTGAGATCCACCCTGCAAACTTGACCCCCCACAAACGAATTTTCCACCCTGTGGTGCAGAGTTCACACACCCTCTGAAACCTATGGGGACCCCAGGAGGAGCCGCAGGGTCAGGAGGGAAGATGCTGGGAGGAGGGGAGACAGTGGCGCTGAACTGGGGACCTTGCTTCCTTCTCTCCTTCAAGGTCACACTTCCCTCTTTCGCTAGGACTGTTCCCATTTTATAGGCAGAGAGATTAAGGCACCAGGACTGGGGTTAGGTGTTATTCTGATTAACTCCCTGCGGCAGAGGCAGGAGGCGGCCTGGGGCTGCGGAGTGGCCTGGACTAATTAGCCTCTGATTGAGTTCCGTCTCCTTCCTCTCGGGTATCACAGTGGCATTAAATTACAGGATTCAAACATATAATTTCCTAAACTTAAATGTGATTTATCTTAATAGGACTTTGTACCGGGTCACTTTGTCATGTACAGTGTCGGAGACCAGATCTATTATTCACAGGGACTATTACGGAATCAGAGACAGTGGAACCTGGAGAGACCTTGAGAGGTCAGCTTGTGTTCACTCCATTGCCCCCAACCCTGGGCAGCCCCTTGCCCCATGCTGGCAGCCTGTGGATGGACAGCTGGGCTTAAGTGTGAGCAGAAAGGGAGAGACCCAACCTTCATAAACCTGACATCCTGTCTGGGGTCCAGCTCAAAGCCTTGTTGCTGTGAATCATTGCCTCAATTTCATAGACTATGTGTATAATGCCGGCCCTGCATCCATGTACCTTCATTCTGTCTGGCCAGTCACTGAGCTGGATGGTTCATTAGAGAAATGGATCAGAGTATCTCAGAGTATCTCAGAGCAAGAAAAGGGCTGGTATATCACATCACTGATTAACTCATCAGTTCATTCACTCCATCATCGCGTAGTTTAGAAAGGCCAGCCTTGCGGTACAGATGGAGAAGTGCAAGCCGAGAGAGGAGAAGTGATGTGCCCAAGGGTGGAAGCGAAGCTTCGATTCAGACCCAGGCTTCCGCAGGCCAGGCCATCTTGTCCTGTCTCCAGCTGCCCTCCAGCTCCCACCATGGCAGGTGGCCATGGGGGAGTAGAAGGCCGATGTTTATCTCCATGATGAATGGAATTCCACTTGGCAACTTGATCTTCAGCCTTTGCAACTTTGGGAAGACAGGGGGTGATCAAAAGAATATATTTTTCTAATGAAAGACACCTTTGGAAATCCAATATACCACTCTGTCAGCCTCCCGAGTCAGGGGAGGAGAGATGCGGAAGATCTGTGGTGAGCAAGGCTGACATTGACAAGTTGATCTAAACGTGTGCGAGCCATCCAGTCTCTGGAGCACCAGCCAGACTCTTGAAATTGTGCTGGAGAAGTTCAGACACAGAGGGGTAGGGCTCACACGCTGTTCTAAGCTGCGGGTCTGGACCCAGGCCACTGGAGCTTGAAACCTGAGTCGGCTTGACCACTTAATAACCCTGTGCCCAGCCAGGCAAAGACTATGATACTCACTGTCTTGGTTTCCTGTTCTGTAAAACTGGGGTAGGTGGACTTAGCTCATCAGGTTGTTTTTGAAGATAGTGGAGATAAAGCATGTAAGATGTGTAGTGTGGGGCTGGGTGGATACAATGAATCCCCTCCCTGTAATGCTGGCTTTTCTTAAATGCACAGTTACCTGCTTTTCCCAAATCAAGAATAGACAGATCTGGGCACAGTCTTCTTGGGGCAGAAGTTGCCTCACTGGTGATTGCAGACACGTACTTCTGAATTGAAGTGAAGGGAAGGGGAAGCCCCTTGAGATCTGGGTCTTCTCAAGCCCCATCCTCGTGGGAGCCAGGTTTCTAGCTCATAAGATGAGGAAAGGAAGCCCTTTAGTTTTCCTGTTCCCAGTTGTGGAGTGAGGTAGGTCCCCATGTGTCAGGAGCAGTGTGGGTACCAGGGAGGTTAAAGGCGGTTTAGACCCAGACATTACGGTCTGAATATGGCTGAGATGGGTGCTTGTTTTCCATCTGTGACAGCCATGTGGACAAACTGCTGTTTGGAGGGGGAGGGGATGTGGGGGCACCAGGGGCGGAGGGGCACCAATGTGCAAGTGCAGCTTTATGGATTCTGGTCAGGAGGGGCTTCAGGGAGGAGCTGACATTTCAGCTGATGGTTGAAGGAGGTGGAGGTTCTGAGTTTTCAACTTAGTTTGACAAAGATGGGAAAGTACCTGGATTACTGGAAACTCAGTGGGAAGGGACAGGGTCTTATAGGTTTGAAGTATGTGTGTGCGTCTGAGGGATGAGGTCTTATAGGTTTGAAGTGTGTGTGTGTGTGTGTGTGTGTGTGTGTGTGTGTGTGTGTGTGTAGCTTGGTTAATGCAACAAGACAGGGAGGAAGCCTGGTGCAAGTGGGGCTGGGAGAGAGGTGGCACTGAGTGTGTGTGGCAGGCTTGGCATTTACTGCCTTGAATCAACAAGTCATCACAGAATAGGCAGCTAATCCATCCGGGGTGGTCCTGGAGGCTGTGATGCTTAAGCGGGGAGCCGAAGGCCTGGGGAATGGCTGGACCAGGCAGGGAGAAGTGCAAGCATGAAATCCCAGGGCTTGCAGAGGATAGAGAGACAGCTCGAGGGACAGTCAGCCGTGTCCCCTTCAGCCCTGAGTTGAGGGTAAGAACGGAAGCAGGTGGTTGAGATAACGCATGGATCGCACTTGGAGTCAGATCGTTCAGCGCCTTACAAGCCCAGCAGCCACCAGGATCCAAAAGACAGCTCCCCGGCAGGGGGCTGCCGGGGTTTCTTTGGCTCCAAGCCCCTCCCCGGCTGACTCAGGCTGCCTGAGCTCAGGCCCGCAGACGATGCTATTTGGTTGATTGGCCCTTGACTGTACATCTGTCTACCTGGGCGCGGAGGATGCCGGCCATCACTGAGGATGTTAAATGCAGATTTGTGGCTCAGTCTGTGGAATCCATTCGGCACGAAGAGAGTATGATATTACCCAATGTTTATGGATGGCTGAGTCTAAAATATCCATTCTGAGGTCCACTGAAGGATGAAATTCCTTGTTACTTTCGTAGATTCTCTTGTCTTATTTCCCCCCACTGTGGAGGAACATAAAGCATTAGTATTTTTAGCTCAAAGCCTGGTCATTTTTCTAATCATACCTGAGTGAGAAGGAAAAGCATTTTGTTGTGGGGTAGGGGGGTGGTTTGATGAAGACAGTCACAGCCTGAAAAGGGTCCCCTAAAGCAACCCCTTCCCAACCAAGATCTCTTCCCAACCAGCATCTCATCTGGATGCTGAGGGCAGCACCAGCTCAGGATGTCTCAGCATCTGTCGGTGATCCCGAGGCTCGTCGAGACTCAGGATTGAACTCTTAAGCAGCCCAGCCCAGAGCCCCACCCAAGAAGAAAGTGGGAACCAAGCTGAAGCCTCAAGATCTCGTCCCTGTCTCTCTCCATGGTCAGCGTGTCAGTGCTCCTGGGGATTTTATTAGTGTTTTTTATTTGTTCATTGGCTGCACCGGGCCTTCAGTGTGGTGCATGGGCTTTCTTTAGCTGCAGCAAGTGGGGGCTCCTCTAGTTGCAGAGCACAGTCTTCTCCCTGTGGTGGCTTCTCTTGTTGCAGAGCACAGGCTCTAGGCAGACGGGCTTCAGTGGTTGCAGCAGGCAGGCTTGGTAGCCGTGGCTCTCTGGCTCTGGAGCACGGGCTCAGTGGTTGTGGCACAGGGGCTTAGTTGCTCCACGGCATGTGTGATCTCCTCGTATCAGGGATAGAACCTCTGTCCCCTGCCTTGGCAGGTGGATTCTTCCCCACTGCTCCATCAGCAAAGTCCTCCCCTGGGGATTTTATAAAACGTCTCAGTACTCCATGACCCTGGACTGAAATGCTTTTCACTCCACTAACTGCACCTCTGTCCCATGTCCGTCATGGTTCCTCGCTACCCAGCAGGTCCTGCCTTCTCCTTGTTTGCCAAATGAACCTTTTTTGCTGGTCCCTAGCAGAACCATCCACCCCCTGCCTTTGACCTGCCATGCACTGTGGTGTTCGTGCCTTTGCATGCCTGGTGCTGCCTTCCTTTATGTCTAAACTTCTGGATCTTCTGTGTAGAGATAGTGTCAACTGGCACCAAAGATAACGCGCTGAATGAATGAACCCATGAGTCAATTGATGGAGAAGCATTTCTACTGTCAGCCTAGAGCCTGTTTCACTGTAAAGACTGCAGCTCACCCACACGGAGCATCTCCCCTTGCCCACGTGACATCACTGTGCTGTGTACTCAGACGATCACCTACAACATCTCACTCAGTAATGATATCATTAGTAATGACATTAGCGAACCCCGCTCTGGGTGGTGGGGTTTGAACTACGTGCAGCGGGGCAGTGATACAGACACAGAGCTTGGGCTCTCAGAGCATACAGTCTGGTTGTTGCTGTTTAGTCTCTAAGTTGAGTCTGACTCTTCTGCGGCCCCATGGACTGCAGCCCGCCAGACTCCTCTGTCCGTGAGATACTCTGGAATACCAGAGTGGATTGCCATTTCCTTTTCCAGGGGATCTTCCTGACTCAGGGATTGAACCGACGTCTCCTGCATTGACAGGTGGACTCTTTACCACTGAGCCTCCAGGGAAGTTCATAGTCCACGTGGAGGCAGCCAGTGACACAGGATGGTGGGGTTGGCAGGGCTCCAGGATATGCAGGATGCTATGGGAGCTCAGGACAGAGCATCCTGCTCAACTGGTGATTCCTGGAGGGATCCCCAGGGAAGAGCCTTTTATACAGAGACAGGCAGGATTTCCAGCCCAGAGGCACACAGGAGGACCTGCAGGCTGGGGATCTGGGCTGGAGGGTGTGGGCTGCTTTGATCCGGGTGGTTATGGCAGACCTAGCTGTGTCTACCTCACCTCTGGATGCCTTCTCTTGCCTTGATCTGGTCCTTAAAGGCTTGAGGAAGCCCCTCTTGGGGTGGAGGACCAGCCGTAGGCAGTGCCCCTGCCTGCCTGCCTGCCTGTCTCTCCCTCAAGCTTCAGGGCGTATCCTGGAGGGATATCCCTCCTGCTCACTGAGGCAGCTCCATTGTCGCATATCCTCTCTCCTTCTCTGAACCTTGTCCAGGCAGCAGCCCAGCCCTCTGTGAATTGCTAATCCCCCCCGCAGCCCTCAAGGCTTGCTGGGATGTGGGGTACTTAAGAGGCAGGCACAAGAGGCTGAACACCTCTTGCTATCGATACTGATTTCAATCTGTCACTTAACCTCTAAGGCTTTCTTCCTCCTCAGAATGGGAATAATGCACCCAATTCCTTGGCTTGCTTTAAGGATTAAATACAAAACCTATGTTATTAGTAGCACATAGTAGGTGCTTTACACCGCCACTGCTTTCCCTTCTTTTCCATTAACAGAACCCCCAAAACTCAGGTTCTGATCATTCAGCTCCAACCAATCACGATGCCAGCACTTACTGACTGTTGGCACCCCACCATGCACTTTACCACACTGCACCCTCTGGTGATGTTAATGCCCACTTGACAGATTTGAAAACAGAGGCTCAAAGGGGTAGTTACTTGCCCAGAGTCCCAAACTTAGTAAACTGGGGATCACCCTGGCAGTGTGATCCCGGGGCCCTCCCTCCTACATGCCTCCCTAAACCTCCTCTCAGGCCCTCCTCAGCTGGCTCCATGCACATGGGCTGGTGGAGACCCTTGTTCCTGCACCTTCCAGTCCTTCTAAAGTATGATTCTGTTAGCAGTCAGCACGCAACATGGGGAGGAGCACACTGTTGTAGATAACCACCGAAGGAGAAGAGGAGGGCTATTCTGGACCCCACACCCTGACAAGTCCTTCTCTCCCCAGGCTCTCGTTTAATCTGGAGGAACATACACAGGCTGGTTGGATGCAAGCCTGTGTGTCGGGATTCAGAGAACAGACTCGGGCAGTTGTTGATTACATCAAACACATCCCCAGGCCTGCAGAGGAGGTGAGTTCCCTCCAGGGAAGTCTCCAGTGCTTTTCAGGGGAATCCCAAGGAGGTCTGATCAAAGTCTGGGTGGCCTGTCTGCTTCTTCTGAAGAGAGGACGCCAGTAGTGCACACGTCGGAGCCCACAGTACCAGGTGTGTTCCGGCGTCACCTCACTTCATTATCTCACACAACCCAGTAGGGAGGCTCAATGGATGAGCAAGCTGAAGCTGTCGGGGGCTAAAGACTTCACTCCCATCACACAGACTGTACTGGTTTCTAGATTCCACCTTGGGTTTGTCTGGACTCAAATCTGTGCTCGTCTGTCTGTTGCTAGCTGGGCCCCCTCTTGGGGGATATGCTGTGTGCACCGGAGTTAAGGCAGGAGTCACGGCTTAGGAATAGAAGCTCTCAGAGGTGCTTTCAAAGACCAGGGCAAGACGTGGGCAGTAATGATCAGCAGCAGGGCATCAGAGGCACGCTCTATCTCCATCTCACGAAAGCCTCCCACCCCCTGTGAAGTGGTGCTGTCAGGGTGCCCGTTTGACAGAGGGGGAAACTGAGGCCAATGCTGAATGAGAACATCTGGCCAGTGAGGCCGGGGTGGCGGACTCGAGTGAGCAGTTAGCATCCAGAGGTCTCCTCCGGGTGTCCTGGCAGTTGCGGGGCAGGGCAGATGCAGGAGGCCACTGCCGTCTGTTATTTGGAGCTGAGTGAGGACTCAGGAAAGAGGGTAGTGCCTGGGAGCAGTGCATGCATCCGACACGGGGGACAGTGAAGGTGAGGGAGTGGGAGCTTGATCCCTAGGGAGGCGGTTACCCCAAGATTCAAGCTGGGACACAGGGTGAGGCTGCCATTGGAATGAGGCAGAGGCTGAGTTCTCAGGAGGAGGCCTGGGGCCAGGAGTCACCTGCAGGGAGTGAAGCCCACGGAGGAGGCTGCCCTTCTTCCATGGGCTGGGCTGGGCTACTCAGCTGGGTCCATCAGTCCTGGTGGGGAGGGGAGTGGGGGCAGCAGCAGCCTGTAGACTAGATCCCTGCAACGCCCCCGCCGCCGCCCCATCTCTCTGCCAGGAGCACCATTTCTCCCGTCTCCTACAGAGCAGGTGGCTGCAGGCTTCTTCAAGGGAGGGGGCCTCACTTCACAGCGGGGCACAGCATGGACTGAGGAACCATCAGTGCTTCCAGAAAAATGCCGATCTGGGGGCAGGGGTGAGGGGGGAAGGATGAAGATGAGCCAGCCCTTCCCACCGCCTGGTTGAGCACAGCTCAGGTTTCCACAGGGAGGAAGAAAGGCTCTGCCTGACTTCTCACGAAGGGCTCTGGATGTCCCTTGCACATTACAGAACTCCCAGCGTCTTGGGAAGAGAAACACACAAGACACCTGTGGATGGGGGTTAAGTGGGAAGGCGAGAGGCCAAGACTGGGAATCAGAGAGAGCAAGAGAGTGCCAGCCATCCCTGGGCAGAGCCCCTGCTGGCCACGTGCACTTGGAACTGGCACATCTCTCAAGCCCCCACACAAGAATCCATTGCTGAGCCCAGGAAAGACATAACCTTCTATCCTTGTTCACTGGAAATAATAGCTCTGTACCAGACCCTCCCATGGTGAAGAATGGGGCTGGCATTCAGTGAGCTGGGTCTGCATGGGAGGCTCCCATGGAAGAGGTGGAAGAGGTGGCATGGACCCTGGTCTGCATTTCCTTTTACGAAGGGTTTTTGCTCCCACATAGGGTTTGCCTTCATGCCTGGTTCTGGTTCCCATCTATCACAACCCTAGAAACTTCCCTCCTCTGCTTCTTGTGGCTTGAACCTCAATCTCTCTCCCAGTCACGCATGCACAATCTACAAAGGTACTTAGCTCCAACCCGTGTTCAACAACAGATGGAGCCTTCACAACCTCCCAGCCTTGCATCCACCTACCTCTCAGACTGTTCTCCTTGCCTCATTCACTTCCCAGTCAGTCATCTTAAAAGAACTACCTGCACTTACTTGCCCCATCGTTTTGTTTTATTCTTGTGTCACTATCACTTTCACCACCCATCTCTATGGAAATGGTTTTCTAAACATACCAGGGGACCTCCTAAATGTCACATCCTAATGACTCACCACTACTGATCCTACATTAGATGCTGTTGACTATGAGTTTCTGCTCCCAGCCTCCTCCTCCTTTGAATCTGGTGACCCATCTCGTGTGGTCCTTCTACTTCTCTGCCCATTCCCTTGGGTGTTGATGATCTTCGTGGTTTCTTCTTCATTCTTCTGGTCTCACTGTCTTCTGCTGGAGTAACCTCTGGAAGACTATGGACTTCATCCACCATCTACCTACACACTGATGATGCCAAAAATCTCTCTCCTCAGCTCCACTCAGGATTTCACATTGATGTGTGGTTGCAGGGGAGCCAGAGTGATGCTTTGGATGAGCGAGGATTAGGGACTGCCAAGGTGTGTGTTTCAGAAAGTTAGATTGGTATGGCAATTAAATGAGTTATTGTGAATTTAGGCAAAACAAAAGCCTTTTAATTCCATTTAGATAGGAAGCAGAGTTAAATTAGAAATTCATGGCCACATAATTGTATTTGCCTACTTTTTAGCCTGTATCTTTGTCAGAAATTAATTGACTCTATATGCATGGGTTTGTTTCTGGGCTGTCTGTTCTGTTCTATTGATGTATGTATCAGTTTTTTTTTTTATGCCAGTAACATACTGTTCTGATTTTTATAGCTTTGTAATATAATTTGAAATAAGAGAGAGTGTATGCCTCTGACTTTGTAGTTCTCTCTCAGGATTGCTTTGACTTACTTGGGGTCTTTTGTGATACCATTAAATTTTAAAGTTATTTCTATGAACAATGGAATTTTAATGGGAGTCTGTAGGTTGCTTTGGGTGATATGGACATTTCAACAACATTAATTTTTCCAATCTATGGACATAGAATATCTTTCCATTTATTTGTATCTTCTTTAATTTCTTTCATTAGTATTATATAGTTTTCAGTGTACTGATCTTTCACCTCTTGGTTAAATTGATTCTTAGGTATTCTTTTTGTTGTAAACAGGATTGTTTTCTTAATTTCCTTTTCTAATAGTGTATTGTTAGTGAATAGAAATGCCACAGATTTGTATATGTTTATTTTATATCCAACAAACTTACTGAATTCATTTATTCTAACATTTTTTGGTGGCAATTTTTACTATTTTCTATATGTAATATGTCATCTGCAAATAGTAAGTTTTACTTTTTTCCAATTTAGGTGCCTTTTTCTTTTCTTGCCCAATTTCTCTGGCTGGGACTTCCAATATTATGCTGAATAAAAGTGGCAATAATGGGCATCCTTGTCTTGTTCCTGACCTTCAAAGAAAACCTTTCAGCATTTTACCATTGAATATGATATTAGCTGTAACACTAGGTTAAAAAAAATTAACTATGGTAAAGTACTTAAAACACAAAAATTATTTTCTTAACCGTTGTTGAGCATACAATTCAGTGGTATTCAGTACATTCACATTGCTGTGCAACCTTCACTACCATTCTTCTGCAGAATTCTTTCCATCTTGCAAAAACCTAAATTTTCTACCTGTTAAATAGCTATTCCTTTTCTCCCCTTCCCTAGTTCCTGGTAGCCACCATTGTGTTTTCTGTGTCTATGGATTTTAGTACTCCAGGGAGCTCTTATAAGTGGAATTCTGCAGCATTATCTTTTTATGAATGACTTCTCTTACTTAGCATAATGCTCTTCAGAGTTCATGCATATTGTGGTATGAGTCAAATTCCTTCTTTTTAAAGGCTGACTAATATTCCATGTGATGTATATGGCATGCACCCAGGTGTTAACTGATGAGCTTCAAGTTGAAAGTTGGTTTGGGGTCTTCTTTTGTGTATGAATATGAGTCTCATAGCTTAGAGTTTTGCTGGAGAGAAACATGGAGATTTAAAAGTAGATTTCCCCTGCCCCCTCCAACTGCACCCATCTTTATGGCCTTTATGTTCACTGAGTTTGTTTTTCAATTCTTAGACTTCAGTAAAATCTTCTTGAAATTGTTGGTCACTGAGTTGTGTCCAACTCTTTGCAACCACATGGACTGTAGCCCACCAGGCTTCTCTGTCCATGGGATTCTCCAGGCAAGAATACTAGAGTGGGTTGCCATTTCCATTCTCCAGAGGATCTTCCCAACCCAGGGATCCAACCCAGGTCTCTAGCATTGTACACAGATTCTTTACCATCTGAGCTACCTGGGAAGTCCCTAAAATCTTCTTAGTTATGCTAAGGGAAACAAAGGAAAAGGTGGAAGTCCAGACTCAGGTCTTAGGTAGGAAGCAGCACACCATGCTCCAGAGCCTGTTAAATGATGTCAGTTGGTAGCAAATTGAGTTACCCCCAAGGGAAATGGACAGCGGGGCCAGGGCTTTAGGCCACTGGTCCTGATGTCCCACCCACCACAGGGATGACTGGTAATTTTGGCCAGATCTTCCTTGGGCATGAAGAATGCTGAAGACTATCCTGTGTGTTTATATTTTCACAGCTTTTGACATGCAGGTGGGCAGAAAAAACTCAAACCACACCTCACCTTGGGACTCCTTCTCCTCTCTGGATCAGAAGCACACCTCTGATATATTGCTGTGTGGAGGAGAATGCATCATGTCCCAGTTTCTATTTTATTATGCCTCTTTGTATTCACAGTGCTAACTTTTCTACAAAGAAATACTTGTAGAAATGCTGGATGCAATAGGAAGCTTTTAAATGAGAAAAGTGGAGATTCTATATGCCTACTTGGAAACCAAGATTCTGCCCAGAAGTTAAATTTATTTGGAAAGAGTCTAAACTGGTGTTCCCCTGCCCCTGATATAATCTCTCTTTCTTTCTCCCCTTCTCTCTCCCCATCCTCCTCCTTCTCCCTCTCATGAGCCTCATATGGGGGCCACATGGTTAAAATTACTCTTGACTCTTGTTTTTGTCCATTGAAAACGTGACTCGTGTCTGTTGGGTATCTGGAAACCTTACAAGCTTGCCTTCTGCAGCCCCTGTAAGTGACTGAATTAGTATTTCTCACCCTGTCCTCAGACAGAATTTGTTATCAAAGCCCAAGGTACGGTGGAGGCCAAGGCAGCCAGCTCAGAGGCCAACAGAGCCTTGAGGATTGTAGCAGAGGATGGGTACTTTTTTTTTTTTTCCTCTAAAGAAGGATTTTAAAGGTTATCAAGTTGCTCCCTTTCAGACAGAGGGCAGAAATACCGGAGGCAGTAGTTGTCGAAGGAAAGTTGACAAAGTTGAAAGTTGGTCAAGAGGTTGGAGAGAGGAAGCTATTTTCAGCGTACTGAAAGGGCACCATTTTTAGCCAGAAAAATGAGGTCCTTGGTTCAAATTCCAACCCCCTTCAGGGGCTAGCAAGCCTGAGCCAATCATTGACTTTCTCTGGACTTCAGCAGAAGGATGTTCCTTTTGGTTTCAGGGAAACCTGGGTTTACTGGGGTGCTGCCACTCACTCGCCATGTAACCCTGGGTGTGATGTTTAGCCGTATCTCTCAGCATCCTTATCTCAAAATGGAGATTATAACATCCACTCATTTGGGCTGGCTTTTGCGAGGAAGGCTCTCCGCTCACTCTGACTAGGTGAGTGTCATTCCCAGATACTGCCTGTGGTGAGAGGATGGCGAGAAAGATAACTGGATGGTACTTGCTGGAAATCCGACTGCCCTCCCGGTGCCCCTGCACAGTGCCAGGGCCAGTCCTGAAGAGCGACATCTCACAAACCCCAGCTCCCTCTACATGCGGCTCAACATTTCGACTCGGCTCCCTTTGTCCAGAGATGCACAGGGCTGCGCCATTTTGAAACGGAATGACACCCAGTCTGTTCTGATGTCTTGGCGGATGTGTTTATTTACCCAACACGTGCTGTTACATTTTCTCTCGGCGTGCGTCCTTCTCCTGCGTTTCAAGGTAGAAGAGCCATTACCTCTAATGAGAGCCTCTTTGTCGCTTGTGTGCCACTTAGAATGTTCAAGAGCGTGCTCGATTTTTAACCTTTCAGTGCCTCTCTGTAATAGCATGCCACCCTTAAAAAATGAGAGTCAGCGTCCCTCTAAAAGGAACAGACACCAATTTTCAACCTGAAAAACCCCCACTCATCCTTGTAGGAGCCTCAGTTCTGCTGAGGATGCTATAAAGCACCATGCATGGGGAGCCTGGGGAGCTGCCGCTTGTGGAGCCCCTCTGCTCTGCTGCGACCCACAGTGCAAACGAGACCAGTGCCTCGAAGGATGCTGCGTTCTCAGTGCATGTAAGCACCGCCCTAGGAGCCTGCATCACATCACTAGGAAGTGCATGGATGGCAGCGGTATTTTTTTTTTTAAGAGGCTACAATATCACCTAAGTGAATTAATGTTGCCAGGAAAGGCATTTGGAGAATTGATGCATTAGGAATAATTGTCTTCTGGATGCTCCCCTCACTTGATGGATTCCTTCTGCCCTTTTATCCCCATTGCTATGGAAGCAGTCCCTGCACCTCTTTTCATCATCAGTCATCATCGTGGAAACCTCTTTCGTCCAAATGAAGCACTAACTGCTCCCTGAACACACCAGGCGCCTCACCTGAATGACAAAGCCCTGCTCATCTTTCAAGACCCACTTCATCTCTACACTCTTGCCAGATTTCCTTACACCAGGGTGTTTGCTCCCTCCCTCCTCTGGCATCCTCCAGTACTTTATTTGGGCTTCCCTGTAGCTCAGCTGGTAAAGAGTCCACGTGCAATGCAGGATATCCTGGTTTGATGCCTGGGTCGGAAAGATCCCCCGGAGAAGAGATAGGCTACCCACTCCAGTATTCTTGGGCATCCTGGTGGCTCAGTGGTAAAAGAATCTACCTGCAATGCGGGAGACCTAGTTCAGTCCCTGGGTTGGGAAGATAGATCTCCTGGAGGAGGGCATGGCAACCCATTCCAGTATTATTACCTGGGGAATCCTCATGGACAGAGGAGCCTGGCGGGCTACAGTCCATGAGGTCAGAGTCAGACACGACTGAGTGACTAAGCACAGCGTAGTACCTTTTACATCGATAACTCTACAGGGGCACTCCCACCCTGATTGGAAGTTAGCTGCATGCATGTCTTTTTTAAAAAATATTTATTTATTTATTTGGCTGTGCTGGGTCTTAGTTGTGGCATGCAGGGTCTTCAGTTGCAGTGTGTGGTATCTAGGTCCCTGACCAAAGATCAAACCCAGGTCGTCTTGCATTGAGAACGCAGAGTCTTAGCCACTGGACCACCAGGGAAGTCCTTGTGTACATGTCTGTTTCTCCTCTTGGACTGTGAGCTCAAGGTTAACTGTGGGGAACACATTTGATTTTTTATCAGCAGCACCTGCCTAATAGTGCCCAGGGTATATCTGACACTTCTTATAACTCTGAAGAAGAAGAAAAAATAATGCACAAAAGAGTGACTACTAAGAGATACCAAAGCTGCTGTAGGGTGGGAGGAGCCAAAGGCAGCTAGGCTGAAAGTTACGGGGAGAAGGGGCTTTCCTCCTCCAGAGTAAACCCTCCCCTTCCACATGGGAGTAGATGGAGACTTGGGAAGAGTAAGCTTCGTGTCCAAAGGCACACATGGTCCAGAGCTGGGGCCATCACTCAACAAGGAAGCCTGCCCTGTCACTCAGGGAGGGTAGCTTTTCTTCTGCAGCACCACCTCAGAGGCGCTGTCTTGAAGGAAGTGAGGGGAACACAGTGGTCCTCCTGAAGGATAATGCCAAACATAAGTGAAGAAGAAAGCAGACAAGTCACTGCCTCACTTCGTGTATCCAAGTCCCTCCACAGCTGTTTCAGGCTAAGTCCTAAGAGCGTGTATGCTTGGCTGGGACTGGAAAGAGGATGTTAGCCGTGGATCCATGGGATGGTGGGAGCCGTGAGGTCGTGGGGCCGGCACTGCTGGTTGCCTTTCCAGATCCCCTCTCCCATCCCTGTGGCTCATGAGCCCTACTTCATCCCCATGACCCTGTGCTTCAGGAGACTCGTGGGGTTTATCCACAGTAATTCAAGCATGCATGGGAGTTCTGCCCCCCTTGCTAAGGGTGGATATGGACATGGGTCACAGCTCTGGCCAATGACACAGGAGGACCAGTCTTCCTCACTTTGGAAGAGAGACTTCTGCAAATTGCCAGATTTAGTAAACAAAACAGAAAAGAACAACCTCCAAATCCAAACAGGACACCCAGTTAAAATTTGAATATCAGACCAGGGATGTGTATTTTAGTCTAAGTAAGTTCCATGTGCTATTTGGATGCCCCAGAGCAGCATCCGTGAGGTACCCTCCTCCAGAGTTCTCCAAGCTCTCAGAAGGCTGATGAAACCCATGGGCTGGGAGTCACACACAGATTTAAACTTCCTGGGGTTCAGACACTTTGATGAGGGCACATTCATATTCACAAGACATGCTTGCTTCAGTCCCCCTTCTGTCTTGAAGGGATGTTTGGTCCTCCAGAACCATATTTTTCTGTTTGCTTGCATTTCCTAACATCATCCTCCTCTTTATCCAGCCTCCAGTAATGCTGACCATGTTTTAAAAAGTCATGGATTTTCTATTTTACCTGGAGGTAGGGCTGTGGGCAACTGTTTGAAGCTACAGAGGAACATGTCTAGAATATCTGGGATGGCAGATTGGCTTGAAGGGTGGTGAGTGGTGAGTCATGTCTTCACTGCCTGGCCTAGAAAATTCAAGCAGCTCAGTTTTCTCATTTCTAAAACTATTCCTGATCTCACAGGGCTGTTGTAACAATTCAAAATAGATGCAACGTGCATACTGGTACAGCCACTTTAGAAGACACTTTGGCAGTTTCTTATAAAACTACACCTACTCTTATATGGCCAGTGATCACACTCCTTGATATTTACCCAAAGGAGTAAAGTGCTTATATCTACACAAAGACCTGCACATGGATGTTTATTTGTAATTGTCCAAACTTGGAAGCAACCAAGATGTCCTTCAGTTGGTATGCATAAGTCTATGGTAGATCCAGATGATGAAATATTACCCAATCCTTAAAGGAAAGGAGGGCTTCCCTGGTGGCTCAGTGGTGAAAACTTTGCCTGCCAACGTAGCTGTGGCTTCAGTTCCTGGGTTGGGAAGATCCCCTGGAGAAGGAAATGGCAACCCACTCCAGTATTCCTGCCTGGGAAATCCCATGGACAGAGAAGCATGGTGGGCTACACTCCATGGGGTCACAAAGAGTCAGACACGACTTAGCAACCAAACAACAACAACAAAAAAGAAATGAGCTATTAAGCCATGAATAGGAATAGAGGAAACTTAAATGCATGTTATTAAATGAAAGAAGCAAATCTGAAAAGGCTCCATACTGTATGATTTCAACTGCATGGCATTCTGGAAAAGGCAACACTATGGAGATAGGAGGAAGATTAGGGGTTTCCAGCAGTTGGGAGGGAGATGAATAGGTGAAGTGCAGAGCAATCTTAGGGCCACGAAACTACCCTGTACAATTCTATAATGATGAATGCATGCCATTCAACATGTGTTTAAACTCATGGAGTGTACAGCACCAAGAATAAACCCTGGTGTGAACTGTGGACTTGGGTGATGAGTTAATGTAGGTTCATCAGTTGTAACAAATGTACCACTCTGATGGGCATGTTGTTAATGAGGGAGGCTAGGTGTATATGGGGCCAGGGGATATGTGAGCTTCCCTTGCCTCTCAATTTTGCCATGAACCCAACACTGCTTGAAAAGCTAAAGTTTGTCTTTTGTGTTGGTGGTGTTGTTTTTAAAAGAGGTGAAACAGATCAAGGAGCTCAGTGATAGGGCACTCACCGTTTTCCAAATGGTAACATTCATTGCACTCATTCTCGGGGGCAGTGGCTCTGTGCTATTCTAGGCTTCTCTCTGCCACTTTTGCTTTGATGAGCTCTCTGGGTTTCCATCAGGCTAATAGTAATAATGTTGTGAAGAAGGATTAACTGACTCTGAGCCAGGAGGCCTGGATTTCTGCCCAGCCTCCCACTGCTTCCTAGATAATAAAGACTGAGGAAACAAATGAAATCCAGGAAGCTACAGCTACTGAAATGAAGTGAGTGATGGTGATGATAATGATAGTAACAAACACTTGTATAGTTCTCATCAGTCCTGAAGCTTCTTAGGGGAGATTTATTCCTGATAAGGAGACCTGAGGCTGTTTATTTCATTCGATCAACAGCCCTATTTGGAGCACCAGCATTATGTCAGATACTATGCAGGGTATGAGACATACAGATATAAATAAGACTTAGTGCTTGACCTCAAGGAATATCAGTCTAGTAGGGCAGAAGGCTGATATTCATAATGGCGATGCCATACATTACGAGCTAACCAGATACCATAAAGTGAGATGTGAGGGCATAGATGAGAATAGTGTAAATGATGCTAGGTATCATTTACATATATAGTTTAGGGTTTAGTAGGCTCTTCAGAATCTTTATTTTGCTCTAGCTGTCCGATCAGGCTGCTAATTCATTACAAATATTACTATATTTTGTTAAGTCAGATGTAACTGCTCTGGGTCAGATTCAGGGCCTATGTAGTTGCAAAGTCCTTGGACCCCTCTAATAGATCAAAAGCAAAATTGGTTCATTTCGATAGCTTCCTAATGAAATTTATGGAAGAATTTTAAAAATAGAATGCATGTTAAAAACAGATTTGCATTTCAATCCAGAGTCAAAAATGTATTTTTTAATAATTCAGCATATTTTGATTTGGTCGTGAAGGTTCAGTTCAGTTCAGTCACTCAGTCATGTCTGACTCTTTGCGACCCCATGAACTGCAACATGCTAGGCCTCCCTGTCCATCACCAACATCTGGAGTTTACCCAAATTAATGTCCATCGAGTCAGTGATGCCATCCAACCATCTCATCCTCCGTCATCCCCTTCTCCTCCTGCCTTCAATCTTTCCCAGCATCAGGGTCTTTTCAAGTGAGTCAACTCTTCACATCAGGTGGCCAAAGTATTGGAGTTTCAGCTTCAACATCAGTCCTTCCAATGAATGCTCAGGACTGATCTCCTTTAGGATGGATTGGTTGGATCTCCTTACAGTCTAAGGGACTCTCAAGAGTTTTCTCCAATACCACAGTTCAAAAGCAGCAATTCTTCAGTGCTCAGCTTTCTTTATAGTCCAACTCTCACATCCATACATGACTACTGGAAAAACCATAGCCTTGACCAGATGGACCTTTGTTGGCAAAGTAATGTCTCTGCTTTTTAATATGCTATCTAGGTTGGTCATAACTTTCCTGCCAAGGAAAATTTTGTGGCTGTAGTCACTATCTGCAGTGATCTTGGAGCCCAAAAAAATAAAGTCAGCCACTGTTTCCACTGTTTCCCCATCCATTTGTCATGAAGTGATGGGACCAGATGCCATGATCTTAGTTTTCTGAATGTTGAGTTTTAAGCCAACATTTTCACTCTTTTCATTCATTTTCATCAAGAGGCTCTTTAGTTCTTCTTCACTTTCTGTCATAAGTGTGATGTCATCTGCATATCTGAAGTTATTGATATTTCTCCTGGCAATCTTGATTCCAGTTTGTGCTTCATCCAGCCCAGCATTTCTCATGATGTACTCTGCATATAAGTTAAATAAGCAGGGTGACAATATACAGCCTTGACGTACTCCTTTTCCTATTTGGAACCAGTCTGTTGTTCCATGTCCAGTTCTAACTATTGCTTCCTGACCTGCAGACAGATTTCTCAAGAGGCAGGTCAGGTGGTCTGGTATGCCCATCTCTTTCAGAATTTTCCACAGTTTATTGTGATCCACACAGTCAAAGGCTTTGGCATAGTCCATAAGGCAGAAATAGATGTTTTTCTGGAAGTCTCTTGCTTTTTCTATGATCCAGCAGATATTGACAATTTGATCTCTGGTTCCTCTGCTTTTTCTAAAACCAGCTTGAACATCTGGAAATTCACAGTTCACGTATTATTGAAGCCTGGCTTGGAGAATTTTGAGCATTACTTTACTAGTGTGTGAGATGAGTGCAATTATGCGGTAGTTTGAGCATTCTTTGGCATTGCCTTTCTTTGGGATTGGAATGAAAACTGACCTTTTCCAGTCCTGTGGCCACTGCTGAGTTTTCCAAATTTGATGGCATATTGAGCGCAGCACTTTCACAGTCAATACAAATTGGAGGCACGTTCGCTCTGTAAACCACATTTATCAGATTTAAAATCCAGAGACAATCACATGGCGTTCAAATAAAAAGAAACAGAGGACAGTTTTGTATAGCCCTGTCTCCACTCTTTGTCTGTAGTTCCTTGAAAAGGGAGTGTATCATACCGGATGTCTTCATAGCCTAGAGGAAGTCTTTCACAAGGCTCCATCCAAGAATACCAGAAAGAGACTTCCCTGGGGGTCCAGTGGTTAAGACTCCACATTTCTACTGCAGGGGAATGGGTTCAATCCCTTTTCAGGGAGCTAGGATGCCACATGCTGTATGCCCTGCCCCTCCCCTCTCAAAAAAAAAAAAAAAAAAAATTCCCAAAGATAGTTGAAAGAAGCTTTCGTACCATGAAAACTTTCCTAGGTGAGAAAATTGGGGCAGTAAAGGGGCCATATTTAATGAAACAAGGGCTGATGATATGACCAGCTCCCAATTCATGCGTTTAAAGAATTAAGTAATTAGCTTTTTTCCAGAGTGACTCTTTCTGATTAATATTACACATACTGTCAGAATAATTTAGTTATTCTGGAATTTTTTCATCAAGAACAAACCACCCCAAGTCTTAATGGCATAAAAAGCTAAACTTTTATTGGTTTCATAAATCTGTGGACTGGCCTGATTGCATCAGCTGATATATCCCAAAACCACACATACACCTGCCATTAGCTGATTTCTTGGCTGGTGACTGGCTGATCTGGGATGGCCTCACTCAGATGACTTGCAGTTGACAGAATGCCTCATGGCCTCTCATCCTCTAGACTGGGCTTTTTCACCAGGTGAGACTGGGAATGCTGGTATAAAACCAAGAATTTTACTTTTGATAGATGTTTTAAGATTGGGGTGATACAGATATAGAATAGGCAGTCGAACACAGGAGTCCATAGTTCAGGAGCAAGGTATAGGCTGAAGATATATATTTGGAAGTCATCTATAATAATATTATTTGAAGCCACATGACTGGATGAACTCAGCATAGGAATATGAATAGAAAAAAAAGTCCAAAGCTAGCTACTCTGTAGCTGTTGGGAAGGTGAGATTCAAACAGAGAGAGACTGAGAAGGAGAAGTCAATGATGTGTCATGAAAATAGAGTTACATTCTAAAAACTGAGCAGAGGGTGGGGCAGAAAATACTGGAAGAAGGAGAGAGTCGAACACTGCCAGCAGGTCAAGCAAGAGGGTTGGGGAGTGACCAATGCATTTAGCAACATGAAGGTCATGGGTGCCTTGGGTAGGAACTGGTGAATAATGGTAGTGAAAGCCCTCTTGGGTAGTTTCAGAAGATAATAGGAGGAAAGGAAAAGAGATAGAGACAGTTTCCCCCTCCCCCAAGTTTTACTTTGAAAATTTTCAAATATTCAGAAAGATTGAAAGAAGAGTACAGTAAATACCCATATGCCACCCCTCCACACACACACCTAGATTCTATCCTTACATTTTAATAGATTTGCCTTCTTACATCTGTTTGTCCAATACTATATTTACTTAGCAATCCCATCTTTTTTTATGGTAAAGGAATAGAAAATTGAGACAGCACTGGAGTGAGATGGGGAGAGAAGACCTTTCTGTATATGTGGGTATATCCATGCATGTATGTACCTAAACACATGTGTGTATATACATGGCAGCATGTGTTCATATGCTGAAGAGGATGATCTCCAGGAACAAAGGCATGATTGGAGAACCTAATATTTGGAATGATGTCTTTGGGTAGGAAAAAGAGCACAGGCTTTGGTTCAAGTGGAGAAACTGGCGTTAGATAGGTTCATCTAACGAAAGATAGACTTATCTAATGAAAGAGGGTAGAGACCATGAGCAGTCACGTGGATGGCCTGAGATCTAGCACCTTTAGCCAGTACTCTGGACCTGCCTTCCATTCCCAACTCTCCAGCAATGATGTGCTCTGAAACTTTGGGAGAATGGCTTAACCAACCTCTCGGGTCCTCTGGGACCTCAGCTGCAAAATGAGTCTAATTATGAATATTATAGTCAGGCTCCAGGGAACTCTGGAAATTGTGCACTGGGGATGTTGGTTTTGTTGTTATTTTTGTTACACACACTTTCCCAGAAGAAAGCTTTGCAGGCTGCTGTGACTCTGTCCCTCTCACTGCCTGGGGACCTGCAGATACTGGATGAACTACCCAGGACTTCTCAGGCTTTGTGAAGGGACCCCCATTAAGATCCCCTCAGGTTAGCTGATGGACCAGCATTCCGCTGGAGGGCAGGGAGCATAGGAGTATCACAGAGGACATGAGTCCCTTTCCACCTCGGAGCAGTCCCTGCTCACTACAGCCAGGGGCAGCGGTACCAGGTTCATTCCCTCCATCCTCCACCTCTTTTTCCTGGGGCAGTGGAACAGAGTCTAAGGCCTGCGATCCATTGTTGACTGTTTCAGGCTCATGTGTATTCTAGCAAATGTGGTGTTTCTGTACCAAAGCGCCTTTGTTCTTTCTGCAGCTTTCCACATCTCCTTCCTATTGCTTGGAGTTATTTGTGTCTGCAAAGAAGATAGGTGGGTGACCTGTCACAAGTAAGCACACACAGCAAAGACAGTCTTACTGCAAAAATACATGAGATATATTTAGTGCTACTTAATTAGAATTAAGCTATCTTGAATTCATTTTCCTTCCTTTATGGTGAGGCTTTACATTAAAACCCAAACACCCGGTGCTTGCACTTAGTATGATGGAGAAGCCACGGGGCTTGAGATCAGGGTGAATTAGGCTAGAACACAGATTCTCTCACCTCAGGCAAGATACTGCACCACTCAGTCTCAGATTCCTCACCTGTAATCTCAGGATGATAATATTTTTCTCATAAGTGTGCTGGAAGGATTGAGAGACCATGTATGTGAACAACCCCAGTACAGGACCTGGAAAATCATAAGGTTCGTTATTGTTAGAAAGTGTTAGTCACTCAGTTGGGTCTGACTCTTTGTGACCCCATGGACTGTAGCCCACCAAGCTCCTCTGTCCAGGGAATTCTCCAGGCAAGAATACTGGAGTGGGTTGCCATTCCCTTCTCCAGGGATCAAACCAGGGTCTCCTGCATTGGAGACAGATTCTTTTCCATCTGAGCCACCAGGGAAGCCAAGGTTAGATTTTAACATAATGGATTGATGTGCACACCACCAGCAATAATGAAAATAATTAAACACCCAGAGATGATAGTAGAGTGTCTGTTGTGTACCTGGGTTGGTGTCTTGTCTTTATAGACTGCATTAACCATGGCAGATAAAGAGGTTATGCAGACACTGTTTTCTTCTTTGAAAGTTAACTCTTCCCAATAATTAAAATATCTAATTAACTCCCAGTCAAATTCAGGTCTCCAACCTCTATTTTAATTTTTTTTATTCTATTTTATTCCACTTGCCTCTAAAATGATTGAATGATTCTCTTGTACGTTTGTCTGAGAGGTAAAATACAGGACATCTAGTTAAGTCTTAATTTCAGACAAACAAATATTTTATTCTAAGTACATCTCAAGTTACACTGGGTTGGCCAAAAAGTTGGTTCAGATCTTATGGAAAGACCCAAACCAGCTTTTTGGCCAAGCCAATATTTGAGATAGATTTTCAGATAAGCAATGACTTTTTACTATAAGTCTAACTTAACTGGGAATTCCATGTTTTAATTTTCTCAGTCTGGCAACCCTAGATTCCAGGAAATATAGCATCTGATGTGTGTGTGTTCCAAAGGCAAGGAATGTTGACCATGAGGTTTGAGCTGTGTGGGTATGACAAAAGATCACGATGACCTCTGGAGAGGCAGGATTTTCCCAACCCTGATGTCTAACATAAGATGGGATATCACCCACCCACTCCTTTGTAGGAAGCTTTGGCGCTTTTTTTTTTAAAGCTCAACTAAGTAATGATGAATTTTTGCGATTTATCCCATTAGATGGTCAGAACTTATTTCTGTTTCAGTCAGTCATGTATCACCCTGCCTAAGAGAGGGTCTGGCACATAGTAGGTGGTCGATGAAAGTTCACTGAGTGAATGAGCTGGTGTGGATGTGTCAGGGATACAAATTATGTTCCAAACTTTCTGCTAGGCAATAGGATCCTGGGATGGATGAAACAGATTTAGTTCCTGCACAGCAAATGAGAAAAATAACAGCTGAGAATACAGTATCACTTACCTGAGGGGATTTGATTGCTTGCACCTCAGTTTGCACATCGTATATAGAGATAATCCATCTGCCTCAGAGGACTGTATTGAGGGAAAATGAACATCCATATCTGTATTTAAAACTATCTCTGTATCTACTGTGTGTGTTTGTGTGTTGAGGGTGAAGCAAGCTGGTAAATGCTAGATTTCCTAACTTAATTGGTTCCTTTCCTTTTTTTTCATGTTAGAAAACTAGCATTGGGCTTTGTGTGTACATTTTCCTGTTTCGTCAGGGGAAGGGTAATGCCTTGACCAGAAAGGGGTCTAAAGACCATGATTATAACAGGTGGATTTTTTTCTTTAAATATGGAATAAAATTTTCAGATGCATGTCTTTGATAGCTGAGGGACTTCATCACAGACTCAGGCAAACATTTCTACTTCCGCCTTCCAGAGGACCTGTGAAAATAGGGTGCTGACGATCTGACAAAATATCTCCACATTCCCCTGGGAGTCCTCAGAGTTTCAGACAGTCTGGGGAGGGGAGGGTGGTGATGAGATCTTATAGCCGACTATTGTCTTTCATGGGACTCAGGCCGTGTAAGTCTGGAGTAAATTAAAAACCTGAAATCAAATGACAAGACTTGAGGAATTTGTCCCCATGTGAGACTCCCTACTCCTTGGGAAGATGGTTTTGACCCTCTGAAGGGTGCCTAGGGAGTTCATAACAAAATCTTCTAATACATTGCTTTTGTTATTTGGAGCTCATGGCTTTTTCAAGGAGCTCAAAGTCATTCACTGGCTACATGGTTTCAGTATGAAACTAGATATTAAATGCAAACCTTCAGCCAATAAAACAATTTAGTTGAGGCTGTAAATGCCCCAAGGTCACAGAATACCAAAAGTGAAGTGGAGACGGACTTGTGCTCCTCCTGCCCACATGCATCACGTGGCCCTGGGAATCATGAGCTCAGCTTACGTGGGTGTCATGTGAGTGCGTTAGAGTTGCTGTGGGAGCATGGTCTTTTTTGTTCTATTAGGGTATGTCATAGTTATTTACTTCTCTCAGGGGTTTGTACACCTACTAATGCCTAAACTCGGCCTCTGTGCACCAGTACCAAACTGAATCTCAGAGATAGAGTTTTGAGTGAAATAGAAAATGATAGCGTTATTGCTCTGCCAGGCAAAGGGGGACACAGTGGGCTCATGCTCCTCAAACCTCTGTGTCCCATCACGGGGCAGGGCTTTGATGAGGAGCTTTATAGCGATGGTTCAAGGACAGGGTTGCTGACAAGGAAGAGGAGTGCCTGCACTCCTTTCATCTAGCCTAAGGTGGACTCTTGATGAGCTTCTGAGCTTCTTGAGGTTATCAAACTTTGACCTTATCTCTGGAATGAAGAATGCTTCATCAGGTGGTTAATGTCTTCCATTTATTGGGGTTTTAGTTCTGCAGAAGAGCTGAAAGATACCCCTGAAGGCAGAACCAGGACCCTATCCCAAGGCTGGACTGTTTTTTCTTGACTGCTCCTTCCTTGACTCTGCATCCCCTCCTTTCCCTGATTAGCAACTGTCTGAACTGTTTGAATGGCCCTTTGGAACACGAGGAAGATCATGGAGGCTGGAACTTGTTCCTACAAATGAGAAACAGGAGACACAGAAAGGCTTTGGTGCCCAGGACCCCCACAGGGTCTCCTGCTCAGCCTCACTACCACCAGGGTTGCCTTGATCCTAACAGTGTGTTTGATGTTGGAATACCACCACAGAAAAATGTGGCCAGGTATTTTTTTCAGGGATATGCTTTCCTTTGGCCACCTGATGTAAGGAGCCAACTCAATGGAAAAGATCCTGATGCTGGGAAAGATTGAGGGCAGGAGGAGAGGGGGCATGAAGATGAGGATGAGATGGTTGGATGGCATCACTGACTCAATGGATGTGAGTTTGAGCAAACTCTAGGAGATGGTGAAGGACAGGGAAGCCTGGCATACTGCAGTCCATGGGATTGTAAAGAATCAGACATGACTTAGCAACTAAACAACAACGATGCTTTCCTTGCCTTCTCATACTCCATCTGAAGATTTAAAGTCCTGAATTTCTCAGGTCTGTCATAAATTTCTAGATTTATTAAATTGGGCACATTTGTTTCAAACCTATTCAATCCAGATAACAACTCATTTTAGCATGATTTTTCCACTTAATAAGAACACTTTTTCCAACTCTATCTGGCAGCTCTTAATAATCACAGACAGAATAACTAGAGATGCAAGATATTAAAAAGTAGATTGTTGAAAGAAGGAACAGCAGCACATGGGTTGAATAGCAGAATGTATCCAGCAATATGTCAAACACATAACAGAAGGTGATTTCATAGGATTTAAGAATCTAATAAGTTCCTAGAAAGACAAATCTTAGACATCGAACTGAAGAAATAAACGAAAAATTAAATCCACACAAGAGACACTGTATGGTGAAATTTTAGTTCACTAATGGAAATTTCAAAAGCTTCTGGAGTGAAGTATGGTGGGCTGGGTGGGCTGATTACCTGTAGAAGGATGTGAATCAGGTTGACATCAGACTTCTCAGCAGTAGCAATGGATGCAGCAGATAATGGATCAGTATTTCCAAATGTCGGGGAGACAATTAACTTTGAGTCTGGATTGCTTGATCCAGTCAAGTTTAATTCAGGCTTAAGGGTAAAATCCATAGATCTTCTGATATGCAGAGGTTTGGAAAATTTGCCATGTGCAAGATCCCTTGAAAAGAATTAACTAGCAAGGGGAAAAAATCCAGAAGAGAAGGAGGATAAAAGAAACAACTGTTAAACAAATACATCAGGAAAAACCTTATTTTGTGGTTTAAAAAATTAATTTTCTAACTGAAATACTCCAGCTGATTCCAAATGCAATGTGCTTGGGCTGCATAAAGGAGGCAGATGGAATTTAAAGCCTGCTGAAATTCTTGTTATATAGAGAACATAGATGCTGATTATCTCTAAAATTGTTCTGAATAATCCATGTTCAAGTATGTTTATCAGAAGTGTAAAGTACCAATTATAGAACTAGATCTAGAGTATAGTCCCCAGGCCACTAACTATTCCAGTTAGGGAAAACAGAGCAAAAGAATCTCAATCGATTCAAGAGATGTCAGAGAAGAAACAAAGAATTAGGAAATAACCAGAAAGAATGGCAAATAGAGAATGAATTAACTCATTCGTAGTGTTGTAATTACTAATATAGACTTGGACATTTATATCCAATACTATGAATGAGTTAATATTGCTTGTTAAAAGACAGTGATTCTCAGACTGAGAGATAAAACCCAATCTTCTTTATGCCATTTGCCACAGGGACGCTAAATCACAGTAATTAAAAAAAAAATGTTCACGATGAAGGGATGTAAATAATTTCCACAGATCAGAGTGCATTTAGATCAGGAGCCAAAAGGATGACCACGTACAGATTGTGGAGGCTCTTCAGGGAGTATCAGAAACTTGAAATCTCTCCTGAAGGGAAATGATCAGTAAGGTAAAGAATAGAATGACTTAATAAGATTTGCATTGGAGAAAGATTACTAGGGCCATCAGGAAAATTTTCAAGGCAGGTCAATCTTGTGGTGGGGAACATGCAGTAGATATTAAAGAAATTCATGCATGGAGCAGTAAGGAGCTGGACTGTGTCACAGCAGTGGCAGAGAAAAGATGGTCAGTATTGTTGATTTCAAGGAGACAGACTCCGTAAGACTTGGAGATGAGGGGAGGAGAATTGCAAGATGGTGCACAGGTTTCTGAAGTGCAAGGCTGTGGGCGCATCTTCACCAAGATGGGAACACACAGGGGAGAAGATACAGGGAGGGAGATGATGAAGTTGTGCCTTGATGTACTGGGGTGTTGAGCGATAGTTGATTCTCAAGATTCAGATTTTGATTGGCTATGCAAATCTTAGAGCCACTGTCTTACCGGGGGAAGGAGTCATCATTAATTTATAACCGGAGCTTGTACTACAGAGCCGTACTTGCTTTTCAGAGGTAATATTCTTTAGATCTATCTTATGAAAAGCTGTAACTCTGACATGAGGCCTGACTCTTTCCTTTTACATTCAGTGGAGAGAAAAAAAGGGATGAAAATAATCACGTCTTCCTCAACCCAATTAGGAAAGCTGAAGATTTGATGAAGCAAAGATCATCTCAGTCACTGAATTCCCGAGGCTGTGCAGTGATGGGAATGGTGTAGGTGAGAAGGGGATGGATGGGACTGTTCTTGATGCCTTCTGGCATGAAATGAAGCACTAACAGCAAAACATTTAGGAAAATTAAGAAGCCCCTTGTTGCTCTCTGAGGAAAAGCAGCCCCTTGGGTGAAGTGGTTGCTAATTATCCTTCTATCTAGTCATTAGTTGAATGTGATAATTGACTTCACAGATTACAAACGACAAGCCTTTTTTGAGCTTTCCCCAGAAAAAAAAAAAAACAGAAAAACAAAAAAACCAGACACAAACACTCCCTACTCTCCACATCCAAAATGAGAAGACCTACAGTGGAAAGAGGGGTGCATCACAGTGTGGCCTCCTTGGAAATTCCCAAGACCGCTGACTGGGATAAGAACTTCCAAAACGTGGAGACACTTCAGCCAAAAGGATAAAGAGTTCCCTAGATTCCTCCTCTTCCTCATATTTGAGAGAACTTCTGGGAGACTATTTGTGTGGCTAACCAGATTCCAAATCTAGTTACTTCCCAGATCTAACTGTTTTCTCAGACCTGTCAGGAGGAAAATGTAGATGGAACCCAGCGACCCTGTTTTCAGTCCTTGGAATTTGCTGTATTTTTTCTGAAACTTTCAATTGTTCATTGTTAACTGCTTCCCGAAGGAGCTGACTTTTGAGCCACAATTTGAAGGAGGGAGGTGTTTTCTGAGTAGAATGGCATCAGGTTAGTCTTCTTTCAGAAAGAAGGGTGCGCACCCTCCCCTGTGCTTCTATGGCACTCTGCAAATACTTCCTTTATAGTTCTGGGATCTGAACTGGATTTATTTGTAATACTTGTAAGACTATTCTTTATTATTAAATTTATGCTTTGAAAATTAAGATATGCTCCCAAAAGAACTCAGGATTTGGAATCTCCTGGGTAGAGTTAAACAATCTATTCAAATAACCAGTTAATGAGTATGGATGTAAGAATGGATGCAGTTGCCAATGGTAATAACTAAACTACAGTGGAGGAGGCAGGAAGGCAGGAAGACTCAGTCAGTGGAGAAGTGACCCTAATTCTGTCTCTATTTTATTTGAGGGGAAAAAAATGTCTTCCCAAATCAATGGATTCTAGTGTCTGGAGAGCCAGAGGTGGGTTTCCTTGGGAGCCTTTACATCAGAGATATGGATTTCCTGGAAAGATCTGAGCACCAGGGGAAGGGAGTTGGACTCAGGTGTCTCCTTCAGTGAGAATGGGTTGGAGTCAGAAGGCAGGTGGTTTGGGAGGGCAGCAACGAGTGACCCAGCAGATGCTGGGTTATTCCTTTGATCCAGGTGAGAAGGAAATCGTAGCTTCTCAGAAATGTGTGAGGAACCCAGGGCTACTCTTTTCTGTGTAAGCCCCCCACCTCCTCAACCAAGCCCTTGACTTTCCACTGTAGCCAGAGGTGGGGCTCGCAGATACTGTCACTATGAGTGATGAGCCATACGGATCCTATCACTATGAGTGATTTGGGACCAGGCAAAGCTATGGTTTTCCCAGTAGTCACGTATGGATGTGAGAGTTGGACCATAAAGAAAGCTGAGTGCTGAAGAATTGATGCTTTTGAACTGTGGTGTTGGAGAAGACTCTTGAGAGTCTGTTAGACAGCAAGGAGATCAAACCAGTCAATCCTCCAGGAAATCAACCCTGAATATTCATTGGAAGGACTGATGCTGTAGCTGAAACTCCAATACTTTGGCCACCTGATGTGAAAGAACTGATTCATTGGAAAAGACCCTGATGCTGGGAAAGATTGAGGGCAGGAGGAGAAGGGGATGACAGAGGATGAGATGGATAGATGTTATCACCAACTCGATGGACATGAGTTAGAGCAAGCTCTGGGAGTTGGTGATGGACAGGGAAGCCTGGTTTGCTGCAGTCCATGGGGTTACAAAGAGTAGGACACAACTGAGCGACTGAACTGAACTGATAGTGGCTGATGAGAAGGAGCAGGGGGCGAGCATGTTCTGAGCTTTTGTTCTGTGCTAGTTACTATCCTAACACTTCACACGCATAGAATAGGGCTGAAATTTTATCTCCCAAGGAAAGAGGAACAGTTAATATCCCTTTGACCAAAAAAAAAAAAAAAAATATCCCTTTGACAGATGAGAAACTGAGGACTGCAGAGGTTCACTACTGTGCTTAAGGAGAAGGAAATCTTCTGAAAATGGGAAAACTCTTGAGTCCCATTTCAAAATTCTGAGTAAGAACATTTGAAGTTCAGAGGATGAAGCTGTTCCTAATAGCTCGTCAGACCAAGGCATCTGAGTTGAGAACTGGGAGCCATGTCTAAGAACTGAGGTGAAGGGCTGGGGGGCATCAGGGTAGCAGTGATGCCAAGAGCAGGAACTACCTGGGTCAAATAAATGGGCAGGGGCCCCAGAGAAATACTGAGACCAGAGACCAGCAGCCTAACTTTGTTG